>NC_073268.2:57135000-58385000 GCF_029289425.2 Pan paniscus | reverse complement strand
GGGCTCTGGATGCCACAGAATAGTCATTTCAGGACTTCAAGAAAGATGATAATGAGAACATTTTGATAATTAGAACATTTTTTCTCAACTTAGTTCTATCTCACAATAGCAGCACACATAGGCGACCCTCTATTTAGTGTCAATGATTATTCACACAATAGAAAGAATAATAGACTTTTAGATCTGGAAAGGAGGCCAAGTGGCTTTATTTTTATTAATGTTTTATCCTGGCGTGAATATTTTGTTCCCCAGGAAGTGAAAAGTATACATGCTTGCACTTTTATTTTCTGGGAAAGATTAATCGCTGACCTCTTCCTCTTGTTCCACAAAGCAAAGAATATTAGAAATCAAAGGAAACTAAAAATCATCCAGTTCAATCCCATTTCTTTCCAAATGAGGAAACCAAAGTATCACTTGATGTTATCAAGACTGTGTGGGAGTTCATCATCTTCACACCTGGGGATGGACATCTAGGCTTTGCTCTGAACTTTCAGATTTATCAATGTGCAGACAAGCTTCTTGAAGAAATCCCCCACAAAAAGAGGTCCCAATGCAAACTAGATGTAGATCTAGCTGGAAATGACAGGAGGATGAAGTGTCGGCTCACTTTGAAATAAACTTCAGGGTAATAAGGAAATACCAGGTGACCTCAGACTTGAACCACACAAAACACAACACTGAGTAGAGTAAACTGTGTTTAAAGAGCACTTAGAGGGTGCCTTGTCTTGAATAACCTGGCTATGTGACTTTTTAATTCTTTTTAAATTTAAACTTAGCACATGTCTGTATCCTCCTTGTAGCAAGTCAAGTGACACATCAGCTCATGGAAGAAAATCTAACAATTTTCTCATTACTCCCCCTCCTCTCTCACCCCCTTCCTCAAAGGTGAGCACCATTAACAGTCTGTTTTCTCTTTCTGTCATTCTAATGGACTTTTAAAATGATATTCTGGCCAGGCACGGTCAGAGGCCGAGGCAGGTGGATCACGAGGTCAGGAGATCGAGACCATCCTGGCTAATGCAGTGAAACCCCGTCTCTACTAAAAATACAAAAAATTAGCTGGGCGTGGTGGCAGGTGCCTGTAGTCCCAGCTACTCTGGAGGCTGAGACACGACAATGGCGTGAACTCAGGAAGTGGAGCTTGCAGTGAGCCGAGATCATGCCACTGCACTCCAGCCTGGGCGACAGAGCAAGACTCTATCTCAAAAAGAAAAAAAAAAGATATTCTAAATGTGCATAGTACAAAATCCAAAATGTAGCTCTCTGCCTGCCCACTATCCACCCAGTTTGAATGGAGAAGGCAATTTTTTATCAGTTCTTTTAAGTCTTTCCAGAGTTAGCCTGATAAGTATTTATTTATTTACATATTTCACACAATTATTAGTGTTCTCTACATACTACTCCGAATCTTTCTTTATTCTCACACAGACTGATAGTCTTTTCCCATTGATGTGTATAAAGCAGCCTCATTCTTTTTATTGGTGTCATAATTTATTTAACCTGCCATGTTGAAAGATATTTAGATTGTTTTCAAACTTTAAAATTACATTACAAATCTACGTAAACATTTGTAGAGTAAGTTTCTGGAAGTAGAATTTCTGTATCACAGGAGTGTGCATTCATAATGTTGATATCTATTCTGTTTCCCCCCTAAAGACACTGTTTCAGTTTGATTTCCCTCTAGGATTTCCTGGTCCTGCCTGCACCTGCCGCTCCCTCCAAATTTGTTAATAATATAATTGGGATTGAATTAAATGTATGTATGTTTCCCCACCCGTGACCAACATTATGTGTCATTCAACTTTTGGAATTTTGGCAATATGATAGGTAGTTGCATTTATTATTCTCTTATAATTAATGAGCTTGAGTATATTAAAGCCTATTTCTATTTTCTTTTATCAATTGTCTGTTCATATCCTTTGTCTGCTTTTCTGCTGAGTTGCTGGTCTTTTGTTGTTGTTTGTTTGTTTGTCATTCTTTATACCAGCGTTTCCCACCCAGTGAGCCACAGAGTTGCAAATGCGTACTGACCTCTGGCCCCAGGGTGACCAGTGGGACTGAGCCAGCCTGAGAAGCCCATATTCCGTGTGTGCCACAATCTGGAAACATTTAGCCCCAAGTCTGTGCACTGAACCACTATGCATGCATCCTCTTAGGTGTGAGGGTGGATTTAATATATTTTATCATCTGCAGTGGTCCTCAACCTTTTTGGCATGAGGGACCAATTTCCTGGAAGATAATTTTTCCACGAATGGGGAGTGGGGGGGATGTGATTCTTTGGGAATGAAAGTGTTCCACCTCAGATCATCAGCATTATATTCTCATCAGGAGTATGCAACCCAGATCCCTTGCATGCAAGGTTCCCAATAGGGTTCGCCCTCCTTTGGGAATCTAATGGCGCTGCTGATCTCAGGTGGTAATGCTCGCTCGCCCACCACTCACCTCCTGCTCTGAGGCCTGGTTCCTAACAGGCTGCAGACCCGTACCCCCACAACCAGGGGTTGGGGTCCCCAGATAGAGTAAGTATTCACCAATTCCCATTTTCCTAAGAGTTTTCAGCAAGATTACATATTGAATATTTCAAATGTCTTTTTAGCATACACATTTGATTTTTAACTTTTATTTGGTTAATAAGATGAAATACATTAATAAATATTCTTATCTTGAATTATCTTTTACATGTTTATAAAAAGTTTAAAAATAAAATTCTTTTTTTTCTTCTTTTTTTTTTTTTTAATACTCTTGTTGCCCAGGCTGGAGGGCAATGGCCTGATCTCGGCTCACTGCGACCACTGCCTCCCGGGTTCAAGCAATTCTGCCTCAGCCTCCCAAGTAGCTGGCATTACAGGCATGCACCACCATGCCGGGCTAATTTTGTATTTTTAGTAGAGATGGGGTTTCACCATGTTGGTCAGGCTGGTCTCGAACCCCTGACCTCAAGTCATCTGCCTGCCTCAGCCTCCCAGAGTGCTGGGATTACAGGCGTGAGCTACTGCGCCCGGCCCAAAAATAAAATTATAAGAAAAGATTTATAATAATGAAAAGCAGTTCCTTTACCCATCTCTTTTCACCTCCCAGTTCTACCTGTTAATTAATGGGCCAATTTTGTGTGATTTGTTAATGTCCTGCAATAGTAACTGATGATATTTGCATCTTACACCTTCAGGACCACTCTCCCATCCACGAATTCTTACTGTAGAATTTTATTACCAAGAAATTTATTATACCTTAATCGATGTTTACATGATTTCAATTAAGCAAATATTGTTCACTGCAAAGCCAAGTAGTAGTTTCAATATATTAAAATATTTAAACTTGCATATTTTTACTTGCTTATTTTTTCTTCACATAATTTCCTTATATGACTCTGTTCTATTTTGTTCACAACTGCTGCACGCCTGCGAGCCATGTGTTCCATATGCTCAACGTATCAGATCATCTGTCAATTCCATTTTTGTCCCCCCAAGTTCTCAAGACTGGCTGCTCATTAGGACTCTACACAGATTACATCCAGGGATTTCCACTTGCCTTTTTTTTTTCTCTATTAAATACCCTGTTTCTTGGCTCCCTTGCCTTCTTAATGTTTGGTTTTTTTCTCCCATTTTAGTGGAATAAATCCTTATAGCAGCCTATGCAAAGGTTTGTGGTCAGTAAAATTTGCGATTTCCTGTAGAATCATCCATTGCTTAACGACAGGGATAGGTTCTGAGAAATGTGTCGCTGGGTGATTCTGTCCTTGTGAGAACATCTCAGAGTGACATACACAAACCTAGATGGTACAGCCTGCTACACCCCTGGGCTATATGGTCTAGTCTATTGCTCCCAGGCCACAAACCTGTATAGCAGGTGATCATACTGAATACTGCAGGCAATTGTCACACAATGGTAAGCATTTTTGTATCTAAACATATCTAAAAACAGAAACTGTACGGTAAAAATTGGTATAAAAGATTTTAAATGATATACCTGTACAGGGCACTTACTATGAATGGAGCCTACAGGACTGGAAATTGCTCTGGGTAAGTTGATGAGTGAGTGGTGGGTGAATGTGAAGCCCTAGAACATTGCTGTACATGACTGCAGACTTTATAAACACTCTTCACTTCGGCTACGCTAAGTTCATTCAAACAATTTTTTTCTTCAATAATAAATTAACCGGCCGGGTGCGGTGGCTCACGCCTGTAATCCCAGCACTTTGGGAGGCCGAGGCGGGCAGATCACGAGGTCAGGAGATCGAGACCATCCTGGCTAATACAGTGAAACCCTGTCTCTACTAAAAAATACAAAAAAATTAGCCTGGCTTGGTGGCGGGCGCCTGTCGTCCCAGCTCCTCGGGAGGCTGAGGCAGGAGAACAGCATGAACCCAGGAGGCAGAGCTTGCAGTGAGCTGAGATCACGCCACTGCACTCCAGCCTGGGCGACAAGAGCGAGAGACTCCGTCTCAAAAAAATAAATAAATAAAATAATAATAATAAATTAATCTTAGCTTACTGTTAATTTTTTATTTACTTTATACGCTTCACTGTTTTTAAACTTTTTATAATAACACTAAAAACACAAACACATTGTACAGCTATATAAAAATATTCTTGGCCAGGTGTGGTGGCTCGCACCTGTAATCCCAGTACTTTGGGAGGCCGAGATGGGCGGATCACCTGAGGTTGGGAGTTCGCGACGAGCTTGACCAACATGGAGAAACCCCATCTCTACTAAAAATACAAAATTAGCCAGGCATGATGGTGCATGCCTGTAATCCCAGCTACTCGGGAGGCTGAGGCAGGAGAATCACTTGAACCTGGGAGGCAAAGGTTGCAGTGAGCCGAGATTGCACCATTGCACTCCAGCCTGGGCAACAAGAGCAAAACTCTGTCTCAAAAAAAAAAAAAACTCTATATTTATATCCTTATTTTATAAACTATTTTCCATTTTTAATTTTTTACTTTTTAAACTTGTTTGTAAAAACTAAGATACAAACACACACATTAGCCTAGGCCTACACAGGGTCAGGATCATCAATATCATTGTTCCCCATATCCATGTCTTATCCCACTAGAAGGTCCTCGGGGGCACTAACACACAGGGAGCTGTCATCTCCTATGATAACAATGTCTTCTTCTGGAACACTTCCTGCAGGACCTGCCTGAAGCTCTTTTGGAGGAAGTGTCACTCTTTTCATAAATATGTTCATAGTGATTTGCCTGGTTTACTTTTTTATCATAGGTTTGCATGAGTAATGTGTTGTGCTATGACATTACAAAGACTATGATGCCATTAGGTAATACGAACTTTTCACCTCGATTATAATCCTATGGGACCTCTGTTATATGCAGGTTCATTGTTGACTGGAATGTGTTTATGTGGCAAATAATTGCATATCTAAAAATGTCATTATTCTTCACTTATACACTTGATTAGCTATTTGTCTCATTATTAAATTCTAATTTGAAAATATTTTTCCTTCTGCCTTCCAAGGTTGTGTGAAACCACATTGATTCCTAATTCTTTCTTTATGAGACCTGGTTTCCCTCTTTCATCTTTCAGTGTCTTTTCTTAATTCCTATTGTTCTGAAATTTCATAAAAGATAGACTTGCATGAGCTTGTTGTTGTTGTTTTTATTTGTTCATTTTGTTTGTTTTACTTGTAATAGTTTTTGATCCTTGCTTATCTCTTATTACCCGGACTGTCATGTCCTTCAGTTCTAGAAAGTTTTCTTGTACCATGTCTTAGATAATTTCCTCCTCTTCATTTCCTCTGGATCTCCTATTAGATGAATTTTGTTTTTTTTAAATAGATCCTTTAGGCCAGGCACAGTGGCTCACGCCTGTAATCCCAACACTTTGGGAGGCTGAGGAGGGTGGATCACCTGAGGTCAGGAGTTCAAGACCAGCCTGGCCAACATGGTGAAAACCCATCTCTACTAAAATTACAAAAATTAGCCAGGCGTGGTGGTGCATGCCCGTAATCTCAGCTACTCGGGAGGCTGAGGCCGGAGAATCACTTGAACCCGGGAGGTGGAGGTTGCAGTGAGCCGAGATTGCATCACTGCACTCCAGCCTGGGAGACAGAGTGAGACTCTATTTCAAAAAAAAAAAAAAAGAAAACATATATATATATATATATATATATATATGTATATATGTATATATACACACACACACATACGTATACATATATAAATGTTCTTATTGTTTCTCTACGATTTTTCATATCTTTGCATGACATCTTTACATTTTGGAAGATTTTCTCAATTGTATTTCCCAGTCTTCCTCTAATGTTTATTCTGCTGTGATACTTCAAATTTCCAAGAGCTTTTATTGTTGTCTGATTTTTTTTTCTGAGAATGAGGTTCTTATTGTATGAATGCAATGTCACCTCTCACCTCTTTGGAGACATCAGTGTTACAGTATTTTTGAAGGTTTCTCGTCTGCCCTGCATAATTTCTTACCTGGTTTCTTATGTTTGTTTTGGACCCTTCCCCCAAATGTCTGATGAAAGTTGACTGCCCATGTACGTTTCAGAGTCTTAGGGGCACTAAGAAGATGACTGCAGGCTCAAAGTACACAGCCAAGACTTGTCAAGCAGCAGCTGCCACACTTCGGCACCTCCAGGTTTCAATGAATGGAGCTATTTTCTCTGGGTCAGAATTTTCCAAATCACATCCTTGTGTGTGGCTGTGGGCATATTGTGAGCAGAGCCAGGGAAGAGAGCAGAAGGATGCAGAGCTTCATTTCATACCCATTTTCATCCCTGTACCACACCACCTCATTGTGCCTAAAATGTTCAAGACCAGAACTCCTTCTATCTAATCTGTCTGTAATATAAACCTGCAACTTTATACATGGAGCAGAGGTCAGGCTAGATCAATCTGGAGACCCCCAACTCTGGATGAAGTCTGTGCTCCTGTAGCCTTTTTGCAGCCCCTAGCTTGCCTCCCACTTTCTGTGGGACCTGATGCTTTCAAGACCAGACTCTCCAAAGAGTTTTATGGACTCTATGAATGAAGTCACCTGTTTTCTTCCAGTATCCCCTACTCAACTAATTTTAGAATGCAGTTTTTGCCTCTTTGCTAAGTCAGTTCCTCTCTCCCACCTGTTTTCCATATTCCAGAAACTGGTTTAAATCTCTCACACACTGGTGGCTCCTGTCTTGTCTTCTGAGCCCCCCGGGAGGACTCAGAACCTTTTGTGTTTCTATAACGTTACGTTAGAGTGGTCTTGGGTGGAGAGTGGGGAAAAGAAAAAAAGATACACATAGATATTTGATCTGCCATGTTTTAACAGGTGTTTTCTTTTCCTTCTGCTCTTCTCCAGTTTCAAAGTTATGCCTGTGGTATGAATTGAGAACGTTTGCATTTTTTCTATGCTCTGGGAGAGTTAATATCACATAGTCTCTGGTAGAATGTGTCCAAAAAAGGATCCAGGCCTTCTATCTTTTTAAGGGTTAGATTTTTGACTGCCTTTTCAATTTTTCTGTGGTTATTGTTTTATTTAAGTTTTCTACCTCTCCCCAGACCATCTCAAATTTTGGTATTTGGAGCTCCTGAATCTATACATATCTTACCTTTTATTTTATTCTTTCAATGGTTTGTTCTATAGCATAAAAATCAGGGAATGGCATCAATAGTCACAATAGTCACAAGGTAGAAACAACCCAAGTATCCACTGACAGATGAATGGATAAACAAGGTGTGGTATTTCAGACAAGGCAATATTATTCAGCCTTAGAAAGAAAGGAAATTCTGACACATGCTACAATATGGCTGAACCTTGAGAGCATAATGCAGAGTGAAATAAGCCAGCCACAAAAGGACAAATGCTGAATGATTCCACTTACATAAGAGACCTAGAATAGTTAAATTCATAGAGATAGAAAGTAGAATGGTGGTTGCCAGGGGCTGGGTTGAGTTGAGGTGGGAGATTTTTTAACGGGTACAGAGTCTGGGATTTGCAAGATAGGAAGAGTTCTCTGGATGGATGGTGGTGATGGTCACACAACAATATGAATGTACTTAATGCCCCTGAACTGTACACTTAAAAATAATTAAGATGGTAATGTATTTTACAACAAATTAAACTTGTTTAATTTTAAATTTAAGAAAAAATTAGGAAGACTTTCTTGGTTTGGACGTTTAGCCCACTGATTTCGTTTTCACATTTGGTTATTTGCTCACTATGCTGAAGTTTTTTAAAAGTCACTTATTTTAAATTTGTAAAGTTTCTACTTGATTCTTGTTTTATACCAACTATTCTTATTTTGTGGCGATTCCCCCCAAGTAACCTATCATAAGATGTTAATAATCTTTAAAGTATTTGGTCATTTTCACTATTTCCTTAGAAGATAATTTCCTTCTCTGCCTTATTAAGCTTAGTGTTTTGTTGTTTTTTCTGTTTTTGTTTTTTGAGACGGAGTTTCGCTCTTGTTGCCCAGGCTGGAATTCAATGGTGCGATCTCGGCTCACCGCAACCTCTGCCTCCTGGATTCAAGTGATTCTCCTGCCTCAGCCTCCTGAGTAGCTGGGATTACAGGCATGCATCACCATGCCCAGCTAATTTTGTATTTTTAGTAGAGATGGGGTTTCTCCATGTTGGTCAGGCTGGTCTCGAACGGCTGACCTCAGGTGATGTGCCCACCTCGGCCTCCCAAAGTGCTGGTATTACAGGTGTGAGCCACCGCGCCGAGCCAGCTTAGTGGTTTTGTTTCATGTGTTTGTTTTTCTGGAGTGTCTGATGATTTTTGCTCTCTCTTTGTATTGGGAATTTCCTCCTTGCCTGTCTGTGGACACAGTTTATCGTCTGTGTCTCTTGCTCTTGGTGAATGTGCGGAGGGGTTTAATGTGTGTGGACAGGTCTCTATCCCTCTTTAGCTGCAGTAGTAGGCTCCAGGGTACCTCCTTCTTTCTGAGCCCCAGTTGCCCACCACACTATCTGCAGTCATGGCTTCTTGCTGCATAGCAGAAGTTGAGATTGAGGGAAGGGGCTGCCTTGCCTGCCTGGCCTTCCAACTAGTTGTCCTGAAGAAAGCCCCAGGACCCCGCCTGTGCCCTTGTTTCTACCTAGACTCTGGGTCTGGGGCTTCCTTGCCCCACCACATCTGCATAGCAGCCTTTTTCTGGGATGCCCTCTGGTTTACATCTTCTGCTCTTCTGGTTTGCCCCCACCTTGGAGAACTGACTAATGGTACTCATCTTATTTCTTGGTGCTGTCATGAACTTAATATTTCAAGTCATTTTTATCTGGGTGTTCAGTCCACCCCCTTGTGGTGCCCTTCGTTAGTCTTCATAATGACTTCTTGAGAGCTCTCTGAGTCAGGCCAGGTTGCTTCTGAGCTCCACATCAAGCTGGTAGAACTCATACTTATGAATAGTGCTGAATAGTTCTCCACACTTGAGTCATTCACAACTACAAGGGCCCAAACAGACAAAAATGATCCTTACAACGCGTGGAAGGTGCTTTTCTCCATGAGCTGCTGGATAAATGAAGCCTGTCATTTCTTGCATACTGCAGCTTCTCAAGCACTTTCCTGGGACTCCAAGGAGACCAACGTGTTCTGGCGCCGTGAGAGGAAACACTGGCAGTTTTGATACCAGTGCCATAAAGAATCAATGCACAGCCATGGAGTACAGAGAGACATAAGGCATCCTTTTGTTCAGCTGCAAATACTGCATTCCAGGAGAGCCAGTTCTGAGCAGGGGGCAGAGGGAGTAGCCACAAAATGGCCTTTGTCCGAACTCCCATAAAAAAATTCCAGCCAGTGGGAGTGAACACAGACACAGTCCAGACAGTCGATTGTAGATGTCCTGGATTTTGGCTTTTACAGTGAAACTATTCCAGGAATTCATGGACCGTGGTCTATTGAAGGAGGAGGAAAGCAAATACCTCCTCAAGAAAAGGTGCCACTTGCAAAAAAGTTGATTTTTATGGTTGAGGATTTATTGCTTACTAAGAACTTGGTATCTAGAAAATTGGGTGAGTTTTTATTAGTGGTGTATAGATACAGCCAAAGAAAAGTACTTCCCCCCTTTATCTCACCCTCACTCCTATCCTTAGTTCTCTCATGCACACACAGACATGTGAATTCAGCTAAATAATCTTAAAACTGTGTTACATCTTTGGAATTACAGATACACTGGTAAAACTTGTTCACTAGGTAGGTATTATTATTCCTATTTTAGAACTGGGAAAAATGAAAGATCCAAGAGTTTAAGTACCTGGATGAAGGTCAGCTGGCAGAGCTGCAATTCTAACCCGGATCTGTCTACCTGCACTACCTGCATTCCAGATCTACCACACAGGAGCCTCACTGCTAAAAGGAAATACTAGCTTAGTGGTGGGACTGCCCAGGTCCGAATCTTGCCACATTTGCCCAAAAGCTATGAGATAAGCACATCTCTGTACTTTGCCTTTCCCAACTTTATGATAGACATGATGGTCATGCCTCCATCATCATTGGAGCATAGAACTCTGGAAGCATTTAATGATGTAAGATGTGGGAGGTGTAGAACAAACAGTACCTAGTACTTGGTGAACAGCAAATGGACCTACTTCAATTGTGTCAAGGGCCACAGAGGAAAAGCCTACCCAGGATCAGTAGGATGAGCTTTGAAAGACTTTTCCGGCTTGGAAGCATTTGCAGTGATGCATTCATTTTGAGTCACTTTAGATTAGTTACATATAATCAGAAGGTGGCTGGTCAGATGAATGCTACTCAGGCATTAACTGAGCTCAGATACCATCTTAAGTGCTGACCACCGCTAGGCAGAGTGGCGAATATGGACAGAGAACACCCTGGTCTTGCTTTCCTTTCTTCTAAGAAGATAAGATTTGTTTCATAGACTCTAGGGAGAGAGTGTGCTAGGAAGCACCGTGAGCAAAAGTCTTAGGATCTAGGCCTGAGGCCATCTCAGTCACTAAATGGGGGTCTTAATTTCTTCATTTGTATAGATGGGGAAGGGAAATGAATTCACATTGGAATTTTCTTATAAATCTAGAAATACATAATTCTGCAGTTCAGTTTCTTTGCAAAAAAAATGAACCTCATTTATCTCAAGGCCAGTCTCCAACCAACCACCATACAACTTAGAAAATTCAATCTTTGAATGATGAATGGCATCTCAAATTGAATTGAAAAAACTTTAAGATGTCAGACCAGAAACAGCAAGAACAAACTTTTGCAAAATAATAACAGATTACAGTAAGACACAGCTGAGTTCTTAGGTGGTGAATTCACTTTCTTGCCTAGTACAGAATTTTTTTTTAAGAATTTCACCTTTGACCGGGCACAGTGGCTCATGCCTGTAATCCCAGCACTTTGGGAGGCCAAGGCGGGCGGATCACAACGTCAGAACATCAAGACCATCCTGGCTAACACGGTGAAACCCTGTCTCTACTAAAAATACAAAAAAAAAAAAAAATTAGCTGGGTGTGGTGGCGGGTGCCTGTAGTCCCAGCTACTCAGGAGGTTGAGGCAGGAGAATGGCGTGAACCCGGGAGGCAGAGCTTGCAGTGAGCTGAGATCATGCCACTGCACTCCAGCCTGGGTGACAGAGGGAGACTCCATCTCAAAAAAAAAAAAAAAAAAAAAGATTTTCACCTTTAATGATTCATTTCCAGTGACTTGGGCACATCATTTAATTTTTATGAAGCATGAACTTTTTGTTAGTAGAAGGGTAGGAGCAGGGTGTGGGTTTAATGCTTACATTAGGAATCACCTCTCTGTTCCATCCCAATCCACCTGAATTACTCAGAATGTTGTCGTTGTCACCATCATAGTAGCCGTCATCTGTTGGTCACTGTGTCTCAGGTGCCTAAAATATCCTTATGTAATTCTGCAAAGGAGAAGTTTTTGTTTTTGTTTTTGTTTTGTTTTGTTTTGAGACACAGTTTCACTCTTGTTGCCCAGGCTGGAGTGCAATGGCGCAACCTCGGCTCACTGCAAACTCCACCTCCTGGATTCAAGCAATTCTCCTGCCTCAGCCTGCTGAGTAGCTGGGATTACAGGCACGCATCACCACACCCAGCTAATTTTTTGTATTTTTGTAGTAGAGACTGGGTTTCACCATGTTGGCCAGGCTGGTCTCAAACTCCTGACCCCGGGTGATCCACCCGCCTTGGCCTCCCAAAGTGCTGGGATTACAGGTGTGAGCCACCACGCTGGGCCAGGAGAAGGTTTAAAGGTAGTTCCAATTGAGGAGTAACTCTCCCATTCTGTTTTAGAGTTTTCATCGTAATGAAATATTTTGATACTGTTGAAGTTCAGTTATTTTTATAAATATTAATATATTGATAATCAATAATAAATACAGTTAGTTCTTGTCATCTTGACATTTTTGCCAAGCAATAAGTACAAAACCTTGTTTCATATATGTTTTCTTTTAAAGACACTTAGTTTATACATGTTGTGGATTCATTAACACTGACTTCATGGCTAACTGCACTATCACTCATGCCCAGACAAAGCTTGTCTAACACACGCATTTTCTCCATAAGGCACATCGCACCCTTCTTGCACTTAGGAACACTAGACGGCATTTCAGCACTACGCTTGGAGGCCGTTAAAAACAATAAATCACCAACGATAAGCACAAAAAAAGTTAAAATATTGTACTAAAATACCTAAAATACTTCACAAAGGACACTCATTTACAGTATTGAGAGCCAAAACAGGAAAGCAAAGACTTTGTTTACATCTCAGACACTCACATTTTTTGCCACTTTGTTGCATATGTGTGTCTGTGAAGCCGAACAAAGGGCATGAGTATGAATCTTTTTTTTTTTTGAGACAGACTCTCGCTGGTCGCCCAGGCTGGAGTGCAGTGCACGATCTCTGCCTACTGCAAGCTCCGCCTCCCGGGTTCACGCCATTCTCCTGCCTCAGCCTCCCGAGTAGCTGGGACTACAAGCGTGCGCCACCACGCCCGGCTAATTTTTTTTTTTTTTTTTTTTTTTTGTATTTTTAGTAGAGATGGGGTTTCACCACGTTTACCAGGATGGTCTCGATCTCCTGATCTCGTGCTCTGCCTGCCTCGGCCTCCCAAAGTGCTGGGATTACAGGCATGATCCACCGCGCCCTGCCTGAATCTTGAGGTGACAAATACATTTTAGTGACCAGACCAACTCACAAATACAGAATTTGCAAATAATGAGGATTGATTGTAGTTTGAAAGCTATGGTCTTGAATAAGGAAACAGAATAATATACACGTTAAGAGCAAGAGTTTTAGAGGGAGACTACCTGTGCTCGAATCCTGGCTTGACCACATACTAAGTGGGCAAATTCTCCTTCATGTATTGGCTTTATTTCCTGTGAAACTGGACAATAAAAGTACTCACTACATAGGATTGGCATGAGGACTAAAAGAGTTAAAATATATAAAGTTCTCAGAACTGTGCCTAGCATGGAATAAATGCCCATAAATATCAGCTGGTTATCCTCACCTCCCTCCCCTGCCCTGCCTTTCTTGAGGGAGATAGAGAAAGAAAACCCCAAACTGAGAAGACCCCATTCTGGGTTTCCATACTTGAAAAAGCAGAAGCAATTCCCCCATTTTCCATCTAACAAAGAAAAACTCAAATAAAGTATTAGAATATTCAGTTGGATAATAAATATGCGTACTTGTGAGTTTCTAGAAGTTTCTGAGACTATTTCCCCATTCACTTCTGTAATAACTTATTTCCACTGAACTTCCATATATCATTTGCTTTTTATGAAGCTTGATATGCTGCTCACTGGAAGAGTAGGAAATGGGAACGAGGCTGATGTTTACACAACATGGCAGAGCTCAAAGATATGATTCACTGTATCATACCTAGCTGTTTAATCCCCAGATAAGTCTTCAAGAATGCACCTGCCTTATAGTCTGGACCATGTAGCAGAACCACCATCAGGTGACACCTCATCCACATCACAATTCCATTTTCTTAGAGAATAAATAAACTCCTTTTCATAAGATTGAATTTGCAAACTATGTGTATGGCTAGAGAGTAACTGAGAATCAAGAGATAAGAAAACGTACAAATAACATCATTAACAGTAACTTCAAGGATTTATTACTAAGAATTAATAATATTCACTTTAAGGTTACTTTCATCTAGTAAACAAGATTCTTGAAGGTATCAAAAGAAAGAAGATTTCTGCTTAGAGTTGGTGTTTGGAAAAATAATAATAATAATGAACTTTATTTTTACCACCATCCCTTATTAACGTTAGAGCTGGCCCTGTCCCTCTTTCTGAGGATGATTGAGGTGACCAAAGAAGGACGAGAGCAAGACAGTTTGCAGGAGATGGCACAAGGCTTATAAGGGAAGTTGCTTTCAGCTCAGGAATGGGAAAAGATAGCCACATACATTCACAGCTTGCATCTTCATTTGAAATTACAGCATCAGAACACCTAGGAAATGGTAGCACAGAGATAGTAAATACATCAGTTCACCATATCAGCTCACGTTCATTGGTGGTGATCTCTGGAGCCCTGTTGGGAAGGGGTCTGCAACCGAGATCTGAGGGACACAGTGCCAAAACATAAATTGGTAAATTATGACTCCACCTGGGTGCTGTGATGCTTTTTATGCTGTGATGCTCCACCTGATGCTTTTTATGCGTCAGCTCATTGCTTCCTCACAATGGGCGTGATTAAGATTGCCATTTTATTGAAGAAACATGCACAAGATCACATTGATTAACAAAGCTAATTGCTAATAGATGTCCTTGGATATTGTCATGGTGTTTCTTTGGTCAGAACCCCCTGGCTGGGAGCCAATACATTTGACTATAGTAGCTCCTGGTTATACCACTTGATAGCCATGGGACCTTGGGCACTTTTCTTTAACCCTTCTATACCTCCACTTCACTTAATAGAGGTGATAAATAGTTCCCTATTGCAGGGTTGCTGTGACTACGATAGTGTTGTGGAAAGTCTTAGCATAGTGCATGGCAGACAGTAAGTGCCCAATAAAAATGTCAGTTTTTATTATTGCCATTATTAGCTTTCCAGGGTGCACTGAGAGTCACTAATGCTGCATTTCTGGCCCCACCCAAGCAGTTAGCATCCAAAGTCCCTTGATGGGAACATATTGCAGACTCAGCCAAAAGGGATGTAGCTCACTCTTGGTGGATAAACTTTTATCAGACTAAGTAAAACTGCACCTCAGGCCCAGATCATATGTCTTTATGGAAAAATCATCAAACTATACCAAACGGTGCAAAACTCCTTTACCGATTTCCTTAGGAATTATATCAGGTATGTAATTGGAATATATGTTATTTCATTTTATGTATTCCATCTTTTCCCGTGAATTGATCACTCCTGCCATCTTGGGGCCCGCAGCTGTCTCAAGCACTTGTCAGATTTTCCTGACCCAGTGAGGCTGGCATCATTACAACCACTTTAAAAATGGGAAAATTAATGTTTTGAGAGAGTAAGTAAATTTGCCAAAGTCCACAGAGCTAGCAAGCAGCAGACCCAGGCTTCATCCCAGGCACCAAAGCCTGTTCCCTAAACCAGATGGTAGACTTCTAGCATAACCTTTGCAGTGGCTACATCTTGCATCCATTGTATCCACTGAGACTGAACCAGTATTTATTTGGCCAATACCCCATTATTGTGCATTTATAATGTTGCCAGTTTTTCCACTATTATACCTGTGACATCAGATACCCTTATATACTCTTTGGTTTTTTTCTTAAAACAGTGTCCCTAGAAGGGGAATTGCTGTTTTAAAAGGCTTGCTGAGTTTTTTAAGTTATTGATAAATAATGACAGATTGGCCTCCAAAAATAATCTGTCATTTAAAACTCCCACTAATGATAAATGAGTGTTAATTTCCCTTTTCTTTATTATGTGTTCCTTTAATCAACAAGAAACTTAAGCACCTATTAAGCAAGGCACTGATTAACCATAGTTCATTTATATGTGCTGATTTTTTTATTATTGTAATAGGTGAAAAATTATACATTTGTTTAGGGGTCCTCCAATAATCGAAGAGAAAGGCAGCTAAGAAAATTCTACGGAAGAGGAAACAGATATGATGTGCGTTTCAGTAGTACATCCAAGGTCGCGCAGCTGGTGAGGACAGAGCTGGGATTAAAGCCATCCAGCTCCAAAAGCAGTGCTCTCGCCCTTCTGCCTCCCTGCCAACCCCCTGGAACCAAGAGTATCCAAGGGTTTTTGTGCAATTTCCTGTCCCTTCCCCCACAAACTGCATATTTTGAGCAAAGTCAGTAAGGGGAAACAAGGGGAAGAGCTGACGGAAGAGAAAGTTGAAATGGGGTGATACTTTACAAGCTTCCAGGCTAACTTGAATGTCATGGATATCCTGATTCTGTCTGCCTGAGGAATCCCAGCAGCTGATAGATGCCAAGGCGATGGCTCTACAGTCCCGTGGCAAATGATATCGAAACTGAATCAGACTCTAGAAATCATCTGCACAAAACCCTTCATTTTCAAAATGTCAATACAGAAGCCCAGAGGGAATGGCTGCCTGGCACCCTGTCAGGTGCTGAGTGACAGCAGCAGAGGGATTAGAATCCGGGGCTTCTTAAGCTTCAGATCTGTTCTCCTTCCTTATATTCTTTTCTGAACAAGCCCAGATGGCTCTTGACCCTTTCCACTAATAACCAGCCCTCTTCTCATCTTGGCAGTCCCAGTACGAGAAGGAAAGGCGAGGTCCCTGTCAGGTATCTGGGATTTTTATCTCTATCTCTCACCCTTCACAATCCTTCTCATACAATTTAAAATTCCTCTGTTGAAAAAAAAAGAAAAAAGAAAAAGAAAAAAACAACAATAATCCCAGCCCTCTGGGAGGTCAAGGCAGGAGGATCACTTGTGCCCAGGGGGTTGAGACCAGCCTGTGCAACATAGGGAGGTCTCATCTCTACAAAATAATAATCATAATATAAAAATTTTAAAAGACAAAACCACCAACAAAACAACAAACTGGAAAAATGTTTGCAATTCATATTCAGATATATATGCAAATATTAATTCATAAGGAGGTCATACATAAATTTTTGAAAGATAATTCCATGAAAAATGGCAAATGGAGATAAGCAGCCATTTCAGAAAAAAAGAAACACAAATGGCCTTATAAGAAGCAGAGTCTCACTCATAATTAAATTCAAACAAGAATAATAGCAATTACTAAATGATGAAAGAGCAAAAAAAATGATAACTCATTTTAAATAAAATTAGCAAACGTTTAGAAAATACCTATCAATCTTTGGCTTCTCTTGCTTCTTTGCCGTGTTGTTCCAGTAATAGAAGGAAATGCTTGCCAGTATTTGCTTTACTGGTTAAACAATTTAATCTCTCTTGTCTTAATTCCAGTCAAATGAATAGAATAGTTTGTTTTTCTCCCAATAAATAAAATAAAACCCAGTTCTCATAAGGAAAAGATGTTTACTTAAAGCATAGCTTGCCTTGCCACAGACTAGGAGAAAATATTTGCAATACATACATCCCATAAATGATTTGTATGTCCTTATATAAAGTACTCTTATAACTTAATAAGAAGAAAACTCAATAAAAATTGACAAACTAGTTGGACAAACACTTGACCAAAGAAGATATGCAGATAGCAAATAAACATATGAAAAGATGCTCAGCACCATTAAACCATTATGGAAAAGCAAATTAAAACTATAATGAGCTATCACTACACATCCACTAGAATATCTACGGTTAAATAGACTGGTATACCAAGTGTTGGCAAGGATGTAAAGAAACTGGAACTCTCAAACTTTGCTAATAGAATGTCAAATGGTGCAACCGCTTTGCAAAACAGTTTGTCAGTTTCTCAGAATTGAAATATATGTTAAGAGTATAAAAAGATAAATTAGAGACTGGGAGAAAGTATCTTCAAACCATATATCTGGCAAGACTACCATCTAAAATATATAAAGAACTCCCCAAATTAACAAAACAAACAATTTGATTAGAAAGTGAGTAAAAAACATGAACAGATATTTCACTGAAGAGGATGGACAGAAGACACATAAGCACATGAAAAGATGTTCAAAACCATGAGCCAGGAGGGAAATGCAAATTAAAACCAAAATAAGATCTCACCACACGCCTATCAGAATAGCTAAAATAAAAAATAATGACAACACCAAAAGCTGGCAAGCATGTGGAGAAACTGGTTTATTCACACATTGCTGGTGGGGATCTAAAATGGTACAGCTGTTATGGGAAACAATTAGGCAGTTTTTTGTTGTTTTTGTTTTGTTTTTTGTTTTTGTGTTTTTTTGAGATGGAGTCTTGCTCTGTCGCCAGGCTGGAGTGCAGTGGTGCAATCTCGGCTCATTGCAACCTCTGCCTCCAGGGTTCGAGCGATTCTCCTGCCTCAGCCTCCCAAGTAGCTGGGACTACACCACGCCCAGCTAATTTTTGTATTTTTAGTAGAGACGGGGTTTCACCATGTTGGCCAGGATGGTCTCGATCTCTTGACCTCGTGATCCGCCCTCCTGGGCCTCCCAAAGTGCTTGGATTACAGGCGTGAGCCACCACACCCGGCTGGCAGTTTTTTTAATAAAATTAAACATACGACTACCAGAGAACCCAGCAGCTGCACTCTTGAATATTTAGCCCAGAGAGATGAAAACTTATTTTCACAAAAATCTGTACACAAATGCTCATAACAGCTTAATTCATAACAGACAAAAACTAACAACCAACTGTCCCTCAATTAGTGAATGATTAAAAGGCACAACTCGCATGTGCAGACTGAGATGAATGCGCAACTTAGACGAATCTTAAGGGAATTATTCTGAATGAAGAAAAGTCAATCCCAAAAGGTCACATACTGTATGATTCCAATTACATAACATTCTTGGAGTAACAAAAATTGAGAGATGGGAACAAGTTAGTGGGTTCCAGGGCCAAGGGCAGGGCTGGGTCACGGGGAAGGGAGGTGAGTGTGGATGTCATGGGCGCACACATGATCCTTGTGGGACTGGAACTATTTTGTATCTTGGCTGAGGAGGTGGATACATAAACATACACATGTGATAAAACTGCATAGAACTAAGTACAAATCTACAAAAATGAGTACAAACGAGCTAGGGAGATCCAAACAAGATCAGTGGATTATATCAATATCAATATCTTGGTTGTAACATTCTACTATAACTTTGTAAAATGCCACCATTGGGGGAAAATGAGAAAGATATTGTTTTTTACAGTTGCATGTAAATCTATAATTTTCAAAAAATTAAAAGTTTAACGTAAAAATATTAAACGTACTCTTACCATATGGACAAGCCATTTCATTTCTAGGTAATTATCCCAGAGCAATGAAAGTTTATGTCTACATGACAATCCCAGATCAAGGAAAGCCTATGTCTACCAAAACCTGTGCCAAAAAGTTTATAACAGTGTTATTTCTAACAGCTAAAAATTTAAAACAATCCAAATGTTTCTCAATAGGTGAGTAGATAAACAAATTGTCGCGTACCCATACAATAGAATCCTACTCAGCCATAAAAAAAAGAAGAAACTATTGCTACACACAACCACACAGATGAATCTTAAAATCATTATGCTTTAGTAAAAGAGAGTACGTACTGTACTGTGTGATTCTCTTCGTGTAAAATCCTAGATAATGAAAACTAATCTATAGTGCCAAAAAACAGATCAATAACTCCCTGGGGAAAGGGTTAGAGCAGGAAAGAGTGGGAGGGAGGGATGACAAAATGGGTCAAGGAAATTTTGGAGTGTAATAAATATGTTCATTATGTTGATTTTGTCACAGATATATATGCATGTATAGTATATGAAGAAACAACAAATTGTTTATTATGTATCACTTATACCTCCATAAAGCTGTTAAATGAACAACAATAACAACAGCACAGCTTGCCTTAAAGTTTTCCATTTCACCAACATACCCGGCACTATTCAATTCTTTCCAGTATCTCTTGCCCCAGCTCTTGAGGATTAGGTTCCTTACAGCGGTGTGTGCTTCTTGACTTGTTGAACTGTTACTGCATGGATTTCCTTCATGTTTCTATATCTTCCTATCAGATCCTCTTAGGAGTTTGTATCAAAAGAACTGGAAATAATAATAATATCATCCCAACAGACTCAAGGCAAGGAGAGCAGAAGCTACTGTCATCTGCCATGGAGAAGGAAACTCGAGCTCAGAGCAATTGAATGATCCAGATAAGATACAAGTCCAGGGCTGAAGCATCCTGGTCCAGTGCCCTTTCTAGCACACCTCATGGAACAGGGGAGAATCCTTTTCCTTCTTTCCCCATACTTGAGCCAGGAAGGTCAGGGAATTATTGAAACCTTCGTGAGATGATTCCCAAGAGAGGAGGGGCTGATCATCTAATTGATCTGTCTGAGTCTGAGAAATTCATCGGGTGAAATTTGACAAGAGGATGGGTAGTCACTGAACGAAATGTGGAGGATATTCACACATGGGCTCTCTTTCCAGTCCTCTGCCTCCAAGCCTTGGTGATTATGTCCAGTCCCATCTACTCTGGACAGACCATCCTAGATCCGAGGAGCAGGAATCAGTGAGGTCTCCTGAACCAAAGCTACATTCAACTGTTCAGTTTTACTGGGGAGCTCTGCCTCGGGAGTGAGGAGGATTTGGTATGTTCTTAGGTGTTTCTCACTCTGTCTTGGCAGGGAGAAGGGGTGTGTATCAGAATTCAAGCATTAAAAACCAGTTTGCAAATCCCTAACTGCACATCTCCATGGCTCTGCCATGCCCCACCTCCCCCAAAAGCCCAAGCCTTGCCTGCAGCTCGGGCGCTACTTCCCTTTTGGGAGAGAGACGCAGAATCTTAAGTAAGGTTAACTTTATGATCCAAGTGGACTCCTCAGAGCTTCTCAAATGGGGTTAGTGTGGCAAAAGCTGCTAGTTGACTACATTAACCCTTCCCTCCTTGGTAACAGAACTCCAAATGTGTACATTGCTAACTTTAAAAAAATAGACTACTTCCAGTCTTCCCTGCAGTTAAGTATGGCCTATGGCCATGAGACCAAGTTCTGGCCACTGAGACATGAGTGGGAGTGCTGTGTTGGGCTTACAGAAGGAAGGCTGCTTAAAAGAGCTGCCTGAGATGAGAGGGGCTTGTCTTTCCTCCTTTCTGTCACCTGGAATGTGGAGGTCTTGGCTGAAGTTCTGTTAGCCATCTAGGACTAAATATTGAGGGAGCCACGTGCTGAAGACGGTGCAGCAGAAGATAAGAGCTTGGCATCCTGATGCCCATGAGCCCTCCAGCCTGAATCACCCACTTCTGGACAATGTGTGTGCGAGAGAAATAAACTTCTATCTTGTGTAAGTCACTGTTATTTCTTGGGTTTCTGTTGCATACATCTAATCCTAATCTTAAATTAGTGAGCCTTCTCTCTTTCTTCCCATAGCACTTTGATGGCTCATTGGGTTCTGCTGGATTATCTCTTTACACATATTTACATTTCTCTACTAGTCTATGGCTTTGGTAACAGAGGGGACCATATATTAGTCATCCGCAGGTGCCTGGTACCTTCCTGCCTTGCACACAGCAGGTACCTTTTGAATATGTTTGAATATTTGAAGGAGAGAAGGTCCAAGATAAAATTCAAAAGCTGTCTGGAGTTGGAATGTCCTATAACCTTCACCCCTGGGGTAACTCTTGCTCCTCTATAGACGATTCATGAAGACCGGCCCCAGGGTTTTCCTTGCTGGCAAACTCAACTAGCGGGGCCCAGAAATAAGGGTGTAAAAAAGCCATTGTTGGCTCCCCTCCCACCCATCCAGGACCTTCCCCCTCACTCACAGATGACAAAGCCAAGGCTTTGTTTAGGCAAAGTGCAGCATTACATTTCTGACCTCTTGGTCCCCAACCAAAACTCTAGAAATGGAGAGAAAAAAAGTCTCCATTCTCCCATTATTCCTTGCATATCCAAGTCAACATTTATTTAAAATATCCAAACACTATTTTGGTATAGTTTTCTCCCTCTCAGATTTCTACCCTGGTATTGAACCTTCTATCTCCTCTTCTATCAGCTGCACATTCAACATTTCCACCTCTTTATTTACTACTCTCCTTTTTTCTGTAAATGAATTCATTAAATAAAATTATGTTGGAGGCACCCAATTAATGCTTCACATTGTACAAGGTGCTTGGAATATGAAGACAAAAAATATCATTCCAAGTTGGGTTTCTCCACTAGATGCAAACAAACAAAACACAACTTGGACGGTAGCTATCCTGGCGCTCAGTGCCACACACAGTGGTGGCCTTGAGGAAGGACCCCCTAAGCTTTTCCCAGACAGTTGGGAGAGGCTTTGTGGAAACAATGGAAATTGGGCTGACTCTTAGAGGACAAGTAGGATTTCACCAGGATAAAAGGGGAAGGGCAAGGATTTTGTGCAAATGTGAGTCGAACGAGAAATACCCTATAGGGTCTGAGCTCATGCTGAATGAGGCAGATTGTGGCAAGAAGAGGGATGGTCAGAGGTGCAGCTGGATTGATGGACAAAAGGCCAGGCCAAGCAGGGTCCAGGGAGCATTATATCCCAGTTTGCACTTGCACCTGTAGGCAGTAGAGAGACATGGAAAGGATTTGTGCAGTGGAGAACTGAAGTCCTCACCATTATGTCCCACTTTAGAGCAATCTTTCTGGCAAGAACATAGAGGATACAAAGAGATGAGGCCAGTAGCAGGTAGCACCCATGACGCTCTCAGTGAGAGGTGGTGGACGGGTCAGCATAGGAGAAGGATGGATCTAAGAGATATTGAGGCCTTGGAAACAACAGGACTCAGTGCCCACTTAATGTGGGTGCTAGTTTGACTGTGTGAGAGGGTGCCTCATTGATAAATGCAAGACAGAAAACACCCCATTGTTTCTATTTTGTTTTCATATTATCCTACCTGAAAGAAGAAGAGGTTACAGATAGAGGAAGAGATCTACGTGGCACAGGCAGCTCTCAGCAGAGGCTGAGCAAGGAGAGATGCCAGCCCTTCATTTTATGCTGCCCAGCCCTCCCCCTCCCTCTCCTGACTTCAGGCTAACCCATACCTATCTCCGCCTTCCTAAGACCTGACTTGTTGCCCAGATAATCCTAATCTCTAATTTTGAGAGCCTTTCATTTTCAGATGATAACACATGGTGGACGACGTGCTGTCTCCATGATGTGAGCACCCAAGAAACAGGGGAGTTGGCACTTGCTTCTTTACTGACAGATGGTCAAACGCACAGTGGTCAGCACCTGTGAATCCCAGGGGAGGCCCCAGCTGGCCTGAACTCCAGTGCATGACAAGAGGGATGAGAAACATATCACTCTACAGGGCTCTGGCAGCATCCGGAACTGGCATACCATTGTCGAACAGAGTCCAGGGGTGTGTTGGGCACAAAGACGTGCCACACAGATGACCACGGGCCTTGGGGCTTGGACAACTAAGAAAGTTGCCTGGGCCAGACCCATGCTCCAGCCAGCACAGTTCCATCCTGGCAGTGAGAAGGACTTCCTATTTGTACTACCTGGGGAAGAAGAGAATTTGTGGGTAAGTTGATATGGTTTGGATGTTTGTCCCTTCCAGATCTCATGTTGAAATATGATTTTCATGTTGGAGGTGGGGCTGGTGAAAGGTGATTGGATCATTGCAGCAGATCCCTCATGAATGGCTTGGCACCATCCCCTTAGTTATAAGTGAGTTCTCATCCAGTCGGTTCATGCAAGATCTGGTTGTTTAAAAGAGGGTGGGACACACACCCCCTTGCTCCCACTCTTGTCATGTGATATATCAGCTCCCTCATGCCTTCCGCTATGATCATAAGCTCCCTGAGGCCCCACCAAAAGCTGATCAGATGTTGGCACTGCACTTCCTCTACAGCTTAAAGAACTGAGAGCCAATTAAACTTTTTTTCTTTATAAATTACCCAGCCTCGGACATTTATTATAGTAACACGGTAACAGTTTAACACACAAGTTGAATCCCTCTTAGGCAGAAAATAAGAAGAATACATTTTCATATGAAAGCAAGTAAGTTAGGCATTCATACCTTGCTTGATGGAGATACAGCAAGGGGTCCAGGTATGAAAAGTCTTAGACTCCTTCTGCCTCTTCTATTCATTCACTTATGGGAAGCTCCAGTTGAAGTCTAACCATGAAGGAGCCTGACCAGGAACCACGGACCCCTCTGGATTTGGCAAACTGGACAGATTATCCAGAGCCAAGCTGAATACGGTGTTCTGGCTGCTGCAGCTAAAACACTGTTGTCAATCCCAGAAAACTGTCGAGGCAACTGCCAAGAACATCTCCCAGCTGCTGTGTCCTCAAGCTCCAGTGAGAAGGCGTGGGTTAACTCTTTAAGTCTGGCTCCTGACTCAGTCCTTTAGGCTTGCCCGTGGGCACTCCCTTGGATTCAAGACTGGGCGTGATGCTTTTTGCCCGGTGACCACAAGGTAGTAAGATGTGTTCATAACATCCTAGAGGGTTAGGGCTGGAGTTGACTTCATCATGATGTGGCTGGGGCCTTTAATTTATAGAGGAGGAAGCTACAGCACAGAGAAGAGATGTGACTCATTCTATGAGCTAAGAACTGTGCCCTGGCCAAGTAATGCTGGTGTAGCCAAAGATGTGTGGTCCAAACATCATCTAGAAAGTGTGTTTGTGTTTATCCAGCTCTCCATTGTGGAAGGAGACAGGGAGGGGATGCATCTGACAACTTCAACTAAACCCAACACTGGTGTGGCCCATAGTGGAGTGATATGCCTCCCAGTGAATGCAAGGCAACCTCTAAGCCTAATTTTTTCATTGCTCTGAGTATTTGTTCACAAAACACTCTTGACTACTAGATCCCAAGGTGTCTTGATCGTAGAACACAAGTTCCTTGGAAAGTGATATGAAGCCATAGAGATAGATATCCTACTATAGCCTCATATTCATTGGCACATCAGGCCCTTACGAGTTTGCTAAATGTGAATTACTTTTCCCAGAGTGAGATGATCCTTGTATCCATCCTTCTGCAAGGGTGACCCCACAGGCTCTGCCTGGAGGAGCCAATGAGATCTTCTCACTCTACTACCTCTCAATGACAACAAGCAGCAGATAGCTTCTCTCATCTAGTGGATGTTAGGTGATTTTGGTTAGTGTTGTCTCAGAAAAGTAGTGAGTGAGTATGCCTCATGCACCACCAACCATGAACACTGACCATATATAAGGAGGCAGATCATAGAATCCCATTCTTTATCCAGTAGCTGATTAATCTTCAGATGCCCCCAATGCCCCATTCTCTACCCCTCCTTCTTCTGAGTGATCCCTCTTTTCTCTTCTTTCTGTGCTCCAGTCTCCAATACGTTTTCTTATTCTTCCTTTCCTAATAAAATGTCTCTCAGAAGAATTATCTGAAAAATGCCTTGGGGGCAATATCTGAGGCTCTTATCTCTCCTCTCCATTCCCTCTGCCCCTGGCTTTATTCATTCCCGCCCCTTTCCACACCCAGATATTAAAACAGCCCTGCAACCGGTTTCACTGCCTTCATTGCTATCCGACTCAGCTCTGTTCTCATCAGGACACTTCCTTACCTAGATATAGTCAGTGGCTCCTCACTGCATATGGAATAGATTCTAGACTCCTTCATTCATTGTGCAGAGTCTTGCACAACCTGAACTCAGTGGTTCTTTTTAGTCTCATCTCCTTCTCTTTCCCCTTCACTGGCCTTCCCTCCGGCCAGCACATCCCTCTGTGTTTTTCCAGTTCTTACTTACACAGCCTTCCATTTCCTGGCTTCATGCTCACTCTGCTTGGAATATTTTTTCCCCAACCCTCACTTCCGTTTATCTAAGTCTTACCCATGTGTATGAGTTAGGATTCATTAGGAACAATAGAGACTAGAAATAACAGGTTTAACCATGATCAGAGTTTTTTTCCCCTCATATAGACATTTGGAGACTCAGGCTCCTTCTAGTCCATTGCCCCATCATCCTTGGAATGGTCCAGGATGGGCCAGGTGTGGTGGCTCACGCCTGTAATCCCAGCAATTTGAGAGGCTGAGGTGGGTGGATCACGAGGTCAGGAGTTTGAGAGCAGCCTGACCAATATGGTGAAACCCCATCTCTACTAAAAATACAAAAATTAGCCATGCATGGTGGTGTGCACCTATAATCCCAGCTACTCAGGAGGCTAAGGCAGGAGAATCGCTTGAACCCCAGAGGCAGAGGTTGCAGTGAGCCGAGATCACACCACTGCACTCCAGCCTGAGTGACAGAGCAAGACTCCGTCTCTCAAAAAAAAGTCCAGGATGGAGCCTAGAGTTCCATTCACTACATCTGTTATTTCATGAATCTGGGTGCAAAAAAAAAAAAAAAAGATAAAAAAAAAAAGGAAAAGGTGTGTACCAGCTGTCTTTTGGGGAAAGTTCCTGGAAACTGACAGTTCTAACATTTCAGCTTACGTCTTTTGGAACTTAATCATGTGATCACATCTAGCTACTACAAAGGCTAGGAAATGACTCAATTCCAGGTGACTACATTCCCAGTTAAAAATTAGGTGCTCTATCATTGTAGACAGAGAGAACAGCTATTCATGTCTGCTGCACCCTCGTTCAGCGCTACCTATCCTGCCCAATTTTGTTTCTGCACCCCCTCCTCCACAAGCCTTCTTTCCATCTCCTGAACTCCTAGAGTAGTTTATCTCATCTTTCCTCCTAGCACATGACACTTCTTACCCTCTTATGACCACCTATGTTCTTTTATCATGTCCCCTGCTGACCTATGGTCACCTGCAGGGCAGGATTCTGTGCTGATTCATTTGAATGCCTCCTGTCCTCACCACCAGTGGCTAGAGAGGGGTCAATATTTACCACGGTGGTCCACAGTTCCCTAGCTGTTGGCAAACCTTCTCATTCTGACCCACTGTAGATGAGCATCCTTAAGAGCATGGATCCATTTTACTTTCAGATCCTCTGTTTTTCTTGAATCCAGATACATGTTCACATGTTGCACAGTGGATGAATTTGAGTGACACCCACACAGACTTACCCCTCCCTTCCAAAAATTGGAAAAAGCTTTAGCACACCTGGGTCCTCATGCCTTAGGATGGGCTCCCTCCCAGGATCCACTTCAGGCTCTCATGAAAATACTCTTGCCAAGGTTCACCCCATTCCTCTTTCATGGACATGTCTGGATTCCATCTTGGGCTTGTAAGTGGTTACATAATCATAAGCTGTAGCATAAATAATCACAGACTGTTATATAAACAGTACCCAAAGCCTCTGGTGCTGTGCATACAGGGTGTGATAAACATTTGATGGATGGATAATTATTGTCTCCAATTTGCCAGTTCTCCGGACCATTTAGTCAGGCTTAATGTGGACCAGTTTTTGAAATGCGGGTAGATAACCGTGGAATCTCAGTTGAATGTACAGATGATGACAGTGAGGGGATGTATTATAGGTAAGTCAACAGAAACCTTGTCATACAAGTGGAAGGTAAGGATAACCGATGGTGTGCAGGCAGAGAAACCTGTTCTGTCTTCAAAAATGGTTTCCAGAGTCTTGTTTCATGAGAGATGTTAGGTGCTTCTTGGACGTTACATCTTAGCCCCACAACAACTTGAGGCTATGAGCTCCATTTTACAGATGAGAAAACTGACACACAGAGAACAGAACAACCGGTTTGACCTCTGCTACCTAAATCTAGATTTATTTCTCTCTTTTTGCCCAGGCTGGAGTGCAATGGTGAGATCTCAGTTTACTGCAACCTCTGCCTCCCAGGTGCAAGTGATTCTCCTGCCTCAGCCTCTGGAGTAGCTGGGATTACAGGCACACACCACCACACCCGGCTAATTTTGTATTTTTAGTAGAGATGTTAGCCAGGCTATAAATCTATATTTTAATTTAAGCTTGGATCTGTCTTATCTGAGCTCAAATTATTATTATCCAAGCAGATCCAGTGGGGTTTTTGCTACTGCATGGCCGTTTGGATACTTGATGAGCCTTTTGGAACACGCAGGGGTGGATGGGCAACGACCATCGACCCATACAGCAAGGCCATGCAGAGCAACCCATACAGAGAGGCCGCTAGGGTTCAGCAGCATGAGAGTGGCCCAGGAGGGAAATGATCCCTTCACTGAGGGCTGAACATCAAGGGCGGGTTTGAGCAGAAGTCTCCTGACCAGATGTCAGGAGGCCACGGAGAGGGTTGCATTTCACAAGATTGGTGTCTATCTCCCTACTGACTCCAGGACCGTAACCAAAGCAAAGGTTCTTCAGCCAAGAGGAGAGCAGGTTGCTCATGAAGAATGTGGATGAGAACACGGACTTAAAAAGTCAATGGAAAATGGAATGACAATGTGAAGGTACTTAGAGCCTTTTGAAATGTACCCTTAAAAATGACTGGGTAGGCCGGGCATGGTGGCTCACGCCTGTTATCCCAGCACTTTGGGAGGCCGAGGAGGGCGGATTACAAGGTCAGGAGATCGAGGGCATCCTGGCTAACATGGTGAAACCCCATCTCTACTAAAAATACAAAAAAAAATTAGCCAGGTGTGGTGGCAGGCGCCTATAGTCCCAGCTACTTGGGAGGCTAAGGCAGGAGAATGGCGTGAACCCAGGAGGCGGAGCTTGCAGTGAGCCAAGATCGCGCCACTGCACTCCAGCCTGGGCAACAGAGCAAGACTCCGTCTCAAAAAAAAAAAAAAGAAAGAAAGAAAGAAAAAAAAGAAAAAATGACTAGGTAAATTTTATAATAAATTGTATGTTGTGGGTGTTTTACCACAATTAAAAAAAAAAAGTCAGGAGAAGAAAAGTGACAAATTCACACCTAGATCAAACTGGCCCAGTGTGATTTCCAATGTTATAAGAGGGAAGGCTATTTGGTTTCATCCTTTAGACTCTAGGCAAAAAGAAGCAACTTTGGTATAAGACTGGACACCATGTCCTGGAACTGGAATAAAGAAGGATGAAAAAAATTGGTCTATAGCATTCTCTGCCCACCTACTGAGCTCACGCAATTAGCTCTGTGATGCAGGCCACCCTGAGTCCAGCTTCCCTGGTAAGTCAAAGGTTGTTCCATCACGGACTTTGCCATGATAATGAAAAACAACAACTGGGGCCAGACGCAGTGGCTCATTCCTGTAATCCCAGCACTTTGGGAGACCGAGGTGGGTGGATCTCGTGAAGTCAGGAGTTCTAGACCAGCCTGGCAACATGTTGAAACCTCGACTCCACTAAAAATACAAAAATTACCCAGGCATGGTGGTGGGCGCCTGTAATCCCAGCTTGGTCAGGAGACTGAGGCAGGAGAATTGCTTGAACCCGGGAGATGGAGGTTGCAGTTAGCTGAGATTGCGCCACTGCATTCCAGCCTGGACAACACAGTGAGATGCTGTCTCAAAAAAAAAAAAGAAAAAGAAAAAGAAAAAGAAACCAAAAAGAAAGAAAGAAAAAAGAAAAAAACTGGGTTTCTTATGCACTTACTACCTGCCAAAAGGTGCTCTGGTAAGCCTTGTGCTAACTCGGGCTGAGGGACTCAGGGTCAGCGTTAGAGAGGAGACAGTCGGGCCTGAAGGAAGGGTGGGAGAGGATAGGGCAGAGAGGATCTAGGGGAGGCCACAGACCTAATAAATGGGGTGGGGGAAGGGTGACGCCCTGCCTTTCTGGACAGGCTCTGCCCCTCTGAATGTGAGGGAACAGCACATTCAGTTCTCTGTGGTTGGCTGAAGACTGATAACAGATCAAGAAGTCTCTTAAGACCGTATGTATTTTCTGTTTAAATTCAAGTTCATTTTTTGGCTAGGATTCCTTCAATAATTCAAAGAACTGAGATTTTGCTTTCATAAATCTAGTGTTCTGACCTGCCAAAAATATTTGCATTTATGAAGAGCAGCAGTGTCCTTGGAGAGCAAATGAGCAGAGTCACGGGAATGGGCAAGCACTTGCCATGGCCAGGCGAAGGGTTTGCCAGTGTGCTTGCGCTCACCACCACCCCACCCCTGTCCTAGCCCTTTGTTGCCACATCCCTTGGTTATAGTCAAAGGCTTTTTCCTGGGGTCCCTGCTACCAGCTTCTCCAGACCCCAGTCTACACATTCAGGTGCAGAAACGTCTTCATCAAAGGCTGCTTCGGTCTTTTGCTTTCTTGCTTCGGAACCCAGCAGAGATCTTCAATCCCCCATCTGAGCCTCATCACTGTCCTCAGATCCCAGTTCACCTTCATCTCTCATTCCTGTCACCTCTCACTGTCTCCATTAGCACCAGCCAAGCCCATCTCATTAACAACCACCGCAGACAACTGGTCTTTTCTGGCATCTGTGCTTTGTCATGAGTCATTTCCTCCGTTATAAAACCTCCTCCCTCTTCATCAATTCAGGGCCACCACCTCCTGCAGGACTCAGCTCACCGCCACTGGGAAATGTTCCAAAACAGCCATTTGAGAATTGGTTCATTGTGCCCGGTGTCGCTCAGCCCAGAGACCTTCAGTTTCACCATCTCCAGAAGGAAAAATAATGTCTGGTTTCCTATCAGCACGGCGTACAGGCAGTGTCCTGGCTGTGCAGATGGAGGAGGAAATGGGGGGGTGCGGGGTCTCTAACATTTTCTTAAACAGTTTTTCAAGGCATGTTCCCTTTTTTGACCTCTGCTTCTAAAGGCACATGGTGCTGCCATTCCTGGGCCATTAGAGGGTTCTCTGGTCTCAATTGGACCTGCTTTTTGTCTTTCTTCACTCATGGTTAGCAACGAGTTTTCCACATCTGCTGAATCAGTTGCTATTTGTCCATGTGCTTTATACCTTCCAAAAAGCTCCTGCAACTGACTCCACCCTCCTTTTCTGTATCCTCGCAGCTTTCTGCCTTTTTGTTCCTTAACCCCTCTCTGTAATGTTGACAGAGTTCCACGAACATGTGGCCAAGCTGCCTCTTTAACTGGGAATCCCAAGTGACCGTCTGCTCTTTGCTGCCATGTTCTCTCTCCCCTGAATGTACCTCCCCTCCCCGGCTGTATAATAGACTCCTGGTCACTGTGCCTGCCATTACAGAGTGCAGCTCTCTAGACACACACAGAGATGGCTTTTAACGGATGCCTCAGCAGCCTCTGTTGACTGTGAGCCATTCCAGGGCCACGTGAGTCACTGAGCTTCCTCCAGTGTCTTGTTCTGTCTGCCAGGGCTGGCCAAAGCCCTGGGGAGAGAAACTGGTGTCCCTTCACTCTTTCCCACGTGGCAAGTTATGAAGTACATTCATTGAGCTACGTCCTCTGTCGTGTCACACGTTTCCCATTGGGTCTGTGTTGGGATATGGAGGTACGGTGTCAATCAGACAAACGCAGCCCTCAGCCTGATGTTCTTATTTCCCCCAGAGAAAACAGAAGATTCTTGGGGTTAAGACACTCAGTAAGAAGAGCTTCATACCCCTGGGCCTACACTGACTGATGACACCCTGGTATCGGATCTATTTCTGAACATTAGGGAGAATTGCCAAGGTCCAGCTCTGTTCTGGGCTCCTGCCCTTCCCCATGCACACATCTGGTATACACTGTGCTCTAATCTGCCAGGTGCCCCAGAGACAGGCAAGGAAGAACTGACCCAGGTTGGCGGGTTATTCCTTCCTTCTACCTATATTGTTGGAGTTATGGGCCTTGATTGGTGGAGAGTTTGGGCCTTGATTCAAATAACCAGAACTGGCCAGACTTGGTGGCTCATGCCTGTAATCCCAGCACTTTGGGAGGCTGAGACGGGTGGATCAATTGAGCCCAGGATTTCGACACCAGCCTGGGCAACATGGTAGAACCTCATCTCTACTAAGACACAAAAATTAGCCAAGCATAGCGGTATGCACCTGTAATCCCAGCTACTCAGGAGGGTGAGGCCTGAGAATTGCTTGAACCCGGGAGGTGAAGGTTGCAGTGAGCCAAGATCCTGCCACTGCACTCACTCTAGCCTGGGCAACAGAGTGAGACTTGTTCTCAATACTACTACTATTAATAACAAATAAATAAATAAATAAATAAATAACCTGAACTGCAGACCCCAGATTTAATCAGGTCTATTAGAGAGAGGGCAGCATCCCAAAATTCGGACCCAAGAAAGCAGAAACAGGGTGACTGTGGTCTCACATTGGAGTGCATGATCAATTTGCTCATTTCTTAAGTATGCATTGAGTCCCTTCTCTATGCAAACTCTGTGGTTAGATGCTGGGGGTTCAAGAAAAGCAAGTAGCCTTGGCCCTGTACTACAGGAGATTAGAATCTATAGAAGATGCAACCAGGTAAATGGGTACACTCTGTGTGGCAAGTGTTATGCCAGGGTGCTAGAGACAAGTACCAGGAGACTTCAAACTGTTCGTGGAAAAAATGGAATTAAAACATAAATGTTAAAAATGTAATCTTTATTTCTCAACATAACCTCCATCAAGTTCAACACACTTTTGTAAGCAATGATACCAGCCATTTAGTCCATCCTTAAAGAAATGAGTGTCTTGGCCAGGCGCAGTGGTTCAAGCCTGTAATCTCAGCACTTTGCGAGGCCGAGGTGGGCGGATCACAAGGTCAGGAGATCGAGACCATCCTGGCTAACACGGTGAAACCCCATCTCTACTAAAAAAGTAAATACAAAAAATTAGCCAGGCGTGGTGGCGGGTGCCTGTAGTCCCAGCTACTCGGAAGGCTGAGGCAGGAGAATGGCATGAACCCAGGAGGCGGAGCTTGCAGTGAGCCGAGATTGCGCCACTGCACTCCAGCCTGGGTGACAGAGTGAGACTCCATCTCAAAAAAAAAAAAAAAAGAAAGAAATGAGGGTCTTGAGAATTTAACCATGTTAGTGCAGTCTTTTTTTTTTTTTTTTTTTTGAGACAGAGTCTCACTCTGTCACCCAGGCTAGAGTGCGATGGCATGATCTTGGCTCACTGCAACCTCCGCCTCCTGGGTTCAAGCTATTCTCCTGCCTCAGCCTCCCAAGTAGCTGGGATTACAGGCGCCCGTCACCACGCCCAGCTAATTTTTTGTATTTTTAGTAGAGATGGGGTCACCATGTTGGCCAGGCTGGTCTCAAACTCTTGACCTCAGGTGATCCACCTGCCTCGGCCTCCCAAAGTGCTGGGATTACAGGCATAAGCCACCACACCTGGCCCCAGTGCAGTCTTTTTACATTATTAACTGAAGAAAAATGGGTGCCCTTTTCATTTTTTTTAATTAGGGAATGAAAAAACAAAGACAGAAGGAGCCAAATCAGGACTGTAAGGTAGATGCCTAATGATTTCCCATTGAAACCCTCACGAAATTTCCCTGTTTGGTGAGAGGAATGAGCAGGAGCATTGTCATGGTAGAAAGGACTCTCTGGTGAAGCTTTCCCAGGCGTATTTCTGCTAAAGCTTTGGCTTTCTCAAAACAGTCTCATAGTTAGCAGATGTTATTGTTCTTTGGCCCTCCAGAAAGTCAACAAGCAAAATGCCTTCAGCATCCAAAAAATATTGTTACCATGACCTTTGCCTTAGACTGGTCTGCTTTTGCTTTGACTGGCCCCCTTCCACCTCTTGGTAGCCACTGCTCTGATTATAATTTGTCTTCAGGATCATTCTAGTAAAGCTGTGTTTTATCTGCTGTTATAAGTATTTGAAGAAATGCTTCAGGATCTTGATCCCACCTGTTTAAAATTTCCATTGAAAGCTCTGCCCTTGTTTTCAGCTGATCTGGGCACAACAATTTAGGCACCCATCAAATGGAAATTTGCTCAACTTTAATTTTTGAGTCATAATTGTATAAGCTGAACCTTTGAGATATCTATGGTGTTGGCTTTGGCTATCGTCTCTGCTGTTATTCATCAGTCCTCTTCAATTAGGACGCAAACGGTATTAATTTTTTCTTTGAAAACTGATGTGGATTGTCTGCTACCGTGGGTTTCCTCTTCAATATCATCTCATCCCTTCTTAGAACAATTTATCCATTTGTAAACTGGTGATTGCTTTGGGGCATTGTTCCCATAAACTCTTCATTAAAAAAATCAATGATTTAATCATTTTTCCACCCAAACATTACCATATATTTAATGGGGTTCTTTTTGTCTGTTTTTTTTCTTTTTTTGTTTCAATTTTAATAGAATTCATGTTGCTCTGGTGGAGGCTCCTTTCAAACTGATGTCTTACTCTTCTTACTGCCTCAAACTAGATCGTGTTCACGCACATCATAACAAGTTAGTGCAAGTTTCTTTTGATGCCAACAAATTTTGAATTCATACATAGTTTTTTCACCATACCCACTTTCCATGAACTTTTTGAAGGCCCCTCTCATGTGATCCCAGTCTAGGGATCAAGGCTGACTCCAAAGAAAGGTGGCATCTGATGTGAATGATGAGTGAGACTTAGGCAAGCAGAGGAGGCAGCAAGAGGCCGGAGCTGAACCTAGAATTCCAGCATTGTTCCATGTGGCCCACTGGAGGGTTGTGGTGGAATGATGGGAGATGAGGGAGCTGCAGCTCGCACAGGCTTAGGGGTCAACAAAGAGTGTGAACCTAGCCCAGAGAACAATGGAGAGCCACCAGGCAGTCCTATATAGGGACATAATTTAAATTTTGGAAAATGTCTCTGATAGCTGAGTGCAAAATGAATTGCAGGGAGAGGGGTCCAGGTCGTGGCAGGAAGACGAGGCCTCAGCAGTGGTCCCAGGGAGAGAAGACGGTGGCCTGCACATGGGAATACAGTGGAGCTGGACTCTGAGATCTTCAGAGGGGGAGAATCAGTGGGATTTGGTGATGGATGCACTAAGGGGGATGAGGTTTAGGGAGGCGGCTGGATGGTGGTCCTGTTTCTGGTTTGGGCATCTGTGTGGTGACATTTACCAAGACAGGGAACCCCAGGAGCAATTCTGCAGGATTCGCTCTATCTTCTTTACTTAAAAAAAGGCGACAGTGAGAACTGAAGATGCCTCTTCCAGGAAACTGCACTCCACAAACTTGAGGAAGGGGCCAGCAGCACCTTGAATTCACCAGTCCTTTCTCAGCACTGCTCACTGTCAGTGCACTGCCCTGCTCCTCAAACTGTCTCTATAATTGGACTTTGTGTACAATAAGTAGTCAAGAAAACCCAGCGCCTTTGGCTGACTCCCATAGCATCCCAAACCCAGCCACAGCTATACTTGATGATTTCAGGTGTTACTCTCTGGCCCCTCACTGCCCTGTACCGACACACACACATATCTCAGGCACCGTAGCAGCCTACAAACCCACCAGGGCCTCTTCACTCCTGAGTCATGGGTGCACACCTCTGCCTGGAGCTCAGCCCCCAGCCACCCTCTCCCTATTCTCAGGCCTATGCTCAAAGCCTACCAGATCCCCAGGCCTCCTGAAATGTCTCTTCTAGCTGAAAGCCGAGCAGCGAATGCTGTGTCAGCCTGAACCTCCTCTCCTGCATTCCTATGTTCAATCACACAGAGACAGGTAAGCAAAAAGACACAACCCATCCTCCCACCATACAAAGATAACCACCTGGTTATCTTGGCCCATAAGGTCCAGACTCTCAGAAAAGGGAGTGTCCCCTTAATAGTGCTGAGCTGAACTTAACCCAGGGAAGAACACAGGGCTGACTCAGATGCAGTCTCTATCAGCCAGAAGGGGAACAGGCACTCACCTAACTCACTGCAGTTTAAAGTTAACTGTCATTGGTACCGTTATGGGCTGAAGTGTGTCACCTACTCCAAATTCTCATGTTGAAGCTCTAACTTCCAATACCTCAGAATGTGACTGTATTTGAAGACAGGGTCTTTAAATGGCAATTAAGTTAAAATGAGATCTTATGCGTGGGCCCCGATCCAATATGACTGGTGTCCCTATAGGAAGAGGAGATTAGGACACAGACACACACAGAGGGCAGAGCATGTAAGGACACGGGGAGAAGATGCCATCTACAAGCCAAGGAGAGAGGCTTCCAGAAAATGGTTCAAAAACCTGCTGACACCTCACTCTTGGACTTCCAGTGTCCAGCACTGTGAGAAAATAAATTTCTGTTTTATAAAATACTCTAGTCGCCCATCTATGGTATTTTGGATGGCAGCTCTGGCAAACTAACACAAGCGCTACAACAGAGGCACAGAAAATGCTGCAGGAACGCAAAGAAAGAGACAGAAATCCCCAGGAGAAGCGAGTCAGCACAGGGGTTACTTGTGTGGGCTCCAGAGTGGACTGGCTGGGTTCCAACCTCCCTGATCTGCTATTTCCCTCGTGAGAGTCCCCACCTGGCATGGTGGTTGGAAGGATTAATAAAATGAAGCAGGGACAGCAAGGATCAGAGAGTGAGGCACCGTAAGGCCAGCTATTTACAGAGGAAACCTGTGTCACCTAAACTGGGAACCCGGAGACAGAGGAGACTGCAGGGGTGCTGGTGGAAGAAAGGTCCTGTCCAGCAGAGGGGACCCCATGAGCCAGGGCTCGTGGTTGGGCTGGGCAAGGTCCAGGAAAAGCAAGTCACCTGGGGGAGCTGGGGCCAGGGGAGGGAGGCCTGGGCAGGAAAATGGGGGTGAGATGGCAGAGGGGAAACTGGAACACCAGACTAGATTCTGTTCCCAGGGAAGGAGAAACCATCAGAGGTTTGTAAAGCAAGGAAATGGCAAGATGGGAAGGGAATCCCGACAAAGCCGCCAGAAACAAGATTGGGATAGAGGAAGGAGAAACAGTTGCAGGCTTCTGTGATGCAGAGGAGAGGCCAGTGAGTGATTTGCATTCTTCTATTTGCTCATCTGAAATATTAATTTCAATGTTTGCATGCATAAGCAATGCGAGAGCCCAGACGCAGCCGCTCCTCTCCAGCTCTTAAAAGACTTTCTGTGAAGTGTTCCTGGAAGAGACAGTTAATGCCTTGCCCCTCTTGCCCCGAAATTGATTTCTGAGAAACAGGGCCCTGCTTTTATGAGCTGCCGCGGGGACGGAGGATTTCTCAGCCCAGCCCCTCGGCCCGTCGCACCTCCTGGGCATGGGTATGTAAGGAGACTCAGGAGCTCAGGTTGCCAAAGAGAGAGTAGTCTTTAGGGAATTCAGTGGGCAGTGGCTAATGAATAAATCGAAGACTGCCCTCTGTGCTCCTCCGTTTAGCAGTGCCATGCTGTTTAACCTTTGATCAGACAGTGTGAGCACGTGCCCTGTCTTTCTGCAGGAATGGAGACTGGCTGTGCCAACTGTCATTTCTTTCTAACTTACCCATTATCTGGGTAGCAGAAAAGTCGAAAGTTGCTGGTAGGTTGGATATTATCTAGTTCAACTCTCCTGTTCTGCAGATGAGGAAACGGAGGCCCAGAGAAGAGATTTACTCAAAGCTTTCCAGGTTTGTTAGTGCGACAGATGACACTGGAACTCGGATGCAGTGACTCCCAGCCCGGTGTATCATAACATTTCACGTCCACTGAAAAAGTGTTGCCTAACACAAATACAACACAAGCCATGTATGCAGTTTTAAGCCTTCAAGGAGCCACATTAAAAAGATAAAAAGAAACAGATGAAATTGGCCTTAATATACAGTCACACCACAGATATGTTCTGAAAAATACGTGATTAGATGATTTCATTGTTGTGCAAACATCATAGAGTGTACTCACACAACCTTAGATGGTATAGATCCGTTATCATCTTACCAGACCACCGTTGTATATGTGGTCCATCATTAATGAAAATGTCACGATGCATGACTGTATGCTGTCGAATGCAGTATACGCAAAATATACAGATTCTGTCTGTGTACACCTTCCCCTTCACTAGGTCAGATCACTTTCTGTACCTGCTCAGGCCTAGCCAGGCTGAGGGTGGAAAGGTAGGAGTCAGACTCCAAATAGAAGCATGAAGGCCTCTCCAAGGAAAGCCATCAATTGCAAGCCCATGAAGCCACACATTTAGCAGAAAATGTGCACTTCTCTCAGGAGCATTAAGCATATAGGGAAATATTCCCATAATCAAAGTGTAGGCTGTGGTAGACGCTGTCCCAGCCAACAACAGACAGAGGACCTTTTATCCAGCCACCCATTTCCAGGGTGCTTTTTGCTGACAAGGGACGCCTGTGGGCTGCTGGTATTCCATCTATCTCTTGAGGTGGCTGGACGTGGGTGGCCATGCCAAATCCTGGGCAGAATACTTGAACAGAAGTGCCTGGGGGGACAGAAGACTGCCCCTCACCCTGGGGCACTTATGAGGTCAGCCCAGATGACTCATATGGAATCCCCAAGCCCCCTGGATCCAGGAAACTACTCCAACCTCCGGAGTTCATTCTGGAACTATGCCAAGTGCCAGAAATCCACTTCTATCCAAAAGTTCAGAATTCCATTTTAATTCTCCTACAAGCTGCTGCCTGCTGACTTGGCCTCCGCCCTCCTCAAAGGTGTCAACGTGCTTTGAGGGCCAAGTGCTTCTTCTCCGACCCTCCAAACAAGTTCCCATATTGGCGCCACAAATCAGGTGGACCAACTAGAGCTGCTGATAAGCAGCGGGTTCCCACAATAACAAACCCCTAAAAGCAAAGTTGGCCTTTTCCCCACCACCAGCTGGTCCATGGCGCGGCTTACCTGAGTGCTGATCAAGGCAGATGCTCCCATCAGAGGAGTTAAGAAGCTCCTGGGACAACAGGTGGTCCCAGTTTGATTGTGCAGAGCTTGAATCTGCAACTATGCTGACCAATCCATGTGGGCTATTGAGTCCCTGAAGTGTGTGACTCGACCAAACGGAGACATGGTTGGTGTAAGTGCAAAATATGCACCAGATATCAGACATAGTATGGAGGGGAAAAAAGGATATAAAAATTTAAAATACCTCACTGAAAATATTTCTGTTGATTATAGGTTGAAATGATATTTTTTTATGTATTGGATTAAACACAATGGATTATTAAAATTACTTTTACCTATTTTTAATTTTAAGGAAACTATTTTAAAATTACCTATGTGGTTCACGTTTTATTCTCATCAGACCGCACTGTTCTAGTGGAAGCATTTCATTTTGGGGTGCAATTCTGATGGCATTGGCTGAGATTTGGCTAGCAGTGTGGGGACGGATGGCATGAGCCTGGTGGTCACTATCCAGGACATGGGATGTGAAGTGGGAGGACTGGCTGGGAATGCTGTTGGACATGAGAGGCCACACCCCCATCCCCTGCTCCATTCACTGCCCTGAACGTGCAGCTGAATTCATTGCCCCAGTTTAAACCATGGAACGAGAAGCCATCAGCCTAGGCCCAGGTCTCTCCACTGCTACCACTGTGGTATGCCCCAGAAAACCTAGAACACGATGCTCCAAAGGAGGGGCTGAGCTGTTTATTGCTTCTCGCCCTTTAGAAATGGAAGCTAAAATTTAGGGCTGAACTTGGGGGCCTTGTCAACACAAAGGATCCTTGCTCTGTATCTTGATTTTGGTGATGGCCATATGAGCCTACACAAGTATAAAATTGCACAGAACTAAATACATGTACACACACACACTCCCCTATATTATTTCCTATAACTGCATGTGAATCTACAATGATCTCATAGTTTAGGTCCATATTTGTACACCCATATTCATACCACCATTATTTGCAATAGCCAAAAGGTGGAATACCCTAAGTGTTCATCAACAATGAGTGGATAAACAAAATGTGTCATATCCATGCAATGGAATCTTATTCAGCCTTAAAAAGGAAGGAAATTCTGCCAGGCATGGTGGCTCACACCTGTAATCCCAGCACTTTGGGAGGCCAAGGCAGGCGGATCACCTGAGGTCAGGAGTTTGAGACCAGCCTGGCCAACATGGTGAAACCCCGTCTCTACTAAAAATACAAAAATTAGCCGGGCATGGTGGTGCAAGCCTGAATCCCAGCTACTCAGGAGGCTGAGACAGGAAAATTGCTTGAACTCAGGAGGTGGAGTTTGCAGTGAGCCGAGATCCCACACTGCACTCCAGCCTGAGAAACAGAATGAGACTCTGTCTCAAAAGAAAAAAAAAAAGGAAGGAAATTCTGACATCCACTACAACCTGGATGAACCTTGAGGACACTATGTTAAGTGAAATAACCCAGACCCAAAAGGACAAATGCTATATGATTCCACTCATATGATACATACTGAGTAGTCAAATTCGTAGAGAAAGTAGGATGGTGGTTGCCAGGGCCTGGGGGAGAGGGGAGTGGAGAATTGTTTAGGAGCTGTGGTGTTTCAGTTTGGGAGGATAAAAAGAGTTCTATGGCTGGGTGGCAGTGATGGTTGCACAACAATAAGAATGTACTTAATAATTAAGATGGCCAGGTAAGGTGGCACACACCTAGCTGTGGTCCCAGCTATTCAGGAGGCTGAGGTGGGAGGATTGCTTGAGCCCAGGATATCTAGGCTATAATTCTGGGCTATGCCAATCGGGTGTCCGCACTAAATTCCACATCAATATGGTGACCTCTTGGGAGCAGGGGACTACCAGGTTGCCTAAGGAGGGGTGAACCAGCCCAAGTCGGAAACGCAGCAGGTCAAGTCTCCCATGCTGATCAGTACTGGGGATGCATCTGTAAATACCACTGCATTCCACCCAGGGCAACATAGCAAGACCTCATCTCTAAATAAATAAAAATGTTTAAAATGGTAAATTTTATGTCATGTGTATTTTACCACAATTTTTTAAATCTAAAAATTAAAAAAAGTCAGAGCCTTTTGACCTAAAGATCAGTGCCTCTCTTTTACAGTTCACCCTGTTCAAGGAGGTGAACCCAAAAGCTATGGAGCCCATTAGAAGGAACCAGACTTCCAGCACCTGGGTAAATAACCTGTAAGGGAAGCAGGAGCAGAGAGTGGTCCTTGGTGAGGTGCTGGGTGCCGGGGAAGGTGGGGGCCAGGTTGGTGCCTGGTGCCTGTGCTTCACCCCAGTCACCCCAGCACACTGAGTACCCAGGTGGAGCTCTTGTGCCACCCAAAGGTGAAATTAACCTGTGATTACAAAGTTAGCTTTGATCAAAATTGTTGGTAAATGTAGGGGTTAGGGAAGTGAAAGCGCTAGAAGGAGGCATGAATGCCTAGGGCTGAAAGGGGATGGAGAAGGCAAGGACAGATCCCAGGGTCAGCAAATCGAATCTACTTAGGGTGCGAGATGCGGTGGGCATTTGGGGACATATTCTTCTATACCATATCACCAGAGATACAAAGGTTTTTTGTTTGTTTGTTTGTTTGTTTTGTTTGTTTTGGCAAACGAAAGGGGTTGACTTTATAGACCAACCCTGTTGTACCATTGAAACAGCCCCAGTTTTCCTAATTCATGGGAAGGGCATGAAGAACCTCCTGCGTAGGGCAGGGCAGGGAACCCATCTGCACTCCAAGCAGTTGGCCACCGAAAGGAGATAACTTCAAGATGCTTCCATTGAGAATCTCTGAGACAGTAGTTAGGAGAAGGGAACTGCCAGGCTGAGATTTTTCCCTCAACCGATCATGACTGAGTACAAGATAACAGGAGTCCGTTTTTGGTAATGGAGGCATTTCAAAAGAGAATGATTTTGTTTCCCTTAAGTTCACATAGGTTGGCCAGAAGCCCCCAGACTGCCTGGAATATGCATTAAAAACGCCAGCTATCTCAGCAATAATTTCCAGCCCCAGGCCATTTACTAAGACACGCAGCACCTCTACCACCCTGCTCTGATGCACCGCCACGGCCATCCCGCAGACCTGTGCCAGACGGCAGCGCCGGTGCCTCTGCACCCAACCGCAGCTGAGAATGTGTAGATGCCCGTATGATTCTGCTCAGTTCATGGTGTCTCCTCAGCCACTGTGTCCTGAGCCAAGAGATTTGAGTGTTTATGAAAACCAGCATTGTTTTCCCTCTTGGTCATGTAAGTCATGGGAAATTTTTGTGTGGTGATGCATAAATCCCAGAAAGTTTGGTTTAAAAAGTTCCCTAAAGTGTGGGTGGTTCCTCAAGTATGTCCAGATTTAGTGAATATCCTGAATCCGTAGAACAAGCCTGAGAGTTTCACCTAAATGCCATCTCCGTGAAGAGGCCCTCCAGATTCACGGACACCCTCATTAGTGAGTTCTGGCAGCTGGCCGTTAGATGTAGGACTTTTAAACTCAAATTTAAAATGAGTCTGCATGCCTGAGTGAGCAGAGTTGCTGGGAAATATTATGCTTCAAGGCAGTTCAGGCCAACTCTCCCATGATCTAAAATCCTTCTATTAAAAAAGTTATAATTCATCCCGAATAAATTAGCTGTCCTCTTTGAGAAATCTTCCTTTAATGTTTTGCTTAATCCATCAACAATTATTTCACGAGCACCTGCGCATCCAGGCTTGGCAATGCCACGGATTCTAATTCCTTCTCCTATCCTCACTCCTCATCCTCATCAAGAAGAGGATTTGCCTCTGATCCTCCACCATGACTTGGGCAGCCACTGAAAATGATGCTTTAAATAAATGTGTTGATGTGGAAAGACGGCAGGGCTTATGAAGGAGTATGTATTTCATTCCATTTTCATAAATATGTAAATAGTATGTGTTTAATCCCACTTTTATAAATATATATTCTTAGGCAGATTAATATATATTCATGTGTATATTTCAATAAAACAAAATCTAAAAGGATATATACCAAGGTGTTAGCAGTGATGATCTCTAAGTAGTGGAATTTTCTTTTCTTTTAGCTTCTCTGTGCATTTTTTCTAAAGGAAACACATATTATATGTTAAATCAAAAACGGAAAATGTTGTAAAGGAAACAGTGGCATTGAGAGAAGATGGTAGTTAAGTTTGGTAGCCATTTAAAGAGGTTTACGGCTGGGTGGAGTGGCTCATGCCTGTAATCCTAGCACTTTTGGGAGGCTGAGGCAGGAGGATCACTTGAGTTCGAGACCACCCTGGTCAACACATCAAGATCCCGTCTCGACCAAAAAAAAATAGCTGCACATGGTGGTGCATGCCTGTAGTCACAGCTACTCGGGAGGCTAGGGTGGGAAGATCACTTGAGCTTGGGAGGTCGAGACTGCTGTGAGCCGTGATCACGCCACTGCACTCCAGCCTGGGTGACAGAGCGAAATATTATCTAAAATAATATAAATAAATAAAAATAAAGAGGTTTATATGTTTCTGGTTGGGGAACTCAAAGTTTTTTCTGAGACTAAAGCCTTCTGTACAGGAACATTTTAGGCCTAAACAAAGAGAAAAGGTAAAGTTTATATTTTTCCTATGTGACTGGGACTAAAAAACATACATACATAAATATAATTTTATATTTTTAAAATGATGCCTTTGCAACCTCCTCCTTAAAATGAGGAAGGAATCTTCTCTAGTCTGGTCCAGCTGATTCCTGGCGCTGCCTTTGTTGTTCTTACTGAAACAAAGGCTGCAGAAGAGACTAGAAAAAGCAAAGAGAAGCTAAATTGATCTGCATACGGAAGAGCATAACGCTAGCAAAAACGGGGGAAATACACAAAATGGGGAAGGAAGTTGACAGAGCTGGAACAGAGAAGGGAAGGGAAAGTAGGGCAGAAGAGGTGCAGCTGGGATTTTAGGGGGGAAAAAGAAGTAGAGAGGAGAGAGAGCGAGAGAGAAGGCATTGAGCAATTGCTCTGTCTTGTGGCCTTTGGAGCAGGAGGAGAGAAGGGAAGTGGAAGAAGCGGAGACCTCATTCATCAAAAGAAACTGTAGCAGAGCACGCACTTTGCCTCCTCCTCCAGAAAACCTTCAGTGAAGACAGGCATTGCTCTTGAGGGTTGGGGCTCTGGTTTGTACCTCTGGGGATGGATTAGCTGAGATGAGACTTACAGCTGAAGCAAGAAGGCCCAAATTTAGTTGGATCTGAAATTTTGTTTTGCAAAATTGGAAATCCAGTCAGCCGAGAACTCCCTAGGACTCCACCTCATCTGGCAAGATCAGGAGACAGCCCCACCCTGTCTTTGCTGAGCAGTGAAGGGCAGTCAGATGGGCCATTGGGATGGGCCCTAATCCTGTGTGATTCTACTAAATCTGGGCCTTCTTGCTTCAGCTGAAAATCTCATCTCAACTAATCTATCCCCAGAGACAAAAACCAGAGCCCCAGCCCTCAAGAGCAATGTCGTTCTTCACTGAAGGTTTTCTGCAGCCCCTTTCCAGGGACTCCACCATCTCATCGTGAGCCCCAGCAACAGTATTTCCACTTCGCTGGCATCCTGGGTGCCGGTCCAGGGTACCCATCTGGATTAGTTTCCTAAGGCTGCTGTAAAACTGACACAAGCTGGCTGGCTTTAACTACAGGAATTGGCTGTGTCACAATTCTGGAGGCTGGAAGTCCAAGATCAAGATGCTGGCAGGGCAGGTCCTTTCTAAGGACTGTGGGAAGGAGCTGTTCCGGGGCCCTGTCCGGGCGTATGGATCCATCTTCATCACGGCATGGCCTTCTCCCTGTATGTCTGTCTCTGTGTCCAAATTTCCCCTTTGTTTGAAACCAGTCACACTGGATTAAGGCCCACCCCAATGACCTCACTTTAACTTGATCACATTTATAGAGACCCTATCTCCAAATGAAGTCACCTTCTGAGGTACTGGGGGTTCGGACTTCCACGTGCCAATCTGGGGTGGAGGAGACACAATTCCACCACCATGCGCACTGACAGCCCCATGGCCGGCGCACACCCTTGGTGCCAGCCCCAGAGTGACTGGCGGTCACTCTGGGGGCCCCTCCCTTTTCTTTCACACGTGCTCACTTTGCAGCTGTCCAGGCCATTCTGCCCTCATCTGAGGAATTTGCAGAAATTCCCCAGAACTCAGGCTTGGTGATTTCACCCTTCCCTGTTTTCAGCCAGCACAGAGTTTTGTCCTAGGCTTCTGTTTCTCTGCTGAATTCAGTAGGGATTGAGGAGGGAGCAGAGACTCATGGGTGGGTTCAAACCCCTTCCTTGAAGCTGATGTTGCTTTAAATCTGCTTCCCTGGAGGGCCACAAGTGGGCCAGGACGCTGTGTATGGTCCTGCAGACAGCTTCCTGCTCCTGCCCCGTCCTGCCCTTGGACAGAATTGGGCCGTGGACTCATTTTCTTAGGGGACTCCTCCAACCCTCATGGGGACACATCTGCTCCTTAAAGCGTGGGTTCTCTGCTACAGATTCTGAGGGAACGGTCTGTAGCTGGAGAGACTGAGGAATGAAAGGTACATTCAGGCCATGCAGAGTCACTTAGCTGAAGGGTGGGGCGGAGATGGACAGCTGGACAAAGGGGCACAGAGAGGTTCGGCCTGAGGAAAGTTGAGAGGAGGGACTGCATTATCACGGAAGGACAGGCTGCTTTGATCCGGATGAAGGAGCTCCCACGTCTTCTAGTCATCTAGGTGCAGCAAAAGATTTGCATTAAAACCCAAGTTACTGGAGTGAAATACTGAGGGGAATGTGGTTCATGAGAATAGCAATTTACATTTGAAAAACATTTTAAATCATGTCTTAAAGGATTCATAATTGTAGGGCTTCTTAAAACTAGTGGTTTTCATTCAGAGGCCCCAGGGCATGCTTGGATTTCCCGCACAGGCTCCTGTGGCCTCCTCCAGGGAAAAAGGAGAAAGGATTGGAGCAGATGCCAGAAGCACCCCGCTCTTTCCTCTCCAGCTCACCCTGGCTTGGAGCAGAGACGTCATCTATCACTTGTTTGGTACAACAAGCTCCCACATAGGATTTTATTTGGTAAAAGATCTCCATGATTACAAAAAATAAATGCATGCATGCATACAAGAATATATACATTAATTCCACTGGTTTAGCTAATTAGTTTTCCATGCATATATTTTTATAAGACTATATACATGGAAAACTCATTTACACAGGTACTCAACTATACAGTACAGATACTCAACATACCCGTGATTTCAAGGTCGTAACTGCTGCTTGAAGTTGGACATGTGTGTCTATAGTTCATTCCTAATAAGAACGATCATCTTCAACACGATAAGGAACACAGTTTAACCTAAGAGGGGTGTCATCTCCAGAGAGGATGTTCCAGCCATTGAAAACAAGAAGTGTTCTGAAGCAGATCGAACTCTGGCTTGGATGCTCTGGCAGAGTCCTGTGTGTACCAAATTAGCATTTCAAAATGAAGCCAAGTAAGAGAACCAGCTCCTTCCTGAAAGAGGCCATGAGAGTCTAAATGTCCCACGGATCTGGCTGTCTCTGTGGGAAACCACCTCTTGGAGAAGGAAGATCTGAGCTTGCAGGGCCGTGCATCTTCCCGAAAGCTCCGTGTTCCTGCTTCAAGGCTATGCTTCCCAAGAAAGCAGATCACGGGGTTATTTTCCTGACGCTCCCCTCCTGGGGGATTTAAATTCTTATATTTTGACATGGGGGCAGTGAGCAGAGTGGCCAGAAGGACAGTCTTTGGTGGCTGCTTGGCCCCTGGCCTGGTTTGATTCTGTTCCCGAATCATTAGTGGAGAACTCCTATATTCAAAGCACAGTGGTAAGAGCTGGGAGTACAACAGTGAGAGGGAAAAAAAAAAAACCATCTTTGCTCTTAAAGGGGCTTTGGTGTATTTGCAGGAGAGAGTCTCATGAACAGATGACTGAACGTCACGTGGAAAGTGCTATCCTAAAAGTGCACTCTAGCACCAAGGGGCACCAAGGTGAGGTAGAGTCCAGTGCAGAAGCTAGAGGCGGCCTCTGGAGCAAATTCACCTCCACTTCCTCACAGGACTCTATGGATTATTGGTCTATAAATACCTCTAGCCATCACAAATGCACTTTCGCAGAAGGATTGAATTTCAGCATTAGAAGCAACCTTCCTAGCCATTAAACCCTTCACAGATCTGATGCTGGAAGCCCCTCTAGGACACACCCACCAAATGGCTTTTTTGAGTTGCTTTTAGGACAGGATACTCACTACCATGTGGGGAGGTGCTTGGACTACCTGGGCGCCCATTGAGAGGCGTCTGGCTTTTAGAGCTTGCTGCCAGCTTTGGGGAGTGTGAAGGCTGAGGAATGACGCTCTGTGTGTCTGGCTCCGCCAGCAGGCACAGGGCTCCAAGCACGGGGATTCCAGGGCCTCAGGTTGCATCTCAAGGGGTGTAACTGAGCAGTCAGCTGCTGGCAGTCACTCTGAACACACGCTGCTCCTCAGGGCACGGCATGTGCCTCCTAAGGCAGCCAGCCCATTCCAAAGGGTCAGAGCAAAGCACACAGTGCCCTCAATAGTCTGCTCCCTTATTCAGCCTTGGCCTATGGTAACCTAAGCCTAGGCAGGGGCTGTGGGCACCGCATCCCTCAGCTCAGCTCAGCCTCTAAGTGCATTGTGCTCTGTTTCCACGTGCTGCTCACCTTGTTTTGGGGATTTCTAATCTCACTCACATCCTTCTATTTCTCTCATGGCCTGCAGGTCCCCTTTTACTATTCCAGGTGCATCAGAAGTTACGGTTCCCATGAGCATAGGGGCTGTGTCTCTAGTGAGCTTTTCCCAGTAAAGTCATATTATCCATGTAAGTTCCACCTTCAACCCCAACATTCCCTGACTTTGTCTTTCATCTCCCTTGTCCCCTATGGATCCCTCTTTTTCACAACTTCTAAGACACTTGCAGTCCACACCTTGTTAGCAAGTTCTCCATTATATGCTGCTTTGTGCTATTTTCCACTGGTTTCCTCTCTGCCATCCTCCCTCCAGCAAGCCCTTAATAAAGAAGAATTTTGTTTCATCCACCTCTGATATTCTTTGAAGGACATGTAGGTTTCAATGAATGTTTGTCGAATGAAGAAATGAATACACAATTTGAGCCCTGCTCCCCCAAATCTTATATACAGGGGCACAGAGAAACAATAATGAACAATTACAAAGAAGCAGGAGGAGTATGTGCAGGATATGGAGGCAGCCCAGAATTCAGACGCAGTAAGTACAGGTCCTCAGGAGGCATTAGATTGCTGGACAAGCAAGACATACACAAGATCCATTTCTTCCACCTCTGCTTATTATCCATTCCACACAAACACCAAGCCACCGTTCTTTCCTTACAACATGCATCTTGGCTTGATGCAAAAATAAGAAGAAAATCTTACCATGAAAATCACGGTGACTGCTTCTGTTCAATGCTTTATAGTCTTCAGGGCATTCTGTGAACAAATCACTTGTGTATGCCAATGATGGATGAGATGCCTTCTGCAGCTCTTTCTACATCAAATCCCTTGATTTGTGGAAAAAAGCAGAGATCACAAGTGACTTTCCTGAGTCCCCACAGGCAGGTCAACATGGGACTGGAACCAGGATCCAAGGAGCTCCACGTTATCCCACACTAAATCTCCTCTGTCCAGCTGCCTCTCCTGGAGTTGGAATGAACTCTTTCCACAGTCTGCCTCAAATGATCAGATTATTGGACAGCATCTTTGCTTTCAGGAAAAATGCTATGGCGGCCACAGTGACACCCAACTTACCTAGTGATGACAAATTATATGTGGCATTCCAAGCTGTACCTGGGGGTTTTCAGGGCTATTTGCACCTAATTATAGGCCCCCTCTAAGACTCCCACAGTTGAAGTCCATTACAGTAAAACTCTTCCCTGATTGCATTTTTTTTTTTTTTTGAGACGGAGTCTTGCTCTGTTGCCCAGGCTGGAGTGCAGTGGCACAGCTTTGGCTCACTGTAAACTCCACCTCCTGGGTTCAAGTGATTCTCGTGCCTCAGCCTCCCAAGTATCTGGGATTAGAGGTGGACGTCACCATGCCTGGCTAATTTTTGTATTTTTAGTAGAGACGGAGTTTCACCATGCAGGCCAGGCTGGTCTCAAACTCCTGACCTCAAGTCATCCAAACTGCTGGGATTACAGGTGTGAGCCACTGAGCCCAGACTCTCATTGGATTTTATTAGTAATATAGTGACAGAAGGGTGCAAAGAACCATGTTTCCACCATTAAAGAAATTTGGGGTCTGGGAGCGGTGGCTCACGCCTGTAATCCCAGCACTTTGGGAGGCCGAGGTGGGCGGATCACGAGGTCAGGAGATCGAGACCATCCTGGCTAACACGGTGAAACCCCGTCTCTACTAAAAATACAAAAAAATTAGCCGGGCGTAGTGGCGGGCACCCGTAGTCCCAGCTACTCGGGAGGCTGATGCAGAAGAATGGCGTGAACCCGGGAGGCGGAGCTTGCAGTGAGCCAAGATAGCACCACTGCAGTCTGGCCTGGGTGATGGAGCGAGACTCCGTCTCAAAAAAAAAGAAATTTGGGAAGGATCTTCTCTTTTAGTGTATTGACTTTAATAGGAACCAATTCCAAGATTATTCCTACGTCAGTAGAAGTATAATATTAGCAGTCATGGTGGTGAAGTGGTCTCTTCAGAAAAAAAGAAAAGAAGCTTGTAGCCTTTGCCAGTTGCTGTAGTGTAAATTCTCCCACCATGGCCAATTTTAAGCTACCAATGCAATGTCACCGTACACACACAGAGTTGGAAAGAGATTTACCTAGTTGGCTCCATGAGCCAAGACAAGTGGCTGCCACAGCCACCACCTTCACTGAGATTTTACTATGAGATAGGCACCCTTTCAGGCTCATTGAATCCTAGCACTTCACTATGATTTATCTATAACAATAGGGAAAATAAAAATAGGTGCTTACAGGTTTTGTGACGATTGATTGAAGTCATACACACTAACTGGTTGAGAGCAGTGCCTGGCAGATAGTGAGCATTCAATAAACAGAAACAACCAGAATTGCCATTATTACTGCCTGCATTGAATCTTCTCATCAGCCATGGGAAGCAGATGCCCCTCCCACAGCCGACAAGAGCCGCTCCTTGGTAAGCATGTGTGTGGCTACAACTTGGAACATTGTGCGTGGTCTTCTGGCCTCCTAGGGAGGGCCATGTCACAGTTCATCTTTTGACCCTGCCCCCCAATTTCCCAGTCCTCCCTGAGGATGACAAAGTGGAGTGCTCTGGGAAGACAGAAGCAACAAAGGGGACCTTTTGCGACAGAGGAGAGCATTTAAAAAGAGAGACACAGAGGGCAAGGCAGGAGTGACCTCAAATGGCCAGAGCTAGAGCCCTGGGGCAGCAAAACAGGAGGCAGGTGTGGCTTAGCAGCAGCGCCCATTAGGACATCCCACAGGCGAGGCCTCCTACAGGGGTGTCTGCCCCACCTGCCCCACCCCTACAGCAGGTCCTGCAAAACCACCTGTGAGCTGTGGTTGACACTGAACTGCAGGGAGGATGCTAAGGGTGCACTGAGCTGAAAGCAGGTGACTTCCTTTCCACCTGGACAGTACACATAACTCATTCACTCAAAACAACCTTCCAGTTCCCCTCACCTGCCCTTCTCCATTGCAGGCACACATTAGCGTGGTCTCTGAGAAAGGAAGGAGAAGATGCCCAGCTGTGTTCGCTGATATGTGTGTGAGGATGGAGGTGCTCATCTTGGCTTATAAGTACCAAGCTGTGGGCACCTTTCTACCCTGAAGTTTGAGTGATTCTGCAGCAATAGACGCTCAGGGGAGGATAGCAGAGGCATCCAACAGACAACTCCTGTGGCTCACCCAGGTCAGGGTGGGTACATTTCAGGCTGTCTTGTAGCTGCTTCTCTGAGGAGCTGGGTTCTGCTCCCCAAGCTCTTCACACACTCTCAAAGATGGTCTCTCCTGAGGCCACAGACGGCATCCTTGCCAAACTGCCCAGGGCAGGGGTACACAATGGGGGCCTGTTCCCGTGGAAGCCAGGAATATTCCATGAGAAAGAAGCAGAGAAGAAAAAAATGTCTAAATATCTGTTTTTGCTTCCTACACCTCACCCACTCAAAACATTAACTTCATACCAAGCTCCCACTGCATCAGTGTCCAGGGACTTCAGGAAGCCCAGGAAGGAGCAGAGGAAGCCGCGTCTACACCAGCTCTGGCATCATGTCAGCCCCACGGCCTCAGCCCCAGGCTTCACGAGCTTTGCATTTTCTTAAACGTTTGATGGAATCACGTGCACCAGCTGCAGGCCAATGATGCCAAGGGCCAGACATTTTTGTGTTTTGCATTTTTTTTCTATTTTGCTTTCTCTTTAAGTGGAAAACTTATATCTTCAGACTGCTACATTCATTGGTAAATTCAAGTTTTGACCCATCCCATTGCGTCTGCTACCGACAATCCAAGCCATAGCCCAACTTCAACGTGTCAGATTGCAGGAAGGGTTCTAACTTCAGGGGAATCAAAGGAACAAAGATGACTAGCTTTTATTTTACTATCTCCTTGTTATGAAGTTTGACTTTTCAGCAGGGAAACGGGGCTTGTTAAATAATAGGATCAAGAAGCATATATTCCATGCACTATTCTGGGCACCTAAAAGAAAAGAGGGCAACTGTACCCCCTAAAACTGCTTTCATTCTTACCAAAAGGCTCAGTAGCAATCAGAAAAAAAAAAAAAAAAACCACTTCAGAAAGGCCTTGTGTGCTTACTCTTACCAGAAATTAAAAGAGATTTCAAAGCTACATTAATGAAAATATTTGATTCTGGTGCATAAATAGACAGATGCATCAATGAGCCAAAGCAGAAAGCCCCAAAAGAGACTGGAAAATATAAAATAATGCATAAAGCAAATTTCACCTCATTGCAGGAAAGATGGATGATTCAATAAATATTGTTGGAAAACCTGGCCAATCATAGAGGGAAAAAAAAGTCACACTAAATCCTCCTTCATGTCTTTACACTAAAATAAATTACAGGTAAAAAAAATATTTAATTTTTTTTAAGTTTCAATGCATCAGAAATAAACATAAGGTAATCTTTTCACATAATCCTGAGAGAGTAGAAAGTCCTTCTAATCAAGACAAAACTCAAAAGCCATACATAAAAATATTGATAAGGTTGACTATATAAATATTTATAATTTCACATATACCAAAAATACTAAAGTGATATCAAAATACAAATGAAAAGGTGGGGGAAATATTTGAAAGACAAATTATGAACAAAGGACTAATATATAAAGGGTTTAATATAAAAACAGGACTGTGAACCACAAGTAAAAGGCCAAGGACTCATTTTTTTAATGAGTAAAACACATAAACAGGCAATTCACATAGAGAGAACAAGTGAAAGAAATGAAAAGAAGCAGCAAATTAAAATTGGTAAAAATGTTTTACCGAATACGTTAACAAAGATTAAAAAGTTTGTTGGCTGCATAAATGTCTTCTTTTGAGAAGTGTCTGTTCACATCCTTCACCCACTTTTTAATGGGGTTGCTTGTTTTTTTCTTGTAAATTTGTTTAAGTTCCTTGTAGATTCTGGGTAGTAGACCTTTGTCAGATGGATAGATTGCAAAAATTTTCTCCCATTCTGTAGGTTGCCTGTTCACTCTGATGATAGTTTCTTGTTTTGTTTTGTTTTGTTTTGTTTTGTTTTGTTTTTTGAGACGGAATGCAGGTCGGAATGCAGTGGCGTGATCTCATTTCACTGCAAGCTCCGCCTCCCAGGTTCACGCCATTCTCCTGCCTCAGCCTCCCAAGTAGCTGGGACTACAGGCGCCCACCATGCCTGGCTAATTTTTTTTGTATTTTTAGTAGAGACAGGGTTTCACCGTGTTAGCCAGGTTGGTCTCTATCTCCTGACCTTGTGATCCACCCGCCTCGGCCTCCCAAAGTGCTGGGATTACAGGCATGAGATAGTTTCTTTTGCTGAGCAGAAGCTCTTTAGTTTAATTAGATTCCATTTGTCAACAGTGTGGGATGTTCCCCTCCCTGTGTCCAGGTGTTCTCGTTGTTCAACTCCCACTTACGAGTGAGAACATGCAGTGTTTGGTTTTCTGTTCCTGTATTAGTTTGTTGAGGATGATGGTTTCCAGCTTCATCCATGTCCCTTCAAAGGACATGAACTCATTCTTTTTTTATGGCTGCATAGTGTTCCATGGTGTATATGTGCCACATTTTCTTTATGCAGTCTATCATTGATGGGCATTTGGGTTGGTTCCAAGTCTTTGCTATTGTAACAAATAACTAATGCATGCAGGGCTTAAAACCTAGATGGTGGTTGATAGGTGCAGCAAACCACCATGGTACATGTATACATACCTGTGTAACAAACCTGCAAGTTCAGCATATGTATCCCGGAACTTAAAGTAAAATTTAAAAAAAAGTTTGATAATGCACAGTGTTGACTAAGATATATGAAAACAGGCATTCTGACCAGCTATTGGGGAGAGTGTAAATGGGTGTGATGTTTTTAGAGAGCAACTTGATAGCATCTGTCATATGAGTCCATCTGCAAGATGAGTGAATTCGCAAAGGTCTAGGATTCTCTGCAACACTGTTTGCAAGGGCTAAAGACTAGAAACAATCTCAAAGTTCCTCAAGAAGAAACTGGTTAAATACATTCACACAACCGTATACTCCAAAGTGTTTAGAAGAATAAGATGATTCCATATGTTCTAAGAGAAACAATCTCCAAGATTGCTAAGTGGAAAAAGTGGGGGACAGAACAATATGTGTACTATATAATGTGTGTGCGTGTGTGTGTGCATGTTCGTGTGTTTGGTGGTGGGGTCATACCTGTGTATTCATTCAGCTAAGCTTTACTGAGCAACTGCTACATGCCAGGCACTGTTCTAAGCACAAGGGATGCAGCAGTGAACAAAACAGACAAACCAGCTGGCTCATGCCTGTTATCCCAGCACTTTGGGAGGCTGAGGTGGGTGGAGAACCTGAGGTGAGGAGTTCGAAACCAGCCTGACCAACACGGTGAAACCCCGTCTCTACTAAAAAAATACAAAAAGAATTAGCTGGCTGTGGTGGCGGGTGCCAGTAATCCCAGCTATTCGGGAGGCTGAGGCAGGAGAATCACTTGAACCCAGGAGGCGGAGGTTGCAGTGAGCCAAGATTGCACCGTTGCTCTCCAGCCTGGGCAACAAGAGCAAAACTCAAAAAAAAAAAAAAGAAGAAGAAGAAGAAGAAGAAAACAAGAAGAAAGAAAAAGACAAACTCCTCTGCCCTCGTGGAGCTTATTCTTTTTTTTTTTTTTTTTTCTTTTTTTGAGACGGAGTCTGGCTCTGTTGCCCAGGCTGGAGTGCAGTGGCATGATCTCGGCTCCCTGGAAGCTCCGCCTCCCGGGTTCACGCCGTTCTCCTGCCTCAGCCTCTGGAGTAGTTAGGACTATAGGCGCCCGCCACCATGCCCAGCTAATTTTTTGGATTTTTAGTAGAGATGGGGTTTCACCGTGTTAGCCAGGATGGTCTCGATCTTCCGACCTCGTGATCCACCCTCCTGGGCCTCCCAAAGTGCTTGGATTACAGGCGTGAGCCACCACATCCAGCCTATGGAGCTTATTTTCTAATGAAGAAGAGCAACAGTAAGCAGTAAGTGGACTCTGTGATGTGCCGCGTGGTGCAGAGTCATATGAGGAAAAATAAAGATGGGAGTATGTGAAGGAATCCAGCAGCAAAAAAGTTTCTTTGAAAAAAGCTTCACCGGAAAGCGGGTATTTGAGCCAAGACTTGTAGGAAGTGAGAGAGGGCACTATGCGCTCAGATGGGGAAGAGAGTTCCAGCCAGAAGGAAGGGAACTGCTACGATTGAAGTGAGGGTGCCTGGGAGCTGGGGCGGGTGAGTAAGAAGGAGAGGATGGGAGAAAAGGTCCACAGAAGAGGAAGGCAGAGGTCCTTGTAGGGGCTTGACAGACTCTGACTTCCACCTCGAATGCCATGTGACATGATCTGACTTAAAGTTTTTAAAATATGCAGAGAAGACTTCCAAAGAGATGCATACCAACCCGTGACAGTGGATGCCTCTGGGCAGATGGATGGTGGCAGGCAGGCAGGAGGTGTTGGGGAATTCCTTTGCATTCTATTCAGTGGGCTGTTTCATTTGGTTCTCCTCTTCCCCAACCTGAGTGCATAGTTCCCTCCTTGTTTTCTTGTTTTATAATGCTTTCTCGTTTTTTAAAAGAGCGTGCTATGTGCAGTGCAAAATAAAGAACTTCCCCTGCAAAAGGATCTTTTTATTCCTGGATAGCTTAATAATCTAGGGCTCGTTAGGATGATGACTTAGATTGGGTTCCCCAAAGGCAGAGCCTGAGAAGAGGGTTGGAGGACATCCCAGGTGAGGAGTCTATTTCCGAGGTGAACCCAGGAGACACTGGTAGAGGAGTGAGGAAGTGAGACAGAGAAGGCAAAAAGGGCAATACGGGGTGCATTCTTGAGCAGATTACTATTTGGGTAACTGAGGCACTTTCCTGCTGGGAACTCTGGGAGACTGTGTAGAGTACACCTCAGAGTTATTTGCTCAACTTAAGGATAAGGAAGCTGGGCTGTTTATCCACCAACTCATATTTGCTGTTACGAGAGAAGCTCTGTGGGAACTTAGCTCCATTTCCCATCCAGGGGATCAGGGCAAAGCTCCCAGGTGGAGTATGTTGGGTGCCTGGACCAGGGCGCCATGGGCAGGTGCTGAAATGGAGGGCACGTGGGCTCTCTGCTGCAGGGTGTGCTTTGCCTTTTTAAAAATACGTACGATGGTTTCACCTCAAGTTCTTTTCACCCTACTGTCCAAAATAGGCCGTGCTTTGACCGGGCGTGGTGGCTCATGCCTGTAATCCTAGCACTTTGGGAGGCCAAGGCAGGTGGATTGCCTGAGCTCAGGAGTTCAAGACCAGCCTGGGCAACATGGTGAAACCCTGCCTCTACTAAAAATACAAAAAAAATCGCCAGGCATGGTGGCATGTGCCTGTAGTTCCAGCTACTCGGGAGGCTGAGGCACAAGAATTTCTTGAACCTGCAGGGTGGAGGTTGCAGTGAGCTGAAATCATGCCACTGCACTCCAGCCTGGGTGACAGAGTGAGACTGTCTCAAAAAAAAAAAAAAAAAAAATAGACCCTGCTCTTTAATTCATGTCACACGAAGATGGAACAATAAGAAGAAAATGGGGTGGGCTTAGAGCTGCACTTGGGGAGTTGCATAAACCAGCAGTCTCTTGTACCTCTCCTGTAGCCCAACCAAGAAGGCCCTGGAACGGGGCCGTGCATGTAAACACTATCTGTCCATTCTGCTCTGGTGAGGGGAGAAAAAGCTTTGAAAACATGCCTTTAGGAAAATTTATGGTTCACTATTTTTTTAAGAGAAGAAATTGTAGATAGCAATGCACTTTTGGATTGAGCCAGGATGCCTCACCCTCCCCTGCACGCCCATTCATGTCACTCCGCTTCTTCAAGCCCAGCACTAAAATGCCTGTCTCTCTCAGGAAGCCATCCCAGAAGAAATCCACCTGCCTCCCTCCAGTCTACCAGGAGATGCTCAGCACACAGGCCACCAGGCATCAGCAGTGAGCCTGGAAAATGTGGGTGTATTGAATCCAAATACTCAACAAAATCACTGGGGCTCTCTGACCATGTCTCATCATCTTCAAAATGATTGGTGAGATTAAAGGATCTCTGTAAAATGATCTCAAACAATCAATCCTTCTAGTCACTTGATCTTTCTATGGTTTTAAAGCAACTGGTTTTGGGAGTCGACCGTGAACTGACTCAGAAAATGATTACCAGAAGTGGGGTTCAAAAAAAGCTCTGGGCAGCCCCCGCTTTGTTAGAATGAGAACAACCTTTCACGCCGGTAACTTTGAAGGAGAGAGCTCTCACTTGGGGATGCAAGTTCTTGTGTATACTTTTAAAAATTATCTGTGAGTCCTTCAAAGGCAGGCCTTAAATCCTACTTGTCTTCACCTCTCCATATTTAAGGTTCTGTGTCAAGCTGTTGATAAGCCAGTATTCACATTGCCAGGTCAACAAGAGAAGAAAACCAAGCAGGCTTTATCCTCTGCTTATAGCTTTAGCTGCTGTCCCGCCCAAAACCCTACATGGCTGTTCATTATTCTCAGGAAAAAGGTTTGTCTTTTTGTTTTGTTTTGCTTTTTAATGTGATGCACATTAGACCTCTACTTATTATCTTCCAGCCACAACGTGGGTCACCCAGCCCACAAGTCCTCCCACACAGGGTCCTCTCAGAGTGTCCTCTTCAGGTGAGCTGCTTGTGAATTACCCAAGATGCTTGTTTAAAATGCAAATATCTGGGCCCCAATCAGATCTACCAATCAGACTCTGAAAGTGAGCCCCAGGAATCTGCACTTCTAGCATGTGCATAAGGCAATTCATAAGAATGCTGAAGTCACTGCTTCCACTAGGCCATTTTGACCTCCTTTTAATGTCTTGAATGAGCTGAACTCCCTCCTCCCTGAATTAGTTATCTATTGCTGCATGAAAAATTACTCCAAAATTTAGCCTCTTAAAACGACAAACATTTGTTATGTCATAGTTAGGTTAGCAATTCAGGAGCAGCTTGGCTGGTGGTTCTGCCTCAGGATCTCTCATGAGATTGCAGAGATGTTGACCAGGGCTTCAGCCCTTTGAAGGGGCCACAGAATCTGTATTCAAGCTCACACCGACAGCTGCTGCCAGGAGGCTTCAGTTGTTCCTCCAGCATGGGCCTCTCCACAGGACTGCTGGAGTGAAATGTCAGCTTGTTTCCCCCAGAGCAAGTGATCTGAGGCAGAAAGAGTGGGCACCCACTATTAAAGCCAAGGTCTCTTTATAACCTAATCTTGGATGTGACATCCCCTCACTTCTGCCACATTCAGTTCATCAGAAGTGAATCACGAAGTTCAGCCCGCACTCCAGAAGAGGGGAATTAAGCTCCAACTCTGGAAGGGAGGGGTATCAAATAATCTATGGACAAAATGTTAGAAATACTACACACCGGCTGAGCACGGTGGCTCCAGCCTGTAATCCCAGCACTTTGGGAGGCTGAGGCAGGCGGATCACGAGGTCAGGAGATCGAGACCATCCTGGCTAACACGGTGAAACCCCGTCTCTACTAAAAATACAAAAATTAGCCGGGCGTGGTGGCAGGCGCCTGTAGTCCCAGCTACTCAGGAGGCTGAGGCAGGAGAATGGCGTGAACCCGGGAAGCGGAGCTTGCAGTGAACCAAGATCGCGCCACTGCACTCCAGCCTGGGTGACAGAGCAAGACTCCATCTCAAAAAAAAAAAAATACTACACCACCTCCACACCTTCTCCAATGCTGTTTTTCCTAAGTGTAATGTCCCCCTACCCCCAACACACACACACACAGACACAGACACACACACACACACACACTTGCTAGGCTAAATCTTACTTGCCCTTCAGGTATGAAATTAAGCACCACTTTCTTCCAGAGCTACCCTGTGTGGTGGCACAGGAAGTGCAATCGTACAGCTCCAGATGGTGCTATTCACCTGGCAGCCATTGCAGATTTGTGTGTTTATTAAGACCGTTTTCAGCAGGTGACTGACAATATAAACCTCATGCACATTCAGAACGGTCTACTGTTGTAATGGTAGTATGTAAGAGGCCTCACATCCTCAGATCTGTCCCAACTCCAACTAACAGGGAATCTTCACCTGCCTGAAGACAGTTGAAGCCCCATATCAGGAACCCCACAGCCCATCTTGGTTCTAACAGGGCAGAATTCTATGGCTATTTGCCAGGTGCATGTGTCCTGGAGCACAGAGGCTGCACCATGCCCTCGTGAAAGAAGCTGGGAGCTCTCAGCCTGCAGATGATCAAAAGCAAGTATTGTGGGACAGGCAGGGGTGATGATGATGACGCCTGCATGGGGAGGCCATGCTGTCTGGTTAAAAAAAAGCTGAGGCCTGAGGGACAGATTAGCCTCTCTGGTTGTGTGAACTTAGGGTGTTCTCTTAACATAAGTCTTCCTGATCTGACAGTGGTTGGGGCATCAAGTAAAGGTGAACACACTGAGAATAAACACAATCCATACAAATTGAGGGCGTTGCTAGGGTCTGCATATTTGCATGCCCCCAAAATTCATGTGCTAAAATCCTAATCCCCAAGGTCATGGTACTAGGAGGTGGGGCCTTTGGGAGGTGATTAGTTCATGAGGGTGGCGCCCTTATGAAAGACATTAGTGCCCTTATAAAATATGCCCCAGGAGCCCTTTTGCCCCTTCTGCCATGTGAGGACACAGCAAGAAGCTTCCATCTATGAACCAGAAAGCAGGCTCTCTCCAGATACCAAATCTGCTGGCATTTTGATCTTGGACTTCCCAGACTCCAGAACTGTGCCAAGTCTGAGGGTGGGGAGGCAGAAAGTAACACTAGAGATCTGGGACTTGAACTTGCCAAAATCAAATGATCAAATCAAATGAGGAAGCATTGATTACTATGGGGCATTACTCAGCTATTGGGAAGAGTGAGTTAGAGCTCTATCCGTTGACTTTGAGGATATCCATGATGTATTGTTATATGAGAGAATCAAAAGAAAGGTACTTTGTAAGATCTCATCTTTGTAAAAACAGTATTTTTTTAAAAAAGAGAACATTTACTTAACCATTTCTGCTATAAAGCCAGAGTTGTCATGTTACACTATTCCAAAGAACTCCATTTTCATTATGGTCCATGTGAAATTGTGTCTCCACTCCCATCATTCTGAAATTGTGCAGTGCTCAGCATGTGCAACTGTACAAGGAATCCTGTAATAAGACATGCAGAGACCTGGAGGATGTGGGAAAAAAAGAGTGAGGCAGTCATTACCCCTGCTTTGCTTCATAATTTGAAACATGATTTATATTTTGAGATCACTCAAGCACCAGGATCTCTGATCGTCCTGTTTGTGCATTCTAGAAGCCAGGACTCCCCCACCACCAAGCACATAGGTTTCTAAAGAACCTACAGGAAAAGAAGCTCAAATATGAGGTGCCCATACATCCCACTGCTTCAATTTCCTCAGGAATGAGCCCCAGAAAGCCACTGAGACACTCAAGGAAGCAGCATGGGAAGACGAGGGGATGAGCTGCCTCAGGAAGCTCATTTCAGCAATGGTTGGAGTGGAGAAAAAGTGGAACCAGCCTGAATACCCATCAGAAAGAGAAATGGATACATGAGCTCTGGCATTTCTCTGCAATCCAAAAAATCCAGGCAATTTTACATTAACAGGGAGAGATGTTAAGTGGAAAAAGCAAGTTGCAAGATATGTATAGTGATCTCATTAAAAACAACTGTGTGTATTATGTGTATACATACATTAAATATATATGTGTATTTGTACTGAAAAAGACGAGTCTGAAAGGATATATGCCAAGCTGTAGACAGTGGTTACTCCTTGGGGTAGATGTCAAGGGAGAGAAGTTTCCACCATTTACTTCAGATACGCAACAGAAGCAAGATTTGATAGGTGTTGAAGTCAGAGGAACTGACCTTATGTCAGGGGTTCTTAAATTTTTTTTAATAAAATACATAAGAATAAAAACAAACCCATTTTGTTGAAACTAAATAATCAAAGTTTTTTTAAACACAGATGTGTGCTAAGTATACTTTGGGTTTTCTTTACTAATGCATTAAATAGCAAGATGTAGCAGCAAGTCCAACGACTACCATCATTTCAAAGAAGCAATGAGCAGACGCAATATTTCAAGATATCTGCAACTGTCATGTGGTATGAAAATTTCTGTGATTCCCAGTGCCAACAAAGTCACAGGTATTGGTAATACTTCACTGAAGGAAATGCTCATATCCAGTGAGAGGTTTAATAAAAACAAAGCTATAATTTTTTTTCCCACCCAAGTGCAAGGACTCCTGAATTCTATTTGTGGATGTCTTGAAAGTCCGCGGGAGCCAGGTTAAGAACTCTGAGGATTTCTGCATTCTAGAAAGTCAGCATTCATTTCTTGGTCAAATCCTGCTTTTCTTCTGAGAGGGCTCACTTTGGAGTTTATTTGTGCGGATTTATGTTTTGGGGGTGTCCAGAGTTAGTGAGGTAACCCAAAAGCTATTGCCTTTGATGCGGATGTAAAACATTCTATTGGGTGATATGAAATCGGTCTTTTATTGAGACTGGGCCTTTGCTAATTTACAGAAAGATTTTTCAATAAAGAAAGAAATAAAGGCTACACTTTCTTTTTTATTTTATTTTTTTTTAATTTTTATTTATTTATTTATTTTGAGATGGAGTCTCACTCTGTCGCCCAGGCTGGAGTGCAATGGCACAATCTCTGCTCACTGCAACCTCCACCTCCCGGGGTTCAAGTGATTCTCCTGCTTCAGCCTCCCAAGTAGCTGGGATTACAAGTGCCCACCACCACACCCAGCTAATTTTTGTATTTTTACATTTAGTATTTCACATTTAGTAGAGACGGGGTTTCACCATGTTGGCCAGGCTGGTCTCGAACTCCTGACCTCAAGTGATCTGCCCGCCTCAGCCTCCCAAAGTGCTGGGATTACAGGTGTGAGCCACCATGCCCAGCCTAAGGCTGCACTTTCATTATTTTATTCAGTGTTTCTGGTGGTGATGGTGGTGGTCATTGTGATGGTGATGTTGACAGTAGAGGTGGAGGTGATGGTAATGATGGTGATGGCAGTGATGGTGGTGGTGGTCATGGTGGTAGTGCTGGGGTTGCAGGTGGAGATGGAGGTGGTGGTGGTGGTGATGGTGGTAATGAAGGTGGAGGTGGAGGTGATGGTCACAGTGATGGTGGTGGTGATGGTGGTGGTAGTGGTATGGTGGTGATGGTCATGGCGGTAGTGGTGGGGTTGCAGATGAAGATGATGAAGGTGGCCATGGTGGTGGTGGTGGAGATGCTATGTGTGTTCTGTTTGAAAGCTATGGGTGATTATAAGTCTTAACTTCCCCCATGTTCTGGCAGTGGGACTCTAAAGAGGACCAGACAAAAGCCCCCTGCTCTGCTAAATCATTCTGATGCTCCAAATGCACTGTATTTCCTGACTGAACAAGTCATGCAACAGAAAATGTACTCTTGGATGTTGCAGTTTTCTTTTCCACACCAGGAAAACTAAACTACATCTCATGGATGAGGCTGTTGTTGTTCCCAGGGGTAATTTTGTCTATGATCAAGAAAAGAGGGAACCCATGGACAGGGCAAAGTAAGGTGCAGGACGCCCCAATACCTCCAGGATTAAGGAAAAACTAGACCTGGATTTTGAGTTATGCAGATACACTGAGATCCATGTTGAAGGGTGAGCCGGCCCTCACCAGGGAACAGAAATCACATTTAGGTTGTGATTTAGGCCACCACCCTCCGCCCGCCATCCACCACCCCATCCAGAGTAGCCACTTATGGTAGCAATTGTAATTTACTCTGTTTAGCTTCTGATATCCCCAATCCATCACAGCAGACATGGTTGGCTGTGGTGAACCTAGCAGAGCTGTGCTTTGGGAAGCTGCAGGGGGACCGAATAGCTATGGTGGGAAAGGGCAGAACAGCAGTGGCCTGGGATCCTGCAGCAGCTGCTTCAGGGAGGAGATGGGTGGCCGGAGGGGACCAGTGGCCATTAGGGTGGTTTTGTGGAATACGCAGGCATTTCTTAGAGCTTCCCAGAAAGTAGGCGGAAACTCCCTTTTGTCCTCAGGCTGGAGCTCCTACTCCTAATATCTGAGTATTAAAGAACATATGCTCCCCCTAAAGTTTGACACGGTCAGCGTCACTTGTCAATTACACTTCAAGAAAACCTAAGTTACTTGCAACAAGCATCATTTAATTTTGCAATTTAAAAAATAATCAATGAAGCTCAAAAGGTAGAGAAGAAGGGAAAGGAGGGAGGGAGGCAATGGGAAGAAAGAAAGTTGAAGAAAGGAAAGGAAGGAAAGAAGAGTAAAAGACAGAGTGAGGAGTACTATGGCTATAACCAAAGAGGTTGGAAGGAGATAGAACGAGGGCAAGGTCACGGTTGAAATGCACCCCACACCGCAGTCTACAGAGAGGCCCCCGGAAACCTGGCCACGCCAGTAGGGAGCAGGGGCTGTCTGCCACAGTCAAGAAATGAGAGGCAGAGCTAGTCCTTTTGCTCTGGAGAACTAGAAATGTGAGGTGGGGTCCAGCAGGCCAGGAGCCAGATGCTGAAGGCTTAGACCTGGCACCTGTCCCAGGTCTGGAGAGGACATTGAGGGAGGCTTGAGGTCTCCTTTGTAGCTGCCCAGCTCAGCCCTCTAGGATAGAGAGGCAGTCAGGGAATAAGAGTCCTGGAACAAACAGTGTACACATGTTTGACACTTCCTCTGTGCTGTCACTATACAGGGCTACAGACAGAGATGCCCTAACCTAAAGCCTGTCTGAACCAGGGGTCGCTCCATGGTGCTACAGAAACAGACCTGGATGTAGGGGCTGAATATAACCCGAAAGCAGCTTTGCAAAGTTTTAAAAACTTACGCAGCCACTCACATTCAACTTGGCCAAAAATTCGCCATGACCTCACTCCTTTTTATGAGCAGCTGTCCTGATACTAATCCTGCCTCTTTCCATAATCCCTCTTTCATGAGACTGAGAGAACACGTCATGAGCCTAAAGCAAATACACTCACAGAGCCCTGCACTTCGTAACTCGCATCACCACTGCAATGTGATCATGCGCTTGTCTAATGCCCCACTGCCAGAACGTAAGCTTGATTGCGTCTCCTGTGTCCACGGCTGGGGCCCTGGCACCAAGCCTGGCACAGGCAGCACTGGGTGCATATTTGTTGGACGCCTGTTGGCATGCTGCAAACATGGGAACAAGGAACAAGCTGGGTCTGGGAAATTACGTCCCTTCTGATGAAGGCTAAAGAAAAGGAAATCTACTTGGAATTCCATCAGATAGGTATGGATTGGTCATTTAAAAGAATAGAATCACTATATGTTAAGTTTTTTGAACTTGTGCCTCCCGTCCCTTCTCTCTCTCTAATATCCCATAAGGAAGGGTACATGAAAGGAACTTACTGAAGAGTTCACTCAAATCATACTCTTGGGTCTAGACGGAACCTTCATAACCTTCATAGCAGAGCTGCCTACTCAGTGCTTCAAACTTTACAAAAAGCCAAGTGGTTTTTCCAGCCTGTGGACATGATGAAAGAAACCACCTCTTCCCAGTGCACTTTAGATTGGGTGCTAAGACTTGTTCTCACAAATCACTTGCTCAGTAAATACTTGAGCACCAACTCTGTGCCAGGCCGTTGCAGGGCTCTGGAAATATAACAGCAAACACAGCTGACCTCGCCCAGGTCTCATGGGACCTTCAGCCTCACCATCCTACCTCTGCTGGTCCAGGGACACACGGTAAATTGGCCACATGAAGAGGGGTCTCCAACGGGGCTGCTTCACAGTAGAGGAGCCATGGCTGAAACTGGGGTCAGCAGCCACTGGACAAACACATCTGCTCTACTTGAGGACACCAGCAGGGTTGTCATGGGTAACACCAATGAAGAAGAGATCTGAATTTAGGGGAAGCTGCCTGCACTTGGAGTTGAGAGGCCCAAGTTCCAATCTCGAAAGGGCTCTCCTCCTTCCATAATTATCTAATCAACTAGGGAGCATAGGCCTAAGCCTATGGGAGCTTAAACAAGCTCCAAAATGCAAAAATGTGAGCAAGAGACCTTGGCACACTGAAGGCCACCTTTCTTCCTTCCAGAAGTTAGAACTTCTGGAACTAACTTTGCTCTCCATAAAAACCCTCCCCATTGGCAGACACACAGAAACAACCCCAAGGGTCAGGTTTTTAACTTGCCTGAAATCCTGTGGCCTCTCACATCCCTTTGTCTACCAAAAATAATGGAATGCTCCGGGTGGCTGACCAACTGAATCTAGAAAGGAAGTGAATTGATACCATGAGCTTTGCTGGGCCCCCAGCAATAGAAGCTTCCTAGAAAGGCCATAGATGGGGTTGGGATTTCCATTGGCCCTGGAATATAGGGCCTGGGAGAAAAGACAAGGTCTCAGCACCAAGTCCAAGGTCTTTTCCATGCCATCTGCTGCCCTGAGCAGTGTGCTAACAAGAGTGGGCACCTGTATATTCTGGCCTGCCCCATAAAGAAATCAGATCATTGTCAGGCTCAAGGCAGAGAATATGGGGTGGCTTCAAGCCCCACCTAACGTGAGGTATTCCTTCATCTCCATCTGGCCCTGCCCAGCATGCCCCCATGTTCCCACACACATGCTCAGAGCTGGGGACAGGCCCAGCCTAGCCATGCCTTACAGATCTAGGACACTGTTGTGGGGTTTGCAAGCACCACAGTAGCTGGCTGAAGCCTTGGGTTCCTGGTGAGAGACAGAGGGAAGGTGATGTGGGGATGTGTAGTGAAAGAAGAAGACGGAGGTTTTCCTGATTGCTTGACAAACATAAGCCCAGCCCTTAGCTTCAGCCCAGGCTCTGACAACATCGGATCACAATAAACCTCAGGTTGTGTTTACTCCCCTTCCCTGGCTCTACCTCCCCTGGTTTCTCGATCTGTCTACTCTTATCTGGCACTGATAAGGTGTGGGCTCTGAAAATGTGCCCTTTGGTCTAAAAGTGTGGGGATTCCAAAAAGCCTCCAAGAATGAATGACTCAATCAAGGCTGAAAAGAGCCACATTGTCCAGATGTGTACATCTGCTTGGACCCAGCTCGCAAAGCACTTTAACAATCTTTTCACAACCGCTGTCCACATGGAGTGAGGCTGCAGGGCCGGCATTCCTACTCCTAGATTCTCGTCTTCCTGGATGCGTCGTCAGTCCCTGGTTGGGATTCCACCACCGAGAGCTGCGCTGCTCCATGTGACTCCTCCACTGCCTCTGAAGACCCCCTTTAGGACCCAAGGATCAAAATCCCTACCTCAGGGTGCCCGTCTTGTTTTCCCTGTCCTAAAAAAAAAAAAAAAAAAAAAGACTAAGGGACTGGTCATACTGCTCTGGTCTCATTCCAAAGTGGCTCTTACACTTGCTGTTGATAAACTCGACAACTGCTCCTTGTTTAGGTCTCACCTGACCTCTATTCCAGTTAGAGGGCTCCTGGGCCACCCCCAAATATCTGGCTTGCCCACATCTGCACTGCGCCTTTGTTTATGCAGTTACCTCCTTGAACACTTTCCTGCAGCCTTTTTTTTTTTTTTTTTTTTTTTTTTTTTGACACAGTTTCGGTCTTGTTGCCCAGGCTCTAGAGTGCAATGGCGCGATCTTGGCTCACTGCAACCTCCACCTCCCGGGTTCAAGTGATTCTCCTGCCTCAGCCTGCTGAGTAGCTGGGATTACAGGCACCCAACACCATGCCTGGCTAATTTTTTCTGTATTTTAGTAGAGACGGTGTTTCACCATGTTGGCCAGGCTGGTGTCAAACTCCTCACCTCAGGTGATTCATCCATCTCAGCCTCCCAAAATGCTGGGATTACAGGTGTGAGCCACCGTGCCCAGCCTCCTATCTGTCATGCAGACTAATCTCCTTTAAGACACGCTCCCAGGCCACTGCTAAAAAGGCTGCAGAATGTGGAACTATTTGATGTCCTAATAGCCCCTGCCAACATGAAAATGACCAGCAGGCTCAGTCATGTTGCCGAGGTTAAACTTCAACTGTTTAAACGCCAACCGTGGAATTTGCAAATGGGTAAATACCATACTCTGTACAGGGAGCCAAAGAATCTGCTCAAAGCAGCTGCTCAATGTGTGTCAGACGGGGCCTTAGTTACAGAGCAACACAGATGGACTAACAAAATACATATTCTGATGTTTCATGAACCTACTACATCAGGGAGACTAATTGAAACAGCTCTCCTGCCAAGCAGACAATTCCATATGGAGAGGAGATAAATAAAAAGAGGCTGCGGGCTGTGGAACATTAGAGAAAGCCAGGTCCCTCTGAGAGATGTAAGTTAAATATGTTTAGCGTAACCTGAGATACCCCGGGCCTCTCCAGCTTGGAGAGACCGATGAGGTTACATTAGGAATAACCTGCATTCCACTCCATGCCCTGGCTGCTCGTGATGAACTTCAGGCCTTAGCAAGGGCTCCATGTCTATTTCTGGGAGTGCCAAGGATGTCTCTTGGTTCCTCATGAGCAAAGCTGGTCCTGCCAACCACCCATTGGGTCTACCAGACCTGGCTGTTTCTTGTCCATACCCAGAGCGGTGGGACCTGCTTGTTGATGCATTGTGAAGTCAAGATCTCGCCCCACTTTTTATGTGTACCCCAGGGCCTTCCAGGATTTTTAGTGAAAGAGCTGTTTGAGAGTTTGAATCATTGATCGCCACGCACATGGCACTCAGGAAGAGCTGAACCAAGGGATAAATCTGAGCATCAGACATGGCAGGTCATCCTCCTCCCCCAGGATCAGCCTCCTCCCCCAGTGACCAAGGCTTCATTACTGGATCCAGCTGCTTCTTCTCTGGCAGAATTCATATAGTCATGGCTGGTTAAGTCTCAGTGTTAGCCAGACCTGCGAGTCCCAGCTCGGGCTTAAGCAGAGTTCCCCATTCAAAGGAATTAGACTCTTTTTCTTTGTTAAATTGCCTTAGGAGGTAATGCTTCTGGACCACAGTCACGGAACACAGACAATTTCTACCACAAATCAGATGTTAATGATATCCTAGGCTCATGCTTGTGTTGTTATAATAGGCTGAGAATTAAATTAATTTAAACAATGATATCTATAGAAAAATTATTTTGCCGGGTGCGGTGGCTCATGCCTGTAAATCCCAACACTTTGAGAGGCCAAGGCGGGCAGATCACCTGAGGTCAGGAGTTCAAGACCAGCCTGACCAACATGGGGAAACCCCATCTCTACTAAAAATACAAAAATTAGCCAGGCCTGGTGGCGGGTGCCTGTAATCCCAGGTACTCAGGAGGCTGAGGCAGAAGAATTCTTGAACCTTGGCAGTGGAGGTTGCAATGAGCAGAGGTTGTGCCATTGCCCTCCTGCCTGGGTGACAGAGCAAGACTGTGTCTCAAAAAAAAAAAAAAAAAAAAAACCCACACACAGAAAAATTATTTTAATTTATAGAGTGCATACTTTTCTAAAAACTATTAAATGCTTAGAAATTTTAAAAAACCAACTGTGCAAACTTCAGTAAGTTACCATACCACTCTGCCCTTGAAGGTATTAAAAGAAATAACCCCAAATTCCAATAATCTCTAGCACTCAATGAGTCTCTGTAATCCATACCTTCCCAAATATAACCTAGAAAGAAACACCCATAAAAGAACAAGAGATAAAAAAATTATTGGAGGAATTTATTGCCTGCCTCCATGTCTATAAATGTTCCATGGACACAAAATACAATCATTCAAATTCCCTGGAAACCACCTATATTTTTCCAAGAATTCATTCTGGCCAACAGCTGGGAACAAAGAACAGGTCTAGAGCTCCTAATTTAGGCAGCTGTCCCAACATAAAAGCACAGGAGCCAGAGGTGAGTTCTCTAAAGCTGCACCTGTGTCTGCAAACGTTTACACAAGACCCTTGAATGGAGAACATGCCTTGTAGGGCAAATTCAACTTTTCCAAATGACACTTCTATAAGTTACTACATCTCATCCTCTACATCTCTGTGAGGGATGATGGATTAGTATTAACTGTCTTGCAAATACGCATACAGAAACTCAGGTAAGGTCAGCCTTACTCAGTAGATAAACCCCAAACATGAAACCAGCTGGGTCAGCCTGTCATAACTGGATCCCTCTTGCATGTAAAGACAAAGGTTGTCTGCTTGGAGATGGAGAAGAGTTCAGCATAGCTCGCTTTGGGGCCAACTCAGAGCAAGGGTGAACCAATCCTAGCTGTCCTCTGACAAATAACAGCTGGAGTCCTGCCAGGAGCTCCTCCCCCAAGCACTTGGTTCCACAAGGCAAACCCCAGAGAAGTACAGGGGAAAAGAGCTCTCCATTTCTCAGCAGGAGACACCCTGGTCCCCACTGCCACTTTGTTTCCCCTCCAAGGGAAAAACCTCTCAATACCAGGTCCAGGAGCAGCTGGATGGGATCACTCAGAACCCAGCCGAGAGCTAATTCCCTCTTGGCTTCAAAATCCATCCTATGCTTGGAGATGCTGGGGCTGGGATTCTACAAACCACATTCTGGCTTTGTGCCCTGATAGGCTCAGCCCCCAGGGGGAGCTAGAAGGAATCTGCTAGGCTAAAGGAGGAAGTAGGAAGTGGCCCCTTGCTCACTTCCTGTTTGCTTCCTGTTCACTTTCTATCAGCTTCCTGTCCCTGCCAGACAGGCTGCTAACCCTAGCAGTGCTTTTTCTTCACCCAGGCAGTGGCAACTCCTCCCAGAAACATTTCAATGCAGTTTTTGGTTTTTCCAACACTCACAAAAGCAGCCTCATGGGGGTCCCCTCAGAGACACCAACAAAACATCTCCCCTATTCAGAGGCAGGGGCACCATCCCCACAGGACTCTCCTCAGAGCTCAGAGATACCGGCTGCATTGAGTGGCATCCCCACTCCCCCACCTCAGAAGTCTGAGATTCAGCCCCATGTCCCTTCTCCAAGCAACTACCTTTCAATGAGTCCAGCATCTTCCCCTTGTTCCCAAGCCTCAAGTGTGATGCCTGCTTCCTGTGGTGCTACCTCCATAGATACCTTTGTATTCCCTTCCTGCCCTTTACTGTCACCTGGTTAATCATTCTTTATATTATCTCTAATAAAAGAGCTTGCGTGATTTCTATCTCCTGCCTGGACCCAGACAAATCACCCACATTTTGGTCCTGAGAATCTGCAGCAGAGACTAGAGCCGGGGACTGCCCAAACCCACCAGAGAGCAGTGTGGGAGGGGACACACTCACCCACCCACCTACAGCTTGCATTCTGATCTGGTTTCTCTTAGCCAAGCTCCGCATGAGCAAGAGCAAGTTCAGATTTAAAGGACACTATCAAGTGAGTGGTAAATGGAGCTTAACTGCTGTACGTTCTTGGGGAATGGCTGCAGGGACCCCTGGCTAAAACATTTGCATGTTTCTCCTTGTTGGTCAGTAGCGAACTGTAGGGAGCATCCTCATCATAGGCTTGCGGGCAAAGATGATCTTGTTATAGTTTTCAGTTGGACAGTCTCTGGAATCCGCATGTAAGTGTGTGGGTTCTGGGATCATGGTAGGAGCCATGGCCAATACCGAATAAGCGCCCCACATTGATAACGTGGATTCTGACAGCGTGTCCCTGAACACAGCTTTGCCAGAAGACTTGGACGACTTCCTCCTTTTCGGCTGAATGACGCTGGAAGGTTTATTCTGCCTTGATGCCCAGGGTCTTTCCTCAAGGGCACGCATGCATTCCAGTTCTCTAGTTTTGCTCTTCTCAATGAGTCTTTTCACTGTCTGAGAGGTACAGGTGACATAGGCCGGCCAGGGGTCATGTTTTTCAAGTAGCTTCCGGGCAAGTCCAGTGTTTTCTGTGAGTCCTACCAACAAAGAGAAATGCAGGCCATTTAGAGGCAGTCACATGCAATAGCTTGATTCTTCAAAAAATGGGAAGGCATTGGAACCAGATTTTGAAATCCTCCCTATTTTGCACCCCTTGTATTCAGTAGGAATAAAATCCAATTCAAAGTTGGGGAACAGAACGACATCCTAGAAAGTCTATCAATTAAACAACGAAAGAATGGTAAGGAGCAAGAGACAGAGTCAAACAGATCTGATTGATTTTAAATATTTGCATAACCTCAAATTGTTTTACCCCTGAACTTCTATTTTTTCACCAATAAAAATGGTTAGTCTAAGGCCTGAGAACTAAAGAAAGTAATATATTTCAAGGGCTTGGAACAGTACACTTAGTGCTTGAAAGCATGGGTTCTGTACTTGTCTGCTCCAAATTCCTACTCTACCCTCTTCATAGCTGTGAACCTTGAACAAGTTTCTTAACCTTGCTAAACTTCAAGTGCTTAATCTGTAAAATGGTGATTAGAATAAGACAAAGTTCATGGAACTTTCTTGTGGATTAAAGATAACTTATGTTAAGCTTTTAGCACAGCGACTAAAACTTTCGGCTATGTCTCCCAGCCTAAACTCTTTCATTTACTTCTAGTTACACCTTATAAGGTAGGTATTCTCCCATTTAATAGAGGACGAAACTGAGGCTGACTAGCTTGCATGACTAACAAGTGGTGGGTTTGAACTCAAGCTTAACAAGGCTCAAAAAAACCAAAGCTTTTCACTATGGTTGCTGGCCAGAAGTTTGGGGTGTTTGCCGAGGGGGGTGGGTGTTGCTAGAAATTCAACGCATTAGTTTATCAAGCAGCCTGTTCCTTTACAGATCCAAAATCATGGGCATGTCAGTCCTTCCCATCTTTCATTAGCAACGTCACTCTATTTAGCAGAAATGATTCAATTTCTCTCCTGCAGCTGCTACCTTCCTCTGTGTTCTTATGTGGTGCATTCTTTCCCTAATTCTATATTTCTTTGGTCATTTCAACTGGAGTTTTGCAGGGAGGGGAGTTAAAAGAGTCATCTTGCCATCTCCAAATTGAATGCAGTTAAAAAAAAAAAATGCCGTAAATGGGGATAATCAAGTGAAGTGTAGGTCGTATAGTTATTCCCACGCTGCCTCGTGGCTGTCCAGGAGCTGGAGCTTGTCTGGGGACAGATCTGTCAGTAAAGAATGTGCTGTAGAAGGATTCCATCTCCCTGTAAAAGTCATGTGTGACATTACCTCTCACTAGAAACTTCCCAGCAAGGCCTCCAAGCACAGACTGTTCACCCTTGCCTCCTCCAAGCAAATGTAAGATCTTGTGGGATAGGGCATTTGCATGAATCTGGCAGAGTCCAAACTCAAACGCCTGGAGCAAAATGAGCAGCAACCCCGTTCCATCTCCTGAACATGCTGTGTCCTCTGCCAGCATAACAAGAGTGGCTGCCCACACTATTCACAATAGCAAAGACTTGGAACCAACCCAAATGTCCAACAATGATAGACTGGATTAAGAAAATGTGGCACATACACACCATGGAATACTACGCAGCCATGAAAAATGATGAGTTCATGTCCTTTGTAGGGACACGGATGAAGCTGGAAACCATCATCCTCAGCAAACTATCACAAGGACAAAAAACCAAACACCGTTATGTTCTCACTCTTAGATGGGAATTGAACAATGAGAACACTTGGACACAGGAGGGGGAACATCACACACTGGGGCCTGTTTGTGGTGGGGAGAGGGGGGAGGGATAGCATTAGGAGATATACCTAATGTAAATGATGAGTTAATGGGTGCAGCATACCAACATGTCACATGTATACATATGTAACAAAGCTGCACGTTGTGCACATGTACCCTAGAACTTTAAGTATAATAAAAATATATATTAAAAAAAAAAAGAGTGGCCGCCCAGTGGCCTCTTCCCACTGCAAATCCTCCAACCCTAGACGGCCCCAGTGCAGGAGCTTCCACTGGTAACACTCCCAACCCCACCTTCTTCTTTCTTCATCCTTCTTGCATCCATCTTCTTTTTAATATTTACTGATTTCTTAACATCACAGGTCCAGATTCCTATGGGAAAATACACTTGTTAGCCAGAGACTCCTCAAACTGGAAAGCAATTAGTAGCCACCCTGGGTGGGCGGGGGGGGGGGGGTCCTAAGTCCTATATGGTCACTGCATGAGGCTAAGATGACTCCACCCCCTGAGAAGAGGACATGTTTTTTGTGGAGCTGGAGACAGGCCAAGTGAGCCCCGCAAAGACCTGCAGGCATGGCCTTGCTCAAGAGCTGTAGACTGTCACGATAGTCTCTGGGTGTTCTGCTTTCCAGTCTCCTAACTTTAAAGGAGAGAGGCTGGGTAGGCTGGGGGCTGTGTGGAGGCTGGTCCACAGAGGGGAAGTGAAAAAAAAAAAGTCCCCGTTTCAAAACCTTTCTATCTCCTCTACCAGAGTCCAAGAGTGGTCACATTACTACAAGCGCGACATCCAACCTGCACTTCTCAGCCTGGAATGACAGAAGGTAGCAGAGATGGGCAGTGGCCAGGAGTCAGCTACCGGGGCCCCAAGCCCAGGCTGAAACATGGAAGTCTAATGCTCTATGCAACCATGCAGGGGGGAAATCTGATGGAAACCATAGTGTAGTGGTTCTCAAACTTGAGGCTGCATCCACCTGGAGAGCTTGTTAAAGCCCAGATTGCTGAGCCCACCTCCAGAATTGCTGATTTAGCAACCGCTGTTTTAAACCAAAAGGCAGAAAGAAAAAAAAAACTACTGGAGATTTGTAAGGTTATATTATTAACTACCTAGAGACAAGAAATGAGTCCAGGAGATCTTTTTGGTTCCTTTCCAGCTCTAAGACACATGCACATGCCTAAGAGTTCATTACATTTCTATGTTCGATTTTGCCATCTCTTTGGCCTTTAAGCACTTAAAAGTGCCATGAAGCATTTCCACTATCACCTGCAAAAGCCCATTGAGAAAGAGTCTCAGATGATTCTGAACAGCTCCCAGATGATGCTGGTGCTTTTGGTCTGGCGATCACACTTTGAGAACCATGGGTCGAAGGCAGTGCTTCTCAAATTTTACCAAGTACTAGAATCACCTGGAGACCTTGTGCAACCACAGACACCCAGGTCCCACCTTAGAGATTCTGATTCAGTAGGTCTGTTTTGAGGACCTGAGAATCTGCATCTCTAAGTAACTCCTAAATGATACTGATGTTGCTGGCCTGTGGTTCATACTCTGCGTAGCCCTGGTTTAGACTGAGTAGTGGGTGTTAAGCCTTTTTTATCAGCTGCCACGTACGTGAGGGCTGACTCATTTCTGCATGGAACACTCCTCCGAGATAAGCAGTTCCCAGGTTTTTCATCCCCCTTTTTCCCTAATCAAGGAACTATTGTGGAATGGTAGTGAGTGTGTCATTGACAGGGTCAACTTTAAATTCCACTATTTTTATAGAGTAAATTATTCACACATTCCAGCATTTTATTATAACACATCTAACAAAGGATGGCATCCCAGAGATTCACTCATACCCCCAAAAAAAATGCTCTTTTTGTCAAACCTATTTAGAGACAGATCTTAGCGAGTCCCTGCTGTGGGTATCAGTGCCAATCTTCCACAGCAGTGCAGTTCTAGAAGAATTCACAATGACATTATTCTGAGGCTAGGGAAGAAATAACGCTCAAATAGTCATCTAACCTAGAGAAAGTTTCATGTCATCATTTTTTTTTTAATTGTAAGGTAAAGCATCTTAGTTCTCCTTCTAAGACCTACCATAAGGCTTCAGAATTTAAAGTCACCCATTCCAAGTCCCCCATAACATAGAGCATGACACGCAAGTGGCCACCCAACTTGGGCCTGTCCACCTCTAGTGAAAATAGAACTCTTTACTTCTTCCATATTTTAGCATTGTTAGAAATTTCTTGGCTGGGCGCGGTAGCTCATGCCTGTAATCCCAGCACTTTGGGAGACCGTGACGGGCGGATCACCTGAGGTTGGGAGTTCGAGATCAGCCTGGCTAACATGGTGAAACCCTGTCCCTACTAAATATGCAAAATTAGCTGGGCGTGGTGATGCATGCCTGTAATCCCAGCTGCTCAGGAGGCTGAGGCAGAAGAGTCACTTAACCCAGGAGGCGGAGGTTGCAGTGAACCGGGATCATGCCACTGCACTCCAGCCTGGGCAAAGGAGCAAGACTCTGTCTCCAAAAAAAAAAAAAAAAGAAAGAAATTTCTTCATCTTCTCATCTGTAAATAGGATGCCAGATGGTGGAAATATGTTTCAGCTGGCAGTATTTGGAGGGTTTGGGAGTCATTCCTTTCATCATTGCTTCTAAGTTTCTAGTTGATGAACCCTGAAGCCTCAGGAAAGCCCAGTCTTACAAACATTTGTTTCCAGACTTGTGTGCATCTGTGTGACCCACCATCCTGCTCAGAGCCTCTGGCCAGGACTCACCTGACCCCTACAGCTGTGCCGTGTGGCTGATAGGACAAGTCTACGAATGGGGGGTTTTTCTCGTACCTGCTGAAGCAGGAACTAGGAAACGATAAAAAGAACCAAGGGAGGGAGTGTTTGAGACTGCCTCAAAACTCATGGGGAGGACTTGTTTGTTTGAAAATAACAGGAGACAAATAGTTGACATTAAGTCTGAAGAGAAGCTGTGGGCTTTTATAATTTCCTTCAATTCCAGCACAAAGGTTCCATTTTGTGTCCCTGTAAATGAAATGCAAACCAGCAGTCTACAGACAGAAACAGCATTGACGGGAGGGGCAGGAGGCAGAGCGTTGTAGCGGCTTTCTTGTTTTTCCTACAGACACAAAGCCCAAGTTCAGACCACTGGGCTTTCAGGGCCAGCTCCCCACTCCCCCGCTCAATCTCTCATCCCACCATTTTCAGAATCTAGTCTGACAGACTAGGTTTGGCCTAGATCATTCAATTACCTGGAACGTGAAACAATCAGCCTTGATCACCTTCCTTAACTTCTTAGGACCTCAGTTGTCACTTACAAAATGAGGAAGAGGATGAACTCCTGTCCCAGAAGACACAGTTCTGTAATTTCTTTTTCTTTCTTTCTTTTTTTTTTTTTTTTTAGAGACAGGGCCTCACTCTGTCACTCAGGCTGGAGTGTAGTGGCACGATCGTAGCTTACCGCAGCCTTGAACTCCTGGGCTCAAGCAATCCTCCTGCCTTCACCTCCTGGGTAGCTGGGACTACAGGCACACACCACCATAGCTGGATTTTTTTTTTTTTTTTTTTAGTAGAGACAAGGGTCTCGCTATTTTGCCTGATCTCAAGTTCCTGGGCCCAAGCGATCCTCCCACCTCTGCGTCCCAAAGTGCCGGGATTATAGGTGTGAATCATAACACCTAGCCCACAGTTGTTTTAAAAATGTCTGGTAATTGCTTTCTTTGCCACGTCTGCTGCAAGAATGAAGACCGTTCTCAGCAATCAGACTGCTAACATTCTAGAAAATGTCAACATTACTCTGAAGGGACACACAGTTATCGTGAAGGGCCCCAGAGGGACTTCAATCACATCAGTGTAGAACCCAGTCTTCTTGGAAAGAAAACAAAAAAGGCTCCGGGTTGACAAATGGTGGGGTAACGGAAAGGAACTGCTACTGTTTGGACTATTTTACTCATGTACAGAACGTGATCAAGGGTGTCACACTGGGCTTCCACTACAAGTTGAGGTCTGTGTATGCTCACTTCCCCATCAATGTTGTTATCCAGAAGAATGGGTCTCCTGTCGAAATCCAAAATTTCTTGGGTGAAAAATAAATCCACAGGGTTTGGATGAGACCAGGTGTTGCTTGTTCAGTATCTCAAACCCAGAAAGATGAAGGAAACAACATTGAGCTTGTTTCAAATTCAGCGACTTTGATTCAGCAAGCCACAACAGTTAAAAACAAGGCAATCAGGAAATTTTTGGATGGTATATATGTCTCCGAAAAAGGAACTGTTCAGCAGGCTGATGAATAAGATCTAAGAGATGTCCAGCTACAGAAACAAGATGCCAGATGATTCCTAAGACCTACTTGTGATATTGAAAAGATGCAATAAAAGACCTATTGATTTGGAAAAAAAATGTCTGGAAATTAAAATGCTTCTAAACCCAGTGGTCCCCAAACTTTGTAGCACATTGGAATTACTAGGGATCTTGGAAAAATACAAATGTAGGCGCCCACTCCCAACATCGTGATTTGATTGGAATGGGATGCAGTACAGGCACTGGAATTAAAAGTTTCCCAGACAATTTCTCTGTGCAGCAAAATTTGGGAACTGCTGTTCTAGAATCTAAAACAAAAAAAAATTGAAGATTTATAAAATATTATTATTAACTACTTAGAAACAGAAAAAGAACCGGGCGCGGTGGCTCACATCTGTAATCCCAGCACTTTAGGAGGCCAAGGTGAGTGGATCACTTGAGGCCAGGAGTTCGAGGCCAGCCTGGCCAGCATGATGAAACCCCGTTTCTACTAAAAATACAAAAATTAGCCAAGCGCAGTGGCAGGTGCCTGTAATCCTAGCTGCTCGGGAGGCTGAGGCAGGAGAATTGCTTGAGCCCAGGAGAAGGAGGTTGCAGTGAGCCGAGATCACCCCACTGCACTCTAGCCTGGGAGAGAGAGAGAAAGAGAGAGAGAAAGAGAGAGAGAGAGAGAGAGAGAAAATGGGTCCAGAAGATCTTTTCAGTCCCTTTCCAGTCCTAAGACACATGCTTTCACTCAAGAATCCCTGATTATAGTCAGCAGTGCATCTCAAGGGCCTTTAAACATTTAAAAGGGCCATGAAGTATTTCCACAACCACCACCTGCCAATACCAAAATTGACTTAGATCAAAGAAGAAGCAGTGGCTTTAAAGTACAGAGCTAAGGAAACTGTGGCCGCCATGGGATTCTCATGCAAATCTAATGATCTCACCCTCTCTGGCCGCAAGCTGCATCCTTATCTCAGGAAACCATCTTGCAAAAGGATTTTACGGGTTCCAGGCAGGATTGATGGATTAGTGCTCTGGCACAAATCGACCCCACTCAGACTTTTTGCCCCACTAATGCTGTGAAAGTAGTGCCATTTACATAGTCATGATGAGTGGATTATTATCTCAATCTAGTGTTTCCTAAACTGTGTCCCACAGAATGCAAGAATCTCTCCTCAAGATGTTAATAGGTATTACTTAAAGAAAAAGAAGGGGCCCATGGCAAAAGCTGCCCTATAAAGCCATACAGATTGTTCAACCCAGGAGTCGCCACATCTTCTAAATCTGCAAGATTTCAGGCCTATCCTCAGTCAACTAAGTTAGAAAAAAAATGCCATGTTAAAAAAATTCCTTTGGAGCAGGATTTTCAGAGTCTGTTATACGTTAACTTGTTCTGTAATTCTCCAAAAGGGAGACTGAATATGCAGCATCCCCTAATCTCATTTGACCAAGGAATCACTCATTCATTCATTCATTTAATGTGTGGGTCATCTCATGGAACTAGCAACCAGTGAAAAAATGTTCTTCTCCTGCCCTTGTTTTGGAATTGCAAGCCTCAGAGAATGTTATGGAGTAAGAGGATAGAATGATGAACTTGCTCAGGGTATAACAGGGTCTTCAATGAATCACCTTCCCTGAAATCAGCTGCAGAGTCCCCAAAACTGTCCCTATGCAGAAGAAAAAGCTCCACTGGAAACAAGACCTGTGTTCACTCTGTTCAGCCTCTTTCTTCTCTGCTCTGCTCCAATCTGCAAGGCTTCTTTTGTTTGTCTCACCTCCCACTTTTCTTCCTGAGCCATCCCTAAGTGTCTTGCCTGGCCCCAGAAGGAGAATCACATTTTCTCAAACAGGAGCCTGATGCAAACCCTCATTTCACCTCTGCATTTTATCCTCTTTGACCTTCCATCTCCTCCCTGCCCTCTGCTTTTTTCTTTTTTTTCCTTCCCTCTAGCCACTCCTCATTTATTTTTGGCTAAAGAGGAAGCTGCCACTAAAGCCAGAAGTGTCTTGAAAAGCTTATCTCTGAGATCTGGAAAGATGCTCCTGAGCAAGGATCCACTTAGCAGAACTTGCGGTTTCCATGCTGATCTCCACCCGAATGGGCCGACAAGAGACCCACAAAACTGCCCATCTCACAGGACCAGCACATGTGCTGACTCCCTGAACTTCAAACAGAAACGCTGGGAAGCACCGAGTGCACACCTACGGATTCTCAGTGGCGCCCCCTTCTGACTCTCTCCACTTCTTTACCCCGCCCCTATCCCATGGAAACTGTCACCATTGCCCCACCTCTAACAAATGGGTTCTGCGGGGTGCACACAAGAAGATGACCATTTCTTGTGCCTTTAGTGACACAGACACTGGGGACCCTTGGGAATCGTAGAAATGTTAAGGCAAAGGGCAATGGGAGTGGGGAGGGGCGAGTTGGTCTTTCGGGAAAGAAGGCATCTCTCTCCCTCTCCCTATGCAATAATTTGCTGGACACCTTCTCTTCCTCTCTAGCGCCCCTCCCCAGAAACGAACACACACACAAAGGAGAGAAACAAGTCCATTACCGCACTATCTTTAAAAAGTCACGTTGCATACAGTGGGCCATTTGGTAGTGTTAGCATGTTCTTATACAGACCGTGCCTCTTTCTGGTGGATCAGCTGTCTCTAACCACATCAGGGTGGGGAGGTGGGAGTCTAATCAGAATTGCTCATCTTCTAACACAGACTTGGCATTACTGATTCATCACTTATGATGGGAAGGAGGGGATATGTTGCTTCTTGATAATGCTTCTATACTTTATTTTCTGTAACGATTATATGTGTACGTTGAGGGCATTTTATTTTCCAATGGTGAAAACGCAGTTCAAGTACCTATGGCCATTCAACATATTCATTCATGCACACAGGCACACATTCAAAAAACCTATCCTGAGCTCCAAACATTACTCTTCTAAGAGGGACAGGTCCTGCACTCACCCAGGACCCACTGTGGATTTTCCACATTTGCCTCTTACTTTGGGATCTACCCTTCTCAATGTCAAGGGTCCGCAATCCAGGTTTCCCGTGCTGATAAATCCAGACTAATCATTGCTATCTGTGTTACGAGAAACAAAAGCAGAGGCCTCCCAGTACATAGGACAATACATGTTCCATCAACCACTCTGCAGTCAGGTACTGACTAAGCATCTCATACATCAGGCAGGCACTGAGTCTTTGTTCAAGGAGCTCACAGCCCCATGAGGAAGACAGACCACCAGTTTCCTAATTCAACCTGGGTGGGGAGGAGTGTCAAGAAGGAGGTTCAAGAAGAGAAAATGGTTATGCTGGATCCCAAAGGGCAAAGGAAATGATGGGCAGTGCGCATGGTTTAAATGCCAGCCTCAATGTTTCCAAATCCTGAGTGAAGTGCTTCCTCACTCGGGATCCATGTTCTTCTTCCAGCATGCAGATAATATAGGCAGTTTCCAAACAGTGTGTTTTCTGCATGTGAATTATAATGCTGAATTGGCTGAAGAAACACTTTACAAATTCACTGCGGGAAGAAGCATTAGGCACTGTATACTTATCAGGTACAACCATGAATCTGAATTTTATATTTATCCAAGGAATATTCAATTACAAATATTAAATTCCCACTTTAAGATGACATTGGAAGGCCCATTAAGCATAAAACACATGTGGTCATTATCTATTGATCTATTATCTACAGATCAAGTTCCAAATTTAAAAATAGAATTTCCAGAACTAGCCAAGCAGGCATAATCAGAGGAGAGCTTTTCAACCTTTTTCTTCCATGGACATTTTTGGGGTAGGCTTGCACACTGGCAGACTGGACAAGTAAGAAAGATACGGAGGGCCGGGCGCGATGGCTCACGCCTGTAATCCCAGCACTTTGGGAGGCCGAGGCGGGCGGATCACGAGGTCAGGAGATCGAGACCATCCTGGCTAACACGGTGAAACCCCGTCTCTACTAAAAATACAAAAAAATTAGCCGGGCATGGTAGCGGGCACCTGTAGTCCCAGCTACTCGGGAGGCTGAGGCAGGAGAATGGCGTGAACCCGGGAGGCGGAGCTTGCAGTGAGCCGAGATCGCGCCACTGCACTCCAGCCTGGGCGACAGAGCGAGACTCTGTCTCAAAAAAAAAAAAAAAAAAAAAGAAAGATACGGAGAAACAGGCAGCAAGAAATAGCCCTACAAACTCATATTCAGGAAAGCAAACATGAAAGGCTTTAAGCAATTTGTGCTCAGAGACCCTCTCTCTGCCTGACAGCTCCTGAGCAGTGTGACTATTAAAATGTGTTGCCTCATAATATCTAATCAATCAGAAAAAGGAAGTCCTGCTCCGTTGAAACAATAGGGACATTGTGAACCTGGAGAACACTTCAGGGAAACAGCCCGGCATTTCCCAGGACTGCGCTCAATCAATGGGCCAAGCCACCTCTTTTCAAACGCTCAAAGCACTAGGAATCCAGGCCAGTGCTGTTTTGAAGAAGGTGACTTGCATTTGAGATTTTACCTAGAAGAAGCCCCAGTCTCCACTTCTAAGGAACTGCACATCCTCCAAATATCCCAGCCCATAGCATGACCATGCAGAAAACACTTTCCTAACCCTTCCAGGAAGGGAATCACTCATGTGCTCTCAGAGGAAGGTGAAAGTGACTGTATTATAAATAGTGTGTGTCACAATTACATTGAGAAATTGCCAGAAAGCAAAAGGTGTAGGGCTTTACTTCAGGCCTCAGGTAAACTGATGACCTTGCATTCAAAATCTGAAAAGCTGAGGATAAGAAGCTGAAATGTGGAGACACACACCCTCTCTCCCTTCTGCCGCAGACACCCCTGGGACTTTCTGCCAAGAGAACTTTGTCAGGTCATCATCAGGAGACGCGCTCTCTCTCCTGGGCCTTTGCAGGCCTCTCAAGGAAAGGTTGTTCCGGAGCCTGGAGGCAGTCACTTTCCTTCCCCACTACTGCCATCCTCAAACCATTTTCCTTCCTTCCTCCTCCTCTGAAGCTTGTGCCCCCAGGCTACACCACCACCTCACCTGCCCGGTTGCTGCCAGCTCCTGAGCGCTGTCCTCTGCCCCTCAGTCCCTGACAACTTGAGCCCCAGGCACACTGTCCTCCTTTGCGCTGTTCCCTGTCATCACCGTGGCTTCTTCATTGTCTCCTGAATGATCCGTGCAGACCTCCAGCCCAGCAGTCCTTGACCTGCTCACTTCCAATCACCAGGTCTTCCTCTCAGTCTCCACCACCCGTGCCTCTGTGATCAGGCCACCGTTCTTATCATCCCCAATAACCATGCTACATCCAAAATCTAAGCTGCAAGCATCTCACTCTTACTCCTCCCTCCTCTATCCCTCCAGCTCACTCCCCAAGCGGTTCCCAGTCCAGCAATTCCTGGATTTCAATCCACTCACCCCACCTTCCCCTCAGTCTCCCCTTTGTGTCCCAGCTTCCTGCTTTATCTTGTTGATACCCCACAGCTCCTCGTTTTGGTCCCTTGCAAACAACCTTAACCCAGTATCCCTCTCCCATGTGCCGTGCAAACACATATTTGCATGGCAAAGCCTTAATACCTGTTCAATCCACCTGTGGGGCTCTTTTGGGTGCTGTCATCTCAGCAACTAAACTTGGTGAGAGGAAAACGCCACTGTGCCGATTGGTCCCACGTGGAGTAACAGCTAACATTTCTATGCCGTGTGGTGTGACCAGGGCACACGCTAAGTGTATTACCTATAGAGACTAATTAAATCCTAACAAAACCCATATGCATTAGGTACTATTGTATTAACCCCATTTCACAGGCAAGGAAACTGGAGCCTGTAGGGACATTAAGCAGCCTGTCCAAGGTCACACAACAATTAAGTGACAAAAAACAGGATTTGCCCTCAGGCAGTCTAGCTGCAGAATCCTTTTCTTTATAATTCCACACACTTGCTCCTCTATCTCCAAGTCAATCAACAGAGGTAGTCCAACCAACACTTCTCCCTTCCTACTCTTTTCACTTTTCCACTCCCCAAGCAACTCTTTCTTTTTTTAATATTATATTTATTTTAGATTCAAGGGTCCGTGTGCCTGTTTGTTACATGGGTATATCATGTCATGGTGGGCTTGGGATCCTGGTGAACCCATCACCCAAAATATTGAACATTGTACCCAACAGGTAATTGTTCAACCCTCACCCTCCTCTCATCCTCCTCCCTTTTGGAGTCCACAGTGTCTGTTATCTTCACCTTTATGTCCATGTGTACACATCGTTTACCTCCCAGTCATAAGTGAGAACATGTGATATTTTATTTTCTGCTTCTGGGTTAGTTTACTTAGAATAATGGCTTCCAGCTCCATCTATATTGCTGCAAAGGACAGTCTTTCATTCTTTCTCATGGCTGCATAGTATTCCATGGCATATATATGCCACATTTTTCTTATCCAGTCAACCATTGGTGGACACTTAGGTTGATTCCATGACTGCTATTATGAATAGTGCTGGGATAAACATATGAGTGCAGGTGTCTTTTTGATAAAATGATTTATATTCCTTCAGGTAGATTCCCAGTAGTGGAACTGCTGTGTCCAATGGTAGTTCTATGTTTAGTTCTTTAAGAAATTTTCATACTTTTTTCAATAGAAGTTAAATATTTTATATTCCCACCAAGCAACTATTTCAAACCTCCTCTTCACCTCCTTCTCCTTCCATTGTAGGTTGTCTTTGTCTTGCCCGGCTTTGAGAAAAATCCAAGAATCCATCAAGAACTCCCTCATCTCCCACCATCACTCGTACCAACTCTCCACCATATGCTCCCCTGCACTCTGCCTTCCTTCCCACTACTATGAATGAGGCATCTGTATTCCTGTCAAAGAACACCTCTCCACTTGCAACTCAGGCCTCTCACCCTCCACCTTCCAAAATGCAATGGTCATGGATAGAGTTGAGCACTCACTCTCACATTCTTGAAATGTTCTCCCACCTGGTTTCCATGATGCCACAGGAGTGGAATCCCACCATCACTCAGCAAGCTCCTTCTGTCTCCATTGAGGATTTCTAGTTCCCTTCTTTTTTTTTTTTTTTTATCTCCACACATCCCCAAAGTGATGGCAATCAGTTTTGTGGCTCTACATCTCATCAATTTGCCACATCTAACTAGACTGACTTCTTTCCCAAAGTCCAAATACATATATCCAACTGCCAATATACTACATCTTTATTTGTATATCTAATAACCTCTCAAACTTTTCATGGTTCAAACAAACTCTTGACCTTACTCCATAAAATGTTCCTCTCTGGTCTCTTCCATCTCAGAAAGAGGCATCATCATTCATCGAATTGCCCAGTTCAAACATCTAACATCTCTTTCTTCTTCATTCAATATCTCCAGCCCATTATCCTCCCCAAACCCAGCATGATTTAACTTCTCTACACCACCAGCCTCCTCTAAGACATCAACATCTACTAACTGAACTACTGAACACCTGCTACTGGTCTCCCTGCTTCCACTCTTGATCCCCTATGATATGATTTGGCTATGTCCCCACCCAAATCTCATCTTGAATCGTAGCTCCCATAATCCCCACGTGTTGTGGGAGGGACCTGGTGGGAGGTAACTGAATCATGGGGGTGGGTTTTTCCCATGCTGTTCTTATGATAGTGAGTAAGTCTTACAAGATCTGATGGTTTTATAAAGGGCAGTTCCCCTGCACATGCTGTCTTGCCTGCTGCCATGTAAGACGTGCTTTGCTTCTCCTTCACCTTCCGCCATGATTGTGGAGACCTCCCCAGCCATGTGGAACTGTGAAACCATTAAACCTCTTTCCTTTATAAATTACCCAGTCTCGGGTATTTCTTCATAGCAGTATGAAAATGGACTAACACACCCTACAACTCCTTCTCCAAAGAGGACCCAGAGTGATTATTTTTAAACATGATCAGATTAAATCATCCCCCTGCCTAACATTCCCATGGCTCCCCCTCCATTTAGAAGCCAATGTCAGTTCCTTATGTTGGCCTGCAAATCCTCTTTGATCTGGCCCCTGCCTCCCCACAAGCCTTAGCCAGAGCAGCTCCCCACATCACCCACTGTGCCCGGCCACACTGGCCTTGCCTCTCTTCTTTAAAAACATCAAGCTTGTTCCCACCTCAGGGTCCTTCCCCAGCTACTGCCTCTGCCTGGGATGCATGTGTCCCTGATCTTCACATGGGTTGTTCCTGCTTAGAAGTCAGGATTCAGCCTAAATGTCAACTCCTCAGCCTTCCCTGACTATGTAACATCACCACCAGTCACTATCACATCTCCTATTTTAATACTCTGTCTAACACTATCCCTGCCTGACATTTCTTATGATTTACTCATTTATTTTCTCTTAACCAACTAGACTATAAGCCACATGACAGCGGTGATCTCATCCATCACATTCATTGCTCTGTCCCCAGGCTCTTGGGTCAAAATCATCAGATAAATGGACGTTACTGCAATTGCCATAAGCAACTTCTCCTGGAATCTCCAGGGATCGCTGGAAATCCAAATATCCAGCAGCTGCACACTTGTATGGGACACAAATGAAAAACACAGACTGGCTCACTTGGCAGTAGCCACTACTAGAGAAGGTAAAATGGCAAAAGGTGGGACGTTATCCTGAAAAACATGACAAACAAATAGGATTAAGGGAAATGCCTGGGTTCAAATCCTAGCACTGCTCTTTACTGCTTTTAAGTGGGCAAATCCCTTGCCCTATCTCTCTCCGAGCCTTAAAGTTTTCCCCCATCCATAAAATGGGAATGATACATGTCCCAGTAGGTTTATTGTGAAGATTGAGTGCGGCATTGCAGGTGCCTGTTAAGGAGCAAGAATTCAAGCACATGGACCCGTGACGGTCCAGGATTCACACTTTGTTGAAAGAAGAAATGAAACCTTGTCTAACATGAAAAAGTCCATGGGACCTAAATGTACCAAATTCTAACTCAAGCTCTACTCTGCTTTCCCTTCGAAACTCCATTTCTAGTCTCACCTTGTCCAATATGTGCTTTTACCAGGGCCAGGTGTCATCACCGCCAAATATAGCTCCAGGGATATCTTCTGTATGTTGTTAACGGATGTTAGCTGCTCTTTCAAATGCATAGAGTTGCCTCCCTCATAATGATTATAAATTCACACACATGGCCCCTCCTCTATACACCCTTCATATCTCCTTCCCTTCCAGGACGGCTCCAGTGATACTTCTTTTGAGAGGCTGGCCCAGGCCTCTAGGTGGAATAGACAGGCCCTCCTCTCTGCTCCCAAGTATCTTATCTGAACCTTATCTATCAAGGCCGTCTATCCCATTACGTGTTATTTAGTTGGGATGTGTCTCTCTCTCTCTTTCTCTTTCTCTCTCTCTCTCTCCCTCTCTCTCCTTAAATTGTGTTTTTAAGGCTCAGAAGTGAAATCCTTACATTCCAAGCAACTCTTGGCCAACTGGAAGGATAGACTCTGGTCAAAACCCAAGGCCAGATTTGCTTACCTTGTTCTGATATCTTGCCTTCCTCTCTTCTCCCAGCTGAAAACTCTCTCTTAAAGTTCCTGGTGCAGCTCATTTCACTGGGTTCCTGAGAAACACAGAATGAGGAAGGTTAACTGGCAACATTTTAATATAATGTAACTAAGATGAATGATTTGGGGGTGGAGGGAGAATTGACACTTAAATACATAAAAAATTGTTGCCTATAATTAAAAATTAAAATAGCAATTGTCCATTCCCCAGAAGTCACAAAAGAGACCTCTTGAAATTGGGCAGAAACCTTTAATTATTCATTTCAAATGAGTCTTTCTAGGCACAAAGATACCCCAATAGTATACAATGAAACATAACTATCCACATAGAAAATATGTGTGGGTAACATGCCAGGAAATCCTGAAGTTCTGACAAAAGAAGTTTTTGTTGAGTCAGAAATCCAATTAAACAAAAAGGGTTTTAATGTGTCTTCTTGGCATGGTGGAGGGATGTGTCAAATACTTTTAAAATCCGGGAACGGGCCCTTCATGGAGCGTGTTCTGTGGCATCCTCTCCCCAACAAAGGCCTGGCCTTTAAAAACCACCCTCGTGCAGCATTGCAGAAAAACCACCCTCTCTTTACTGTTCTAGTGAGGTTCTGCAATATTATTGTGTATGGATTTCAATATCTGAAGACGGCAATTGATAGGAGAATTCACCAAAGTTCCCAAAACAGTAAAACTGCATATTAAACAATTGTTTTGGGGAAAGTGTAGCATGGAATTCAGAGCACGAGTTCAAGACAGGTCAGTGACTTAACTGCGTGACCAGGAACAAGGAACAAGACAGTTAAAATTTAGAAGCCTCCGTGTTCTTATCTATAAAACAGAGGCAGTAAGAGAAACTATCCTTGGAGTGCCATGAGGATTTCATGAGATAATTCATATACAGCACTGGGCAGAGGGCACAGGGCACAGGCACATGGTAAGAGCCTATTGGCTGGACTGTTATCATCATTAATATGCAGGATGGCAATGTCTGCTGCAATGCCAAAACAATGCAGTCCAATGTTCAGGCTGGAGAAATTAGTACCAAGACACATCTTGCCAAAACTGAGTCACTACGTTGAAGATCAGGGAAGGGACTGAAGTCATAGGAGGTCAGAAGACATGCTCAGGGGACCCTTCAACACAACTGCTGCCACAGTGCTGTCCCTACATCTCACCCATCCCTCCCCAGCCACACTACTTTTCACATCCCAAGAGTCCTGTTTATATCATCTGCTCACCAAAAGGCACTCTCTAGAGCTCATCCCCCAGCCCAGGTGGGTCCCAGGCATCTAGGCCCACTTGCAGCCACATACATACACATGTTAACCGAGGGATGTTTCCAGCCAACAGGCAGCAATACACACAGGTGCACATATATACACAGCCCTGAGCAGAACATCCGTATAGTCACTGGCATGAGAAAGAGTCTACGAGCCACACACACATGCTTGCATGAATGTGTACACACACAGGCACATGCATACACATACAGGCACACTCCTGTGTACCTCTCTAAGTCACCAGCCATGCCCGCTCTCCCTCACCCCAGCTTTGACATCCCTTGTCCCAGCTGAGTTCTATTTCTCTTTTCAGATCATTGCAGCCCTGGTCTAAAATGACTTAAGGAGCAAAACTGAGCCAAGAAGTCTCGCCGGATTCCTACTGGAAGTAATCTGGAGACTTAGATCTGCAAACAGCATCAAGGGGCTGTAGGGTAGAGCACAGAATTCGGAGGTAGGAGAACTCACGTTGAAATCCAGCTTCACCTCGGTATGTCCCATCTTGAGCAAGTTCCTTAGTCTTTCTGAACCTCAGTTTCCTCATCCCCAAGGTGGGAAACATCCTGCCCCATAGTATGTTATGATGATCCAATTGATGTAAGTAAAAGTATTCCATGATCCATAAGGAGCTTTGTAACCATTAGCTTTTCTGGTAAACACCAAGAACCCTGAACTATTGCTATACATTCTATTCTATGATTTATGACTGGGGGTTCATTCTGGAAACAAGAAAACTAGATAACAATGGCATCCAACGTGAGGACTAGATGAACTCTAGAGAGAACAAAAGTGTCACGTTGTTCAGAGAATGACAGGGACCACAGAGAAAGGGAAAACAAGTGTGGACGCTGTCTTGGGCTCATCTGCTTTCCTTGGAGTGGAGCTTGGATGGGATGGGAGAGTGGAGGGTAAATGTAACAATTAATAGCTTAGAAACTCAGAATTTTTTGCCCCTGAGAAGTCTCTAGATGCTATGCCAACAAAGCTATCTACCTCCCAAGAGGAGTAAGGGTAAACATGGAAATCGTTTTCCTCTGCCCCTCACAACTCACGTCTTAACAGAACTGCAAAGGTGACAGAGCCCATAGGATGAATGGCAATTGGGCCCATAAGGCCTATCCTAGGCAGGCTACAAGATGGCTTCCAATAATCTCACCTCTTGGTATTCACATCCTTGTGAAATCCCCTCCCCTGAGTATGAACTGCATCTAATGACTCACTTCTAATAAACAGAATATGGTCTAAGTGATGGAATGTCACTTATGAGATTAGGTCACAAAAAAAGTTGGCTTCCATCTTGAGCACTCTCTTACACTCTCTTTCTCATTCATCTTAAGGGAAGCCAGCTGCCATGTTACAAATTGCCCTATGGAGAGGCCCATGTGGCAAGGAACTAAGGGAGTTTTCCAGCCAAGAGGCAGCAAGAAACTAGCGTTTTTAGTTCAACAGCCTGTGAGGAGCTTAATCTTGCCAATATCCATGTGAGTGAATTTGGAAGTGGATTCTCCTCCTGTTGAGCCTTCAGATGAGACCACATCCTCGGCCAAAATCATGACTGTAGCCTCATGGAGAGACTCTGAGACACAGGCAGACAGCTAAGGCATACCCAGGTTCCTGGCCCACAGAAACTGAGATAACAAATATTTGTTTAAAGCAACTAACCTTTGGAGTGCTTTGTTACCCACCAAGGGATAACCAATAAAAAGCCCCTACCAGACCTATCAAGGAAAAATCTCACCCACAAAACTGAGACAGAGAAGGACTTCTACTCTGGCAGCAGTGGGAGAAATTTCACTGCATAATTCCTTCTTCCCCATTCCATCTCCAGAGGACACCATTTCTACTAAAGTAAGGGAACCTATGTAAGTAAAGAATTTAGGCCTATAACATACTACAAAAATGAAGCTGCCCTTCCAACAAAGCAGATTTTGACAAGGTCATTTTGACACAGTGGATATACTAATATGACCAGAGGGGTTGCAGGTGGGGTATGGATGTAGGGCAAGATACGGGGGGAAGGCTCAGAGATGGAGTTAGGGTACTTGCCTTACACATTACTGGAGAGGTATAGAGATCTGACATTTTCATGGATTCTTTTGAAAACTAAGTAAAAATGTTCTTGGCACCAAAATGACTTTGTGAAAGTAGCCAGATCAAAATGTCAGGTTCTGTCATAGGACTATTTTATTCAACCCTACTACATAAACACTGTTTGGACTCCACCTAGGCACTGAAGCCAGGAAGATTGCCGCTAATCTTCCTTTACACACACACACACACACACACACACACACACACACATAGGGCTCAGGAGTAGGTTTCCAGAATCCAACAGCACGGGGTCTAGAATGGAGTAAGTTTTAAGGCCATCATCCGTCACATGCCTGACTTGGATTTGGGCTGTTCTGATTCAGAGGCTGACAGCTGCCTGCCTAGAGACTGGCGCCCCACCAAAGACTCTGTGGAGCCCTGGTCATCATGGGGTCCTATGGGAGTTTTCCCTGAATTGCTCACCAACCCAGAACACAAGAACACAGAAACTATTGTGCATGGTGGACCCAAAGAGTGCCTTTAATTTGGAATCGATCCTGTTTGTTTTCTGAAGCTCTCTGCATTGTTAAAGCCATTGATTTACCAACACTTAATAAAGAGGAGAATGTTTCCTAAACCTCTGCAAGGTTGTGTGGTCAGAGATGGGATTACCCACTGCTCAGCACCAAGAGATCGAACCAGATGCACTAGGGACGAGCCCTTCCAGTCCAACATCTCAGCCCTCGCGCTACTTTGCCTCTGTACCTCGGTTTCCTCCTGGGTAAAAATGAGGATTGAGGTCTGCTGCACCCTGTCTCCCTTCCAGCTCGAACCTCCTGCATGTCTCTGAAACCTCTTGGCACAGCAGTCCCCAGGAAATGGAATGCACTGAAGTTTCCTAACGTCCCACCAAATGAATTCCTTATGAGCCCGACTTCTGGGTTTGTACTCACCAAGAAAACACTGCAAGCCCTGACCTTCCAAAAACTCGGCTTGTTCTCATTCCCGGATGCGTTTTCAAAAGAGAAAAGCTAACTTTTGCCCTCTAGGGTGGGAAATGTGAAAGGCACAAGTGCAGAGCTCTGTGAATTGAGACCACAACAAACCCTGCCTGGGCATGGAGCCCACAGAGCGGGTGCTAAACAGCCTTTCCAACCACAGAGTGGAAATTCTAGACGCAGAAGGTGCCCAGATGGGCCCTGCTTTCATTCTCTTGCCAACTGCCGTAAACCTGTTTCTGTCCCGTTGGAGCTGCAACGTGGAGCCAGAAATCTGGAAGAATTTAACACCCAGTCGATTCAGACACAGGAAAACATTGTTCAAAGTAAACACTGGAATCCCTCCCTCATCATCCAGGAATGTGGAGCCAGCAGGGTCTGAGCTCAGCAGCTTCTCAAAAAAGCCCCCCTGAGCTGCTTTGCTTTTGGGGCCACAGACAGGGAGGGCCAGGAGGGGCTCCACACGCTCCACACGCTGACAAGACAGGGATGAGGCTAGGAGGTCAGTGCACGGGGCTTCTCCTCTCCCAGGGAAACATGGGCAGTGTTGTCCACAGCCTCCAGCTAAAGAACCCTCTGTTCCCCCACAGGACCCAGCTTGTGTGCAAAGGCCGCTGAACTTGTGAAAGCCCGAAGGAAACAGAGAGGGGCTCAGGACGCTGTGAGACTTTTCCATTTCCTTTGCCTCCCAGCAGGCCGTGAAAGAGTCACTTTTCCTTGAGGAAGAAAGAAGGCTCTGTGTGCAGGGCAAGGGTACAGTCCTTCTAACCAAAAGATGTGTGTGCTGCATGGGATGTGGCCACCGACATTCATTTCGCTTTTACTGGGACTTAACGAATTCCATCTCTATAGCCATATGCCAGGGTCCCACCCTGTTTCCTCTGGCTCTGGAGGGTGGAGAGGAAGGACTTGCTTTACCCAGGGGTCTATAAGGAATCTTGGAAAGACACTGCCCCTTAAATCACTTCTGTGTCACTGTGTCACCTTTGTGTCACTGTGTCCCTCTGCCTAAAATTCCACCTAAATTCCATTCACGAAGATGCAGGCCTGAACCGAATTGTTGGAAGATTTCTCACAGTCAGAGTGGAGGGGGGAACCTTCACATTAGGAACGTTCAAGGAGAAGAATGAAGAGAGTCCAAAGACGACCACTTGGCCACCAGAAGCTCTGAGAAGAGTCCTACTCAGTAGTGGGGCTGCTGGGCGGCAGCAGAGGCAAGTCGGGTCATTGTGAAGAGGCCCAAGAAACAAACCGCTAAATGTCCAGCATGACAGTCTGTCTCATCCTGGCCTTCACTCCTGTCTCCCCGTGACAGCCACGGCGTTCACCCATTCCTGAACCCTGAGGGATACACCACCGAAGGCTTATTAATCCACTCATTTAATCTGAATTATTGAGGGCCTCCTACTGAGCCAGGTGAGCAGGAGGGATACTGTCCCTGCTGTGGGGGAGCCTGTATAATCCAGACAGAGGCTGTCAAGGGGTGGTTCTGGGATCACCATCACCAGCAGCAGCAACACCAGGGAGTTTGTTGGAAATGCAATTTACTGGATCCCACCTTAGCCTACTGAACTAGAAGCTCTGCAGGCTGGGCCCAGCAATCTATTTTCACAACCCTTCCTGGGGATTCTGTTGCTCATGAAAATTTAAGGACCATTGAGCAGGTCTGTCACTGCCTCACTTGGTAATAAAGAAAATCTGCAAGTTTCATGATTTGCCTTGGGGAGGTCACAGAAATGGCGTGAGGGCTCCTATGCTCCTAGACTCAGAACAGCTATGCCAAACTGTGCTGTCATTTGGAAATTTTTGGTTCCAGTTTCAGGAACACTTTTTCTACCTCAGTTTGGCCACTGTTTCATGGTGATTTCTAAAACTTTTTTTGCAGAAGAGGCAGGAACCTCCCCTCCACTCATGAACAACAAGACAAATGGGGCTTCTTTTGACTTGTAGCACCCACCCCACCCCAACAGGGGCTCTGCCATCCTTTCTGAAGGTGGCTCTGAGAAGGCCATTTGCACTGTTGTCTTCAGGCCCCTCCCCACACTGTTCTCTCACTCTTGATAGGTGTCAAGGAACATATACAGTCAGGCTTCTCTATTGAGTTGATTTCTTTTTTTTTTCTTTTTTTTCTTTTTTTTTTGAGACAGAGTCTCGCTCTGTCACCCAGGCTGGAGTGCAGTGGTGCGATCTCAGCTTCCTGCAAGCTCCGCCTCCCGGATTCACGCCATTCTCCTGCCTCAGCCTCCTGAGTAGCTGGGACAACAGGCACCCGCCACCACGCCTGGCTAATTTTTTTTTGTATTTTTAGTAGAGACAGGGTTTCACTGTGTTAGCCAGGATGGTCTCGATCTCCTGACCTCGTGATCCGCCCGCCTCGGCCTCCCAAAGTGCTGGGATTACAGGCATGAGCCACCGTGCCCGGCCTCTATTGAGTTCATTTCTAAAAAGATGCACCAACCAATGAGGTAGAATTCCATTCATTCACTCAGCAGATGACTTCCATGCTGCCAAACAGAATGATCTCCTTTGCCTCTTCTGCTTATCTCATCTGACCTGTTGGCAAGGGAGCCAGCAGGCCCCTTTCTCCTGAGTCCCAGCACCTCATAGGCCTCTCTTCTCAGGCCCCATGCTGGCCCCTGCTCCTCTGCTCCACTTAGGGTGAGGGAGCCCCTGTCCCAGGCACCCTTCACGTCTTCATCTGCAAACTCATCACAGTGCCCCAACTCCCAAAAGTGTGTTTCTAGCCATGGGCTCTTCCCTGAACTGCACGCTCTTATATCCAATCCCTGCCAGACATCTCCTCAGAGATGTTTTATAGGTACCTCAACCTACCTCATTCAAACAGCTCCTGACACCTCTCTCTCCCACCACATTCAAAACCTGCTTCCCCACTGGCCTTCCTCCAGTTTGTTAACCAGCACCCCTAATGAACCTGTTGCCAAAAAACTAGGAATCTTCTTTTCCTCTTCCCCTCATCTTCAAAATCCAATTTATTATCAAATCATGTCAATTCAACCTGTAATTGTCTTAAATCCTTCGTTCTCTTTATTCTACAATTATGACAACTACTACTGCTGCTAATAATAATAATATAGAAATAACTCACACTATAGGTGTTTATGTTTTATACTTATTAACTCATTGAGCCTTCCCAGCAAACCTGTGCATTAAGTGCTGGATTATTCCCTCTTACAGAGGGTAAAATTGAGGCATATAAATGTTCAGTGACTTCCTGAAAGCCATACATCTAATACAGTGGAAGCAGAATTCCACGTGATCAAACATGTTGCCCCAGTGCTGCCCCCATATCCGCCTGGTTGCCCCCACAGCCTCCAAACTGGCCTCCCTGCTCCCACACTTGCCCCCTGTGTAATTTGTTTTATCCACACAGCAGCCAGAGTGATCTTTCTAAAACCTGCACCAGTACACACCACTCCTCAACACAAACATCCCTTTCCAAGGGTTTCCTCAGAGCCCTTGGGATGAAATCCAAACTCCTTCCATGGCTGCCTCTGTCCACCTCTTAGATCTCTCTGTTTCTGTCTCTCTCCCTCCCTCCCCCGCCTTCCCCACCGCCAACCACCCTCCAGCCACAGTGTCCTCCTGTCAGTCCTCAAACTCACCAAACTCCAACCATTCCCTCCCTCCAGACTGACTTTCACAGATTTTTACATAGCTGGTGTTTGATCATTTAAATCTTAGCTCAATGTTGCCTTCTCAGAAAGGCTTTTTCTAACTTCCTACTCTAAACTAGCCACTCAATCCAAATCTATCACATCACCTTGTTCTGTTTCCCCGACAGCACTTATTGCTATCTGAAATTATTTTACATTTGTTTGTTTATGATTTATTTTCTGCCTGCCCTCTTAGAACTTGAATTCCATGAAAGGAAGGAACTGTTCTGTCTTTTCTGTCATGTATATCCCAGGACCTAAAACTATAATACGGAGCTCTGTGCCAGGCATAGGGATAGCAAGGCGAAGGCAGCAGAATCCCTGCCCTTAAGGAAGTCGGCCTCTGCAGTTCCGCTACAGCATGCGGGCTGCCACAAGGGCAGGAGTGATTCCTCACCCAGCCTAGGAATGCTGGGAAGACTTCCTGGGGTAGATGACTTAAGTTTATTTTATTTCAACATTTATTCTGGACCAGACCTGCCAGTTACAGTGATGGATGAGACCAGTGGTCTGCTTCCTTAGTACCAGTATCACCTAGAGAGCCTTTTAAAGCACAGACTCCTGGGTCTCATGTCCAGAGTTTCTAATTCTGGAGTAAGACCTGGAGTAAGCACCAGGAATCTGCATCTCTAACAGGTCTCCAGGTGAAGACCAGTGTCATCTAGGGACCACATTTTGAGAACCACCAGATCGGACCGTTTTCTTGCCACAGATCACCATCAGTATGGCTCAGTGCAATGCTGTGCGCCATTTGCTTTGATAGGAATATAGGCTATATATAAATATAGGCTACAGATAAAAGGTATCAGTAGGTACTTCTTGGAGGAGCTGGAACCTAGGTTTCATATTGAATAATAAGTAGGCATTACTGAAACAAATAAGGGATGAAAAACAGAAAAAACTTGAGGAAAAGGACAAAGTAGTATGTAGTCTTAAAAATTAAAATATATTTCAATATTGCTGAAGCATAAAGCATAAAACAAAGACTGGCCGAAGGTGAGACTGAAGTAAACAGCAGATTCGAGTCCCTTAAAAAATTAGTAGCAGGAGGCCAGGCTGCATAAAAGCCAGGTGAGCACAGCACACTTAGGGAACTGCAGAAATGACCAATACAGAGGGTGCTCAAGGGTCAGGGGAGAGGTCTCTAGCAAGAAAATATTCTAGGCCGGGCGTGGTGGCTCACGCCTGTAATCCCAGCACTTTGGGAGGCCGAGGCAGGCGGATCACGAGGTCAGGAGATCGAGACCATCCTGACTAACACGGTGAAACCCAGTCTCTACCAAAAATACAAAAAATTAGCCAGGCGTGGTGGCGGGCACCTGTAGTCCCAGCTACTCGGGAGGCTGAGTCAGGAGAATGGCGTTAACCCAGGAGGCAGAGCTTGCAGTGAGCCGAGATCATGCCACTGCACTCCAGCCTGGGCAACAGAGTGAGACTCCATCTCAAAAACAACAACAAAAAAAAAGATTCTAAAGAAAAGTAGAAGTCAAACCATGAAGGGACCCTACTTTGGGGCTGGGTCCTATGGGGAAACAGAGGGTTCCTTAGCTGGACACTGCAGACAGAATTGCCCATATATATGGGCATTCATTCAGTAGAATACTATACAGCAATGAAAAGGAACAGGCTACACCTATTGCAGCCACATGAATGAATCACACAAACATAATGCTGAGTGAAAGAAGCCAGGCACAAAAGAGTAAACATGAGTCGATTTACGTAAAGTTCAAAAACAGGCAAAATATAGGGTTTAGAAATACATTTAGTGTAAAGCAAGTGTGTGACTTCCATAAATTCAGGAGAGTAGTGACCTCTGAGGATTAGAGAAAGGGGTTATCGATGGGAGAAGGAAGGAGGGAGGTTTCTAGAAGCTAGCAGTGTTGCATTTCTTGTCATGGGTGACTGTTACTGAGTGTTCACTTTAGACACATCACCAAGATGTAAGCTGTATGCCTCGCTTTGAGCACTTCATATTTCAAATTTGTTTTTTTAAAGATATTAAGATAGTTGAGCAGGAGATGGGGGTGGGAGGAGGTGGACAGGAATGGAACAAAAACTGCTAGAAGGAGGGAAATGAAGATTGTCGAGATGACTGCAGGGCTATGCATGCGTGTGTGGGTGTGAGTGTGCCATTCTCTTCAGCATCAGTCAAGAGCCCTGGATTCAGGGTAAGGAGAGAAGATCAGGCGTGTTGGGAAACAATGGGGAAGTGGGTAGGGGAGGGCTGGGTTTTTATGAGTGGGGCTGAAATTTTGGATCACTGGGCCGGGGTGGAGAATGCAAAGCCTGGAGATGTGCCACCAGGCAGCTGCACCTATCAAAGAAAGACTCCACCATCAAACACTGACTTTTAGGCTGTAATTAGCAAGTTGGCTCGTGTCTCTCTAAGGCCAAAAGTAAGTGTCTAAAACCAGAACAAAATCATTCTTTCCCATGTTCCTAAAAACCTTAAATACAAAGGTAAAATAAACATTTATTTTAGAAATAAACGATGAAAACTCAAAAGCAAAGTAGGCCAACTATTTCCCAGGCAGCAGGCCTGACCTGCTACAAATTCTTGGTGTCCGGTTTCAGCTAGGCACTCACTGTAACTTGGCCAAATTTTCCTCGTTGACTTTCCCGGCACATTCCATGCAGCTCCACCCTCTGTGAGCCATGAAGCTGCTCCCAGCTGCCCTCTCTGCGGTGGGCTCTCCACTCTCCACTGTGCCATGTGCCAGAGGCTATGCTAGCTGATTCCAACCTAAAGTATCTCCTCCTTAACACCGTCTTCTGAGCATCCTCCCGCCTGCCTGTCTGTCATCAGAGATGTGGGTGGCCTGAGGAAATGGGGTCTGAGGGAGCCCCAGAAGGTCCTAGGGAAGATACAAGGCTGGGGTCTGGCCAGGGATCAGTAGCTGGTGGGGAAGTCTGAGCTGAGACTAACAAGCTGGGTGAAATCAGCAAGGGTCCAAGTCAGGCGGGCAGAGGAGCCAGCAAAGTGATACTCAAAGGTCAAGCAAGTAACAGAGTCAGAAGTCAGACAGAGCACGGGGACCAGGAACCCAATGCCCTCTAGGAGTATGGCATGGAGGGGCAGACCTTGAATGTTGGCATCAGGCAGTGCTAGGTTCGAGTCTTGCTTCTGACCAACTGTGTGACCTTGGGTAACTTATTAACCTCTCTGGCCGCGTTTTTCTCTGGTGATGTGTCACTGAGCTTGGGGATAGGGCCAGGGATGGGGATGGAGATGCCAATGGGTAGATGTGGAGACCCCTACGCCAGGCAAGCCTTCAGGTTTGAGAGCTGATGCATCCATACTCCAAATAGACCTTGAGCCCATCAAAGGCAGAGACCAGCACCTGCCCTAGGCTTGGCCCCTGGCACAAGTCAAAGGAGGAAATGATTAGCACGGGTCCATGAGCATTACATATCACCCTCACTGCAGCAGCGGCTGCCTTTTCCGAGCTCGCTTCTTCCCTTCCCACCCCTTGCTAGTTGGAGCTGATTCCTGAGAGGCAGCACTAGATGCTGGGCATTAGCAATCTGAGAGCTGGGTAACAAGTCCTGGGGTGGGGTTTCTGTGTCCTTTCCTGTGCCCTCACCCCAATCCCTGCTGGTGCACCTCCCTGGCAGCTTCACTCTGCTCCCCTCTCCAGCACTTTTCCAAATGTCCCTCCTTATGCACCCTTCCCCTTCTGCTTTCAAACCTTGCCAAGTCTCCCCTCCTCTAAACAATTCTTCCATTGACCCCCAAGCTTCCGTTACTTGTATTTTGCTCCTTTTCTCTGCCAAAATCCCCCAGCGAATGGCCCATACCAGCGGTTGCTCTTTCGCTCACTCCAGCCTGGCATCCACACTCGCAGCTCTGCTGACAGCCAGCACAGAAAGGAACCAGCAGGGATACGGGAACAGAGGCACAGACATCAAGCAGGGTTCAAGAAAGTGCAAGTGGGTGCAACACACACACACACCAACACACAGACACACACACCAACAGACACACCAACACACAGACACACGCAATACAGACACACACAACACAGACACACACCAACACAGACACACATAACAGACACACACCAACACAGACACACACCAATACAGACACACACAACACAGACACACACCAACACACAGACACACCAACACACAGATACACAGACACACCAACACACACACACCAACACACAGACACACAACACACACACCAACAGACACACACCAACACACAGACACACACAACAGACACACACCAACACACACAACACACACACCAACACAAACACACACCAACACCAGACACACCAACACACAGACACACACAACACAGACATGCACAACACAGACACATACCAACACCAGACACACCAACACAGACACACATAACACACACACCAACACAGACATACACCAGTACCAGACACACCAACACACAGACACACATAACGCAGATACACATCAACACCAGACATACAAACACAGACACACACAACACAGACCCACACCAACACCAGACACACCAACACACACACAACAAAGACACTTAGGTACATACACACACACCAACACACAGACACACATACACCAGCACAGAGATACACACCAAGACATTCATACAACACAGACACACACGCACAAAGATACACACAACACACAAAACACACAAACACACAGTCATATCACAAACACGGAGACACATACGCCTACACATGCACAGACACGCATGCTAACGCCTTCCAATATGGCAGCCAAGGGGCTCTTGCTGTGGTCAGGGAAGAGGGGGAGGGAGCCTGGCCATCCACCGTGGGGAGGACATGCAGCGCGCATCGTGAGGACTCCAGACCCCTGAGGGTGGTAGCAGCAGGAGGGCAACAGAGGATCCTAGAGTTGCTGCACCTGGGGGCAGATCCAGTTGTTACAGGGCCTGAGCATTCTACAGCTGGTGGGGAAACCCTCTTCGTGCCCTGCACAAGTGGTAAGCACTTAGAAGACATCCCTGAAGGAGGGAGAGAAAGGGAGGGAGAGGGAGGGAAAGGGAGGGGGAGGGAGGGCAGAGCCTACCAGGAAGCCTGGAGGAAGCCTGCGACCTGGGACCCAGGTCAGCTCCCTGACCCAGGCCAGTGGGTGAACTGACAAGTGACAGGGTCTGGATTTGAATCCAGGGACTCGGCTGCCCATGTTCTTAACCTGCGTCACCTATCTGCCTCTCTCATACTGACTCAATGTAGCTCAAACAAGTGTAAAGCAAGAGCTTCCAGCACAAACAGTGGGCTTCGGGCTCAGGCCTCCAGAAACACTGCCTGGGGTGGGAGCCTGGGCGCTGGGCCAGCTTCCACCCAGATGGGGAGAAGGGAAGGGCTGCCTCATCTGCAGAAATGAGTCTCTTCTGTTCTCTTCTCCCCACCCCTATCTACACCAAGGTGCATTCATGGATCGCAAGGTTTCTTACTAATTTTTTGTTTCATTCACTGGTGTCTTTTATTCCTTGTTCTAAATTACTTTTTACTTTTATAGAGACAGTCTCACTGACACCCAGGCTGGAGTGCAGTGGCACGATCATGGCTCACTGCAGCCTCAAACTCCTGGGCTCACACAGACACACACTCAATACAGACACACACCTGGACTCAAGGGGCCCTCCTGCCTCAGCCTCCAGAGTAGCTGGGACTACAGGTGCACACCAATGCCCAGCTGATTTATTTTTATTTTTATTTTTGTAGAAACGGGGTCTTGCTATGTTGCCTAGGCTGGTCTTGAGTTCTCGGCCTCAAACAATCCTCCTGCCTCAGCCTCCTTAAGTGGTGGGATTACAAGCATGATTAATTATTTTTAAATAAGTGACTTGATTATTATTGCTTTGTAAAAATCCTCTTAGTCACCTTTGTCCCTATAGGTTTCTATAGGTGCTTAATAATTTTTTAAAGGTATTTACCAGTTCTGGCTAAACATTCCTTTGGTCCTGAGCTCTGTGGAGAGGTAATGCATCTGTGGGAACATCATCACCCTCGTCCCCAACCCATCACCCCCAGGGGATGGGGGGGAGCGGGGGTATATTTTGTGTGTGTGTGTGTTTTGTTTAAGTAGAGTGGTCAGCCCTGAGTGTACAATAGAATCACCTGGCTGTCATTATAGACATACCTGAGCTCAAGCCCTCTGCAGACAAAGTAAATCAGAATCCTAGGAATGGGACGAGCTTGTTGGCAAGGGTTGGGCGTCAGTACGTTTTACAAAGTCCTGAGGGGATTGGGTGACCAGGATTGGGATCCACTTAAGGGAAGTAATGCTGGGGACTCTGGGGACCCTTTAATGGCAGGATTATTCTTTGATGAAGGACCTGACCTTCTCCTGGAAGTTGGGTGTGAGCCTTTTCACTTTCACCCTCGACTTCCCTCTCTGGGGACACCCAGTGTTCTGGCCCAGACTGTTACCTGAGAAGTTTCTGTGATTCCCCATCCTTCCTTCACTATCTTGGCTGTTCCCCTGCCTGGCGTTTATATTTTGTCTCCAGCTGTCCCCTGTGCTCTCAATCCCACTTCTCTTTGGCTCTCTCTTTGCTGCAGCTAACCATCCTCTTGCCCCTGCCCCAAAGTGACCCACGAGCCAGAAGTCAGGAGTGAAGGGGGGCACTGTGACATCAGAAGTTGCCATGCACCCCCTCCTGAATCTTCTGCCCTGCTTTCTTCCTCCTCTGCAGGCTCAGCGGTCACCAGCAATGCAGTCCTCAAACACGGACGTTAGAGTGATTATTCCCACCCCCAAGAGTGAACACCTACTACGTGCTGGACCCTAGACCAAACACATACACACATAAAGATACACAACACACACACATGCACACACACACACCCCAACATGCATGACCTCATTTGAGATCTCTGATCATTTCAACAAGCAGTTACTCTGGCCCAGACGCAGCCAACTACAGAGATAGACAAGACCTGTGGTCTCTTTCCTTAGTGCCAGAATCTCCTAGAAGGTCTATTAAGACAGATTGCTGGGTCCCACTCCCAGGGTCTCTGATTCAGTATATGTGGGGTGGGGCCCAAGAACTTGCCTTTCTAACAAGCTCTCAGCCTTCTTCTGAAATAAAATCCTCTTTAGATAAGCTGGAGAGAGAATGGCTGTCACTAACAGGCTGTTGAGAATTAGCCTCCTTCTCCCCAACTCCATTGACCGGCCCGTGCTTGGCAATGGAGAGAGTGAGCAGCTTCTAACCTCCCCTGTGGCCCCAACCATGAAAAAGTCCCCAAGATGCCAGGAGGACACAGTGCAGAGCAGGCTGTAAAGTCTGGCAGTTTAATTGCAGTCATCAACTCGGGGCAGCACCAGGAGACAGGCTGGACTTGCTCTCCCTGTGTTATCATCATGCCCTGTTGACAATCCTTTGAAATGTCTCTCCCTGTGTCTGTTCCTTCTGTTCCTCTCCACTCCCCCACCACCTCTCCAATCCCAGAGTTCAACCTGTCCAGCCAGGAATGTAAAGTCCCCTCACTTCTCTGCAACCACAGCAAGCACTTGAGCTTCCTCCAAATCATACTGACTCAATCATATATTTCCCATGATCTCCTTTTCTTCATAGTTCTCTATAATCTTCAGAGAGAGGTGCATTCTAGAAAAAGGCCAGGCAGAAAACACCTGCATTTCAGCCTCAGTTTTATCATTTAGTTGTAAGAAAACATACATCAAGTGGATCCCCAACAAAAATCTACCTCTCCTCACTGCCCACGAGTCAGTACGTAGAGCCTCAGGCAGAGCCCTCATTGCTGCGGTTCTCAAAAAGCCTTTCTCTATCCTCCCCTCTCTCCAGGCTCTAGTTCCTCTTCAACTCCAGCCTAAACTCTCTGAATTCATTCTCGCTCTGGAGCTCCCGTGTCAGTGGAGCCATGCCTTCAACCTTTCCATGGGCCCCTATTTTGTGGCTCAGTGTCCCTGAGCCCTGAGTATCTCCATTCAGTTCTTCAAACAAGTTCTAGACAAGGGAAGGATCTGAGCAAAGTCACGGAGGTGCGGGACAGCCTGGGCGTCTGGAAATGCTATGGGAAATGCACAGGTGAGGGGGATGGGGGGGAGTTGGGGTGGGCCAGTCTGACAAGGTTCTGCTCTCTCTCCCAGCAAGTCTGGGGAAGACAGTGGACATCTTTGAGTGCACAAGCCAGGTGTGAAGTGTAGCGGATGAGCAGGGGACCTCCCCTGTTGTTCCACAAGAACCTCCAAAGACTCACCCCAGAAGTCTTCTGCAGCTTGAAGTGACTCTCTGAGCTGCTTATACCTAGCGCTGATGTGCAATGGGCCAGGGCCCGGCAGGGAGCCAGACCCTCGGACTCGAGAAAGCCATTTGAGAGTGACATCAGCCCACCACCTGCTAGTGCGCACTCACAGTGTTTCCGGAAGCCATGATGCTAATCATGTCTGTTTCTGTGTTGTCCATGGCAACACTCCAAGCCCAGAAAAGAAAATCTGTAGCCCAAGTTATTTTCCTCCCACAGGGCTTGCCTGGCCTTTGATTGTTGGCTTTGGGGAGGTGCATTTCTCCCTCCTCTGTGGGCAGCAAATTCCCCGTGAGTCAGCAGACCCTGTATCTGGGCTCACCATGGGCTTCTACTGACACTGAGAAAGGGCAAGCTGAGCAAACATGCAATGTGACCCCAGTGCTGACCAACCCAGAGATGCCCCATGGGACTCAGGGACTTGACCTCAGTGCTTCTGGGGTCCCTCAGTGTATCTTGCTGGCCTCAGCACTGGGCTGCCTGGTAACCTCCCCACAGGCAGGTACTAAGTGCAGCCAGTCCCTTCATTCAAGGCAGAATGAATTAAAAAGCTGGGGTTCCAGAGTTGGCTCCAGGTCACCCGTGCACACACCCCATGCCAGGTACTGCTCTCAACTCTTCACACACTAGCTTATTCTGGGCTCAAAACTCCCAGGAATACCTTCGAGGCAGTTTCCACTACTCTAATCCCCATTTTACAAAGTGATGAAACTGAGGCACACAGTTCAGTAAGTTGCCCACGGATACACAATTCATAAGTAGAAAAATCAAAGTGCAAATTCCAGAACGTACACCACTAAGAAGGGGCCACGAGGCAGCTCTCCCCGCCTGAGAATCCCCCTGAAATCCATGGTGAGCCTGCCCAGAACCCCCACCCCTACCCAACTTACATTGGCTGCTCTTCCTTTTGCCCCAGAACCCCAAATAACTGGTCAAATGGACTCAGGTGTATCCCTTTGGCCTCCACGCTCAAGTTTTATATGAAAAAATTAAAAAACACAGAAAAAACTCAATGCGTTAGGTCAGTTTATTAACTCTCCCTCTTGGTCCCCAAATTGCCTTTCAGGGTGTTGAGCAGCTGCACACATCACCCCTTCCTCATGAGGTCCCCTTGGCCCTTTACCTCCAGCTGAGTAAGTCAAAGGAGGACATATGATCAAACCAGGTAGTCCACCGGCTGACCTCTGACCTACAGCCTAGAACAAAAAAGAGGACCTAGGCCAATCCAATTATCTCTCAGGAATGCAAAAGGAGGTAGGAAACTAACAGGCAATTGGCCTCAGAAGCCAAAGCACAGAGGATGCTCTGAGGAACACAAAGGCCACGAGAGGTCTTGACAAACCAAACTTCGATGCAAATTGGTCTATAAACTTCTTAAGTCCCTTTGCCTGTACAGTTTGCCCCTCCCTCTCCAATAATGTGTCCTTATCTACAGAAGGAACTGAGTTTCCCATGGTCTGGACTGAACTGATTACATCTTCACAGTGTCCTTTAGCAAGTGCCTCTGCCCCCTATAAAGCAGCTGTCATATCTAGAGCCTTGATCAGCTCTAGGTTTGCTTTCCATAAATGATGGTGTAAATATTTGGAGATACAGAATACAGGGCTGTCTCTCCTTTTGCGGTGTTAGCAGCTATTAATGATTTATTGACTAGAAACACTATTTAATTAACAGTTGCAGATTGGTAATATTCTCAAGCTATCATTTCTTTTTCATTTTTTATTTGGAACACCTCTAAAGGAGACACTTCTCATCAACTGTTTGATTTCCTTGCAGTTTATGAGAAAGGCAACACAAATGTTGAATATTTTCTCCTTTATTGGCAGGTTTTCAAAAGAATATATTGGATATTCGCAAACTCCAAAAGTAGCTAAAGTTATTGAGGATTTTTGTAGTGAACTGGTTTAAGGCAGCTATTGGATTTTCTGCCACTCACAACTAAATTTAATCCTAGCTGATACAACACAGGTAAAGGAGGAAAAGAGGCAAAATGCAATGCAATCTTTTCTCCACTGAACTAGGTGTTCCTTGAACACAGTTTATATCCCAGTCACTCTCACATCTCCAGAGCCTACAGGGATATCCAGCTTATAGTATATGCTCGATAAACATTTTCTGAATTAAAGACAAGAACACAACCATTTAGACCTATCAAAATGAATGAAAATGGATTATATGAGCCTTTACTAGAAATTGTAGGTATTGGCGAGAAATGCTAATTCTACCAGAGGGCTGAAAGCCCAGGCAGAAGAATGGACACCTCAAATAGTAATATAATGGTATAGGCCAGGTGCAGTGGCTCACACCTGTAATTCCAGCACTTTAGGAGGCCCAGGTGGGCTGATCACGAGGTCAGGAGATTGAGACCATCCTGGCTAACACGGTGAAACCCCATCTCTACTAAAAATATAAAAATTAGCCAGGCGTGCTGGCAGGCACCTGTAGTCCCAGCTACTCAGGGGGCAGAAGCAGGAGAATCGTGTGAACCCGGGAGGCGGAGCTTGCAGTGAGCCGAGACTGCGCCACTGCACTCCAGCCTGGGTGACAAAGCGAGACTCTGTCTCAAAAAATAAAAAAGGTAATATAATGGTATAAAACTGAATGTGCCTGGTGACATGGCTTATAATGTCAAGAATCTGGAAACAATCTAAATGCTGATCAAAGGGAGACTGATTAAAATATGGAATATCCATATAATGGAAATTCGATGTCTCTAAACTAATGAGGCAAATCTATATGCGTAATGATCACAATATATATTTAAGTAAAAACAGCAAGATCTTCAGAATACTACAGGACCCCCCAAAACAAGCAAAGCCAAAGAAAGTAAATGGCAAATTAAATAAGATGGGCAAAAGTGGATGACTGTTAGTGTGCTGAGTGATGGGTATGTAGATGTTCATTGTACCAGTCTCTCTATTCTTGTGTATGTTTGAGAAAATTCTGTAATAAAAATGAAAATAAAAACAAAACCACTTGTCTGAGCCCTGGTTTTTAGTGTGTTTTTCATTTTGTTTTCATTCCTTATTTAAAATATTTCAAAATTCATCCCTTGTGAATAATGGAAGGGAGATTAAACCTACATTTAAATGTTTGGATATTCATAGAAGACAGGTCTCTGGAATGCTATGAAATTCCAGCTGTAACTGTGATACTGTGAAATACATATTTGGTCTTCAACCTGTTTCCTGACATACAACTCCTAAAACCCTTACCACTTCAAAAGTGTTGTCCTTTTGTATGCTAATGAGCTGGCTGAGGGTTAGCATCCTCTAGGTAGCTTCAGGATGAGACTGGTCACCAGACCAAGGCAGGATTAAACAGTTGGGACTTTCAGCCCCCAGTCTCTGGGGAGGAGAGAGGTGCTGAAGGTTGAGTTGATCACCATTAGCCAATGGTTTAATCAATTATGCCTAAGTAATGAAGTTTCCATAAAAACCCAAAAGCACAGGGTTCAGAGAGCTTCCAGACAAACGAATGCATGGAGGTTCCTGGAGGATGCCCCAGGGAGGGCATGGAAGATCCCCTCCCCTTTCCCCATACCTAGCCCTATGCGTCTCTGTCCTTTGTAATATCCTTTATAATAAACTGGTAAATTTACATGTTTCCCTGAGTCCTGTGAGCTGCTCTAGTAAATTAATCAAACCCAAAGAGGAGTTCTTGGGAACCCCAGCTTGAAGCCAGTCAGCCAGAAGTTCCAAAGGCCCAGACTTGTGACTGGTGTCTGAAAGAGAGACAGTCTTGTAAGATCCAGCCCCTCACTCTGTGGGATCTGATGCTGTTTCCAAGTAGACAGTGCTGAAACTGAATTGGAGGGCTCCCAGCTGTGGCCACTGCGGAACTGACTGCTTGCTTGGTGTGTGGAGAGAAACCCCCACATGTTTGGTCACAGGTATTTTCTATGTTGATCGTTGTTATGGACTCAGGGAATAGAAAAATCACTTTGGGTGATGTGCTTTTCCACTCACAGTAACTGATGAGGAAGAAATGGGAGGCTTGCTCATTGTAGGAATGTTTTACCACATGCCTATGTGACATATTGATTATAGAAGAACTAATATTAAAAAGAAAGTATGAGAAAGAGCGACACCGGCCAGGCGCGGTGGCTGACGCTTGTAATCCCAACACTTTGGGAGGCTGAGGAAGGCAGATCACAAGGTCAGAACATCGAGACCATCCTGGCTAACATGGTGAAACCCCGTCTCTACTAAAAATACAAACAATTAGCCGGGCGCCATGGTGGGTACCTGCAGTCCCAGCTAATCGGGAGGCTGAGGCAGGAGAATGGCATGAACCTGGGAGGCGGAGCTTGCAGTGAGCCGAGATGGTGTCTCTGCACTCTAGCCTGGGCGACAGAGAAACTCTGTCTCGAAAAAAAAAAAAAAAAAGAGAAAGAGTGACACCAATCACCTTTTGCTCTCTGTCTGGCTAATTCAAAGCCAACCTTTAAGTTCCAGGTCAAAGGTCACCTTCCATGGTGGGGCACAGAACTCAAGCAACATTAATGTCCCTAACAAACCAGTTTGGTCCATTAAGGAGTGGTAGGGGTGACTGCCTGTCTAAAGGACTTGAATTTCAAAATCTTTAAAACACAACAGTAGCCCCCAAACATATTTTGTAGACCACATCTGGATCTAGGCTCCAGATTACAATCCCACATAAAAAGGATTCTTCTCCCTGACTACCCACCCAGTGTAGAACTGATGTTCCCTCTGCTGTGCCCCATGGCCCTTTGATCATACTTCTTTTGACACACTTATACTGTATCGGACTATAGTTCTTTGAATAAGAACTTTGGTAATTATTGCCAGCCTTTATTGAGGGCTTATCAGTGGGCAGGCAACATGCCAAAAGTTTTACATCCATGATCTCACTTGGCCCTCACAGCCACCCTTGAAGCTAGGTACAATTTTTAATCCCCATTTTTCAAATGAGGAAACTGAGCCCCAGAGAGGTTGAATAATTTGCTCAAGGTCATACAACTACCAACAGGATGGGCGCACAGAGCTAGGATTGGAACCCAGGCAGTTTGGCTCCACAGTCTACCTGCTTGACCAGCATTTTATTTTGAAAGACAGGACTTGTGTCCCAATCCTATTGGGAGATTCGGTGTCTAGCACCTTAGTTTAAATAAAGCAAAATTAATTCAACAGTACTTCCTTGGGCAACTACAGAATGCAAAATTTCCTTCTCTACTTCCATTAAGGCAATACAGAGAGTTGTGTTCATTTGTGTCTTACCTGATCCAAGGGTTCTTTTCAAGAAAAATAGCTACTGTGCAGATAAACCTTGAAAACATTAGGCTAAGTGAAAGTAACTGGTCACAAAAGGCCACATATTGTAGGATTCCATTTATATGAAATATCCAGAATAGACAAGTCCATTGAGACAGAAAGTAGAGTTCTTAGTGCTGGGAGAGAATAGGATATTTGGAAAGTGACTGCTAAAGGCTAAGAGGTTTCTTTTCGGGGGGAAAAATGTCCTAAAAATTGGTTGTGGCAATGGTTGTACAACTTAAGTAAAGACACTAAAAACCATTAAGTTGTATGATTTAAATTGTAAAATTATATGGAATGTGAATTATATCTCATAAAGGTGTTTGAAAAGAGAAATATCTAATGAACTTTCTTTTTCCAAATAAATGCTGAAAGCAAGATGAGAAAGAAAATAGATGAAAAATACAAAAAGAAAATAACACACAGTGGGCTGGGCGTGGTGGCTCACGCCTGTAATCCCAGCACTTTGGGAGGCCGAGGCGGGCGGATCATGAGGTCAGGAGATCGAGACCATCCTGACTAACAGAGTGAAACCCCATCTCTACTAAAAATACAAAAATGAAAAATTAGCCGGGCATGGTGGCGGGCGCCTGTAGTCTCAGCTACTCGGGAGGCTGAGGCAGGAGAATGGTGTGAATCCAGGAGGCAGAGCTTGCAGTGAGCTGAGATTGCACCACTGCATTCCAGCCTCAGGGACAGAGCAAGACTCCGTCTCAAAAAAGAAAGCAAAAGAAAAGAAAAGAAAAGAAAAGAACACACAGTGATAGACTATATTGCTTAGCTAAGTGGATATCTAGATAGATGATGGATAGTTTTAGACATCAGTTTCCTGTTGATTTTCTCATGTTCTCCCTTCCAAACCAGCAACCTGAGAGGATGAGAGATCAATCAACAAATTATGTAAGTTACTAAGTTGTTAAGAAGATGGCAAACAACCAACAGAATTAAACACCAAGCCACATATACACAAGTGCTCCCTCCATTGGCTCCTTCAGCACTTTCTTACCAGTTCTGGTGGCCCAAATCTTTTGAGTTGTCTGTTACTTCTCTTAGATGTACATCAAAAACCAGCTCTGAGTTGTGTTTTCATGATGGAGCACAAGACAGATTTTACCCAGTCAACCCTTAACTCTCAACTCAAGAAAGAAAGAATGTGGCAATACAGTTATCCAGAAGGGCAGGCAATCCCTTAGGAATTTCTTTCATCTTTGGAACACATTACGTAATTTATTTTGCAAGAGAGTCTCATAGTTAATTCCATTTTTCATTGGCAACTAATAGTATGAGTTCACACTCCCCAAAGTGACTCTGGAGATACACAGCCTGCTGAGACGGGAGGAGTTGAGCAGGCTGTGAAATGTTTTCCACGCTTTGAGTGCATACGGTGGGTAATGCACATAGAAATGTGTGTGGAGATTCACAATCACATCCACACAGCTTTCTAGATAGACCCATAAGATTTTCCGTTCCCTCCGCAAAATCCATAAGCCAGCGTTCCTTCCAACCACATGTCACCCAGTCCCAAAATGTGCAAATTTTTAAAGGTTCCCCTGGGTCTTATATCTTGGACTCTTTTGTCCAGTGTTTCTCAATCCTTGCTCTCTTTTTCATTATGATAGCCCAGTGTTCCCAAATGTCATTCCATGAAAGGTACTTCTAAATTACTTGGGAGCTATTTACAAACACCTATTTCCATAATCCACACCCTGGAATGTAGGTTTAATAGGTCTGGAGTGAAGTCTAAGAGGCTGTATTTTGTTTGTTTGTTTGGTTAGTTTTTGTTTTTTAGTGTTTTCTTAAATGTTTTAAGTGCATTGATTTATTTATTAATTTTAGTTGATAAATAATAATTGTGTACACTTATGGGGCACAATGTGATGTTTTTATCTATGTATAAATTATAGAAAGATTCAGTCAAGCTAATTAACATATCCTCAGCTCACCAACTTACATTTTTGTGGTAAAAAAACATTAAAAAATGGGCAAAGGATTTGAACTGACATTTCTCAAAAAAAGAGATACAAACAGCCAACAGGCGTATGAAATAATGTTTAACATCTCTAATCATCAGAGAAATGCAAATTAAAACCACAGTGAGATTATCACCTCACACTTGCTGTGTTGGTGAGGATATGGAGAAAAGGGAACCCTTTTACACTGTTGGTGGGAATGTAAGTTAGCACAGCTATTATGAAAAATGGTACAAAAGTTCCTGAAAAAATGAAAAAATAGAACCACCATATCATCCAGCAATTCCACTTCTGGGTATTTATCCAAAGGAACTAAAATTCATATATCGAAGAAATAACCACATTCTGATGTTCATTACAGCACTATTCACAGCAGCTGAGATATGGAATCTACCTAAGTGTCCATCAACAGATGAACGGATAAAGAAAACGTGGTACATATACACAATGGAATACTAGCTAGCCTTTAACAAGAAGGAAATTACGTCATTTTCAACAACATGAATGAACCTGGAAGGCATTATGCTAAGTGAAATAAGCCAGACTCAGAAAGACAAATGCTGTGTGGTCTCATTTATAAGTGGAATCTAAAAACGTTGATCTCACTGAAACAGAGTAGAAAGCTGATATCAGAGGCTGTGGTGGGGGCAGCAGGGGTAGATAGAGGAAAGAGGCCGGGAAAGGAGAGATATTGATGAGGACGCAATTTCAGTTAGACTGAATTCATTAGTTTTAGTGATCTGTTGCCCTGCATGGTGACCACAGTTAATAATAACGTATTGTACATTTCAAATGTGCTAAAAGAATAGGAAGCTGTATCTTTAACAAAAGTCTGGGAACCATTGGCCTAGATTACCACAACAGCACCCAACTGGCCTTCCTCCTTCTGCTGTAATAGTCTAAATCTATTTTTTTTGACTGCTGACAACTTTTTTTTTTTTTTTTTCTGAGACGAGGGTCTCACTCTATCACCCAGGCTGGAGTGCAGTGGTGCGAACACAGCTTACCGCAGCCTCAGACTCTGGGCCTCAAGCGATCCTTCCATTTCAGCTTCCCAAACAGCTGGGACTACAGGTGCACACCATCATGTCTAGCCATTTATTTATTTATTTGTTTATTTATTTTTTATTGTTTGGAGAGGCAGGAGTCTCAATATTTTGCTCAGGCTGGTTGCAAACCTCTGGGCTCAAGTGATTCACCCACCTAGGCCGCCCAAAATGCTGAGATTACAGTATTTTGAGTCACGACACCCGGCCTGCTAACAACTTTTAAGCCTTCCCTTTCCCTCACCCCCTTGTGCCTTGCATCTGGGCAAGCTCATGTGAAAGTCTGGATGCTCTTTGTTGGTGCAAGCAGGAAATCCAAACCACACAAGCCCTTGCCCACATTGTAACCACTATTAAAAATTCCAAGCCTTGGCCGGGCATGGTGGCTCATGTCTGTAATCCCAGCACTTTGGGAGACCAAGGTGGGAGGATCGCTTGAGCCCAGGAGTTCAAGACCAGCCTGGGCAACATAGTGAGACCTCATCTCTAAAAATAAAAATAAATGAAAATCAAATCCCAAGCCAGTCTTTTTTCTTGCTCTCCCAAGCTGTTTTGAACTAGCTTGGGATGTCTTCCCTGTTCTTCCCCAGAAAGCCTCAACATGTAAGTCAGGGGCGTCCAATCTTTTGGCTTCCCTGAGCAACACTGGAAGAAGAATTGTCTTGGGCCACACATAAAATACACTAACACTAACGATAGCTGATGAGCTTAAAAAAAAAAAACAACTAGCAAAAAAAAAAAAATCTCAAAATGTTGTAAGAAAGTTTATAAATTTGTGTTGGGCTGTACTTAAAGCCATCCTGGGCCACATGCGACCCGCAGGCTGTGGGCTGGACAAGCTTGATGTAAGTAATAAACATGTGCATGCTCTCTTGGTATGTGTGATGGCATCAATCTTGACATCCAAACTAAATTTAGGGTGGGGATCCACCTTGCTTCTGCAAGGTAACCACAGCATCTGGTCTCTTGCCATTAAAAGAATTCTCCACACCACTGCTGGAGTTATCTTTCAGAAAACTCGCTTTGCTCGGGTTCCAGATTTGTGCCATGATGTCCCTCGGTTCCCCTCCCTACACTCCCAGTAGTGCCAGAGCACTCTGCCTTGTCAGCCTCATCTTCCTCCACCTTTCCTCTCACACGCCTCAAGCGGCAATCACACCACAGTGGTGATGCTACAAAGCACTGATAAGTTTATTTCCAATGTATTCCCACTGCCTTCTTCTTTCTCACTGAAAAGCTCAAAGAAACCACAAAGAAACCAAAGCACTTCTATAGTTAAAAAAAATCTGAAAGCAGACCAGCAGACCTCGTTTTCCTGCCCTCTAAGACCAGACAATAGCGGGGCTGGGGAAGTGGAAAGGATCTGGTGGAAGGAAAGTGAGGAGACACAGGAAGAAGGGAAGAGGAGAAAGAGCAGAGCCTCAATCAAGAGACACTTCCCTTCCTCCCAGCCCAGCTTCACCTCTGTCAGGCCTTTTCTGATCCTCCCTCTTTGGGGCTCTCCTGACATACCACTCACACTTATTTCATTGTGATATTGTTGGTTGTTCGTGTTTGTTTACTCCACTGGGTCAATGGCTTCTTAAAAGTGGGGAGTGCGCTTTAGTTGCCCCACGTCCAAGGCACACAGCGCTGGCAGGCCTCCTGCCATACACTATTAAATTATTAATTTTTAGAAATCCTGCAATTAACTTAAGATCATATGATAATATGACACTGCATTTTTAGTAGACTGACAAGCATTATTTTTCAATGTAAGCATTGTGAATATCTCAGTGAGCTTGGAACCTTGTTTTCTTGTTTCTGCTTTTCACAGTTCCAGGAACTCTGAAGTGGCCTGTGGCTCCCTTGATCTCCAACAACCCCTATGCATACATCAAAGTCCTAGACAGAAAATGTTCAGGAAATAACCACTGATCAGTTGCTACCTCAATGCAAAATTCCTTGAAGATGGACCAATGCCAGAAGCCAGTGGTTTTCCTACAGGAAGAGAAACTTGATACTTCTCCCTGTCTTTTCCAGCCCAGATGAAAGGGCACCATATGCCCATACTTATCCCATAAGGCAGGTCCCAGCCTCCTGAGCCACTCTGCAGTGATTTTTTCCTAGCATGTTTCTCCCATGGCTACTAACCACCTGTGAGACCCAGGCAGTAAGTATTTCAGTTCCAAGCAGTTTATGGCACAGTAGGAAGTAGGTTCTGCCTTTTACAATGTGTGACCCTTAGGAAGCTCCCTTTCCCTCCCTAAGAGCTCAATGTCTTCATTATAGAAAGGAAATTATAATAACGTCTGCCCTAGTCACCTTGCAAGAATGCCTTTAGTATTAAACTAGAGAAATAACAGTTGTGGAGAGGTTCATAAACTGTCCAAGGGCCATGCAAAAGCTTTACTCTTTGCTTCTCCTTTGTAAGTGGATGAGCCTGGCTTGCCAAGGAGAATAGTCCCGTTTGCATGCCAAAAACACTTGACACAGCATATACTCCCTATGAAATGAAGCTAGAATTAATAATGCACAGAGGTGTAGGCAGGCCCAAGTGTACTGTCTAGTAGGACAGGCTTTTGCAACCTTTTTTATAATGCAATCCATCTTTTGAAAAAAAGAAAATCTCGTTCCTTCCTTTTATCTTATTTGAAATTCCAAATAAGTAAAATAATCATAATCATTAAATATCATGATTCCAAGATGACCCCCTACTACTGTCCCTTGCCAGCTGAAAACCACTTTTGGGGTTATTAGCTATCTTGTTTCCAGATGAGGCATTTATAACACAAGCTAACACTTATTACAAATGTATATGTGTCAGGCCCATTTCTAAACTTTTACAAATCCTAACTCAGGAACTAGCAGCACCTCTATGAGATCCATATTCTTACTTCTCCCATTTTATAGATGAAAGACCTGATGCCCCCTCAAAAGAGGAAAAGTTGGCCGGGCAGGGTGGCTCACGCCTGTAATCCTAGCACTTTCAGCGGCCGAGGTGGGAGGATTACCTGAGGTAAGGAGTTCGAGACCAGCCTGGCCAACATGGTGAACGCTCATCTCTACTAAATACAAAAATTAGCTGGGCATGGTGGCGCACACCTGTAGTACCAGCTACTCGGGAGGCTGAGGCAGGAGAATTGCTTGAACCCAGGAGGCAGAGGTTGCAGTTAGCAGAGGTCGCACCAATGCACTCCAGCCTGGGCGACAGAGCAAGACTCCGTCTCAATCAATCAATCAATCAATCAATCAATAAGAGGGAAAGTTATTTGCTTAGACACACAGCTAGAGCGTGGCAGAGACAGGCTTTGACTCCCTAAACTCTGAGAGGTTTAACAAACTCACTAACATAACACTCATCGTTTAAATTTGATTTTCATCCAGCAATGGATAAGCCATTTTGGAGCATCTCCAGATGGAGCTTCTACCATGTGAAGCCCACCTGGGAACCGGATGCAGCAGCGCTCAGCAGAATAGCTGCCCTGGGAGGCACTGATTCTAGAAGGCCCCTGCCTGAACCCACTCAAACACCATGCGCTCTCGTGGAGCCCCTCCTGTGTCACCCCTAACAACCCCACAAAACAGGTATTTTTTTAAATCCATGTTTCCACATGAGGAAGCTGAGCCCGGTGAGACTGCCCCCCAGGTCTTCCCTAGAACCACGGTCTTTTCCCACCTTACTGCACCCCCATCCCAGACAGAGCCTTTGAGACGCCTGGGGCTGTCCACTCCCACCACGAATAAACTTGCTCAATGCCGGATGAGAAGCCGCTCTCAACTCGCATTTCCTGGAACAGGCACACATCATTTCTATTTTCCTAATAGCCCACTCCCTTCTCAGGAATCAACCTCCACCCAGCCTGAAAGCTAAAGAGATTTTTCTAGAAAACTTCAAAAACATCCCATGTTTGAAGCATGTATTACATTTCCAAATATGTCTGTACTACATTTAATGACTGAATTTTTTTTCTTCAGCCATGGAGCTAGAAGCTGCTGAACATAAAGGAACAGAGATATTCATGGTCTATGCTGGTTCCAGGCATAGAAAGCCCTAGAAATAGGCTAAACCATCAAGAGTATAGGAACCACAGCAACCAAAGAAGAAAACTAAAAATCAGCCTTGTCACTGGGTTATGTGTCCTTTTGGAAGAGTGTCTAGGTGAAATGAAATCCAAAGAAAGCCTGGTAAGAGAGAGGTACACCAGGGCAGACCCCCAACCCCTGTTTATGATGAGTGGAAATGACAATGGTGACAGGAAATACTGCCTCGGCATGAGAAGGATGACATTTACACCCACAGCCGGGTAGAGGGCACGCAGGACTGGACCCCACAACTTCCCCTAATTTGGAGGTACACAGGCTGGAGGCTTCCTGATGGAGAAAATCAGAATTACCCCATGCCAGTCTGGGAGCCCAGCCCTATCACCCCATAAGCAACATCAAAGCAAGGCTGTCTCCACACTTATCCACCCTTTAGTGACTTCTCACTAAAAATGACGGGGTCAGGCGTCTTTACAGTATTGGACTGGCTTCCCCGACTGAAATAGGAACTCTGCTAACCCTATTGGAATATAAGCTCTGTAACATCCATGTCTGTGTATTCCTTGCACACTGTTGTGTCCTCAAACCTAGAAAAGTGCCTGACACAAAAGAGGTACTTGCCATTCTTTTGTTTACTCGCTAAGAAACCAAACAAACAGAGAAGTGAAGACATAAATTTATCCACCCGGCACCTGGGGCATCTGTCACAGAGAAGATGCCAATGGGGACATGAGCTCCTCGTGCTGGGGCAGCCGCCAGCTCCAGCCTCTGCCCCTCCCTGCGTAACTCTGAAGCTGCTGGGCTGGGAAACCAGCATCCTCTGGAGAGGTTTTAACGGCATCCAGGTAAACAAGGAGAATCACTTCTGGGGAGACCAGCCAGAGTCAGGTTAGATATGGTTTTTATTTCAGGATAAACACGTGAGGAAGAAAGCATAAAAACTGTGAGACATTCTAAATTAGAAATGTAGAGATGATTGAAAGATGATGGGTAAATAGAATTACATAGAATTCATATATATATACACATATATGTATTCATATGTATATGTGAACATATATGAAGATATATATGGTACAGAATGCAAGAAATATACAATGTTGCCTTCTTCCCCTCAGATCATTTGTTTTGTTTCTGGCCAGTGAAAAAATTATATGAAAAAAATGGAAATTCCTTCTCTTTATTTGAATGGCTTCCCATAAAATACGAGATTTTCTACATGGAACTGAAACGTTAAGCATGTAAGGCTCTCAGCTGCAAGAGAGAGTGCTATAAGTTGAACTGCGTCCCCAGAAAAGATGTTGAAGCCCTAACCCCAGGACTTGTGTATATGTGACCTTATTTGCAAACAGGGTCTTCACAGAGCTAGTTCAGTTAAAATGAAGTCATCAGGGTGGGTCCTAATCTGGTATGGACTCAGAAGAGGGGGAAATTTGGACAAAGAGATGTGCACACAGGGAAAATACCAGGTGAAGATGAAGACAAAGATTGGGGTGAAGCATCTACAAGCTAAGGAATGTCAAAACTCACCAGCAAACCACCAGCAGCAAGGAAAGGGCCATGCAACAGGTTCTCCCTCGCAGCCTTCAGAAGTAACCAACTCTGCCAACACTTTGATCTCAAATTTCCAGAACTATGAAGCAATAAAGTACTGTTGTTGAAGACACCCAGCTTGCGGTACTTTGTGATAGCAGCCCAAGGAGCATAATACAGATAAGCACTGGCTTAAGCACAGAAAGCAGCAGCATCAGGACTCAGTTCATCTAGGTTTCTGTAAGTTCTGCTTTCCTCAGTCTGGGCTCCACTCCCCAGCAAGTGGTCACTATGTGGTGGAAGTGGTCACTACGTGGTAGCCCCCAGAAGCCCCTGACTTACAATTTTCCAGTTTCAAGTCCTCTCTTGGAGGAGGGCTTCTCTTCCCAGGAGTTCCAACAAAAGACCTGGAATCAAGTTTTAGTGACTTGAATCTTGGGGAAGTGGCCAGCCTCCACCACACCACAGGGTCTGAAAGGGGGATGAAGATTTTTCCTTGTGGAAAATCATTACCAATTATATATCATTACCAAAGAAACAGCGGGTGGAGGCTGAATGCCAAACATGCAAACACACGAAGGTATCTGGAATACATTTTAACACAAGGGATCTGTGCATCCATCCAATCAACAGGTATTTATTGATTCATTCATATCTCATGAGTGACTATTATGTGCCAGGCACCATACTAGTAGCTAGAAATAAAACATATAATGATCCCGGCTCTTATGGAGTTTATATCCAAGCAAGGAGAAATAGTTGATAAAATACAAACCTAAAATGTAAATTATATAGGATATTAAAGGTACTGTCAAGCTCTAAGAGAAAAGAAAATGTAAAGCAAGTTCAGGAAAGTGTCCAGTTTGTGATGTTTGGCAGGCAAAACATAACATGCTTCATTAAAAAGTAAGAGTGAAATAAATATCTTTTAAAAAATGAGCTGGAATAACTATATGGGTATCAGAGAGAAGAGTGTTCCAGGCAGAGAGAACAGCTTGTGCAAAGGCCTTGAGACGGAGAAGTGCCTGGAAAGTTCAAGGAACAGCAACGAGGCCAAGCAGCTGAAACAGAGAAAGCAAGTGGGGAAAAGAGTGAGAGATGAGGTCCAAGGTCACAGGAAGCCAACTCACATACAGCTTTATAGGCCAATGTGTGGACTTGCACTCATGTTGAACGATGTGAGGAATTGTTGCAGAGTTTTGAGCAGAGGAGCAGCATGACCTGATTTGCATTTGTAAAGGACCTCTTTGGTCCCTTGAGAAGGATGAAGGAAGAAGATAAGTTAAGAATATTTGCACTTTTTCAAGCAAGGGATGATAATGGCTGTGTTCTAGATATGTTGAAGATGAGATTGACAAATTTCTTGATGAATTGGATATGAGATGTAAGAGAGAGAGGAATCAAAGATGACCGCAATGTTTTCAGCCTGAGCAACTGAAAGGGTTGACTTGCAATCATTGAAACAAGAAAGGATGCAGGGAGAGCAGATTTGGGGTGGGATGGGATTAGGAGTTCTGTTTGGAATGCATCAAATGTGAGGTGAAGAAGTTCAGGAAATGCCACCCGAAAGCTGATGCTTTGGTGTGCCGATTACTTTTAACTGAGGGCATTTGGGGAGCAGCAGATGCAGGCAGAGGCTTTCTCTGAGATCCCCTTATCTGCCTAAGGACAGATCCTCCAAAAGGAATTCAATTGTCATGAATTCCTTCCCCAGGAATCTCATCAACCAGGGAAGAACACAGGAAAGGAGATAAGATTGACACCAGCACTGACAGACCATCACTTACTCCTCTCAGGCAACGTTTATTACCTGAGAGACGTTTAACAAGACAACATTTATTTGCCACTCATTTCCTCCCCTCACCCTCCCATAACTTGTTCCGCTACCACCCCCCAGAAGTTCCAAGTCCCTATTCCTTTCTGTAGCTGAGGATGCTATACAAGCTTCAATCACTTAACCTCTCAAGACTCATATTTTGTGGGACTCCCATGTCCCACATAATTAATGTATTAATTAATTAATACATAATTAAATGTAGTTTTTCTCCTGCTATTCTGTCTTATGTCAATTTAATTCATAGCCCAGCCAAGGAGCCTAGAAAAGTAGTGTCTACCAGAGAATTGGTGAGTAGAGAGGTCAAGCAAGAATAAGCAAACAGCTAGAGGGCATTTGGGCTGCAGAGATGAAGTTTTTAGTAGAGACAGGGTTTCACCATGTTGGCCAGGCTAGTTTCCAACTCCTGACCTCAAGTGCTCCGCCCGCCTAGGCCTCCCAAAGTGCTAGGATTATAGGCGTGAGCCACCACACTCAGCCCTAAAATAATTTCTTAATAACTCCTACCACACTAGCATTCAGTCCATTGCAAGAAGATATTTGAAACTTAGAGACTGGGTGAGGTCACCTAGGAAGTATATATAAAGAGAAACCAATCTGAGTCCTGGGGTGCTCCAACATTTACCACCTCCATGGCTATCACCCAGGCCCAAAACATCCTCAACTACATTTCAGCAGCCTCCTAACCAGCCTCCCTGGTTCCACACTTGCCCATCTCCATTTATCTCCACACAGCAGGCATAGTGGTCCCATCAAAATCAGATCCCACCACTCCTCTGCTCAAACCCTGCAAGGGGCATGCAGATGTGGTACATCCATATAACAAGATCCTATTTGTCAATAAAAAGAACTCGGGTACGGATACATGTTCCAATGTGGATGAACCCTGAAGATATTATCCTGCATAAAATAAGCCAGTCACAAAAGACCCTATATCCTGTGGTCCATTTACGTGATATGACCAGCATAAGCAAATCTGCAGACAGAAAGTACATTGATGGTTGTCAAGGGTTAGGGGAGAGAGGAATGGGGTGTGACTATTAATAGGGATGAAGTTTCTGAAATTACATAACGTTGTTTACACAATTCTATGAATATACTAACAACCACTGAATGGTACACTGGGCATGAGTGAATTTATGGTACATGAATTCTATCTCCATATAGTAGTCCCGCCTTAACCACAGGGATTACATTCCAAGACCACCAGTGGATTCCTGAAACTGTGGATAGCACCCAACCTGATTGCCAGTAGTCAGAACGTGGAACATGTTTCTGTTCATGTCTTCTACCCACAAATTTAATGCTTTTTCCATCTTAACTAAGCACTTATCATACATCATGGCCATAGCTTTTGCAGTTTGAATTGCGACAGCAAAACTAGTAGGAATTTCTTTTTCCTGATTCACAATTTCACAGTTTCACAGATAGAACATTTGTTCTTTTTCTTTCTTTTTTCTTTTCTTTTTTTTTTTTTTTTTTTGAGACGGAGTCTCGCTCTGTCACCCAGGCTGGAGTGCAATGGCGCAATCTCGGCTCACTGCAACCTCCACCTCCCGGGTTCAAGTGATTCTCCTACTTCAGCCTCCTGAGTAGCTGGCATTACAGGTGCGTGCCACCATGCCTAGCTAGTTTTTGTATTTTTAGTAGAGACAGGGTTTCATCATATTGGCCAGGATGGTCTCAATCTCTTGAACTCCTGATCCGCCACCTCGGCCTCCCAAAGTGCTGGGATTACAGGCTTGAAGAAGGTTCATTCTTACTGTAGAACTTAACAACGTCAGCAGATGTTTTTTTTTTTTCCGTCATTGAGAACTTTCACCTTTTCACTTGAAGGAAGCACTTTATGACTTCTCTTTGGCATATCTGAATTGCCAGCACTGCCACTCTTGCACCAAGGGGCCATTACTAAGTAAAATAAGCGTTCCTTGAACACATGCACTGCAATGCTGCCACAGTGGATTTGATAACTGAGTCAGCTACTAAGTGGCTAAGAGGTGCAATTTAAAATATGAATTATTTCTGGAATTTTCCATTTTATGTTTTTGGACCACAGTTGATGGCTGGTAACTCAAGCTGGTAACTTTTGGAAAGCAAAATTGTCAATAAGGGGAGGGACCACTGTAGAGCTATTTTAAAACTCTGCCCTGGCTCCCCCTACTATGCAGACAGAAGCATCATCATTCAAAGCCTCACATTCTACCGACGCTCTCTCCCCAATCTCTGATCTTCACTTCTCCTACTGTCCCCCTCCTGGCTCCTCCTGCCCCAGCCACTGTAGCCTCCTTGTTGTGCCTCAAACATGCACACTACAGACTCAAATCTTTGCACCTGCTCCTCCTTCTCCCTCCATTTATCTATGTCATTACTATGACATATGTCACTACTTTACCTCTCTCAAGTCATCATCCAAACATCACCCTGTCACTTGCCAAAGCGGCCCTCCTGGCAGCCCACATCTGCCCATGGTGGTGGTATACGCTCCCCAATCACTTTCTTGCTTCATGTTTCTTCATTATCCTTCTGATTATTTAGGCCACTAGATACTTATTCATTTTGTCTATTACCTGCAACACCAACTAGAAGGTAACTTGCACAAGGGTGGGAATTTTCACTGGATGTATTCATTGTCGAATCCACAGGACCTAGAACAGAGGCCAGCACCCAGAAGGCACTCAATAGACATCTATCTTCAGTGGTTATGTGGTTATTTCTGTGCACTGTCTTATGGGCAACCAGATTTCTTTTCTGAGGTTGTTTGTTGTTTGGGGAGATTTTGGGGCCTTGCAAGTTTTGTACAATGAATATACATTACTGAGGTAGTCAGGAAAAAATGTTATATAAGGGGGAAAAGTCCTACTATTGCTCCCACTGCCTGTGGGATGCAATCCTGAACTCCTTAGCAGGCCCTGGCTTTTCCAAAGTCAAAGCTCTTCCTCCCCTCCCTTTCCACTGCCCTAGGTCAAAATGAATCCAGTGGAGTCCTGGTTCCCCGAGATGAAAGTAGATGTTCTCTGAAACAAAAAGAGAGAATTCCCTGTGCTTAAAAATGGTTAAACAGGTTTTGTCGTGTTTGGTTTGGTTTGCGAAGAGCCTGCAGTAAGCTTTGCGCATCGTGGAACTCTAAGAAGGCCACATAGTGGGCTACCCACCCTGACATATTTGACCCCAGAACCTCCTCTTTTAGTGGCTCATCTCCAAGGACTCGAGTTCCAAGGAACAAGTCCCAGGGACGTCGCCCCCATCAGACAGGACACTTGGCTGTGCAGCAGCCCAAGCTCCTGGAATCCTCTCCCCTCCTCCACCTGTAGAAACTCTACCCATGCTTCACAAGACAGTCCTGCTTGTGCCCTATCTAGGAATCCTTCTCTACTCTCAGCCCCTCATTCCCCTGTTTCTACAGAACATCACATCTATGATGAAAGCTCTTATCATGGTCATTGCTCCAGCTGTCATCAACTGGTGTCTTCAACACCAGACTGCAAGCCCCTCGGGTGCAGCAATGGGGCCTCCTCCACATGGGTTTCCCAAGGGCATGGTGTGATGCTGGGCTCTGGGAATGTTTATGCCCCAGAACTGCCACTTTGGAGGCAGGTGGGCCTCCCTTCTTGGGGTGAGCAGCCCAGCAAGCAGGCCGGCGAGGAGCTTCATGCAGCATCCTTTCCGCTTCCCCTTCTCAGTATCTCTGCCTAGGGACAGAAAGTCCCTGGAAACTTAGGGGTGAGGATCTTGGGTGTCTTTTTCTTAGCTGTTCTCTTTCTTTATCTTTGGAATTTCTTTAAAAGGCTGTTTTTTAATTTAATTTTTATTTTTATTTTTATTTTTATTTTCATTTTCATTTTTTTTTTGAGACGGAGTCTCACTCTGTCATCCAGGCTGGAGTGCAGTGGCACGATCTTGGCTCACTGCAAGCTCCGCCTCCCAGGTTCACGCCATTCTCCTGCCTCAGCCTCCTGAGTAGCTAGGACTACAGGTGCCCGCCACCACGCCCGGCTAATTTTTGTATTTTTAGTAGAGACAGGGTTTCACCATGTTGGCCAGGGTGATCTCGATCTCTTGACCTCGTGATCCACCCGCCTCAGCCTCCCAAAGTGCTGGGATTACAGACGTGAGCCATGGTGCTGGGCCTGCAGAGAACTGTCTTTCAAAACGTTCTAGTGACCACATAGTACAGTCTCACACAGGGAGGCTCCGTGGCCTCCACCACCAGCCAGCAATGTCAGAGGGGATTGTTCACGCCCTTGCTAGTGTCTTCCAAGATGGTCCTTTGAGAGGTTTGTAGTAAGTTTGTAGAATACTGGTAAGTCGGGTCAGGGACAGCTTGAGTATGATTCGCAACCCCCAAAACCACCTCCCTATGGGCAAACCGTATCCACAGAGCACATTCATAAGCCTGATTTAAAATACTCGGTCCTTGTGCCTCAGCCATTACTCTCTTTCTGTCCAGGTCTCTTATTCTGACTTAGTGGAAAATAAGGTTGTTACAGCAATGGCTCCATTCGTCCTGTGGGCAGGAAACTCATGGAGACAATTAGTCAATTCTTCCTGGACATTCGGGAGCTTCTGGGTGGAGGGAAGACAGCGAAGCAGAAACAAACAGAAATCCTAGAGAGGCAGTCATCTGAGCATTCGTCACAGGGGCACTCCTAGGATCCACCCTCAGAAGCCGTGAAAGGCCCATTGATCTGGCTGGGGCAGGGAGTGGCCCTGAGCTGGTGACATCTCAGGCGAGGAAAGGCACAGATGTCTGTGCTGGCTGTGATAAGAGGCTTCTCAGGAAATCTGAGTCACCTCGGGCCGGCTCTTCGAAGCATAGAGGCCCGGCAAGCACCATGGCCTGGAGGCAAAGCTTCCTGCTAGCCCTGGGACCCTGGGACTTTGCATTTCCTGTTGGTGTCCTTTGACTTGGGCAGCCACCACCCCTGGGAAGTTTTCCAACACCCTCACTCATGCATTTTGAACCTGGTGTTCACAGCTCTTTGTCTCTGCTCATCTCGCTTTTGTTTCCTCTGGAATGTTCCAAGCCCCCTGCATCACCCCATGCCAGGAATCTGACATCCCAGAGTGGAAGCCGGCTTCATGTTACTCACCCCACCCTGTGATTTCCTGATGGAGGATCCGGAGACCTGAACTCTGGTCCAGGTTTACAGACAACTCATAATCATGGTTGAGGCCCCTTTCTAGGCCTTACTGTTCTCATACTTTTAACTGGGGATGGGGGCAGGATGGGAAACTTTTGGAAAAACAGACTTTTTAAAACGGGAATGATGCTAGACATTTATTTGCTACTACCTGCTGGCTGCTGCCTGTCATTTCATCATTACATAGAAAAGAAATGCTCCAACATTTTGTCATGCATTTACTCCTTGGTATAAGGGAAGGATTCAAGAAACGTCTTATGGAAGCAAAAATAACAGTAAATTATGCAAAGGCACTGGTTCCCTTCAGGGGCTGGAGTAAGACTGGTGAGAGTCATGGGAAGGGAAGAAGCACAGAGAGAAGATTCCACTTCACGCATATTTTTTAGGGTTTGGCCTAAATAAAAGGACTTTCAGAGATTATAAGAGAATATTTGTGTTTAAAAAAAACACTTTAGATAAACTTAACAGAGTTAATTGAGCAAAAAATTATTCAAGAATTAGACAGACTCAGCACACCCACAGTGACTCTGGTGCATGGTCGGAGAGGATTTATAGACAGAAAAAGAAAGTGACCTACAGAAAACAGAAACAGCTAGGCTGCTTACGGCTCCGTGTCTGCCTGATTTGAACACAGTTTGAGCAGTTGATCGCCTGTGATTAGTTGACACCCAGCTGCTCTGATGGGCTGACACTGGGCTACTGGCTACAAGCCTCGGTTACAGTCTCTGTACACATCCAGTTAGGTTATCATCTGCACAGCGGAATGTTTAGGTGGAACTTAAAATATGTAAGGAGGCAGCTTGGGCTAAACTTGTTAACATTTGCTAGAGAAAAAAAAAAACATCTGGGAGTCAACCAATCCATCTTTGATTTCTCAACTATGGAGACCACCACCTTGAGCATCTTCTCTAAGGTCCCGTAGCCAGGAGTAATACCTGGTATCTTGACTTCATAGCCCATGACATTGGACAAGCCTCTCAACCTCTCAGGTCTCAATTTCCTCAATTGTCAAACAAGGATGACAGTAGGATTGTGGGGAACTAATGAGCATATTTACTCGATTTTGAAACAGTAGGTGTGCAATAGATGTTACATTGCCATCATCATCATCGTTGTCATCGTCATCATCATCATCGTCATCATCATCATCATCACCATCATCATCATCATCATCATCATCTCACTATCGCTACAGCTGCTGTTCCTGCCACCCAGGTCTCCCAGCAGCAGGTTGTCCCCTAGAACCACACCCAAACCATCCTCCTAACCAATGCTGTGCACCCTTCAGTAAGACTTTTCAAAAATGGACATAAAACAAAATAGTTCTTAAATGAGCCTACTTCTATTTTTCACATCCCCATTTCCCCAAGACGTACCTGTGCTCCAGATGGAAAACCATCAATTACAATCCTGCTCCTTCTGGGGCAGGGCAATGGGGAGTCACCCAAAGGAGCAGCGATGCTCAAGCCCCCCACAGAAGGACCCCCAGACTCCCAAAGAGAAATGGATGTGAACGTGGGTGAAGTCTTGGGCTGATCAGAGAGCAAGCAGGGCCAAGGGACATGAAGACAGGTGTGTTCTTGGAGACTTGTCACAGGAAGGAGCAGACTACCTGCCCCCTGCCCCCTAGTCCAAGCCTGGTTCTAGGTTAGAAGCGAATCAGCTGCAAGAGGAACAGCTGCTGAACAGAAAGCACAGCCTTGTGCCCTCCCAGAGAGCAAGGCATGGCGTGCACAGCCTGCCCCAGGCTGCTGCCAGGGCCACCGCGGGGGGTCAGCTTCCATTGCTGAGCTGTGCTACGCCCTGGGAGCACCAATCTTTGTCAAAAGAATGGATTTGTGCAGCTAAACCCCACAGGGCCTGGCCATTGTGGACCTGTCTGTCTGCATTTCAACTCTGGGCTTCACTCTTTGGTGAACGTGAATCTCCAGCGGCACAGGCAGCCAGAACAGAAACGCCACGCAGTCTCACCCTCTCATGCCAAGAGCTTTGTCCGCTTTGGGACAGAGCCCTGTGCTGGGAGTGCATTGGGGAGACTCACGGGGATCCGGAAACCTGCTCCTGCCCTCAGGGAGCCTGCTGTGTAGCCTGGAGAAGGAACTCATAGGCATTTGCAGTACTGTCTATCTTGGGGTCTGTCATTCTCATCTAAATTAACGTTAACAGCACTAACTTAGCCTTTCTTACATGGGTGTGAAAACCACCAACATTCCTGGTATTAGGAGGTGGGCCTTCAGGAGGTCATTAGGTCATGAGGCTGGAGCTTGATGAAGGGGATTAGGGCCCTTATAAGGGGATAAAGAGACCAGAGCAAGTGTGCTTGCTCACTCCCCTTCTCTCCCTCCCTCCCTCTCTCTCCCATCCTCCTGTTCTCTCTCCCCTACTCCTCCCTTTCTCCCTCACCCACCCCCTCTCTTCCTCTTTTCCTTCCTCTCTCCCTCCCTCACTCTCTCTCCCTCCCCTTCTCCCTCTCTCTCCCTCTCTTCCTCTTTCCCTCCCTCCCTTCCTGTCTCTCCCTCATTTCTCCCTTCCTCTCTCTCTCCCTCTCCCTCCCCGTCTTCCTCCTTTCCTGTCTCTCCCTCCCTCACTCTCTCTCCCTCCTTCCCTTCCTTTCTCCCTCCCTCCTCTCTCCCTTCCTCTCCCTCTCTCTCCCCTTCTCTTTCCCTCCCTCTCTCTCTCCCTCCCTCCCTTCCTTTCTCACTCCCTCTTCTCTCCCTCCCTCCTCTCTCCCTCCCTTCCTCTCTCTCTCTCCCTCTGCAGATGCCTGGCCATCTGCAAGCCAGGCAGAGGGCCTTCACCAGACACTGATCTCTGCCTTCCCATCTTTCAGAACTGCAAGAAATGAATGTCTGTTGTTTAACAGACATTTAATGTCTTGTTACAGCAGCCCACACTGGGCAAGATAGTGCTATCCAAAGAAAAGGTAACAAGTCCAATTATTCACTACATTTTCACATATTTGAAAAGTGTATGCAAACAGTGTGTTCCCAGTAGTTTTTTTGTTTTGTTTTGTTTTTTTCTGGAGACAGAGTCTCGCTCACGCCTGTAATCCCAGCACTTTGGGAGGCTGAGGAGGGCGGATCACGAGGTCAGGAGATCGAGACCATTCTGGCTAACATGTTGAAACCCCATCTCTACTAAAAATACAGAGTGGTGGTGGGCGCCTGTAGTCCCAGCTACTCGGGAGGCTGAGGCAGGAGAATGGCGTGAACCCAGGAGGCGGAGCTTGCAGTGAGCCGAGATTGCGCCACTGCACTCCAGCCTGGGCGACAGAGCAAGACTCCGTCTCCAAAAAAAAAAAAAAAAGAAAAGAAAAGAAAGAAATTATATTAAACCACTCCCTGGGAAGTCAATTAATTTTCTGTAGAACAAGTGCAAAATAATACTTACCAAGAAAAAAGCTCATTAATTTGGTCACTAAGAGAAGAAACCAAAATATAGACACATCTTCTAAATTATACCCAAGTAGCAAAAACAGTACACACTGTTTGTAAGATGCTGGAAAAAGAGACTCCATGATAAATGTTGAGCTTAGCATAAAGCAGATGGCTTTTATTCTGATTTATTAATAGGCAAATTCCTTTATCAGATGATATTGTTGGATACTATAATATCAGTAATACCACGTATAAGAGCACTTACTACTGACAGTGACTGCAGATGTTTTCATCTGTAATTTGTCTAAGCCAGTGCTTCTCAACAGGGGTCAATTTTGCCCCCCAGGGGACATTTGGCTAAATCTAGAAGTATTTTTCATTGTTACAGCTGAGGAGGAAGAGGGACAAGAGAGTGCTACTGGTGTCTGTGTGTCAAAGCCAGGAAATCTGCTAAAATCCTACAGTGAAAAAGCCAACCCCCACAAAGAATTTTCTGACCCAAAATGTCAGTGGTGCTGAAGTTGAGAAACTCTGATCTCAACCACTAATACACAGAATATGAATCAGCTGTATGAGGAGAGACAGAGGAGGGGATGGGGGGGTGGAGGAGAGGAGGAGGGAAAATGATAAATGAAGGGCTTGAAGACTTTTTGTTCTTTTAAAATTGATGCTGTAGAAGAAGAGATGTTGTTGTAGCTAAGATAATGATTACTTTCTGATTCATGAAGCTCAGAAGGCATCTTGCCCTCCATATGATGAAAAGCTAGATATTGGTACAGCCTGCTTGATTAGCAGAGGTTAGGCCAACAACTGACTGTCAAAATAAATCATGAAAACTGGGAATATGGTCACATTGTGGTCACTGAAAGTTCATCTTTTAAACTTCTCTTGCGAAGAAATGAGCCCAAGTTCACGATTCTCCTTTCCCACTCAGAAGAATGCAGTCACTCAAAGGGAAAAGTACTTACTTGGGGTTTTGAAAGGAGAACTCAAGTTAATTTTTTTTTCTTGATGAAAGCTATGTCAGGAAAGGCCATTTTTACCATTTCAAGTTAGCTTAACGTGGGTGATATATCACATTGATATTTTGAAGATGGATTTTTCAAGGCAAAAGCAACATTCCCACTGGGAGGGAATGGAGTTCAGAGGTGGGCTTGCTGCCATTTGGGGGCTCTCTTATCCACCTCCTAACCTCGTGCTTTGTAGTTAACCTTGTGAGAGAGAGCAGGGGGCAGGAGGCCTTCTAACAAAGCTTAACTGTGTTAAAATAATTAATTGGGAGGCTATCAGGCTGAGGCAGCTGCAGCATCTTGGGTTCCTACTTAAGCAAATCAGAACCCAACTCAATGCAAGCAGTAAAACAAAATGTAAGCCTAACCAATCAGAAACAGCCAACTAACCTCTATCTAGGGACTCTCCACTTTAACCAATCAAATATTTTCTTTGTCTTGCTTTCTTAAACACTTTATGAAAGGTTCTCCTGAAGCCGCTGCTGTGTAGCACCCAAACACCTGTCATCCAGTGCTGCCCAGTTCATGAACTGCTGAATGCTCAAATAACGGTGTTAACATTTTAATGTGCCTGAGTTTATCTTTTAACAACTCTTTTGCTTCCCCTTCATCTTTCTCTCCTCCATAAGAAGCTTCTAATCTCAAGTGATAATATTTCAACCCCACAATGGGAAAGAGACCAGCCACCAGGAGAGTGGAGTAGACAATCCTGCATGGGGTATCCAGGCTTCTGAGCCTGAAGTAACTTCATAGAGTCCCACACACCCTTCAGGGTTAGGGAGCAGCCACATGTTTGTTCTCCCATGTAGCACAGAGGGGAGCAGGGATGGAGCTGAGAGCCAGCAGACCTGATGTGCGAAGGCCAGGATGCCAAAGCAGATACAGTGGGGACCACATGACTCAAGACCAGATAGGGATAAGGACACATCACTGGGTACCAGTGCAGACCTATTACATCCCTATGACTGACATCTCTCACCACTACCCCACTCCACCCCTGCCCCACTGTTAGATAATGGGTGTCCGAACTCAGATACCTTTCCTGAAGGACACTGGGAGGTGGAAGAATTCTAGACTTAAATTTAAGAAAGAAACACAGAAAGTTCTTGAAGTGACTGAGTTCTCAATTGGTAAGACTGTGCTTTCTGGTATTAAGTGAAACTGAACCTCAGGATTGAGACTCTAGTCTCTAGCAATGATAGTAATACTATAATGATTATAATAAACAAAGCTTCCTTTCTTGCAAAGCCAAGTTACAAGGCTTGAAAATGGGAGCCAACCCCCACCCACCCTACACACTAAATTTGTGCAGAAATGTAGAGGCTGAAAATAAAATGTGGATTTTTATTCTATAGATGGGGCAAACAAAGCTCAAGTGTGTAAATACTTACCCTGGAGTCACCAACATCAGACGATTAAAAACCAAAACCTGAGGACAGCTATTTTTGCCTTGGCTTTCATTCTAACTACCATACAAGCACGTGCTCAATGACTATGCAAGAAGTGCTTTGGCCTCAGAGACATTTGGAGAGCACCGAGAACAAACATCTGTAATTTAGAACGTTTCCTTGGAACAGATCATTTGAGCGTTGGGGTCTTCAGAAGCACTAGAAGTTCCTTTACAGAAACCAGGGTGAAGGCAGGAACTGGAAAGAGGAGGTGGTTAAAAGAAGCTGGAGTTCTGAGAAGCCTGTGGATCCTTTTCAATAGAAGAAAATAAGCAGTTTCAGACAAGTTCTATCTTGAAATTTCCATACAGATGCAAGTTCCCAGAAAGCAGCAAGTTAATCCCAACAAGTGATAGCTATAGTCAAAGCAAGTCTTCTTCTCCTGGCAAGGGGGAGAGGGCGTAACTACACAATTCCCATCATTTTTAAAGCCATCCTTTAAAGCTTACCCCAAAATTACACACACACCCCACTCACATAAATCAACTACAGAGCTCATCAAACCTTAGAACTGAGAAGTGTTTCCAAAATTATCCAGTCTAGGGACCTCATTCTGCAGATAAGGACTCAGACACCCAAAGACAGTGTGCCCCACCCATTGTTACCAAGTCAGTTAGAATTGAAAATAAAACTCTGGTCTTCTAATTCCTAGTGCAGACCACTTTTATCTATTGCTATCATTCTAAAAAAAAAACAAAAAACAAAAAAAAACTGGTGGTGCTGTTTGTTTGTCCAGTACTGACTTTCTCCAATATGACAGCAGGACACAGCAAGGAAATAAAACATAACAGTGTAATTGGAAAGAGGTAAGTGGACAAGAGACTTCAGTCAGGTGGGCACTGGCCCCTGAGTGAGGAATTAAGTTGGTTCCAATAGTCTGGAGCAGTGGTTTCCAAATGTTTTGATCACAAGTCATTAAAAAGTTTGGGCATTAAACTTTTTAATGACATGTGATCAAAACATTTGGAAACCTCTATATATAAAAACATATATATATGTGTGTGTGTGTGTGTATATATATATATAGAGAGAGAGAGAGAGAAACATAGCAAAAGAGGGAATTTTAAAAGATGATATTTTTAAAATAAATTTTAATAGAAGTTGACATGATACAGGTGAATCTCTATAACAAATATATCTCCCAAATTTCAGTGGCTTGACAGAATAAAGTTTCTTTCTTTCTCATGTTGGGTTTGGTAGAGAGGGCGTTGGCCCCTTGCATTCATTTGAGGATGCAGGATCTTTCCATCTCATGGCTCTTTCATCCTCTAAGGCCTTGGAATCCTCTTCTTTTAACCAAAGAATGGAGAAAGAGAGGAAGACTTGAGGCCTGCATGGTGCAAGGGGACTTAAGACCTAGACCTGGAAGGGGCAACATTATGGCATCATGGCTGCCCTGACTCCATTCGTCCAAAGGCAGTCATGTGGTCCCAGCAACGGAGGCTGGGAAATGTAGTCTAGCTCATGCTTGGGAGGAAAAGGCAATGAGGTTTAGTCAATACACAGCAAACTCTGACACAGAAATTCAAGTCTCCCCATATCCCAGAAAAGTTTTTGAGCACCCTGCAAGGTTTCCCATTTGGAAACTATTAGCCTGGAAGATTAGGCATAGACTGACCCTGTCAGCCCCTATTCCTCTCCCACAGAGCAGGACTTCCTGAGGAGAGCCAGATTTAGGGCTAGATGGGAAGATGTTAATAATAGCTAGCATTACTGACAATTTACCCTGTGTCCAGCACCAACTAAGCAGTTTACACGCATTAACTCATTTAATCCAGCAAAAACTCAGTGATGTAGATGCTATTAGTATCCCCATTTTCCAGATGAGGAAATGAACTTAAGCCCAGGGAGACTGAGTAACCTGCCCCAAATCACACAGTGTCAGATATGGAATTTGATGTCCATCACTGGCTCTAGAGTCTGTGCTGTCCGTCACTACCTTGTGCTGAGTCTAGAGGGAAAATGGGAGATAATTCCCAGCTCTGCAGGCTTTCCACACCAGGTAAAGACAGGACAGAAGAGCAGCAGGCTGGGGCTGAGGTGGGTAGGTGCCATGAGTGGGGCTGTACAGGGAAAGCAGAGTCAGACAGGGATAGAAGGGTGGGCACAAGGTAAGTGGGAGTGAAGAAAACTGAGCTTGCAGAGTCAGGCTATTGGAGCTCAGCCATGCCATTCAGGAAGCAAGTGCAGCATGGAGGACTCAGAGCCCAGGTAGTGCCCAATGCCCAGAGGAGCCCCTTGCACGCTGGTCCCTGTCCTTGATTAAACTTGCAATGACAACTGGGAAGAAGTCAGCACCACAGAGGTGGCCATGGCCTGCCCACATCCCAACTGCTCCCAGAGCTCATGACTATTTCATCCCAGGACAAGCTCAGCTACTCGCCTGCCCTGGCAACAGGTTCCGAGTGTCACCAGCACTGCAACAGCCCCTGTGGTGTGCTGGGTCCTCCAGGCTCACTCTGGCCCTTCTGATGCCCTAGCCCCTTGGGCCACCTTCTAAGGAGTCCACCTGTCCTCTTCACGCCAAACGGACCTAATTTACCCAGGTAGAAAAACTCTCAGTGGGTGTCTCCAGGGTACTGTCCCCACTGTCACCGCATCATATTCTAAGCCAGTGGGTGAACAACCTCGGTTCTGGCTCCCCTTTTAATGTGATCAGAGTCTGCCCATGGGCAAGAAAACAGACTCGGTCAGATCATGCGTTCTTGTGTTGCTCCTGCCATAACTTTGACCTCCAGCAAATCACTCAGTGCCTCAGTTTCCCCACCATAAAAGTAGCTCAGAAATGTGATGACTCAAGCCCCCAAAGAAATTCTGGGTAGTTCTGTGTGTCTTCAACACTGCTGAGTCTTTTTTCCAGGTGGCTGGATGACAAATCTTCCTCTAGGATATGTGGGGTTGTAATGTGCCCTCAGAGATGCAGGTGCCCCAGGAGTCTCCTTTAACAAATGAAAAGCCGGTCTCTGCCACATGCCAGGATGCTTGTGAACATCACAGAGGCCACCCTAACCCTATCACAGACCTTCCCTGCTCTGGTGGCTATTAACTCTCCTTCTGAGAAAAACCTCTGAGGATCGGAGCCCACATTTTGTTCAGGGATCCAGCCTGGGCTATTGCCCCAGCTCCAGGAAAGAAGGAGCTGCATGCCTTCTCTGCTTCTATTCTGATTTTTTTTTTTTTTTTTTGAAGTGGAATCTCGCTCTGTCGCCCAGGCTGGAGTGCAGTGGCACGATCTTGGCTCACTGCAACTTCAACCTCCTGGGTTCAAGCGATTCTCCTGCTTCAGCCTCCCAAGTAGCTGGGACTACAGGTGTATGCCACCACAGTCGGCTAATTTTTGTATTTTTAGTAGAGACAGGGTTTCACCATATTGGTTAGGAGGCTGGTCTTGAACTCCTGACCTCGTGATCTGCCTCTAGGCCTCCCAAAGTGCTGGGATTACAGGTGTGAGCCACCACACCCAGCCCATTCTGATTTTTTAAAAACTGTCTCACATATCAACCCACCATGTTACCACCTGTTTTAACCAATTTGTATTGGAAGTAATGGGCAGAAAGTGTTAAGCTGTGCCGCATATTATAAAATATGACCAGCCCACCCTGGAACACTTTGCAAGGCTCTATCACCTCCACATCCTACTTAACCCTTATAGCTGTCCCAGGAGAGCCCACTCCCTCCACCATTGTATAGACACAGAACTGCTGCACAAAGAACAGAACATAAGCAATTTGGTCAAGATCACTGAAGCAACTGGGATTCGAACCTAGGACTTGCCTGACTCCAAATCCCAGCTATTAACACTTCACTCTGCCTCATCAGGGGGAGAGAAAAATTACATAAGCCAAGGAGAGGTGGTTACATGGAAAGCAAATAAAGAGGAGAAGTGAGTGATCTCAGCAATGGAAGGTTGACAATTCAGGCCATGCAATATATGCTTATTATTATGGTAGACTTCCTATTTGACCTCTTTGAACTTGTGAGATCACTTTAATTCTATAATTTACTTATTCATTCTTTCACTAAGAATTTGCTGAAAATTTATCATGTGTGAAAATGTCTTGTAAACTCTTTTTTTTTTTTTTTTCCCCTGAGACAGAGTCTTGCTCTGTCGCCCAGAGCTGGAGTGCAATGGCGTGATCTCAGCTCACTGCAACCTCCGCCTCCTAGGTTCAAGCAATTCTCCTGCCTCAGCCTCCTGAGTAGCTGGGATTACACGCATGCGCCACCACGCCAGGCTAATTTTTGTATTTTTAGTAGACGGGGTTTCGCCATGTTGGCCAGGCTGGTCTCGGAATCCTGACCTCATGATCTGCCCACCTCGGCCCCCCAAAATGCTGGGATTACAGGTGTGAGTCACTGCGCCTGGCCACAATTATTAATTTTTAAACCTTGTGAGAGATGCAAAAGATGTCTGCCCTTAAGGAATTTATAACTTGTTGAACCTAGAATACATATTTCCCTTCTTAGAACAAAAATCAAGCATCTTCTAATAAAAGTGGGAAGGTACAGGATGTAGCTAAAGCATTTCTGTCAGGGTTTTCCCACTGTCCCTTCCTGTTCATCACTGTCCCTTCCCGTTGACTCATTTCAACTTGGGATTCACTATGACCACTAGATCCTTTTCCTCTCTATTTCTCTTGAAGTCCATTCTAACCACCTGGACATTATTTAATCCCAAATTCACAATGCCCACCTTCCCAATCTTTAACTGACTTGGTGAGCTATTAACAAGAGTTCTGTTTCACCCAACGACTCACGGAGGAAAGAAGAGAACTTCACATTTGTGGGACTGGCCACAATATGCACTCAGGAGCTGTAGGACTAATGGCCACTCCTCAGAGAGTCCTTGGGGAAAGTGAGGCATAACAGAGAGGCTAACTGCAGTAAGTGGGCTGAGCCTGGCCTGGTTGCTCTCAGCCTTTTCCGCCACTCATTTCCATCAAAAGACTGCCTTTAGGAGCAACGGAGGTTAATGAAGCTGTCCACAATGGGGCAGCCAGCGGTAGTGCGACTGAAGTGGAAATCATGTGAGTTAGGTGAAAAAGTACAAACTGGCCTGATTCAGGGAGCTGCCACCCAGCTGGAGAACAGGTGTTACCTCTCAATGGGCAGAGCTGCACAAGGCCAGATCCTCTCCCTCCTTAGTCACGAAGGTGCCCTGTGGCTCCAAGGGGAGGAGAGGGAACCAGACCTCACTCCCCAGGCCTGAGAAGGGTCACCACTGAGGCACAGCCCGGGAGGGAGCTCAGAGGCCTCATCGCGCCCCCCCCCCCCCATCTCTCTCCATGTCCTTCCCGCTGTGACCTCCTTTAACGGTGTAATCACTCAGCCTGTTAGGCACTAAGTAATAAAACTGGTCAACCTTTAAAACCACTTTTCATTACGAAGGCCCAGAAAAAGATAAAAGACGAAATTAAATGGGGGGTGGGGGGGGCACAAGACGGTGATTGAAAAAAACACAGATAATTTCTGGAATTGGATCTGTTAAGCCTTACACATTAGTCCCCGCCCTCGGAAGTAAGGGCCTGTCATTCTGTAAAGGGACGCAGCCACACGCAGAGGAGAAGGTGGAGGCCTCCACCCCTTCCCTCTTCGTCCCCGCCTAGGAGGGACCGTGGTGCCAGTAAAAGAGGGACTGGCTGGCCCAGAGCCTTGGGGATCCCCTCCTTTGTCTGGAACCCTCTGGCTCACCGCATCCTTCCTCGGGGCCGCATGGCCCTGCCCCACAGAGCAGGCGTGCTGGGGGCTGCTTGGCCAGGAAAGCGGACGCTTGCAGGGACCACGCTGCTGCCTCTCTTCTGCCCTTTTCCCCTTAGTTTTACAAGTTCCCTGTTCGTTCGTTCTTTCTTTCTCTCCTCTCTCTCTCTCCTCTCTCTCTCCCGTCTCTTTCTCTCCTTCTCTGTCACTCTCTTCCCTCCCTCTCTCCTCTCTTCTCTCCTTTCTCCTCTTCTCTCTTTCTCTCTCTCTGTCTGTCTGTCTCTCTCTCTCTCTCTCCTGCGAGGAGCTTCAGATTTGTGGGTTGTTTTTAATGCATTCCAAATGCCAGATGAAATTTTGGCCCGGGCTCACCAGTTCCTGTGCTATTGGGACTCTCCCCACCTCCCCTCCAGGCCCAAAGCCGCAAGGAGAGAAATAGGCGGGCGGGCGCCATCTGTTGGCAGTTGCCTGGAGCCGCACGAAGAGGTGGAGAACTAAGGCGGGGCGCAGGTTTCCAGTAAAGAGCTCGATCCGTGATCCTCGTGAAAGAATTAATGTCTACCTGATGAAACTTCCTCGAGGGATGGCCCGGGCAGCGGCTCACGCCTGTTATCCCAGCGCTTTGGAAGGCGGAAGCGGGAGGATCTCTTGAGCCCAAGAGTTTCAGACCAGTCTGGGCAATGTGGCGAGACCCTGTCTCTACAAAAAATAAAATAAAAATAAATTAGCCAGGTGTAGTGGCGCGCCTGTGGTTCCAGCTACTTGACAGGCCGAGATGGGAGGATCGCTTCAGCCCAGGAAGTCGAAGCTGCAGTGAGCTGTGACCACGCCACTGCACTCCAGCCTGGGAGACAGAGCAAGACCATGATATTTCAAGAAAAGTCCTTGAGGCAAAAGGTGACCTGCTTTAGAACGCCTCAGTGCTTAGACATGAACAGTGAAGGGGATTGAAGATTGTTGGAACACGGTGCAGAACCCTCTTAGTCTCGTTTTGTTGCCTTATTATGTTCTAGTTCAACTTTCAAAAAAAATTGCTGGCATTAGAATGTCGAAAAATTGCTGACATTAGAATGTCAAATTCTTTGAAGGATAGGGATTTTTGCATTCAGTTTTGTGTTCACCAAAATAAGCTAGCAGGAGATTCTGTGCAAGTTGACTTATAAGTATATGGTTTGCTGAAATCTAATGAGGAGAGGGAAATGTAAAGTAAATGAAGTGGAAATAAGTGGTTGTTATGGTTAGGAAAAGGCCATCGTAAGGCTTCATGGCTAGCATGCAGGCCACCGAAGTTCTATCCCAAACAGAAGGAAGCTCTTGTAGGATGGTGAGTTATGGTAGGGTTCTAGGAGGAGTGGGTGTCAGCCTTTTGGAAGGGGGAATGGAAGGGCTGGGAAGGGTGGGAGGAAGTGAATGAAGTTCCAAAGCCAGGAAGCTAGGCACAACCCTGTGAGTAAGTACCAATACCTAAGGATGGTTTCTCAGGGACACTCAGAAAAAAGAGCCCAGTCTCCTGAGAGCAAGCGTGCAGCCCTATCCCCACATTTTCCCCTGAACATGGTCCTGTCCACCAAATCAGGCCTGAGGATCCTGAAACACCTCCAGGCCCTGGGCCCTCACCCACTAGACAGCCCAGGAACCAGGAGCCTAGGCCTGAATAATGGGAAGCTCTGGTACTGGGCTTTATATTCCTGCATTTTCAACAGGAACAAGACTATTATGTGTGGGGTTTCACACCCTTTCTCCCTCTCTTTTCCTCTCAGAGCCACCTTTGTCTTTGCCAATTTGTCCCTGGGGTTTGGTGACACAGAGGCAGTGGCCAGAAAAGAGAGGCAGAATTGAAGTCGTGGTCATGGGGCTTTTGCTTCTGGACAAGGCTAAGATTTACTTGGATATGAACATAAAAACAAGGAGTTGCTGGAAGAGAAGAGCTGCGCTTTGGATGGGTTTATTAAGAGTTGAGAGCGCGGAAGATGAGGCAGCTTTGGAAATCAGCTGCAGTAGCATGAAGGATACTGAGAATCATTTTAATAAAGACAATTTTTTTTTTAAGAGACAGGGTCTTGTGCTTTAGCCCAGGCTAGAGTGCAGTGGGGCGATCACAGCTCACTGAAGCCACAATTTCCTGGGCTCAAGCTGGGACTACAGGCACGCACCACCATGCCCAACACATTTTTAAAATTTTTTTGTAGAGACAAGGTCTCACTATTTGACCCAGCTTGGTCTCAAACCCCTAGCCTCAAATGATCCTCTCTCCTCAGCCTCCCAAAGTGCTGAGATTACAGGTGTGAGCCACTGTGCTCCACGGAGGATGAGGTTTATAAGGTGATTTCAGGTGCATCAAGAAGGTATCTTCCTCCCCTCCCTCTGACCTTCAGGGGCTTCTTGAGGGACCAAAACTTGGTAGGTACTTTCCATTGATCTTCTGGAAGAAGGAGAGGGTCCAATAAAACTGCTGTTTATTTGAGTCAGCATCATGCACAGCCCAGGCCACACAGACCTGCAGTTATATACTGATTACACATTCAATGCATGTGTGTTCTCAACACTGAAGAGGTAGTGGTAATGAAGGCAGCCATGGAGCTATAGTCCTAGACATTTTATTCCTTTAATATTTAAAGCAAACCTATCCAGCAAAACAAAGGAGGCAAAACAAAACAACAACAACAAAAAAAAACCCTGCATGTCAGTGTTTAGAAAAAATCTGGACTATATGTCTTTCCAATATTCATGGAAATCTTTGATCCAAGGTGATGCTGATGAGCCTGTGGGTGGGCTGGGAGTTTGTTGGTGGACCTACAAGGCTGTGGAGCGCATGTCAATTCTCCCACCAGTCTCAGGCAGTGACGCCTACTGGCTTAGAGCACAGATTCTAGATCGAGACATTCCTGGGTTCAAATCCCAGCACTGTTGCTTCCTTCCTGTATAACTCAAGAAAGTCTTGGCTTTTGCAGATACCACCGCCGCCGGGAGCCCCATACTATTGAGAGGTGACAGCGTGCTGGCAGTCCTCAGAGCCCTCGCTTGCTCTCGGAACCTCCTCTGCCAGGGCTCCCACTTTGGCGGCACTTGAGGAGCCCTTCAGCCCACCACTGCACTGTGGGAGCCCCTTTCTGGGCTGGCCAAGGCTGGAGCCCACTCCCTCAGCTTGCAGGGTGTGGAGGGAGAGGCGCGAGCGGGAACCGGGGCTGCGTAGGGCGCTTGCGGGCCAGCTGGAGTTCCGGGTGGGCGTGGGCTTGGCGGGCACCGCACTCGGAGCAGCCGGCCAGCCCTGCTGGCCCCGGGCAATGAGCACCCGGGCCAGCGGCTGCGAAGGGTGTACTGGGTCCCCCAGCAGTGCCAGCCCACCGGCACTGTGCTCGATTTCTCACCGAGCCTTAGCTGCCTTCCTGCAGGGCAGGGCTCGGGACCTGCAGCCCGCCATGCCTGAGCCTCCCACCCGCTCCATGGGCTCCTGTGCGGCCCGAGCCTCCCCAACGAGCGCCACCCCCTGCTCCACGGCACCCAGTTCCATCGACCACCCAAGGGCTGAGGAGTGTGAGCACACGGCGCAGGACTGGCAGGCAGCTCCACCTGCAGCCCCGGTGCGGGATCCACTAGGTGAAGCCAGCTGGGCTCCTGAGTCTGATGGGGACGTGGAGAGTCTTTATGTCTAGCTCAGGGATTGTAAATACACCAATCAGCACCCTGTGTTTAGCTCAAGGTTTGTGAGTGCACCAATCGACACTCTGTATCTAGCTGCTCTGGTGGGGCCTTGGAGAACCTTTATGTCTAGCTCAGGGATTGTAAATACACCAATCAGCACCCTGTGTCTAGCTCAGGGTTTGTGAGTGCACCAGTCGACACTCTGTATCTAGCTGCTCTGGTGGGCCTTGGAGAACCCTTATGTCTAGCTCAGGGATTGTTAATACACCAATCAGCACCCTGTGTTTAGCTCAAGGTTTGTGAGTGCACCAATCGACACTCTGTATCTAGCTGCTCTGGTGGGGCCTTGGAGAACCTTTATGTCTAGCTCAGGGATTGTAAACGCACCAGTCAGCACCCTGACAAAACAGGCCACTGGGCTCTACCAATCAGCAGGATGTGGGTGGGGCCAGATAAGAGAATAAAAGAAGGCTGTGGGAGCCAGCAGTGGTAACCCGCTCGGGTCCCCTTCCACACTGTGGAAGCTTTGTTCTTTTGCTCTTTGCAGTAAATCTTGCTACTGCTCACTCTTTGGGTCCACGCTGCTTTTATGAGCTGTAACACTCACCGCGAAGGTCTGCAGCTTCACTCCTGAGCCAGCGAGACCACGAACCCACCAGAAGGAAGAAACTCCGAACACATCCGAACATCAGAAGGAACAAACTCCAGACGCGCCACCTTAAGAGCTGTAACACTCACCGCGAGGGTCCGCGGCTTCATTCTTGAAGTCAGTGAGACCAAGAACCCACTAGAACAACTATCAGCCATGGTCAACCCCATGATGTTCTTCAACATCGCCATCAACGGGGAGCCCTTGGGCCGCATCTCCTTTGAGCTGTTTGCAAACAAGATTCCAAAGACGGCAGAAAACTTTCGTGCTCTAAGCACTGAAGAGAAAGGATTTGGTTATAAGGGTTCCTGCTTTCACAGAATTATTCCAGAGTTTATGTGTCAGGGCGGTGACTTCACATGCCATAATGGCACTGGTGCCTCTACGGGGAGAAATTTGATGTCGAGGACTTCACCCTGAAGCATACAGGTCCTGGCATCTTGTCCATGGCAAATGTGGGACCCTATACAAACGGTTCCTAATTTTTCATCTGCACTGCCAAGACAGCGTGGTTGAATGGGAAGCAGGTGGTCTCTGGCAAGGTGAGAGAAGGCATGAATATTGTGGAGCCCATGGAGCGCTTTCGGTCCAGGAATGGCAAGACCAGCAAGAAGATCACCATTGCTGACTGGACAACTCTAATAAGTTTCACTTATGCTTTATCTTAACCACTGGACCATTCCTTCTGTAGCTCAGAGAGAGCACCCTCCACCCCATTTGCTCACACTATCCTGTCATCTTTGTGTTCTTGCTGCAGTTCCCTTTGGGTTCCATGTTTTCCTTGTTCCCTTCCATGCCTAGCTGGATTGTAGAGTTAAGTTTATGAATATGAAATAAAAACTAAATAGGCCGGGCGCGGTGGCTCACGCCTATAATCCCAGCACTTTGGGAGGCCGAGGCGGGCAGATCACGAGGTCAGGAGATCGAGACCATCCTGGCTAACACGGTGAAACCCCATCTCTACTAAAAATACAAAAAAATTAGCCGGGTCTGGTGGCGGGTGCCTGTAGTCCCAGCTATTTGGGAGGCTGATGCAGGAGAATGGCGTGAACCCAGAAGGCGGAGCTTGCAGTGAGCCGAGATGGCGCCACTGCACTCCAGCCTGGGTGACAGAGCAAGACTCCATCTCAAAAAAAAGAAAAGAAAAAACTAAATAACAAAAAAAAGAAAGTCTATATCCTCTTATGCCTCCATTTTATCTGTAAAGTGGGGATAAAAATAGTACCACTCCTTTCGAGTTCATGCAAGGAGTAAATGAATGAGTAGGTGAAAGTGTTAGCATAGTGACTGCCATATTGTAATGTTTATTAAGTGTTAGTTACTAGCCAGGCAAGGAGAATCATCTCTTGATATAGGCAGGCTCAGGACCTTTGTAAATACGTGTGGTCTGACCATTCAGTCAGATCAACCCAGAGGCCAAGCTGCATACGCGTCCCATGGACTGACTGCATCCCTAGGAGGTACTCCTCTGCTGGGCTGAAGGCATCTCTCAGTTGGTGAGGACTGGCTCCATGACCTCCACCTGACCCTGGGGTACTCTGATTCTCTTGCCCACCTCCCTCTAACAGCCACCCCACCTGCCCCTCACTGGAGATGAGAAAGGAAGGAAAAACAGAGCTGGGCTTCTGTGGTCTTTGTCCTGTCCCCAAAGCCCTCTGGAAGGAATAGAGAGAAATCATAGGATGAGGCTTTCTACCCAGACCCCATGTAACTGCCCGGCCAAAATGGGCCAAGGTAGGCAGCATCCCGCTCAGGTCCTGCAGATGCTCACACACCCTGCTCCCACCTGGCCAGGAGCACCCCTCCTGTTCCTCAGGGGACTGGGGAGTCCCAACTTCCAGTCGCTCTTCCCTTAGGACTCACATGCCTTTGCTCCCCTCCCTGTGGCTTCGCTGGTGCTTCTCACCATACCCAAAGCTCCACCACCTTACTGAGTCACGCATTTACGTTGTGCAGTACTGCTCTGGGACCAGGAAAATGACCCACTAATAGCTTACAAACGAGCATGGGCCAAGGTATGGTTGTAATGTTTAAAAATACTTCTGGGTATTTCTGGATCTACTTCTTGGTCTTGTCTCTTATCGCTATTTCCTTCCCTGTGTTCCTCATGCCTCTAACGTGAAGAGTAACTTCACTGCAGCCCCAGCCTCTCCAGTGTCTAGACAGCACCCTGGTAAACTAGGGGCACTTGCCAGGGGGAAAGACCCCGATGAGTCACTGCACTGGGGACAGAAAATGTTCTGACTTCAGTTTTTATTTATCTCATTTTTTAACTTCTATTTTGGGGTATGTTTTAGATTTACATGAAGGCACAGTAATAGCTGTTTACATTAGTAAATAAATATGCATTAACTGAGGATGCATGAGAAAATGTGGAAGGGCACAATTTTAAAGATTTGGTGGCCAAAGTCCTGGCCCACAGCGCCTGTCTGTCATTCTCTGATCTGGTTTCAGGGAGGTTTTCTTGCTATATCAGCTCCCAGGGTTGTTCTCCAACCAGAGTAATAAGCACAACCTCTAACAGAGGGAGGCGCCTGGCACCAACCAACCAGTCAGAAGGACCTGGAGGCTCTGGGTTCAGCCCACATAAACCCCTTAGTTGCTGGACCAAGGGGAGGTGGTAGGGGGACAGCCCAGGGGACAGGATGCACTTGGGAGGCCTGAAGCAGCTGCTGGCTACAACTAGTCAGGAAATACTTTAGAAAGTTGACAGCCAGGAGTGCTGAATATCAGCGCTGACTGCACCTTCTTTCCAAGTGGTGGTTCCTACCAGCTGCACCTTTGCGAGTTTCTTGGTCTTTGCTTATACAGATCCCTGACTGTAAAATGCCCTTCCATCCTTCCTCTGCCTATTAAAATTCCACTCATCTGGTTGGGCACAGTGGTTCACACCTGTAGTTCCAGCAATTTGGGAGGCCAAGGTGAGAGAATCGCTTGAGCCTAAGAGATGGAGGCTGCAGTGAGCCATGATTGTGCCACTGCACTCCAGCCTGAGCGACAGAACAAGGGAAAAATACAGAAAAATCCACTCATCCTTCAAGCTCTAGTTCAGATCCTCCCCCTCTGATGCTCCAGGTTAGAAGGAAGTGCTCCTTCCCTGGCTCACACGGCATGCTCTCACTTAGCTCTTACTGTGCTCTTGCCTCACCCTGAAGGCAGACTGTAAGTTCCTTGAAGGGATAAACTATTATATTTCAACAAACCTAAGATGCCATGGTTGTAAAATGAATCATTGTTTCAAGTACCTCTAAAAAAGAAAAGAACCTGCCAATGGGCTATGAGTGGTAAGACATACCCTGATTTCGGAGACGTTGACTTTTTTTAAAAAACAGCAAAAGTGCTACTTAGAATGAATGACATGTGGTGGCCAGCTGGCCTGTGTCTCTGCATCACCCATGTCTAGAATTGTGTTTGATTTGCAGCAAGCATTCAGGAAATGTTTCTGTTTGCTTTTTTCGGGGTTCTAGTGAGGAGTTCCAGAGGAGGAAGTAGAGAAGAGACCTGGGCTGGAGGAAGATGATGGTGAGACCCGAGGGACTAAGACTTGAGCTAACAAACAAATCAACAAGAAATAAGCAAACAACCACATAAAAAGTGGGCAAAGGACACGAACAGACACTTATCAACACAAGACTTACAAGCGGCCAATAAACATGAGAAAATGTTCACCATCACTAATTATCAGAGAGATGCAAGTCAAAACCTATGAGATACCATCTCACACCAGTCAGAATGGCTACTATTAAGTCAAAAAATACCAGACGCTGGCCAGTCTGGGGAGAAAAGGGAATGCTTATACACGGCTGGTGAAAACAGCTGGCTAAGAGCCCAGTTACCTTAGTCACAGTTCCAACTCTGCAATGGCCTGTATGTCACCAAAAAGCCACTAATTCCTCTATGATTACCCATATTAAATGAGACAATAGGATAATAATAACTACCATTTACCAAGTTCTAGCAACATGTCAGTGCTTTTATACATATTCATGTATTTTCTTAAACAAACAGAAAAGCAGTTATCACTGGCCCTTTTTATTTTTAAAAAGATAATGGGGCCGGGTGCAGTGGCTCATGCCTGTAATCCCAGCACGTTGGGAGGCCAAGGAGGGCAGATCACGAGGTCAAGAGTTCGAGACCAGCCTGGCCAATATGGTGAAACTCCATCTCTACTAAAAATACAAAAATTAGTTAGGCGTGGTGGCAGGTGCCTGTAATCCCAGCTACTTAGGAGGCTGAGGCAGGAGAATCGTTTGAATCCGGGAGACAGAGGTTGCAGTGAGCTGAGATTGCACCATTGCACTCCAGCCTGGGTGACAGGGCCAGATTCCGTCTCAAAAAAAAAAAAAAAAAAAGATAATGGAAGAGGCAGCCACCCACAGGTCATGGGACCTTAGACAAGCCCCTTCCTGCATTTCATAGCTAGGGAAACAGGATCATAAATGTTAATCACAGGTACCCGGTTTACAGTAGAGAGGTTTTATGAAAATAAAATACAAGACTAAATTCAAAGAGCTTTAAAAACCACAGAGCCAGACAAATGTGAGAGGTTATTATGAGCAAACAATGACATTACAGAAGTGAAAGTGCTCAGTGCCATCAAGAACAAGGGCTCTATTTCACTCCCATGTGTCACCATAATAAAGACAGAGTCCCTGATCTTAAAGGCATCAATTTTGCCCCACTGGAAGCCTTAATTATAATTCATTAATAGAGCAGCATCCTAAAAGTTACTGCCGTTTCTAGGAATCCAAACAACTGGTTTTAGGTCCTAAAGAATTTGAATCATTAAGAAATTTAAAGTACTAATAGAGTTTCTGGGAGCCCTACAATTTTAGGTTTCTGCATGGTTAAGAAACTGAAAGAGATGATTTCTTAATTGGTTCCATTTTCCCAGTTCTTTTTGTTCTAATTCAAGAATTGTTCCAGTCCTTATCCTTCCTTCAATCAGAATGTCCCCAAGTTTATGGAATGGGCTTCCTTGTCCCCACTCAATGGCTCAAGAATACCACTGTTATATTTTTTTTCCTTTCAATTGTGTTTCGTGACTCTGGAAAAATACTGGATACTTTCAATATCTAATGTGATATGATCTCATGATAGTTTCATATTATTTTTGATATCTAATATGTAAAATTAAGTAATCTGATAGTTTTAATGTTTACTTGCAGAGAAATTAATTACAGAAGTGCCAGGAAGATTCAAGGAATTGGAAATTATGGTTTAATTAGTGGGTATTTAGAACAGCTCTTCTCAAAAATCACCTGGACAACTTGTTGAAACACAGGCTGCTGGGTCTCATCTCCACAGCTGCTGATTCAGTAGATCTGAGTGGGGCAGCATGATTTGCACTTTTAATAACTCCCAGGGAATGGTGAAGGCTGCTTGTCCTGGGACCACACTTGAGAACCACTGATTTACATGGTTATTGGAAGGACCAAGAAAGACAAACCACAGAGGCCTCCTCTTCTGTCTTTCTTGGGATGTGGGTTGCTCTGATGTTTAAGTGGATGGGGTTAGGTAGAGACTGGGAAAGACACTGTAAGCCAGGATGACAGGTTTCATTTGTAAAATCTTTGCCAGAGTTGTCTTCTTTAATCCAGGCTTTATCTCGTGAGCAAGAAATCATGAGATCTAAAGTCCTTCTGGCAAGACCAGGCTCTAACTCTCTCCATATCACCCTGGGATCCCAAAAGTACCTTCCATAAGAAGACACAAAGGGGACAAGTCTACAGGGGGAATTCACCAATACCAGTAACTATGACAACACTCAAACAATCCCTGCAATGTTCGAAGGTTCATAAGAAAGGAGAGTCTGTTGTCCCATCTGGTGAAATCCAGTCCCCAAGTGGAAAGCAATCTCTGTTGCCACAATCCCCAAACTACTAGAAGCCATGCTCTCTGCTTTGCATATTGCTGGCTTCACGAACATCATATATATATATGTGTAAATTTTAAATAGCCGATAGAAGATCATTGATACATCTTTATTACAGATATATAGTTCAGATCAGGAAATATTAAGTTACCAACTCCCAAAGCAGCCATTGTATTTCAAGCAAGTCAGTCCTACCACCATGACCAAACCTAACTGGACCAAAGAAAGATGGCTGATTAAGGACTACGTCAAATCAAAAGGGAGATGACCCATCCATCCCCATGGAGTCCCCCTGCTTGGGAAGGCTGAGGACATTTCACAGATGGGCTATGTAGGACCTTAGGCAAATCCCCTCTCCTCCCTGGGCTTTAATTTCTTCTTCTAGAAAGCTAGGATGCTAGATTTCATTCTCTCAGAAGCACTTTTGGTTCTGATGGCCATAAACACAGTAACTTTCTGTTCTTTTGCATGCCACTCCTGGGCCCCTTCTCTTTGTACTATGCGAGGAACTTGCCCCATCATCAGATTTGAGTGGGGGAGTATTGGGGGCTCCAGAAGGCCAGGAACAGTCCTTAGGAGGCCAAGGCAGACTTCAGAATATACGGTCAGACTCAAATGGCAAGGAGCTTAGACAATGTCACATTGTGGAGTTTAAAAACATGCATTTTTAAGAGCCTGGGCTTACTGAGTCAGCGATCTGGAACATTCTCAAGAGACTAAAAATATCCTGAAAGTGGACTGAATTTTAAACTAGGCTTTAAAAAACTTTCTATGTGAAAACAATTGAGTATTTCTTCTTTAAAACAGTTATCCGTTTTCTTTATTTAGATTTTCACAACTGGAATTGATAAGTATAGAGGAAGCTCCAGCCTGAGATGGGGGATTGAACATCATGGTTGAAGGGCTGTCCAGTCCTAGCGTCGATAGCAAGGGACCAAGATTTATAACTTTAAATCTCTCAAGCAATCTAAAAAGCAAAGAGGTAAAATGCTTTCTCTTTTCTTTCTGACAGTTTGAGGATTCTCTTTCACAGCATCAAATAGCAGGACAAAGGGTTCTTTTCAACCAGGAGGTTAGTATCCGCCAAATGCTTAGCTCTTGGCATTGCCTGGCTTTCCCCAGCAAGACATGAGCAGCAGATCTGTAAACAGTCTGAAACATCCAGTAAAATGGATACCTGAGTCCCTAACTATCACCTCCCCACCGGCTCCATGCAACCTTTCCCTAATTCACATTAAAATAACACAGAAACATAGAAAAGGCAGTGAAGTAAAGCCACTGTCTGAATCTCAGCATAGGGCAGAAGCAGCTGGATGTAGAAAGTGCTTTCCATGATTTTCTCAAGCATGCTCTGAATGCAGGGGCGGACGGTGAGGGAGGCCCAGAGACCCAGGGCCTGTCACTAACCAAAAAACCACAGCATTGAGAAGCATCCTCCGCACGCTTCCAAGAGAACGTTCTTATCACCGTTCATGGGGTGCAGCTATTTACTCTGGGCTACTTGCTTAGGAGCAGAGGCTGGACTTTCAAGGTGAATATGGCCCATCAATCCGGCAGCAAACATACTTTTTAAAGCTAAGAATCTTCTTTCGAGTTGGAGCAGCCTTTTCAACTGTCCTGCCTCAGCTGGGACATAACAAAATACCATAGCCTGTGTGGCTTAAACAAATCAAACGACAAGTAAGTAGAGACACTTCAAAAGAACAGGAAATGTTTCTAAACAGACACTCAATCTTTAAAAATGAATCTTAGGATTTCTGTTGTAACATTAAACACATTACCTCTTTTCAACTTAGTACTGCATGTTAAAATGTTTGTAAGACCTATATAGCTTTCTGATTTATTTACTTGGTTAAAAAAGCGTGTGCATGCTCTGGCATTTATTTATTACTTTTAAGAATGACAAAAAGGCTAAACTGTATGTGATAGAAAACAAACAGCATGAAAGAAAGGAAAAAAATGGAAATAAGGAGCACAAAATTCCAAAGGTCAGGGAAATAGGCAAGCTGACATCAGTGTGGCAGAGTATAACGTAGGCAATTTATGGCAAAACTGGTAAAACAGAGAGAGTTCTACAATGTAAACGATTGGGGTCAAAGATTAAACACATAAAATAATACAAAATCTTGCCATGTCAAAAAGGGTTCACTCTACTCAGCACTTGAGACCTCTCCTGTTACAAGGGCTACTTACAGGAAATACACATGAAACAAAAAGCCACAGAGGACAACACAGGTGTGAAACTGAGCAATGGGATCCAACCTGAGCCCCTTCTCTGGAGGATGAGACAACAGGGAAGTGCACATGGCTGTGGCAAACACCATGAGTGTGCCACCCAGATCCCCGCGGATCCCTTTTACAGGTTAGGGGCATCTTTCCCCAGCTTCAGTGTGCTTTAGGTTTCCAACAGCCCAGAAGTGCAACTCCTTTTTTGAGGATTGTCTTTGGGGTACCGGAAACACAGCTGCCAGAATACACAAGCCGGAAGTGGCTAGGGTGCCCATATCCACAGTGGGCGTGGCCCTGAGTCGATGACTGACAGATGTGAGAGCAAGAAAGCCCTGCTCCCTGAGTCCCAGGGACAAAGGAAAAACGTGCAAAGGTATAACGTACACTCCAGAGTCCCCCTGTGTAATCCAGAACTTAGCCTGGAACCCCTTGGAACTTAACCTAAAATTACACCCTCCTACCTGATGCTCCCCCAACTCAACTTTACTCTCATGGAACCAGAAATAAATCATTTGTGAAGGAATCCTCATGTAAGCGTCTGCTCCTGAGGACCTGACCTAAGACAAGCACCCATGTGAACCAGGCACCAGGCCAGGCGCTGTTGGGGAATTAACCCCTCAGAGGGGAATCCTGCCTCCACTCGGGAAACATATAGGCCCAGTTGGGAGCCTGAGACATGAGCAATGAAAAATGAACTACACGAGATACGATTTTCATGCTGAAAAAGTACTTTGGATTCAGAGGAGAGTGCGAATATGGGTATCGTTATAAATTGTTTTTATTAGTGGAGAATCAGAACCCAGGAAGGCCAGGTGATAGAGGACAAGTCTCTGAACACCACACCCAAGGAATGGAGACCCTAATGATCCTAAATCCCAGCTTTCACCACGCCCTTCCCTTGCCCTAGGGTCTCCAAATGTCTTCTGGGTGGATTGCAGACCTGAGCAAGATGAATGAATGATGGGCACAGTGATAGAGTTTGGATCTGTGTCCCTGCCTGTCTCATGTTGAAATGTAATCCCTAATGCTGGAGGTGGGGCCTGGTGTCAGGTGATTGGATCATGGGGGTGGCTTCTCATGAATGGTTTAGCACCACCCCCTAGTGCTGTTCTCCTGATGGAGTTACCATAAGATCTGGTTATTTTAAAAGCGTGTGGCACCTCCACCCACTCTCTCTGTCCTTCTCCTGCCAGGTAAGACGCGTGCTCCCCCTTTGCCTTCTGCCATGAGTAAAAGCTCCCTGAGGCCTCCCCAGAAGCAGATGTTCTCATGCTTCCTGTACAGCCTGCAGAACTATGAGCCAATTAAACCTCTTTTCTTTGTAAATTACCCAGTCTCAGGTATGTCTTTAGAGCAATGAGAGAACAGACTAATACACACAGCGAGGCCAAAGGCCACCTGCCGCAGTGCACAGCCAGGAGGCAACAGCAAGAATGGAGAAGAAATACAGGTGTTGGTTGTGAAGGAAATCTAGGGGACTTGGTAACGGATGTAACGGGGAGCAGGAAGAGATGGTTAGTACATTAGTCAGCTCAGGCCGTCATAACAAAGTTCCTTAGACTGGGTGGATTAAACAACAGAAATGTGTTACTCACAGTTCTGGAGACTGGAAGCCCAAGATCAAGGTGTCAGCAGGGCTGGTTTCCTCTAAGGCCTCTCTCCTTGGCTTGTGGACGGCATCTTCCCCGTTCGTCTTCACACGGTCCTTCCTCTGTGTGTGTCTGTGTCCTAATATCCTCTTCTTATGGAACACCAGTCAGACTGAATTAAGGCCTACCCATATGACCTCATTTTATCTTAATCATGTCTTTAAAGGTCCTGTCTCCAAATACAGTCACCTTGAAAAGTAATGTGGGGTTAGGAATTCAACATATGAATTTGGGGGTGGGGGTGGACAATTCATCCCTTAAGAGTTAGCAATATTATGGTGGGTTTGATTCCAGAAAGACTGTGTTTGAGGTGATGGCCACACATCCCAAGTATGAACATCCAGCAGGTGTATCACAGACCTGGGCATAAACTTCAGGAGAGAGGCCTTGGCTACAAGAGACTAGAAGATCCTGCTTGTCTGCCCTACTTCAGCAGGGCATCCCACAGTGTGTGCTGTCTGGGAAAAGCACAGGCATGGCATCTCACCCTAGGTGTGCAAGCTCAGAAACTCGATCATATCTATTCAAGTGGTGAGCAAGCCCCCCATCAGTCAGTACTCTTGCTGAGCCAACCCAAAAGAGGCTGCTTTATAAAAGAGAGTGTCTATTTAATAATTTACCCACAGAGATTCCTGGCAGGATAATGCACACCAGTCATTTCCATGGGACATGCCTTTTTGTGGACTACTTGGCTGTCTACCCTTTCCGCCTCCCTGTCACCCCCCAACTGATAATAAGCTTTCTGTGGCCTGGGACTATGTCCCACTCAATTTCATAGCCCTGTTCATTCAGTCCTAAATGTACCTTACTAATATGTGTATCCTCCCAGCATCTAACACAGTTTCTTTCAGGGGGAAGGTGGTCAATAAATATGCATCAATAGTTAGGCAGAGAAATGGGTACTGATCTCTAACAGGTGCACAGTAGTTAAGAGCACAGACTTCTATGATCTGCATCTTGTCTTTACCAAGTATTAGCTGTCTGACCCTCCCTGAGTAGAATTAGCTACTCCACGCCTCAGTTTCCTCATCTTATCCAATAAGGGTGATACTTCTATCATCCACCTCATCAAGTTGTTATGAGCATTAAATGAGTTAATATATGTAGAGGGCTTGGAGTAGCACATGGTGCACAGTCGACCTATATGGGTGCTAGGAATTGTTTATATCCATCACGTGCTTGACACATTACCTAGGTTGTCTCATTAAACCTCCAAACAATGGTTTGAGGTGGATGTTGCCATCCCACCCTAAACAGGAGGAAGCCACATCCGATAAAGGAAGTAACATCCAGATGACTACACAGCTGGCAGGCGGCAGAAACAGAAGGTGAGCTCAGAAGGGCTGAGTCTCATGCCCATTCTCTTCCCACTGCACCATAAGAGAATTCTCACTCAAGAATTTTCCCAGCCTCAGCCAGACGCGGTGGCTCACACCTGTAATCCCAGTACTTTGGGAGGCTGAGGCGGGAGGATCATGAGGTCAGGAGATCGAGGCCATCCTAGCTAACACTGTGAAACCCTGTCTCTACTAAAAATACAAAAAAAAAATTAGCTGGGTGTGGTGGCACGCGCCTGTAGTCCCAGCTACTTGGGAGGCTGAAGCAGGAGAATCACTTGAACCCAAGAGGCAGAGGTTGCAGTCAGCCGAGATCACATCACTGCACTGCAGCCTAGGTGACAGATCAAGACTCCATCTCAAAAAAAAAAAAGAATGTTCACAGCCTGTCACAGAGAACCCAACAGGCACTAAGAGTCAGGAGGTGAAGCCAATACAGCATCAAGATCTACCCAAATATAAGGGGGTTCAGAGATGTGATTGTGTCCCAAACCCTACCCTATATGGTTGCAATGCTACGTATTGTATCAACGGCACATCCAAGCTAAAAAGCTTTTCATGTGCATCATCCAGAAGGCGTCCCTAGCATTCAGGGGCCCAAAATGTCCCCCTTGGCACTCAGCTGAACCATCAGCATGCCAGCAATACCCATGTAACTCCTACATCTGGAAAGCAGATGACAGCTGGGCTCTCAGCAGCTGGTCAGCAAAGTAGACTGTGACTAGGACAGGTTGTCACTGTGCCTTAGAGAATCCTAAGCATTCCTTTAGCTCCGGGATGACAAACAGACAGTGTCTGTGCTAACTGTAATTAATTAAAAGTGATTGTCGAGAATCTGTGTTTTCCAAAGAATTCCATGGCTAAGACTGGGCTCAGTAGAGAAGAGCTCCACTGGGCTCAGTAGAGAAGAGCTCCATGGTTGACTAGTGATGTCTGCCCAGGATACAAGAGGGAGAGGAGAACACTAGATGAAGGTTTTCCAACCCTTCCTCAGGCCAAGTCACCTTGTGATATGGTTTGGCTCTGTGACCTCACTCAAATCTCAAATCTCATCTTAAATTGTAATCCCCACGTGTCGAGGGGGGACCTGGTGCGGGTGATTGGATCATGGGAGTGGTTTCCCCATACTGTTCTTGTGACAGTGAGTGAGTTCTCACAAGATTTGATGGTTGAAAGGTGTGTCGCAGTTCCCCACTCTCTCTCGCTCTCCTGCCATCATGTTAAACGTGCCTTGCTTTCCCTTCACCTACCACCATGACTATAAGTTTCCTGAGGCCTCCCCAGCCATGCAGAACTGTCCACTACACCTCTTCTCTTTATAAATTACCCAGTCTCAGGTGGTTTTTTATAGCAGTGTGAAAACAGACTAATACATCTTTCATTCACTTAGGTATTGAAGAAGCACCTGGTATCCACATACTACCATACTAGAACATGAAAACATGTATATGACATGGTCCCTGCCTTCAAGAAAAGACACACAGAGGTGAGAAGCCAAACAAAAATATAAATACAAGCCAAGCATGGTGGCTGCTGAGTGTAATCCCAGAGCTTTGGAAGGGTGAGGCAGGAGGATCATTTGAGCCCAGGAGTTCGAGGCTGCAGTGACCCATGATCATGCCACTGCATTCCAGCCCAGGTGACAGAGTAAGACCCCATCTCAAATAAATAAATATACACACACACACACACACACACACACACACACACACACAAATTGCGTGTTAAGCATGGGGAAAATTCTCTTTTAAAACCCTGTCTACTCAGTTTTTTAAAGGTTGGGGTCTTCAAGGACTCATTTTTCTCAACGTGCCTTAAAAGTACTGTCAGTTGGTGGCCAGGCACGGTGGCTCACACCTGTAATCCCACCACTTTGGGAGGCCGAGGTGGGTGGATCATGAGGTCAGAACATCCAGACCATCCTGGCTAACATGGTGAAGCCCTGTATCTACTAAAAAATTAGCTGGGCGTGGTGGCGGGCACCTGTAGTCCCAACTACTTGGGAGGCTGAGGCAGGAGAATGGCATGAACCCAGGAGGCGGAGCTTGCAGTGAGCCGAGATCGCGCCACTGCACTCCAGCTGGGGCAGCAGAGCGAGACTCCGTCTCAAACAAACAAACAAACAAAAAGTACTGTCATTTGGTTAACAGCTGCCTTTTATGGAGGCCAAGCTATGCAAACCAAACTATGAAAAACTTTAAGAGTAAAAGGGACCCTGGATGCCATTTAGCTTGGTCACTTGCCACTACAGAAGCTCCTTCAGCAACAACCCAGCATGCTTGCTCAGTGCCTTCATCCGCCAGCTGAGGAAGGCTGCCCACTCCAGCCTGATCAACCATGATTGCTAGAAAGTGTTTCCTTGGATTTCACCAAAATCCTCTTTCTCTCATTTCCATCCAGCTGTCCTAAACTCTGTCTTTCAGGGCCATACAGAACACAAAAAACCCCTGCTCAACATGACAGCTTTTCTAATCTCTAAAGACAGTTTTCATATTGCCCCTCAGTCTTCCCTACTGCCAGTTAAACAGCCCAGGACTTCTAACTATTTTCCAGATGACATGGTTTCAGATCACCTAACGTCCTCTGGGTTCCCTTTTTTGGGTCATCTTTCATCTTCTCAACTCAGAGAGGATTTCAGGCTCTATTTAGATTCCTCCTCCCTTATCCTATTGTCAGAAATTGCCTCCAGGTAGAAAGCCAAGGCAATTATAGGGTTCTTTTCACTTATGTCCATTTTCCCAGGGATCACAATCATGTACTCCCTGAAATAAGTTATTTTATGTATCTTGTCCACTTTCTAGTTACTCACAGTGGGAGGATAAGTCTGGTTCTTGTTATCACATTATGGCTGAAAGTGGACATCCACACATGTTCAAACAAAGCTTTCAACATTTTACCATTAACTGAGATATTATAAATGTTCCCCTTAACACTGGGGGCAAGCAAGGGTGCTTGATACCACCATGTCCTTACAAAATTATACTGGAGTTCCTAGTGAAAGCAGTAACGCATAAAAAAACATGAAGATTGGAAATGAAGGAAAAAAAATCTGTCATCATTTGCAGTTTGCATGTTTGTCTAGATAAAAATCCCAAAATATCTACACAAAAATCCTAAAGTATATACATTTAAAATGAACCTTTAAAAAAATGTGATGGCATAAAATACTACTAATGATAGCAACAGAAAATGTAAAGTACCCAAAAATAAAGCTAACCACAAATAGAAAAGACCTCTATAGAGAAAATTATAAAAACTTTACTTAAAGAAATCAAGGACTTAAGAGACATACAATGTTCATGGATCAGAAGATTCAATATTACAAAGATGAGAATTCCCCCCACTTGATACACGGTTTCAATGGAGTTATGATCAAAATTCTAGCAGAGCTTTTTTGGTACTTAACAAGTTGATTATAAAATTATTATAATCTGGCCAGGTGCGGTGGCTCACACCTGTAATCCCAGCAGTTTGGGAGGTCGAGGCAGGCAGATCACAAGATCAGGAGATCAAGACCATCCTGCTAACATGGTGAAACCCCATCTCTACTAAACATACAAAAAAATTGGCCAGGCGTGGTGGTGGGCGCCTGCAGTTCCAGCTACCTGGGAGGCTGAGGCAGGAGAATGTCGTGAGCCCAGGAGGCGGAGCTTGCAGTGAGCTGAGATTACGCCACTGCACTCCAGCCTGGGCGACAGAGCGAGACTCCGTCTCAAAAAAAAAAAAAAAATTATTATAATCTCTACTAATTAAGTTAGTGGGTATTGGTATAGGGATATTCAAATAGAGAAATGTAACTGAAAAGAGAAGCATGAAAGAGAACCACGTATATAGAGAAACTTAGTTTATGATGGAGTTGGCATTGGAGAGTAATGTGAAAAGGACCCATATTTCAGTAATTGGTTAGCCACATGGGAAATAAAAAGAAATGTGATTCTGTGTTAGCCATGTTGCTGCAATTTTGCTGTGCAGCAAACAACTTCCACATCTCAGTAACATATAACGACAAACATATATTTGTCACACAGAGGTCTATAAGTCACACAGAGGTCAGATCAGGTCTACTCCACATGTCTCTCATTCTCTGACCCAAGCTGAAGGAGTGTGGCCACCCGGGGCATGCACTTCTCATGTTGCAGGTAAGGAATACACGAGAGTAAATCAAACCACACATTTAAAGTTTCTTATTGGGTGGGACATACATTATATCTGCTCACATTCTAATCACCAAAACAAGTCACGTGGTTAAGCTAAAAGACAGTGGGGAAGTGGAGTATATTCTGCCCAAAATGAATCATGGCACAGGCAGGAAGGAAAGAAAGAATTGTGAGCAAATAATACAAATTACTACAGATTCTACCTCACACCATACCAAAAAAATCAATTTGAGGAGGCTTAAAGACATAACTTATGAAACATTTAAGAGACTATATAGGAGAATATCTTTATGTTCTTAGGGTAAGAAGGAAATTCACAAATATGAAACATAAAACAGAAACTATAAAAGATTGATAATTTTAATTGAGCTGCTATTCATGAGAAATTCAAAGTGAGATAAGACATTCACAGTATATATCAGTGGCAAAGAATTAGCATTCAGAAAACACAAAGTACCCCTATACATAAATAAGGAAAAAATAGACCTATTCACACCAGGAACTTGGTATTTGACAGAATGGCATCACAAATCAGTGAGGAAAATCTGGATTATTCAATACAGGGTGCTGATACAACTGGCTGTCTACATGGGGAAAGATAAAATGAGATCCCTACTTCAGTCTATATGCCAAGATAAATTCTAGATAATTTTAAAAGATAAATATGAAAAGCATTTTATAACTTTAAAAGAAAATGTAGCATATCATTATTACATTGATAAAGAGTGTTTTCAATGAATATTGAAAAGAGAAGTCATAAAAGTTGGTAAGTTTGGCTACATTTTTAAAAAAACTTATATAAGTCAAAACACTCCTGGCCAAGCACTGTGGCTCACACCTGTAATCCCAGCACAATGGGAGGCCAAGGTGGGCAGATCACCTGAGGTCAGGAGTTCCAGACCAGCCTGACCAACATGGTGAAACCCCATCTCTACAAATATACACAAATCAGCCAGGCATGGTGGTACACACCTGTGCACCACCAGAGCGAGATTCCCTCTAAAAAGAACAAACCAAACAAACAAAAAACTCCCTAAACAATGTTAAAAGTGAAGTTATAGAGCAGATTTTTTTTTTTTTGGAGACGTAGTCTCGCTCTGTCGCCCAGGCTGGAGTGCAGTGGTGCGATCTCGGCTCACTGCAACTTCTGCCTCCCGGGTTCAAGTGATTCTCCTGCCTCGGCCTCCCGAGTAGCTAGGACTACAGGTGCAAGCCACCCGGCTAATTTTTTGTATTTTAATAGAGATGGGGTTTCACTGTGTTGCCCAGACTGGTCTTGAATGCCTGAGCTCAGGCAGTCCACCCACCTCGGCCTCCCAAAGTTCTAGGATTACAGGAATGAGCCACCTCGCCAGGCCTTTTTTTTCTTTTTTTTTTTCTTTTTGAGACAGAGTCTCGCTCTGTTGCCAGGCTGGAGTGCAGTGGCACAATCTTGGCTCACTGCAACCTCTGCCTCCCAGGTTCAAGCGATTCTCCCACCTCAGCCTCCCAAGTAGCTGGGATTACAGGCACCCGCCACCATGCCCAGCTAATTTTTGTATTTTTGTAGAGACGGGTTTCACCATGTTGGCCAGGCTAGTCTTGAACTCTTGACCTCAGGTGATCCACCCCCTTTGGCCTCCCAAAGTGCTGAGATTACAGGCATGAGCACTGCACCTGGCTGGAAGATTTTTTTTTTTTTTTTTTGAGACAGAGTCTCACTCTGTTGCCCAGGCTAGAGTGCAGTGGCGCAATCTCGGCTCACTGCCAGCTCCGCCTCCCAGGTTCATGCCATTCTCCTGCCTCAGTCTCCCAAGTAGCTGGGACTACAGGCGCCCGCCACCACGCCTGGCTAATTTTTTGTATTTTTAGTAGAGATGGGGTTTCACCGTGTTAGCCAGGATGGTCTCGATCTCCTGACCTCATGATCCGCCCGCCTCGGCCTCCCAAAGCGCTGGGATTACAGGCGTGAGCCACCACGCCCAGCCTCCAGAAGATATTTTTAACATGCCAAGAAGACAAGGTTAAATATCCAGAATATTTCAAAGATGTCCTATACGCACTACAAAACACTGCTGAAGAGAGCTTGGTGCATTTGAAGAACAACAAAGTGTTTCTTGTGGTTGTGGCAGAGTGGGGTGTGTGTGTGTGTGTGTGTGTGTGTGTGTGTGTGTGTGTGTGTTACTCCCGTCTTTACATGATAAATTCCTTTGACTTAGAATGCCCTTTCACCATTTTGTTCCTGGAGTTAGAAAATACCTCATGAAAATTAGCATGACCTTCCTTTATGCTTCTCTGGTTTGTTTTATATTCTCTATCGACAAATTTTAAAATATTATAATTCATTGAGAGTACCATTTTGCCTCCCCCTACTCCCTACTCCAAATATGAGTTTTTCCTGTTTGATTAAACAGCCTTTGAGCATCTGTCACAGATCCAGCTCTGTTCTAGGTACTTTAGAATAAAGATGAATGCTTGGTTGTTTCCAGGCTATGCTGTAAATTCTAAGGAAGGGGGTTAAGGACAGGATTCTTGGAGGCAGTATGATGTGATCCCAGAGACAGGAGATAGGAAAAGGTAAGCACATGTTCTAGATGTGTTTAAATTCTCATCAAATAGGAGGCGACGCCATTCTCTGATGAGGAAGGAGATATGAAATCAGACACCCAAAGAGGCTTTCCAGAGGACATCCTAACTTTTGATAGATGTTTCCACCATCTGGGTGGCGTCCTCTTCTCCATCCCTCTGTTTTCTCAGAAGCAGCTGCTGGGGTCCCAGAGGGATGCACACAGTGGCTATAGGTGCTCACAGATCCACAGTGAAACACTCTTATCTAACCCTGGAAAGTTTTGCTGCTTGAAAACCTTTATGCCTTCATCCTAAGATACAAGGTTGCAAATAGCACCAAGAGCTGGAAACAGATGCCAGCTGAAACCTAAGAACAGACACAGTGCATGAGCAGTGTCCTGCCAGGACCACCACTTGGCTCTTGGCAGTGGCAGCCCTCCTCCTGGCTTCTGGCAATGACCATCAGTTGCTTCATCTTCTGAAAAGGAAAACTACCCAGTTGGCCAGGCCAGATCTCCAGGAAGGAGGTGTCTCTGTCTCCTGCTTTGAGATCAGTCCTTCCACTGCTCCATCCAGGGAGCCCCAGAGAAAGTAATGTGTGAGTTGAACACACTGAAAATCTGTACCTAGCACAGGTCAGCAGTTGAAAACAGCATGTATACAATGGCTTTCACCTACACTGTTAAAAGACGGGCACATGCCCAATAAATGTTTATTGAGTGCCATTAGGTGCCCGGCACTGGGTCATGCACTGACAATGGGAAGGCGAATGACAAAGATAGGCTTCCTGCTGTCATAGCGTTTACAGACAGCTGGAAGCGTGTGATGGTTAATTTTTTGTGTCAGCTTGGCTAGTACTGAGTTATTTAATCAAACACTAATGTAGGTGTTGTTTGCTTTGAAGCTATTTTATAGATGTGGCTAACATCTACAATCTGTTAACATTGAGTAAAACAGGTTGCTCTTTTACTGTGTGGGAATGTCTCAGCCAGTCAGTTAAAGGCCTTATGAACAAAACTAAGATTTTCCTGAGGAAGTAGAAAGTTGACCTCAAGATTGCAACATCAGCTCCTGCTTGAGAGTTCCAGCCTGCTGGCCTGCCCTACAGAATTTGGATTTGTCAGTTCCCACAACTGTGTAAGCCAACTCCTTGAAATAAATCTCTCTCCGTGTGTGTGTGTGTGTGCATGTGTGTGTGCATGCACGCGTGTGCATGCACCCACGTTCATCTCTGGCACGAGACCCACATACAAAGGTGGTGTCCTAAGGTGTATGATTGGGGAAACTGCATGTGGTGCTTAGCACTGTAAGCCTAAGGCAGACTGTCCAGATAGGAACCTTGGATCCATCATGTACTAGATGCACCATGACCTTGGGTCAACTCCTACATTCTCTAACCCTCAGTTTCCTCATCTGTAAAATGGTGGTAGTATCTCCCTCACAGGGTTATTGCAAAGAGTCAAAGAGATTAAGTATCTCATGATATTTAAGAGGTTAAATGCCCATGACCAACACAGCAAGTAAGTATGAAGCCAGGATTTAAACTCATGTTTGTCTGCACTGCGTATGCCCTTTACCCGCTGCCATATCACCTTGGTCTTTGGGAATTACACTTCAGTTATCAGCTCTTTAACAGACACAGTTGCTGTAGACCACTCCTACATTGTTACAGCTTCAACTCTGCTCTACAAAGATGCCTCTTAAATGTATACCTTTGGCCTAATCCTGAGGTTGAGTTCCAGGTTTCCACTGCACTTTGCTAATTTGATATGCTCCATTGGCTTCAAATCTGACATATCTTAAATTCAAGCTCATCATCGAAGCCTCACCATTGACAAGTCCTGGCTTCACCTCTCTCTAGTTATATGACCCCAGGAAAGCTACTGATCCCCCAATCCTCAGTTTCCTCACTTGTTAAATGGCAGGGTTTGCCGAGATCAGGAAGGCAGACACATAGCACTCATAGTTCTTCTTATGTCTGACTGTGTCTACAGTACCTGTCTTGCTTGATCTCTGGTACATTGTGGGTATTATATTGTACTTATTTATTCAGCATCTATTCATTCCCTGGCACTGATTTTGACTAATTTCACAATAAGATGCATGGATTTAGTCCTAACTCACCACTTGTAGGAAAACCATCATTTCTTACTAAACCAAGTAAATTGGCTGCTCCAGTATGCATTGGTTTCATTTACATCATATGTTAGTATATTGCCATCTAGAGGACCAAGTGCAAGCTACAAGCAAGAGAGAACTGGGGCTTGGGGAGAAAGGCAACATCCTAGAAGAAATGTTTAAAAACATTAAGACTCATTCGTAGCTGTGTTGGATTTCAACAATTATGTGAAAAAAATAAATAACAGGATGTGTTTTAACTATAAATTAGAAATGAATGCTATAGTAAGTTACCGGCTCATAAACTTATGATCTCTGTTAAATAAAATTTATAGGAGGTCATTGGTTTGAAGTAAGTTCCTGCACTAGGCCCCAGTAGACCAAACCAAAATGGAGTTACTCACGGTAAAGTTCCAGGCCACCAAGCCAAAACTACATTGTTATCTGACCTTCCAAGAAATCAAGAGCGAGAGGGAGATAATAGCCACATCTCCGAACAGCCAGTTTTAGCCTGCCTGATAAGGAAGTCCCCCTACTTTAACCTTCACAAGGCAAGTAACTTTGAAAAAACCAATCCACTTTGTGTTCTTTGTTTCTGCATTCTTCAGCCTTTTTCTGCCTGTAAATACTCACTGCCCATGTTTCAGAGCAAAGCCCAATTCCCATGAATCATTCTTTGCTCCGTTACATTTATTTTGTTTAAAGTTTTACTTCTATCATCTTTAACTTGTTCTAAACAAAATAAAAAAATAAAATGAAATCAGCATTCTTTCCTATAATTGACTGTTTTGCTGCATTTGGATTATCCATGCCATATACTAGATGAGAATCTAAATTAAAAGAGGAGCCACTTAACTAGGGGTTAGCTCTCCTGACTGCTGCACCCTTAGCTTAGCAATTCGGTTTTCCATCTGAGCAAGTTACCATTATCGAGTGCTTACTGTGGGCTTGGGACTATACTGAACATTTTACATGAGTTATCTCATTTAATCCTCACAAGCTCCTTCCACCTCAAGAGGGTAAGTATTTACTTGTGCTTATGACTCTCAGCCTGCTGCTTCATCTGTAAAAATGGGATAAGTGACTTTCTCAAAATCTAAAAAAGGATATTGAACTGGATCCACAACTCAGATCTGCCTGAATCAAATACAAGTTCTTAATGATTACAGTTTACTAAATACAACAGCTTCTGCATTCTAAGAATGTCACGAGGATGAAACAATTCGTGGAAAGCACTTTTTGGAGAAAAAACAGTGCTCGAATGCTTACATAACAGAATGTTCACACAAAAAATAGGTGTAAAGTGATGTATATTCTATTGGGATAACCAATCGCTTTACAAAAGCATTCAGTAAGGATTGCTTTTTCAGTAAACAGTAGTGGTATCTTTTCTTTCAATCTGATTCCAGGTTTGTCAATTTTGCTAATCCTTTCAAAGAACCAACTTCTAGTTTTGTTGTTTTCTCTACTGTTTTTCAAGTCTTTATGTTTTTTCTTTCCTTTCTAATCTATTATTTCCTTCCTTCTGCTTACTTTGATTTACTATGGTCATCTTCTAGTTTCTTAAGATGAAAGGTGAGACTTGATTTGAGATCTCTTGTTTAAAAAAAATAAGTGTTTACAGTTACAGATTTCTCTATAAACACTGTTATATATGCATCCCATAAGTGTTGGTATGTTGTGTTTTCATTTTCATTAATCTCTAAGTATTTTCTAATTTCCCTTGTGATTTCTTCTTTGACCCACTGGTTATTTAGCAGTATGTTGTTTAATTTTCACATCTTTGTGAATTTCCCAAATTCCCTTGTGTTGTTCATTTCTAATTTAAATCCATTTTGACCAAAGATTATACTTTGTATGACTTCGATTATTTTAAATTTATTGAAGCCTGTTTTATGGCCTAACATATAGTCTATCGTGGAGAATGTTCCATGTTCATTTGAGTAGAATGTGTATTTTGCTGTTGTTGGACAGAGTCTCTACAGATGTCTGTTGGGTTTTTTTGTTTGTTTGAGATGGCCCAGGCTGGAGTGCCGTGGCGTGATCTTGGCTCACCGAAGCTTCCACCTCCCGAGTTCATCCTGCCTCAGCCTCCCAAGTAGCTGGGATTATAGGCATGCGCCACCACACCCAGCTAATTTTTGTATTTTTAGCAGAGACGGGGTTTCACCATGTTGGCCAGGCTGGTCTCGAACTCCTGACCTCAAGTGACCTGCCCGCCTCAGCCTCCCAAAGTGCTGGGATTACAGAAATCAGCCACCATGCCTGGCAGATTTAGTTTGTTTATAGTGCTTTTGAATCCTCTTTTTCCTAGTTAATCATCTGCCTACTTCTATGCATTATTATAAATGAAGTGTTGATGTCTCCAGCCACTATTGTTAGATTTTCTGACTTCTTTACCTTTAACTAGCAAAGCAACTCAGTTTTTCTTTCTAAATAAGAGTTATCATTATCAAGTGCTTACCGTGTACCTGGGACTATGCTTACTCTTTTACGTGGATTATCTCATTTAGTTATTAATAATTATTAAGAGTAAATTGTTATGCCAGGCTCAGAGGCTCACGCCTGTAATCCCAGCACTTTGGGAAGCCAAGGGAGGCAGATCACTTGAGGTCAGGAGTTTGAGACCAGCCTGGCCAACATGGTGAAATCCTATCTCTACTAAAAATACAAAAATTAGCCTGGCATGGTGGTGCAGGCCTGTAATCCCAGCTAATCGGGAGGCTGAGGCAGGAGAATTGCTTGAACCTGGGAGCTGGGGGTCGCAGTGAGCCGAGTCAGCGCCACTGTACTCCAGCCTGGGTGATAAAGTGAGACTCTGTCTCAAAAAAAAAAAGTAAATTAATTGTTAATAATTATTCAATATGGAGAGTTTTGTCAGCTTTTGTTTCATGTGTGGGATTTTTTAAGTGCATATTTGTTTTAAAGTGTTATGTTTTTCTGATGAATTGGTCCTTTTACCAATGTGTGATGTCCTTCTTTGTCCCTTGAAACAGTTTTTGCCTTAAAATCTACTGTTTGACATTAGCATAGTCACTCCAGCTATCTTTTGATTACTGTTTGCATGGTATATCTGTTTCTATACTTTCACTTTCTACCTGTGTCTTTGAATCTAAAGTGTGCCTCTTGTAGACAACATATAGTTGGATCATGTTTTTTGCCAATCTGTTTTTTGTTTTTTGGGGTTTTTTTGGATGGAGTCTCGCTGTCACCCATGCTGGAGTCCAGTGGTGTGATCTCAGCTCACTGCAACCTCCGCCTCCTGGGTTCAAGTGATTCTCATCCCTCAGCCTCCAGAGTAGTTGGGATTACAGGTGCCCGCCACCACACCCAGCTAATTTTTGCATTTTTAGCAGAGATGGGGTTTCACCATGTTGGCCAGGCTGGTCTTGAACTCCTGACCTCAAGTGATCCGCTCACCTAGACCTCCCAAAGTGCTGGGATTACAGGCGTGAGCCACTGTGCCCAGCCGCAAATCTGTCTTTTGACTGAATTATTTAACTGGTTTTCTTCTAATATAATTACTGATAAGGTGGGAGTCATTTGTGGGATATCTGCTCTTTTCCTTTTATGCATCTTATGTCTTTTGATTTAATTTCTCCACTACTGCCTTTTGTATTAAATAGGTATTTTCTAGTATATCATTTTGATTTCCTACTTGTTCCTCTTATTGTATTTTTTGAGTTTTTTTTCCTAGAGGTTGCCCTAGGGACTATGATTACTATCTTAACATAAAGTAGGTTCAGATTAATGCCAACCTAATTTCAAAAATACTCAAAAACTTTGGTATAGCTCTATTCCCTTCCTCCTCCTTTGTGCTATTATCATCATACAAATTGCATCTCTTATAAGTTATAACCCTATCAACATTATTTCATAAGCACTGCTTTATGTAGTTGTCTTTTAGGTCAGACAGGAAAAGAATTACAAACAAAAATACATTTATACTATATTTCATATTTACCTATGTAGTTACCTTTAATGATGTTTTTTATTTCCTCATGTGGATTGGAGTTATTGTCTAGTGTCCTTTCATTTCAGTCTGAAGGATGTCTTTTAGCATTTCTTGTAAGGCAGGTCTGCTAGCAGTGAATTCTCTTAGTTTTTATCTGGGTATGTTTTAATTTCCACTTTTTTTTTTTTTTTGAGGGTGTCTCACTGTGTCACCCAAGTAGGAGTGCAGTGACACAATCAAGGCCTCAACCTGCCAGACTCAAGTGATCCTCCTGCCTCAGCCTCCTGAGTAGCTGGGACCACAGGCACATGCCACCACACCCTGCTGTTTGTTGTATTTTTTGTAGAGATGGCTTTTTGCCATGTTGCCCAGGCTGGTCTCAAATTCCTGGGCTCAAGCAATCCTCCTGCCTCAGCCTCCTAAAGTACTGGGATTACAGGTGTGAGCCACCATGCTCATCCTTTCTTATAGTTTTGAAGGATAGTTTTGCTGGATCTAAAATTCTCTGTTAAGTTTTTTTCTTTTAGCACTTTGAATATGTCATTCTACAGCCTTCTGACCTCTGTAGTTTCTGATGAGTGGTAGGCATTTAATCTTACACAGGATCCCTTGTATGTGATAAGTTGTTTTTCTCCTGCTACTTTAACGATTGTCTTTGTCTCTGGCTTTTGACAGCTTGATTATAATGTGTTTAGTAATAGATCTCTGAGTTTATCCTAGTTATAATTTGTTGATCTTCTTGAATGTGTAGCTCCTGCATTTCATTGAATTTGGGAAGTCTCAGCCATTATTTCCTCAAATATTATTTCTGCCTTTTTCTTTTCGTTTTCTGGAACTCCTTTAATGCGTATGTTGGTAACTTGATAGCATGCCACAGATCCCTCAAGCTCTGTTCACTCTTCATTCTTTTTTCTTTCTGTTCCTCGGACTGGATAATTACATTTGTCCTATTTTCAAATTTGCTGATTCTTCTGCCTGTTTAAATCTGTAAACCCCTCTAAGAAATTTTTCAGCTCCAGAATTTTTCATGTTTTCTATTTACTGATACTTTCACTTTGTTTATACATTATTTTCCTTTCTCGTGTTCTTTGTCCATGGTTTACTTTAGTTTTTAAAGCATATTTAAAGGTTGACAAACTTTTTGTTTAATAGATCTAATGTCTGCGTTTTCTCAGGGATGGTTTCTGTTTTCTAAGTTTTTTCCCCCATATATAGGCGGCTGTAATTGCTGTTTCTTCACGTCTTTTGTTGTTGTTGAAAACTGGAAAATTTAAATAATATAAGGTGGCAACTCTGCAAATCAGATTTGTCCCACACCCCCCATCTTTGTAGAGTTTGTTACTATTTGTTATTTTTATTGCAATGGTGGTATGTCTAGTATCTTTCCTCGACTAATTCTGTTTAGTCTGTGTTCTTTGTCATGTTGCAGTCACCAAAATCTCTGCTTGGTTACTTTAGTCTTGAGCATATGATTAGACAGGGATTTCCTTAAGTGGTTGAAGCATAAGTCTCTCACCTTTACCTGACTTTCTAGCTCCCAAGAATATTTTGGCACTTTTCAAAGCCTCTGTAGACATCGCACTCCCCTTTTTTTAAGTTTTCTGGCCAGTCTCATTTGTCCCAACTAGTATAGCCATGTCAGGCAACTGTGCTATTTAAATAATTGCCACCAATTGTTTATAACAAACAACCTGAGGATAGTTTCCTCATTGAGTGACCTGAGTTGGGTTAAATGAAGACAAGCCCTGTGATTGGGACTATTCCAGGGAGCTGCCAGACAGGTCAAGGAGTGACAAATCTCTGGGGATGGGGCATCTTGGATAACTCCAAACCTATCTTGGGGGGACTCTAAATTCCTTCAGTGGTTTCTAGGCTACTGGTTTTCACAGCTACTGTGGTCTCAAGGTTGCTGATTTTCAAGGCTACTGTGGAGCTGAGAAGAAAATGGGGACAGGACAAGTTAAAACACCACAAACCTTATTGATCATACGGAAAGTCAGCTTTTTTCTCAAATACATTTTCTTTGGGTTGTTGCAATCGTTTGGTTAATTTCCAGAGTTTAAAAAAGTTTATTTTGATCATTCCTGCCAGTGTCCTCACTGATTTTATGCAGAATCAGATATTCAAAGATCCATACTCCACCATTCTGGAAATGTTTCTCTATGATTTTTTTTAATGGGATATATAGGATTTCTCTTAAATTAATATAAGCAGCATCTATAGGATTTCTCTTAAATTAATAGAAGCAGCATCTACTACATTCACTTAGAACACTAGACATTACCACCCATGATAGACCATCTAAATGAGAAAACTGCTTCTCTTCTCAAATTTCATAGAATGTCCATGCTGGTTTCCAAAGCACATGGCATCTACCTTCAGTAAGCAACACAGAATATTAGAACACCAGAGTTCAAGTTCGTATCTATACACTCTCCAGCTCCAACTAAGAGGGCCTAAGGCACAGACTGTTCATCAATGACTGTAGACTAATGGTTTTCGCCCCTTCAGGCCCACAGCCACTTTTTATCAGAAATATTTTTAAACATGTTTTATTATTCTAAAACACAAACAATATAACTTACGTGAGGCATATTTTTAAATCATCTATCATGATTAAAGGTATCTTTAATCTCTAACTGTAATGTAACAGAGAAATAAAAGGAAGCAACTTACGGTAATGTGTAATTCAATCTGGAGATGGCCAAAACTCCTGATGACACAATCATTAGATGCTTGCATATGTACATATAATTACCATTAATGTGCCCACTACAAATGCAGACTACTGCAGTAGTTTTGACCTGGAACTCAAATGCCATGAGCAATGTTGCCACTAGTGACAGTTTTTAAAATGATAGAAAACTCTTGGTTACGTACTGAACAAAGACTACAACCTTCCCTCACTTAACTGGTAATTGCATTTTTGAGCAAATCAAGTACTGCAGATCTACAACAAAAATATAAAATGGAGTTATAATCTAAGCTCAAAAAATTATTGTCAACGTCCACCCGTCAGAGATCATGAGGAACAGATCTGCGGTTGAATCGAGTTGGGTTTATCGCACACTTTTACACAAGAGAGATCACACACCATGGGGAACCATGGGGTGCCTCAGTATGAGGGTGCTGGGAAGGGCTTTTTAAAGGATTTGGGGTTGTGTTGGGTGATTTCAAGAAGGGCTCCATGAATCATGGTTTTACTCTGGATTAAGTGCTTTCAGAAAGCAAGGGAAATTCTAAATGAGTGTAAATATTGAAATTTTTAATCTAGGAGGAAGAAGGAACAGAGTGATCTAATGGGTAATGGAGCAAATATCACACATGTAAGCCAAGAGACAAGAATGTTTGGTCGCTCTATGATTTACACAGAATCTTGCTAAGTTCCAACATGCCTATGGAGTGTCTTAATTTTTGTCTTCCTCCACCACACTCAGAGTGGCCTTGTCAGATGTTGTTGTTATATAACATTGTTTATATTCAACAGAATATAATAGCCTAGCCATTAGGGCTAAATCAGCTTCCAGCTGACAGCTGTAGGGGTTGCTCTTCCTTTCTCATTATAAACAGGATTTCTATGTACATAATTATTCAGCGAGGTTCAAAGAAGTCATGAGATACAGGACAATTCTTTGTTGTCTAAAACTGTCCTATGCTCTTCAGGCACCTAGCATCTCTATTCACTTTCACTCACATTTCATTGGCCATTGTTAACCACATGGCCTCAAATTAATTAAGGAAGCTGAGAAATGTAGAACAAATGGAACGTTTAGTGAGCATTACTATCTCTACTACATGCAACCTTCAATAAATTATTTTACTTCTCTCAGTATCAGTTACCTACCTGTAACATGAGGTTACATGGTACATAATGGTCATTCTTCCCTCTTGGGGAGAATCACATGAGATAATACATAAAGGAACTTTAATAAGCTCTAAGAGTTATATAGATTTAAAAGGCCCATAGTATCTATATGTTGGAGTTAATGTGCCATCACTTCTACACACACACACACACACACACACACACACACACACACACACACCCTTACCTATTTAGAGGTCTGGGTCAAAGAATACATACTCTGGGGGATGTAGAATTCGAATGTGATTTTACTACAGCCAGGCGTGGTGGCTCACACCTGTAATCCCAGCACTTTGGGAGGCCAAGACAGGCAGATCACCTGAGGTCGGGAGTTCAAGACTAGCCTGACCAACATAGAGAAACCCTGTATCTACTAAAAATACAAAATTAGCCGGGCGTGGTGGTAGGCACCTGTAGTCTCAGCTACTTGGGAGGCTGAGGCAGGAGAATCACTTGAACCCGAGAGGTGGAGGTTGCAGTGAGCCAAGATTACGGCACTGCACTCCAGCCTGGGCAACAAGAGAGAAACTCCATGTCAAAATAAAAAAACAAAAATGTGATTTTACTTCCATTTTACTAGCACCATTCAGTCAATTCACCTGTATCCAAGGCTGACCCAGGGAAAAAAAATGGAAAACCACTTATCCTCAGTCTCTCCTAATTTCTTCAGTCTTAATGAAATGATTAAAGTGTCACATATTTTATTTTCTAAAGACTATCTCCCATCCCACATACTTCTTATTATAATGTAATCTTAACACTCCTCTCATCAAGTACTGGGCTTTATGTACCCTTCTATTGAAGCTGGATGGACCTTGGTTACTGCTTCATCCAATGAAGTATGACAGAAGACACATCATGTGAATTCCAAGACTAATCATTAAAATGCCATGCACTTCTCTTGCTCTCTTGGAAGGCTCATTGTTAGAACCCAGTGCCAGGCTGTGAAGAAGTCAAATGTGCCCACAGGGAGAAACTACACAGTGTAGGTGTTCCAACCGAGAGCCTAGCTGAGGCCACAGCTGACAGCCAATGTCAACCTCCAGGCCAGTAGCTGAAAAGCTCCCTGCCACTCCCTGGCTCCTTCCCCAGCCATCACTGTGCTCCATCCAAATTCCTGTCCCACAGAATTTGTGAGCATAATAAAATGACTTTTCACCAGTAATTCTAGGAGTGGAATTTTACGTAGCAACAGCATCTGAACAGTGCAACTCGGCAGCAACTACAATATTCACTTAATTACTACATAAAGGACAACTATGTATTTACTAAATTATTACATCTCTAATACTGTACTAACAACTGGAGTTGTTAGTACAATATGGAAAGTTAGTTCAAATGGAAATAATCATGGATAATGCTCAAAGTGCACTGTATCGACAAGAATCCAGTTAAGCTATGAGCAACAGAGAAGCCAGAACATTAACACTTGAAGAAGGTAGTTCCTCCCTTCACTTTTATTAAAAGTTCAAACAGGTCGCCAGATACGATGGCTCACGCCTGTAATCTCAGTACTTTGGGAGGCTGAGGCGGGCGGATCACCTAAGGTCAGGAATTCGAGACTAGCCTGGCCATTGTGGTGAAATCCCATCTCTACTAAAAATACAAAAATTAGCCAGGTGTAGTGGCAGGCTGGTAATCCCAGCTACTAGGGAGGCTGAGGCAGGAGAATCACTTGAACCCAGAGGGCAGAGGTTGCAATGAGCCGAGATCACACCACTGCACTCCAGCCTGGGTGACAAGAGCAAAAACTCTGTTGCAAAAAAAAAAATTCAGACAAGTAGTTCAGGGCTGCTATACCCACAAGATGGGATTCAGACAGTATCTACCTCATTTCTCTGCCATTCACAAAACGAAGCCTTTATCACATAGTCCAAGATGGCTGCTCTAGTTTCTGCTATTGTGTCTACCTTTCAGGAGAAAGGGGGAAGGGATGGGCATGCCTCCTCCTTTTAAGGATACTTCCTGGAAGTGTATCCATTGGCCCAAAGTTGGTGATGTGGCCACACCAAGATACAGCAATAAAATCTAGGAAAAGTTTTATCTTTATTCCAGGATGCCATTCCCTAGCTAATTAGGTGGGAAATCTGTAGAAGGAGAAAAACGAATATTAGGGAATACAGGGTAGCTCCTACCACATGCATATTCTAAAATTCATTGTTACTTGGTTTAGGATGCAGTTCAAATAACACAGTTACCTAAAGAACTACACCAATGTATCCTTTGTTAGACTCTCAACCCTAAAGATTTAGGTTAGATCTTTCAGATTGTATTTTAAAATGTCTTTAGTGCAGTATCAATTCTCACCAGACAGAACAGCTAAGTAAAATAAACAAGCTCTTAACAAATTATTAATTTTTAAGAAAGGAAAGGGCATTTAGAGCAAATATTTTCTCTAAAAAATACTAATATATCATGTTTTATATCCTACAGATATTCCTGCAATCTGTTTTCCTTGGGAAAGTCACTCAATAACCTGAAGTTCAGTTATATCATCTAAAGTATTACATATTTATCATGAGGGTTAAACGAGATTACACATGTCAAATGCCTTGTAAATAGTAGAATTTTATACAAATATAAAGTTTTGCACCTTCAAAGCTATCACTCCAATAAGACACTTATTCAATTAAACAAATAATCTTAAAAACTATTTTAACAATGTACAAATATATTCACAACATAATCTGCTGATTAAGACTTCAACAAAGTTTATAATACCTACAACAGAATTTACAGATGCCTACAATAATTTGTAGATTGGTTTAATTTACAGTTACATAGATTGCTTTAAGAAATACCATTAATACAAATGCATAATTTACAATATCCCCATTATAGCAAGAAAAAAATAGATTCAGAAAATAAAATGTCTTTTAGGCATTTATTATGCCAAGTATATAAATTATTATTCTCATTATGACATGAGAATAATGCTCTTTTAGTGGTAAAAGATCTATTAGCTCAAGGTCCACTGAAGAGCTTTCAATCTAGCTATCCTTTCTGTAAAATAAACAGAACAGCAGCAATCTCTGGGTATTCCTTAAACTATGATGATTCCACTTATATTAACTGGGCCTTAAGTAGATGACTTCTTACAAACAAAAATAAAATTTTATAAAGTAGTTAATACCACTGGCCCTAATTGTTTTCACTTGCTTGCATACGTCTAAGAAATTTCCCCATGAAGTACATATTAAAAACTAACAATTATTTCTAACTTATACATAAGCCAAAGTGCTCACTCTTACCATAGAAGCAAAACTTTCTCCTGAAAACAATCTACAGAAATAATATGTAAACATATAGAGCTTTGAGACAGACTAAGAACATCCTCCTATGTTCTATGGATCAAAATGCAAAGGTCTCCATTACCTATGTAAATGAACACTTTCATTAACTTGGGATATACAGGTATTACATGGCCGTGTGCATACCTATGGAATGTGCATACCTACACCACAGAAAAAATCTTGACAATGTTTCTAGTGCCAACATATACTTTCTAGCCCCAACTGCTGGAAAGGAAATAAAAACTTAATATGAAAACTACTTTTCCTTTTTATAAATAAAGTTTTTAAGTGGAAAAACAAAGCCAATACTCCTCGTTGCAACATGGACTAAGCTCTAAAAGGTTGAGTCAAGAATCTCTTCAGTTGTTCCCCAATGTAACAAAGCACATAAGCTTTCTCTATTCAGGAAGTCTGATCATCTCCAGTGTTCCGCAAAAGACAAAAAAAAAACTCCTTAACATCAAAGTTATTTCACTTCACACACCATGGACTTGGGGCCTAGACCTAGGAAAACATTCTATATTTCTAAGCAGAGCATTATCTTACATACAATGGCCCAATCACATTAAAAAGTAGACATGCTAGGCTGGGCGCCGTGGCTTATACCTGTAATCCCAGCACTTTGGGAGGCCGAGGAGGGTGGATCATGAGGTCAGGAGATCGAGACCCTCCTGGCTAACACAGTGAAACCCTGTCTCTACTAAAAATACAAAAAATTAGCCAGGCGTGGTGGCGGGCACCTGCAATCCCAGCTACTCGGGAGGCTGAGGCAGAAGAATGGTATGAACCCGGGAGGTGGAGTTTGCAGTGAGCCGAGATCGCGCCACTGTACTCCAGCCTGGGCAAGAGAGTGAGACTCTGTCTCAAAAAAAAATAAATAAATAAAAAAGTAGACATGCACTAATGAAGTAAATCCATGGATACCATCATCCACCCAGCTGTCCAGTTTGTCTCATTTGAGCAGACGCCGGATACCATGTAAGACACTAACCCTATCTATGTTATGCCAGGTTTAAGGTTTAATTTCACCTGTATTCCATGTCCCTCCCCACCTTCAGAAACACTGAAAATTCTAACGAAAAAAACCTAATAAGCACATACATGAAAGTTACCCTAAGGTGGACCACAGTAAAGGTATATTGGGGCCATGCAAAAATCCTTCAGAATGAGATGATCGTGTCCCTACATGAATATTCATTTTCTCTACTTTTCATCTTCTGTGAGAGAAACTGTACAGTAGAATAAAAAGAACAATAAATTTTGAGTACAGAGGGCTGGGTTTAAGATCTAGCTTTGTACCACTATTAGCTGTATAATCTTAAGTAAATAATTTAATTTCTCGGGGCTTTAGTTATCTAAAATGTAATCCCTGGACCAGTGCCCTCAGTACCACCCAGAAACTTGGGAGAAATGCAAATTATGAGACTCCACCCCCAGATCTACTGAATAAGGAGTCTGGAGGTGGAACCCAGCAATCTTGTGCCCTCTAGGTGATTCTCATGTACGTTCGAGTTTAAGAATCCCTGTCCTACATAATATCACTTGCCCAACCTACTGTACTAACCAAATGCAACGTATTACTCATATAAAGACCTAGTCACGGCCAGGCGCCGTGGCTCACGCCTGTAATCCCAGCACTTTGGGAGGCCGAGGCGGGCGGATCACGAGGTCAGGAGATCGAGACCATCCTGGCTAACACGGTGAAACCCCGTCTCTACTAAAAATACAAAAAAGCCAGGCGTGGTGGCGGCGCCTGTAGTCCCAGCTACTCGGGAGGCTGATGCAGGAGAATGGTGTGAACCCGGGAGGCGGAGCTTGCAGTAAGCCGAGATCACGCCACTGCACTCCAGCCTGGGCGACAGAGCAAGACTCCATCTCAAGAAAAAAAAAAAAAAAAAAAAGACCTAGTCACTTTTCCCAAGAGATTTAACCAATAATTATTTACCTATGACTATTACTCATCCTGCTGAAAACCCTGATGTTGGGGTATTATAGTAAAATCCTTATGTTCTAGGGGGAAAAAAACATCTGAGTACAAATGTTATGGTCTTCTTGTGATTCAACTGTTCTCCCTAAAACCATACAACATACAGGCTGGGCACGGTGGCTCACGCCTGTAATCCCAGCACTTTGGGAGGCCGAGGTGGGCAGATCACAAGGTCATGAGATGGAGACCATCCTGGCTAACACGATGAAATCCCATCTCTACTGAAAATACAAAAAATTAGCTGGGCGTGGTGGCATGCGCCTGTAATCCCAGCTACTCATAAGGCTGAGGCAGGAGAATCACATGAACCCGGGGGGCAGAGGTTGCAGTGAGCCGAGATTGCACCACTGCACTCCAGCCTGGGCGACAGAGCAAAACTCTGTCTCAAAAATAAAAATAAAAACATACAACATACATTCTGCAAGGGCATTCACTTAAAGCTCCCATAATTGATGAAAAACAACTGAACTTAAAAGTAATTTTTAAAAAATAAGTTATTATCAATGATAGTTTATCCTTCCTGGCTTTAAAATAATTTTAGGATACTGACAATACACTTCCAGACTGTCTTGAACACCCCCAAAGAGCAATTAAAACATCTTTATCATTATATTTATACAACTATATGCCTTTAAAACTTCTGTTCAGGAGTGTTTCATAAAAATTAAACTATGAAAGTTAGAAATAATTGCATTAGTCACTGATCACATCCAGAAAACAGTTACTTGTCTTAAAAACTGCTTTCCAAAATATGAAGTAACCATGCTGGTTAAATTCTTTCTGCTGCGCACCTTACACCTGATGTAACCATACAGGTTGGCACCTTGTAGCACCACACCCATGATAACCACCGCCTGGGACAAGGGAAAAAATAATCAATGGTTACGGGCCTGAAATTGACCTTTCTCTGTGACATAAATGAGACAAGGCAGATTGTTATGAGAAAGAGAAGGAAGAGGAAGCTCTGCAAAGCCATGATTGTGCCAGTTGAGATTTTCCAGAGACAGTTGCCAGAACAGACCCATCTGACAGACGCTCTGCACAAGGCACGAGTCATTCACCCAGCAAATATTTACTGAACACAACTGCTCTATGTGCCAGGCACCATGCTAGCTGCTGGGGATGCAGTGCAGGGTGAGCCTTCTTGCTCTCTGTTTCCCATTGGTCTGTGAGTAAAGTTAGGAAAAGCAAATGAGACTCAGGAAAGGTTCAAATGTTAATTATTCCTATAGGAATTACAAAAGAACAGTCAAGAGGTAGATCAAGTTCAATAAACTGAGAGCAGGTAGGGGTGAATCTCTGCTCTATGTGACAACTGGCTTCTGGTAGAGGGGATGCAATGCCCTAAGGCATAAATCAACCGATGCCTGCCTTCCCTGAGGAGGGAGACAGCTCCAAGGGGAACTGTACTTTTGCAGAGCTGTTTGTTCCTTTGAGTTTCATTTTCTCACCTATGGTGATCCCACTAGGATCAATGAGAAGTGAGAAAAAGAAACTCAAAACCCATTCTTTAAAAATTTCTAATTAATCTTAATTAGAAAAATTGAGACAATGTGAGGGATTCCCAAGGTTAAAGACTCTAATACAGCGATCAGCAAAGTTCTCCTGTAAAGGGTCAAATCATAAATATTTCAGACCATACGGTCTCTGTTGCAATTACTCAACTCTGCTGTTCTAATCCAAAGGCAGCCATAGACAATATATAAGTGGGCAAGGCTGTTTTTCAATAAAAACTTACAAAAACAGGTGTCGGGCTGGATTTGGTCTGCAGGCCATAGTTTGCCAACCCTTGTTCTGGAATAAACAGCTCATCGACCATTCTACTCTTTTATACCTGTGACAAGCAAAGCAGCTCAATGAAATGTCGTTTTCCAATCTAGATTTATTCTCCTTACCCTTAACAAGATGTATAGCTGATTTTAATGTTTAATTAATAGATTTAAATGTTTGATTAATGAACAGGTTCACATTCCTAGTAAAAGAAGAGGAGGTGGTACTTTCTGTTCTAAACTTATGTTTCATGGAATTAAACGTGTTAGTGTAATAAGAGGGTGCTAGTTTCCTAAATAAATATAAAACTGTGTATTTATTTGAATAAATTTCCTTTTAATTTCCCATGCTTCTCAAGTGGGGCACTGCTGGGTATGTATATATCAACATGCCAGGGTACACCTGAATTCAAAGACCAATCACGGGTCCTGCTAAGGCATCGATTTACTCAATGGCAACAAATGTTAAAATCTGTAAGTTAAACTTCTGGTTTAAGATGGTGCAGTGAAGTCAGACATGAAGATCTCCCTGCCCTTAAGGTACAAACAGCAAACAGCGTTTTTAAAAACACAAATAAACTAATACCAACAAACATAAAAAAGGGCTGGTGGCCAAAGAAAGAGCCAGGTTGGAGCAGCTCTACATAGCTCCAAACTCTGCAAAGAAGCTCTAAGGAAAATTTCACTAATAATTACCATCCCCAGGAACTTATAGAAAAGCAAAAGACCCGAGAAAAAAATGCAGAAATAGCCATGACAGCAGAAACTCCTCCCAACTAACAATGACCCAAACAGGCAGGAAAATCCCTGCAGCTGGCCATAGTGGTGCCACCGGGTGGGAAGAAGGCAGGAGACGAAGCGCAGAAGGATCAATAATCATGAGAGATGATCGTCTTAAGAGAAGTGAGGAGGTGGGAGACTCATGGAGAGACTGGGTGAAGCCCATTCCCGTCCTGTGGTCTTAACCCATTTATTTTTATTATTTTTATTTATTTATTTTTATTTATTTATTTTTTGAGATGGAGTCTCGCTCTGTCGCTCAGGCTGGAGTGCGGTGGCACGATCTCAGCTCACTGCAAACTCCGCCTCCTGGGTTCACTCCATTCTCCTGCCTCAGCCTCCCGAGTAACTGGGACTACAGGTGCCTGCCACCACACCCGGCTAATTTTTTTATTTTTAGTAGAGACAGGGTTTTACCGTGTTAGCCAGGATGGTCTCGATCTCCTAACCTCGTGATCCGCCCGCCTTGGCCCTCCCAAAGTGCTGGGATTACAGGCATGAGCCACCATGCCGAGGTCTTAACCCATTTATGCTGTAGGCTGCAATTTTGTGAATTTTTGCATGAGTGAAAAATCAGACCTTGGTGATGACCTTGAGCAGTAGGATATAAATAACTCCTACATGCTTAGCGTTCCAATAATGGAACACTAGGCATAAGTAGGTTAACACAGGATCAAACTGGCTTTCACATAACCTCTCCCTGTTTTGTTTTAAGGAAGTAGAAACACTGCTAGAAAAAGACTGGGCTGACTCTCTTGGATGGATGCTAAAGCTCTAAGGTCTTACAAACAATCCAAAGCAGAAGGGAAGAACCAGAAGAGAGTGCACAGCCAACCAGCAGAGAAGAGCCCCACTAAGGAAGAGAACGCAAAACCAGGCAGCCCAGCCAAGACAGCAAGAGCCTGGTAAGTTCTCCACATCGCACATCACACCTGTGTCTTCAGGCTACCAAACCCAGCACTGCAACTCCAGCTCAGAGCAGCAGCCACGTGCCTCAGACATCAGGAGAAGGTGGTCAAGGGGGATTCACCCGCACTAAACCAGCAGAAAGAGAAGGGCTGGACAGGACTGTCACTGTAAGGATAAGCAAAATGGATAAGGAAAAAGGGAAGTGCATTTATGCAAAACTATAGCGAAAAAAGAAAAAAGAAGCATAGTATACAGAAGATAGGTGAAGAATCTACTCGAAAAGAAAAAAAACCCACCAAAATAAAAGCATTCCTGGGACTATTTCACCCTACAGAAAAACCTAAAGATAAGAACTCAAAAAGCATGAGGGTGAGATAACAGGAGATGAAAATGGAGCTGACAAAGCTAAGGAAATACAGAGAGAAGCCTTAGCTGAGCACTTAAAATAGTTACTGTTCTCTCCTCTGCACTCTCTACCCCATTACTTTGTATCATTAACTAACATCCCCTACTGTATTTTTTACTGTTTGTCTACCTTCCACTAGAACATAAGCTCTACTGGAGCAGTCAACTTGTTTACTGTCCCCTAACTTATCCCCCTGTGTCCCCAGACAGCTCTGACATAAGAGTGAACTCTTAAAATTGCTGAATAAATAAGGAAAAGATGAATAATTAAAGCAACAAGAAAATAGTAGATGAGAACAAATAAAAATGATCCAACATAAACGTGACTGGTACTTCAAAATGAAAGGTCAAACCATAGAACATAAATAAATGCAAAGATTTAACAGAAAAAATTTTCCTGATTCCAAGCAAAACTTTAGTCTGCCTGTCAGAAAGGCACAGACTCCAGAAAACTTGATATGGAAAGATAAATACAGATACATCTGGGTTACATGAACTAAAAAAAAAACACCTTATGAGGAGAGATTACAAAGGTTAAGTAAGCCTGGCCTCAGACTTCTCCAAGATATTCAGTGAAAGAAAATGATGGAATAGCATCTTCCAAAAAGAAACAAACTGTGACCCAAGAATATTAATCTAGCCAGGTCATCATTTAAGAATAGTCAATAGGCTCATATGTTTAAACATGAGTCAAAAGAAAATGTAGCCAACCAATAAGCAAAAGGAGAAGCTGCAGTAAGACTGGTGATAGGCAATGAATCGACTTTTTTAAAAAACAGATCAAAGACTGAACAACCAGTAAGAAATATGTTTTCAAAAGATAACTATTATAAAACTTGGTAACACAAAAATAACATTGGAACAAACAAGAGAGAAAGGAGGAAACTCATAGGAAGGAATATGAGTGTTTATTTTCTTCCCTTTCTAAACAGAGTCTATTAAGTCAATAAACAGGTTTAAGTACATTAATTAATGTTACAAAGAAAACCACTAGAAGGACTAAAATAAGACTATAATAAGCAAAACTCTAGAGGTAGGAGGAGGGAGAAGTTAAAGAAACCATATTAGCGTAAAGTTTCCCATTTTCCAGGGCAGGAACTCCATAAATACTGAATACATTTCCTAATTCATCAAAGAGGGTAATGATATAACATATAAAGTAATTAAAGGTAACTACCAGAAGAACTGAAAAAAGACAATAAGCTTCCAATAAGCTTCCAAATCCAAAGAAGGAAAGTATGAATGTATGAGCACACACAAAGAAAAAAAGAATCTATATCACAAAATAGGACTAAGAAAATACTACAAATTAGGAGGAAAAACATAATTAAGGCCAAAATATATCTGATATCAATAAATATTGTGTGAAAATTCACACAATATTTATTCATATCAGATATAAGATAGAATAAGAAAAAATAATATGAGATATAAAAAAGAGTAAGACTCACTCACAAATTGGGTCAAGTGACAAACTATATTTTCCAAAGACAGCAGCAACAATATCTCCTCTTCCACAAAGTCTTCTAGCACCTTCTTATTCCTTATCAAGAGTAGAGCCTAATTCCCATTTCCTTGAATGTGAGTGGGCAGCAGAAGCGATGCTATGACATCTTAGGCTAGATTGTAAAAGCTTGTGAGCTAGAACACCCCACAAGTGAAGTACTGGGCTGCCACGTAAGCAGTCCCACCACCATGAGGCCACCATGCCATGAGGAAGCCCAAACCAAGGCACATGGAAAAACATGTGGAGAGGCCATGGGACCTCATGAAGAGGAGATGGCTCACAACCCCCATCATTCCAACTACTGTCTGACTACAACTACTCAAGACCCCAAGCCAGAATCTCCCAGCAGAGCCCTTCCCAAGATCCTGACCCATAGAAACTGTGAGATAATGGCTGTTGTTGCTCTAAGCCACTATGTTTTGGGGTGATTTTTTAGGCAGCAATAGGTAACCAAAACAGATTACCAACCATTATTTCCAGAAAAGACCACTAATATCCTAGAAAACTGGTGGGAAAGGGTTTTTTAGGATCTCTTCTCCAGTATTATAGAGAAAGGTAAAGTTGGGAAGCAAAACTTGGGAATTACATGATGAAGCTGCCTATTCAAGATAGGTCCCTAATGACAAGGACTCAGTTGCAGTTGTTGCTTCCTATGATTACCATCAGACATCTTAATGGATTATTTGAAAGTTCTACACTGATACTCACCAACCACTTTACTCTGAAGGAGAAGAGTGCACTAAAGGCAAATATCACCCACAGTACTGAACAGGCAATAAGTCCCAACCAAAAGATTCTTGATTCAGCCTCTGACACAGTTTTATTCTCTTGAGAGGACTCCTATAAAAGAACATAAATTCAATTATCATGTTGTGAAATTTATCAATAAAAAGTTCAACATATTTAATAAAAAACATATTACCCACAAGTTCAAATATTAATACACATAGCCCAACTCCTAAGTTAGAACCCAAAAATACATGACTATCACTCTCGTAATTTTAGGAACTGATCTATATTAACTCAAGAATTTTGCATTTTCAGGGCAGGATGGATGGTTTACCACAACTCATGACAGTAAAGAGTGGTCTCTGATAGGCTTCTATTCAATTCTTCTTGCACTTGTACTATTTATTCATAAGGAAGCTCTAAATGATACCTTTCTGACCAATGATCAAGGAAATCACAGTTATAATCATTCTGGAGACTAAAAGGTCAAATTAGGGTCCAGAGGAAAAAAAAAAAACGGAATCAAGGGATTCTGGACAATAATCCAAATGTCTTAGCAATACCCAGGAATTTACAAGGGTGGTAAGTTGTTTCCAAGGTAGATTCCATAATATAAAGGAATACAGGCTCATTGAACACAGTGCCACTTTCTTAAAGTAACTTGTCAATACCCTTGGTGTACTGTCGCCAAGAATTTGGTCCTCTGCTTCCAAAACTTATTTCCACAAGGAAAGTGAATATTCACTATAGCGTAGCAGGCTAACCCAAAACAGACCAGGATCCCCAGGGCTCCTGAAGGCAGAAGCTTAGGAATAGAGTGCTCCGATCAGATATTCTATCCAGCTGCACTCCTCCTCCTTTTTCCTGCCCAGAAATGAAAGACGACCACAGGAGCAAAGACAGAACAAGATGTTAAAAGCAGTTATCTGCTGGGCATAGAGGGATTTATGGAGACACTAACAAAGGCAACACAGAGATCTTTTATCAGCAATCCCTGACAGGCAGCTTAGCACACTGTATGAACTCAGACCCAGTGTCTTCCCTCAAAGGATTCTGTTCTGTATATTGCTTGTTTCTGGTCTGAACTAGACAGAAAAATGCATTAAATTCTAGAAGGCCATCTCCTTTAGTGCTGACATGCCAAGTGATTTGGTATAGTGTTTTTAATTCTGAATACTTCATCTTTCAGTATTTAAATATAGTCTACAAATAATTTAGCTGATAACATTATTTAAAACAAAAAAGGCACTTTACCTTTCTAGATTCAAACACCCAACGGCTCTTTCCATCTTCATCATCAATGTGATTCCACCAACGTAGGCCAACCATTAGTCTACCTGTGACATTCTGGTGAAGATTAATATAAACAGGCACATTTTAAAAGCATTATTTAAAGATCTATCACAAGCTCCTATCTTAGTGTAACATCTCACAAACAAAAACCTTCAGCTTTACCTCCATAATATCCAGTTAGCAAAGACTACTATGTATCAGGCCTGGCTAAACGATTAAGTAAAATGGTAATGGCAGGACTAATAGGGGTAGAGGTGACAGAGCAAGCAACAAGTCCACCCATAAACATTACACCTTCTCTTTTCCCTCATGAACAATTTGCCCTTTCTCCAGTTCCCTAATTTTCCCTAAACCCCTTGCTATTTGGTTACTGTGACCTACTTTACATCCTGACTATAGCTACATATATTTTACAACTACATATCCCTGAAAATGATTATAGACACTGGCCTTCAGTCAGTCTCTCAAGTGTATCAAGCTCTTTTCCTACTTACTAAGGTAACAAATTAGTTTGATAGCTTTCCTAATCTTTATTTACTCAACAAATATTTACTGAGCATCTACTATGTGCTGGTAATACAACAGTGACTAACAGATACCAACTCCTTCCTCAGGGAAAGAGGTGAAGAGAGGCAGACAACCAATGCACAAATGTACCATTACCAACTGAGTTAAGTCCTGCAAGGGAAAAGTGTGGGATGCTTGAAGAGTATCACAGGGAAATTTGATCTAGTCTGGGTATCAGAAAATGACTCTCTGAGGAGTCAACATTTGGAATGAAATATAAAAGATAAATAAGAATCAACAGTACCATGGATGTTTAATTAATGGTGTCCACTAATAGATTCAGTGGTTCTGTGAACCTCGATGGGTAAAAAAAAATGTTACCTTCATTTTCATTAACCTCTGGCTAAAATTTAGCATATCTTTAAATTATGAATGTAGACAACAAACTATGAATGTAGGTAAAATTAAAAACACCCTGACACAATAGAAATCACAGGCATTTTTTTATTTTGTACTATATTTGCTGCAGTTACCTCAAAATATTGTAGTTTTGTTTTTTGTTTGGTTTTGTTTTGTTTTTTGTTTTTGAGACAGAGTTTCGCTCTTGCTGCCCAGGCTGGCATGCAACGGGGCGATCTCAGCTCACCACAACCTCTGCCTCCCGGGTTCAAACGATTCTCCTGCCTCAGCCTCCCAAGTAGCAGGGATTACAGGCATGCGCCATCATGCCCAGCTAATTTTGTATTTTTAGTAGAGATGGGGTTTCTCCATGTTGGTCAGGTTGGTCTCGAACTCCCAACCTCAGTGATTCACCCGCCTTGGCCTCCCAAAGTGCTGGGATTACAGGCGTAAGCCACCACGCATGGCCTCAAAATACTATTTATGCTCACCACTGCTTTGAAAGTAGTTAGCATATCATTAAATTATGAATGTAGACAACAAACTATGAATATAGGTAAAATTTAAAACACCCTGACACAATAGAAACCACAGACATTTTTCATTTTGTACTATACTTGCTGCAGTTATCTTAACATATTGTTTATGCTCACCACTGCTTTGAAAGTAGTTATTAGACCTGCCACTAGATCTTACCATTAATAAATTCATAAAGTATAGTAGTCCTCCCTTATCTGCAGGGGATACATTCCAAGACCCCCAGCAGATGCCTCAAATTGTGGTTAATACCAAACCTTATATATGCTATATTTTTTCCTATAAGTACATACCTATGATAATGCTTAATTTATAAATAACGCACAGTAAGAGAATAAGAAATAAAAATAGAACAATTATAACAACATAATCTAATAAAAGTTATGTGAATGTAGTTCTCTCTCCTCACACAGTATCTTACTGTTTAGTGTAGCGTATAGCAGTACTGAAACCGCAGAAAGTGAAACCTCAGATAATGGGGGAACTACTACACATATATCTCAATCAGAAATTTACTTTTTTAATATTTTTAAATTATATTTCAATATAAGTGACTTCCTTTGAAATCTTATGTATTTTATATATGTGAAAACTTATTCATGAGTTTATGAAAGGGGCCCATGGCATAAAAAGATTAGGAATCCCTGTATGAAGGTGATGTGGGAGGAAGAAGAGCATTCCAGATAGAGCAGCAGGCACCGATGCCCTAATGAAGAAAGTACAATCTATGGATTTATGGGACTTGGTCATTAATTGGATATGGAGTAGGAAGGAGGCAACTGATACATTTCTGGTTTGCTCAAGTAAAAAAATAGTGATTCCAGGCCCCACGAAAGGGAACACTCAAAAAAGAAGAGCTTTTGGGGAGTGGAAGATGACAAGTAGTATTTTACACATGTTAAGATATAAGATGCCTGGCCAGGCATGGTGGCTCACTTGGGTTCAAGACCAGCCTGGCTAACATAGTGAAACCCTGCCTCTACTAAAAGTACAAAAATTCGCTAGGGATGGTGGTGCATGCCTGTAGTCTCAGCTGTCTAGGAGGGTAAGGCAGGAGAATCGCTTGAACCCCAGGAGGCAGAGGTTGCAGTGAGCCGAGATCACACCACTGCATTCCAGCTTGCGTGACAAAGCAAGATTTTGTCTCAAAAAAAAAAAAAAAGATTTGAGATGCCTTCAAGACAGCCACATAAAAACGTCAAGAAGACACATGGAGAGGCCTTAAGTTGTGAAGACAAACCTGAATGGAGATACAGATCTGGGAGGCAACACAGCTTACAGATCAGCAATTCAAACCAGAAGCACAGACGGCACTCCTTAGGAAAGGAATACAGGAGAAGAAAAGGAAGAGTCTTATGAGACCAAAATTCCTATGGGAGAGATGCTAAGTAAAAAAAAAAAAAAGAGCTGGCAAGGGAGACCTAAACCAGAGGTCTCTTCTATAGGTATTTTCAAAGAATGCTCTCAGAATACTTTCAAACTCTTCTGTGTTCCCATTTTCTAACTCTTTATTTCCTGCTTTTATCTTTATTAGTTTATTTTCCTGATTTCTCACACTTATTGCTTGTTTTTGAAATTTCTGGACTCAAGTAGTCCATTATTTTCCCTCTTTCTTGTCTAAAATAAAAGGCTTTAGTCTATTATTTTCCCTCTGAATTCAGTTTTTGACATATTCAGAAAGTTTAACTGTAAATGATCACCATTAAGGTATAAATAACCTATATTTACAGTTTTTGCTTCCTTTTAAACCCAAGATATGTAGTAGTTTGCTTTTTAAAAAGAATTCCAATTTCAACAACTACTTTCTATTAATTTCTAGTTCTGTTTCTTTGGAGTAGAAAATGTAGGTGCTTTGGGCAATTTTATTTTGATTTTCTTCACAGTGATATTTAGTCAATTTTTGTAAATGTTCCACAGGCATTTAACAAGAAAGTATTCTCTCTGTCATACAAAGTCCCAAATACTGCTATCAAATTGATGTTGCCAATTATTTCATTCAGATCCTTCAGAACTTCTTTATTTTTTGGCACTTTGGTTTGTTAAAGATAGTACTTTGTTAAACTCATCATAATGCTTTTCTATTTTCTAATATTTCCAATTTTTTTACCATACATAGTTTGATATAATTTTACTCTGTGAATGATCTTCACTGTGATTCATAAAATCACCTTTTTTTGTTCCTCTTAGTGCTTTCTTACTCTGATCCATATCTCATCTGATAATAATACAATGCCAAGTTTCTTTTTGTTTGAGTTGATCTTTGCCTTCTTTTATTTTTGCCTGATGTTATCTTTGCCTTCTTTTATTTTTTCTAATGTCATTAATTTGGTTAGATCTTTTGTTTGGACTTTGATTTCTGACCAATCTTAGTATTCTTGTCTTTAAATGGGTAGTTTAATCAAATTACATTTCCTATTATAATGAATTTGCTATTACTTACATTACTTTATACATGTACTTTCTGATTTAAGCTTCCTTGACAGTTGCTTTGTTTTCCTTCTTTTGCTCTATGAACTGTTTTACTTGCTCCATCTTCTCCAATGTTGCAGAAGATACACGACTGGTTTTAAATTTTACTAATAGTTGCCATTATTATTTTTTTTTTTGAGATGGAGTCTTGCTCTGTTGCCCAGGCTAGAGTGCAGTGGCGCAATCTCGGCTCACTGCCAAGCTCCGCCTCCTGCCTCAGCCTCCTGAGTAGCTTGGGACTACAGGCGCCTGCCACCATGCCCGGCTCATTTTTTTTTTTTTTTTTTTTAGCAGAGATGGGGTTTCACCATGTTAGCCAGGATGGTCTCGATCTCCTGACCTCATGATCCACCCACCTCAGCCTCCCAAAGTGCTGGGATTATAGGCGTGAGCCACCGCGCACAGCCATAGTTGCCATTAAATTTTTAAAACCATTATTTAACCTTTTTTACTCAATTTGTCAGAGTGAAGAATAAAATAAAAACCAATATAAGCTTTAGCATTTAAGCATACCTTTAAATTATTTTCCCTTCTCTACCTCTTCTTTATCTTCATTAACATCACCTAGGGCAAGCCTATCCAACCCTCTGCCCACAGGCCTCATGCTGCCCAGGACAGCTTTGAATGCGGCCCAAGAGAAATTCGTAAACTTTCTTAAAACATTATGAGATTTTTGTGTGTGTGATTTTTTTTTTTAAGCTCATCAGCTAATGTTAGTGTATTTTATGTGTGGCCCAAGATAATTCTTTCTTCCACTGTGGCCCAGGGAAACCAAAAGATTAGACACCCAGGGGTTTAGATGAAGATTGATTTTTTGTTTTTTTAGTAAGTACATTGAGATTTATAACAATTATGACACATCTCTATCTTAACTGTTTCAGAACCCTACTTATCCCAAGTCCACTTAATAATTTCCCTATTCTTGACTTCTTAATTTTGCTTTATATCTCCATTGTTTTGCTATCTATAAGTAATTTTGCCAAGGATAAAAGGGTGCCATTTTTTAAGCCCTTGTTTAAAAACAAAAATAAACAAACAAATAAACCTTATCAGAAAATAAACTATTTTGATCGCATTTTTTAAAACTCTAAACCCAGAAAAATTTTAAGAATTTGGAAATTACCAGGAAGAACTGACTGGAAAGCATGTTCTATTTGGCTGAACAGAAATTTTATGAACAACAAAAAGAAACGTGTATCAAAACTGTGAGCAGTATGTACTAAATACTTTGGAGCATAAAGTAACAGAAGAAATTCAAAGAAATGCAAGCCAAAGAAGACTGGACAAAAGAAAAACCTAAAGAAAACAGACCTTTGAAATCTTCCTTCTCAGCATTATGCGGCCTATGGAAACTGGCCATCACCAAGCCAACCACTTCAGATATCTTTAAGAATTAAAAGATGGCCAGGCGCAGTGGCTCACGCCTGTAATCCCAGCACTTTGGGAGGCTGAGGCGGGCAGATCACTTGAGGTCAGAAGTTCGAGACCAGCCTGACCAACATGGAGAAACCCCGCCTGTACTAAAAATACAAAAAAATTAGCCAGGCGTGGTGGTGCATGCCTGTAATCCCAGCTACTCGGGAGTCTGAGGCAGGAGAATCACCTGAACCCAGGAGGCAGAGGTTGCGGTGAGCCAAGATCATGCCATTGCACTCCAGCCTGGGCAACAAAAGTGAAACTCCGTCTCAAAAAAAAAAGAATTAAAAGATCTAAAAATGGCTACATTGGTGGGTGTGAATAGGGTTGTAACATCTTACTAGTCTTTGAATCAGTATATGTCTCTGAAACTCCAAAATCAGCCTTTGATTTTTTTCTCCACTATTTTACTATATTTTCGAACACACACAGTTAAATTTTACAGTGAATACCCAAATATCTATCATCTAGAGTCCATATTTAATATTTTATTATGCTTACTTATCTATTTATTATGTACCTATCTATCCATCCATCCATCTCTCTAATCATTGTTCTTGAGTTTGAAACCATTTCTTACACTCCTTTCTATCCCCTACAGCAGGGTGTCTCAACCTTGGCACAACTGACATTTTGGGTCAGGTAGTTCTTTGTTGCAGAGGGGCCGTCCTGTGTGTTAGGATATTTAGCAGCGTACCTGCCCTCTAGCCACTAGATGTCAACAGCACACTCCTCCCACCTCCAGTCATGACAACCAAAAACATTTTGGACACTGACAAATATTCAGTGGGTGGCACGCTTGTCTCTGGTTGAGAAACACTGCCTTAAAGCATCCATAGGAGCCTTTTCAAAAGGTAGGTATTTTTTAGGTATTTGTGGACAAACTACACTGGGGCCTTATCTAGAAATTATATACAACACACCTACAGGTAAGCCTGAAGCAAAACCCATGGTATGGATTAGAAGCAACATTGTAGGGTCTATGGTTGCTAGTCACATTTGTTTGTTTATTTGACTTTAAAGCTGATGTAGGTTAGAATATGGCACAGAAAAATCAGCAGCACAGTAACCTACATGTCTCATCTTGTATTGTCAAAGGGAAAAAATGAAAAAAAAAAAAAAAAAACTACATGCAATTTGATATATCTAGCACTTCAACACAGATGAGGTTTGAAGTAACAAAAGATTAACAATAATGCAAAATGCTAACTGTCATATTTTTATACATCATTTTCATATTAAATATAATTTTAAAATAAAAACAATCAAAATTACCTTCACTGCCCAAAAGTCACACGACAACAACAAGATAATTGTAACCATACAGGTAATAAAGCTGCTGCTGAGCAACTCACAGAGAAGACAGACGATGATTGCACTGACTCGAAAGAATAAGTGGAAAAACGATGCTACTGGATGTCTGAAAACCAAAACACAATGAAAGAAATGCAATTACATTTTACTACAGGTACTAGCAAATGTAGAGAAAAATGTTTTAGCCATCGTGTAACCGTGAAGAGTTTTGTCAAAATAAAAGAGGTGACTTTAGTAGGAGGAAGCAAACCTCCTAGCTCTCTTTTTCTTAAGCCCCACTATTTGACTAGGCCCTGTAGTTACAGAAAATACACTATGCACAGATGACTTTAACACCTCATTGAATATAAACTTTCACAAAATAGATAATAAAGAATTTTACCTCTCTTGGAGAAATAAGGAAACTGTATCTTAGAATTTGAATCCTGTTTTCAAATCACGCCAAAAGAATTCCTTAGCCCTCAGAAATCACTCAGACATTAAGACAAAGTTATCAGGTAGTTTTTTTTTTTTTTTTTTGAGATGGAGTCTCGCTCCGTCGCCCAGGCTGGAGTTTGGTGGCGCAATCTCGGCTCACTGCAAACTTCACCTCCTGGGTTCACGCCATTGTCCTGCCTCAGCCTCCCAAGTAGCTGGGACTACAGGTGCCTGCCACCACGCCTGGCTAATTTTTTGTATTTTCAGTAGAGATGGGGTTTTCACCATGTTAGCCAGGATGATCTCAATCTCCTGACCTCGTGATCCACCTGCCTCGGCCTCCCAAAGTGCTGGGATTACAGGCGTGAGCCATCGCGCCCAGCCTGTTTCTTGTTTTTCAATAGCTTTTTTGAGATATAATTCACATATCATACAATTTACTTATTTAAGGTAAACAATCTAATGGTTTTTAGTACATTCACAGATTTGTACAACCATCACTCCAATTTTACAACTTTTCATTACCCCAGACAGAATCTTTGCACCCACTGGCAGTCATTCCCCATTTACCTTCAAACCCCTCAGCTTCTAGCAACAGCTAATCTATCTTCTGTCTCTACAGATTTGCCTATTCTGGACATTTCATATAAATGAAATCATACAATATGTGGTCTTTTGTGACTGGCATGAAAGATGAAAGAAAAGTAAAAAACAGCATTTTAGCAGGGTTCAAGTAGAATTTGCTTTCGATAAGTGAATTTCTTTAGAGAGAATTAAATTTAGAATAGAAATGTTATGTGATTTTGAAATGTGCACAATAAATCAAAATGTAAAGTATCTATAGAAACTATATAAAGAAATGGTACATTCTTGGAAAATAGCACAGAATTAAAAACACAGGTGTTCAAATAATTGGATTTGCTGATTTAAAAACTCAGTATTAAGTATGCCAATTATTCACAGGAAAATCTGAAATGTCATCTTTGTCTTACACTAAATGTCAAATTAGCAACATGCAGTATTCACAAGCACATTGAAACAACTCTGCCTTGACTCCCATCAGCTAGCACTGACATACATACAGAACAGCACTGGACACTAACACAGCTCATGCAACTTCTCCTCCTACCTGATTTTGGCTTTTCTTGGTCTATTAGTCGTCTCCTCTTCCGCATCAAACAGTGAAACATCTTTAGTGTCATCATTACTATCCTGGTAGGAAAAATAAATGGTCAAGAAGCAAAACAAAATTCAGTGTTTACACAGCCACTGCATGCAAAGCTGCATACTCATCAAAATAGAAGATAAAATAATGTGGTTACAGCATCAGGAATTCAAAACCTAGGAAAAGGACACATGCAGATCCTCCACCCCGCCTCCTCAAATCATCTGGCAAAAACCCCAGAGAATAATCGAAGTCTCAGCTCCTCCATCCCTGCCCCTAGGCTGCACCATCTGAGAACTCTGGGGTGCAGATGAGGCTACTACAACTTAACACCTATCCTCCTCACCTGTTCTCTCCCAAGTCACAGAGCAAGCCGAGGCTACTGGGGATAATCTCAAGGTTTCTGGCTCCTTCACAAAATCATCTGACTGCAACCTTAGTTCCATGACCCCTTCTCACAACTCCTTCTCTTCTTATCCAAGGCTAAACCAATTATTTGTGCTCAGAATAACTTCTTTTCATGCCTCCTCGGGGATTTGTTTCATCATTTTCCCCTGTATTTACACTTTCTTCTATCTTCAAGTCTATCTATTGGATCTTTCCTTTTTGTTGTTGTTGAAATGGGGTTTTGCTCATCACCCAGGCTGGAGTGCAATGGCATGATCTTGGCTCACTGCAACCTCCGCCTCCCGGGTTCAAACAATTCTCCTGCTTCAGCCTTCCAAGTTGCTGGGATTACAGGCGTGTGCCACCACACCCAGCTAATTTTCATATTTTTAGTTGAGACAGGGTTTCACCATGTTGGCCAGGCTGGTCTTGAACTCCTGACCTCAGGTGATCTGTCCGCCTCAGCCTCCCAAAGTGCTGGGATTACAGGCCTGAGCCACCACGCCTGGCCTCTATTGAATCTTTCTAATCAGCATATGCATATAAACTTCTTCAAGGCCACTTATTAGGCAAAAAAAGATTTTTTTAAGAACCCTGATCCTGAATCTCCTCTTCAATCCTCTACCTTCCCAAAGCATTGCTTCCTTTTACAACCTTAGGCTTTTTTTTTTTTTTTTTTTGAGATGGAGTCTTGCTCTGTCGCCCAGGCTGGAGTACAGTGGTATGGTCTCAGCTTACTGCAACCTGACCTCCTGGGTTCAAGCTAGATTCCAGTGCCTCAGCCTCCTGAGTAACTGGGATTACAGGAGTGTGTCTCGGCTAATTAGCCTGGCTAATTTTTGTATTTTTAGTAGAGACAGAGTCTCACCACATTGGCCAGGCTGGTTTCAAACTCCTGACCTCAAGGGATCCGCCCACCTCACCCTCCCATAGTGCTGGGATTATAGGTGTGAGCCACCATGCCCAACCAAGACTGTCTTTGCATTGTAGTAAACCCTAGTGTCTAGCAGAGCATTCAGCCAAGTGGTACAGTATTTGTTGAAGGCATGAGTAAATAAGCAAAGGAGACGATAATATACAGCTGACTGTGATCAGGGCTGAGAAATCTAAGTGCAAATGGGAGCCAGGGAAGGAAGCAAATCATTCCTACTACAGGGCACTGGAGAAGCTTTCTGGAGGAGAGTTTGTCAGCTGGGCCCTGACAGTCCGCGTAGGCCTCCCTAGACTAGGTATATTTTGAAAGGCACAGGTGGGAATACAGGAAGTTTGTCTAAGAAACGGTCAAGTAGCTCATGCAGTAAGTGATGGGTGCGAGAAGCTCCTACTGAGCTAAGGCTGAAAAGGTAAAATGGATTCAGGTCTATGAGACTAGTGGTTCTCAACCTTGGCTACAATTAGAATGCTCTTTTTCTTAAAAAACAAACAAGCAAACAAAAAAAGGCTGATACTTGGGTCCAGCCCTCAGTGGTTCAGATATAATTGCTTTGAGGTGTGATCATAACGTACAGCAAGATTGAGATCCACCGTATGATGTTATGAATAAAAAGCTGAGGCCTTCTGCTCTCGATCCCAACAGTCTAATCGCCATCCAGTGGCCAGGGACACTTTTTCACATCAAATCCTATCATTCCCCTACTGAAACCTCTCAGCACTATGACTGAAAAACAGACTCCCTATCATGACCTATCATGATCTGGTCCCTGCCAATCTCTAAGACCTTATCTCAGGCCACTCACTCTTCATTAACTGTGGTAGGCTGAATACCTCCTCACCCCTCCCAAAAATGTTTAGGTTCTAATCTCTGGAACCTGTGAATATGTAAATTTACTTGGCAAAAAGAATTTCACAGATGAGATTAAGTTAAGGATCTTGAGGTCAAGAGATCATCCTGGATTACCCAGGCTGGTCAGATGACGTGATCACAATGGTCCTTACAAGGGAAACAAAGGAGGGTCAGTGAGAGAAGGTGATGAAACAAGCAAAGTAGAGGTGAGAGACAGAGATTTGAACAGGCTGCGCTGATGGCATTAAGATGGGGAAGGGATCCCAGGTGTTTAGAAGCTGAATCAGGCAAGGAAACTGATTCTCCAGAACCCCTACCCACACCTTGATGTTTAACCCCTTGAGCCTCATTCTGGACTTCTGACCACCAGAACTTTACAACAGTACATATGACTTCACTGCCGCAGTAGCAACAGGAAATTTATACAGTACCTAAGCTCCTGCCAGACTGGCCTTTTTTTTTTTTTGACACAGGGTCTGGCTCTCGCCCAGGCTGGAGTGCAGTGGAGCAATCAGGGGTCACTACTGCAGGCTCTACATCTCAGCCTCCTGAGTACTGCAAGCCACCATATCTAATATTTTAATTTCTTGCAGAAATAGGGTCTCGCTATGTTGCCCAGGCTAGTCTCAAACTCCCGGGCTCAAGCAATTCTCCTGCCTTAGCCTCCCAAAGTGCTACGATTAGAGGCATGAGCCACCATGCCCAGGCTGGCCTTCTTTTCAGTTCCTTAAACATGCCAAACTTGGGCCCCGTCAGGTTCTTTTGCACTTATGGTTCATATTACCTAGAACACTATTCTCTTACCCTGCTCTTTGAAAGACTGATTTCTTCTCATTTATTCAGTAAACACTGAGTGCCTACCAAGTGCCAGGTACTGCTGTAAGTGGTACAGATTAAAAAAAAAAAAAAAAGACAAATAGCTTTGCACTCCTGGAGTTACATTTACTAAGATGGGGAAGACCATGGACACAAAAGATTTCGGGGCAAAATCAGCAGTTTGATTTTGGGCATTTTAAGATGCTAAATGACATTTTAAGATGCTAAAACCAAAAAAGCATTGAAAGGGAGATCCATTGGAGTGTTTTAAGTGTAAGACTGCATGTTCTGACTCACCTGTTAGAAAGAGAATTCTGGCTACTGTAGTAAAAATCTGGAGGGGGAGGGGAGAAGAAGGAGGGACAAAAGCACAACACTAGGAGACTGGTTAGGAAACTACTTTAATCACGAGGCCAAGAAGTAATGGCTTGGTCTAAGATGGATGCAGTGGAGGTGATGAAAAATAGATTCCAAGAACATTTTAAGGTAGAGCTGACAGGATTTGCTGATGGACTGACTGGGGAGGTGGAGGAAGGGTAAATACAAGGAATCAAGGAAGATTCCAAAGTTTTTGTCCTGGACAACTAAAAAGATAAAGATGGCTAAGACAGACTCCCGGCATTCCAATAATTAGAGATCACAAAGATAAGAAGGAATAGGCTGTGCGGACTGAAAAAGAAGTACCAAGGAACATAAGGTGAGCCAGGAGGGGTAGTGTCCTGGAAACCAAAGTGCCTCCAGGAGGAGGATCCATCATCTGTGTCAAATGCTGCTCACAAGTAAGATGAAAACCAAAGAGAGACCACTGTATTTTTTTTCTTTTTTTTGAGACGGAGTCTCGCTCTGTCGCCAGGCTGGAGTGCAATGGCGTGATCTTGGCTCACTGCAACCTCCGCCTCCCGGGTTCAAGCGACTCCCCTGCGTCAGCCTCAGCCTCCCGAGTAGCTGAGACTACAGGCACAGGCCACCGCCCCCAGGTAATTTTTGTATTTTTAGTAGAGACGGGGTTTCACCATGTTGGCCAGGATGGTCTCCATCTCTTGACCTCATGATCCACCCACCCTGGCCTCCCAAAGTGCTGGGATTACAGCCATGAGCCCTGCGCCCAGCCATGACCACTGTATTTTTAACAGGTCATCGGGGAACTCAGTAAGAGCAGTTCCAGTATGGTTGGGAGAGGGGAAGAGAGACTGACTAGAATGAATACAAGAGAGACTGGAAGAATTAAAAGACAAGTATATATGATACAAGTCTTTAAAGGAAAAAGAATGGAGTGACCAGTGAAAGAGCATGTGGTGTCAAGTTTGTTTTTTTTGTTTGTTTATTTGTTTTGAGACGGAGTCGCCCAGACTGGAGTGCAGTGGCACGATCTCGGCTCACTGCAAGCTCCGCCTCCCAGGTTTACGCCATTCTCCTGCCTCAGCTTCCCGAGTAGCTGGGATTACAGGTGCCCACCACCACCCCCGGCTAATTTGTTGTTTTTCAGTACAGACGGGGTTTCACCGTGTTAGCCAGGATGGTCTCGATCTCCTGACCTCGTGATCCACCCGCCTCGGCCTCCCAAAGTGCTGGGATTACAGGTGTGAGCCACCGCACCCGGCCAAGTTTTCATTTTCTAAGGTAAGAGAAATTAAAACACGTTTATATGTTGATGTGAGCAAACGTTTAAAAGGATTAAAAAACTGATGATGCAAGAAAGAGAATTACTAGAACAATGCCTTCCAGTAGGCAAGAGGAGATGGAAACCAGGACACAGTAGACAGGAAGACCTAAGAATGGAGCACTGACAGTCCAATTATCATAAAAGAATATGAGACCCTGAGTAAACATGCAAATAAATAGGCAGCTAGTGTGAAAATTGTCTTCCGACGGCTTCCATTTTCAGTGAAACAAGAAGCAACGTTACCAGCTGAGAGAGGATAAGAGAAGAAACGTTGAAGATTTGAGTTTTAATAGTTGCCTAAGGCGAGAGGGTGAAGGGGCTATGGAAATGTAGAATGACCGCCTGGCAGCACTAAGGGCTCGACTGAGGTTCACATCACAAACTTATCAAGTGGGAACAGTCGGCCGGGCCTGGCGGCTCACGCCTGTAATCCTAGCACTTTGGAAGGCCGAGGCGGGTGGATAACCTGAGGTCAGGAGCTCAAGACCAGCCTGGTTAATATGGTGAAACCCCATCTCTACTAAAAATACAAAAATTAGCCGGGCGTGGTGGCGGGCGCCTGTAATCCCAGCTACTCTGGAGGGTGAGGCAGAAGAATCGCTTGAAGCCGGGAGGCGGAGGTTGCAGTGAGCCGAGATCACACCATTGTACTCCAGCCTGGGCAACAAGAGTGAAACTCCGTCTCATAACTGAATGAATGAATGAATGAATAAATAAATAAATAAATAAATAGTGGGAACAGTCAACATGGTTGCGTTTCTCCAGCCTCATCCGGCCTGGGCGCAGGTTCAAATGTCAGAAGCATGTGAACCTGAACAACTCCATCTTCAATAGGAGCTGGGTAAAATGAGGCTGAAACCTACTGGGCTGCATTCCCAGACAGGGCATTCTAAATCACAGGATGAGATGTGAGGTCGGCACAAAATACAGGTCATAAAGACCTTGCTGAAAAAACAGGTTGCAATAAAGGAGCCAGCCAAAACCCACCAAGACCAAGATGGCCACGAGAGTGGCCACTGGTCGTCCTCACTACTAGACTCCCATCAGCGCCATGCCAGTTTACAAATGCCATGGCAACATCAGGAAGTTACTCTCTATGATCTAAAAGGGGAGGAATGAATAATCCACCCCTTGTTAACCATATCACTAAGAAATACCCATAAAAATGGGCCACCAGCAGCCCTCCAGGCTGCTCTATGGAGTAGCCACTCCTTTACTTTCTTAATAAACTTGCTTTCACTTTGCACTGTGGACTCACCCTGAATTCCTTCTTGCCTGATCCAAGACTTCTTTTGTTTTGTTTGAGACGGAGTCTCCCTCTGTAGCCAGGCTGGATGGAGTGCAGTGGCCCGCGGCTCACTGCAACCTCGGCCTCCCCAGTTCAAGCGATTCTCCTGCCTCAGCCTCCCGAGTAGCTGGGACTACAGGCGTGCACCATCACGCCCAACTAATTTTTGTATTTTTAGTAGAGACAGGGTTTCACCAAGTTGGCCAGGACGGTCTCGATCTCTTGACCTCATGATCCACCCACCTCGTCCTCCCAAAGTGCTGGGATTACAGGCCTGAGTCACCAAGCCCGGCCAAGGACCCTCTTTTCGGGTCTGGATCGGGACACCTTTCCTGTAATACAGCTGAATTTAACCATTATTAGATTTTCTCCACTCAAGGCATCTCCTCATAAGCAGTCTTTCCTGACCATAACTCTTAGTTGTCCTATCCTCAGACACTTGTTATTTCATCACCCTGCCTTTGCAATTATCTGAAAATATCTTTGGTTATACAATTTATCGTGTCTCCCCACCCAACCCCCATCTCCCAGAACCCACTTCCCTAACCCGAAAATACGGGGCAAGAAACCTGTCTGTACTGGTCACAACCCTATCCCTGGGCCTACAACCGTGTCTGAGTCATAGTAATCCCTCAACAAATTTTGTGTGAACCGAAAGAAAAAAACACTCAAGACAAAAGTGACCATAAACAGTAGTTTTTTCTAAAAATATTATTATTCTTACGAGTCTCTGGTTGCCAACATGTGGACTACAATTAACTCTAAGAGCACAAAGGAGAGAATCACCAACAACATTAGTTTGGAAACAGCAATTTGAAAGCGAGGCTCTGGCGGTGTCGCCGATTCCTACAAGATAGCATCGCACCCCTGGGTGTCAGGAAGCTAAGAGGCCCGCAGGCCGCTCCTCCTCAACTCCACCCCGGCAATAAGGGTTGAAGAAAGAGAGACCCCCACTCGCGCTGGTTAACAACGGGCGTCCCCACAGCCGCAAGAAGTACTTGCTCTGCGCCGCACGGATCACGCCTCCCCCAGCGGCCTCAGAACCCCCAGCAGCCCTCCTCAGACAACTACCCACAGCCCTCCACTCCCGGCCGCCCCGCTCCTCCTCGAGTTCGAGTAGCGGGCGCGGGGGACGCGGGCTCCAGTCCCACCGAACCTGCAGAGCCAGTCCCAGGAGCCGCCACCCTCCCAGCGCGCCCTCAGCCCCTCACCTGCGGCAACACGGCGGCCCTACGCCAGCCCTACTTCCGGGAGCCACGTCAGCGCAGCAGCGTACGGGTCCGGGTCGGAACTGACGCGACCCGTCACCAAGGGCCAGCAGGGACCACTGTAAGAGCCTCAGTCCGGCCTCACCTCCGCTTTGAGGGAGCAACTCCAGGGGCGAGGCGAGCGGGGGCGGGGCGAGCGGGGGCGGGGCGAGCGGGGGCGGGGCGAGCGGGGGCGGGGCGAGCGGGGGCGGGGCGAGCGGGGGCGGGGCGAGCAGCCCGGACACGGCGAAGGCGGAGCCTGGAGCAGGAGTGAAAGGGAAAGGCATTGGGGCCACAGTGGGCTCCAAGTGGAAAGCTTCATGGTCTGTTTTACGGAAGTATTTGCTGTCCACCCAATGCAAATTCTAAAGTCGTTCCCCCAGCGTTGCTGCCCCGAATGCAGGGGGGCGGGGTTTTATTGTATAATATAATTTTCTTTAAATATTTTACAAAGACTTACTCCTGTACAGTATTACTTTTGTACTTTAAATTGTAGAAGCAACTTTTTAAAATATGTTCTTGCAGAGAAGTAAAACGTTAAGAAAAACAAGGCAGGAGGACTCTAGAGTAACTAATGGACGGTATTATTATGGGAGGTATAAACTTAGACTCCAGGAGTTGAGACCTTGCGCCCTGGAGCTTAGGCGCCTGGGAACTCTATTGCCAATCATATCACCAACCTTTATGTACTTCTTTCGTCGTTGTAAAGTGGGGGTGATAATGGTTTCCTTACAGTGTAAGTATCTAGTAAATGGGAGACGTTATACTTATTACAGTTTTAAGTCCAGCCGCTCATGCTGTGATCTTGCCTGAACAAAGGATGTGAAATTAAGGGGCGTTAAGTCATCTTTGAAGCGGTGATGATGACAATATCCTATCTGTCTGGCCGAGTCAGACTGCTGTTGGCATAGTGGTATTTGCACGTTTCCTTAATTGAAGGGATTCTATTAAAATCACAAATTTTATGTGGCTGTTTGCCAGTGCCATTTAAAACCTAATATTCTAATAATGAAAGGGGGAAAACACACACACGCGTTTCTCAAAGGCGAGACATTTCGGCAGCACAATTGCATTCGTGCCCTTGGAGATGAAAAGCTGACAAATTTGGGGCCTGTACGTCCAGCCTGCCCATGGCAGGTTTTCAGTGGTCCACTCAGTGCTGTGGAGTTTTGTGTTGTTTTTCGTAGTTTTTGGTTTTTTAAGGCATTGTGTTTGAATTCATTATCGTCTTTTAATTTTTAATAGCTAATTTTTAAAGCTAATTTTATATTTTTAGTAGAAACGAGGTTTCACCACGATGGTCAGGCTGGTATCAAACTCCTGATCTCAGGTGAGCCACCCGCCTCAGTCTCCCAAAGTGCTGGGACTACAGGCGTGAGCCACCGCACCTGGTCAAGGCTTGAACTTTCTAATGGGCCATAGCTCTTGTAGTGGGCTGCACTCTTCTAAATTACCTGGTCCCTGCACCATAGTCCAAAGGTTTAAGCAGAAACCTCAATGCACTTGATGTTACTGGCCCTCTTTGTACAGAGGATAAATATGCTAATTCTCTTCCTTAGGAGTTAGCCCTGAGAAGGAAAAGCTCAATGTTGTCAGATGCAACAGGTCAACCCCACTGAGGGCTTCCCCTTTTAAATTCTTAATGGGTTTCATCAGGCTTCTGTGCAAAAATACCAGAAAACTCCAATGCATTACCCTGATATAATCCCATAACTTCATTTGCCAGAAGAACTAATAGCACTAAATTGGTAGTGATGAATGGTATCTAATTTCCAGTGATCATCTCCCCATCCCCCATCAACGAAACTGGGCTTTCCTAATGCTCACTAAATTGTTTTCAGTGGGACTACAGATGCTAATCTCGCCCAACCTCCTTCTGTTTTCTTATTTTGATGATATCAAATATTTGGCTCAGAGGAAGATAATTGGGAGTTCCCACATTAATTACCAGGAAGAAACAGTCAAAAAAAAAAAAAAAAGGCCAAATAGCAACATCCGCTTGGCTTTCTGTTTATTGTAAAACATTGTAATTTCCCAAGGCTGGTTTAGATAAATACATTTTGTCCAAGTTCAGGGGCCGCTGTTTTCCCTTGCTTCGTGAAATTATCAATAGGCAGGCCTTTGATCTTCCTGATCCATGCAGCTTTGCTGGCTTTTCCTGGATCAACCACTCCAGTGGACTCCCTGGCCTGATATTCCTTCATCTTGGCTTCCTGGTGCTCCTTCTCCTCCTTCACGGTCAACAGCACAAACTCAGTGTTCACTCTAAAAGGATCAAGGGATGTATAGATGCGAGGCCGTTCTTTCTTAAGAGACAGGGTGGCTGTGCCCACTTGTGGAGCTAGCATGCGGTTTGGTTTAATGACCTGCATACTGGTCAGGGGACCCATACTGCACACAGCCCTTTCAATTGAACTGGTCACTTGGTCTCCACCCTTTAAGCTGCCAGAGAACCTGGAGCGGATAATCATGGGCTGGGGTATGGTGGACTGGACTCTAGGACTGTGCAAAGAGATCTTCAAGTTGGGCTGCAGTTTCTGGATTTCAAGGGGAATACTGGTTCGTTTCACATCCATAGGAGGATTGCTCAATCTCAACTGATCAACTGCACGTTGGATTGATTTTCCTTTGAAATTCAAGACCTTCCTTGGGTATGAAATTGAAGGTCCCCAGACATCAGTAATTTCTGTTTGGGGCCTACAGGGATAGGCAAATTCCCTGGAATTATGGGCTTGCTGCAGGGCGCTAACAGTCAGGAGGAATTGGTCAGGTGACATAGGGATTTTCCAAGACTTTTTCGTTGGGTGACTGGGCAGTTTTCCAGGAGTTTCCAATTGTCCTTGTTTTTGTGCTTTCTCCACATCATCTGCTTTTTCAAAAAAAAGAAAATTTTAAAAAATTGGCGTTCTATGAAAAATATTAAGTACGTAGGCATTAAGTACTTGGGCATTCAAACTTCGAAGCACATTGAGGTCTTTGTTGCCCAACAGGTATGCCATCATACAGGCAGGCACCCTGAGTGGTATTAGAAATGCTGATACTAGAAACAATTTAATAAAACAAATTTTTTTGTTTGTTTGTTTTTGTTTTTGAGACAGAGTCTCGCTCTGTCACCCAGGCTGGAGTGCAGTGGCATGTTCTCTGCTCACTGCAAGCTCTGCCTTCCGGGTTCACGCCGTTCTCCTGCCTCAGCCTCCCAAGTAGCTGAGACTACAGGCGTCCGCCACCATGCCCGGCTAATTTTTTGTATTTTTTTTTAGTAGAGACAGGGTTTCACCGTGTTAGCCAGGATGGTCTCGATCTCCTGACCTCGTGATCCGCCCGCCTCGGCCTCCCAAAATGCTGGGATTACAGGCGTGAGCCACCACAGCCGGCCAATAAAACAAGTTTTTAATAAAATGCTAGTATTGAGTAAAGAGTATATTAGCCTCTAAGTGTGCATATTTTGAATGCAACAGATGTGATTTCAATGCTACACATATTTTTGAAAATGTGAAGTTGAGGCCGGGCGCGGTGGCTCACGCCTGTAATCCCAGCACTTTGGGAGACCCAGGCGGGTGGATCACGAGGTCAGGCGATCCAGACCATCCTGGCTAACACGGTGAAACCCCGTCTCTACTAAAAATACAAAAAATTAGCCAGGCGTGGCGGCGGGCGCCTGTAGTCCCAGCTACTCGGGAGGCTGAGGCAGGAGAATGGCGTGAACCCAGGAGGCAGAGCTTGCAGTAAGCCAAGATCGCGCCACTGCACTCCAGCCTGGGTGACAGAGCAAGACTCCGTCTCAAAAAAAAAAAGAAAATGTGAAGTTGGGAATGACCTTCACATCTCATTCATGATTCACACAAAGCAGATCTTATAAATTTATAGTAGCATAACTGTATTTTTCAAAATAATTATATTGCAAAATTTGATCTTTACCTTATTAATCAAATTTGACTCCAAATAATCTTGAATGTTGCCCAAAATAAAACCTGTCTTCAGGCTGGGTGCGGTGGCTCATGCCTGTAATCCCAGCACTTTGGGAGGCCTAGGTGGGTAGATCACCTGAGGTCGGGAGTTCGAGACCAGCCTGACCAACATGGAGAAACCCCGTCTCTACTAAAAATACAAAAAAATTAGCCGGGCGTGGTGGCAGGCGCCTGTAATCCTAGCTACTCAGGAGGCTGAGGCAGGAGAATCGCTCGAACTCAGGAGGCAGAGGTTGCGGTGAGCCGAGATCATGCCACTGCACTCCAGCCTGGGCAACAGAGCGAGACTCCATCTCAAAAAAAAAAAAAAAACTGAGTGAAATCAAGATGTCAAAATCTTCCCTATTCTCCTTGCAAACTCAAAAAGAGAATTTTTCTCCTTTTATAAAAAAAGGAATTGTGATGAGCTCATTGTTTATTAATTTGTCTTTTTTCAAATGATAATGTATTGTGGATCTCTTTCCAAGTTAGTATATACAGATCCTCATCATACAATTTTTAGCTGTATATAATATTCCATACAATATATTTTTTTATTACTTAGCCATTGCCCATTGATGGACATTAAGTTTGTTAATGGTCAACCTAGAAGAAAATGCAGACCCCATTTTGGGAGGCTGAGGCAGGAGGATTGCTTGAGCCCTGCATTTGGAGGTTACAGTGAGCTATGATTGCACCACTGTACTCCAGCCTGGGGAACAGAGTGAAATCCTGTCTCAGAGAAAAGAAGAATTCTAACCTGTTCATCTCATAACATTATTATGGATATAATAATAAGATCACTAAAATCATGTAAATAAAAGTACATTGTTAGGGAAGAGGTTTAAAACTATAGAGAAATATAGAGTTGTTTACAGAATTTGAATGTCTTTTTAAAATTTGCTTTAAAATATAATACTTGTCAGCTAATAACATAAAAAAGAAATTCAAGTTATTTTCAAAGGATGGGGAGAAGTAAGCAAAAACACATGCTGAATTAGCAAACTCAGAGTGAAAACTGTGTTTCCATTATGATTAAGTTGGTAGGCAAAAACTACTCAGTGGAAAGTAGAGTGGTGGGTTATTGAACCTTTCCCTCATACTATCATCATCGGAACACTTTTGTGGAGTGTTGTCTATGTAGAAAAGCATGCTAGTTCCCAAGGTTGCAGAGAGGTAAATAACATGGTCTTCATTCTCTTGGAATCATGTCGAGGAGATGGCAACACACGTGCATTAAAAGGACACTAAGCGTTGTCAAAGGTACATTTCACTCAACAAATGTGTTTTTTTAGTGCACATGCCAGCCAGGCATGGTGCTCGACCCTGGAGGTGCAGTGGTGACTAAGGCACACTTCTGTGTCTTGTGGGGTTCTGAGTCATGAAGCACCTCATATGTGTGTAATGTGCTAAATACTACAAGGACAGGCCCAGTGTGACGTGGGAGCACAAAGAGAAGTATCTACCTCAAACTGAGGAGACCAAGGATTACTTCTCAGGGAATGCGTCTTGAAGCTGAGAACCAGAGGTTGAGTAAGAAATAAGCCATTCTGCCTGTTCCCTGCTGAGCTCTTGTTTCTGTTCCTTCCTCCTCCACCTACTCTAGTTTGGTGGTCCTTAATCTCCTCCTCATCTCACTTCCCTGCATTTGCTACACTCCACACTGTCTGTACCTCCAACCCAGATTGCTTTTCTGAGCCTAGTTCCTCTGAAAATCTATTGGGCTGCCCCTGCAGGCAGCTCACATTTTGTGTGTATTCACCCCAATTCACTATCTTTCCCAAATCTTTTTCCTTAATACCTTAATTTATGTTCCAAAGTCAGGCACCTATAAGCCATCCTAGACACTCCTTTTCTGTTATCTCCTTCATCTGATTACTCAACAAATTGTGTCTTTTCAACCCCCTGATTTACCCTGGAATCTGTGCCCTCTCACCTCAGTGCTTTAGCTTCAGCCCATCATCAGTTTTGCGTGGGTTATTACAGCACATCCCAGCTGACTTCTCTGCCTTCTTCCTAACCCTCCTTCCATCTGTCTTCCACTCAACTGGCAGATAGGTCTTCCGTAAGTGATCACTGTTTCACCAAACATATTTAAGACAAAACACATATCTTTGCTGTGATGAAAAGTACTATAATAAACACGAGTACAGGTATCTTTTTGATTTATGTTGATTTCTTTCCTTTTGGGTAGATACTCAGTAGTGGGATTGCTGGATCAAATGGTAGTTCTATTTTTAGTTATTTGGGAGATCACCATACTATTTTCCATAGAGACTATACTAATTTACATGCCCCGTCAACAGTGTGTAAGAGTTCCCTTTCCTCTGCATCCTCATCAACATCTTCATTTTTTGTCTTTTTATGATAACAATAGCTCTTCTGACTGGGGTAAAATGATATCTCAGTATGGTTTTAATTTGCATTCCTCTGATGATTAGTGATGTTGAGCATTTTTTCATATACCTTTTGGCTATTCGTATGTCTTCTTTTTTTCTTTTTCTTTTTCTTTTTTTTTTTTTTTCTTTTTTTTTTGAGACAGGTCTTGCTCTGTTACTTAGGCTGGAGTGCAGTGGCAGGACTATGGCTCACTGCACCCTTAACCTCCAGAACTCGTGATCCTCCCACCTCAGCCTCCCAAGTAGCTGGAATTACAGGTGCCAGTCACTGGGCCTAGGTAATTTTTTTTTACTTTGTGTGGCCGGTTTCAAACTCCTGGGCTCAAGCGTTTCTCCTGCCTCGGCCTCCTAAAGTGCTGGGATTACAAGTGCGAGCCAACACACCCAGCTAATTTTGTTTTTAAATTTTTTGTAGACACAGTGTCTCACTATGTTGCCCAGGCTGGTCTCAAACTCCTGGCCTCAAGTGATCTTTCTGTCTTGGCCTCCCAAAGTGCTGGGATTACAGGCATGAGCCACCATGTATGTCTTCTTTCAAAAAATGTCATGTCATTTGCCCACATTTCAATGGCATTATTTGTTTGTTTGTTTGTTTTTACTATTGAGTTGTTTGAATTCCTTGTACATTCTGGGTATTAATACTCTTGTCACATGGACAGTTTTAGGCACCATTTTCAATACTATATTACAGAGGTGAACAAAACAGAAAAATTCTTGCTGTCGTAGAGCTTGCATGCTAGCCATTATACCTGGCAGGTAGCTAATGCTTAATAATGGATGGATGGGCAGGTGGATGGAATGATAAGAGAAAGAAATGACCTCCTAGGTGGGAGAAATACAGAAATAAAGATACCAAAGAAGGAATACATGGCATCTGCTGTCAAGGCGATGAGAAGGCCATTCGGACAGGAGTGGAGAATGAGCGAAGAGACAAAATGAACATCAAGATAGAGAGACAGGCTGTAGACCTTGACAGACAGACAGACTTTGGATAGGTAGAGAATGAAGCAAAGACCATGTCAGGCAAGATGAACATGGTGAGCAAAGATGCAAAGATGGGGGTGCAAAATATATGTGTAAGGATAAAAACAGGCAACCTGGCCAGCTGTAGAGGGAAGGATGTGTATAGGAGAATTGTGAGGAAATAAAACTGGGAAGAGGTTAAGGAAAATGTACGGACCAGACTACACTGTGAAGGCTGTTCTATAGGAACTGGACCTTGATCAGTGTTGTTCTGGAGCTCCTGACTAGTATATAATAAGGCAAGAGAGAGAAAGAAAAGGCACATACATTGGAAAGAAATGAAATTCTTTTCACAATGTGATTGTTTACGTGGAAAATTCAAAGGAATCTACAGAAAAGCTACTAGGAGTAATAAGTAAATCTAGCAAGGGTATAGAATACAAGGTCAGTATTCCAAAATCAGCTGTGGAATTCCACTTCCAGCATGACAACATGGGCTGCTCCCCAGTGAAACTGGGCTCGGCAGAGGACTCTTGGATAAAACACAAAAGCCCCAAACCATGCAAGAAAAGTAGATAAACTGTACTTCATCAAAATTAAAAACTTCTGCTCTTCAGAAGACACTTAAAATGAAAATACAAGCCACAGAGTAGGAGATAACATTTGTAAAATACAGACATGATGAAGAACTCATGTACAGAATATAGAAAGAAGTCTTAAACTCATTAAGAAAACAACCTTAAAAATAGACAAAAAGGGCCGGGCACAGTGGCTCACGCCTGTAATCCTAGCCCTTTAGGAGGCCGAAGCAGGAAGACTGCTTGAGCCCAGGAGTTTGAGACCAGTCTGGGCAATATAGTGAGACCTCATCTTTACAAATTTTTTTTTAAAAATTAGGTATGGTGGCATGTGCCTGTAGTCCCAACTACTTGGGAGGCTGAGGAGGGAGGATCACTTGAGCCCAGGAAGCAGATGTTGCAGTCAGCTAAGATCATGCCACTGCACTCAAGTCTGGGTGACAGAGCAAGACCCTGTCAAAAAAAAAAAAAAAAAGTGCATAAAAGATTTAAATAGGCCCTACTCCAAAGAAGAAATACAGACGTTAAATAAGCAAAAGATTTTCAACATCAGTAATCATAGGGGAAATGCAAATTAAAAACACAATGAGATACCACTACACACCTATTAGCATAATTAACATTTATTAAAAACAACAATGCAGTGCTGACAAGGGTGTGGAATACCTGAAGCTCTCATATATTGCTAGTGTGAATGCAGAATGGTACAATCAATTCCAAGAACAGTTTGGCAGATTTCAATAAATTTAAACAAAATTTACCATACAATCCCATTCCTATGTATGTATGGACACACATCCATACAAAGATCTGTATATGAATATTAGCTTAAATATCACTAAAGACAACCTAAACATCCCTCAGTTGATGAATAGATAAACAAATTATGGCTGAAATACTACTCAGAAATTAAAAGGAACAAACCACTGGTACGTGCAGTGACACGGGTGTGTTTCAAAAGCACTATGTTAAGTGAAAGAAGACAGAGACAAAAGACAGCATGTCGTATGATTCCATTTATATGACATTTTGGAAAGCCAAAACTAGGCACAAAAGTAAGATCAGTGGTTACTGGGAACGGGGCGGTGGGGGGAGGCGGGGGCGGGGTGACAGGAGGGAATTGGCTACAGAGGGGCATAAGAAACTTTTTGAAAAGATAAATTTATATGTTCTATATCTTGATTGTGGTGGTGGTTACACTATGATTACCTTTTTTTTTTTTTTTAACTCAGAACTAACTGTACACTTGCAATGGGTAAATTTGTGTATTGAAAATTATGGTCTGTTTTAGACTAGATTTTCAGAGCACTTGGTTTTTCCTTGGGGAATAGAATGTTGTAGAACATAAGATTTTGGGGTCTGACTGCCTGGAATCAAAGCCTAGCTCCTCCGCCTGCTTCACCATGCAAGCCTGACCATATTACTAAACTTCTCTGAGGCTCTGTTTCCTCGCCTATAAAAGAGGTTCGTGCCTTCCACCTCATAGAGTTATGTGAGAAAACGACTGTTCTTATAAAGCCGTCAGTAAATGATACTGCTGTCATCATTGTTACTACTTTTTTCAGAATTGTGTCCTCAGCATCTCTGGATGTTACACTCTGTGCTAAATGCTGGAATATGACCAGCATGACCTGATCCCTGCCTTCATTCCAGTCAGGTGGGGAAGGTAGAACTTTAGCCAGTGAACAGTTGAGCTCTAAAAGATCATTCTAGGTGGGCATCAATGGTGCCAAGGAAAGAGACAGAATGATAATACAGAACAATTGGGAGAGAGCACTCCAGAGCGGGAAGGCACTGGGAGGGAGTGGATTGGAGTTGAGAACTGAAGGAGAGTGATGCAGAGATCTGGGGGAACATACGGTGGCCAGAGTGGGCTTCTACCTGACACTATAAATAGAAAGGCCAGTGTGGTGAGAACATAATGAACAAGGGGCAGGGTGGCACAAGATGAAGTCAGAAGGGCTGGAACTCCATGTGCAGTGGGAGAAGCCAGAAATGAGTTGTACAAATGGGGCTGGTGTGATCAGATTTAGGTTAAAAGAACCCCTCAGCTGCCTGGGTAAAATAGACCATAGAATCCCAGGAGAGAGACTTGGGGCAGCTCCTGGCATGACTTGATGATAGCTTGGACCAGGGTGGTCACAGCAGAAGTGAAGTTCTGCTGTTACTCAGCTCAAAATTCAGGCTGGCTACCATTGCCTACTCTTCTCTGAAATGTTCCCGTCTCTATTGCCTATGTGTATCTTCACCTTTGTTACAGTGCTATAGCTCTGTCTACCTGTAATTCATTATAAGGGAGAGGAGCAGAGGTGACATTAGAACGTAATCCCAGAGAAGGTGCAGCTCCCCTGTTCAGTCAAATCCTCACAGCCAGCACCAACAGAAATACATTTCTGTTTAGCCAGGCTGCCAATGCTTGTAGCATGAAGAATAATAGAGTAAACCCCGCAGGGAAACAGAACCCCATAGAATTCTCCACCTCTCCTCTACTGAGAGTCTCCTTAAAGGCAGAATGGTTTGAATGCCCAGCCATCTAAATATAGGCTTTTCTTTTGTTCCCTCTTAATTTAACTGAGTGATTCTCAAACTCTAGTGAACACAGTCATTATTTTCCAGAATTGTACATACATAACCTTCCATGTACTTTATGGATGAGTTCAGGGGATTTTAAAGGATAATTTTGAATATAATGTAGTTTCACCTTAGGGCTGACCTAAATAAACTGAATAAACTGCAGCTCCACTGTTTCAAGAAATTGAAAATGCATCTGGTCCTAATACAGCTTTGAGTGCCAGTCTTGGTGCTGCTTGCCTGTTTGTTACTGAGCTCCCTTTTGTCTATGTTGTTTCAAATGATGGAGAAAGTGACCTTGAATATATGTAATAAACAAGGAATAGTAAGATAATTGACTGTTTTTGAAATAGTTACAGTAAAAACCCTTTACATTTTAAGCAACATAGAAATTTTCTATAATTTTTTTTTGCAAATCAAAGGGGAAAATGTTTATAGCTAAAATACCATTTAATGACAACAAAATCAATGCAATGACATTGTCATTTGTTTCATTTTCCCAAGGAGAATACAGAGGACAGTACTTAAGTTTTAGTTATGTTGATTGCTTGTGTGAAATGCTGATTCCTGCCAGCAGTCGCCAGGTGTCTCTCACACTGCTGGGAGAGGAATGTCTCGACTTCTTCATCTGGTTGCCTCCGTCACTGTTCTAGGGGCTTCTGGCACTGGTGCAAGGCAGAGCTGTGCTTCCTTGAGAGTGTGCCAAGCATTTACTTTGGTTGTTTAGTTCTAGTCTGGGAGCAGACACAAAAGGAAAAAAAAGAAAATACCAACTCCATATGTCTGAGGTATCACTTATAGTTTAAAAAAAAGATTGTCTTATCATGTTTGGGAAAATACTGGTCTCCCTGTTTTCCTCCTATTTAAATTCATCCTAAAACTTCCAGGGACACAAGAAATTATTAGCTATTTTGACCATCCATTCCAGAAAAGACGGTGGCCTTACAATAATTGCAAGTGGTTAATAGAAACACCCTTTTACAGCTTCTATTTACCAAATGTAGTTCCTGTGGAAACACTTGACCCCGTGGCTTTCTGCTTTTTATGTCAGCTCTGGGGCCTTTATGATAGAATTATTTATCAGAGTCTTTAATGGCTCGGGGCCACTTGATGAACTTGAGTACACTGTACATCACATCACTTAGGAAGCATCCCAGATGCTCATGGATAAATCTAGAGTCGTGGTGCATTTGGCTAAAGAGCTCCTACATGTGAGGAAGTCTGGAGAAAAGTGCTCCAGAGGGGTCACAATGGAGCTGTCTTAACCTCCGCTGTCAGCTTCTCACCATGGAGTTTATCCCTATTACTTGGAGCGAAACCACTGCATCTGTTCTCCTTAGGCTGTGTCAGCGCAGCCACCTCACAGCCTCAGGGACCCACGGCTTCCATTCTGGATACTCACACTGGTAAGTGGGACTTGGCAGAGGCCAAATCAAGTAGTTTGTTTCTGACACCTCTGAGCCCATTTCTTTGCCAGTTTTATATCATCACTAGTAACTCCCTTCCCTGTACCTCTTACATATCACACAGGCAGCCAGTGTCCTTGAACACCTTCTACTTAACGAAGCTGCATATCTGCTTGCAACACTGGTCCTAATAGGATAAAAGGATTAAGTAGTTTTAGGGTGGCCAAGAGGAGGGGACAGCAGGAGACAAGTGGTTGAAAGTGAACGTTCCCAATATTTCTTCTAAAATATACCTCAGTTCTTCTCAGGAGGATAAAACTAGGTGTTTTGCCCTAGCAGATTATAGCTGCCAGAGTCTAACACCTATTTTGGAATGTTTCCGGGGGTCCTTGGGACCCCTTTTCTGTCTTATGGTCTTCCGTGCTGTAAGACCTGGAGACCAGCTGGCCTGAATGGAGGTTGTGGGGCCTGAGGGCTCTTCCAGCACCTCTGCCAGCCCTGTTGCCTCATTGGTTCCTTCTCTTCTGACTTCATATTTGACAGGTTGTCCTTCTGTCTTAGACAAAAATCTATTAAATTCGCTGCTCCATCCAGTTACTCTTCTATTTCTCCTCTTTGTAGCCGACTTCTGGAAAGGGTGGCCTGCTCACCACTTCACTAGTTGCAGCTCAGCTTCCAGCCTCACCATTCATCTCTGCTTTTCTCTGTACTTTCACTGCATTTTTCTCTCTGCATGGCGGCCCTTCCAACCACTCTTCACTTAAATGGACTCATATCAAAATGGCAACCTCAGCCTTAGCCCCTAGGTCCTCCAGCTGAGTTCCCTGTCCCAATTCCAAATCTTTATGAGAGAAAATTTGATTGCTCCAGCTTGGGCCTCATAGTTCCATTTCCCTGGGGCAAAGGAAAGGGTTATAAGGACAATTAAGCATTAGGGATGGGAATGGGAGGACAAAAGTACTTAAGGCAAAGGGAAGGATCCAGGGCAGCTTCCACGGGACTTTACGTGGCACTTGGCCAGATGTGTATCTAAAGCTATGATTCTGCTTTGTAACTTTCTAGCTATAATCCACCTCCCCAACTTTCAACAAACACATTATGTCAAATTCTTTCTGTGTGTTATAATTAAAGCCAAAGAGATTCTTAATATTTACCAAGTCTTAATTTCGCTTCAGAGATGTGTTTCCTAGTTCGGTTAAAATTGGAGTTTCTGTTCATGTTCTCCTTGTTTTCAGAGAAGACAGAGAGATGTAGACACCGTTCATCTACCATCTTTTATCAAACCTGAGGTCCTTCAGACTTATATTGTTAAGGTATCTTATATATATATTTTTAGTGATATCCTTTTTGCTGGTCTATCCTAATTTAATATTTCTTAAGGACGTCAAGGCCTACTGTTTCTTTTAAATATTTTAGAATCAAATAATTATTTTCTTCAATTCATCAAGAGTGTATTGATCACCTGTAATGTACAAGCACTGTCAGTTTTGTTTTTATAATGCTCAAAGTTTTATAATCTGGGTGAAAAACTAGCCACATGTATAAAATGCTTAACAGACAGCATAAGGCAGCCCAGAAATATGTGTTGAATGAAATGAATAGATCAGTACAAACAAGAATTTCTCTGGAAAGTCAGACAAAGAAGAAGAACAGAGTGGACAGTGAAAGCTTCCTGCAGGCGGAGCCAGGACTGGGCCTTTCTTCTTGTTATTTCAGAGACATCTGTATTTTGATTATGTCTCTTTTGAATTATCTATTTTCCAGCTTGGTGACGCTGACAGGGAAATAATACATGTCAGCATTAGTTTTTCCAACTTAATGGATCAGATGAGAGTGATCCATAACATGTAAGCTTTAGGTGTGGGCTGTAAGCAGGAGAGATTGCACGATAAGAGCAGAGCAAAAGGTTATTTAGAGAGGATAAATTAAAACACTTGGAATTGGGGTCAGTCAATACCTGGTTTTGAAATGAATGATGAAGATGGAGTTTTAGAAATGAAATGAATGGATTGTTTAGTTGGCATTATTAACTTAAAGAACAGGGTTTAGCTTAAGTATTATAGGGCTTTACAGGAGACATTTTTCAAATTTACTGAGGGTTTTACCAGTAAGCACTTAAGCAAATGTAAACATTTTGTGGGCTGCAGGGGAGCTGTGGATATTATTCATCACCCAGGCACACTAGTCTAGCAGACGGGTACCCAGCCAGGCTAAAGCTCTGCAGAGTTTCTAAGGGTTGTTATGATTAGTCTCTTGGTGTGTATATATTGCTAATGTAATAAGAACATAAACATTTTATAAGTATAGAAATTTCTTTTTTTGTAGTGTTAACCAGTGAAGTGGCAGGAAGAACAAATTTGGCCTCAACTTAATAATAGTGGTGTTAATGTAGAGAACTTGTTCTTAAAATAAAACTGTTCTCTATTAACCATGGTATGAAGAGTTCACAAAAACTTTTTGTACATATTGTCATGCTTAGTCATTACAATGGTTGAACAAGAGGAACGCTGCTGGGATTTTCTGAAAGTTACACTCCTTTCTCTCATCATGAGAAAAAAGAAAGCATTTGTGACTATTTTCAAGCGTTGTGAGCTGTGACAGTATTCCTAGGGATGAAGGATTCTTCTGTTCTCATCTCCCTTTTTATAATCGGAAAATGCCCAGATAGTCTAATAAATATGAATATGAAGAGTTAACTGTCATAGTAACTTAGTCTATCACTTGTAGCCAATTAAAACATATGTTTTAGGAGCAAATATCTTTTACTAATAATCTAGGGTCATTTTGCCTAATGTCTCTTCACTTTGATTCCTCTCTTTTCACATAAGACGATGTGAAAAGATGGGACACAATTAAATGCTGTTTTCATTGGTTGGTGTTAGATGAGTGGAAGTCATACCATAGCGTTCTCTCTTTTGCATGGTTTGTAAAGGTTCATTTGGGCACCATTCTTAAGTTCAGAGAATATAAAGATGAGTAGTGCAAAGTCACTGCACTGAAAAAACACAGCATAAGGGGATGGGCAGCCATGGCAGCAGCTCATGTTAGCATGAGGTCTAAGAAGTGCTGTGAGAGCTTGGGGACAGACATGGAGACCAACCATGTGGAGGGGCTCAGGAAGGTGAGAATGGAGAGAGAAAATGTCCTTGGAGGAGTTTTTTGATGTCTAAGCTGAGTCTTAGAGGATGAGTAAGAGATGGCCATACAAAAGATGGAGAGAAGTGTTTCAGGGGGTAAGGGGGCCAATTCTAGGGCAAAGGAGCTAGATGCACAGTTAATTAGACACGTTCACAGAACAGATCAGAGATGGCAAAATAATGGCCAATAGACCAAATCCTGAAGAAGCATTTTTTGTTTGGCCTGCTGTGCCAGGCTGGTCCTTGTAGATGTCTGCATTTGTAAACATGGTCCCTGGCCAAAGGTCCTGGTCCCAAGGGGCAGGTAAGGAGATGGAGTAAGAGGTCAGCACTATACCTCCGGGTAGCTGCACGTGCACGCAGCTGCCAGTCTCCAAAGCAGCAGAGATGGATAGTTTTATTTCCCAGCTTCATTCTTTATAAATTGTGTTTTATTTAAGCTTTTCAAAGACTCTTTAAAATTCATTGACGCTATTTGGTGCAGGTGAACAAAGCTATTTTTTAAGTAGAGTCCTATAAATTAAAAATAAGGAGGCAGATCAGAGAATTCAACTATCTGGCTCAATCAGGAGAAAGGAAAGGTATGTGTCTGTCACGTGGCAGGCACTGGGTGTTATGGGATCCAGGAGTAATGGAGGGATTCGGTAGTTGGTCCCTGCCCTCAAGGAATTAGAAAAACAGACTAAGAGATTGGACTACAATGCTGGAAACTCTGATTTTCATAGCTGGGACAATAGGAATCACTCCTCCTTAAAAATTCCTAAGTCTTTGTACAAATTACCCTTAATTTAAGATGAATTGGTGTAGCATAATTCAGGGATCACCACATACTCCCCTCTGAATAAGAAGGCTGAATCTCAGTGGTCAGCAATGAGGGAGATTCATTTTGGTATTTTTTTCTTTTTTCTTTTATAGGCAATCTTTCTTCTCTTCCTTCTAGATTAACAGGATTCTTTCAGTCAGCTTTCAAAACTCATTCAGCGTAGATCTGGTTTGTTTTCTTCCTTGAAAAAATTATTAATATAATACCACAGTCTCTGCACCGAACATCATGATGCATGCCTATAATCGCAGCTACTCAGGAGGCTGAGGTGGGAGAATCACTTGACACCAAGAGTTTGAGCATTTTTTAGAGATGGGACCCCATTTCTTAAAATAAATAAATAAATAAATAAAAAGGTGTCTGTGTGTGTGAAACCACAATCTCCACGTTCTGAATGTAATTATGCCAAATATATTTTCTTCTTACATTCTTCGCATTTCTTTTAAACATGTTTTAAAATTTAATTTTCTTTTAAAATAGGTTTTGTTTTCTCATTTTCTTCACAATTTCCTTAAGTTCTGAATTTACATCAGTCGTCTGCCACTCTACAATATCTATAACTTGAGACATGTTCAGAAATAGAAAACTCCTAAATAAGATTCTGGGGAGACATTTTCAAAACAGTTTTCTGTAGAGGCTTTCTCCAGAAACTCATTTCCAAGCTCCAATGTGGGATTTACGCAGGAAATTAAAGTTAAATTGTCTTGGTTTGATTAAGGTTTTGCATTTTCTTTTGTTTTTGAAGAAAGGATATTTTATTTTGTAATTTCAAAGTCATTTATTGTGGAAGAATGACCAAGAAGTATGAAATTAATTTTTGTCTAAACTAATTACCTGCAGAGCTGCTCCAAATATAAAGCTTTCTGGACTTAACATTTCATAGGCTTCTCTGAGACATTACTTAACAGAAAGGCCACATTTTTCCAGGAAGTTATTTAAAAGTCAGGTAATTTAAATCACATTTATTAAGTGCAATAAATAGGCACCAAATTAAATCTTGTTTCTCTCTTATTTGTTCTTAATTTCTGTAGAAAATTATACTTTCGTAGAGCTATGTAAGGGCTGATGTTTAGTAAACAAAACAATGTTATATTTAAAAAGGAGAAAAAAATAATTCATAGAAATATGTGGACCAATTTTTCCCCACTCTCAATCCATCAGTTTCTTTTCTACAGTAGCCTTGGGCAGGAAAGGCAGAGGTAGAAAAATCTCAAGCAGTGATGCTCAGTAGAAAGACATCTTAATTTAAAATGTAATTCAGTTTTGTATATGAGTTTTGAAATAAATCATCATTCAACCCTCAGCATGAACCATGAACCTATTTGCATGCATGAGTGAATGAATATAAAAGAATTTTTTTGTTCAAGAAAATTAGTCTTTTTCTGCCCACCCCCATCAAATAGTGCTGTTTTTCTTATTCACACATTTATTCTGTGTTGTTGAAAATTAGAACTTTTTTTGCAATATTATCACACCCTGTTCAACTCTATTTCAGATTGTTCTTATACAAATTCAATCCAGCAAGAATCACTCACAGAGATATTAATTCCTCTGTTCTTAATAAAAGGCCATTACAGCTACTGTTGCAGCAGTGCAAGAGCACCAACGTTTAAAAAACATGTTTTGTATGTGATCAATCTAGCTTTTCAATATACCACTTTTTGTAATTTGGTATAATAAAATTAAATTGTAAGTAAAATTAAAATTGAAGATAAAAATAGTGGTGTATTCATAAGTCTTTATAAGTCTGACAAAATAAATCAGGGGAAACAATTTATGGCAAGTTTATCAGCCCCTCCCTCCAGCTCTATTTAAATAGGTCCTTCCTATTTAAATTATTCTGTCTTATTTCATCTGTTCTTTCTTGTAGCTGATTTTACAATTGGAGAGTTCATGGTAGTTACATGTGTTTGTTTAAGGTCTGTCTTCCTTTCTAGACTAAACTCTTGCTGTTTTGTTCACTGCTGTACAGCTACACTTAGCATAGTGGCTATCTAGGCAATGAGAAATTTTAATGAATGAATGAATGAACAAGTCAACACTATGTGCTCATTTAACAAGCACTTTTTAAGTGCTTTATTTACATCATTGTATTTAATTCTTAAGACAACTCTATAATACCTCCCATCTTACAGATGAAGAATCTAAGGCCAACAGATTAAATAATTTGCTCAAGATCACACGGCTAAACAAGTAGAAACCCGCCTTCCCTATTGTCTTTTTATTGAGCCTTTTTACCTAAGCAAATTTGACTTGAAAGTTTCAGTCTTGCCATTGAAAGAGCCATAATACACCCTTTCAGTTGAGGAAACCAAGGACCAGAGAGGTTAAATAAGTTACCCACTTTTAAATAACTAGTTAACTTCAGAGTCAGAACTAGAATGCAGACCACCTGATCCTACTCAGCATGCTTAGTTATGGTTCCATGAGGAAACCAGAATTTAGCACTAATAATAAAAAGTATTAAAGTATTTTTAAAACATATTTCTTATGAAAAATCCCAACAGATGGAATAGTAGAGTGAGTACAGTGGACCCTCAACATACTCATGGCCCAGAATCAACAACTATCAAGACTTTTACCACACTTGCTTCATCTTGCCCTTTAAGTACTTTTAATGATCAAAACACTTGTAGCTGTATGATTAAATTAAAACAAAGTAGATAGTGCAGGCAAGTCAGAAGTCTAAGGATATATCCAAAGTTCCTCTGCTAATTGATAACAGAGCTAGTTCACAGCCCTCTATTCTTCCACTAGAACATGCCAAGAGATATATAATGAAAGACAACTGAAAGTGGGTGACCTAACCAGGCCGGCCGCAGTCAGCACTGGAGTGGAGCGGCTTATGTTGGCTCAGCATATGTAGCTTGGCCAGATGGGGACCAGCATCACATTGGTAATGGTATAGTAGTTATCAAATCTCAGAGAGCTTCCAGACCACGTGGATTCCTAACAAGTTCCCAGGTGATGCTGATGGTCCAGGAGCCACACTTAGAATCATGGTGTGGAGGATCTACCCAGAAATTCCAATGAGGCCCTCTTTCCTAAGATAACTGAGCCCAGAGACACCCAAGAAGGCCAGCTTAGCCTTTCTTCTCCTCATCTTGCTTCTAGAAACCAGATGTCAGAGTAACACTTGAACTGGAAGCAAACTGCTAAGGAATTTAAATGATAAAAAGGAGTAAAAGGACTAATAAAAAAAACATATTCCACAAAAAATTTAAATATTGAATAAATTATGAAAGGAGAAAACTCAGGTGTGTATGTGTGTGTGCCTGTGTGCGTCTCCAGGCTTGGGATGCTTTCAAAAATCCATCTAGGAATGGGAAGAGCTGATGGTTTTTGTTTGTTTTTTTAATCAAAGTCTGAATGGTATGATTAAGAGAAAGAGTATATAGACTAATTGACCTAAAATAACAAGAAATCAGTCTTTGACATAATAGTGTTTGAGATCTCTGAGATTTAGCTCTGACCACATTTTATGAGCACTAAGGCAGAAAATCATAGTTGTGTTTAACTGAGATGAAAAATGAACACTCTTTTCTAACCTTTTTCTATCTAAAAGATAGATCTCTTGATTAAAACAGCTAAACTTCAACAACCTGAATATAACCGTGATATTTAAAGATTTCATGGTAAATCAAACTTAATAACCCACATATTATTTGATATATTCTCTCTTTATTCCAAAACCATTATTATTGCTTGTCCTCTTTCTACTTAACAGTTCCAAAGAGAGTCCTTTACTTTTTTTTCACTGATGTCTCATTGTATACAAATATTCTAAAGAAAATCCTCTAGTTACCCCTTTATTTAACTTTTTTCCTCTGCCTTATTTCTTTTTTTTTTTTTTTTCTTTTTTTTTTTTTTGAGACGGAGTCTCGCTCTGTCGCCCAGGCTGGAGTGCAGTGGCGCGATCTCGGCTCACTGCAAGCTCCGCCTCCCGGGTTCACGCCATTCTCCTGCCTCAGCCTCCCGAGTAGCTGGGACTACAGGCGCCCGCTACCACGCCCGCCTAATTTTTTGTATTTTTAGTAGAGACGGGGTTTCACCGTGTTAGCCAGGATGGTCTCGATCTCCTGACCTCGTGATCCACCCACCTCGGCCTCCCAAAGTGCTGGGATTACAGGCGTGAGCCACCGCGCCCGGCCTCCTCTGCCTTATTTCAAACAAGAGTTCAAGTAACTTGTAAACGTATGTAAAATGTGACAAAATAGTCCAGAAAAAGAAGACTAAGAAGAGACAAAGTGGAGCCAAGAATAATAGAACTTAAAGTGCAAACCATGATCACCCTCATGTCATTAGACCAAAGAGCCGTTCAGTGGGAGAGGAGGGCCCGCTCTCTGCTTCTAATGTGCTCCACCAATGCATTTTAGGAAATCTGGAAGATAGATTAAAGATACAAGCTAGCTGAAGGCTGTTTCTCTCAACGAAGCATTTGATAAAAATTATGTGGTGGTGTGCCCACGATTCTTCTTCCTTTAAAATGCCTAACTTGAGCCTCTCTTGTGAGGTGAATTAAACAAATGCTTGTCTCTCTTTGCTGACTTCCACATGGCAGGCAGAGTAGTCCTTCTAAAAAGCAGATCTGATCATTTTCTTCCACTTTTTAAAATCTGGAAGACTTCACTGAGTCTGCATTTGCCCAGAGGTCTCTGTATGTGGCCTTCCTAATTTCTGTGCTCTCTTGACACCTCCCACCCTCATTCTACTCTCCAGATATGTGGAACATAAACTTGCCATTCTTCTCCTCTTTGGCCTTCTCACACGCTGTTCCCACTGCCTGCAACTCTCTTCTCCACCCTTTCCGCCCATCTCCCACCCATCCATCGGGTCTCAGTTTACACATCACTTCTTCCTAGAAACACCCCCTGTCCACCACCCAGCATAAACTAGGTTAGGTGCCCCTGACTGCCCCGTGTTCCCTGCTGTGCCACACATGCTTGCCTTGGCCACGAACTGACCACCACTACAGCATCAGTGCCCCCAGGACAAGGACCACACCTGTCTTGCTCACCACATTATATACAGTTGTTTCGATTTCAGGGAATGCAGTATTAGGCTATTTGCATAATGGAGTAAACTGAAGGTGCTTTTAAGCCCACAGGAAGCTCCTCCCAGGTGATTGCATCCCAACTCAAGACTCCAGCCACCCCAGGCCCTCAGCAGACCCAGGAAAGAAGAAGCTCAGCAAGTTGTATTACACCAGTGTGCCCCACATACAGTTGGGAGACTCTGGGTTAAACTGATGAGCCAACAAATGAGCCTGAGTATAGGTCCTGTTTCCAAGTTATTTTACTTGCTTTGAGTCTCAGTTTCTTATTGCTAAAATGAGTTAATGCTATCTCAGTAAACTTGTCTTATTTTAAGGTTTTTTTTTTAAGAAACTCAATACTGTTTTTTAATCTATCCTATTGGCAAATTTTATTTTTTGTTTTGCTTTGTTTTTAATGTCACAGCCAGTGTTGATACAGGTTCTAGAAGATGGTGCTCTCATATAGTGCTGGTGGGAGTGTAAACTTGTGCAAACTCTCTGGAGTACAGCCTGACAGTACGTGTCAAAATCCCTACAACATGTGCATATCATCTGACTTGGCAGTTTCACATCTAGGAATTTATCTTCGCAATTTCTTCTAACCAGAGCTGTGAACAAAAGTCTACCCATAAGATATTTATCCCAACATGCTTTTTGATTTTTAAAAATGGAAAAAGACTGAATGTCTGAAAAAAAGTATATTGGTTGAATTAATTGTGGTATATCCAAAGAATAAGCCACTGTGTGTTATAAATATTAATGATGTTGATGCAAAAAATATATTTAATAGCCTGGGGAAATTATTAAGATATATTGAAATAAATCAGGGAATAAAACCACAATTTAGCATATTCTCAATTTTTTTTAAGTAGTTATATCATTGGAAAAAGGCTGAGAAGATATCAACTAGTATGTTTCTCCGAATAACTCATGAAGAATTTCTTCTTTGTGATTTTCTAGAATTGCCAGTTTTCTGAATTGGATGTATATTACTTTTGTTATAAATGTTTTAGGAAAAAATGAAACATAACAGGAAAATAAATTTCACACAGTTTGCAATTGGAGTACCTTTGCCCATAACACAAGAAAGCTCTGAAGTCCACTGATTGAGGGCTCCTCGTGCCAGAAGGGGAAGGATTCCTTCAGGTGCCTGGATGCTGAGAGTGATCATGGCATCCTGGGTAAATAGCTTCATTTTCGTTTGCATGGCTTGTCAGCCTACCCAGTTTTCATTCATGCCCTTGTGCACATTGATTTAAACACCAAAATTGAGCCACATCATTTTCTGTGACTTCAACAAAGGTCAGAAACTAAACTTCCACATAAAATGGCCTATCTCAATAAATTAAATTCATGTGTGCTCTTCTAAAAGGGCTTTTCGTAACACTAATATCTTTGAATCCAACTGGCCTCCACAGAACTTGAAGAAGGAGTAAACAACCTTCTTCTTCTTTTTTTTTTTTTTTTTTTTTGACACAAGGGCCAATTCAGGAAAAAAAAATGTTTATCAGCCACATTTTTCTCCCTCCCAAAATAAAGCTAGTTTTTTAGAGTCTCATAGGGGAAAAAAAAATCTGTTCTTATAAGCTATAAATTACCTTATTGGTAGAAGAACAACATTATAATATGTGCACTCCTTTTTAGCCATCTAAAGTTTCCTTTCTGGGTATATAGGAGATGTAACAACACAGAGGTATCTTTGTAATCTTTCATCTGGAAAATCATATTGTGTGCCATGTTGGGAAGATAGATGGTTCCAGGTCATATGATGTATGAGGGAACTTCAAAAAGATTATGGAAAAAATAGAATTAAAAGATAAAAATTTAAAAAAAAACCTATTTCTCAACCTAATCCATCAAGGTCAAGACACTTTGGTAAGCAGTGATACCAGCCATTTAGTCTATCTGTAAAGAACTCACAGAGTCCTGGGAATTTAACCATGTCAAAGCATTCTTTTTTACATTATTAACTGAAGAGAAATGGATTCCCTTTAAAGACTTTTTAAGATTAGGAAACAAAAAGAAGGCAGAAGGAGCCAAATCAGGACTGTGAAGTGGATGCCTAATGATTTCCCATCCCAATGCTCACAAGGTTGCCCGTGTTTGATGAGAGGAATGAGCAGGAGCATTGTTGTGGTGGAGAAGAACTCTCTGGGGAAGCTTTCTGCTAAAGCTTTGCTAATTTTTTTCACAACACTCTCATAATAAGTAGATGTTATTGTTCTTTAGCCTTCTGGAAAGGAATCAAGCAAAATGCCTTCAGCATCCCAAAAAACTATGGCCATGAGCTTTGCTCTTGATCTGTCCGCTTTTTCTTTGACTGGACCACTCCCACCTCTTGGTAGCCACTACTTTGATTGTCTTTGTGTTCAGGATTGTAGTGGTAAAGCCATGTTTCACCTCCTGTTATATATTCATTTTCTTCTTTTTTTTTTTTTTTGAAGAAATGCTTCAGGATCTTGATCCCATTTGTTTAAAATTTCCATTGAAAGCCCTGCTCTTGTCTGCAGCCAATCTGAGTACAATGGTTTTGGCACCCACTGAGTGGAAAGTTAGCTCAACTTTAATTTTTCAATCAGAATTGTGTGAGCTAAACCAATTGAGACGTCTATGGTATTGGTTGTTGTTTCTACTGTTAACCATTGGTCCACTTAAATTAGGGCATGAAAAAGATTCATTTTTTCCTCACAAATTGATGTGGATGGTTTGCAGCTGTGGACTTTAATCTTCAACATCATCTGTTCTTAAACAAGTTATCCATTTGTAAACTGCTGATTTGGGGGGGGGGGCATTGTCCCCATAAACTTCTTGTAAAGTATCAATGATTTCACTATTCTTCCATCCAAGTGTTAGCATAAATTTGATATTTGTTCTTGCTTCTGTTTTAGCAGAATTCATGTTGCTTTGATAAGGGCTCTTTTCAAACTGATGTCTTATCCTCCTTAATGCCTCAATCTAGATCCTGTTCAGACATGTTATAACAAGTTAGTATGAGTTTATTTTGGTACAAAAAATTTTTGAAATCCATGCATAGTCTTTTCAGAATATGCATTTTCCATGAACTTTTTGAAGTCCCCTTGTATACCTCCACCTTAGAGAAATGTGTTTCAGCAGTTGGTGAGGGATACAGTTGAGGAACAAATAGGAAACAGAGGGATGGAAGAGATAAAGGCAAGGAATGTGTGTGGTCCACTCCATCAGGATGCTTGGCTTTGAAGAGTGTTGAAGCAAGAGGGGTATTACCTTGGGGGAAATATGAAGAAAGTAATTTATTTGATGCAGGAGGTTAATAGACAGTAGAGATAGAAGGGATAGAATAGAGATTAGGGAGGAGATTAAATAAAAACAAAAGTGGAGGGTTTATCTTTAAAAGGAATGAAGACAGCCTCTTCTGAAATGGGAGGAAGGAAGTAAATCTGAGGGCATTTGTCACTGTTGTATAAGAGGGAAGGGCATCTGTTAAGGCGTCTTGGGAGCTAGAGTGAACCTGGAGCCTTGAGAAGGCAGGAGAAGAGTTAAAATAGTCACTATAAGGAACGAAAATGGAAATCAGCCCTGGCTAAGCACCCGCACTGTTAAACCATCCCCTTGAAATGGGGCCAGTTAGTATGAGTGTAAGCCTTTCCCAGCAGGAGCAGAGACAGTAGGTTATTGAGCAGATCCAGGGTGGGAATGTTGGATGGACAAGGCAGAATGGATTATTGAGGGTGTCTGAGTGAGTATTGTGGAAGTAACTGACCACAGGGTTCAGAAGAGATGGCCCAGGAACAGGTGGGTGGAAATGCCACCTCAAGGCAGAATGGGCACTCAGAAGTCTCTCAACTGTAATTTATGGTTCTTCTGTCACAGGCACCTTGACAGCAACATATCCCTTATATTTTCTCATTTTCCATCAAAATTCCATTCTGTTGGGTCACTCTTTGGGCACAGAGGCTGCAGGCCAGGTAGGAAAGAGTCAGTGCTGGCCCCTATAGCAGAGTGGTAGAGTGGTGGCCAGAATTCTCCATCAAGTCACTTCTAGCTTTCATATTCTGTTGCCCTGACTTCATTCAGTACTGTAGTTCCAGCTGCTGGGCTCTCCTCTGGCACCCTCCCGGCTAAATTCTAACTTGTCATAATTCTACAAGTTAGTCTTTTTCCTAGAAGGGCCCTCTCATAGATGCAGGCCCTCTCTCCTGCCATAGGAACACTGCAACCCTGTGCATAGAAGGGTATCATCTCACATGTGTGCACATAGGGTAAAGTCTGCCTCTCTAGGGAGTTGGCTGTTTTTAAAACCAGAGCACCCTAGAAGCTGCACACTGGTGACTCTTGCTTGCTAAGAAACGTGTTGTGGAATCTGTAATCCAGCAGGGTCACTGAACACTACACAAACATACCTTACTCAGAAGTGGAATTATGGCTTCTGCTAGGAGAAGGCAGGCTTGAGTAACCTCCTTAGGTTTCTCAAGAAAGAATAAATAAACATGCATATAAGCAGGAACTAGTAGATCCAATTTATCTAGACTCTCAAAAAGCCTTTCACAAGATTCCATACAAAGTCTACTTTTAGAAGTTGGCTCTTTTGAGAAACAGGCTTATAATAATCATTATCATTGTAGAGTTTTAGATGATGGGTTTCATTTGCATAAATAACACTGTGCGACCTCCCCTTGAAAATCCCGTGTCCATAAGTCACGTTGCGGCACTGGTACTACACAACGGCCACCTGGTGTTTACTGTTGTCGGGAACCGGTAGCATGCTGAGCCTGTAATTCATTACAGACATTGTAATGATGGCAGTCAGAGGCACATCACTGCTACTCATGATCACTAATTAAGTGATGTCTTAATAAAGTATAAATACAGGGGAAGAACAGCTTCCAGAATTCAGGTAGTATTTTCTGCCCAAATCTTCCAATATTGTGTCTGAAGTTGTTTGTTCATGACTAAATATAAAATGGAACACTGTGCAGGAGGCATTGTCTCAGTCAGTCTTCAACCCTAGGAGGAAAAGATGATCATTTCTCTTGTAGAGAGGAGTAAGTGAAACCTAGCTGCCCTATAGCCAGGAAGGGACAGAACCTATATGAATCCAGAACACTCTAATCCTGACTCTCTTAACCACTTTACTCTTAGCTAGCAAAATCAAGAGCAGCCAGAGCTCCCACAAACATATTCTTTCTTATCGTAAGTTTGTTTCATAAAGAGGATTCCCCATATCCAGGAATCAGCCAGATCAGTACTGCCTCTACTGGATAGGTGGATTATTTGTACTTTGTCAGTGCCGATTTTAGGTAGTGTGATTGAGTTGAGTTGGAGATGATCACTCCACGTTCTCTGCCTTTTTCCAGCCTGTTGCTAGCTGTGTCCTTTGCCACTTGTTGTGCTGTTCCAGGAGTTGCCATTCTGACCTTGGGGGTGAATCCACTCACAGGAGCCCTGGGGCTCTTCAACATTTTCCTGTATACCTGCTGCTACACACCACTGAAAAGGATCAGCATTGCCAACACATGGGTCGGAGCTGTGGTTGGGGCCATCCCGCCTGTCATGGGCTGGACAGCGGCCACAGGCAGCCTCGATGCTGGTAAGTGTCCCGCGATGTGGAGTCTCATATGAGCACACTCGGTCAAGGAGGCATTTCCTCCCTGAGCTGTAGCACTTGGTTCGATTCCATTCCATCCCACGTTAATTCTTTTAGCAAATGTGCTGATGTGGCAGACTGAAATTCTGTGGACGCAGAGTAAAGAGAGACCGTGTCATCCTGGCTGGTGGGTGCACATGACATACACTTTCCCTTGTAGGGAATGTCTGGGAGAAAAAAAAGGAAGCAGTGCTGCCTACCTGTGACTACAGGTGGATAAAGAAAGTACCTGAAGCCATGATGAAAATCACAAACGAAGCTAGGACTAACGAATTCATGGGGCGGGGAGAAGGTATCTGGAGCTGGCCTCCAGTCTCCCATCAAAGGGGTTTCATCTCACGAGCCAGCCTCCTGTGTTCCCCTCTTATGAAAGGGCAGATTATTTTCATTACTTTCTAATTTATTTTTATATGATTTGCTTAAATCGTTCATACTGTCTATAGTAAAACCATTGAAAGATTCCTACATTTTTTTGGTGGTATGTCACAAATAAATTTGTGGGGTGAAAATAGCTCATTTTTACCATCTGTAAGGGAAGTTTCACAGTCTAATTAGTCAAGTAATTAGTGTTTTTGACTGACACTTAGGAAGGAAGTGGTGAGGTTTCCTGCAATATATGTAAGTACATATTTTTCACATGAGAGATCAAAAGGCAGTTGACCATAAACCGTTACCCTGTAAGCCACATTTCTGAAACTTTTCATAAAAGCTCTTACACTCCAATTTGGCAAGCTTACAAATGCGATTACACCTTTACCATGATTGTCTCTTAGAATGGTTTTAATATCCTGTAAATGTCAGATTTTAATGAATTTACAAATACCATATTCTAAAACGTATGTGCTTGTGTGTTCTGTGATAAACCTAAAACCAGAGCCCCATCCACGTGGGAGGCAGTGTCAGCAAAGCGGTGGTGAGCAAGGAAGCCGGCAGCGCTGCCTGGATGGGGAGCCCGACCCCACCACTCATGAGCTGTGCATCCTTCGCGGCTGAACTCAGCCTCTTTCTGCCACTGTCTCCTCATCTCCCACATGGGGCTAATAATCTTCTCCCCTCCTGGAGTCATTGTGAGGATGAAACGAATTGTTATTTGTAAGGTGCTGGACCATGGTGAGGGCTCAATTTGGGATCTGTATGCTGTTGTTATCATTCAGGAGTCCTCCTTCATACAGTGGAGGGACTGGCACAGATCAGGAAATGGAAGATTTTGTTTGGTTTGTAAGCTGAGCGATGCAGCCTTGTCCTCTGGCTGTTATTTTGAAGACTGAGGCGCCTGCAGCCTGGTGGGAAAGAGTGCTGGGGTCCTTTTGTGAGGTTTGCAGTGGATGAGGGAAGGGAGGGTTTAAAGCCTGGGCTTGGCATCCCTGGGCTAGATGACATCTGCGTGTTCATGCTGGTTTATAGTTGACCTTCACAGAGCACACCTGCACACCACCAGCCCTCCTGCTCCCGGTCACGTTCCTCTTCCTTAGTTCCACCTGGAGCTCACCTGACTTGACCCCAATTCCCTCTCCCCCTTAACGCAACTGTCCTCTTCCCTCTTATTTCCCTCAAACCTTTATAGTGATTGTGCAGACATTTGAGGTGGAGACCATGAAAGACAGTGTGGGACTTCCTAGGCTGTGCATGGGGAGTATCCCCCTTCCTCAAGGGTGTAGCCCCACTTCAGCACTTGGGTCCCTGCACTGAGCCACCTGCCTGTCTGATGGAGACACCCCCATCCCTGGCAGGAGTGCCTGAACCCTATTCAACTTCCTCAAACCTGGCACCAAGCAACAAGAACCTTCTCTTTCTGGGAAGACCCAGACAGGGCCAGAGTCAGGGCCAAGTATTACAGCCTTAGGGACAGGTAGTACAGGAGACTGGTATGGGCAGTTCAGTCCCAGGCCATGGAGAACTTGGTCACCACTGTTGTGCAGTGTTGTCCTAGGGCCCAGGTTCTTGCTGAGGGCTAGAGGCCCTTGTCACACTTCCGGGCAGTTTCCTCCTGAAGAGAGCCTCAGCATGTGCAGGCTGGAGTTGCCTCCCCGGAGGCTAGAGAAAAAGAGCTTTTCAAAAGTCCTCACTTAGGAGTGCACATTCAGACAAGAGCCCTTATTTGTTTAAGGATAGTCTGGATTTGGCTAAACTGCTAATAGTCATGTTTAAAATAATTTTTTTTCTTTTGAGATGGCGTCTCGCTCTGTCGCCCAGGCTGGAGTGCAGTGGTGCGATCTCGGCTCACTGCAACCTCCGCCTCCTGGGTTCAAGCGATTCTCGTGCCTCAGCCTCCTGAGTAGCTGGGATTACAGGTGCGCACCACCACACCCAGCTCATTTTGTGTTTTTAGTAGAGACAGGGTTTCGCCACGTTGCCCAGGCTGGGCTCAAACTCCAGGACTCAATGATCCACCCACCTCGGCCTCCCAAAGTGCTGGAATTACAAGCACGAGCCACTGCGCCTGGCCTCAAGTTAAAATGCTTTTAAATGAATTTCTGTTCCTGGAGTGAGTGCCACGTACCTAGGGTGCCAAGAAGGTACTCTGCACACAGATGTCTTGAAATTCAGTGTTTTTGTTTGTTTGTTTGTTTTAAGCACAGCTTCCAAACCCAATATTACTATTGCTGCTGGGAATGAGGAAAGCGCTCTAATGGGGAGGCCTCCTCTCCTTCACAGACCGTCCACAGACACCACACACTCCATGCTGTCACTCCAGGGTCTCTGCACACACTCTAGATGTAGACAGAACATCTATACTTTATAAAGTGAGATGATTTCTAACTTCTCTGATCCCCACTTTAATGCTCCATAGACAAAAGAGCTCCGGAACTTGCCCTCCCTGTCCCCTTCCTGTGCCCCCGCAGCACTGCCTCCCTAACCCACCAGTTTTACAAGCAAGCGGCTTTCCCCTTACTGTGCTCTTCCCTTAACTATAAACAAGAAATGAAAATACTCTGTACAGGTTTCTTTCTGCTTCAAAAGGCTGCAATGTTAAGACCTTAACCAACAGCATAAACTCTCTAGAAAAGTAACTTGTTTTGGCTGGAACTGCTGGAATGGAATGCGGGGTGTCATTCCAATAAGAAATCCCTTTTAGACTTACGTTCACTCAAGTCGAAAGAAAAACACCTTTCTTTGGATGCTGTGAGTAAAAAATGGCCAGAGTTTTGTTTTTTTTGTTTTTTTTTTTTAGCAGCATGACTGAAAAGTGTTCATTAACTGAGCCTTATTACCAGGCTGCCCTCTTTAAGATGGTAAATAATACTAATAAAGTTTCACTAAAAGGAAGGCAATATGGTTTAGGGACATTAAGAGATGTCTCAAGTGAGCTTGAAGTAGAATTTACAGGTTAGTTCTATTTGGTTATTTTCATATAATAGCACCCTGAGTCTACGCATATATAAAGCACAGTCCTGTATACAATGCAGTCAGTCATGGTACTGGTTTTGTAAGCTCACCAGCTCAGCTTTCCCCCACTGTACCCCCTGCTGCTGCCACCCTCCACTCTCCTATAATGTCTCTTTGCATTAGAAGTGAGGCATCAAAGATAGCTGATAGAGCTCTCAGGCAGCCAAAGGCATGATCAAAGAGCAAGCAGGGGCTGCATATTGGTAGAACTGTGGTCCTTACAGAAGCGTTATGTTGCACCCACTGCAATTCCCACAAACACCTAGGATGAATTAAGAGTCAAAACAGGCCAGGCGCGGTGGCTCACACCTGTAATCCCAGCGCTTTGGGAGGCCGTGACGGGTGGGTCACGAGGTCGGGAGTTCAAGGTGAGCCTGGCCAAGATGGTGAAACCCCGTCTCTACTAAAAATACTAAAAATTAGCCGGGCATACTGGTGGGTGCCTGTAATCCCAGCTACTCGGGAGACTGAGGCAGAGAATTGCTTGAACCCGGGAGGCGGAGGTTGCAGTGAGCCGAGATCACATCACTGCACTCCAGCCTGTGCAACAGAGTGAAACTATGTCTCAAAAAAAAAAAAAAAGTCAAAATGAACAGTTGATTGCTTCCTGATTACTAAGTTTTGTGCAAAGCCCTGTTAGTCCCCACCACAAGACTATTGCTCCACCCAGCCAAAATTGTAGAGAGGCATTGCACACTCTCTCCTCCTGACAGCAAATCCAGGGCTGGTATCCCAGGGGAGGAAAAAAATAAAAAAATCCAACAGAATCACTCACAGTTCTGACCTCCACACCTACCACCCACCTGTTGCCCTGAATAAAGAAGGACAGCACAGGATCGCCTCTGCCATTGGCTTTTATCACCTTCATACAGTTCCCGTTGAGGAAATTGTAAATTCGGATCTTGCCATCTGCACAGGCGCTGATGACCCGGAGGAAGAGAAGGGACACGTCGAGCACCTCCCTGGAAGGGAACAGAGTAGCAGGCAGTACCCATCCTCTCGTAAAATGCCTGGGTTTGTTTGTAGGTTGGGAGCATTTTGTGTGTGATTGAGCGGCACTGGTGGCCTCAAAATGGTGTTTGCTGTCTTTTTTTTTTTTTTTTTGAGATGGAGTTTCACTCTTGTTGCCCAGGCTGGAGTGCAACGGTGCGATCTTGGCTCACTGCAACCTCCACCTACCAGATACAAGCGATTCTCCTGTCTCAGTCTCCCAAGTAGCTGGGATTACAGTGATGCGCCACCACGCCTGGCTAATTTTTTTGTATTTAGTAGAGACGGGGTTTCACCATGTTAGTCAGGCTGGTCATGAAATCCTGACCTCAGGTGATCCACCTACCTTGGCCTCCCAAAGTGCTGGGATTACAGGCGTGCGCCACCATGCCCGGCCTGCTGTCATTTTATAATTGTGGAAGTAAACCGTGAGCTTCTCTCAAGACATACCTCTTCCCATTCTGCAGCTACTTTCCCTGCAATTAGGTCACAGGGCCACAAGATGACAAAACAAAAAGGCTGATGTCACAATCTTTTTTTTTATCTAACATATAGATGATCATGTTTGTCTCTTGCAATTTGATTCCTAGCGTTTACTTATACAATAGTCATGCTGAGAATTATTTAATGTTTTGATTCTTTCTAAAATAGTATTATTGGCTGGGCAAGGTGGCTCACGCCTGTAATCCCAGCACTTTGGGAGGCTGAGGCGGGTGGATCATGAGGTCAGGAGATTAAGACCATCCTGGCTAACACCGTGAAACCCCATCTCTACTACAAATACAAAAAATTAGCTGGGTGTGGTGGTGGGCTCCTGTAGTCCCAGCTACTTAGAAGGCTGAGACAGGAGAATAGCGTGAACCCAGGAGGTAGAGCTTGCAGTGAGCCAAGATTGTGCCACTGCACTCCAGCCTGGCAACAGAGCGAGACTCTGTCTCAAAAAAAAAAAAAAAAAAAAAATTCAATAACTTCTCAAAACCCCCAGTTTCTATAGTTACTTCACAAGAAAACAAGGGAGAGTGGAAGAGGTTAACAGTCAGACAGAGAAGATGGTGGGGAAAAATGGGTCCCAGGTGGAAGAGGAGGGAAGCAGAGAGGGTGAGGTGCAGAGAACACGATGTCTACAGGGAGCAGAAGGTCTGCCAATGATTGCAGTCTAGGCTATGACGGGGAAGGGAAGGACACCAGGTTCATCGCTCCGGGCTTCACAGGCACCTACTTGGGATGCTTGAAGGCCATCAGGCAGCGCTCGTACTTCCCCACCATGCTCCAGGCCATGACCAGGCCATCAGTGCTTCCTGAGAGGCGATGCCACTGGTCAAAGAACAGGCATTTCACGGCTCCCTCGTGGCCATTGAGAGTCTGCAAGAAAAGATACCACTGTCTTCAACTCAGACTGTGACTCCTCCAAGAACCAAAGCTGAGGCTTCTTCAGATGAATCCCAAAGCCACCCCCCACCAATCTGTGACTGCCATTCACTCGGTAGGTACCTGAGCTAATCCTGCTTTTGCTCTAAGAAGGCCAATGGAGGCCGGGTGTGGTGGCTCATGCCTGTAATCCCAGCACTTTGGGAGGCCGAGGCGGGCGGATCACAAGGTCAGGAGATTGAGACCATCCTGGCCAACATGGTGAAACCCTGTCTCTACTAAAAATACAAAAATTAGCTGGGCATGGTGGCACACACCTGTAATCCCAGCCACTTGGGTGGCTGAGGCAGGAGAATCCCTTGAACCAGGGAGATGGAGGTTGCAGTGAGCCAAGATCTCACCACTGTGCTCCAGCCTGGTGACAGAGCGAGACTCTGTCTCAAAAAATAAAGAAAAGAAAGAAAGAAAAGAAAAGAAAAAATAAAAGAAAAAAAGAAGGCCAATGGAGTCCATTCCACATAGAGCTCTCTCTCGGGTTAAGGAGGAATGGGATCAGGGTGGGGCCTTGCTCCTGGTGGGTCTGTGTTTGGGACAGACACTACCTTCTTGGAGCACTAGAGAGGGCCAGAAATCACTGTCCTTTGCTGTGAGAAGGACGAAGGTAAGGTGTGCCATCCCAGCTCCTTGCCAGAACCCAGAGCGCACATGGGCCATCCCTGTGCCTGCAACCGCTGGATTGGCCATAGTGACAAGATTGGTGGGGAAATTCCACAGGCCAAGCCAGCCACTTTTCACTGTGATCCTGTGTTCCTGCTGCAAATCATATATCAACACCACCCGCTAAGGCTAGGGGTTCAGATCCAGCAAGAATATGTTTCATGACCATCCAATCACTTTCAAGACCATCCATGTTCTCTCTTCATTAGAGAGCATGGAGAAAAAAAATTCTCCGTTCATCCCCCAGTGTTTTCTTCTTAGGAAAAAATGCTTTGTTCATCCCCTCACCCCATGCCAGAATTTTTTTTTTTTTTTTTTTGAGACGCATGATCTCGGCTCACTGCAACGTCTGCCTCCCTGGTTCAAGCAATTTTCCTGCTTCAGCCTCCCAAGTAGCTGAGGTTACAAGCACCCACCACCATGCCCGGCTAATTTTTTGTATTTTCTTTTTTTTAGTAGAGACAGGGTTTCACTATGTTGGTCAGGCTGGTCTCGAACTCCTGACCTCATGATCCGCCTGCCTCGGCCTCCCAAAGTGCTGGGATTACAGGTGTGAGCCACTGCGCCTGGCCCTACAGAGTGCAATACTCTGGAGGAGAAAAAGGTACTTCACCTCCACTGCTGTTAGAAGGCCCTGAGCCCATATCTCATGCTGAGTCAGAATGCAGCCTTCCTCTACCAACCCCATGATACCATGGGTCATGATGTGGGCGGTGGAGCCCCTACCCTCCACGGACTCTGAATGCCTCACTTTGGGGCCTTCCCCTTTAGAGCTTCAGGACTGTCCTTCTTGAAGGCCATACTCAGTTGCTCTAGGATGACCTGAGGAGCTAGGTAGGGGGAGCCCATCCATCTCCTCCCCAGTGCCCTTTCCGCCAAGGTAGCCCACTGCCCACTTACCTTTACCAACTGGGCCATGGCAATGTGCCACACTTTCACCAGCCCTCGCTCACAGCTGCTCACAATGTAGGTATCATTGATCCTGGTGGCCAAGATGGGGTCTTTGTGTCTAAACGTCTTCAGGCACTTCCCTGTGTCTACATCCCATACTGAACAGGAGGGAGAGAGAGGAAGACATGGGAGTGGGGAAAAAGGGGGAAAAGGAAAGGTTACAGTGGAGTTCTGCTCCCCATCACAGAAGCAAAGACTCATCGAGCCCATCAAGTCAGATTCTAGAAGGACTTCCCGTGGCCTAGCACCTCCGCAGAGCAGGCTCACCAACCGCTCATGTGCCCACAGCACAGAGCGCCCTGAATACAGGTGGTTGAGGGAGCCCACAATCCAGAAGACCTTGGCTATGGCCCTGGAACTTAGCCTTGAGGCCCAAGTGCTAGACAGCTCATCTCTAATCAGCTGATTCCTCAAGCCTGAAAAATGCTTGCTATCGAGTAGATTTCATAAAAATCATGGCATACAGCTTGAGTAGGGGCAGGTAAAATTAAAAAAAAAAAAAAGAAAATCTTGGCATACATGTAGTGTTGTCATTTTTCCCAGATGTTGTCTTCCTGACCCACACCTTCTATCCCCAAAATGAAAGAAGGTCATCTACCCTCACTTACATTTTTAAATACTTCTGAATCTGACTTTTCAATTTTATGGAGAAATGGTCACAGCTAGGGGTGGGTTTACTGCTGCTTCAACACAGACTGTGTTAGAGCAACTGCCTGGCATCTTGTAGTGGGGATGAGAGTGGGTGGGTGGGTGGCAGAACAGGGTTTTCTAAAATGAAGAAGTTGATGCCGGGCCCAGTGGCTCATGCTTATAATCCCAGCACTTTGGGAGGCCAAGGCGGGTGGATCACCAGGTCAGGAAATCGAGACCAGCCTAGCCAACATGGTGAAACCTCGTCTCTACTAAAAAAAAAAAAAAAAATTAGCTGGGCGTGGTGGCGTGCGACTGTAGTCCCAGCGACTCCGGAGGCTGAGGCAGGAGAATCACTTGAACCCGGGAGGCAGAGGTTGCAGTGAGCCAAGATTGTGCCACTGCACTCCAACCTGGCCACAGAGCAAGACTCCATCTCAAAAAAAAAAAAAAAGAAAAGGAAGAAGTTGAAAGTGATCTCTATGAATTCAGGAATGAAAACATTAAAGTCTCCTTCAAAGGTGCTCCCCAAAAGCACCTTCTTCCTCAGGCAACAGGACAAGTGGCCTGAGACAAAATATAACAACAACCAGAGTTGACACTTGCATGGCACTAACAGCCGGCGATGACTCAAGGTGTGTGACATGCTCATCGTCACAAGACAAGTACTATTATTATTCCCCACTACACAGATGAGGAAACTGAGGCATAGAGAAGTTGGGTTGCCTGCTCAAGTCTTGCAGGTGGTGAGTGGCAGAGCCGGGATTTGGACCTAGGGAGTCTGGATCCAGAGGCCATGTGCTTAATCATTTCTGCTCGGTTAGCCCTAACTATGTAAGTATGCTTTCCTTCACTTGTATTTTATGTATATATCTTGGCCCATTTATAAAATTACCAATGGGGCTCTAGTGAGGATTAAATAATGTATGTTAAGCATCTGTCACAAAACTGGTACTCAGTAAATGGCAGCCGTTGTTGTTCATGGACTTACTATATTCCCCACTATATATTTATGTATCTGCTTCCATTAGGAGACAATGAGCCCTTTGAAGAAATAAAAAGTTATATCTAAAGGGCCATATCCTATTATTTTTTTTTCTCCTCAGCACTTAGCTCAGTGTGTAGCTTGCTGTAGGTATTCTACAGACAGTTGTTGAATGGATGGATTGATTGATAGATGGAAGGAAGGAAGGATGGGTGGGTGGGTGGATGGATGGATAGATGATAAAGAATAAATGAGTGCCTGCCTATAGAAATGAGCAAAACAAAGCATTTTGGTAACCCGTGGGTCGGGGGAAACTTCTTAGAAAATTTAAGGCACTTCTTTCTCACCTTTTACCTGGCAATCTCTTCCTCCAGATACGAGCCTGTTCTTACACAAGTCCATGCAAGTGATAGTCCCCTGGTGACCACCGAAGATTCGTGTGCAAACCCCACTTTTCAGATCCCAGTATCTGCAGGAATCAGGCCAAAAGAATGTGAGAGTTCCTGAGGGCCCAGAGGATCATACTGCGTAGAACCCATGTAGATAAGTAGTTAGTTGGGAGGCAGCAGATTCTCATGGTTCAGCTTAGAGTCGGGCCTGGATTTGAATCCCAGCTGCAGCACCTATTTGGTGTAACTTTGAGGAAGTTAATTTCTGTGTAAGTTTCCTTTCCTCATTGATAAAATGGAAATAATAATAAGAGTCGTTGGTCAGGCACAGTGGCTCACCCCTGTAATCCCAGCACTTTGGGAGGCTGAGGCGGGCAGATCATGAGATCAAGAGATTGAGACCATACTGGCCAACATGGTGAAACCCTGTCTCTACTAAAAATACAAAAATTAGCCAGGCGTGGTGGTGTGCGCCTGTAGTCCCAGCTACTCAGGAGGCTGAGGCAGGAGAATTGCTTGAATCCGGCAGGCGGAGGTTGCAGCGAGCTGAGATTGTGCCACTGCATTACAGCCTGCCAATAGAGCGAGACTCTCTCTCAAAAAAAAAAAAGAGTATTTACATCATAGGGTTTTGGTGAAGAATTAAATGGACTAATACAGTGATTGTCAATCTTGGGTAACTTCTACCCCCATAGGCCATTTGGAAATATCTGGAGATATTTTTGGTGGTCACAAGCAGGGAAGGAGGTGCCACTGGCATCTAGTGCATAGAATCCAGAGATGCTGCTAAACATCCTACATTGCACAGGGCAGGCCCTACAGTAAAGAATTTCCCAGCCCCAGATGGCAATAGTGCCAAGGTTGAGAAACCCTGCACCAGTGGAGGTAACACTGGAATAGTGACTAACATGTACAAAATGCTTGATCAATGTCAGGTGGTTTTTAGATAGAAGCGTCCTGAATGACCACCAGCCTTAGAATCCATGGCACTGATTCCACGGTACAGTGGATCTGCAAACAAGAGCAACAGAATCCTTTACCAATCACTTAGATCCAAAATATTTATGTACATATAGAGCATATCTAAGAGATAGATGGGAGCAAAGATGAATTATCTGTTTTTTAACAAGAACACTTGCCCAAGGTCTCTCAACTGCCATTGATGCTTCCACTTCAGCTAGGCTGCTTTTGAGACAGGACAAAGCAGAATGCTGAGATAATGGTTCTGGAGAAGGCTGCCTGAAGTCCATTCCCAGGGCCATCACTTACTAGCTGTGTGATTCTGGGCAAATTACTGAACTACCACTTACCTCAGTTTCTTCATCTGTAAACTGAGAATAATAATTGTACTTACAGCCGGGCACGGTGGCTCACACCTGTAATCCCAGCACTTTGGGAGGCTGAGGCAAGCAGATCAGGAGGTCAGGAGATCGAGACCATCCTGGCTAACATGGTGAAACCCCGTCTCTACTAAAAATACAAAACATTAGCCGGGTGTGGTGGCAGGTGCCTGTAGTCCCAGCTACTCGGGAGGCTGAGGCAGGAGAATGGCGTGAACCTGGGAGGCGGAGCTTGCAGTGAGCCGAGATGGCGCCACTGCACTCCAGCCTGGGTGACAGAGCGAGACTCTGTCTCAAAAAAAAAAAAAAAAAAAAAAAATTGTACTTACTTCACAGAGTTATTGTGAGGCTTGGCACATAAAAACGATTAATATGTCTTTGTAGTTTTTTGGATATGTTAAAGCTTTTTCTTCTAATATTCCCAAGGGTTTTGCAGCCTTACCAATGCCTTACCAGTTTCTCAGAGCCTACAATGCAGCCACAGTGCATTGAATGATGGCACAGTGCTCTGAAAGAAAGCATGTTTTGAATTTCTGTTTCTAGCAATATGGTAGTATATGTCTTCAGGTTGGTTTTTTAAATTTATGCAAGAAAAGGTATTTGATAAATACTTTTAGAAAAATAGGAAAAGAAGGAACTTTCCAGATTTAGTAAAATGTATAAGCCAAAGTCATAACAGCAGGTATTATGCTCAGTGGAGAAACTGTAGATGTATTCCCTTCCAGAAGGGGAACAAGATGAAGATGCCCACTCTCACTGCTACTGCCTGCCACAGCACTGGAAGGCCTAGGCAAAGTTAGAAGAAAAGAAAAACAAAAGGTGGTATAGGCATTAGAAAAGAAGATAATATATTGTCGGCCGGGCACGGTGGCTCATGCCTGTAATTCCAGCACTTTGGTAGGCCGAGGTGGGCAGATGATGAGGTCAGGAGATTGAGACCATCCTGGCCAACATAGTGAAACCTCGTCTCTACTAAAATACAAAAAAAATTAGCCAGGCGTGGTGGCACATGCCTGTAGTCCCAGCTACTCGGGAGGCTGAGGCAGGGGAATCCTTTGAATCAGGGAGTTGGAGGTTACAGTGAGCCGAGATCGCGTCACAGCACTCCAGCCTGGCAACAGAGTGAGACTCCATCTCAAAAAAAAAAAAAAAAAAAAAAGATAATATATTGTCATTTGCAGTTGATACGATTGTCTACATAGAAAAACCAATTATTGGCCAGGTGCAGTAGCTCACACCTGTAATCCCAGCACTTTGGGAGGCCGAGGCGGGCGGGTCACAAGGTCAGGAGATCGAGACCATCCTGGCTAACACGGTGAAACCCCGTCTCTACTAAAAATACAAAAAATTAGCCAGGTGTGGTTGTGGGCGCCTGTAGTCCCAGCTACTCGGGAGGCTGAGGAAGGAGAATGGCATGAACCCAGGAGGCAGAGCTGGCAGTGAGCTGAGATCGCACTACTGCACTCTAGCCTGGGCGACAGAGCAAGACTCCGTCTCAAAAAAAAAAAAAGAAAAAGAAAAAGAAAAACCAATTATGAAACATACATGCTTTTAGAACTAATAAGAGAGTTTGGCAAGGATGCCAGACACAAGATCAATTTACAAAAATCAATTGCATTTCTCTATGCCAGCAATAACTAATTTGAAAATATAAGCAAAATTAAGATACCATTCACAATAGTAATAAAATTATAACGTGTACAGGCATTAAGTAAAAATACACAGGACTTTTATGAAGAAAACTTTAAGGCTCTAAGAAAGAACACAGATGATATAATTGAGTGTGTTTACCAAACTAATCTATAAATTCAATGCAACCCAAATAAAAAGTCTAGTTAGGTTTTATTGAAAGTTGGTAAACTTACTCCAAAAACTCAAAACTTATATACTATAGCTGTTACATAAAAAAGAAAAGTGAGGCCGGGCGCGGTGGCTCATGCCTGTAATCCCAGCACTTTGGGAGGCCGAGGCGGGCGAATCACGAGGTCAGGAGATCAAGACCATCCTGGCTAGCACAGAGAAACATTGTCTCTACTAAACATACAAAAAATTAGCCAGGCGTGGTGGCGGGTGCCTGTAGTCCCAGCTACTCGGGAGGCTGAGGCAGGAGAATGGCATGATCACGGAAGGCGGAGCTGGCAGTGAGCTGAGATCGCACCACTGCACTCTAGCCTGGGTGAGAGAGCGAGACTCCGTCTTAAAAAAAAAAAAAAAAAAAAAAAAAAGGGAAAAGTAGAATTTCCCTCCCAGTCACATTTTAAAACATTCTCCAAATGCATACCTAAAAACAAAACAAACAGTTTTCAAGGAGGGGGATTTTGATTAAAAACAGAAAGACAGTGGACTAGATCAGAGAGCTCAGGGACATTCTCATGCACATATGGGAAATTTCCATGTGATAAAGATAGCACCTCAAATCAATGGAGGAAGTGGCAGGTTATATAGTAGTTGCTGTGGGGGAGAAACTGCTCACTTTATCTAAATATGAATAACTGAAATGGAAACCCTACCTAATGCCACATACAAGGTTGAATTGCAAATAGATTAAAAAACTGAATGCAAAAGATAAAACTGTAATGTTGATAGAAGAAAATATTAGAAAATATCTCTGTGACCTAGAAGAGGGAAGAATCACAGAAATGAGGGGAAAAAAACCCTGATAAACTGATATTTTATTACATTCATATTGAGATTTTTTTTTTTTTGAGACCGAGTTTTGCTCTTGTTGCCCTGGCTGGAGTGCAGTGGCACCTCCCAGGTTCAAGTGATTCTCCTGCCTCAGCCTTCCTGAGTAGCTGAGATTACAGGCATGTGCCACCATGCCCAGCTAATTTTGTATTTTTAGTAGAGACGGGGTTTCTCCATGTTAGTCAGGCTGGTCTCAAACTCCCGACCTCAGATGATCTGCCTGCCTCAGCCTCCCAAAGTGCTGGGCTTACAGGCATGAGCCACCGCGCCTGGCCCATATTGAGAATTTTTGTTCAACAAAATTCATGTAGATACTATGAACAAAGTTAATAGATAGTCCTGGCAAGAGGGTATTCTCCAGCAGATGGCCTTTGGGCTTCATCTGCACCGTTGGCTCTCCTGGGTCTCCAGCCTGCTGGCCCCACACTGCAGATTTTGGACTTGCCAGCCACCTTGATCACACAAGTCAATACTTTATAGTAAATCTCCTATGTATATACACATTGTATTGGTTCTGTTTCTCTGGAGACCCTGACTAATACACATATGAAAAGTTGTTCAACTTCATTAGTAATCAGGAAAGTTAAAATTTAAACCCCAATAAAACACAGTGGGTTTTATTTAATACCCATCAGATTGACAAAACTATTAGACTGTCAATATTAAGTGTTGACGAGAATATATAAGAAGAGATATTCTCATATGCTGCCAATGGGAATGTAAATTAATACAACCACATTGGAAAACAGTTTAGTACTCCTTCTTAGAAATTCCCATACTAAGAATATACCTTTAAAAACTCATGCACATGGGCACCAGGGGACACATCCAAGACCCGTCTCTGGCAGCATTCTTTGAAATAATTAAAAACTAGAAACAAGGGCCGGACGCGGTGGCTCACACCTGTAATCCCAGTACTTTAGGAGGCCGAGGCGGGTGGATCACAAGGTCAGGAGATCGAGACCATCCTGGCTAACATGGGGAAACCCCTTCTCTACTAAAAAATACAAAAAAAAAAAAAAATAGCCTGGTGTGGTGGCGGGCCCCTGTAGTCTCAGCTACTTGGGAGGCTGAGGCAAGAGAATGGTGTGAACCTGGGAGGCGGAGCTTGCAGTGAGCCAACATGGTGCCACTGCCCTCCAGCCTGGGTGACACAGTGAGACTCCATCTCAAAAAAAAAAAAAAAAACTAGAAACAATGCAAATGTCCACCGACAGAAAAACAAATAAATGAGTTACGATACAATCATCCAATTTAATACAGTATCTCAGTGAAAATAAGTTAATTACTGCCACCTGCATCATATAGGTGAATCTCAAAAACATAGTTCCATGTAAGAATGAGGTACCAACAAATTTTTAAAATATGATTCTTTTTATGTTGAGTTCAAAAACAGGCACAAGTAACTAATACTTCTGGAGATGTATAAGAAGGAAGCAAAAATGATAAAGAAATGCAAGGGAATCATTAGTATAAAATTAGAATAATATTACCTCTGGTTGGCAGGAAGAAGCAAGAAGAGAAGGGCACAGTGGGAGGGTTAGGGAATGGTGGTATCTTATTTCTTGGCCTGAGTAATGGACGCATGAGTGTTTGTTATATTGTTTAAAAATATACATATGTGGTTGTTTTTGGGTTTTTTTGAGATGGAGTCTCGCTGTGTCGCCCAGGCTGGAGTGTAGTGGCACCATCTCGGCTCACTGCAAGCTCCACCTCCCAGGTTCACACCATTCTCCTGCCTCAGCGTCCCAAGTAGCTGGGACTACAGGCGCCCGCCACCACGCCCAGCTAATTTCTTGTATTTTGTTTAGTAGAGACGGGGTTTCACCATGTTAGCCAGGATGGTCTTGATCTCCTGACCTCATGACCCGCCCACCACGGCCTCCCAAAGTGTTGGGATTACAGGCGTGAGCCACCGCGCCTGGCCACATATGTGTTTTTAAAGCACTATTTTGCCTCTATAGTCTGTCTCAAACCCATAAAAAACCACGTTCCCCTGAAAGAGTCTGTAAGAACAAATGTAAATTATTTCTTCCTCTAAGAACGCTAATAAAGAAAATTTTTCTGATTTGCAGTCATCAATTAGAAAATATATCTGATAACTGTTATAAATCCATCTCATTCAAATTTTAAGCAATATATACATTCCTGACTTTTTCCTTGCCAAAAAAAAAAAATAAGCTGAAGGTATTCTAGAAGTCAGTATCTTCTAGGAAAACTGTTAAATATAAAAAGAAGAAGCATGCACACTTCTTCCATGAGCTGCCTCTAGGCCCTGGGTGGGACAGGGATCATGATGCCTTTGGACTCCTCACCTGATACTTAGGTCATAGCTCCCGCTTAGGAGAAAGTTTTCCTCCTCACACAGGAAGAGGGCCCGGACACTCCCAGCATGCCTCGGAATTCAACGGGTATCGCTTTCACTTGTATGATGTCCAGAAGATGGATCTTTCAATTAGATGACACAGCTATCAGATCTCCCCCGGAATAGTGGATGACTCGGTTTTGATCCCACCTGAGTGCCAGGGGAAAAGGATTATCCATGAAAGAAGAGTCAGTGTCCCTCCTGGGACTGACTTAGCCCCATGACTTTTGCCTACAGCAGTGGTGTAAAGGAAAATCCAGGGCCTTTCAACAAGGGAGGCAGCAGAAGGCAAGGTCGAGAATTAACAGGCCCTGAGGGATCCCCACTCTCATACGATGACAAAAATCCATTTCCGTTAAATTTAAAAACTAGAGACACAAGGCAATTTTTTAACAATTCTGTAAATGTATGCTAAATCCCCAAGAGAGAGAATGGAGTATGTGGCATTGCCCAGATTTAATTGATCATGGAAACCTTTTTTCTTGGAAAACATCAGAGGAACACAGTTGGGAAGTCCTGTGCACACTGTATTCCTTTTCTTTTGTTTTTTCCCTTAATCAATATCCAGTGAGCATATATTAGGTTCAAAGTCCTGTGCTAGTAGATACCACAGGAAATATAAATAATTATCAGATAAGGACCTTACTTACAATGAGCTTATTGTCCCATAAAACTAGGTGAGTTGAATTAATCTTTCAATCATAGGATTATTAGCAAATAGGTAAAGTATGAACAGGATGACCAAATAATGTATTGTCCAAACTGAGAGTTTTTTATTGTGAAAGGGGACACTATGTATTTATTTTTAGAGACAAGGTCTTGCTCTGTCACCCAGGCTGGAGTACAGAGGCGCAATAATAACTCCCTATAACCTCCAACTCTTGGCCTCAAGCGATCCTCCTACCTCAGCCTCCCAAAGTTCTGGGGTTACAGGCATGAGCCACCACGCCCAACCTGGGGACACTATTATTAATGACACTAGGACTGCAGACTAGAGAGGGATTGTTCCAATAAACAGGGATGTATAGTCACTCTAAATATGAGGAGCTTTGAGACCAACCTGACCAGAGAACGAAACCCCGTCTCTACAGAAAAATTCAGAAATTAGCCAGGCGTGGTGGCATGTGCCTATAGTCCCAGCTACTTAGGAGACTGAGGCAGGAGAATCGCTTGAGCCCAGGAGGTGGAGGTTACAATGAGCCAAGATTGCACCACTGCAGCCCAGCCTGGACGACAGAATGAGGTTCACTCTGAAAAAAGAAATATGGATAGTATGGTGATAATTGTTCCTTAAACTACATATATATGTGTGTGTGTATATACATATATTTTTATGTATATATATACATGTACATATATGTATATGTGTGTATATATATGTGTGTGTATATGTACACACATATATATAAGGAGCAATTCTTGATATTTTTGCCCTTATTCCGTTTGTCATACCTAGAGTTCAACTAGTCACCATCTCTTCTAAAGAGCAGTTATCACCATACTAAGCATAAAAATTCAACTTTGCCTTTCCCCTATCTTATCTGTTCTGTCTTCCCCATACTGACTGTTCTATTGTCAAGATGCAATTTGTTAATAAGATTCATGGCCAAAAATAAAGTAGAAGTGGACTTTGCAAAACCTCGTGAATATAAAGTGAAGTCCTAGGCCTAAAATATGGTAGAAAGTTGCTTATTAAAGGACCTTCGTCTCTCGGCATATTGAAATGATGTCAGAGTATGCAATTATAAATACGATTGTCATATTTACCATGGGAAGATATCTATAGTACTTTGCTGGGCTGGGTTACAGAAATATGTGTAATATAACACCACTTCTACTAAAATATGTGCTAAGTATGCAAAGAAAAGAATTCTAGAAGGGTAGACATCAATATTAATGGTGGTTATTGCTAGGTGATAGACTACAGGAAAACTTTGCCTTTCTCTATACATTTTCTGGCATTTGAAAGATTTTTTCCAATAACCGTATATTATTTCTAAAATTAATAAAACAAAATAAAGATATTTCAAAAAATAAAGATTTTATGTGTGACTTGTGCAAAAGGTTGTTGGTCAGCATACCCAAAATTTAGAAAGGGAAAGTGTCCTTTACCCACTGCCAAGAATGGTGCAAAATGAAGCAGGTATTGTCTACATGGGATCATGTGCAAGTTTAGGGCTGGAGCTTGAGGTGAGGAGAGCTTGCCTTTCCATGTACACAAAGGTCAGGGAAATCCCAAATGTCAGTGTGGATAACTCAAGCGTCCCTAGAGACCCAGATTCTGACCCCAGTACCTACGTGTCAGAGAGAATGCAAACATTGTAGGTCCCACAGAAAACATTTCTCTCCTCCATCAGGACCTGCTGCGTTTCCTCGTTCTGGTATGCAGTCCACAGGTTGTACTCCTTCTAACAAGGGAATATTTGAAGTTAAAGCTCAGTGGTACCTTCAAATACCCACAGTCCCAGAGCCCCTAGGGTCTCCCTGGTAAGGGCACAGGGCTCACAGATTCTTCCTCTGAAGGCTGAGGCTGCTGCTCTGCAGAGAAGGGAGCAGCCAGTGAGCAAGCACCAGAGGAAACCATGAGTTAGAAAATGTTGGGTCAAGGTTCTTAATTCTCCTTTCATCTCTTTGATTTTCCATGTGCCCTGATTCCATGAACTTTCAAGGCTGAATTCCAAATGTCACCAATAACACAACTTTTTCAAAAATCAGCTCACAAAGGGTATCCTCACAACATAAAGTCACAGGTGCCCTTTGACCGACCATTTCACAGAAGTCGGAAAGTCATATGTATATTACATCTACCTGAGAGTACAAAGCACACTCAGGGGATTTTAAGCCAACTGTGAAATTACTGCTACACATGCTATGCTATGCATTTGCATTTTTTTTTTTTTTCAGACGGAGTCTTGCACTGTCGCCAGGCTGGAGTGTAGTGGTGCAATCTCAGCTCACTGCAACCTCCGCCCTCCTGGGTTCAAGTGATTCTCCTGCCTCAGCCTCCAGAGTAACTGGGACTACAAGCGTGCACCACCATGCCCAGCTAATTTTTGTATTTTTAGTAGAGACAGGGTTTCACCATGTTAGCCAGGATGGTCTCGATCTCTTGACCTTGTGATCTGCCTGCCTCGGCTTCCCAAAGTGCTGGGATTACAGGCGTGAGCCACCAGGCCCGGCTGCAATTTTTTTAAGACGGAGTTTCACTCTTCTCACCCAGGCTGGAGTGCAATGGCATGATCTTGGCTCACTGCAACCTCCGCCTCCCGAGTTCAGGCAATTCTCCTGCCTCAACCTCCTAAGTAGTGGGGATTACAGGCATGTGCCACCACGCCTGGCTAATTTTTGTATTTTTAGTAGCGACGGAGTTTCACCACGTTGGCCAGGCTGGTCTCGAACTCCTGACCTCACGTGATCTGCCTGCCTCAGCCTCCCAAAGTGCTGGGATTACACGTGTGAGCCACCACGCCCAGCCTGCATTTGCATTTCAAAGTTTTCATACATCTGCAACTTTCATTTGTCCTTGTAGCTGCCTTACAAAGTAGATCACTTGCCCCACAAAATGTTCTCATTATTTTACAGATAAGGTATCTGGGACTCAGGGAAAGGAAATCATTTTATCAAGTCGTGACAGGGGCGCTTTCATTTGCTTCCCAGTCTTTCTTTATTTCCTTCCTGCCTGCCTGCCTTCATTCTTCCTCCCTCCTTCCCTCCCTCCTTTGCTTCCTCTATCACACACCTTCTGGCATTCCAGACGTGCTAAATTCTGGCATAGATGACTGAACTAGACTCTCAGTTCCATTTGTATTCCCTGCCACATTCTATCCTCAAATAGCCAGAAATAACAGTCCCATTAGACTAGCAGGAAGAAAAAGCAGAATATATTTATCTTGAAGGCAAAGAAGAACACAGCATCATGTTTGCACCTGAGAGTCCTCTTGGGGACATTTCTGAAGTCTCCTTCCAAACTTTAGCCTTCTGCTCCATGCCTTTAGACTCTTCCTCAGATGCCCTCTTTCCTCTGCTCCCTCTCCTTCTTAATCTTTAACCATGTAGTCTATCTCTGCTCAGAAGAATCTGCCAACCTGCCTCCCCTCCAGTGTCCAGGGAGTTTTCCATATCCCAGCCTGAATTAAATAATGCCGCCCTGGATTCTCCCACCCAGGTGAGAATTCATTGGCCCTTGCTCATCTCCTAAGTTTTGTGAGCCCAAGAAGCCACATGGTGGAGTCATTGGGAAGGGAAAGACCTGAGTTTAAATTCCAGCTCTGCCACTGCCCAGCTGTGAGACCTCGGCCACTTTCTCACACCATATCCTTCATTTCCACATCCATAAACTGGGAGCAACAACACCTCCTTGATCTATGGTGAAATCAAGTAAATGCTGTATGCAGAGCTACGGGCATCAGGCACACAGTTTACACTCATGCTATTACTCACCACCCTGAGAAGCACTCACCTCCGCTTTTCCTAGGAGACTCTGTAACTGCTTAGTCTTGCTATTTCATGTGTTCTCCATACTGTTTCACCTGCTTCTCTGCTTCTCTCCCTTTTCTCTCTCTTTCTTTCTTTCTTTTTCCTTTTTTTTTTTTTTTTTTTGAGATGGAGTCTCGCTCTCTTGCCCAGGCTGGAGTGGTGCAGTGGCGTGATCTCGGCTCACTACAACCTCCATCTCCTGGGTTCAAGTGATTCTTCTGCCTCAGCCTCCCGGGTAGCTGGGATTATAGGCATGCACCACCATGCCTGGCTAATTTTCTACATTTTTAGTAGAGACAGGGTTTTGTCATGTTGGCCAGGCTGGTCTTGAACTCCTGACCTCAGGTGATCCACCTGCCTCAGCCTCCCAAAGTGCTGGGATTACAGGCATGAGCCACTGCGCCTGGCCCCTTTTCTTAAATTACACATGTAAGAATTAAAGAAAGAGGAGAGAAAGGCGAAGGGTGGCTTGACAGTCAACAGGTTTATTTCAAATCTGGGAGGGAATTCTGACCGAGTTACGTCAGAAGCTGCACTCTCTTACAGACTAAGAGTCTTTAAGGATTCAGGGTGGGAGAGTTTATCAGATGCTTGGACTGCTTCTGTGTCTCTTTGTTGTGCTTATCTGGGAGGGAGAGTTGTGTGTCTGTCCCCATACATCTTTCTGCAGCTGCAGGCATACCCCCGAGTCTGCTTTAGCTTCACTATCTTAGTGCACTTGAATGGAAAGGAATGTGCTCATGATGGCCCACTGTTTTACTCGGGCCCACTGTATGAGGGTGAAGTTTGGTAGTTACCCAAGAGACTATCCCCCCACCTCCCTCTGTGCCCTAGATGTCTTATCTGTGTTTTACTGCCTGTTCTTTCTGGCTGCTTGTAGTTAGAAGAGATTTCCTTGAAATGCATGAGACTAGAAAGGGACCTGGAACTTAAAGTGGCGGTATTTGTCCGAGATGACAGTACAATTCTGTCAATACAGTCCAGTTCTGTCAAAACATTCCTAGAATGTCAAACACTGGCTGGGTAGTCCTTCTGTTGGGCCATTACTGACTGTATCACCCAAGGAAGAAGGGTGTTCTTTGTGTTATACTTAAAAGAGCAACAGACTTGAAAACAAAAGCAGGTCCACGTTCAAATGAATGCCTCTTTCACTCAGCTGGCTGGGAGAGCTTGACCTCTCTGTGCCTCAGTTTCTTTATCTATAAAATGGGTGAAGGGACCAGCTCAGAAATGAAAAACTGCAGGTCAAAGGAAATCCAGAAATGTGTTTTCTTTTTTTTTTTTTTGAGATGGAGTCTCACTCTGTCACCCAGGCTGGAGTGCAGTGGCGCAATCTCGGCTCACTGCAAGCTCCGCCTCCTGGGTTCACACCATTCTCCTGCCTCAGCCTCCCGAGTAGCTGGGACTACAGGCACTGCCACCATGCCTGGCTAATTTTTTGTATTTTTAGTAGAGACGGGGTTTCACTATGTTGGCCAGGCTGGTTTCAAACTCCTGACCTCGTGATCCGCCCGCCTTGGCCTCCTAAAGTACTGGGATTACAGGCGTGAGCCGCTGCACCTGGCCCAGAAATGTGTTTTCTTTGGCCTATGTAGTTTTTAAAACTGCTTTTAAATGGTTGCCAGCATTTAATAAAAGCAAGAGATTTCACATAATACCTCAGGTTTCTATCTTCTAAGACTTAGATGGTCTAGCGGTCAGGGGCCTCAAGACAATCTCTCAAGACAATAATTAGCCAGAACTGATGAGCAGCTGGCCCTTCAGATGCAGGTGAACTGTCCAGTCCATGACAGCCACACCGTCCGCTACTGCCCACACCACCCGTCTCCTCCTTTGTGTCACCTGCCTGGCCCCTACAGGTCATATGAGCTAGATGCTCTCTCTGGATGCTTCTGTTTCTCAAATTCTAATTTAACATAGCTGCCTTATGGGAAGCAACAGTCAAACCATCCCTCATCAACTATCCTTTTGGGGCCAATTAAATAGACTTCAAAATAGACTTTAAGCAGGTTGGGGGGGGGCAGAAATCTAATGGTTTTAGGAATATCAACCATGCCTTGATAGTCAAAGCAAAGAGCTCGAAGAGTCTTCCGGTCACTCTTCATTATTGCCCAAGAACTAGTGGAAAGGGCTACATTTAATTAACTCTCCCCTTCCATCCTAGAGCCAGAGTAAACCTGGAAGTGAGGGATGAGGGAGCCAAATTCATCTAGGCCCTAGGCATTCTGGAACCAGCCCTGGCCCTCCCCTCGGGTCCTCCTCAAATTCCTGAGCAGCAGATGCTGGAGCCTCCAGAGGCATGGGCTGATGGGGTTGCTCCTGGCCTCTGAACTTGCCACTAAATGACCTGGTGCCATGGACACAAAACACAGCCAGGGGCTTTGAAGTAAGGAAGAACCCTGAGAGGACAACCAAATCAATCCACCCATCCAACATATGAGTAAAGCAAGGCTTAAGAAGAGGAAGTGTCGAGCTGGGCACGGTGGCTCACGTCTGTAATCCCAGCACTTTGGGAGGCCGAGGCGGGCGGATCACAAGGTCAGGAGATCAAGACCATCCGGGCTAACACAGTGAAACCCCGCCTCTACTAAAAAAAAAAATACAAAAAATTAGCCAGGCTTGGTGGCGGGCTCCTGTAGTCCCAGCTACTCAGGAGGCTGAGGCAGGAGAATGGCGTGAACTCAGGAGGCGGAGCTTGCAGTGAGCCAAGACTGTGCCACTGCACTCCAGCCTGGGTGACATAGTGAGACTCCATCTCACTAAAAAAAAAAAAGAGGAAGTGTCTTGCAAGTCAGTAGCAACACAGAACTCTCGTCTTCCTTAAGGAGTGTCACCTGCCATGATCCTCTGTCCTCACTCCAGGGCTGAGTCTGGACCTCAGCCTTCAATGGCAATTAGAATGAGACGCTCACAGCTACTTGCCTCAGATGCTGTTGGAACCCACCTTCGTTCTCAGCTTCCACTTCGGATGTTTCACACGCATGCTCTTCCCGTCATCTACCATTTTAGGAACTGGGATAGAAACCTTATTGGCATAATTAGGATCAATTCCTCTTGTGTAGGACCCCTGGAAAAACAAAAAAAAAACAAAAATAAAAACAGAAAATGGCTTCTCTTGGCTCCAACTCTGCAGGAGGAAGGGAAAAACTAGTTCTTGGCAAAATCTGAAGGATGGGTAAGCCCTGGCTGCAGCAGGCAGGCCCACTTCTGGCCAGTTCCTCTGGCAGTGTGTGCAGATCGAATGGAGGAGAAAAATAAACACCAAATGCCACAGGGGGACCAGCAAAGATGGTCAGACTGTCGCCAGCCTCACCATAGCTGCTGCTTCTCATCCTCTGTCCTCTTTGCTGGGAAAAAAAAAAAAAAAAATCCAAGTTACCAAAATCCATGGTTTAGGGTGAGACTTCTGGCAAGAAACTGAGAAGTAAAAATGCTGGAGAAGATTGCCATTGGGGAAAATTTCATTTTAACTTAAAAAAATACTTTGCAGCCTTATAAACATCTGTGCTCCATATGAGGTTGATGCAGAGACACATTTATGGCTTTCTTGCTGCATAAGCTGCAATATAACTCCCTGGGGGCTGGGGGTTCTCTGCTCTGTGAGGTGTTGGAAAGGCTCTGTCTCTCTGCTCCTGAGCGGTCTCTATCCCTATTGTCCTTGTGAGATGCACTGACAATGAAAGAGTACTCAGTTATTAACAGGAGTTTGGACCAAAAAGAAGGGACCCAGGAAGCCTAAAAGGCCACAAATGTAGAGGAGGAGGCCAGCTAAGGGTTTACTGAAAGGTCCACAGTCATATCAGCCTCAACACGAAAATGAAGCTGGTCTCAGACATTCCCCTTTCAGACTTGCAGGAAGTACCTGCAAGAAGGTAATCTGGTTCTGAATGAAGCCGTGCGCTGACAAGTCCATCTTGACCTGTTGAGCCATGGCGGCCCAGTGCTGGATCACAGAGGCGCACTTGTTCAGGGTGTGTCTATCCAGCATTCCTGGAAAAAAAAAAAAGATGGACCTAGAAACCCCAGAACTGGGCCAAGAGGGGAGGTGTCTGGGAAATCCCCTCATACACCCCAGCATAATTAGAATGTACTTGGAGAGGTGGATGGGCAGGTAACGGATGAAGTCTCGGTATTTGCTGAACCCAGAAGACAGGTCTCTGATGTCATCCAGGTCAACCAATAGATTGCAGGGATCGTACCCTGGCTTGGTTATGTCTCCTTTTCCAGAAAACAGCCTATTCATTTCGGAAATACACCGGAGTGAATTCCTCCATGGTTCCTCTAGAGTGAAGCCAGAGAAAGGTACGTGGTTGAGTTGGCTCTGTAGAAACTCCAGGCCGAGAACAAGTCCCCACCAAAAGCTCTCCCACAAAATAAACCTCCTCAGACTCTAACCTTAGGCCACTAGATTTTTGTCATCTCTTCTGCCACTTGAGAATAGAATCTTTTTTTTTGAGACGGAGTCTCGCTCTGTCGCCCAGGTTGGAGTGTATTGGCGCGATCTCGGCTCACTGCAAGCTCTGCCTCCCAGGTTCACGCCATTCTCCTGCCTCAGCCTCCTGAGTAGCTGGGACTACAGGAGCCCGCCACCACGCCTGGCTAATTTTTTGTATTTTTTTTTTTTTAGTAGAGGCGGGGTTTCACCGTGTTAGCCAGGATGGTCTCGATCTCCTGACCATGTGATCCACCCGCCTTGGCCTCCCAAAGTGCTGGGATTACAGGCGTGAGCCACTGCAACCGGCCGAGAATAGAATCTTTTGACCCAAATATACATGTACTTTTCAGCTTTTTCAGCCCAAGGAGAAGTCTAGAGTATCAGAGTCTGAAATGATATTGTGCCTGGAATTTTCTTAAAAATACTCCAACAAGAAAAAATTTTAAACAACTTAAGAAAGGGGGGAAAATGAATGGAATAAAATTGGTAAAGTGTTGATAATTGTTGAAGCCAGTGCTATGTGGGTGGGTGGTTATCATACTGTTCTACATACTTTTGAAATTTGAAATTTTCCATATAAAAGTGTTTTAGAATCTATGCCTTGTATTTCCTACGATATTGTGTTTCCGATGATATTTCATGTATATGTCTTGCTTCAGTTCCCAACTTAGGAGTGCCTTGAGGTAGGGAACCAAATTCCCCATTAGTTTTGTTCCCTCCTCAAGACTGAATCCAATACTGCAAAAATAGCCATTGGTGGGTTTAATTCTAGAGCTGGCCACCATGCCAGAGCCCAGGGACTAGATGATGGATTGTGGCCCAGAGCAGAGAAAGACTCCAAAGGAAATCATTGATAGTTTCCTTTCTGATCTCTATTTTCAGATGTGTCTTGTGGGCACTGCAGCGGGGAGGTGCAAATATGGGTTTGGGGGCCATATTGATCAATTTAATCCTTGCTCCTCCCCTTACCAGCTGTGAGAATTAGATGGGAAAGTAATGTCAAAGAGCCCAGCACATTGTAGATGCTAAATGAATGTGAGTTCCTCAAATCTGCCATCCCCAGATGCTATCACCCTGCCAGCCCCTCCAGTTCCACTGAGTCTTCCCAATCTCACATTGGTTGCATATTGGCTTTCTTTTTTTTTTTTTTTTGAGACAGTCTTGTTCTGTTGCCCAGGCTGGAGTGCAGTGGCATGATCTCAGCTCATTGCAAGCTCTGCCTCCCGGCTTCACGCCCTTCTGCTGCCTCAGTAGCTGGGACTACAGGTGCCTGCCACCGCGCCCGGCTAATGTTTTTGTATTTTTAGTAGAGACGGGGTTTCACTGTGTTAGCCAGGATGGTCTCGATCTCCTGACCTCATGATCTGCTTGCCTCGGCCTCCCAAAGTGCTGGGATTACAGGCATGAGCCACCGCACCTAGCCCATATTGGCTTTCTTGCTGAAAGTTCACTTACCAGGGTTAGATGCTGCCCCAAGCAAGTGTTCATTTTCTGGGGCTTTGGACAATGGAAGGGATGTGTGCTGAGTTTTGACTGTCCAATAGACTTGTGAGGTCGCAGACTTGGAGCTGTGGTCTTTCTCAGGGGAAAAACACACATCTGTGATGTCTTGATTGAGCCCTGAAACACAGAAGACCAAGACAAGGTTGCTCTTGAAGCGGGTGTGTTGAGGAAAATGAGGTGGAGAGAAACTTTTTCATTTTTTCTTCCTTCTTTTAAAGATGTACAGAATGGACCAGAGCAGTTATGTCTGTTTTTATTTGGGGCCTCCAAACTTCTATGCAAAAATCTCAGAAAGCTTCCCGTTAGCTTTTCAGCACACCCCCATTGTAAAATTTCTCGAGTTATTTATACAAGCAGAGAGAGAGAGAGTCGAGGTCAGGAATTGCAACAGGGAATGCTCTTTGGAAGCTCAAGCTGAATTTTCTTCAATGATAGAAATAACCACCCTTGAGTCAAAATAGAACATTTAACTTTTTTTTGGTTTGTTTGTTTTTGGTTTTTGAGACTGAGTTTTGCTCTTATTGCCCAGGGTGGAGTGCAATGGCTCGGTCTTGGCTCACTGCAACCTCCGCCTCCTGGGTTCAAGTGATTCTCCTGCCTCAGCCTCCCAAGTAGCTGGGATTACAAGTGCATGACACCTGGCTATTTTTTGTATTTTTAGTAGAGATGGGGTTTCGCCATGTTGGCCAGGCTGGTCTCGAACTCCTGACTCCAGGTGATCCACCCGCCTCGGCCTCCAAATGTGCTGGGATTACAAGCGTGAGCCACTGCGCCCAACCAGAACATTTAATTTTTTAAGAGAGAATCTGCTCTAAGAAAAGAGAAGGTTGTTGGCCCGGCGTGATGGCTCATGCCTGTAATCCCAGCACTCTGGGAGGCTGAGGCAGGCGGATCACAAGGTCAGGAGATGGAGACCATCCGGGCTAACACGGTGAAACCCCATCTCTATTAAAAATACAAAAAAAATTAGCCGGGCGTGGTGGTAGGCACCTGTAGTCCCAGCTACTCGGGAGGCTGAGGCAGGAGAATGGCGTGAACCCGGGAGGCGGAGCTTGCAGCAGTGAGCCAAGATCAGGCCACTGCACTCCAGCCTGGGAAACAGAGTGAGACTCTGTCTCAAAAAAAAAAAAAAGAAAGTTGCCACAACCTGTAATAGGACTTAACACAACTCCAGTGTAAATAGCCCATTCCTATGGTGAATGGGATGAAGTTTTGGAAGAGCACTGCGGAGCATTGCATCTGTGTGTACAAGCCAGGCCTTCCGCTGCTGGCAGCACTCACTCCAGAGTGGAAAGGGCCCAGGAGGGGATCCTGGTTTTCAGCCCACGTGGTGGGTGACCTAAGCAAAGTCATTCAGATGCCCTGGACTTTGGTCTTCTTATGTAAATATTAAGGATATTAAGTCGGTTGATCTCCAATCTAACTTACTGTTTTTGACACCCTAGGATTCACTGTGTCTTCATTCTATATTATCATTCTTCTATACCCCTGACACACCAAATAAATCAAGTGACATATATTGTGATCTAATTGTGTCCTAGGCCATCCAGCTTTAAAATTCTTTTGGATTCCACTAGTCTACAAATGTGACCACCTGTCAGGTCGCACTGGTGACAGGAATTACACACCTTCAAGAGCTAAAACTCCACAACGCCTCCATGTGACCACCCCCTCCCAGCTTTCTCCCACCTCTGCTTAAATCTGAGCTTCCCCATGTTGGACCTTCCACTCCTGGACCCCTCCAAAGCTCAATTCTCTTGCCTCCTGATACAGTTTGGATATTTGTCCCCTCCAAATCTCATGTTGAAATGTGACCCCCAATGCTGGAAGTGAGGCTTGATGGGAGGCTTTTGGGTCATGGGGGCAGATTCCTCATGAATGGCTTGGTGCTCTTCCCACAGTAATGAGTGAGTTCTCGCTCTATTAATATAGTTCGAGCAAGAGCTGGCTGTTTAAAAGAAACTGACACCCCTCCCCTTCTCTTGCTACTTCTCTTGCCTCATGAGACGTTGATTTCCCTTGCATTCCACCATAAGTGGAAGCTTCCTGAAGCCCTCACCAGAAAGAGATGCTGGTGCCATGCTTCTGGTACAGTCTTCAGAACTGTGAGCCAAATAAAACCCTTTTCCTTAGAAATTTCCTTATAAATTACTTAGCCTCAGGTATTCCTTTATAGCAAAGCAAAACAGACATCACCCTTATTGTTTCTTCTGCTTCCCTGAACTATCTGGCCAAACACTTCCAAGATTCTCCAACACCCTAGGCCTGTGATTCTCAAAGACAGATCCCCAGACCAGCAACATCAGCACTAGCTGGAAACTCGTTAGAAATACAGAATCCCTGGTCGAGTGCAGTGGCTCACGCCTGTAATCCCAGCACTTTGGGAGGCCGAGGCAGGCGGATCACGAGGTCAGGAGTCCGAGACCAGCCTGGCCAGCATGGTGAAACCCCGTCTCTACTAAAAAATGCAAAAAAATTAGGACATAGTGGCACACACCTGTAGTCCCAGCTACTTGGGAGGCTGAGGCAGGAGAATTGCTTGAACCCAGCAGGTGGAGGTTTCAGTGAGCCAAGATCGCACCACTGCACTCCAGCCTGGGTGACAGAGCGAGACTCCATCTCAAAAAAAAAAGAAAAGGAATACAGAATCCTGGGCCCACCTCAGACCTGCTGAGTCCGAAGTTCTGGGGGAGGAGCTTGTTTTAACAGGTCCTGCTGGAGATCCTGATACAAGCCACAGCTGGAGAACTACCACCCTAGACTTATTTGGCCCTTAAGCTATCTCCAGCCTTGGAGAAACTCTACTTTAAGGTTTCATTTCATGGATAAGCAAGGAGCATGGTAGAGTGAATGAAAAAAAAAAAAAGCCCTAAGTTTTCACTTCTTGGTCTGGTTTCTGTGCAGGGCAGCTGAAGAGAAAAACAAAAGCTTCCCCTTTACAACCCTCTCAAGCTCAGTCCAATCCCTAAAGCAGGAACGACACCAGCATTAAGGGGTCAGGGGCAGGGACCAGCCATTTCTGGGCCTATGAGATGCAGAAATCCATGATAAATGCTTGTGAGTTAAAAGTTGTGTACTTCCTCCTGCATTGATCATTTTCAAGAAGGAAGTTACACTCAGTCATTTCTCCTTTGGTAAACAGGATCGGGTGTCAGGACAAGGTGTCAGTTCAAAAAACCTATGCTGCGTTCTGTGCAATCTCTGTCTACCTATGTTGTCTACAACTGCAGTTCCTTACAGATTTCTGAAGCCTTGCCTTCTGGTCTTTGGGGGCCCTCTAGTCTCTGCCTGTGGCCTTGTTTACCTGAGATATTGTTCTCCTCTCTCAGAAACAGGACTCTGATCACATTGGCAGCAGTGAGCAGTAATTTGGGGTTGCACATCTGCAGCAGTAAGAGAGTATAATTCGCCTTGGTCCACTGGGTGCTGTTCGCAAACCAGTACAAGATCTCTTTCATCTTCCGTTCTACTGATTTATCCAACATTTGGTTCAAGGAGGACTTCACAACTTTCCCCTCTTTCTTGCTGAGGTCGATCCGGGACCTGTTATAGATGAAATCCTTTCCCTGTGTGGTCTGAAGGATATTTTGGAAATAGTGTAACAAATATAAGCTATTTAACTGCTTCAGAATGCCAACTAGAAACCTCCTCTGTGATATGTCATTGATCCTGCAGAACCACTCTTTGGTAGAGAAGATCTTCCAGGCTAAGACACACTTCCGGCATAGAGGGATGGAATCGGTTCCCTTCTCACAACGAAAATAGGGGGCATTCTTGAGCCTTGATTCCAGGTTTTCCATGATCCTAAGATAACCAGTTCATTTTAGCCCTGCCCACTTGCAACGGCAACGCCACCAAACACTAGAGGAACAGGGGGAAATGAATAAATACCCCAGTTGTGCCTTTTCTATTACAAACGTCTCCCAGAGCAAAAGTAAATGGCTGCCATGGATGGAAAGCGTATCTCTCTCAGTAACTGCCAGTAGAAGTCTGGCTTTTTGTCCAGACCTCCTTGGAAACATGGCTTTACCGTAAATCTCCTAAACCTGGCACTGCTTTATGTGGAGGCAGTTGCTGTATATTCTGAAAGAGCTGGTCATCTCATTTCTAGAACAACAAGAATACTGTTAGTCAAATTTAAGTAATATGTGGACTATTACTGGTATTGCGCTTTAATTATTGTTGTTATATATGGCTTCTGAATATTCATGAATATAAAATAAGATGCAAACTTCTTATGTTTATATCTGTTCAGTTACAAAGTGGCTATCCCAATGATGCTAAATATGTTTATATTCATTTTCTTAAGTCATCATCAAAGTAAAACCAGAAATGTTTAATGTAAATTTAAGTTATTTAACTGCTTCACAATACTAACCAGAAATCTCACTGTAGTCAAAGTGCCCAGGCAAAACATATTGGGCAGCTCACAGAAAGAGTTTCAAAGTCATGCTGAGATAATTCTCCTACTTCAGGTAAGACTCGGTTCAAACATTGACTCTGGTACTTAGGAGCTATATGGTCTTGAGCAAGCAACCTGTCCTCTCTGAGCCTCAGTGTCTCCATCCTAGTTATGAGGATGGAGAAGATAAAGGTGGGTAATAAAAATGATAACTACCTTCTAGGATTGCATTAAATATATGAGATCAGTTGTTGCTGCTATTGTTACTGTTACTAAGTATTATTACCCTAGATAAAATCAAAAGGTTTGCAATATTGTGTGCCTTTCTAATGCCCATGTTGAAAGATCAGGCACAACCAGAGAAAGGTAATGGAGTCCATCGCTGGGGTTTTGTTGGCAATGGCAGTCACATACTAGGGTCAGAATGGGGAAGAGGAATCAGGTTAAGAATGAGATCAGTTCTCACAGCTCAACCTCTTCTGTCTGAAGAGGAATCTGGAGAAAAGGCATGAGTAGATTAATATTTAATTAATCGGGAAGGCCAGACAAAGGAGGGTGGCAAAGAGAAGGGAGGCCCGAAGCAGACTCTTTGGATCTGTAAGGCGGGCACATTACCCTAAGAAGTGCTGCAAGCTAAAAGTAGCTCTTTTTTTTTTGTAATTAACTTGTTTATTTATAATTGACAGATTATAAATAGCTTGTTTTTAAAGATTTAAATAAATTAGGATTTTAATCTATGAGGCTGACATTCTTCAAGGAAGCATTTTTTTTTTTTTTTTGGAGGCAGAGTCTCACTCTATCCCCCAGGCTGGAGGGCAGTGGTGGCATCTCGGTTCACTGCAACCTCTGCTTCCCGGGTTAAAGTGATTCTCCTGCCTCAGCCTCCCGAGTAGCTGGGATTACAGGCATGGGCCACCATGCCCAGCTGAGTTTTATATTTTTAGTAGAGATGAGGTTTTGCCATGTTGGCCAGGCTGGTCTTAAACTCCTGACCTCAAGCGATCCGCCCGCCTCAGCCTCCCAAAGTGCTGGGATTACAGCGTGAGCCACCACCCCAGGTCAAGGAAGCAGTTTTAATCACCCAACTCAGTCTTTATTTCACATTTCAGGGCCACAAACTTGGGAGTCAGAGAGAGAGACTAGGTTTCAGACATGAGTCGTATCCCCTCTCCCTCAACACTGCACACACACGGTTCTCCTCAAACACCTGTGGACCATAGTATGTTGTTGCCCCTTGGCACCTCCTTTTCCAAACAGCTTCTTTGAGAAGATGACAACGGGCTGCCTCCTGAGAATAGAGGGACAAGTGGTGCTCCAGAGCAAGTGAGTGCGAGAGGGCAGCGCCTCACTCCCTTCCTCCCTGCCTCCTGCTGGCCTGCACCTTTCAGAGGTTGGGCCATACACCCGACTTTGGGGGGAAGTTGAAGCCATTTGGGATCTGATGTTACAGTTAAAAATGTGGCCTTAGGCCAGGCGCAGTGGCTCATGCCTGTAATCCCAGCACTTTGGGAGGCTGAGGCAGGCGGATCACGAGGTCAGGAGATCGAGACCATCCTGGCTAACACGGTGAAACCCCGTGTCTACTAAAAAAAAAAATACAAAAAATTAGCCGGGTGTGGTGGCGGGCGCCTGTAGTTCCAGCTACTCGGGAGGCTGAGGCAGGAGAATTGCGTGAACCCAGGAGGCGGAGCTTGCAGTGAGCGGAGATGTGCCACTGCACTCCAGCCTGGGCGAGAGAGCGAGACTCTGTCTCAAAAAAAAAAAAAAAAAAAAAAAGTGACCTTGGCACAGGGCAGGGTAGATGGGCCAGATGGGTTAGGCCAATGCGGGGACATGGTGCCAGTGGTACTCAAACAGGCAGGTGGGCAAATAGGCCTCATCAGACCGACTCGCAGGAGTCCAGCGGGGGAGAGCACTTCTCCGAGGAAGGCTATAGGATGCAAAGGACATCTGCGACCTCTCAAGTATTCAGGCTACGAGCAGCCTGGAGGCTTCATGCCAGTCCCCTATCTTTCCTTTCTGCCCTGTTTTATTCATGATCCCGATAAAACCTCCTCAGCACACAACCCTAAATCTGCACTTGCTTTTCCTGCCTTCCCACATAATATGGAGAAGCTTGGAAGGTGCGGCCGCTGCTGGGCCAGATAGAGGACAATGTGTCACACCCATCCGGCTCTGATGTCACACTTGACACTGCACCAGAGGACCTGAGCCTCTGCTGGCTCCAGCCCAGCCCCTTTGCCTTCCCCTACTGCCACCTGGCCTGGCCAGCCAGCAGGGACTCGGGAAAGCATACAGGTTTCAGAGTAGGAGGGCAAGGAATGAACTGGGCTCTGCCACGGAGCAGCTTCATATGCCTGAATAATTCACTTGCTAGTCTCAGCCTGCTCCTCTTCCATGAAGTAGAGACCACGGTCCTACCTAGCTCATAGGTGGCTGTCGGGGTCAAATGAGTAGACTTTTACACCACGTGAGGAGCTAACAAGTATTATTAGTATCATTAGGGAATGTGGAAAAAGTGTGATATCTCATCTCTCGCCTTCCCATCATGTGGTATTACACTTGTTGGAAGTTGAATTTTAAAAAGCTTGGCCGGGCGCGGTGGTTCACGCTTGTAATCCCAGCACTTTGGGAGGCCGAGGTGGGCGGCTCATGAGGTCAGGAGATCGAGACCATCCTGGCTAACACGGTGAAACCCCGTCTCTACTAAAAAATACAAAAAATTAGCTGGGCGTGGTGGTGGGTGCCTGTAGTCCCAGCTACTCAGGAGGCTGAGGCAGGAGAATGGCGAGAACCCGGGAGGCGGAGCTTGCAGTAAGCCGAGACAGCGCCACTGCACTCCAGCCTAGGCGACAGAGTGAGACTCCGTCTCAAAAAAAAAGAAAAAAAAATTTAAAAAGCTTTTGTTCATGAGAAACCAGCGCATGCACATATATACACACTTTCTTTCAGGTGATCATCAGGGTCACTACTTAAGTTATTAATGTGGGGGAAAGGTTTTTCACCTAAAATGACTGACCACTGCTATATTGAGCCTTGGTCCTTATGAAATGATCTGTTCTCCCTCCTTTTCCAGTACTTGGACTACTTCCTTCTGGGAGACAGTGGGATTTTCCCAACAAGACTACAGAGCAAGCCAGAAATAGAGAGTAAAAACTAGGCACATTCCAGCAAGGCAGGGATGGCCAACACTCTACCTGAGCCATGCACAGTCTGTGCCCTGCATGGACATATTGGGGGCATATCAACAGCAGGTTGCCCTGCAAGGACCTCCTCCCCAGCTGCCAAGATGTCTAATCACAGGTGCAGAGGGAGGGAGTCGGTGCTGAAATCTGAGGAAGCCAGGAGAAGCAGGAAATACATGCACTACCTTTTCTTCCATCTTTCATCTGGGGCTGGAGTGGTGGCCCCTGGAATAGAGGCAGTGGCTGCAGAGATGGGGGGAAACCAGGGAGTAGGTCACTCAAGGACACAAGACAGAAGCCAGTCCCTAAAGATGGCCTGCGAAAACGCAGCAGCACCCTAGGACACAGAGTGAGAAACCTGTTTCATACATCACCTTGTCTATTATTGTCTTGAAGAGCAGATTCCTATTTAGCTCTTCACATATGAACAGTTTTACTTCAGTTTAAATCCCCTTCTTGTGATCAAATGACACAGCTAGTTAGTTTCTGGGTTACTCTTTCTTAGCGTCTAGCACAGCAGCTTGCACATTATAAGTGCCACGTATATTTAGTCTACTTAATTTAGGGACATCATTCCAAAAACATGCTGAGCCAGACTGAGGGGATAAGAGCTCCGTGATTGGGCCAATCCCGTTATGTCATCATTTCATCATGCCTCTTGGGAGAAAGTGGGAATTTACTTATAATTCATAAGATACTCAGAAAGGAATGCTATATACACTCAGATTTCAAAAAGTTGAGACAAGAATAAATTATGGACATGGTGGTTAAAGTTACATTCTGACTCTGCAATTACAAATGGTCTGGTAATGGAGCAGAACCATGTGGCACCAAAGTGAGCTCTTGGTGAATTCAGATTTTTGTTCAGTGTTTTTTGTTTTTTTTTTTGTAAGTCTACATAATGGAAGAAAAGATAAGGATGGGTGAATACAAAAGAGTGGCATACACACAGCTAAGGAAAATGCCAGAGTATAAAATAAACCCTTGTTCTATTTTTTTTCTATTTGTTTTAGTCATTTTTCAGTTTTTAGACCAAGAAAAAGAAAAAAGATGTGCCCACTGCTTGAGGCAGTGACAGAAGGCAAATATGCCCAACTCTTTTTTTTTTTTTTGAGATGGAGTCTTGCTCTGTCACCCAGGCTGGAGTGCAGTTGTGCAATCTCGGCTCACTGCAACCTCTGCCTCCGGGTTCATGCAATTCTCCTGCCTCAGCCTCCTGAGTAGTTGGGATTACAGGCACGCACCACCATGCCCAGCTAATTTTTTTCTATTTTCAGTAGAGACGGAGTTTCACCATGTTGGTCAGGCTGCTCTCGAACTCCTGACCTGATGATCCACCCGCCTTGGCCTCCCAAAGTGCTGGGATTACAGGCATGAGCCACCGCGCCCGGCCCAAATATGCCCAACTCTTAATTCTGCTTTGCTCTTTCATATCAAGAAGAAAGGTCTTGAACTTGAAAGCTAATAGACAAAAAGTTAACAGGAAAATGAAGTTCAAGACAAGTAAAGAGACACCTAAATGGTTCCTTTTATATGAGCTCAAGTATTCTGGTCTAAGTAAATTACATTTCAGGAATCTGACACAACTTAATGACATGACTGCAAATCAGGTGGGAATCTTTGAGAAACTAGGGAGAATGAGAGAGGACGGTGTCTTAGTCCCATTGTGTTGCTATAAAGGAATACCTGAAGCTGGGTAATTTATGAAGAAAAGAAATTGATTTGTCTCATGGTTATGCAGGCCATACAAGAAGCATGGTGTCGTCATGGCCATTCATGAGGGATCCAACCCATTATCCAAACACCTCCCACCCAGCTCCACCTCCAACATGGGAGATCAAATTTCTGCATAAGATTTGGAGGGGACAAATATCCAAATTGTATCGAATGCAGACAGGCATCTCGATTTTTTTAAAAATAAAAATAAGATAGATTCTGGAAACAACAGACTGGTAAACATGGTATTAACCCACAGCAGAAATCTAAAGTGGTTTATCAAATATTTTGTGAACATTTAGAAAAGAAAATGACCATGACCAAGCACCAACAACCCGCAGGGATTCAATAAAATAAGGCAGTCCAAGCTGATCCCAATTTGTCTTGAGCTCATTATTAGACAGATAGATCAAAGAAGTTCAGACATAGCATATCTTTTTTTTTTTTTTCTTGCTCTGTCGCCCCGGCTGGAGTGCAGTGGCACGATCTCGGCTCACTTCAACCTCCGCCTCCTGGTTTCAAGCAATTCTCCAGCCTCAGCCTTCTGAGTAGCTGGGATCGCAGGCACGTGTCACCATGGCCGGCTAATTTTTGTATTTTTAGTAGAGTCAGGGTTTCACCATGTTGGCCAGGCTGGTGTCGAACTTCTGACTTCAGGTGATCCTCCTGCTTCAGCGTCCCAAAGTGCTGGGATTACAGGCATGAGCCCCCACACCCAGCCTAAACATAGTATATCTTGATTTCTGCCACTGAAAATGTCTTTCACCATGTTCAGTGGATAAAGGTGAAAAAGGTGGGGCTACATTATTGCACAGTTCCACCCGTGCATAATTTGCATGTAATTAAACCTAGAAGCTACTGACTGAGTGCCACAAGATTCTAGATTTGGTCCTAATCTCCTCGATATATTTATCAACAAGGATAAGACTTAAGAAGAAAGGGTTATGGCCGGGCGGGGTGGCTCACGCCTGTAATCCCAGCACTTTGGGAGGCCGAGACAGGCAGATCACAAGGTCAGGAGATCGAGACCATCCTGGCTAACACGGTGAAACCCCGCCTCTACTAAAAATACAAAAAATTAGCCGGGCGTGGTGGTGGGCGCCTGTAGTCCCAGCTACTCGGGAAGCTGAGGCAGGAGAATGGCGTGAACCTGGGAGGCGGAGCTTGCAGTGAGCCGAGATTGTGCCACTGCACTCCAGCCTGCGCAACAGAGCGAGACTCCGTCTCAAAAAAAAAATAAAATAAAATAAAATAAAGGAAGACAATATGATGTGGTGGTTAAAAGTCCAGTGTCATTCTACCCACACTTGAATCCCAGCTCTGCCCCTCACTCACCATGTGACCAGAGTGACCTTGAACAAATTAGCTAACTGCCCCGGACCGCAGTTTCTCCATCTGCAAAATAAGGATGATATAAGCATCTACCCAATGGGTGTTCTGTGAGGACTGAGTTAATGTGCAGGAAGCACAAGAACGGTATCTGGCACATAGGAAATACGCAAGTTAGCAATTTATTATGATAACTCTGCAATCTTTTCAGCCACTCTTTAAGGTTCCTGGTCATCCATTCTGGGCACAGTGTGACATTTACCTGAACAGAGAGGAGAATGGCACTAGAAGATGAGGGAGATTTGGTGCCTAAAAATTACTACAAACAGGCAGGGCGCAGTGGCTCACGCATTAATCCCAGCACTTTGGGAGGCCGAGGTGGGTGCATCACGAGGTCAGGAGTTTGAGATCTGCCTGGCCAACATGGTGAAACCCCATCTCTACTAAAAATACAAAACATTAGCTGGGTGTGGTGGCAGGCACCTGTAATCCCAGCTACTCGGGAGGCTGAGGCAGGAGAATTGCTTGAACTCGGGAGGCGGAGCTTGCAGTGAGCCAAGATCGCGCCACTGCACTCCAGCCTGGGCAACAGTGCGAGACTCCGTCTCAAAAAAAAAAAAAAAAAGAATTACTGCAAACACATAGAGAACAGCACCATATGGAGCAAAAGAGAGCAGCTGGAGAATGTTTTCATTCAGAGACCCCATAGGATTTCAAAAGCCAGCTACCATCAGCAGTTATTTCTGCCCCCAAATCACCCTAAAATGCAAATCCCATCACTGTAGCTGGCAAAGGTCTGGGATATGGCTCCTGGAGTCTAGGGAGCAGTCCCCACCAAGGACGGTGCTGGCTTCTCGGGTTCCTCTCCCAGATCTACAATCCGGATGGCGTTTTCCTTCTTGGAAAGCCAAAAGGCAGCATAGACTGGTTCTGAAAACTTGCAGGCAAACTTGTGAACCAGAGTCATGGTATCATACTCTACGCCATAGAAGGAAAGGATCCCTCCCGGGAAGTCGATATAGACCCCGAGCCTCCGGAAAGGGCCGGCTTTGAGTGGGGTCTCCATGTCACTGTACCAGGCTGTGAACTCCTTCCCGTTCCATTGGAGGCTCCAGGAGAAGTTGTTTCCGGAAATGCAACTGTTGCGCTCCTCCCCTTTCCGGTCGATGCCTTTGCAGGTCAGGCCAACATAGGTGCCTGCCCCGAAGATCTCCACCTCAAAATAGTACCTGTGCAGGTACAGACTCTGCTGGGACAGCACCTGCCGCCAGTGCAGGAACCTGCTGGGGAGGTCCGGGTAGGGATGCTCCCAGGGCGTGGTGTTGGTGACCTTGCGGTTCTCCTCCTGCAGCCGGAGATACTTGTGTGCTGTGTCCGGGTCGAACGTGATGTCATACGCATCTGAGGAGACACAGAAGGCAGGAGAGTGGTTCAGGAACTGACAGCTGATTCAGACAGAATGCTTTAAACCCAGCTGGGCTCCAAAGCACATATGAGAAAACATCCATTTCTCTGTTCTCTATTTACCCAGGCTGCTGTTTCCCTAGGAAATGAGGTGAGTGAAGACCAGAAAACAGAGAGCACAAATCATCTACTCCCTTCCCTTATGAAGCTCAAATTGCTTGACATTGATGATATTATTTGATGAACCAAATCAAGAAATATATTAATTTACTTATTCATGCATTCATTCATTCATTCATTCAACAAACATGTATTGAATGCCTGGCATTATCCTACCCAGTGTTGGCAAGTGTTTGGGGAAGTAGGTACTCCTATACCCACATTTGATCCATTCATTCATTTTTTAAAATATTTGACCAACATCTTAAAAATGAATGAATGGATCAAATGGAGCATGAAGAACTCTCAAACACGCCCTCATATTCTCCTCCCACTCTCAAAGAATAATAGGGTCTCATGCACCCCATTGCTCAAGTCAAGCTCTATGTCATTTCTGACATTTGTTTTGCCCTCATCCTCTTCCCCTATCCTCACTACACACACAGGAAGCAGTAACTCCTACGGATTCTACCACTTCTCTCCAGCCCCCTGCTTTACCCCCGACCTAAGCCACCAGTCATCTCACTCAGACTAGTTCAGCGGGTTTCTGACTGGTCGTTCGCTGTTCTCTCTTGCCCCCTTCAAGACCTTCTCCACAACAGAGCCATGCTGCTTGTTTCCAGCTGTAGCCTGAGGCCAGTCGTGTTATTCTAGCTTAAAACCCTTTCATGGTGCCCCTTGCTCTTACGATAAAGCAGCAACCCCTTGCCCTGGCCTACCAGGCCCCGCGTCCCTGGTCCTTTCCTGTGTCTCTGACTCTCTCCCTTGATTACTACATTTCCACCGTGCGGACCTTAGACCTACTCAACACTCAATCCTCTTTGAGCCTTTGGTACAGCCTGTTCCCTCCGAGATGTGATCATGCCCTACTCTGAGTCTGGTGATTCCTACCAATCCATTCAGGCTACAACTGAGAGTTCATGTCCTCGAAGAGGCCCTTTGTGACTCTAACTCACTCTCTCTCAGAGCACCATGGCGTTTTAAACTTGGCACCCCTCTCCATTTGTAAAAATATATATTCATGTGAGTGTTTGTTTCCTGCTTGTCCTCCCTCTAATCTGTGAGCTTCACATTTTGCATGGGATTCTTCTCTAGCTCAGAGAAGATGCTCAGTATATACTTGCCAAATGAATTAGCATATTAAAGGCTATTAAAACAATCCCATAATTAAAAAAGTTCTCACTGGTGCAGAGGCTTATGCCAACACTTTGGGAAGCTGAGATGGGAGAATCACTTGAGGCCAATAGTTTGAGACCAGCCTGGGCAACACAGCAAGACTCCATCTCTACAATTGTTTAAAAAAATTTTTTTTAATTAGCCAGATGTGGTGGCATGCACCTGTGGTCCCAGCTACTCAGGAGACTGAGGGAGGAGGACTGCTTGAGTGTGGGAGGTCAAGCCTGCAGTGAGCCATGATCAAGCCACTGTACCCCAGTCTGGGCAACAGAGACCCTGTCTCAAAAAATATACATACATACATATATATATGTCTACATGTGTATATATATGTAAACATACAAAATATGTGTTTAGTGACTGTTTATGTCAATTAACAGAAGGCTATTACTAGTTAAGTTCTTGAGGAATCAAAAGCTACACGTGGATGTTCAACAATACGAGGGATTGGTATCCCAACCCCTACATTGTTCAAGGGTCAACTGTGCAGTGTTTTAAAAATGCTAATGGACCAAGTCAATAACACTTAATGATAGGTCAATGAGTTATGCAATTCTGGCCAAGTCATACATAGAAATGAATCACTTGGTAACTAGCCAGGACTCTTCAAAGTGCTATGGTCATGAAACACAAGGATTGAAAGACTGATCCAGACTGAAGGAGACTAAGAAGACATGGAAACATCTGTGACCTTGGATTGGACTTTGGGCCAGAAAAAAAGGGCATTGATGAAAGACTTGGTGAAAGCTGAATAAATTCTGTAGATTAGTTGATAGCATTGTAGCAATGTTATTCCCTGGTTTTGATCAATGTATTGTAGTTATGTAATGTGTTAACATTAGGAGAAACTGAGTGAAAGATATATGGGAATTCTTTGTCTTATTTCTGTAATATTTTTGTAAGTTTCATATTATTTCAAAATGAAAAGTTAAAAAAACTGTTTAAATTAAATTTTAAGAAATGTATCATTTAGAGATAGATATGAAGTTGCAAGAACCTGAAACCTAGATGAGAGATGGCAGTTCTGACTTAGCAAAGCACTGCACTGATATCAACAACTGGAGAAGGGGGTGCCGTTCACAACTTACATTGGAGGAACTGTTCCCTGGTGGTGGGCTCAGGTTTGGAAGTCCAATATTTGCGCTGAACAACGGCAGACACTTGAGTTCTGATGTCATACTCCTCTAGAAAATCAAGAGAGTTGTGAATGCACACCTGTCCAGGTGGTCAGGAGAATCTGCAAATCAGGACTTCCCAGCCACCCTTCCCTGGGCTTCCTGGGGAAAGAAGGGGCTGAAGCCTGGTAATGTTTCACAGAAATACGCTCAATAGACTACATTTCTTTCATAGGTAAGGCATAAACCACTGAAAAAGTGATCCAGACCATCTTGGATTTAACTTAAAAAGTATAGGCATCAGTAACCTGGGAAGCTAGTCACAGAAATGCCAGCCGATCGCATAATATAAGCATGACTAAGTGTCCTTCTCTGGGTCTCAATTGTAAAAGAAAATCATCGAGATGAGAGTCCATTAGTAACATACCCTGTCTGAAGCATGGCTTTGAAAATGAGACATTCGGCTGGGCACGGTGGCTCACACCTGTAATCCCAGCACGTTGGGAGGCTGAGGTGGGCAGATCATTTGAGGTCAGGAGTTCGAGACCAGCCTGACCAACATGGTGAAACCCCGTCTCTACTAAAAATACAAAAATTAGCCAGGTGCCTGTAATCTCAGCTACTAGGGAGGCTGAGGAAGAAGAATCTCTTGAACCCGGGAGGCAGAGGTTGCAGTGAGCTGAGATTGCGCCATTGCACTCCAGCCTGGGTGACAGAGCAAGACTGTCTCACAAAAAAAAAAAAAAGAAAGAAAATGAAACATTCCCCTGATTTCATCCTCCCTTCCCTGACTCTCTCTCACCTTCCTATCATCTACTGCTAGAGACACACTCACTATAGTCCATGGCCCAGAATGCGTCTCACCTTCCTTGGAAAACTCCTGGAGCTTTTTCTTATAGTTCTCCAGCAACTGGATTAAGTGTACAGTGGATTCCGTGATAACTTTGCGGATGCCCGAGAGTTTATCCTTCAGCCCTATGTAAACACTAGGGAAGGTGATGTCTTCAGTGTTCTTAAACTTGCAGTACTCCTGCAGAAAAGGAAACAGCAGAACTTGCTGTGGTTTCTGTATTTCTAAACTCGGGCTTCTCTCCTCATTAAGTCACTTTTTGCATCTGTAAAATGGGCTGACGGTAATGTGTCCTTCACAAAGAAAGTACATGTAAAGTGTCAAGCTCAGGGTCTAACAAAATAGAAAGCACTTCTCTAGCTGCTAGACCCTCAGAATAAGTGGGATTTTAAAAAAAACAAGTGAGAATGTGGGATTTTAAAAATCAAGATGTACTAGATGGCCATGAACAGCTCCAATACACAGTCCAGACTGGGGACCAAAAAATAAAGAACATTCTTGCTTTGTTCATTCCGTCAGTACTTGTTTTTTGACAATTTAAACACAAGCCATGGTAGAAAATGGAGGAGCTCTCAGGCAGGAGTGCTGCCTCTTCCTTGTCAGTTTCATCCAATGCATAAATTTCTGTAATTCTTGTACCTTGCTTTAGTATTTGGAAAGTGTTTTCACACTGATAATCACATAGTTTCATGTAAGTTTTGAAATAACGTGTGATCAGGAAAGATGCTTTCAGATATAACACAGTATCAAACTTCAGCTGCAACTGAAGCATTAAAAAGCAGACCAGGTACAGCAGAAAACATAGCAATGAAAACAGTTGTATGAAAATGATTAGATAGAGCCATGGAAATCAAAACCAGAGAATTGATAGAGAAAAGGGTAATTCAACATTTTAATGCTATATACTGTACATGACAAAAGTAGCATTTTAAATCAGTGGGAGAAAGGATAAGTTATTTGGATAAGTTATTCAATAAATCTTGTTTTGAATGCCTAACCAAAAATTTGGGGGGAAATGTTATCTTTTGCCAAAATAAATAAATATCTTTTTTTTTTTTTTTTTTTTTTTTTGAGACATAGTCTTGCTTTGTCACCCAGGCTGGAGTGCAATGGCGCGATCTCGGCTCACTGCAACCTCTTGCCTGCTAGGTTCAAGCGATTCTCCTGCCTCAGCCTCCCAAGTGGCTGGGACTACAGGTGTGCGCCACCATGCCTGGCGAATTTTTTTTATTTTTAGTAGAGACAGGGTTTCACCATGTTGGTCAGGCTGGTCTAAAACTCCTGACCTCATGATCTGCCGGCCATGGCCTCCCAAAGTGCTGGGATTACAGGTGTGAGCCACCGTGCCCGGCCAGTAAATAAGTTATCATACACTAGAATTTATTTTATATGTGTTAAAGTCTTTTATGTTAAAAATAAACTTACAGGCTGGGTGCAGTGGCTCATGCCTGCAATCCCAGCACTTTGGGGGGCCGAGGTGGGTGGATCACGAGGTCAGGAGTTCAAGACCAGCCTGGCCAAGATGGTGAAACCCCATCTCTACTAAAAATAAAAAAAATTTGGCCAGGCGCGGTGGCTCATGCCTGTAATCCCAGCACTTTGTGGGGCCGAGGCGGGTGGATCACGAGGTCAGGAGATTGAGACCATTCTGGCTAACACGGTGAAACCCCATGTCTACTAAAAATACAAAAAATTAGCCGGGCGCGGTGGCGGGCGCCTGTTGTCCCAGCTACTCGGGAGGCTGAGGCAGGAGAATGGTGTGAACCCAGGAGGTGGAGCTTTCAGTGAGCCAAGATCGTGCCATTGCACTCCGGCCTGGGCGAAAAGAGCAAGACTCCGTCTCGAAAAAACAAAAAAAATTGGCCGGGCGCGGTGGCTCATGCCTGTAATCTCAACACTTTGGGAGGCCGAGGCGGGCAGATCACCTAAGGTTGGGAGTTCAAGACCAGCCTGACCAACATGGAGAAACCCCGTCTCTACTAAAAATACAAAAAATTAGCCAGGCATGGTGGCCCATGCTTGTAATCCCAGCTACTCAGGAGGCTGAGGCAGGAGAATCGCTTGAACCCGGGAGGTGGAGCTTGCAGTGAGCAGAGATCGTGCCATTGCACTCCAGCCTGGGCAACAAGAGTGAAACTCAGTCTCAAAAAAAAAAAAAACAAATAAAAATAAAAATTAGCCAGGTGTGGTGGCGGGCGCCTGTAATCCCAGCTACTCAGGAGGCTGAGGCAGAGAATTGCTTGAATCCAGGAGGCGGAGGTTGCAGTGAGCCGAGATCGTGCCACTGCACTCCAGCCTGGGTGACAGAGCAAGACTCCATCTCAAAAAACAACACACACACACAAAAATAAATAAAGTTACAAAATGAGAAAAGAGAAATAATTTATATACTCTTTGGGTAGATCTTAAGGGAAACTTGTGAGGCGGGAAGCCAAATGTTTATTAAATGGTTATTCATATTTTCTTTGTGTTTTGATATTGAAAAGCAAAGAAACTGACAGACGCTTTGTTGGTGTTTTTGTCTGTCTTTCTCTTTTACTCATTCAAAAGTTAACTATGTTGTACTTGTGTAAGGATTATGGATTTTTTTTCTTCTTTTTTTGTACTTTCCAAGTTTTTCACAATAAACATTTGTTTTTTGTAACAGCAGAGAATTTTTTCAAAAATGCAAGCAAGAAAAAATTGTATTTCAGAATATCAGAGCTTGGATGGAGCCTTCTGAATTATTTACTCCAGTGGGCTTGTTGATAAATGAGAAATTTGAGACTCAGGGATGTTAAGAGCTGTTAACAGAGCTGTTTTCTGACAGATTCAGGATGTTGCAGTTTACCCCCAACCTAGTGTTCCTTCCTCGAAAGGTTACATGTTCTTTAGATCTCGTTCCAATGGCTTACGGTTTGATGTCTAATGATACATTGTAATGAAAAGCATTTCCTGGTTCCAACTGCTTACCTTTAATGTCTAATGATACATTGTAATGAAAAGCATTTGCTCTTCTGAGCCCTCCTCAATTACTCCAGCCACAGCCCTCTCTGAAAAGCAGCAGGCTCCAGTCTCATCCCTACCAAGCAAACCTCCATGCAGTGGACTGCTGGAGCGGTTTATAAAACATACTCACTGACTCCATCATTCTCCCATCTGAAACCCTTCCCAGCCATACACCTGCCTGGCCGTGCCAGTCTCATCACTGTGCACCCAGTACCCCAGGCTCCACCCCTGTTAAAGTACCTTGGCTCCCCAAGTCAGCTGTGCTTCCTCAAACCTCTCTGCCTTTGCATATGTTGTTCCCTTTACCTGGAACATACTGCACGTTGAACCTGACTCATCTTCCGGGACCTGCTTCAAGCTTCCCTGCTCTGAGCAGTTCTCCCTCCCTACCCCTCCTATACTCTGCTGAATGAAGAATCTGCTTCTCTCTGTTCCCACTGCTCCCTGTGCACACCATTTAACAAAAAACAGTTCCATTCACAGATGGCCATGGGCCTAGCAAAGAGAGGGTGCTTCATGGGGCAGCTGTGGGATGCCTCTGCCTCTGCAACCCCCATACCTCCAAGAACTGGACAGTGTTGCTGATGGCCGCCATCCTCTCCAGCTCCTGCTTGCTCTTCTCCATCTCGGCACTCCTGTACTCCAGGTGGGCCTTGATACCGTTGGCCTGGCTCAGCGCAGCTTGCTCCTTCTCCTCTAAGAAGAGCATCACATTGGCCTGGGCCTTCCTCACAGCAGCAAGGAGTTCCCCAAACTGCATTTCAGCCACTGCTTTGACCTCTGACACCGACACCTGGCGGGGGGTGGGGGTGGAAGGCAGCCAAACATTTCTTAGTGAGGCATCCAACTTGATAGAAGCTCAACATACAGAAATGTCAGCTTGAGAAACACATATATTAGGGAGCAGTTCCCTATTGTAAAAGGAATCCTTTATTCTCATGTGAATTCCAGGTTCCTGGAAAAAGGATTTACGTATTAACTTGGTCTCCTCATCCATTTGATGAGAGAGTGAATTCCTCTATGACCTCTGAGATCCCTCACAACTCTGACACTCCGGGATTGTTAGTCAAGTTTCCGAAATTGATTTTCCTACCAGAGCAATGCGTGTATTCAGTCTACTTGATAGTCATACTTCAAGAGGTAAAGAATTTGGCTTTTTTTTTTGTATAATCAGCATGAATTAGCTTTCTTAGCATTTCATTATGCCCGGTTAAACTGACCACTGAGTCCATCAGAGCCAAATGCATGTCTAAGATGATACTGGCTCTACCACATACAGAATCCCCATAAAATGTTTAGGGTGCAGATGACCATGGCACCCAAGCAATTCCAGGACAAGCATGTATATGCAGAACAGAATGTGACATTCAAATAAAATATAAAAGAAAACCCATGTGAGAAACATTAAGGGTTTGAATGATGGGGCACATGCATGTGGACTCTTTTGCATGGTAAGCATCCTCTATGAATGCCTTCAATCAATATCATGTTTACAACATCTTTCCAAGTTCTGAAGGTTTCCTCTTCTCTGGTATTCTTAAGAATTGGTGTAGACGGCCGGGTGCGGTGGCTCATGCCTGTAATCTCAGCACTTTGGGAGGCTGAGGTGGGCAGATCATGAGGTCAGGAGATCGAGACCATCCTGGCTAACATGGTGAAACCCTGTCTCTACTAAAAATACAAAAATTAGCTGGGTGTGGTGGCGGGCGCCTGTAGTCCCAGCTACTTGGGAGGCTGAGGCGGGAGAATGGCATGAACCTAGGAAGCGGAGCTTGCAGTGAGCTGAGATTGTGCCACTGCACTCCAGCCCTATCCCATCTGAGACTTTCTGAGCACCCCTCCAGGTGCTGTTTTCTCTTTCTCCTCCCAATGTTAAGGGCCAGCTCTGAACATCAGGGCTCCAAAGTGAGTCAAATAGCAGATATCCTTGGGCAGAGGCTTCAGGGGCACCTCCCATCCCTGGCAAGGAAGGAGAGAGGGAGAGAGGGAGGGAGAATGAGACCCAGATCAAAAAGGGGAGCACAGTAAGGAAAGGACTCAGAAAGGATGGGATTCTGGGCCCAGGCTTAGTGGGAACCTAGAGGTTTGGAGGGAGATGGGAAGAAAAAATGATGACACCAGATAGGTCTTCTGCCTGGCTCAGGCCCTGGCTTAGGCCAGGGCTCAGCAATTCACTCCACGAGAATGGTCTCTGATCAGTCTTCAATCTGGTGGCAAAGGGAAGAATAAGCAGGGGAAAGAAAGCAAGGGGTATCCCTACTGGAGGGGGATGGTGGGAAGACACAGACAATCTCCCTACATTCTCTCTCTCTTTTTTTTTTTTTTTTTTTTTGAGACAAGGTCTCCTCTGTTGCCAGGTTGGAGTGGCACAGTCTTGGCTCACTGCAGCTTTGACATCCCAGGCTCAAACGATCTTCCACCTCAGCCTCCGAAGTAGCAGAAACCACAGGTGCATGCCTTCATGCCCAACTAATTTTTATAGAGATAGGAGCTTACTACGTTGCCCAGGCTGGTCTCAAACTCCTGGCCTCAAGCAATCTGCCGTCCTTGGCCTCCCAAAGTGCTGGGATTACAGGCGTTATTACAGGTGGGATTATGTCCAGCCTACATTCTCATTTTTATGCCAACTTTTCCGTTGCCTGTTGGCTTCCTTGAGGTTAGGTAGCTGGACAGAGCTGGGAGCAAAGAAGCTGTGGTAATAGGATGAAGGAAGAGCGGGGATGGTAGACTTTATCCAAATTCTTCCAGCCCACACCAAGAAAAGCTTTTAGACAGGTGACGGTGTTGAGAAGCCAGGGCAGCAGGAGAGGCGATTTGGGAAACCTGAGGCTATCTGGTTTTGTGGCTCCCTCTGGAGCCCTGTTGTCCAGGGCTGGCCCTCATCCTTGGGAGGAGGAATAGTAGCACCTTAACCAGCTGCTCAGAAAGACTGCAGGTGGGGACAATAGTAGAGAAGGAGGCAGGCAGAGAATGGGCTCTGGACTGTGGATGGGAGGCTCAGAGCACTGTCTGAAATGAAGACCTGAGAACCAGGAAAGCTACCTGGGCCCCACCCAGGCCCCCAAGTGGCAAACCTGCTGCCTGGGGCTCTGCCAGGTATAGGCTCTGCAGCCCTCTGACACTTCACCTCTCTCCCTCTTCCCACTCTCCTGAGAATGAGGACCCTCTGCTGCTAGCCTGGTCACTCTTCCAATTATATAACAATAATCATAAAAACAACCAACATGTAGTAAGTTCTTACTATGTGCCAGGCACTTTTCTCCTAGCAACCCTAAAAGGTAGGTGCTATTAGGGTCTCCATTTCTTAGATAAGGAAACTGAGACAGTGATAAATGGACTGATTTGCCCAAGATCACACAGCCAAGGTTTGAACCAAGACTGTCTGTCTCTGGAGTCCATCCCTTTGACCATCATTCCACACTGCCTCAAAATAGGATCCAGGGTTGGGGATCCATGTGCCTGCAGTATAGCACTGAGCTGGCACAGCCTGACCTCTCCCTCTGGGCCCTGGCACATTCACTAGGATGAGCTGGGGAGGTACAATGGGAGTTCAGCTGAGCTTTCAGCCCATGGGCTGTGGCTGTGTGGGGGTTGCAGGGAAGGACCTTTAAGTTCAGCCCATTAAACAGAAGCCCTCCCAAGACCAGACGAGAGACAGGGCTTAGCCCCTTGTTCACTGTGGGCACCAGTTAGGGTAACATCCTATGCCCATAATGGACTATAAATACACAGGCTGCTGCTGAGCAGGCGACCAAGAGGGAAAGAGGCCAATACTCCCAGCAATTCCTGAACCAACTGTTTACAGGTGTTGCCTCCTTGACATTGCAAACACTGTAAATTCTGATATATTAATCATTACTAGATTTAAATCTAAAAGTCAAATTACATTTCCATATGGCAAAGAAGTAATGATGAAGAAATCTACCACAGAAGACAGGAGAGTTTTGCTTATAACCATTTGGGAGCGGGGGCAAATGGTGGTGATGGTGTTTGATCCGGGCTCTGCATTAGCTAACGTGTCCTAGTTCCCCGGCTTACTCACCCTTCATGCCCACTCAGGCTCCAGGTAGCCAGGCTCTAGGAGTCACAGAGGCCACAGAGTGCTCCCTGCCTGCACTGCCCGCTCCCGATGACCTCCAGAAAGCAGGAGCAGGACACAGCATGGGAACCAGCATGAGGGTGTTGTGGGAAAGGAGCAGAATCCTGTCTACAATTATGACCTGTAAGTTCCTCATAGAAACACGATACCATGAGGCTAAGAGGATGAGACTAAAGACAAACTCAGGATCCAAATCCTCACCCCCGGCCCCAACTGAGGCCATCCTGAGAAAGGATAGTGGAAGGGAGGTGTCAGATGATATTGGTGGATTGAGGTTGACTTCTGCTGTGGCCTGGCCCTCACTCCTAAACCCTCCCATTGAGAAACACTTCTTTCTTGCATGTAAATGTAATGTGCAAAGGGCATTACTTACCACGAAAATGATGACAAGCAGAAATAGTACAGAGAGGAGAGGCCTCAATACATTCAAGGAGCCAGCAGGTAATGGTTTAAAGATTTGAGGGTGGTGTACATGCCTATCAATATACTGAGTCATTCTTAAGTCAAGGGAGCAACAACTCTAGGTTCTCACATTCCATCAATCTAGATGGCCCTAGACAAGTATTGTCATCTCTCCATGTCTTCATGCCCCTTGTGCATGGTAGCTATTGTAATAACTACCTCCCCTGGTCATCATGTACTTATGAGAACTGAGGAGGGATCAAAGTGTCTGAAAATTAAAGAGCTGGGAAACACAAGACCCTCCATGTGGTTCTACAGGTTATCTTGAGCCTGGAAATCCATTATCTCCGAAGGTTTATAAGGCTTTAAAGGGATAATTCTCTTTCTTCCTTTAATAAGATATTGTGGGTAAGAAAGAGGTGTTTCATCCTTCAGTAGCTAGTTGGTTGTAAACACCCAGGAGGTGAAAATTAAGTTGAAATGAATACATGCATTAGGGGTAGATGAATGGATGGATGGATGATGGATGGAATCATTTATTCTCAGGATATAAAGATGACAATGCTGATTCACTTCCCTAGGGTAGGTGTTTTGCATTCTCTCTTTTTTTGAAACAGAGTCTTACTCTGTTACCCAGGCTGGAGTACAATGGTGCAAACTCAGCTCACTGCAGCCTCCACCTCCTGAGTTCAAGCAATTCTCCTGCCTCAGCCTCCTGAGTAACTGGGACTACAGGTGTGCACCACCATGCCTGGCTAATTTTTGTATTTTTTAGTAGAGTCGGGGTTTCACTGTGTTGGCCAGACTGGTCTCGAACTCCTGACCTCAAGTGATCCACCCACTTCAGCCTCTCAAAGTGTTGGGATTACAGGTGTGAGCCACTGTGCCCGGCCTGTTTTGCATTCTCTTCTGAGTGGTGGTTACTGGCTTGCCACTGATGAGAGGCATTTGTAGAACTCCTCAGAATCCACTTGGAGACCATTTACTGCCTACTTAGCCTGGCACACCATGGCCTTCTCAAATACCATCACTAATCCTGAGTTCTCAACTCCTTTTTTCCAGCTGCCAGGTCATAGGGACTGGTGAGACTCACATGCAGAACACCCTCATATAATGGAAGAAGCCAAGATAACATATAGTTTTTGGACCTCTGACTAAACTCCCAGCCCCACACACACATACACCCTGTCAAGACAGCATAAGCAAATGTAGAAATAAGAATGTTGTTATTACAGGATTAGTCTTGGTTCTAATTTATATTATTAAAAAGCAAATCACTTGCCAGGTTTAAAACTTAAACTAATTTCATAACAAATCCTGACATCAAGGTGAGGCTACCCCACGGTGTAGTCAACTGTACCTACAATTCTCATTTGTGGAGAAACCCCAAGGAACCTACAGGAATGGAGGCTAGGCATGCAGTACCACATCCCACACCCTCACAGGCCTGGCTGACCCAGGCTGGTCTTACCAGAACAGACTTTTGGTTAGCCTGGAGCCTGGAGATGGCATTTTCATTCAACTTGAGTTTCCGCTCCAAGTCTAACTGGGTGCACTGGAGTTCAGCCTAAAAAGTGGAAAGCAGAGAATTAAGGAGGAAGGAGCCCAATGCACACAGAAGGACACGGGCACTCTCCAGCCCTGACATCCCCGCCCTTCTTCCCTGGAAAGAAGTTTAACTTCTGTGGCTGATCTCAGAAACCAGCCGGGAGGCACGAAGGGTTGGCGGTGAGCCCGTGCCCTCCTGGGGCTGCAGTCAGCATGAGTCAGCGAAAATACAGTGAGCACAGATGCCGTGCTGCTCACCATTTCAAGCATTTTGTGGATTACCCCACACCATCCTTGCCATACCCATACTAGCTGTAAACCAGAAATAAAATCCTAAGCCCCCCAACAATCTGAATGGATCCCTCCTCTCAGCAAAGGGCATTCCAAAGTTAACCTGAAAAACCAGTTCAGGCCATGATGGGAAGGGAGGTCAGACATGGCTCATTATAACTTCCTCCCTTTTGGAATTACTGATACAGCAGACTCTTTCAGTCTGATTACAAACGTTTACAATCTGTTCTCTCCAAAACCTCCTCCCTGGAGGCTTTACCCACATGATAAAACCTTGGTTTCCACCACCTCTTATCTTAACCCAGACATTCCTAAGTCTTTAGACAATAACTTGACTCTTTCAGCCAACTGCCAATCAGAAAATCTTTGAATCTACCTATGACCTGGAAGCCCTGGTTTCCAGTTGTCCCACCTTTCCAGACCAAACCAAATTACATCTTACATGTATTTGATTGATGTCTCATGTCTCCCTAAAATGTATACTAGGCTGTACCCCAACCACCTTGGGCACAATTTCTCAGGGTCTCCTGAGAGCTGTGTCACAGACCATTGGTCACTCATATTTGGCTCAGGATGAATATCTTCAAATATGTTACAGAGTTTGACTCCTTTTGTCAACATAGGTAAACATGATTATTATTTCAAATGTACAGGTGATAAAATCATGTTTCCAAGTTCCTCAATGGAGTTGAGCCTAGGCTGACCCCACAAGAGCCAAACAGGGAGTATAGGGTTGAAGCCAGATGGCCAGGTGGGAAGTCTACATTTTTTTTACTTAGCAGTTGAGACTTTGGCCAAATTTACTTATGAATAGGAAAAACAAACTTTCTTTGTCTTATAGTCACACAACACAGAACACTTTCATAACTGAAACGTGTGGGTTTTTTTCCACATGAAGCCATTCTCCAACATCAGCTGGGTGTCCTAAGATGTAATTCAATTCTGACCCTCCCTACTTGGAGATGGAAGAGATGCCCAGGGCAAGGGATGTGGGAGGGAAGTGACACCTCCGTGCCCTCTCCAGTGCAGGGTGCACACCCTCCACGGACTTCCACCCCTTCAGCAATCCAGAAGCTCCCGGAAGCCCAGCCTTTTGGGTTTGTGTCTTTGTTTATTTTGAGATGGAGTCTCGCTCTGTCTCCCAGGCTGGAGTGCAGTGGCGCGATCTCGACTCACTGCAACCTCTGTCTCCTGGGTTCAAGCAATTCTCCTGCTTCAGCCTCCCGAGGAGCTGGGACTACAGGTATGTGCCACCACACCTGGCTAATTTTTTTGTATTTTTAGTAGAGACAGGGTTTTACCATGTTGGTCAGGCTGGTCTTGAACTCCTGACCTCAAATGATCTGCCTCCACCTCGGCCTCCCAAAATGCTGGGATTATAGGTGTGAACCACCGCGCCTGATGCCTTTTGGGTTTATATGGAGGCTTCATGATGTAGGCATGATTGATTACATCACTGGCCATTGGTGATCCTCTCAACCTTCAGCCTCACTTCCCTCCCTGGAGGAGATCAGGGAGATGGGGCTGAAAGTCAAACCCTTTAATCATAGGGTTGGCTCCTTTGGCAACTAGCCCCCATCCTGAGGCTCTCGGGAGCCCCCTCAGCCACACAGTCATCTCACTGGCATTCAGACACTTACCACTTCAGAGAGTCTGGGGGTTCTAAGAGCTGTTGGGTGCCAGGAAATGGGGGCAGAGACCAAACCTAAGTTTTTGTTGTTGTTGTTGTTGTTCTTTGTTTGTTTTTTGAGATGGAGTCTCACACTGTCGTCCAGGCTGGAGTGCAATGGTGCAATCTTGGCTCACTACAACCTCCACCTCCCGGGTTCACGCGATTCTCCTGCCTCAGCCTCCTGAGTAGCTGGGATTACAGATACACACCGCCACACCCGGTTAATTTTTGTATTTTTAGTAGAGACAGGGTTTCACTATGTTGGCCAGACTGGTCTCAAACTCCTGACCTTGTGATCCGCCTGCCTTGGCCTCCCAAACTGTTGGGATTACAGGCGTGAGCCACCGTGCCTGGCCTGTTTCTTATTTCACAACTTAATATCTCTAAACTTCCATTTCTTCACCTGTGAGATGGGGCTCAGTAAAGTGTTTGCTTCATAGGATTAGGAAAGAATGGACTAATGAGATAACGTATGTCAATAAGAACTTTGTATAGTACCAGGGACATTATTAATGAGCTCCATAAATGTCAGTGGGTGCCAGCATCGTCATCATCATCATTATTACTCCTGCTACCATGGCTGCTTTCCATTCATGTTCTGTATTCGAAGGCAGAGCCAGCCCTCCCAGCCCAGGCAAGTGCCTGCCCAAAAACCTCAGGTTTGCCTGCTTTGGCCCCAGCTTCAATCTTGCCTCCTGGGATGCACTAAACACCTTCCGCCAAGAGGTGTGCCAAGGCGCACTTAAGCCTTTGCAAACCTCAAAGACCCTGTCACTTTCCTACTTCCACAAGGGCAATATACAAAAAGAAAAAGAAAAAAAAAAAGAATCGCTTTCACTGCTTTTAATAGCTTCTGTCTGCATTTAAAGCTGCAAGTCATTATGCCCTAATAGAACTCAGAGAGCATAAACTGTCTCTCCATTCTCCACTGAAGACTGGGGGAATTCCAGGCCCCCTGGGGAGGGAAGCAGCTGCAGGCAGAGGACTCGCCTCTCCAGGACGCTGCAGAAGGCAGGAAATGTTTGCTCAGGCTCCAGGTCACTGAGAGTGGAGCTGAGGGGGCCCCAGTGACCTCTCACCCTTGATACCTGAGACGTGATGCCTGGGAGTGGGGAGTGGGGGTGGGTCTGGCCTATTTGGGGGCAATCCTGGAATCTTGAACTATGAAAAAGGCTTACACAGTGACCCATTCCAGGGGAGAGAAAAGGAACATGAGCTGCTTGTTTAAAGGTGGTGGAAGACACGGCAGAACACACCCTAGCAACAGGCTCCTACAACACGGCATCTAAACAGCAGGGACAGAAGAATGTGTTGAAGCAGTCGGCAGCAGCGGGGCCATAGGGAGGTACCCAGGGAGCATCGAGAGTGAGGGGCTTCTCTCTGCTATTTGCAGACTACCATAAAAGGAGAGAAAAGGACTCCTTAAGTACATAATCGGGGACTTTCCTGACTGAGTCACCCCAAGAAAAGGCACTCCCAGTTACCTCAAAAGGTGGAGCCACTTTGAAAGACTTGTTTCTCCAGTTATTCCTGTTCCTTGAAAATGATGGGGTGCCTCAGACACTGGCTTCAGGGTTTCCCAAGAGGTCAGCCACACACACATCTCAGGTCAGGGTGGGCCCTGCCCAGAAGCGGGACTGTGGTGCCCATGAGCACAGAAAGTTCTGGAAGGCAGGGCACACAGAGCTCTGCCTGCTTCAGCAAGACAATGACAGATGTGTCAAAGGCACACTATTTGGAGTCCGAAATATTTTGGGACCTGCCACTTGCTGGCCATATAGGCTTTGTCAAGTCATTCAAGCCATTTAGCTTCTCATCTGGTGCAAGACTACCTAAATATGCTAACAGAAGGGTTCCTTCTGCTACAGGGCAAAGGTGGCACACAAAGAGTGGCAGCCAGGTCATGTTAGAGATGAAAAATAGGAAGAACAGGGAGAGTGGGAAGAGAGAAGAAAATCCCAGACTGTGCCAGTTCCTTTGTATTCCAAGCACACAGGGTTAGCCTTTCTAGAGAAGGAAGAACTAGAGTCCACCTGGACGCTGACTGCATGCCTCGGTCAGCTGCTCAGAATTCACCATAGTACATATGGCCAGCTCAGTCACATAGGACACACACTGCCCCCTCTCAAAATACTTACAGCCTGGGAGAATAAGAAAAACAAGTTACGTAATACTGAGTCCTGGGCATTCCCCAAAATGGCTGAAATAAATTCTTTTTTTTTTTTTTTGAGATGGAGTCTTGCTCTGTCACCCAGGCTAGAGTGCAATGGCACGATCTCGGTTCACTGCAACCTCCACCTCCCAGGTTCAAGCGATTCTCCTGCCTCAGCCTCCTGAGTAGTTGGGATTATAGGCGCCTGCCACCGTGCCAGGCTAATTTTTGTATTTTTTTTTTTTAGTAGAGACAAGGTTTCAGCATGGGTCAGGCTGGTCTCAAACTCCTGACCTCAGGTGATCCACCCACCTCGGCCTGCCAAAGTGCTGGGATTACAGGCGTGAGCCACCGCGCCCGGCCCAAGTAATTCCTTTCCCAAGTGGCCACATACACCTATCATCCACCTTTCGGCTGCCAGCAAACAGGCTGTGAGTGATGCCAGTTAACCGCTCCCCAGATGAGCGTGGATACTTTTGGCTCTAGATACTTGGCTCTTGCTCACCATGGAGACTGTGTCTGCAGCCAGCATCCAGTCCTGAACTTTCTGGGACTGATGCTGAGGTTCAGCATCGTGGCCTGGCATTAATGTTCTCCAAAGATCTAGGACAAGGCTCAGCTCAGGTCTTCCTGCCTTAGGAACCTGCACTGATCTCGCTCCCAGGGTTGGTTCCAAAAGTGCAGTAATTGCACCGTGCCAGCCTCTTGGCACTCTGTGGAGTTAGGGTATGTGCCTTGGCTTCCTGATTAGAGTCCAAGCTCCTGGAGGCTAGACAGTGCAGCCTAGCACTTAGCGATAGGAAGCACTCAGTAACATTTGATATGCCTGAGGAACACGAAAGAACCATACCTGCTTCATGGGTCAGAACAAACAGGAAAGGCAGTCATAGAAGGAGTCCAGATTTCATACACACACACACACACACACACACACACACACACACGGTCTCATTTCTACATACCAAGCCTGAGATTCAGAGAAGGTGAGAAGACTTGGCAGCCAGCAGGCAAGATCAGCTGCTCTTAAAACCAAAGGGGGCCGGGCGTGGTGGCTCACGCCTGTAATCCCAGCACTTTGGGAGGCCGAGGCAGGGGGATCACCAGGTCAGGAGATCAAGACCATCCTGGCTAACACGGTGAAACCCCATCTCTATTAAATATACAAAAAAATTAGCCGGGCATGGTGGCGAGCACCTGTAGTCCCAGCTACTCGGGAGGCTGAGGCAGGAGAATGGCGTGAACCCAGGAGGCGGAGCTTGCAGTGAACCGAGATTGCACCACTGCACTCCAGCCTGGGTGACAGAGCGAGACTCCGTCTCAAAAAAACAAACAAACAAAAAAACAACAAAAAAACACAAAGGGGCCTGGAAATGCTGGTCTGGGGTAAAGGGAAGTGCTGAGGTCCCCACGAAAAATAGCTGGGCTCTGGAAGCTCAGCAGGAGAGAAAAGATAATCAAAGAACACCCACCTCTCAAAGCACACAGTGTCTGCCCACCGATATGGCTAGAAACCATAGGAGCTTCAAAAAGGGTTCACTTGGTTAACTGAGAAATTAGTCATTCTGTGGATCCTAAGCAGGATCTCAGCCACTTTGTGTCTTCATGGCTGACCCTGCTGTTTGCAGTTTCCTATACACAGCATGCCTGCCCGAGTAATTAGCCCTTCGCATGACCCAAAGTGACCTTCAGCGAGTAACTCTAGCAGGCCTGGGCTAGCTGAAGGGACTACTGGGCTTCCGGAGCCTTAGTTATGTCTGATGACTTTCAAAATCATCCTGGTGGAGGCTTTAGCCTCGTCAAGGTACTGTGTCTTCTAGGCTGGTCTCCTGGGCTCCTTGCAAGAAACCTTTTGGCTTCTAAGATTTGGACAAGCCACCTAGAGTGTGGCTACACTTACAGAGTAAACTTGCTCTCCGAGCTGAAAACAAGGACACAGGACAAGGACACAGAAAGGACAAGAGCTCTTTCAAGCAGACCAGAAAGCAGAGGGGTCTGGGGAATGGGGTTTTAGCACTGTATCTAAAGCCATGTTGCTTTTCAGCCCCAAACTGCCCTCAAGCCCATTCCTCAGTTGTCCTCATTTTACCTTATACACTTCTCTCCTAGGATGTCTGAATTCAGAGTTCTGCGCGTGCTCTACACAACTCCTCCTGCTTGGAAATGCAATTACCCCACATCTCTGTAATACATTAGGTGCCCTGTTTTTAAAATTTATATTGTATCTCTGTTGGTACAGGCATAGAACATTTCTGCAAGGAAATAAGAAAGTGTAGACAGTATTAGCCTTCGAGGAGAAAACGGAGGTTTGGTGATCTGGGATGGACTGGAGACCCTCCTTTCCTAGTAAAATTGATTGCACTGTTTGATGGAGATTATTATTATTATTTGAGATGGAGTCTCGTTCTGTCACCAGGCTGGAGTGAAGTGGCACGATCTCGGCTCACTGCAACCTCCGCCTCCCAGGTTCAAGTGCTTCTCCTACTGCAGCCTCCCTAGCAGCTGGGACTACAGTCGCCCACCACCACACCCAGCTAATTTTTTGTATTTTCAGTAGAGACAGAGTTTCACCGTGTTCGCCAGGATGGTCTCGATCTCCTGCCCTCATGATCTGCCTGCCTCGGCCTCCCGAAGTGCTGGGATTACAGGTGTCAGTCACCGTGCCCGGCTGGTGGAGATTATTTTTTAACATCTTCATGCATCACTTTTCCAGTTAAAAATAATAAAATTCTTGTATATGTGTGGCAGGTTTTGGTGCAAAAAAAGAGGATAATATTGTGATTTTTGTGTCCTTTCTTCATGTCCCTCCAGTAGGATGGCTTTCCAGAGGCTTCCATTCCTCACTCCGTGACTTAATCGACTATGAGCTTGGACAAGTGTGGTGGAGATAATGAGGATATGAGATAACTTCATAGTTATTTGAAGATTGGGTGAGAAAATCCACAAAAAGCATTCAGCACATGGCAATACTCAGTGAAGGCTATTTTCCTCAACTATAGGAGCTTTTTCCTTTGATCTATTTCTTGATCTACCTGTCCTCCTGATGGGACACTCCCTACCCTGGGAACACTGGAAACAGTTTGGCAAGTGGCTTCCCGGGCCGGAAACAGTGACTCATTGGCATCTGGAATACAGCGGTTTCCAGAACAATCCCACTAGCACCAGCTAAAATCTATGTCTAGGGATTGGCAGAGAGGAGGGGCCCTGGCAAGTAGACCCCCTTTCCTAGAAACCTCTTTCCTTTGATGCCAGGGAACATTTGCCAAGAAATGGCCATAGGTCTGCCACCTGCACTCAGTGTCAACAGGGAACTTCCTTGATGATGAATGTAGGAAATGTGGGGCAAACGTCAACTACACTTCCCGACTGAAAACTAAAAGTGTTCGCTGAAAGTCAAAGTAGAAGGAAAAAAGCATATGAGGTGCCAAACCAATTTCCAGGAACTTCTCCAGGATCTAGCTTTAGGGCAAAGAAAAACGAGTTGTTCTAGAAACAGTTTCCTTATCTGATGGAAATAAAATGACAGGCTATGAGCATGATGTTTCTTAGTCTCTCCTGATACCTCCATCTGGTGAGGAACTTTTATTATCCCTAAGCCACCTGTGACATTATACCTGGACCTAAGTTTCAAATTCTCTGCTATCTTAGCACGTTTCAAGCTCTTAGATTTCCTGTTATCTCCAGAGGGGCCCATTCTACTGGTCTCTTGTTTGAGAAAAAGAGAAACTGGGAGAAAGAGTTGTTCTTTTCTCTTGAATTTCTGCCAAGGTTTTATTTCATTAATTGACAATGGATGTGCCATGCAGATCCAGCCACAGGGACATATCACCGCCCTAAGCCCCCACAACTTCTGCACCCTCCACCCAAACACACATCACCAAAAGCTGTATAAGGCACAGCAGGAAACTAGCAAGAAGGAGGAGAGACAGACACAGACAGAGATTGCACAGAGACAGTGGGACAGAGATGGGGACGGAGCAACCTACTCCACATAGTTTCCAAAACCAAGTGCAATGTATATTTACACTGACCCAGCAGGCAGACGCTGAGGCTAGTCTTTTTCAGGTATGCTCAGAGCATAGTAGTGGCGTCAGTGGACCTAGCAGCTGCAGCCAGCCGGGCACACCATCCCCCACCGCCCTCTCCCAAATGGATGAATGGACCCCAAGCACTCACCTCCTTGTCCCTGCGGGCTGCATCCAGGGAGACTATGGTGTGGCCACTGTGCTCCTGGCAACAGTCCTGGCAGATGCACTGCTGATCAGGGCAGCAGAAGGCAGACAGTGGGCTGTGGTGGGCAGGGCAGTATCGCCAGTTGTGGTCCTTCACTGGCTCGGTCAGCAGGTGGCTTTGCAGTTTGATGTTCACCTGATGCGGCTGCAAGTGCTCTTCACAGTAATTCACCATGCAGGTTAGACAGGACTTCACTGCCTTCACTCTTCTGGTGTCATCAAGGCAGAAGTCACACAGGACCTCTTTCCCCTCACCAGCAGGATCCCCCTGCTCTGCAGAGTCGCTGTCCTGTTCCTCCGTCTCCCTGCCAAGCTTCTCCGAGGAGCCCACGTCCTCTTCTTCCACTGGGCTGGCTGACCCAGAATCTGGGCTGGGTGACCCAGAGTCTGGGCTGAGAGGGGCTGGGGGCTGAGCAGTGGCCCTGGGCAGTGGCCCTGGAGCCATTAGATCCAACTCAGCCATCTGGGAGGCTCTGCTCCTAGGCTGTCTTTCTTCTGTCCCTTGGCCCAGGATCTGTGCAGCCCAAGTCAGACAAGAGAACCACGCCTAGATGATTGCAGCTGCTTCAAGATTTTAACTGTTTCCTCCCTCCCAGAGGAAGCTCGGCCACTCATTACTGTGTGCTGGCGCTGGATGGCAGCCAGATGCGATGACGACAAGGCAGCTAGAGTACTCAGGCTCAGGACAGCCGGCTCAGGCTCAGGCTGCCTCCCCAGGTCCAGCCCTGAAACTTCTATTCTTATGTGAATCATCTGAACCCCATAGGCTCTGCTGAAGACCACGTGTCTCTGTGCCTGCTCTGGAAAGGACAGAAGATTCCTGAGCTCTGTTATAAGCCTGTGTGGCTTTGTGTGGTCTGACAAGCGACATTTTTTTTTTGTTTTCATTTTTAAAGAGAAGTAAAATGTAAGGACTTCAACACCAGGACAGCCATTCATCTATTCCCATCTCATAGAACTGGACATGAGGCAGCTAGGAATAGGATGCATGTTTCTTTTCTTTTTTTTTTTTTTTTTTTTTGAGACAGAGTCTCACTCTGTCACCCAGGCTGGAGTGCAGTGGTGTGATCTCGGCTCACTGCAACCTCCGCCCTCCAAGTTCAAGTGATTCTCCTGCCTCAGCCTCCCGAGTAGCTGGGATTACAGGTGCCTGCCACCGTGCCCGGCTAATTTGTTTTTTTTTTTTTTTTGTATTTTTAGTAGAGACGGGGTTTCACCATCTTGGCCAGGCTGGTCTTGAACCCCTGATCTCGTGATCCACCCGCCTTGGCCTCCCAAAGTGCTAGGATTACAGCTGTGAGCCACCGTGCCCAGCTTTTTTTTTTTTTTTTTTGAGACACAGTCTCACTCTGTCGCCCAGGCTGGAGTACAGTATGGGATCTTGGCTCACTACAACCTCCGCCTCCTGGGTTTGTGATTCTTCTGCCTCAGCCTCCTGAGTAGCTGGGATTACAGGCACCCACCACCACGCCTGGCTCATTTTTGTATTATTAGTAGAGACAGTGTTTCACCATGTTGGCCAGGCTGGTCTCGAACCCTTGACTTCAGGTGATCTGCCTGCCTGGGCTTCCCAATGTGCTGGGATTACAGGCATGAGCCACTGTGCCCAGCCAGGATGCATACTTCTGATGCTGACCTTTCCATATCATCTTCCTGAACATTCCAGTAATGTCCATCACACTTGAGATGAACATCACGTGGGTACTCAGTGGAGATCAGGAGGGTCAGGGAAGACTTGTCTCCTTCCACAGAATGCTCCCTTCAGGTTAACAGCCCTTTTGCCCACTTAACAAAACATTCCTAGACATGGTGTTATAGTTGAGACACTTGTTCCCACAAACCTCATGTTGAGATTTGATCCCCAATACTGGAGGTGGGGCCTGGTGGGAAGTGTTTGGGTCATAGGGGTGGATCCCTCATGAACGGCTCGGTGCCATCCCCACAGTGATGAGTGAGTTCTCGTTCTATTAATATTAGCTGCCACAAGATCTGATTGTTAAAAAAGAGCCTGGCACCACCCCCTCTCTTAATTCCTCTCTCTCCATGTGACCTGCCCACTCCGGCTCCCCTACCCCTTCCACTGTGGATGGAAGCGGCCTGAGGCCCTCACCAGAAGCAGATGCCAGCACCATGCTTCTTGTACAGCCTGCAAAACCGTGAGCCAAAAGATCTGTTTTCTTTATATGTTACCCCCACCCCCTCACGTATTCCTTTACAGCAACACAAACACAGTAAGACGCATGGTGTATGAGCTTGCCAGGGCTGCCATAGCAAAGAACCATACACTGGTTGGCTTCAACAACAGAAACGCATTTCCTCACAGTTCTAGAAGCTGGATCAAGTCACTGGCAGGGCTGCTTTCTTCTGAGGCCTCTCCTTGGCTTGCAGATGGCTTCTCCTGTGTCTTCACATGGTCTTCCCTTTGTACGTATCTGTGTCCTAATCTCCTCTTCTTATAAGGACACCAGTAAGACTAGATTAGGGCCCACCATCAATTACCTGTTTAAAGACTTTCTCCCCAAATACAGTCACATCTGAGGTATTAAGGGCAAAGATTTCAACATACACATTTGTAGGGGAAGGAGACACAATTCAGCCCATAACACACGGTCAGGGCATGAGATTGGAAGCCTCTAGCTCCTTAGAAGAAAGGAGCTGCGAGGCATGACCCCTGGATGGGGGTACACAGTGTACCCAGCATTTGCAGATGGATACAAAGGAATCCAGGATTATTCCAGGGTACCTGAACCCCAAATTCTAGAGCTTTCTACAGTTTTCCCTGGGATTATTTAATCAGATACATTTGAACTCAAATGGATTTGGAAGGCAAATGGAAGAGAGAGAGATTTGGTGGAGGGGGAGGGGTCAGATCCAGCTAGCCCCAGGGATCAGGCATTAGGATGGTTCCAAGATATCACACTCCCTATGGCTCTGCATCCCTTCGGTGAGTTCTATAGGATTTGGATTAAACTAAATAAACACAGGGATGTTTCTTGTCACTGACTAGTACTTTTCAGAAATCCAAGAGACCTAGTGACTACTCAGAGTTAGAAGGCACTGAAGACTTTACAAATTCATTCCAGACACAGTGCTGTTTATTTTCAACCATGCATAGAATACGCATAAGTAGCCCTTTTTAGCGATGTAACGTTTCCTCACTGTCCCTGTCCTGACTGCCCTCTTCCACTGCTGAAGACCCTCAGGAGAGGTTTCCTTCTTTCTGATCCTGGCCAGGGTCAGAAACATGCATCCTATTCCTAGCTGCCTCAGGTCCAGTTCTACTGGAAAAGGAATTAAAAGAAATTAAAGAATGTGTAAGCAAAAATTCATTGTATGTAAGAAAACCCAATTCCCCCTGAGGAAGAGAAAGAGCTGAAGTCCTTTAAAAATTAACTGCTTGTTTTTCTGTGGCCAGTGAGCCTTCTCTCTCCCTTTCCCAGGCATTGTGAAGACGCTGTTTCTCTAGCTCTGCAGCTGCAAGGTCACTAGGCAGATAAACTCAAGTTGTAAAACATGTTTTTTCCTTGAAAAGTAAGAAATGATGTAATGCATGTCTTAATTGAATAACTGTCTTTGTTTCTCACTTCTGTAATATGCTTCCCCCTGCACAGATCTCCCCCTGCCCCATAAAATGCTTAAAAGGTAACCAGACTATTTGTTCGGGGCTCAGTCTTTTTGGATGTTAATCTGACTGGGCCAGTGCACCTAAATAATAAATAATAAGTATCCTCCTCAACCCCTTGGTCTCTTTGATTCCTTAATTATCCCACAGCACTATGAGATGGGGAAAGATGAATAGCTGTCCCGTCATTGAAGTCCTTATATTTTGAGTCCTTTTTAAAAATTGAAAAAAAAAAATATAGCTTGTCAGAGACCACACAAAGCCATACAGGCTTCTGTCAGAGCTCCGGAATTTAATTTCATGGTTTTCATGTCTCCAGCCAGGAGGACTGGCTTCTCCCAGTCCAGACCATTGTCAGTGTTTTCTCCAGTATTAACGGACAGGTGTGCTTTCCTTTTAATCCCTTTTTCAGAGTGACCTGGTACTGGAGGCTGAACTGGTCCACCCGCATACCATAGGGCCTCTGATCTCTCTGAGAACGGGGAAGAAAAGGTAGTTGCCCTGCCTGGCCCTTTCTACAGCTTCAGTAGAAATCACAAGGCATACATCCTGCTTGGGTTTCCACGTGGCTCACTTCTTCCTCATTCCTTCCCTCCCTATCTCATTCCCACCCTTTCTTCTCTCATGAATTGTTTCATACCTGCTTCTCCATGGCTAACCCTTTTAGAGCAGTTCATGGGAGTGCTCAGCCCTTCATCAATGCCCCACTGAAGTCCTGAGCTAGCAGACATTCCACAGTGGTGTGGAAAACAGGAAATGGGAATGAGGGCCCTGGCCTGGCCTTTGCCAATCATTTGATCTCTCTTTTTTTTTTTTTTTTGAGACAGAGTATCGCTCTGTCGCCCAGGCTGGAGTTCAGTGGCATGATCTCGGCTCACTGCAAGCTCTGCCTCCCGGGTTCATGCCATTCTCCTGCCTCAGCCTCCCGAGTAGCTGGGACTACACGCGCCCACCACACCTGGTTAATTTTTTGTATTTTTAGTAGAGACGGGGTTTCACTATGTTAGCCAGGATGGTCTCAATCTCCTGACCTCGTGATCTGCCTGCCTCGGCCTCCCAAAGTGCTGGGAGTACAGGTGTGAGCCACCGCGCCCAATGCGTGTCCCCTCTTAACCTTAGTTTCCTTGTCCATGAAATGAGTATGTTGTCCTAAGTCAGGGCCAGTAAATCAATTTCTATTTTGCCCTCTGAGGAATTATGTTGCGGTGGGGTCTAAGTGCACGTCCGAGCTCAATGGGAGATGGCATCAGCTCAGGTTGGGATATCTGGCAGGGGCATGGGATTAGGAGTGGTGGCCCCTCTGGAGGCTCATCTCCAGCCCTCTGGGACCACAAAATTCACCACAACTTCTAAGTCCCCTCTAATGCCAACCCTCAAAGCAGAACACCACTAGGCCCAAGCTCTGATCCTGCTTCCAGGGAGAGTGACACATCCCATCAAGCCTCAAATGCCCATGCTCAAGCCCCCAGCACCCAAATATTGAGGCCAGAAAGTCACATGATTCTTTTGAACTCAAATTCCCTATTGCTTCAAAGGCTCTACAGTCACCACCCCACTTTGCTCCCACTGAGCCCTGGGGCATCTTGATACTCTGTCTCTCCTCGGATTCTGCTTTGCTCCTTGTCTTAACCAAAACTTGAATGTCTCCCAAAGACAATTTCTCCTGCCACCTCTCAACCCGTGTAGCTCCTTCTCTCATTTCCTATGCCTAGGTGGGATGGGAGTCCTCCTCAGCCCCCATCACAACATCTAGACCATCGCCCCTCCCCAGCCCCTTTGCAAACCCTGCTCCCCTTATGTGCCCCAAAATACCACGCCTCCTCTCCTCCTGGCTGTCTTCTACAGCCTCCCAGTCATTCCCCTTAGTGACAGAAGATTTAATGCTTCTGGCTCCCAGCCTCCCCCTCTACCCCAACTCTGTTATTCTCAGAACGTTCTACCTCTGAATGCCTTTTTTGTTTTTTATTTGGTTGGTTTGGTTTTTGTTTTTTGAAACAGGGTCTCAAAACTTTGTCGCCCAGGCTGTAACGTAGTGGTGCAATCACAGCTCACTGCAGCCTCAACCTCCCAGGCTCAAGTGATCCTCCCACCTCAGCCCTCAGCCTCCCAAGTAGCTGGGACTACAAGTGCTCCACCACACTTGGCTAATTTGTAAGTTTTTAAATTTTTTGTAGAGATGGGGTCTCACTATGTTGCCCAGGTGAGTTTCAAACTCCTGGGCTCATGCAATCCTCCCTTCACAACCTCCCAAACTGCTGGGATTACAAGTGTGAGCCACTGCATCCAGCCTCTGAATGCTTGCCACCTACCCTATGGTCACCACCCACATCTGGATTTATTTTTATTTTTAATTGTGATAAAATACAGACAAATACACATAAAATACAAATAACATAAAATTTACCATCTTAACTGCTTTTATTAAAAGACAGGATCTTGTTATGTTGCCCAGGCTGGGTTGTTTGTTTGTTTGTCTGTCTTTGAGACAGGGTCTCCCTCTGTTGCCCAGGCTAGATTGTAGTGGTGTGATCACAGCTCACGGCAGCCTTGAACTCCTGGGCTCAAGTGATCCTCCCATCTCCACCTCCCAAGTAGCTGGGATTACAGGTGCACACTACTGTGCCTGGGTCATTATAACCATTGGTAAGTGTACAGTTCAGTGGCTTTAAGTACATTCACACTGTTGTGCAGTTGTCACCACCATCTATCTCCACAACTCTTTTCATCTTGCAAAACTGAAACTGTAGCCATTAACCAATAACTCCTCATTCCCTCTCCCCCTCCAGCCTTTGGAAGCTACCGTTCTACTTTCTGTCTATAATTGTGACTACTCTAGGCACTTCATAGGAGTGAAATCATACAGTGTTTGTCTTTTTGTGACTGGCTTATTTCACTTGGCATAATGTCTTCAAGGTTCATTCGTATCGTAGCATGCATCTGAATTTCCTTCCTCACACCTGGAGTCTGCATTCAACAGAAATCCCAACCTCCAAACTTAAGAATTGAGAATCCTACTGACTATGCCTACAGCTTGCTTAAATGCCCCGTGGAAAAAATGCCTCAGGTTCATCAGGTGTTGATTGGACATCATTGGCTTCCTCTTAACCCCAAGCATTCAGGGGCTAAAATGAAGTATCTCTTGCATAAAATGAAGTGTCTCTCTTGCCTTCACAAAACAAATGTAACTTCACCTAGATATTCTTTTTTCCTAAACCAAACCTACCACCAGGAATGTGAGGTCAAGGTGTGGCTCAGGATTCCTTTCCAGAATTGAGGGAGGAATCCCCACCCAGAATTCTGATGACTCAAATGCTACCAAGATATGTGGTAGGCAATTGGCAGTAGGTAGGTAAGTATTCATCTTTCATCCTGTTGAGTCTTGACAAATAATCCCACCAATGGACAAACTCTGAAAGTTATGTCCTCTGAAAGGATATAAGCAATGCCTGCCAACAGGTTCCCTCCTGGTTTAGGGGTTTAAGGCCATCATTCTCAGGACTCTAGGTTAACTCAAGTAAGAAGAGCTTTCTTAACCCAAAGACTCTCTCTAGCAGTTTCTGGCTAAAGAAGCTATCCAAGTGTTTTTGCTAAGCCAAAACAGCCTTTCATTTGTCTCTTCAAAATCTCACTGGATTTTTTTCATTTGTGTCTCTGCTGAGTCACACAGAGCTATGATTCACAAACACAGGTAATATTTGTCCACCAGACTTCAAGACAAATCAGCCCATCAGACTGAGAAAAATAAAAATAATATCATAAACTGATCGTAACCCTGAATTTGATTGATTTATGGGACTGTACTTTATTGAGATTGTGTCCTTCCTCCTTTTCTGGAATTAAAGGTCTTATCTTTTCTGAAATAATAGTAATGAGTGTAGGATTGGGAATGTCCGGAAGAGTGACATCTAAGTCAGTCCTCCAAATTCACTTTGCAATTTTTCTCGTAAAATCTCAAAGTCTGAGAACCACTGAGCTGGAAGTCACATCACTCCTCTAGAAACCAGCCCAGAATTTTACTGGCTTACCTGGAGGTGCAGGCCCAATGAACTTTCTGGTTTGGGGTCACTATCAGCAAACTGGTCTCCAGCCCTGTCTTTCTCCTAAAAGAAGAAGATGGCCTCTTGGATCACTTTGGTAATTAATTACCACTAACAAAGGAACAAAATAAAGGTGAGACAAACAGCAGATTACAGACACTAAGGGCCGTTGCTCCTAGTCTCAGAACACGATTGTTGTAATGACGGCTCCTCCCCAAGAAGGAGGGGCTGTCCCAGGGCACTGCACGTACCTTCCCTTCACAAAGACAGGAGGACACACCAGTTGGTACAGAAGACGAGATTGCCAGCTCAGTACCTGGCACACAGCCTGAAGGACCCCACTATTGGATGAAGAAAACACCGAAGTCAGCTTCAACTATGCCCTTAGCGATGGACATCTGCCAGCTAAGGAGGTGCACCACGGTCATTTCTTCCCTAAGTCTCCGAAGGTCTAGTCCTGGGCTGTTCTAGGGTTCTCTTTTGTCTTCCAGTGAGGTGTGGCTGTGGTGCACGGGCACCGCTTTGATCACTTCTCAGACCACCCAAGCTTACGGGGCCAGAATTAGCAGCTAGACCACCTAGAAACCTACTTGGGGGAGTCTGCAATGCCCTGGAAATGGAGAGCTCAAGAATTTGACCACATCTCAAATGACTCTCAGTAAATTCCAGACACAAGGGCGTGACATTTTATGCGGCACATAGCACATTTGAACTATGCTTTGTTGAATCTCCGTATCAACCTCTGTAATAACTCTAACATTGGTATGAAACCTAAATAATCACACAAATCTAACTCTAGTTACCTTTATGGCTTATGCCTAAAAATGTCAAAACAACCTACACATAATAAATGAAGTAAATCTTTAAAAAATCTGTAACAAATGTTCTCTTGCCCTGGGACAGGAGATGGTTTCCCAGGCTGGCTCCCCTGAGGTCCTGAGCCAATTGTTGTTTCAGCACTGCTGGTTTTCTAGAACTTGGGCAGCTGTCCAGCTCCCAGTCAAAATGGGCACGTCTAATCTTGCTATTTGCCAGGATACCACACATTCCAGGGAGCCGCACTCACCTTCAAAAAGGGCAGACTTAGGCCAGGTGTGAATGCCTCCAGGGCACTGAGAAGCAGCTCAGCAAGGCCAATGGCCAGGGCAGGGCAGGCCGGGCTTGCTGGGCAGGAGCACACAGGTAGGTAAGCGAACAGACACCTTCAGGTAGCAACAAGTTACAGGGTGGGGGTGAGGGTCCTCTTGCTTTTCCTAGTGAGGTATAGCCCTTCAGTGTTGGAAAGAATCTCAGAAAACCATCCCCTCCACCCTTCACCTTCCCAATATTTACTCAGAGGTTTGTTTTTTCTTTTTTTAAACAATAAGTAAGGACCACAGACCTAGACCCCTCAACAAAGGAAGGAAAAAACATTGTTCATTCAAGGGCCAAAAAATGTGCCCCTCCCTCGATTGCTGTGGCTAGGGCCAGAGGACAATGGGCCAGTTCCTCTATAAACAACATAGTCTGCCTCAGCCAAGTCCGCTAGGGATGGCTTATGTCTCAGCAGCCACTGAAGCTCAATTCTTCATTCCACTTCCCCTAGGACACTCATTTGCTCAAATGGTTTTGATTTCCACTTCACTGCTGAAAACCAGATGGTTAAACACTCCCTATTTCTATACCCCTGATTGTCTGCATGGAGGAAGCCTAACATCTGTACATGGGTTTCCTGGGATGAGAGGCAGCCCTCCTCCAATCATGGTGCATAGACTCAGGAAGCAAATAAAGCAACAAGAATGCTGGAAAGAATACAGAGCGGCCGGGCGCGATGGCTCACGCCTGTAATCCCAGCACTTTGGGAGGCCGAGGCGGGTGGATCACGAGGTCAGGAGATTGAGAACAACCTGGTTAACACGGTGAAACCCCATCTCTACTAAAAATACAAAAAATTAGCCGGGCGTGGTGGCAGGCGCCTGTAGTCCCAGCTACTTGGGAGGCTGAGGCAGGAGAATGGTGTGAACCTGGGAGGCAGAGTTTGCAGTGAGCCAAGATCGCGCCACTGCACTCCAGCCTGGGCGACAGAGCGAGACTCCATTTCAAAAAAAAAAAAAAAAAAAAAGAACACAGAGGGGCTATTGCCTCCGTGAGAGCAAAATAACCACTGCCTTGTCAAGAGTATTTTAGTAGTAGGAAGGAAACAGGCATATTAATCAGAAGACCTGGTAAATGGTAGATGTTATGGAGGGCTCCCAATATGGTCAGAAAGAAAATCTGGAGTTAGAAGTGTCAAGTGGTCAGAGTCCTGATCCCAGCACCTTTTAGCTGTGTGACCTTTGTAAGTAGCTTACCTCTCTGAATCTGTGTCCTCCTCTAAAATGGGGATGTAGTATCTGCTCCAATAAACTTACAGCAACCTTACAAAAACCTTATGGTTTGTGAGAAAATGAAAGTGAACACATCATGCAAATGCAAAGGAACTTGTATGCTAATCTTATGGGTACAAACACAGCAGGATTTGAGGAGGTGAAGGCTCCTTCCAGCGAGTTCTCTTAAGCTGTGAGACAAGGAGCTGGCCAAGGATCACCCTCCTCTCTCTAAAATGTAAGAAACCCCAACTTCCCCAGAAGCCTGTCACATTTATAGGCAACATTCATATTTCGCAGCTCCTTTCCCTGTATACTACGCAAGGGTCTCAGATCTGCCCAACCCCTCCTCTCAGTGTTTCTTGGAGTCCCTGGGGCACTGTCTTCCACTGGGCACCTTCTTCTCCTATCATTGCTGCCTCTGATGCCCTGCAGTCCAAATGGTGCCCAGGTTGCCTGGTAATGAAGTATAATATATTGTTTGTTAGATGAAGCCCAGAGCAAGGATGCTTAGTACAATGTGTCCCTCTAATGTTACTGAAACTGCTCATTCTCTTTACTCAGAGCGCCTTTTCTCCCTTAAGCTCCATGATGCCATGGAAGCTGGCTTGAGAGCAGCTCCTAGTGACAGATTCTGGCCTATTTAGACCCACTTTCCCACTCTGACCCTGAAATTCTGAGGTGTAGCTAAGCTTATAATTAACTCCTTCTCTCAGGATGCATTTTCCATTAGGAGGCCCCTGCTGGGGTGCCCCACAAGTGAACTACACAGGCCCAGGCATCTGAATCCCAAACTCAAGCTCCGTTCTAAATACCTCCTGGAAGAACATAGCTTTTTGTTTTTTCTTCCACAGTTTGGAAAACATGACCCTCCGACATCCATGCACTCCAGCTCCCAGGATGGGCTCTGTTTATCTGCACCAGACTTGGTTACTGCAGCCTGTCGGCCAGTGGTGACTGCTTCAGGGATAAAGAAGTCTTTGCAAATTTAAGTTGATGATATATGGAAAGAACACTGATGGCGTTTCCTTGGCTCTTAAAAGAGATATTTGTAAAACCGGCCTCTTTCCCCATGAGGAGTCAGAAATGGGGACTCCCAATGATGGAGTCAGAATTTAAATGCACACTTGTGACTCCAAAGCTTAAAAAGCTACTGTGGGGGACCTTCTTGTGGATCCTGGGATAGGAAGTGGCTGCTCCTGAGTCCCTCCAGTTTTCCTGAGTCCCAGATTCCTTAATACAACTTCACTGGGCTTTCTTTAAACTTCTTAGTTGATACTCACCCATTTCTTCTACTATTTACACACATTGCACACATTCTATTTTGAATCTCCTGGTTTTCCATTCTTAAATTTCATCTTTCCTGTAGTTGGACCCGCAGAACATGCCAGCCTCAACTCCCAAAGAGCATTTCTAGCACAAAGCTATTATTTTCATTCATGTGTTGTCTCGAGCTTGAGAGCAAATCAGCCTTTGAAAGCTGCCACTGCTGCTGCCACCACCAGCACCATCATAGCTGACTACACATTCTGTGCAGGAACTGTGCTAAGCAGGGAATACATTATCTACATGAGATACAGGGTTTTACAGATAAGAAAACAGTAACTTAATGAGATTGGGTAACTGAACCAAACCCATACATCTGATATATAGTGGAGTCAGAATTCAAATGCACACTGGTGATTACAGGGCCAGAAGCGGTCTTGGTAGGCTACATGAGGACGTTCTGGCTAATTCCAGGATAGGGCAGGGCTACTACTAGGTATCTTACAGTTGCTCAGAGGAGAGGGAGGTGGTGACTCACTAGCAGATTTGTGAGTTTCTTTAGACTTAGGCTGGTGGTGAAGAAGCTGGGCTGTGAACCCTCAGTTCCTAATTGACTGTCAGCTCTGTCTTCTCGGGAGCCTTCTCCTCCCCAAGAGAGGAGGACAAGGGCACAATACCCCCTCAGGAACTGGCATTTCTTCTTTCTCCTGAAACATCTTTCCTCATTTTAACTCTTTCCCAACCACCCAAGTGCCCTCTGGATACATCCATTTGTCCCAGTCTGGCCTGGCCTGGCAGGTAACTTGGAAAATATTTGCACGTGCCACTCTCCTCTCCACTCAGGATCGCTTCATTCATTCATTATTTATTCTGCAGCCATTAGATGCTGAACACTAGATACTTATTTGTGGAGGTCACAAAATAAGTACAGAATATGACACACGCCCTGCCCATGAAGAGCACAGCTGCTAGTTCTATATTTACAATATCTCTGGAATTCCACCTTCCCTTCTAATTTGACTGATATTTCTGCTTCTCAGGCAGCAGCAGCCTTCTGGCAACCATGAGAACCAACGTGAGGACTAGGTCAGTAAGCCGAGGATAAAGAAACAGAAAAATGGAAAGAGCCCCAGTGACACTGTTGAGCTGTTAAACTATCTAAACTGCTTGTTTTCAGGCTTTAAATCATGTAAGATAACGTGTCCTTATTGCTGCAGCCGGAAGCATCCTAAATGGTACACTCTCTCCAGGTGCCAGGAAAGATGCCAAATAGCAGGCCCAAACTGTCTCCTTACAGCTTGGGGTCCAAAACTGGAAAGGACCTTGTCCCTACCAGTCTCCATACAATGAATGCCATGAGAGAACTCTGGCTGATCCTGTTCACTCCGCTTGCCCACCCCGGGTCAATCCCATGTCTGGTCAGATGCAGTGCTGTCATCAGCCCAGGATGCAGTATTGGGTTATGGGTCTCCCATGTGGCCACAATGGAGGGCACTGTGTTTGACTAAAACCACACGTGGTGTGTACAGGCCCCATGGTGAATACAGACAGACCACAGCAAACCATCTGCTAAAATGGGGTTTAAAAATGAAGTTAACACTTGGTTCCGAGATCATCTATGAAAGCAAAACAGGTTCTAGGAGCCAGATGTGGCAGCGGTTGTATGGCAGAAAGGGTGGTACAGGTGGATTTCATACATTGATACTTAAAAAGGGAGAAAAGGGCAAGAAATCCATTTTAAGGTTGAAGAAGCAGCACAGGTGATCCCATCTTCTCTTCTAGGGCAGAGAAGCAGGCACAGGTGAAACTCAAAACAGAGCACGTAGCAGGACTGGACGTAGCCTTAGGGAACCTAGGCTTGGGTTAAGCTGAAAAAGTATGAATCTATTCAGCACCAGGTTTGGCCACAACTGGTTAGAGAATTTGTAAAGCACAGATGACGGGGACAGTAAATATGAGAGCTGGAGGAGAGTGAAAGTAATGAAAGCCAGTGGGCATGGTGGCTCACACCTGTAATCCTAGCATTCTAGGAGGCCGACGTGGGCGGATCACTTGAGGTCAGGAGTTTGAGTGACAACAAAGGGGGGCAAAACACTGATGTGATCCAGACAGAGATGACCTGTGACCACAAGCGCCCTGTTCTGTTTAGATCTGCGCTCTCTTCCCAGCAGGATCCATCAACTCTAGCGTCTCAGAGCTAGACAGACTACGTCCTAGGAAAATGCACCTCGGGGAGGCTTCCTGAGTGAAGTGGCTCCTGTCACAGTATCAACGTCATGATGTGTCTTATATCTGCTGCCCCGACCAAGAACCAGGAAACAGGCCGGGCGCGGTGGCTCACTCCTGTCATCCCAGCGCTCTGGAAGGCCAAGGTGGGTGGATCACTTGAGATCAGTTCGAGATCAGCCTGGCCAACATGGTGAAACCCCGACTCTACTAAAAATACAAAAATTAGCCAGGTGTGGTGGCATGTGCCTATAATCCCAGCTACTTGGGAGGGTGAGGTGGGAGGATTGCTTGAACCCAGGAGGTGGAGGTTGCAGTGAGCAGAGATGGCACCATTGCACTCCAGCCTGGGCAACAGAGTGAGACTCCGTCTCAAAAAAAAAAAAAAAAGGCATAGGCAGTTGGGTGGTACTGTAAACCACCTGCTCAACAGGGTGTGTTTGCTTCTGGAAAGTTTAATTATTTGCTTTTTTAAGCTGCTGCTATACAACTCACTGAAAACCAACTTTTCATTATTTAATGGCATGAGAAAAGGATCACATTAAGTAGTTTTAAAGAGGCTGTAGAGGCCGGGCGCAGTGGCTCATGCCTGTAATCCCAGCACTTTGGGAGGCTGCGGCGGGCAGATCACGAGGTCAGATAGAGACCATCCTGGCTAACCCGGTGAAACCCCATCTCTACTAAAAACACAAAAAATTAGCCAGGCATGGTGGTGGGTGCCTGTAGTCCCAGCTACTCAGGAGGCTGAGGCAGGAGAATGGCGTGAACCCGGAAGGCAGAGCTTGCCATGAGCCGAAATGGTGCCACTGCACTCCAGCCTAGGCGAGAGTGCAAGACTCTATCTAAAAAATAAAAAGAATAAAAAAAATAAAGAAAGAAAACAACATAATGTATCGGGAAACCAGACAATGAATGGGTAACATTCAAGTGATAACACATTCTCCTGGCTGCCCACATCTTGGTGGCCATTACTTTTCAGTCCAATTTTCTTATTCCTCTTCCTCTGCCTGAAAAGGTGAGACGCTCTTTGAAGCTCAACTCAAGATCACTTCTTCTTCCCAACTTAGTCTCTCTTCCTAGATGAGCTCATCCATTCCTACGCCTTCAGTTACCACCTGTTTATGGCTCACAAATTGATGTCTCAGCTCAACTTTCAGACCTGTATATCCAACTACTTTCTAAGTATAAAGACTTGACTTTCTCACAGGCACCTTGAATCTAATGCATCCAAAATTAAATGTAAGGCCTCCCTAGATCCCACCACAACAAATTTAACCCTCCTCATGGTTCTTTTCTCAGAGATTGCCACCAGCACCCAACTAGATTACAAATCAGAAACCCAGGGAGCATCCCTACCTCCTCTCTTTCCGTCACAACCCATGTCCATCCCATCACCATTTTACATCTCACACATCTCCAAACCCTTTACCCTTTATATTTCCACTGCTATTACTAGAGTCCAAGCCATCATTGTCTCTCGCCTGGATTATGGCAATAGGCTCCACACTAGAATTCCTACATCTACTCATTGCTTTTGCCAATCCATTCTCCATTCTGCATCCAGAGAAAGCTTTTCATTTATGTATTTATTTATTTTTATTTTTTAGAGATAGGGTCTCACTGTATTGCCCAAGTTAGACTCGAACTCCTGCTCTCAAGTGATCCTTTTGCCTTGGCCTCCCAAAGTGTTGGGATTATAAGCGTGAGCCACTGCACCCACCCTCAGAGAAAGCTTTTTAAAAAAATCAACTTTACTGAGGTATAATTTACATGCAATAAAATTCACCTATTTTAAGCATCCAGGTGAATGAGTTTTGACAAATAACTCCATTCTGGTAACCACCACCCAATCAAGATAGAGAATATTGGCAGCACCCAGGAAGCTCCCTCATGCCCTTTTATTCAATCTTTCTACCATGCCTGGTTCCAGGCAACGAAGAATCTGAGTTTTATCATTATAAATTAGTTTTGCTTGTGCTGGAACTTCATATAAATGGAAATATATAGTAGGCACTATTGTGTCTGGCTTATTTCACTCAATAAAACATCTATGAGATTCATCCATGTCATGGTGCGTATCAGTAGCCTGTTGTTTTCACTGCTGAGTAGCATTCCATGATATGTCTGTAACCAAGCGTGTTTATCCATTACCCTGCTGATGAGCATTTGGGTTTGTTCTACATTTGGGCTATTTGGTATTATCTTTACCCCATCCTTTTACCAGCCTACCTGGCTCTTGATATTTAAAATGCATCTCTTATGGGCATCGTGTAAGAAAGTCTTGTTTTTTATTCAGTCTAATAATCTCTGCCTTGGCGGGGCGGTGGATGGAGCAGAACTAATAGGCTTATGAATGGGATAAGTCTAAAAGCATAAAGTATTTGTAGAGTCTTGCCTTCCTTCATCTTACATAAACTCCAGATATCTGCTGTTAACCCAGTGGTTCTAAAAGCATGATCTATGGACCCTTGATGCTTCACTGAGACCCTTTCAGGGATGTGTGAGGTCAAAACTATTTTCATGATAACACTTGAGTATTCTTTGCTATTTTCACCATATTGTCATTTGCGCAATGATGCAGGAGCAATAGTGAGTAAAATTGCTGAGGCCTCAGCACATATCAAAGCAGTGGCACCAAACTGTGCTAGCAGTCATTGTACTTTTCCACACACTCAAAAATTGAAAATAAATTTTAAAAAAAGCCAGTTTCATTTAAGAATGTACTTGATAACAACAGTAAAAATTATTAATTTCATTATATCTCAACTCTCGAGTACATGACTTTATAACATTCTAAGTAACAAAATAGGACTTCTGATTGTTTTCCAGCAAAAATGTACACGCGCAATTGTGTAAGATGCAAGCAGAAGTAGCTTTTTTTTTTCCCCCAGAGAGAATATTTATCAATTAACTTCCTGATACACATCTATGATACTTTCTTCTTCCTATATGTTTTGGCTGACTTCTCTTTGAATGCTTCTTCATCTAAGAATTCCATCATTTCTATGGAAAGAATAAATTCTCTACCATGGTAGATCAAACTCTTTTTTAAAGAGTTCCTATATACCCCACACCCAATAGGGGTATATAAGACCCTTCAATCTTTCTACCATAGGGGTACACAACACCTCTACTGTTAACATCTTACGTTACTCTATGATAGTTTGTCACAATTAATGAACTAATATTGATACATTATTAACTGACGTCCATACTTACTCAGATTTTCTTTTTTTTTTTCTAGTGTCCTTTGTATGTCCCAGGATCCCGCCGGGACACTGTTCCACTCTCAACCCCACAGTAGCCACTATCTTATAACCCTTGAGTGATCTCACCTAGCTCATGTTCAGCTTGCCTCTCAACCTTCGGCTTACAAGGGACCTATCCATGTACTCGTGTACGCTCTTATACAACTCCCTCCTCTCTGTATCTCACCCCGCAGATCTATCTGCTTCCGCTGCTCTGAACCCTGATTTCCACATCCTCCACTCCGTGGGACCACTGTGCTCTACATGGACTCCAGCTATCTGTGCCATGGTTGGAAGTAGTTCTAAGACAGAAAGTTGGGTGATCCTGGGGTTCACCTCATGAGTTTCCCTCTGTCTGGGATCAGTAGTTCTGTGCTACCTATTGTTCACTGCCTGAAAATAGTTGTCTCATCTATTTTGTCATGTTGTATAGCAGTTTATGGTGGGAGGGCTAGCCTAGTACCAGTTACTCCATCATAGCCAGAAGCAGAAGTCCAAAGAAAGCTTCAAAAAATATAAGTCTGATCATGTCACTTCTCTGGTTAAAATCTTTCCACGGCTCTAAGAATAAAGATCCAAATTTGAAAATGGCCCATGGGGTCTTGTATGATCTGAGCCCAACCTGTGCTCCAGCGTCATTCCCCCTCCTCCTCAGGCCCTCGTTCCTTCCTTAGCCTCCGGCCTTCCTTCAGTCCCTTGCCGTTTTCTCCTGTCTCTAGGCTTTTGCACATGAAAACACACTTTTGCACATGAAAACACACCACCAAACATTCTTCCCATCCTTCTTCACCAACCAGCTACAAGCCACAATAAATAAAACACTGTGAAACTAGCACAGCATTAGATGGAACACAGTCCAAAAACAGATTCATATACGTATATATTTCAACTCAGTGAGAAAGGGAGGAATTATTCAATAAGGACGGTTAGTTCAATTGGCTAGCTATGTTATCCTTAACTTATCCCATATTCAAAAAGAAACTTCAGACAAAGCATTAATAAGCAAAATGTATAAGGAACTACTCCAAATTGATAAAAAGAAAGCAACCCAATAAAAAGTGGAAAAAGGAAATGAATAGGCAATTCATGGAAGAACTACAAATAACTGATAAACATAGAAAAATAAACATAGGAAAAGACATTCAACATTATTAAGAATGAAATATAATAAAATATATATTAAAAATAAAATCTTGATAGTATCCAATGTTTGGGAGAGAAAAAGGCACTCTGCTACACTGTTAGAGTATAAACTAGTACAGCCAATTCATCAATATTTTAAATGTACTCTGACCCAGCTCTCACATTTCCAGGAATCTATCCTACAGAAATAGCGGCATGACCACTGAATTGCCTGTATCAGTAAAAAAAACTGGAAAGAACCCAAATGCCCATTAATAAGAATATATAGAAATTATAGGACATCCATACATCAGAACACAATGCATCCATTTAAAAAAATGAGATTTCTCTAAATTATTTTTAAAGATGTCTAAAGTATAATGTTGAAAGTTATAAGTGAGTTGAAAAACAAACAGTACACTACTAGTTATGCATGCATACATATACACGCACAAGAAAAGAATCTAAAAAGATACACATCAATTCTAAAGGGTAGGATTTCAAGGGGGAACTCAGGAAGCCCTTTCTTTTACTTATACACTTCTACAGTATACTATTTGATTCTGTCACAAAGAATATTTCACTTTTGTAATGTAAAAAATGTTTAAGTGTACTTTTTGAAAAAGAGAATAGATTCGCTATTACAGTCAACTGCTCACGGTGAACTACTGTAGCTTAACATTGCAGCAGGAGGCTGTACCGCCACCTCGTGGGGATATACTGCCACAGTAAATTGGTTATCTAAAAATTCCTGAATCTCAGTGCTACTGCCGTTTTGGCTGGGACAATCCTTTTCTGTAGGGGCTGTCCCGTGCATTGTAGGATGATTAGCAGTATCCCTTGCCTCTATCCTCTAGGTGCCAGTAACACCCCCTCCCCCAATTGTGACAACCAAAACTCTCTCCAGACACTGGCAGTTGTCTCCTGGAGGGGGAAAATCTCCCCTGGTTGAGAACCACTAATGTGAAAGAATGAGTCTTGTGAGTGCAAAGTAGAGAAACATAAGGTGTTCACTCATTCACTCATAAGAATATCACACCAGGTAAAGTCTTCATGAGATAATTCCCTCATGTCAGTTAGAATGAGTGTTCTAACCCACAGGTGCATGCACGCAGCGTTATTTTCATAGCTTGAAGATATTCTGCAGTTTAAATTCAGTAACAAGAAAACCCATTTTCATCCAGTAAATCCCCAATTGCCACAGGGCAGAAGCAACAAGGATGCAAAGCCTGTCACATGTATCCAGACTCCATTCCCAGGCCCAGGGCAGGACTTCAAAGCACTCTGTACCATGGCCTCATCACAGTGCGCCAGTCAATAACTACCACTAAATGTAAACCAGCTCCCTCCTGTCCCTCAATCAGCCGCTAATTTCCCCCACGTCGAAGCGTCCCTATGCCCATTGCTCTCCCAGATGCTCTCTATGGTCTACATGTCACAGAAAGAAGGTCTTTTTTTTATGCAGGGTTGGGAGGTCTGTGGAAGCTCAGCTCCGCTATCCACTGCCCTCACCCCAAATAGCACGGGCATATCATTTAACCTTTCCAGATCTCCATCTCCTCACTTGCAAAATAAAAGGCCCATATTATATATTCAAAGTTCCCTTTGGTTCTAAAATATATGAACAGGGATGATGACAAATGATCCACTGTAGGCTTTCTATACAATTGTAAGTATTTTCTCCACTAAAGATTATTCTACATACAATTAGGTTGGTGTTACCGGAATCTTTTTAATTTCTAGTGTTGGGGTCCTATAAAAACCGTGTTACTGAATAAGCAAAGAATCCTAAGCCATGGCTTCACTATACAGTTACTGTATTTCTAGGGTTTTGTTTTTGTCAGTGTGCATCATCTGATATCAATAATATACAGATGAATATTGTCTAATGTCTTCCCACTTTCACTATAGTCACATTTATTCCAGGACTAATATATGAAGCTGATTAAGGTTAAGTGGAGTTTTTTTGGACTTGGATTAATCTGAAGTGCTTCTTTATTCACCGTGTTGCTGTATCCTAGCAATCTTCCTACTAGGATAAATTGACATATCTTCTGATACAGTCAACTTTGGCAAACCAAGGAAAAACACTCAGGAAGAGGAATAAACTAGCACACGAATGAACTGATTGGGCCTCTAGATTCACTGAAGTCATACTCTTACACAAGGTTACTTCTGTAGTCAGCATGTAAGATGAAAACAGGGCAATACCAATATTGTCTTTATAAATCCTTGAATTTGCCCATAAAATACACCTAGTTTTGTGTATAGCTCTGATAATAACTCATGTATAAATAGATAAATATAGAATTTTATATAGGTATGCAAAACATAATTTTATAGTATTCTTAATTACACTAATTTATCTTTTGGTTTGGGGGGATATCTTGGTGCATATGGGTGAATTCTTGTTAAGTAAAATATAAGTATGAGATGATTTTTCCTGAGATGTTTATCTCAAGCCACTGTATTTTGCATAGATGACTCTTGGCAAAACATACCCAGCAGTCATCAAATATACAATATATATCTAACAGGTCAAAGTTCCTAGAAGAATGACTTTTCATTGAAAAACTCTATTTCACGTGATTTTTTTAACCGTATGCAAGTATTATTTTGTGTAAAATCAGCAACAAAAGCCCTAAACAAAGATAGGTTTCCCTCATCATGATGATAATGATGTTAAAATCATGATCCCTGATGATGTTAAAATTGAGAATAAGGCCGGATATTAGTATCAAACCAAAATTGTCATGTTTCATAGGCATATGTGAGTGATATAAATAGTAAGTAAGCAGCACTGGTATTCAGAGGAGGAGATTATTTTCAGTTACAGTGGCCAAGAGGTGAGGGTGGAGGTGATACCTTAAGCTGGGTCCTAAAGGAGACTAACTTGCAAAATGAAAAGAGTGATAACGTGACAACTGCCTCTTAACTTAAAGAAAACCTAAAAAGTATTAACGCCTCCTCCGAAAAGACAGAAAGCCCTACTTTAATCACTAAATATCTCTTCCTGCAATCCTCAAATCAAGCCTGGGGTCACCCTAGTTAGTTTATCACAACAGTGCAAATTATTCAGGATAATTTGCTTGGAGGAATTAATTTAACATATAAATTAATTTTCCCTTCATTGGACACCTATCAGCCAAGCATACAGGCAATTTTAACATATAAGTTAGAAAATTAGACACTCATGATTTAAAAACTAAAGAATCCAGATTACCTACCAAAAAGAGATCAAAATATCAGAACATTTACTATCTAAAGCCCCAAATCAAACCCCCACCCCAGACTTTACCACAACCAAACAAACACACTGAGCTTTAGCTTAGGTTGTAAAAGAAGAGGAATTATATTCTCCATCATGAAGGGTAAGTGTGGTCTACACTACAGCCCACGAAAGAGAACCCTGTTATAGAAATATCCAAATGCTGGGCGTGGCGGCTCATGCCAGTAATGCCAGCACTTCAGGAAGCTAAGGTGGGCAGACTGCTTGAGCTCAAGAGTTCAAGACCAGTCTGGGCTATATGGCAAAACACCATCTACAAAAAATACAAACAAATTAGCCGGGTGTGGTGACGCTTGCCTGTGGTCCCAGCTACTCAGGAGGCTGAGGTGGGAGGATCAAGGATCCTGAGAGTTCAAGGCTGCAGCGAGCTGTGATGGCGTCACTGCACTACAGCCCAGGCAATAGAGCAAAACCCTGTTTCAAACAAACAAACAAACAAACAAATCTGAGAGGAGAGCACAAGCATAGACCATACTACTAACAGTACAGTCAGAGTAAACTGAAACAAAACAAAAAAGGCTCTGTAAGTCCCAGAGTCATATTTCTAGAACTGTTCTGATTTTAAATATTTCATCACTATAATGTCCTCAAATTTTTAATATTTCTGGATCCAAATTATATTTAGGCTACAAGAGAATTATACCAATTCACTATAGTACAATCCACGAATTCATGCAATCCACCCATTCTAGGACAGACCTTTTGTTCAAGGACATCTGTCTTCAGTCTTTAGTTCTAAAATAAATTACCAAAGATGAGGACTCTGAAGGAACAACAATGGTTTCTACCAATCCAAAGCCAACTGGCTCCAGGAACTATGTTTGGAAATGACCTTGTTACCAATTGTTAACAAACATTACTTTAAGAAGTCTTATTCTAATGACAGACACTCTTATAGACGACCCTCCCCAACCCTTTTCAATTTCTTAAAGTTACGAAGGATTTTGGGCATTTCAAAAATTATTTCCAGATATCACCGTTTATTCAGAGTGGTCTGTCTCACCGCTAATTTTCAGAACAAAAATCCTTTCTTCTCTAACTTCAGTTGTGCCTTCTGTAATTCAAGCCCTGTTGAATTTCAAGCTGTACTAACACCGACTTCTTTAAACAGAAGAGAAGGATAGGAAAGCAGGTGAGGAGAGAGAGTTCAGAATAGCCCTTTTAGTGAGAAAAATAGAAAGCAGGGAAATCTCAGGTTCTGGCTAGTACACTGGGAATGATATGGGAAAGTCAAGGGACTCCAATCCTATACAATTGGATTACTCTCAGGTAACTGAAATGCATCTAAAACAGGAAGAAAAAAAAAAGGCAGGGAAAATAATTCATGGAAACCAAAAAAGTGACTCTAACATCAATTTAAGCTTAGGAAGATTTGAAAGAAAAAAAAAAGGTTTGCATGTAAGTGTTGAGTCACAGCATAACCAAAAAATAATGCCTGGCTTTATTAGGTACACATAAAATTTCTTAGAGCCATATACAGGAATTTTTATCAGGCAGCCTCAAGTAACTTAATCTGGTGATAGTCTGATACAAATTCATATGACCATTTTTTTTTAAATGTTTTCTACAAGTGTTGACTCAATCTTCCCTAACTCTTCTGTTGGGATTGCATAATAGTTACTATGTAAGGCTGACAGTTTCCAAGGTAAATGGTTCTTACTTTCTGAGAACTGATAGTTATAATTTCAGCCTTAAGGAAGGGGAAAAAAAAGAAAATTCTAAGAAAGGGGAGATGGAAAAAGCAAAATAGATTCCTCATCAACAGAAGACACAATAGGCCGGGCGCGGTGGCTCACGCCTGTAATCCCAGCACTTTGGGAGGCTGAGACGGGCGGATCATGAGGTCAAGAGATTGAGACCATCCTGGCCAACATGGTGAAACCCTGTCTCTACAAAAAATACAAAAATTAGCCGGGCATGGTGACGGGCACCTGTAGTCCCAGCTACTTGGGAGGCTGAGGCAGGAGAATCACTTGAACCTGGGAGGCGGAGGTCACAGTGAGCTGAGATCATGCCATTGCACTCCAGCCTGGTGACAGAGCAAGACTCCGTCTCAAAAAAAAAAAAAAAAGACACAATAACATTAAAGAGCTATTTTGAGATAAGTGAAAAAAGATTTCTGAAAAGGTAGATGTAACAGAGTTTGGCCCCATTTTTGATGTCTGGCCATTGACAGCATTTAAGTTTCCACCATTTTCTATTCTCCCCTCCTCCACACTGCCCCACCGCACACCTGGTGCTTTAGATAAAGAAATCCATGGGCATCTCCTGAGCTCCCAGCACTGGCAGGAAGCTTGAATCCCTCAAGCCCACAGATCGAAAGCTCTCCAGCCCCACTCCCTAGCCACTTTAAAGGCCCAGCCTCCTCTCTGTTCTTGCCATTTTGGACCAGCTTTCATCTATCCTGCTCTCCCCAGAAACCCTGTGTATGAATAGTAAACTTTCAAGTTCTCTTAGTGTGTGAAATGTCATCAGTCTTGACATCTGGCCTATTAACTGGGTCCCTCATCTCCCGGGGGGTGATCACAAAACAGTGGGATGAGGTAAAGCAAACAAAAGCTGCCCACAGGAGGGTATGAGCTGGGGGCAGGAATGACTACAGATTAAGGCAAAGTTTTATAGGAAGGTGGTATTAGGATATGTAATTAGCTATGAGCTTCTTTATTTTGTTTGGACATGGCACTATTTCCATCAGTACAAAAAGGGGCAACAAGCTCAGTTCTGCACAACTAGAATTTCTTGGCTTATTCCTGAGGCCAGGGAAGGGGGGTAAAATCACTGCATGGTGACAGCAGTCATTTCAGGTACAGATAAAAATACACACACATACATATAAAAATTGAGCTTTAGAGTCTATTAGGCTAGTCCAGATTTCAGTTCAGTGTTTCTTCACTTGGATTTGTGATATTCTGATAGCTTTGCAAGAGAAAATAACCGGGGTAGGAGAGGAGGGATTTTCATCCCTTAAAATATAATAAAGCATCGCCACTGTAACAACCTATAAAAGTATAATTCTTTGGTATTTAACAAAATGAAGAGTCTGAGTGGATTTGTCCAGACATTCAGGGAGATTCTCCACTGTGAAGTCTCTGGTGTCTAATAAGGGCTGAACTACACGAAAGCTCTGCCACATTTATGTGACAGAACTCATACCGGAGAAAAACCCTACAAGTGTAAAGAATGTGGTGAAGCCTTCAGTCAGAGGTCAACTCTTACAAAACATACAAAAGTCTACACTGGAGAGAAACCCTACACCTGTAAAGACTGTGGGAAAGCCTTCAGCCAGAGTTCATCTCTTACCCAGCATCAGAGGGTTCATACTGGAAAGAAACCATTTGATTGTCAGGAGTGTGGGAAAGCCTTCAGTAGAAGCGCCCATGTTACCCAACATCAGAGGATCCACACTGGAGAGAAGCCCTGTGTATATATACATACATATGTGTATATACACATACGTATATATACATGTGTATATACATATATATTTGCATATATAATATAAAAATATATATATTATATACTATACATATATATATACATTTTTTTTGCAGATACTTGAATGTTTGTGTTCGTTAGAGTTCTAGGCTCTCTTGTAACTCTTTTTGTGCTCTTTGGGTGATATTATCCACTCCCATGGCTTCAATTTCATCCATTCTCAGGCAACACCCAAATCTGTACCACCAGTTAAGATCTCTTTCCTTTACTAAGATACATTTGGCATGTCGTCCTTATATTCATCTAGCCTCCAGACATTACCACTTAGAGCAGGTTTTCTCAACTGCAGCACTATTGACGTTTTAGACAGACAAGTCTTTGTGTGGGGCCCTGTCCTGTGCATTGTAGGATGTTTAGCAGCATCCCTGGACTCTACTCACGAGATGCCCATAGCACACTTCAGACATTGCCAAATGTCCCCTGGGGGGCAAACTTGCCCCTCGTTAAGAACCACTGGTTTAGACTTATTATAGACACTTCAAACAACTTAAGATAAACTGAACTCATCTTCCACTCCCTAAATTTGCTACTTCTCCTGTGTTTTCCATCTCAGGGAAGAGAACTTCCATTCACCTACACATCCAGACCAGAAACCTGAGAATTTTTTCTTTTTTTTTTTTTTTTTTTCTTGAGACGGAGTCTCGCTCTGTCACCCAGGCTGGAGTGCAATGGCATGATCTCGGCTCGCTGCAAGCTCCACCTCCTGGGGTTCACGCCATTCTCCTGCCTCAACCTCCCAAGTAGCTGGGACTACAGGTGCCCGCCACCACGCCCGGCTAATTTTTTGTATTTTTAGTACAGATGGGGTTTCACCATGTTAGCCAGGATGGTCTCCATCTTCCTGACCTCGTGATCCGCCCGCCTCGGCCTCCCAAAGTGCTGGGATTATAGGCGTGAGCCACCGTGCCTGGCCGAAACCTGAGAATTTTCTTTGTTACTCCCTCACCTCTCAAATCTACACAACAAATTATGTCAATTTTATATCCTTAAAATTATTCAAATTCTTTCCTTCTCTTCATATTTCTTATATAGCAGAAAACTAGGTAGGATAAGGACAGAGTAAATGAAGAAGTGATTCCAGCTACTAAAGAGGAAATGGGAATAGCCTCATAAAATGCCTCAGGATGAGGCACAAAGCTGATCTCTGGATCATGTGTTGGGCTTATAACTTTAAGGAGGAAGTATCTCTTCCTTGAGTCTGGGAAGAAATAAAGAGGTAAGCTATTAGGATTCTGATGTGGTCAAGTGAAGATGAGACTGCAGGGGGATTCAACATTTTCTACAGGCCCGGAGGATTTGGGAAGAACCCCTAACTCTTATTTCTAAAGATGCAATCCGCCTTGTTCTCACTTACGTGTACAGCTGCTTCTTGGCACCTCTCCCTCCTGCATTTGCGTTCGTGGGCTTACCACTTCTTCCAACTAGGAGATGATACCAGGTTTGGAAAATGGAAATCCTACTCAAGAGATACAAACAGAATGTAATTTTAAGTTCAAAAGAGAAAGGACCACTCTATTCTCAGTCCCACTCTGTTGCATTTTAGAGAGGAGAAAATGAAATAACTAATTGTCAAAAGCAATTAAATAATTTCTACCCAAGTAGGGTGAGAAACAGTTTAAGGATCTGATCTGGATTCTGTGGGGGAAAATAACCAAAGCCTCATTTGTTATCATCCCCTAATAGAAGCAAGGGAATCTTTAGAAGGCAAAGGTATCCTGAAAGGTCAATCTGGGGTGGAAGGACCCAAGCTCACCCAAGGAGACCAGGTTCCTATAGTTCTCCAGCATTACATCCCTGTACAAGACTCTCTGAGCAAGGTCCAGTTCTCTCCATTCTTCCTAGTGAAGTTCACAGCCACATCCTTGAATGACATAAAGCCCTGAAACACCTGCATGGGGTTCTGAAGAAAAAGTTAAATGAGGCATACTTAGGGGAGACTGATGGGATGGAGAGGAAATAGATTAAACTATGTTCACAGTGTCAAAGAAAAGATTTTATTGACTCGTATATTAAAGAACCTTAAAATCTTAAAATGCATATACCCCTTTGACATAATTTGATAGTTTTGTTTTACAGTAATTTTATATATAGAACTCAATTATAAGAAAACTATCGGCTGGGTGCAGTGGCTCACGCCTGTAATCCCAGCACTTTGGGAGGCCGAGGCGGGCAGATTACGAGGTCAGGAGATCGAGACCATCCTGGCTAACACGGTGAAACCCCATCTCTACTATAAATACAAAAAAAATTAGCCAGGCATGGTGGCGGGTGCCTGTAGTCCCAGCTACTCGGGAGGCTGAAGCAGGAGAATGGCATGAACCCGGGAGGCAAAGCTTGCAGTGAGCCAAGATCATGCCACTGCACTCCAGCCTGGGCAACAGAACGAGACTGTCTCAAAAAAAAAAAAAAAAGAAAACTATCAGAAATATGGAGAGTTATAAACAAAGAATCATATCTATTTATACCTTACAATAGAAAAACAGAAAAATCGTTCTAAATAACCTAAATGTTTGAGAACAGTGCTACGAGCTGCTAACTGTCCATGAAAATATACCTCCTCCTCTCCTTTCTAGGTATACAAACATTTCCCAACCTCCTGTAGTTAGACCTGGCCATGAGATCCTAACCAATGGAATGCAAGCAGGAGTGATGTGCGCCCTTTCCAGGCCTGACTCACGTATATTCCTCCATGCTGTTTTCCCCTTCTGATTGGCTGGTAGGGCCATGAGCCCCAGAGTGAGTTTGGAAGCCATGTGGTAAAGAGGCTAGAGCTTCAGATAGCTCAGGTCCCTGAATGGCCATCCTATCAATCTATATACCCAGTCACATGGCTATGACAGCAAACAATACACTTCTATTGTATTAAGGCCATATATATTTTGGGTCTATTGGTTACAACACTTATTAGTAAGCCAACCCAAACTAATTCAGAAATCAGCACCTTCAAGTGGGAGATATCATAATAAAAAGTTCAAATACACAGGTGGCATTGGATTGACAGTCAGGTGGCAAGCTTCAAAGAAAAGAATATTTACGACTGGAGAAATGCAGACTCTCCTTTTTTTTTTTTTTTTTGAGATGGAGTCTCACTCTGTTGCTGGAGGGCAGTGGCCACGATGATCTCGGCTTACCGCAACCTCCATCTCCCATGTTTAAGCAATTCTCCTGCCTCAGCCTCTTGAGTAGCTGGGACTACAGGTGTGAGCCACCACGCCCAGCTACTTTTTTTTGTGTTTTTAGTAGAAACGGGATCTCACCATGTTGTCCAGGCTGGTCACGAACTCCTGACCTCAGGTGATCCGCCCACCTCGGCCTCCCAAAGTGCTGGGATTACAGGCATGAGCCACCACATCCAGCCAAAAGATGCAGACTCTTAATATACACTGGCAAACTAATTAGCAACTATGAGGGCAGGGCAAATGCTCACTGGGCCTGTGGCTCTAGAACAGGTTGGAAAGCGCCGGAATGCTCTTTGTGTAGAATGCTCCTGGATATGTCTGGCGAACAAAGAATGAGTTAAGTTCAGGAAACAATGTGTCAATTTTCAAGCCAAAACAAAAGAGAATAGAGTGCAGAAATCTGAGGCCTCACGTGGTTGGAAAAGCAAACTTTCTAGATCTTATACAGTGGGAAGTAAGTCTAACAAGAGTTTTGAGGAATAAAGGCCCACTACACCTGTTAACTAAACAAAGTGATTTAGCCCTGTAAAAAAAACGTCAGATTAAGGATGTGGCCTTCCCACCCAAGCCTATTGTTCAGCCGGCCTTAAGGTTATCTTCAGTTAAGTTGAGAGAGACACATGGTAAGTAAGAAACTAAGAAATAGGCCAAGCTGGCCGGGCGCCGTGGCTCACGCCTGTAATCCCAGCACTGTGGGAGGCCGAGGCGGGCAGATCACAAGGTCAGGAGATCGAGACCATCCTGGCTAACACGGTGAAACCCTGTCTCTACTAAAAATACAAAAAATTAGCCGGGCGTGGTGGTGGGCACCTGTAGTCCCAGCTACTCGGGAGGCAGGAGAATGGCGTGAACCTGGGAGGCGGAGCTTGCAGTGAGCCGAGATGGCGCCACTGCACTCCAGCCTGGGCGAGACAGCGAGACTCTGTCTCAAAAAAAAAAAAAGAAAAAAGAAAAAAAAAAAAAAGAAATAAGCCAAGCTTGAGAATTATATCTAGGAAAGAACTTTGAGTATAAGAAGCCTTTAAGTTTTTGTGGAACAACACCTCCGTGATTTCAATGTACTGACTTTTTTCCTATGCCAGAAGAATCAGTATCTTGCTTCGATTCTAAGTAATTTATGTCACTAACTTTCTATAAATCTTTCAAGAATTTACTCAGGCTTCAGGACCCACATCAAATCTCACTACTTTCATTAGCCTAGGAGCTGCTTAAAAGGACTTTAAAATGCTAGCTGAATGAATAAAACCTTCCTAAATCTCTCCCAGCCAGACACATTTGCTCCTGCTCCTCCAAGTCCATACAGCATTTTCCCTAAGACACTTTATTATTGAGTAGGCCCTTAATAATAAGGGCCCTTAATAATAAGGCCCTATTTAATAATACTAAATCTGCTGGTTTGTGCCACACAGATTTGTGTACATCTTTTCTCCCGAAAATATTCTAAGCAGATGCAAGCAAGAAATGCCTCATGTGCCTTTGCATATCTACGCCAAATGTCTCAAGTGAACAAAAAGAAGCTTGATTCTTACCCAACCATGTTCTAGGAGTCACGCTCCTCAATTATCTGCTAAAGAGGCCTCATTCCCATCCTGCCCCCACCATCCTTTCTCTACACTGCCAACTGATGGGCGAGGCTACCAAGCCTCCTGACCTTCACTGCTACTGCCATACAACTGAGGAACACTCAAACACCATCTCGTTGGCAGTCCATCCCACCTGCTTGATCCTTTCCTTTCAAACTGCTGTGGCTAATGTGGTTGACGAGCTTCATGCTAAGAGAAAAAAATTTGCTTCAGGAATTAAAATAAGATTTCTGAGAAGAGAAGAAAATCCCCAACGCAATTAAAATAAAATCTCCGAGAAGACAGGAAAATCCCCAGCTCACCTGGGACTCTGCTGTCTGGCAAAGAGCAGCCATATTTTCCTTCTTAAGATACCCCTTTTGGGAAAGGGCAGGGTACTCAGAGGGCAGAACTGGAAGGAAATTGACATAAAGGAACCTGGTTTATCTTTATGTATCTCAAACCTATGAATTTAGAAACAGCCACTTATGAGAAAATGTGCCTCTGACCTTGGCTGTCCATAGCTTGAAGGATTTTACAGACATCTATGTAATGAGACTTCAAAGATAATCTCAGAGGATAGAATGAACATAAACTTAGGGAAAGGTATGACCATTAACTGGGCTCAGGATCTGCGTGAGCCACTGCTCTGAAAACGAGGTTCCCTGGGACCAAAAAACCCTAAAACCAAACAAGAAGTGCAGTGTTACAGTTGGAGAGGTGCTTAAAGACCTCCAGGCTCAACTCCTTTATTCACAAATGGAGAAAGTGACCAATTTTGTAGAACAAGAAAAAGGGAGTCACAGCAGCAAAAGACAGCAGTGCCCACCCCAGCAGTCATGGTCACAGACACCTTTAGCCACCCCATCATGAGTATTCCAGGCCCACGGTGAGTCTGTGGCCATCTCAGGCCTGTTAACACCACACATGCTCCACTAAATTGTATGTGTCGTATCATTCACCACTGCATCCTAAGCACCGAGCACGGTGTACTTGGCAGACAGCAGTCCCTAAGTATTGTGAATGAATTAATGAATGAGCCCCAAATTCCCTTGGTCTGATTCTATGCCCAACAAGCAACCTTCTGCTCATAATTTACTTCTCCATTTTGATTTTTTTGCCTGTAGGGAGAGAACTGCTGATCCTATTACCTTTGAGCATTTCTTTGCGCTTATCTCTAGGTAGTAGGGTTACATGCTATTTATCTTAGTCTACATATCATTCTATATTTTCCTAATATTTTACAGTTTATTATTTCTTCAATCCTCTCTCCACCCATCTCCAAAAAGCAGTACTTAAACCTCCTTGTGGATTTGTTTGGGGGAAGAAGTAGTTCTTTTAGGCCTCAGTTATTACCAAGTACAGGGTTTCACAATTTTGTAGAATTCATGCCTCCTGTAATCCTTTGTCATTGGAACTCTGGCTCTGGAGTCTGCCTGCCTACTGCCTTTACATCCTGGCACTGTGTAACCATAGCCAAGTTTCTTCTGGGCTTCAGTTTCCTAATTTTACAAAAGAGGAATAATAATGGTACCTACGTTGCTACAATGTGCGTTAATGCACATAAACGGCCCAAACCAGTACCTGGTACAGAATAAGCACTCAGGAAAGGTCATTTAATCATCAGTTAATTATTATTCTAAATATTTTCTGCATATCAACATTAACCAAGACTTTATGGCGCTTTCTTTCTATACTTTTTTTACGAGGAAAAAAAGGTATGATCAATATGTTTGGTCATACTCCCAAATCCCAACTTCCCCACAAGATGCCTGTCCCCTCCCTGTACTGGACACTGACAATCAGTCGGGGCTAAGGTAGAGTTAGGAACTCCTAAGTTCCAGGACTTCCAGAAATCAGAGGGCCTGAGGGCAGGATATTATAGGAAAGTCAAACAGACTAGAGATAGACTATGGAAGTCCCTCCTAATTTGGGGGATCCCTTTGTATCTCCTTAAGAGAAAGCGCTTTTTAAGAGAAAACTGAAAGAGAGCCAAGGAGCAGTCTCTAATTCTGCCAGAAATGAGCAGCAGGGCCATGGACCCTGGGGACGCAGGCCCCAGCCCTAGCCCTGAGCTCATAGAGGTTCAAGGGACTAGGGCTCTCCCATGTGCTATAATGCCAAATCAAATCATCAGCCTCTCCATACCTATTTCTTTCTTCTCTTCCAAGGAGTCCGACTTATCCCCCCTTATCCTTCAGAAAGGCAGGTGGTATAATGGAAAGAGTACGGAAGTAAGGTATCTTCTTTTTTCAGAGTTTCAAATTAAAAGGGAATATTAGTAAAATCACCACCATTCTTCGCACACTCACCACGCACCAGGTGCTTTCCATAAATCAGTATTCACAGATGAGGAAACTGTTAACTTGCCCAAGGTCTCTGTGCTGCCCACACACATTTTACAAGGTTGCTGTAAAGAAAAACTAAAATGAGGTTGTGTGTGCATACTGCAGATTCTCGGCTAATGGCAGGACCCTTTATTTCTATTTCTTACCTCTGTTCTGGAGTTTGCAGGTCCAATCCTCCATAATCATAGCCTTTGCTTCACTATTTGGGTGTAGCAACCTTTCCGTTCTCCACGTATCTTCCTGGGAATTGCCAGCATTCTACCAGAAACTGTGGTAAGAGGTTCTGGATTGAAGTTTTCCCCTTTTTCATTGTATTTCTTTTTTCATTCTCTGAGACTCTACTCAGAACACAGAGTCTGACGCAGTATCTTTTGAGCTAAAGCTAAACTCAAGAACTTCAGCAGCCATTTAATCTTCAGGAAGCCCTAAACACAGGCAAGTCTCAGTATCTTTATACCACCAGGGCCCTGCAGAGTCAGACACTGGGAACATAGACAGTTACAGACAACAGTAAGGATACTGTGCCTGATGAATACAAAAGTGCAGGGTGGTGGAAAGTGCCCTGCTGGGAGTGCCTGGATTCTAATTTCCACTATGTGCTAGTTGGCTGGGTGACCTACAACAAGCTACTTTTCATTCTTGGGTGTTTCCTTCTTACGTGCAAATGGGCAGATGGATACCTACTATTAATAAAAGCAACAACTGATTGATCCCTTACTTGGTGTCTGGCCCTGTGTCAACTGTTGCATGTCAAAATTCCATTTAATCCTCACAACCACCACTTAATAGTAGGTACAACAAACCTCAAATTACAGGTAAAGAACACGAGACACAGAGAGTAACCTGCCTACACTCACATCGGAGCAATACCACTCTCTGAAAATGTGGATAAACAGATCTCTGATATCCATCCCCTCCTACGTTCACACTTCAGTCTATAAAACGGTTCCACCACACTGCAGGCTGCAGAGACATAAGGGACGCGTTGGTGCCTAACCTGGCCCTGGTACAGGAGCCTTGGGTGCTACCTGCCTCACTTTGCAACCAAATGCTCCAGGGTATGCGGGCCCTCAGCCGGTTTCCAAGCAAAGGACCCGGAGGTGTCTCGGATAAGAAACACACATACACCCCACTCCCACACGCACAAAACCCAAAGACACGCTCCAGGGGCAGAGGGGGCGCGTCAAGGTGGCCGAACCCTAGCTCCAGCAGAAGGAATTACAGTCAGATCAGCGGGCCCGGGGAGAGACCCAAAAGGGAGCAGCCGGGACCCCAAGTCTGACAATCCACTGCTGAACACACACACCCTGTCCAGCGTCTGCTCCTCCCCGGTCCAGACACAGAGAGGGTGTCTGCTCTGGGGGACAGGGAGGACACAGACTCGCCAGGCGCGGAGCTCCTCCAGAGAAAGGGGCCGGAAACGGAAGTGCGCGCCGAGGCTCCTGGGAAATGTAGTCCGGAGCGGCCCGGGCGACAGAGCGACATTCTCTCTCAAAACAAAAACAAAACAAAAAAACTAAACAATGTTAAAAGTGAAGTTATAGAGCGGAAATTTTTTTTTCTTTGAGACGCAGTCTCGCTCTGTCGTCAGACTGGAGTGCAGTGGCGCGATCTCGGCTCACTGCAACCTCCGCCTCCCGGGTTCAAGCGATTCTCCTCCTCAGACTCCCAGGTAGCTGGGATTACAGGCGCTCGCCACCATGCCCAGCTAATTTTTTTTATAATTTTAGTAGAGACCAGGGTTTCACCATATTGGCTAGGCTGACCTCGAACTCCTGACCTCAGGTGATCCACTCACCTTGGCCTCCCAAAGTGCTGGGATTACAGGCGTCAGCCACCACGCCTGGCCCAAAAATTGTTTCTTATGCTTGATCTAGTCTGTTGTTAGAGTCTTGATTGTATTTTTCATTTAATTCATTGGATTCTTCAGTTCTAAGTTTTCTGTGTGGTTCTTTTTTATATCTCTGTAAATTCCTCATTCAAATTATGAATTTTCTTGATTTCATTGAATTGTGTAACTGTATGCTCTTGAATTCCACTGTTTCCTTAAGATTATTATTTTAAATTCTTTTTCTGGAACTTTGTATATTTTCTTTTTTTTTTTTTTGAGACAGAGTCTTGTTCTGTCGCCCAGGCTGGAGTGCAGTGGCGCAATCATCTCGGCTCACTGCAAGCTCCGCCTCCTGGGTTCGCGCCATTCTCCTGCCTCAGCCTCCCGAGTAGCTGGGACTACAGGCGCCCACCACCACACCCAGCTAATTTTTTTTTTTTTTTTTTTTTTTTTTTTTTTTGTATTTTTAGTAGAGACAGCATTTCACCGTGTTAGCCAGGATGGTCTTGATCTCCTGACCTCATGATCTGCCCGCCTCAGCCTCCCAAAGTGCCAGGATTACAGGCGTGAGCCACCGCGCCCAGCCGGAACTTTGTATTTTTTCTTATGATTGGCATCTGTTACTGGAAATTATTGTGTTCTTCCGGAGGTGTTGTGCTCCTTGCTTTTTCATGTTTCATGTGTTTCTACATTTTTCTTTCTTTGTTTCTTTCTTTCTTTCTCTTTCTTTCTTTCTTTTCTTCTTTCTTTCTTTTTCTTTCTTTTCTTTCTTTTTTTTGACAGAGTCTTGCTCTGTCGGCTGGAGTGCAGTGGGGAGATCTTGGCTCATGGCAACCTCTGCCTCCCGCATTCAAGGGATTCTCCTGCCACAGCCTCCGGAATAGCTGAGATTACAGGCATGTGCTGCCATGCCAGGCTAATTTTTGTATTTTTAGTAGAGACAGGGTTTCACCATTTTGGCCAGGCTGGTCTGGAACTCCTGAATGAACTCAAGCTATCTGCCCATCTCAGCCTCCCAAAGTGCTGGGATTACAGGCGTGAGCCACCGCACCCAGCTCTACACTGATTTATACATATATGATGAAACAATCACCTCTTCCAATTTCATGGAGTAGGTTCTGTAGGGAAAGATTTATTCATATGGGTCTTGGGGTGTTGCTTCAATGGAGTGTGTTGGCTTTTGTTCTAGGTGGATGCAGTAGTGTATTCTCTATGTAAGTTTCTTCAGCAGTAATACATGCTAGTGATGGGCCGGGCGTGGTGGCTCACTCCTGTAATCCCAATCCTTTGGGAGGCTGAGGCAGGTGGATCATGAGGTCAGAAGTTCTAGAGCAGCCTGGCCAAGATGGTGAAACCCCATCTCTATTAAAAATACAAAAATTAGCCAGGAGCGGTGGCAGGCACCTGTAATCCCAGCTACTTGGGAGGCTGAAGCAGGAGAATCGCTGGAACCCAGGAGGCGGAGGTTGCAGTGAGCCGAGATCATGCCACTGCACTCTAGCCTAGGTGACAGAGAAAGACTCGGTCTCAAAAAAAAAAAAAATGCTAGTGACATTTGTGAATGTCTCAGTGGCCTAGGCTAAGAGGTGGTGATGGCGGTCATGTGGCTTTTGCACAGGGCTATTTCTCAAGTCAGGGGCTCATTTGTGTACATGGTGGGTCAGCCAACTTGGGGTTTGGCTCACTGGGGTTGGGGCTATGGGACTGTTAACTCTGGGTGGGGACATGAATGCATTGTTGCTTGGCCAGCCTAGAGGGTGCCTGCCAGTGATGGCCTGTGGCACTGTTTCTCAGACCCTGGACACAGGAGCACAGCTGCTTGGCTGTCCTGGGAACATGTCTTCTAGGCGAAGCCTGTGGAGCTGTTATTTAGGCTTGCAACAAAGGCACAAAGCTGCTTGGCTGGCCGGGAGATGTGTGTCCTGGAGTGGCCCATGGGACTGTTTCTCAGGCCTGGGATGTAGGCACACTGCTCAGCTGACCTGGGTGGGTGTCTGCCTGGGGCAGCCTGTGAAGCTGTTTCTCAGGCCCTGAACATGGACACATGGCTTCTCAGCTGGCCTGGGTGCATGTCTGCTAAGCATGGCCCACAGGGTTTTTCTCAGGTTCAGGATGTGGGCTCATAGCTTCTTGGTTGGCCAGGGGTGGCCTGAAAGGCTTTTTCAGGCTGGCAGTGTGGGGGTACAGCTACTGGATCAGCCTTAGGGTGTGCCTTCCAGGGGCACCCTGTGGGATTGTTTCTCAGGCCTGGGATGTGGTTGGACAGCTGGTCAGCCAGCCTGAAGGGCATGTCTGCAGGAAGTGAGCCACAATGCTGCATCATAGGCCCTGATCACGGGTGTGGGGGCTTTGGGTAGGACAGGGGCATGTCAACAATGGGAGTGGGTACCACAGGGTTGTTTCTCAGGCTGTGGGCACAGGAGTATAGACATTCTGCTGATAGGGCAGCATGTCACCTGCTTGGTGGCTCAAGGACCTCTCCTGCTTTGTGGAGGATGGTCAGCAGTTTGGCTGGCTCAAGAGCATATTTTCCCTGGGTGGGATTGCCACATAGTTCCTCTGTCTCAAAGTGCAGATGGTTGGGGTCGTCTTCTCTGTTGCGCAGGACCAGAATCACAGTTGATCCTAAGCCCAATCTATGCATAGTGGGATTATGGAGTTTAGCCATCCTTGTGAGATTTGTAGAAAGAAGATGGAGCCCTGATGCCGCAGAGGTGCAGTGGCTACTGACCCCATAGGATGGTGCACTCCAGAGGTGGCTATAGTCTCAAGATGGCACAGTGCTGCTGATGCCACAGCTTGACTCACAGTGGGTGAGTGGAGGTTGGGAGCACACACTTTCTGTTCCTAATCCAGAGCAGTGTGGTAGCAAGAATTTCAGACAGCTCTCAAAACTAGGCTCAGGGCTTTCAAGGACTGTGGCATTCTCCTGTAGTAAGGACTGTGGGTAAGGCAATGGGGGCTGGTGGAGTTGTTCTGCTTACCCTTTTCCTGTAAGGGGAAGTCCCTCCTGTCTCCAGGCTGATTGAAGCTGGGTGGAGCAGATGGGGCTGCAGAGGCTGGGTAACTCTGCACTGCTCTCCTGGATTTCCAATCACCTCAGCTGCCTCTGCACTCCCCCACTGCACTCCAGTGCTTTCCCTTCAACATTTCAGTAAAATTTTAGCTGTTTTACCTGTTTATTCATCGCCTTGGTCCTTCCTGGATAGGAGGAGCGGGAGCAACATCCATACATCTCTAGTCAGCCATCTTGCTCTATTTCCAGCTCTTTCTTTGTTATAAACTTTCCTTAATCTAAATTAAGAAATTAACTTTTAACCTAATTATGAACAGATATTGAATGTTATCAATGATTTCTATTGAGTTAGTTATTTGGTTTTACTTTTCCTTAAGAATCCATTAATGTAGCAAATTTCATATCTAGATTTTCTGATGTTAAAATCAACTTGATCATGATATAGGTTAAATTCAGTTGGCTGGCCGGGTGCAGCGGCTCACGCCTATAATCCCAGCACTTTGGGAGGCCAAGGCAGGTGGATCACCTGAGGTCAGGAGTTCAAGACCAGCCTGACTAACGTGGTAAAACCCATCTCTACTAAAAATAGAAAAATTAGCTGGGAATAGTGGCTGGCGCCTGTAATCCCAGCTACTCGGAAGGCTGAGGCAGGAGAATTGCTTGAATCCGGGAAGCAGCGGTTGCAATGAGTCGAGATCATGCCATTGCACTCCAGTCTGGGTGACAGAGTGAGACTCCGTCTCAAAAAAAAAAAAAAAAAAAAAAAATTCAGTTGGCTGGCCAGGCGCAGTGGCTCACACATGTAATCCCAGCACTTTGAGAGGCCAAGGCGGGTGGATCACAAGGTCAGGAGATCAAGACCATCCTGGCTAACACAGTGAAACCCCATCTCTACTAAAAATACACACACACAAAAAAAAATTAGCCGGGCATAGTGGCAGGCGCCTGTAGTCCCAGCTACTCAGGAGGCTGAGGCAGGAGAATGGCATGAACCTGGGAGGCAGAGCTTGCAGTGAGCGGAGATCGTGGCACTGCACTCCAGCCTGGGCAACAGTATGAGACTCCGTTTCAAAAAAAAAAAAAAAAGAGGCCGGGCACGGTGGCTCATGCCTGTAATCCCAGCACTTTGGGAGGCCGAGGCAGGCGGATCACGAGGTCAGGAGATTGAGACCATCCTGGCTAACACGGTGAGATCCCGTCTCTACTAAAAATACAAAAAATTAGCCGGGCGAGGTGGCGGGCGCCTGTAGTCCCAGCTACTCGGGAGGCTGAGGCAGGAGAATGGCATGAACCTGGGGGGCAGAGTCTGCAGTGAGCCGAGAGACTCCGTCTCAAAAAAAAAAAAGAAAGAAAAATTCAGTTGCCAGTTGGCTAATATTTTATTTAGGTTTTGTACTTATGTCCATAAGTAAAATTGGCTTATAATTTTCATTTTTATTCCTTGTATTATCTTTATCCATTTTAAGAACCAAGTTTATATTAAATTACTAAAATAAATCTGGCCGCTTTATCTCTTTTTATTCCTCTGAGTTGTTTTAGAACACCTTTTATATAAGATAGAGAAGATCGGTTCATTGAAAGTTTGGTAGAATTTGGAGTGTGTCCCCATATTTTAATTTCTTTTATGGTAATTGAGCTATTGAAGTTTCCAATTTCATTTTGTACCTTTTTATTTATTTCATATTTTCCTAAACTTATCTACTTCATCTATGCTTTCAAATGTATTGGTGCTTAATAATGTCCGTTGTGCCTCTCTTTCTGTTTATTCAATCTACAGTTGTATAACTTCATCTGCTCTCTTAAATTCATCATTAAATTCATCATTCTCATTTGAAGTTTGTGCATCTTATTAATCTATTCATTAAACCAGCTTTTCTCTTTGTTTGTTTTAAGATGGAGTCTCGCTCTGAAGATGGAGTCTTGCTCTGTCATCCAGGCTGGAGTGCAGTTGCGTGATCTCAGTTCACTGCAACCTCTGCCTCCCAGGTCCAAGCGATTCTCCTGCTTCAGCCTCCTGTGTAACTGGGATTACAGGCATGTGCCACCATGCCTGGCTAATTTTTGTATTTTTAGTAGAGATGGGGTTTCACCATGTTGGTCAGGCTGGTCTTGAACTCCTGACCTCAGGTGATCCACCCACTTCAGCCTCCCAAAGTGCTGGGATTACAGGTGTGAGACACCACGCCCAGCCCAGCTTTTGGTTTCAATAGTCTTTTTATTGGTTTTTGTGTACATGACTTCCTTGATTTTTGAGCATTTATTATTTCTGTATTTAGTATTCCTTTGGCTTAACCTGCTCCTTGAATAAACTTCTTAGCTCACTTGTTTCCAATTTTTCTTAAATGAATTTAAATTATAAATATTTTCTAAATACTCTTCTAGACGTACTCTAACATTTCTGAATAACTTGTGATTCAGGTTTAAGTATTTTGTAACTTCTTACACTATTTTCTCTTTAACCCCAAATTTACTTAGTATTGTGGGGTTTTCTTTATTTTTGTTTTTAATATTCAGAAAAAGTTTTAGCTCTCTTTTCTTTTTTATTTCTAATTTTATTGCATATCTTCAAAGAGCAATAGATCTGTGCTGTCCAAAATGGCAGCCAATATAGCCATGTGTGTACCAAGCACTTGAAGTGTGCCTAGTCTGAATTGAGAAGCATTGTAAGTGTAAAAAACACCTCCAAATTATGAAGACAGTGCAAACAATATAAAGTATCTTATTGATAAGTTTGATATTGATTACAAGCTAAAATAAAATATATTGGATATGTTGGGTTAAACAAATATGTTTATGTAATTAATTTCACCTCTTTTAAAAGTTTTTAAAATAGAGCAACTAGGCCGGGCGCGGTGGCTCACGCCTGTAATCCCAGCACTTTGGGAGGCCGAGGTGGGCGGATCATGAGGGCAGGAGATCGAGACCATCCTGGCTAACAGAGTGAAACCCCATCTCTACTAAAAAATAGAAAAAATTAGCCAGGCGTGGTGGCGGGTGCCTGTAGTCCCAGCTACTCGGGAGGCTGAGGCAGGAGAATGTCAAGAACCTGGGAGGCGGAGCTTGCAGTGAGCCGAGATCGTGCCACTGCACTCCAGCCCGGGTGACAGAGCAAGACTCCGTCTCAAAAAAAAAAAAAAAAAAAATAGAGCGACTAAAAATTAAAATTACATATGTGGCTTACATTATATTTCTCTCTATATATAGTGGTATTGATGCATGTGAATTATTTTAAATCTCACTGAAGAATCATCTGTATTTTAGCATATGGTCAACTTCCCTGAATAATGCATGCGTGCTAGAAAAGAATGTATATTCTCTGTTTGTTGCATGTAAAGTTGCATGTAGACCTATTATCTTGAGATTCATAATCCTGTTATTGAAACTCCTAAAGCTCTCCTTCCTTTTATCTTCTTGATATATTGGTTTTTCAGAGGATTATGTAAAATTTTCCTACTATAGTTATTGATTTTTCTTTCAGTCGTTATACCTTCTGGATCTCACATTCCTTTTATAAGTTTATAATGTGTCCAGACAAGGTGTTGTAGATTTATTTTTCCTCGTTCCTTCCTGCTGATTACTATGAACACTAGAAATAACAAACAAGAACTCTGACACGTAGGAAAAGGAAATTGGACTGGGTAGACAGGGACCCCAGGACTGGAGGAACATCATGTTAGTGGGGCATCTTATAACCCCAAGCCTAGCAATAGAAGATGGCCCACGTAGACTTATTCCTCCCCCTGTGGAACAAGGGCCCCACTAACAACACCAGGTAAGCCTGGAGGGATTGATTGGAAACCCCACTAACCATAAGCAGCCAGAGGGGATCCCATCAGGCCTGAGACTCTCCTCTCCCATCTAGAGCAACAGGTGGATGGGCAGTACCATCACAGGGGACCTGCCACAGCAATCACAAGCCCAATCAGACCTGGGAATTCCTATTCTCCCACCCCAAACACACAGACACACTCACACACACACACACACACACACCCCTAGAGACACCAGGTGGTTGGTTAGTACAGGCAGGTGGAAATCCCACCATATAGAGATAGAGGACTCCACACAGGAAGCACTCTACTTCCATAGGGACTGAAGAATTCGTTTCCCCACCTTGGCCCAGACTGGGCAACCTCTTTCCACTCATTCAGGCAACACCAGCAGGGATCAGTAGATAACCCAGAGCGGACCAAAATAGTGACACAAAGGTTCTGAAGACTAAATAGTCACTGGAAGCACAGCCCACCACAAAAAGTAGACCAAGGCCTGTATACTATATACTAAACCTAAATAAATCTTCTAAAAAATGAAAGATTTAAATAGAACCCAAAGTGTCTTAATATCCAGAAATCAATCCAAAATTACCCATCATCCCAAGAAATAGGAATATCACAACTTGAAAGACAAAAGACAATCAACTAATGCTTATAGTGAGAAGAATCAGATTCTGGAATCATCTTGTCATGAGGGTTTAAAGCAGCCATCATAAAAAACAGTTTCAGTAAGAAATTACAAATTTTCTTAAAACTGATGAAAAAATAAAAAATCTTAGCAAAGAAATATGTTATAAAAAAAGAACCAAAATAAAATTATGAAATTAAAAATATACAATTACTAAAATATTTAAAACTCACTGGATGGGCTTGATAGTAGAGTGGAGATGACAAATAATAGAACCAGGGAACTTGAGGAGAGATCACTGTAATTTACCCAATCTGAACAACAAAAAGAAAATGGACTAAAAATAAATGAACACAGCCTCTGGACCTTTCTTTGGGACAATGACACAAGATCCAGGAATCTTAACATCAGAGTCCCAGGAGAGAAAAAAAAGAGTAGGACTGAGAATATTTAAAGAAATAGCAGAAAATAATTTCCCAAATCTGGTTTACGTTCCAAATTATGAAAGACATATACTTACAGATTCAAGAAGCTGAACGAACCCCAAATAAAGTCAAATAAATTCCTACCAAGACACATCATAATTAAAATGCTGCAAACTAAAGATAAAACAACTATTAACAGCAGCAGACAGAAATGTTTCCATTACATCCAGGGGAACACCAATTTGATGACACCAGGTTTCATGTTTGAAATCATGAAGTCCAGAAACAAATAACACATTCTTTAAGTGCTGTCAACTTGAAGAAAAAAAGAAAAGGAACTGCAAACTGTGAATTGAATCCAGTGAAATTATCCTTCAGGAATGAAGAGGAAATCCAATCATTCTCAAATGTATGTAAACTACAAGAATTTGTCGCTATCAGATTTAGCCTTAAGGAATGGTTAAAGGAAATTCTCTAAACAAAAAGAATATAATAAATGAAAGTATCATGGAGTATCAGGAAGCAAGGAAGGAACAATAGAAAAAGTAAAAATAAGGTCAAATACAATAGGTCATACCTCTTCTCAAATTTTACAAAATAATGTCCATTTTTTGTCCATTATAATGTTTTTTTAATCTTGAGTTTAATTTTTTTTTTTTTTTTTGAGTTGGAGTCTCGCTCTGTTGCCTAGGCTGGAGTGCAGTGGTGCAATCTCGGCTCACTGCAACCTCCGCCTCCCAGGTTCAAGCAATTCTCCTGCCTCAGCCTCCCAAGTAGCTGGGACTACAGGCACCCACCACCACGCCCAGCTAATTTTTGTATTTTTAGTAGAGATGGGATTTCACTATGTTGGCCAGGCTGGTCTCAAACTCCTGACCTTGTGATCCTCCCACCTCAGCCTCTCAAAGTGCTGGGATTACAGTTGTGAGCCACTGCACCCAACCAAATTTAATTTTATTAATAATAACATTGTTATCTGGCTATTTTTTGTTCATATTAGCCTGGTTTATATTTTGTAATAACTTGGATTTTAATATTTTTGTTTTGCTTGAATTCCAATGTATGTTTTGAAAAAAAATATTGCTGCATTTTGTTTTTTTTACTTATTAGTTTTTTTGTTTTGTTTTTTTTTGAGACAGAGTCTCGCTCTGTCACCAGGCTGGAGTGCAGTGGCACCATCTCAGCTCACTGCAACCTCCACCTCCCGGGTTCAAGTGATTCTCCTGCCTCAGCTTCCTGAGTAGCTGGGACTACAGGCGCCCACCACCATGCCTGGCTAATTTTTGTATTTTTAGTAGAGACAGGGTTTCACTATGTTGGCCAGGATGGTCTTGATCTCTTGATCTTGTGATCCACCCTCCTCGGCCTCCCAAAGTGCTGGGGTTACAGGCGTGAGCCACCGTGTCTGGCCCTACTTACTAGTTTTTAATCCAAATGGAGATTCTCAGCCTTTTGATAGATAAGTTTGACCCATTTACATTTATCGTGATAAATTATATTATAGGTCTTATTTTGTGTTTTCTTTTCTTTTTTTGAGACAGGGTTGTGTTTTCTCTTTTCCATACTTTCTGTTTCTTCTATTCCTCTTCTGTCAGTTTCCATGGAATAATCACTTCTTTTCTTTTTTCTTTTTTTTTTTCTGAGATGGAGTTTTGCTCTTGTTGCCCAGGCCAGAGTGCAACGGCGCGATCTTGGCTCACTGCAACCTCCGCCTCCCAGGTTCAAGTGATTTTCCTGTCTCAGCCTTCCAAGTAGCTGGGATTACAGGCATGCACCACCATGCCTGGCTAGTTTTGCATTTTTAGTAGAGACGGGGTTTCTGCATGTTGGTCAGGCTGGTCTCAAACTCCCAACCTCAGGTGATCCACCTGCCTTGGCCTCCCAAAGTGCTGGGATTACAGGCGTGAGCCACTGCACCGGCCAGTCACTTTGAATATTATACATCCTATTTTTATTCTCCTGGCGCTTGTACCTAACTTATTAAAACCCACACCTATGTTTCTTCCCCACCTCCCATCCATTTTTTGTGGTTGTGAACGTGTATTTTTTTATGCTGATCAGCCCAGGGTACTATATACAGCAAAACTATTTTTTTTCTTTCTTTTCTTTTTTTTTTTTTTTTTTTTGGGAGACAGAGTCTCACTCTCTTGGCCAGGATGGAGTACAGTGGCATGATCTCAGCTCACTGCAACCTCCGCCTCCCGGGCTCAAGCAATTCTCCTGCCTCAGCCTCCCGAGTAGCTGGGATTACAGGTGTGTGCCACCACGCCCGGCTAATTTTTGTATTTTTAGTAGAGATGGGGTTTCACCATGTTGGCCAGGCTGGTCTCAAACTCTTGACCTCAGGTAATCCGCCTACCTCGGCCTCCCAAAGTGCTGGGATTACAGGCGTGAGCCACCACACCCAGCCTTTTTTTTTCTTTTGAGACGGAGTCTTGCTCTATCTCCCAGGCTGGAGTGCCGTGGCATGATCTTGGCTCTCTGCAGCCTCCCCCTCCCAGGTTCAAGCGATTCTCCTGCCTCAGCCTCCTGAGTAGCTGTGATTACAGGTGCATGCCACTATGCCCAGATAGTTTTTTTTGTTCTGTTTTTTGTTTGTTCATTATCATTATTATTATTTTGAGACAGAGTCTCACTCTGTCACCCAGGCTGGAGTGCAGTGGCACAATCCGGGCTCACTGCAACCTCCGCCTCCCGGGTTCAAGCAATTCTCCTGCCTCAGCCTCCCGAGTAGCTGGGATTACAGGCATGTGCCATCATGCCCGGCTAATTTTTGTATTTTTAGTAGAGACAGGGTTTTGCCACGTTGGTCAGGCTGATCTTAAACTCCTGACCTTAAGTGATCCACCCACCTCAGCCTCCCAAAGTGCTGGGATTATGTGAGCCACTGCACCTGGCCAATGTTTTCTTTTTTGTATTTTTAGTAGAGATGGAGTTTCACCATATTGGCCAGGCTGGTCTTGAACTCGTGACCTCAAGTGATCCACCCACCTTAACCTCCCAAAATGCTGGGATTATAGGCGTGAGCCACCACACCCGGCCTAAAAACTGAAAATAGAACTACCATATGATTCAGCAATCCCATGACTGAGTGTTTATCCAAAGGGAAGGAAATGAGTATATCACAGGGATACCTGCACTTCCATGTTTATTGCAGCCATATTCACAATAGCAACTTAAGTGTCCATCAGTGGATGACTGGATAAAGAAAATGTGGTATATATACATAATGCAACACTATTTGGCCATAATAAAAAATGAAATACTATCATTTGCAGCAAGATGGATGTAACTGAAGGTCATCATGTTAGGTGAAGTAAGCCAGGCATAAAAAGACAAGTACTGCATGTTCTCAGTCATATGTGGCAGCCAATAAAGTTCATCTTATGGAGGTAGAGAATAGAATGATGATTACCAGAGGCTGAGAAGGGTGTGGAGGGTGATGAAAAGGGGTTGATTAACAGGTACAAACACACAGTTAGATAGAAAGAATAAGTTAGAATCTTTAATAACACAGTTAACAACAATATATCGTATATTTTAAAATCACTAGAAAAGAACATTTCAAATTTCCCCAACACAAAGAAATGATAAATGTTGAAGGTGATGAATATCCCAAATGCCCTGACTTGATTATTACATGTATTATGCATGTATCAAAATATCACATGTACCCCATAAATATGTACAAATATTATTTATCAATATTACATTTTCTTCTTGTAATCAGTCCTGCTATTGACAAATCAGATTTATTTATGTAATTATTATTTGTTGAGAAGCCACAAAATGCCAGGCACTGTTTTTTTTTCATGTCGATACCTTTTTTTCTTCTCAACAATCAAAATACAAAGTTAAACACAATTGAGCCATTGTTTTGGTTATGCATAATGTGTATGCCTCCAAAAACAGAAGAAAAATAGGAAGAAGTACCCTCACTAAAGGTTCCCTGACTCGTCTTCCGGCAGATCCAACGAAGGGAGACTCAGGAAAATCACACTTAGAAAGCTGCCCAATGAGGTATTTATGCAAAAAGAGTGTTCTGGAATTAAGAACATACTTTTATATTCCTGTATTTCTCAAAGAGATCAGAAAAGTAAATCACACACATTGAATTTTATTATTTTCTAAAAGAGGCCTCTGCCCCTTTAGAAAAATGAAATGAGGGGAGACAGCCCACGGTGGGGGTTTTAATTGGAAGAAGTCCTCGGCCAGAAACAGTCCTGAATGTTTAACCTCTGCCTTTCAGGAGAGAGGTCTGAATTTTATCATCTGGGGGGTGGGATGAAGGTCGGGGACTGAGCTGGAGGTCTTTAGGCTTGGTCAGGTGACAACACAAATCAACGTGTCGCTCAGGCTCCATAGCTGCTGGATGGCTTTTAGGGTGTCAGATGTTTGGGGAGACGGAGGGAACAGAGCACTGCAAAGATACTTTATTCCCATCTACTGGGAAAAATATGCTGGAAGTATTCAGCTTCAGGTCATGAATTCGACCTGCTGTAGAGGTGTAGGTTTTTGGTTTTTTTTTTTTTTGAGACGGGGTCTCACTCTGTCCCCAGGCTGGAGTGCAGTGGCGCGATCTCAGCTCACTGCAAGCTCTGCCTCCCGGGTTCACGCCACTCTCCTGCCTCAGCCTCCCGAGTAGCTGGGACTACAGGCGCCTGCCACCACGTCCGGCTAATATTTTGTATTTTTAGTAGAGACGGGGTTTCACCGTGTTAGCCAGGATGGTCTCGATCTCCTGACCTTGTGATCCGCCCGCCTCAGCCTCCCAAAGTGCTGGGATTACAGGCATGAGCCACTGCACCCGGCCGAGGTTTAGGTTTTTTCAGGTTCTCTCATCAGCAACCCACTGGAAGGTAAGTGTGGGGAATGCACCAGTTAGTTCCCACTGTCCGGGCTGATGGAGATCTGACACTACCTGGTACTATTCCAGGCACTGTTTTTAACACTGAGGATTTTTTTTTTAATTGTGATTGTTTTCTTTTGTAGGTGATCTATGTTTTGTTTCTGGAAGGCTTTAGAATTTCTTCGTTAGATTTCACCGTAATATGTGGTGCCTTTTCATAATTTTGTTTGACTCTCTATGAATAATTTCAATATGAAGTATTTAATTTTTTATTTTTCCATAATTCTTGATTATTTCTTAAAATAGTTCCACCTCTCTGTTCTTCTTTCCTTATGGATTCTCATAAAGTCTAGTCAGCCTCCATACTGCTTAATATTTCTTTCGTATTTTTCAACTTTTTCTCCCTTCCTGATATCTTCTGGAAGTGTAGAGTTCCCTAGCCTGATATTGTAGCTTCACTAGAATATTCTAGATATTCACTTTTCAATTTTACACATTCTGCTATCCAATCTAGTATTAACCATCATATTTTGACACACAGTTTCGTTGTTTTTATTTTTATGACAAGTTCTTGCTTGATATTTCCTGTCTCCTCCTTTATCATTCTTAGGATAGCTTTTTAAAAGTACGTGTACAGGCCACACACCTCCTAGGACCAACTGTAGCCATTTGTCTTCCTGTGGGTTTCAAATCAACTTTTCAATAGTTGCTCAATCCAACAATTTTCCCTCTTCCAGAAAATTCCCAGATTGGATTTTGACAAAGAAGATCCTGTTTTATGTTAGAAAGTGGAATTAGTTAAATTTTCCTGCATAACAATATGACCACATACTTAGTGGTCCAAAATAGCACACGTTTATTATCTCATAGTTTCTATGGGTGAGAGTCTGAGCACAGCTTAAGTGAGTCCTTTGCAGCCAGCTATCAAGATGTCAGGCAAGACAGGGTTCTCATGGGAAGACTCTACAAACAATGATTCACTTCCAAGCACACAGAGCTGTCCAAAGGGTTCAGCTCCTTGCAGGTTGTGGGACCAAGGGCCTTTGGATCTTGCAGGCTATTGGCTGGAGGCCATCCTCAGTTCCTTGTCATATGGGCCTCCCCAACATCACCACCACTTCATCAAAGCCAGCAAGAGAGGAGTCTCCTAGCAAGACACACGTTAGACTTTTATGTCACCTTTATTGCACTGTATTGGTTAGAAGCAAGTCCCAGTCCATACACAAGAGGGGATTGCACAAAGGTGTAACTACCAGGTGGCTGAGATAACGGGAGTTACAAATCCCTTCTGGGAGCTGGAAATCATCTTTCCTTGAAGTTTCTAAAAGCCACTGAACGGTTTGAAGCACTAAAGTAATAGCATATTCTTGTTTTAGAAAGAGCACTAGCCAGAAAGTGTCGAGAACAGATTGGTGGTAGAGAAAACCTTAGTTAGGGAATCCAGTTACCAGGCTGCAACGGCAATCCTAGTGAAATGGTGGTGGCCCCAACTAAGGTAATGCTACTGGGAATAGAGAAAGATGGAAACAATTGAGTTATTTAAGATATAATGAATAGGACTTGGTGATAAATAGATGGTGAGATCAAAGAGTTAAGAATATTCAGGCTCTGGTTTGTGCAAATGAGTGAGTGGGCAGTAATGTCATTCACTGAGAAAAGGAGGGCAGTCTAGACACGAAGCTGGAGGTGGATGGGTTAGTCCTCTAACAGAATTGGAGAGACTGAATAACGCTCCCTTGAAAGAACCACCTTTTAGGATACGTTTAAACTAATGCTTATGTCTGCAAAGAACCTATTGCTTAAATTTGTTACAACAGGTTCAATCTTTTCAACTCATTTTAAATACATGAATTTTAGGATTACAAGTAGTCTGTGGATACAGGAACATCTGACTGAGTGTACAAAGAGGGACCTGCTCTTCCTAAAAACATCCTTCGTATGTTTTGAAAGCAAAAGGATGAGTTCTGGGCACACAAAATATGGATAAAAGCTATGTATTTTAACGTATCTTACACCGGAGTAATTTGGGTTGAACTCAGCAGCCCTAAGCACTGTGCCACAGGAACTTGTGCAGACAAAGCGCGGGGACGGACCCTGACTCCGGTCCGCGTCTCCGCTGCTCCCTCCCTCCCTTGCCCTGAGGATTAGACACAGGAGATGCTGCCTCATACTCTCGCGAGACGGACGGGGCTCTTCGATCGTCCGATTCTCCCAGCCGCACCACGGGTGCTCCCACCTGCGGAGAACCGGAGTCTGGCGATGCCAAGGCGCTTCTGGGAATTGTAGTTCCGGGCGGGATGACGGCAGCACGCCTGGCTCCGCTCCTTCTTACGCATGCGCGACTCCGAGCTGGCCAAAGAAGTTCGTCCCCTTTGTGAGGCCCGGGATGGGAGGTGAGTTGCTTGTGGTGATGTCGCTCGTCTCGGCTCGGCCTCGGCGGTGGTTCCCCGGGTCGTTCTGTGCCGAGTCGGGGCTAGAGTGCGCGTTTGTTAAAGGGGCCTCGAGGGCAGACCATGAGCCCTGTCCCTTCTCACTCTGGCCTGATCCTCTCCTCGGGGGACGCGGTTGTGCCACGGGCGGGGTGGTCGCGGGGTCCTGGGCCAGTGCCCCGAGCGCGGCAGAATTTGTCCAAACTCCTGATGCCCCAGCGTCACCTCTTCCAGGCGCCCGGTTCCCCCAGGGACAGCTTCAAGCGGTAGGGACAGACATCTGAGGACCCAGCCTCAGGGATGCTGTCCCCGGGCTTCCAGGCTCCAGCGCCGTAGGACTGAGGCAGACTCCACGGTGAGAAAGAGACCCGATCTAACCCAGGCCTTTCATCAGAGCCCAGGAGGGAAGGCAGGAAGTGGGACCACGAGGCCCGGGGGCCTTCTAACTCGTCTGGCCAGGGAGATCTGAATTGGGGTGAAGAGCAGAATCTCCAGAACAAGGAGGAGGTGGTGATCATGGAGACAGATTTGGCTGAAATGCCTGAGAAAGGAGGTGAGAATTGCGGACGTGTTGAACTTGTAGCGTGGAAGGACGAAATTCCTGCTCCTGAAGGGAAAACGGTTGGCTCAGGGGAGGTGGCTCTTGGCTGGCTGTCTCCATTGTCTTGGGGATGGATGGGCTTTTTAAGTGAGACTGAAGGGCTTGGTATGGGAGCACCGCCCTTTCCATGGCAGCTGGGCACACAGTGGACCCTTCAAAGCTACCCCCAAAATGTGAGTGAAATGTTAACTTCTGTGGCAAGAATTCACCTCTTTGGTTGTCAAAAATGTTTTGTTTTACATAGGAGAAAACAGGCATAGTAGTTAATGACTGACTTCCATTCTACCTGACCAGTTTCATGAAGGTTGTGCTGTGCCCTCCTACACCAGAATTCCCCCTGGGGTGGTTGTTAGATTTCTGGATTGTACCCCAGGCTCAACTAATGCTTATTACTTTGAGGTGGGGTCCAGCAATCTACATTATAAGTAAGCTTTCAGAGTGAGAACCAACGAGTATAGATTAAGCTGGGAAATTTACTGACATATTCTAATTTCTAGATCAGAGAATGCCATCTTACAGAATGTGTTATGATTATAGCAACTGAATTCGAGCCCAGAGTAGCAATATTCCCGCACATCCCGGGAAGAGGGTCCTGGGAGGAGGTCGATTGTTTTGGGGGTACCTTAAGTCTCAGTGTTTGTAGGCAGCACGTATAGTATGTTGAAGCGGTTTTTAGACTTTAAATCTGAGTGGCAAGTTAAGCCTAGGTCTCATTACTACTTTCTTGTCGTTAGCTCTGTCTTCCCAGGATTCTCCCCATTTCCAAGAGAAGAGCACAGAAGAGGGAGAAGTGGCTGCTCTGCGCCTCACGGCCAGATCCCAGGTGAGTGAGTCTGCTGATTATTGGAATTACACCTTGTTTCTTAGAGTACAGATGCACTCCCTTCTTTGTGATGTGGAGTTTCTTTATCCACTAAAGCCCATCTGCAGAGCTGAGTTCTAAATCTAAGAGACTAGTCGGGAGACTAATGGACTCAGAAGAAAATGTTTTCTACTTATAACACTGGATGGATTTCTTCCCTATTTAGTGTTTATTGTCCCTCAACAGATAGGTAAGCAGCATTTCCCTTTCTTAGCCTACTATGCTCATTTCTGTGCTTGGTAATGTGAGAAACTATTTTAAATATAATGTGGTACATACCTCTTAAAACTTGTTTCTCTAGAGGAAACAGCATGTATGTGACTTTAAGTGGCAATCTAAGAAAGCACTTAAATGCTGAAGTGATTGTAAAAATAATAAATACTCACATAGTTCAAAGAAATACTGGAAAAGGAAAGCCTATGAAGGCGTAATTTAAAGAGTTACAGTTAGAATCCAGCCCTCTGAGATGGTGAAAGCTAAGGTATGATCATGTCTGCAACTTACTTTTATATTGTTGGCCCCTCTCTCCCAAAAGGTAAATATGACAAATATTACGAATGTTTGGCTGGGCGTGGTGGCTCATGCCTGTAATTCCAGCACTTTGGGAGGCCAAGGCAGGTAGATGACTAGGTCAGGAGATTGAGACCATCCTCGCTAACACGGTGAAACCCCGTCTCTACTAAAAACACAAAAAATTAGCCAGGCATGGTGGCGTGCACCTGTAGTCCCAGCTAGTCTGGAGGCTGAGGCAGGAGAATCACTTGAACCTAGGAGGTGGAGGTTGCAGTAAGCCGAGATCGCACCACTGCATTCCAGCCTGGGCAATGAGGGAAACTCTGTCTCAAAAAAAAAAAAAAAAAGAATTTTTGAATTTAGGCGGTGATTGTACTATATCAGTGATTATTGCATTCATCTTTCAACTTTTGTATGTTTGAAACTTTTATTAAAAGAAGTTAGGGCTGGGCACGGTGGCTCATGCCTGTAATCCCAGCACTTTGAGAGGCTGAGGCGGGCAGATCACCTGAGGTCAGGAGTTCAAGACCAGCCTGACCAACATGGTGAAACCTCGTCTGTACTTAAAATACAAAAATTAGCTGGGCATGGTGGCACGCACTTGTAATCCCAGCTACTCCGGAGACTGAGGCATGAGAATCACTTGAACCCAGGAGGCAGAGGTTGCAGTGAGCCCAGATAGGGCTACTGCACTCCAGCCTGGGTGAGAGTGAAACTGTCTCAAAAAAAAAAAAAAAAGAAGTTGAGGAGGAAAAAAGGAGCTTTCCATGATGTGTGTGGCATACCACAACCCAGAGATTCCTCAATCAGCCTTTCTCTTTGCTTCTGTAATCCAAGGTGTAAAAAGTAGATACTGCACATTCATAGTGTTTGTAAAAGTCACTTCCTTTATGTACTTGCCTGTCTCCATTGGCTTCTCAACTGTCTTACATTAGTCTTGAAGACTTTATTAGTCAAGAAGCTTTAAGTTGCAGCTGATAAAATCAATTCAAATGGGTCTAAGTGAAAGGAAGTAACTATTGACTAACAAACTGAAAAATCTAGGTCTGGCTACATATAGGGCTCAAACAAGAATGTTAAAACCTAATTCTTCATTTTACTGACCTTTTCTCTCCATGGGTTTTATGGCCAAACAAGTTTTTCTCCTAGTGTTGGCCTCTAACGAGTTTAGGCTTACATCTTCCTGTGTTGAAGGCCAGAGAAAAAGGGCAGATTCTCTTCTAGTCATTCTTGCAGAAGTGCTGGGATTGACTCTAATGGGGTATTAGGCCCATTCCTGGATGAGATATTGGCCAAATTTAAGTGTAATTCTTTATAGAATATACCTACACACACACACACACACACACACGCGTGTGCACGCACAAACATCCCACCCGTGAGTCAGAGATGGCGTCAGTACTACCTGAGCTACACAGATTCAAAGTGGCCAGGCATAGTAGCTAGGGGAAAATTAGGGCACTGGTACCAGAAGCGTGAATATATATTTCAATACTTTGATATCAGATTCAACACTGTTAACAGCATCAAGGTGATTGAACCGATTATGGAAAAATTTTAAAACTCTCTTTGTTCTTTGTGCATTTTATTAGATTTTTAAAATGCAATATTGGAGCTTTTTTTCTTGTTAGAATTTGCCTGGGCTATTTTTTACCTTTGATTTGTTAGATTTTTAAAAATATTAAAAGTTTTAGTTCTTCAGTGTAATAAAGTGAACAACACAGACATACAGAAATGTAAAGGTAATGCTACTTCCCCTCAAATTCAGTCCCTGCCTCTCTCTACTATGTATATTTTTTCACATTTTTTGTTGTACTTGCACTACTGTATTCAGACATATGGTATACTATATTTCCTTCCATCTCCCCACCAGTACCCAACCCAGCAATAATATTTTGTTTGGATGGCCTATTCTGTATATAGGATGTGGCTTTTTAAAAAAACCTTTTTATAAGGGAAATTTGCTCATTCACATATAATACATGTGTTTCAAACTTTTCTTGCCATGTGATTTTTATAATTCTGTTTCCTGTGCTTTATTGTTTCCTCTTTTGTAGTTTTCCTGCTGTTTGTGCAATGGTTTGCATTTTTGTTGTTCTGGCTTTTTCTTCTAATTTTTGGGCACTTAATCTCCACTGAATGTTGATTTAGTTATGTATATGCAGATTCTAGGCTAAAGGTCATTTTTCCTCATAATGTCTTTTCTACTTAGGGGCTACTTAGTGATTTTTACATATTATTTTATCTTAAGGGAATAATTCTCTTATTTTATTTTTATTTTTATTTTTTATTTTTTTTGCTTTTCCAACTTTATTTAGAAAAACAAATCCAGGTCCCAGTGCCCCCTGTACCCTCCCCGACCCCAGCCATAATTTAAATAACTTAGAGACAGAGTTGGAGGGAGGGGACAGGAGAGGTTGGGGTCACGGTGGAAGGACGAAGAGAGCCCACTACAGCCGCCGCAGCGCCCGCTTCTTGTCCGTCTTTTTCTTGGCCGCCAGCTTCTTATCGCGCTCGCCAGCATGCTTCTTGGCCATGGGACCCTCAGCCCCTCCCAGGCCCCCTGGGGCCCCAGGGTCGGTGGAGGAAGCTGCAGTGCCACTGGCCAGGGCCCGACCGGCTTCGGCCCTGCCGCTGGGCCCGCCGGCGCCCCCGTGGATCTCTGTGAGCAGACGGGCCCGAGCCGCATACTCCTCGTAGTTCTCCAAGAGCAGGCGGCCCGCCTCCTCGTTGAGTGCAGACTCGGGGTTAGGGTGGGTCAGCAGGCACTTGATGGTCAGCAGTACGTGTCAGATGCCCAGCTCAGCTGTCCAGTCCCTCTTGAGCACGTTGACGCAGATCTCGCCATTGGCGCCCCCGTTCGGGTGGAAGATCTTGGTCAGGAAGTAGCCCTTGGGTGGGGAGGCAGGGAAGTCCTTTCCCAGCAGGAGTTTCATGCGGAACAGACCTCCAGCATATGGGGTCCCCTCAGGGCCCTCGATGGTGACCTGGAGGTCGGTGAGGTCCTCCTCGTTGGGAAAGACCTTGATGCCATCGGGTGGGTCTGCGGTCAGTGTCGTCACCTCCTTGTACACCAGGCGGATGATGTGCGGGGGCAGGTTCTCCACGTTGGAGTTCATGGCTGCGGCCGGCCGGGGGCGGGTCCCCCCGGCCCCCTTCCTGCGTTCTTCGGTCCGCCGGCCGGGGCGGGGGGCCCAACTGCTGCCGCTGCGGCCCTGGAGAGGCCCCGGCGGCCCCGCTCCGCTCCCCGCTGCCTCCGACGTCCGCCGCACACAGCGCACACCAACCCGCCGCCCAGGTGCCCGGCAGCACTTAATTCTCTTATTTCTTAAATCTTAGATTATTTTCCGCATAGTAGCTTTACTTTGAGATAATTTTAGACATAAGAAGTGTTGCAAATAGCACAAAGAACTTGTATATGCTTCATCCAGATTTTGCAAAAATTTATATTTTACTTTGCTTTATTATTATTTTTTCAAAATCAGGACATTCACATTGGCATAATACTATAACCTACTGACCTTATTCAGATTTTTCCAGCTGTCTTATTTTTCTCTTTTTAAAATTTCTGCTTTTATATTGTAAATATTTCTCTTTTCCTTTGTTTTTTGTTCTAACTTGATTTTTGTGCTCTGGTCATTTATTTACATTTTTAAAAAATGAAATGGAAGTGTTTAAAGCTACGAAATTTCCTCTGAGTACAGTTTTAGCCATGTGGCATTTTTTTTCCTATTTTATTTCATTATTTTCATATTTTGATATATTTTCTCAGTTATTATAAATTATTCCGTTCTATTTTTGGAATGTATTGAAATTTACTTTGTTACTTTTTGCAAATGCTACATGAATGTTTAAACAGTAGGTGTTTTCCATCCAGTTAGAGCATTTGATTCATATTTATTTCAGTAACCTTGAAATATTATTCCTGTTGTCTATGGGTTTACTTAAAGGTGCATGTTCAATGCAGGTATGTATCTATCTCCTTATGGTTTTTGTATTTTTTGTCTTATAGAAGTATAATCTTACGATATTTTATACCTAAATATTTATGAATTGTATCTCATAAATTGGAGCCATTTTCCAATTTAATGCTCTTTGCCTTGAATTAATTCATGTTTAACTGGATTGGTTTTTTGCTGTCTTTTCTTTCCGTGACTTCTCCATTTACAAGTTCTGTATTGCAGTTCGTCTTGTGATTGGCTAGATTGACTCTTCAATTTTTTATTGAGGACTCAGAGAAGCATTATGTAGACGTGACTTTTTTTCCCTCTGCTGATATTTTACTTTAATCAAACTACATTGTTGACTTACTGGTTCATATTTTAATACTTTATTCCCCAGAAAAATTGTAGTCTCTCAATGGAGAAACCAGGGTCATCTTTTGGTTCTCATATTGAATCTAGCATAATATGCCTGGTACATAATTGATAGTTACCCTTTACATAAAATACTCCGAATGTGACGACCATTAGAATACTTGTCATTTATCATAGTCAGTTCCCCTCTTAAGTGCATCTCAGGCTGTTGCTCCAGGGCCAGCAGAAACTGGGGGATGAAAGAGAAGTAATTAAGGGAAAGATGTTGAAAAAAATATTTTATGTTTTAGGAAACAGTGACATTCAAGGATGTGGCCATGGACTTTACACCAGAGGAGTGGGGGAAGCTGGATCCTGTACAAAGGGATGTGATGCTGGAGAACTATAGGAACCTAGTCTCACTTTGTAAGAATGGATTGTGATTCTGGAATCTGCTTATGGGAGCATCATTACTTTAATGAAAGTGAAATAGCTTAACAAAGCCTTCACCTTTGCATTCAGGAGTCAAAAAGTGTTAATTCTTTTTGGCCTGTGTAGAAAATCTGTTTTTGCTCTAGATTCTTGATGAAATGTCTATGCTTGTTTTGTATCAGTATTCTTTGGGTTTAAGTGACAGAAACTTAACTCACACTCTTAAAGGGGAAAAAAATTTTGATTTTTCAGAGATCCAAATATATTATCAAGAATTTCCTTTATTCATTGATTTATTTTTAATCAATTAGCTTGGTTTTGCTCTGTATTAGCTTTATTCCTAGGATTTCCCCATGTGGCAAAGATGGCCAGTGGCAGTCCTAGGGTTACGTTATTCTTCCAGTTAGATAGCAAAGCTAAAAAAGAAAATGCTTCTTTCCTGGGAGTTTCAGCAAATAAGGTCACAGGCCCATCAGTGAAACAGTCTCTAGAGCCAGCGAGATTGAGTACTCTGTGGCCAGTTTTAGATCCTGGGCCTACTAGCATGCACGCATACACACATGCATGCATATGATTGTATGAGGGGTGGAGGGGACTGTTAGCCCCTCCCAAACCTTATGTAAAAAAAATCCCCTAAGAAAGTGACTTCTGAGGCCGGGCGCGGTGGCTCACGCCTGTAATCCCAGCACTTTGGGAGGCCGAGGCGGGTGGATCACGAGGTCAGGAGATCGAGACCATCCTGGCTAACATGGTGAAACCCCGTCTCTACTAAAAACACAAAAAATTAGCCGGGTGCGGTGGCGGGCACCTGTAGTCCCAGCTACTCGGGAGGCTGAGGCAGGAGAATGGCATGACCCCGGGAGGCGGAGCTTGCAGTGCGCCACTGCACTCCAGCCTTTTTTTAAGACTCCGTCTAAAAAAAAAAATAATTAAAAAAGAAAGTGACTTCTAATAACTGAAGAAGGCAAGGAAAAACATTAGAAGATAAAACTTCAGTTACCACCGTTACAGTTATGTGGTGCTGCCATTGAGGTCCCGCTTTTTCCTCCTTTCCTGAGGTAAGGACTAATTTGCAACATCTCTCTGAAGTTTCCTCACACAATAAGGAAATAAAGAGAAATTCCTTTCTTTTCTGACAGTTGAAAATATTTGTATTTTCCAAATCCAATTGAACTCCTTACCAGGCCCGGACTCTTGCTGCAGATATTTAAGCTTCATTTAGAGGTCCACCCTCCCTTACTTCAGCTCTTCCTGTAATACTTTGTAGATCAAGAGGTAGAGACCATATTCCGGTTTAGATCTTTATACCCATTACAAATAACTAAGTCCAGCAGGACAGTGGCCATGAAAGTTGGTCGTGGTGGCTCACACCTGTAATCCCAGCACTTAGGGAGGCAGAGGTGGAGGATAGCTTGAGCCCAGGAGTTCGAGACCTGCCTGGGCAATATAGTGAGATCCCATTAACTTTAAAAATAAAAAATAAAAAGTAAATTTTTATAAATTAAAAAAATAAGAAAGAAAGTTGGAATTCACTGAGGAATATGTAACAATTCAACTGGCTTGAAGAAAACTTCCACAAATAACTTACTCCCATTACTTTCTTCTTTCTGTCTTTTTCTTTTTTTAAATGAATAGGGCTTCCAGTTTCCAAACCTGAGAACTACAACTTGGAGAATGGAAAAGAACCATTGAAGCTTGAGAGAAAAGCCCCCAAAAGCAGCTATTCAGGTGAGCCAGATAGATGGGAGTCTTCAGAAATGATAGCCCAGCAGGACAATGAAGAAATACTTTTCAGTGCTTAAGAAAGTGCCTGTGTGCCCTTATTTTTAAATTTTTTTAAAAATTCTAAAGCATTTAAAATATATACAGAAGTCCAGAAAATAAAATAACATTCATGTATCCATCACTGAGATTAGACACGTACTAATATTTTGCTTCGTTTGCCTCTTTTCTTTCTTCCTTTCTTTTTCTTACAATATAAAACTAATAATGATACAGTTGGATGAATTTTCACTAATTTAGCACATTCATGTAACGATTGCCCAAATCAAGAAAATAGCCTTACCAGCGCCTCTAGAAGCTCCTGTGTGCCCTCTTTCAGGACCCTCCCTTCTCCCAAGGGTCACCTTATCCTAACTTATAGCACCAAGTTTTGACGGTTCTTGAACTTTCTATAAATGGAATCATATTGTATATACTCTTGTATCTGGCTTCCTTCACTGCACATTAGCTGTGAGATACATCTTTGTTGCTGCATATCATCATAATTTATTCATTATCATTATATAATTTTTCGTTTTGTCAATATACCCAGTTTATTCTTCTGAAGATGAGTATTTGGATAGTTTCCAGTTTTTAGCTGTCTGAATAATGCCGCTATGTACACTTTTTAAATGCCTTTTGGTGAACAAATATATGCATTTCTTCTGGATATATACATACAAGTAGACTTGTTTTATCAGAGGATAGATACATACTCACTTTTGGTAGATAGTGCCAAAGAGGTTTCTAGAGTCATTGTACCAATTACATTCCCAGCAGCAGAGTATGTGCGTTCTAGTTGTTCCACATGCTTGTTAACACTTAATATTGCTTGTTTTCATTTTAGCCATCCTTTTGAGGTGTGTGATATCTTTTATTTTTTAAGAAATAAAAATATTACATATTCAGTTAAAGCCCTTTTATTCTCAGCTGGGTGTGGTGACTCACGCCTGTAATCCCAGCACTTTGGGAGGCCAAGGTGGGTGGATCACCTGAGGTCAGAAGTTTGAGACCAGCCTGGCCAACATGGTGAAACCCCGTCTCTACTACAAATACAAAAAAATTAGCCGGGCATGGTGACAGGCACCTGTAATCCTAGCTACTTGGGAGGCTGAGGCAGGAGAATTGCTTGAACCCAGGAGGCAGAGGTTGCAGTGAGCCGAGATCATGCCATTGCACTCCAGCCTGGGTGACAGAGGGAGACTGTGTCTCAAAAAAAAAACAAAAAGCAAAGAAAAGAAACCCTTTTATTCTCTTTTTCCCCTAGAAGTAACCATTATATCTTGAAATTGGTGTGAGTCATTTTGGTGTTTTTGTATGTGTGTGTATACACAGAGATATATACATATGTATGTAAAACAATCTGTATGTTTTATTGTTACATTTTTCTTATGTAGTCTGATATTTTAAAGTTCACATTGTATTTTGATATTAATCTATGTTAATATATATGAATTATGTTATTCATTTTAACTACTGTGGAGTCATAAGTCCACTGTATGAATAAACTGAACAGTTTATTTTTTTGCCGTTAGCAGTTGCAGTGATCATCCTTTTTTTGATTGCTTATGTTCATCTTGAGAGCTGGTTTAGGGAGATAACTGGAAGAAGAATTAGTAGGTCTTAAATCATCACATGTTTAGCTTTACTAGGAACTGCCAACAGTTGAGTTATCAGACTTGTTAATTTTTGTCAATCTGACGGATGCAAAATGATGTTTTAAAATTTTCATTTCTCTGAGTGATAAATACAAGTTTGAGCATTTCATGTTACTTGGCTATTCAAGTTTCTTGTGAGTTACCTGTTGATACCCTTTGCCTGTTTTTTGAGATTGGGCTGTTTATATCTTTTCTCTTGATTTGGTGGAGTTCTTCATATATTTTAGGTACTAATCTATGACAGAAGTAGCATTGCAAGTCAGTGAGAAGAAATTGGTTCTTCTAATCTTTGGCTTATTTTATTTTCTGGTGTGTTAGGCATATAGAATTAAACATTTTTAATAACAAACTTTTTTTTAAAATAATGCTTTTTGTGAATTGTCTATCTACTTTATCCCAGTGTCAGAAAGATTATTTTATTCCAAAATGTTCAATTTTGTTTTACAGGTATTTATTTTTGTATATGATGAAATGGGAAAACTAATTTTGTCTTTTTCCATGCTGAAAGCCAATAAGTCCAGCATTGTTCATGGAATAATCTTATGTTACTGATTTGTAATGCTACCTGTGGTAAACTCAGTTCCTCAGCATACTTAGTTCTGTTTCTTGTCTCTCTGGTTTACTTGTCTGTCTATGTCTAATACCAGACTGTTTTATTTACTATACTTAGTATTATATATAGCTCATAAAGAAAATCCTTCCTGGATATTATTATTTTTAAAAAAGTTATACTTTTGAATATTGAAAGAGTTTAAAAATCTTTCCCTGTGATTATGGATATATCTGTTTCACCCCAGAGACCTATCAGTTTCTGTGACTTACCCACTCACCACCCATCTCCCTTTTTTGGGGTATTGCAGTTTTCATAGTGATCTGTTAAGAGGTCCTTATATATGAGGTTTTTACCTTTTCTTATGTTACAGATATTTTTTCTAGTTTTTGACTTTCAGTTTTGCTATGCATTTTGATGTACAAGTTTAATTTTTTTTTTTTTGACGGAGTCTTGCTCTGTCACTCAGGCTGGAGTGCAGTGGCACGATCTTGGCTCACTGTGGCCTCCACCTCCCGGGTTCAAGCAATTCTCCTGCCTCAGCCTCCCGAGTAGCTGGGATTACAGGCATACGCCACCAAACCCGGCTAATTTTTTTTTATTTTTAGTAGAGATGGGGTTTCACCGTGTTAGCCAGGGTGGTCTCGATCTCCTGACCTCATGATCCGCCCGCCTCGGCTTCCCAAAGTGCTGGGATTACAGGCGTGAGCCACCGCGCCCGGCCCTCAAGTTTAATTTTTTATAATCTTTTTTTTTTTTCTGCCTTTTCAGTGCTGCTTAAAATGTGTTTCATTAATCCAAGGTTACATATATATTTGCCTCTGTTTACTAGTATATTCTTTAATTTTTTCTTTAGATTCTTAATCCATTTGGAATTGCTTCTTACTTCTCTGAGTGTATCTTCTTAGCCTTCTTTTTTGAACAATTAAATATTCTAATTACTCAAAATTTGATTTTAATCACCCTTCCTTTTGTATACCTGGAGTCATAAACTTGAGTACTTACATGGGCCAGGAGGTAATATCACTGAGTTAAGCAAGCAAGGTGGAAACTGGTGAACCAGAGGAGTACAGGCCTCAACTGAAAGGAGTGGCTCTAGCTCAAGGGCTGGCAAGCTTTTTATGTAAATGGCTAGACAGTAAATAATTACGCTTTGTGGGACATGGTGTCTCTGCAGCCATTCGATCTTCCACAGTAGTATGAAAGCAGCCCTAGAAAATGCATACATGAATGGGTATGTTCCAGTAAAAATTTATTTAGCAAAGTAGGCAGCAGGCTGTAGTTGCCAGTCCCTGCTCTAAATGGTGGTTGTCATTCAGTACGCTTCCAGTTTTTTTCAAGAGAGAAACCCTAAATTTGCATTTATCTGTAATCTCCCCCCCCCTTTTTTTTTTTTTTTTTGAGATGGAGTCTCGCTCTGTTGCCCAGGCTGGAGTGCAGTGGTGCGATCTTGGCTCACTGCAAGCTCTGCCTCCTGGGTTCACGCCATTCTCCTGCCTCGGCCTCCTGAGTAGCTGGGACTACAGGTGCCCGCCACCACACCCGGCTAATTTTTTTGTATTTTTAGTAGAGATGGGGTTTCACCGTGTTAGCCAGGATGATCTCAATCTCCTGACCTCGTGATCCGCCCTCCTTGGCCTCCCAAAGTGCTGGGATTACAGGCGTGAGCCACTGCGTCCAGCAATAATCTCCCTATTTTTAACTGTGTATAACTAGTTTTAAAAGTTTGTATAAAAAGTGTGGCCCAAAGAAAATGTGTCTAAGGTCTGATTTGGCCAACTGATCAACTGTTTGCAGCCTCTACTTACTACTTCATTAGTCTCATCATTCCCACAACCAGTTACCTTCTTTCAAGATGAGTCCCAAATTGGTATTTCCATCCTAGAGCTCTCCTCAGGGCTGTTCTCAACATCTTAACTATTTGATTCCTTTGTTTGCTTATGTCAAAGATACTTCAATACAACATGTTTAAAACTGAATGTCTAAAATAAGTCTAAATTTCCCATCTCCCCAACAGCATCCTTTTCCAGTAATTGTTTTAATGGTACTTATTGTCATCAAATTGTACGTGGTGGAAATCTATGCACAGTCTTTACATCACCCCCTCTCTCCTTTATCCAATTAATCACTGTATTTACCTAATTATATTCTAAGTATTTCTTCACTGTTAATTTTCCTTTATATATTTTTTGTTTTCCTGGATTACTGTGATAATCTTTATGATTCCGCCTTTGCCCTCATATACTTCATTCTCAACATTGTAGTGAGACTGATATTTTCATAATCAAATCTCATCTTGTCATCACTCTGCTTGGAACATTTGAATGGCTTCTCGCTGCCTTCACGGTAACAGACAAAATCCTGGAGGTCTACAAAATCTTGTGAAATCTGGCTTTTACTCATTATCCCAACCTCATTTCACAGTTACTCTTCTTCCATCTCTGTGCTCTAGTGTAGCAGTTCTGAATGCTTTGGCATCAGAGGACCTACTGTAACTATAAAAATTGTTAAAGACCCTAAAGATGTTTCATTTATGTAGGTTACATCTACCAATAGTTACTATACTACAAGTTAAAACAGAAAAATTTTAAGCTATTAGCTAATTCATTTAAAAATAATTGGCCGGGTGTGGTGGTCCACACTTGTAATCCCAGTGCCTTGGGAGGCCAAGGTGGGCGGGTCGATTGAGCCCAGGAGTTAGAGACCAGCCTGAGCAATAAAGTGAGACCCCCATCTCTTAAAAGAAAAATAGAAATAAAAAATTATAAACATGTCGTGTTAGCACAGTATATTTTTTTGTTAAAAAACATCTATTTTCTTTAACCAAAAAATGTTATTAAGAAGTATGGCATTGTTTTACACTTGCCAATCTCTTTAATGTATGACATAATAGAAGGTAGCTATATTCTTACAACTGCTTCTGAATGCAACTTGATATGACATGTTGTTTTGGTTGCCATGCATGGAGAAAATCCAGCATCACACCGATATAAGTTGGAAAAGGAAGGAGTATTTTATAGTCTTTTCAGGTAATTATGGCTATTCTTCTTTGAAACAGCTCCAAAACTGAACAAGTGATACTTTCTGAAAGATTAAGTACGATGTAGAATCCGAAACCACATCCATAAATTTTTCATATATTGAAATCTATCAATCTTTTGGACAATATTGGTTCACTAAGTGCAGATCTTCTTTGTTGACACTTTATATTGTGCAATATTTTTGAATATTATAACTTTTAGTATCACAACTGACCTTATCAGAAAAGCCTTTAAGTTTTAGGAAGCCATCAAGCTCTCGGTGGTAAATAGAAGTTTTCCAAAACTTGTAATTTCTGCCTGAAAGCTCAAATTTTATAAAAAACTCATTTGTTGTCCTTGATAGGACAGGTTCACTTTGTTCATTTTTGAGAAACTGTCTGCCAGATACCCAAGTTAGATAACATAGTTTGCCATTCAGTCATCCTTTCAGGTAAAATGGTGGTCTGTGAAACAAGTGGCTGGTTCAGCTCACAACTCAAATGATTGCATGGTATATTTCCTCAAGACGACCATTGTTCTTTGGTATAAACAGAATTGCTTTACGAATATTTCCTATTTCATTAACCCTGAATATTAAAAAGGCACTTCAAGGATTAAAATTCAATGAAATTAATGTTTATGCTTCCTTAGACATTTTTAAATAAAACTGGCTTTTTTTTTTTTTTAAACCAAGAGTACATGATGGGGAAGAATACAAGGACTACTAGTAAGTTTAGTATCATTGTGTTGATTTGTGCGAAGTTGTAAGCAATTTTACCATTACTTTTACAACATCATTGAAAATGTTGAGACAATGAAAAAGGCAAATAACATCTAAATGTTATTTTGGAAGCAGTTTTGAACTTACAGTTTCCCAGGGATTCATGGACCATACTTGAGGATCTTTACCTCTACCTACCTATACAAGCCTTATGTCAATTTATGTTTTATTTATTTAACAAGCACTTAATGTAGCACTTATGCTGTGTCAGAGTTTTAAATGCTTCATAGATATTTGCATTAATGCTCATTAAGGTAGCTATTGCTATCATTCCTTGCAAGATGGATACCGTTATTGCCCTCTCTTACACATAAGGAAACCGAAGTAAAGAGGTTAAATAACTTATCCAGTATCACACAGCTAGTAAGTGGCAAAACTGCAATTCAGATTTTGCTCGTGAATGTTAGATTAAATTTTCTCTTCTTCTGTATGTATAGTGACTGTTTTTTCCCAGTGACTAGTTCAGAGCCTAGCACATGGAAGATATTCTATAAATATTTGTTGAATAAAATGGATAGAAGATGAATAGATAGATGAATGAAGATAATTTATTTGAGTGTATGAAATGAGTGACTCATCTAACTTAATTTTCTTCTAATAGTTAATCAGTTGCCATGGCATCATTGGAAAAACAAATCTATGTTTTGTTCACTGACTGAAATACCACCTTCATATTATCTTTAATTCTTACATATACTTTATTTCTGTATTTGCTCTTCTATTTTACTCCTGTTTATTTCTTTGAACTACACTGCTTAAAATATTTTCTCTATATAAATTAGCTTTATATTGGATATAAAAATTCTACTATATTTATATTAGATATATTTAGAGAGGTTAAGCTTCCATCTCTGCCCTCTCTCCCGTGTTCTGACGTTTTCCCTATAGGTACAAATTTTTATTGGTTTTCCATTTATCCTTTTTTTATTTTTTTTTAAATGTAAGCAAACAGTATAGGTATCTGTACCCCTTTTTTTCTTTATAAAAAAGTAGCAAACTGTGCATGCTTATTTATATCTTGCTTTTTCCTTTTAAACTTAATATATCCTGGTGGTCACCTTATAGCAATATGTAAAGATCTTTGTCATTTTTTAAGGAGATGGATAGTACTCCATTGTTTGTATCCACTATATGTTCAATCATTTCTGTATAGTAGGATATGTGAAATGTTATCAGTCTTTTGCTATCTGAATTAGTGCTTCAACAAATAGCCTTGTGCATATATCATTTCATATATTTGTCATTATGCCTTTGGGAGATCATAGGAGGTTTTTGATCAGCAAAATGTTATAAAAGCATTGTTAGGAAGATTAAACTGGCAATGGAATACATATTTGGATGTGAGTAGGATTGGAATAGTGAAAATTTAGAAGCCATAACTGTACTGTACACTAAGATGGTTATGTGCCTAGAAATTTATTACAATAAGTAGGTATTCTACAAAAAGTTATTTCTTCCCATCCTGATGTGTGTACTCATTGTCTGCTCATCCGTGGATATATTGCTTCATTGGCATCTCTACTCTTATATTTTTTGTCATCTTTCTTCTCTTCCGACTCTCCTGGATAGGATGTACTTATTTTCTCTGCATAGTCTGAGCATTTGTTTCCCTCCATTTGTTTCTCTTTGCAAATCATCTGAAAGAGTCAAATCCACTTGCTCCTTGAAGGCATGCTTTTCACTTTCATTAACTCTTACCTATTACAGAACTGCCTTTTTGTTGAGCACAGAAAACGAAGGAAATTTGCATTTCCAATGTCTTTCAGACGTGGAGACTAGACCACAGAGCAAAGATTCAACTTCAGTGCAAGATTTTTCCAAAGCAGAATCATGCAAAGTTGCAATAATAGACAGACTGACACGGAATAGTGTCTATGACTCTAACTTGGAAGCAGCCCTTGAATGTGAAAATTGGTTAGAGAATCAGCAAGGAAATCAGGAGAGACATTTGAGAGAAATGTTCACTCACATGAATTCACTCTCTGAGGAAACAGACCATAAGTATGATGTATACTGGAAAAGCTTCAATCAGAAATCTGTCCTTATCACTGAAGACAGAGTTCCCAAAGGATCTTATGCCTTCCATACACTTGAAAAAAGCTTGAAACAAAAATCAAACTTAATGAAAAAGCAGAGAACTTATAAAGAGAAAAAACCTCATAAATGTAATGATTGTGGTGAACTCTTCACCTACCATTCAGTGCTTATTCGACACCAGAGAGTCCATACTGGAGAGAAACCCTATACCTGCAATGAATGTGGGAAATCTTTTAGCCACAGAGCTAATTTAACTAAACACCAGAGAACTCATACTAGAATTCTCTTTGAATGCAGTGAATGCAAGAAAACCTTCACAGAAAGCTCATCCCTTGCAACACATCAGAGAATTCACGTTGGAGAGAGACCTTATGAATGCAATGAATGTGGGAAAGGTTTTAATCGAAGTACACATCTTGTGCAGCATCAGTTGATTCATACTGGAGTGAAGCCTTATGAATGTAATGAATGTGATAAAGCTTTTATTCATTCATCAGCACTCATTAAACATCAAAGAACTCATACTGGAGAGAAACCTTATAAATGTCAAGAATGTGGGAAAGCCTTTAGCCATTGCTCATCCCTAACTAAGCATCAGAGAGTTCATACTGGAGAAAAGCCATATGAATGCAGTGAATGTGGAAAAACTTTTAGTCAGAGCACACATCTTGTTCAACATCAGAGAATTCACACTGGAGAGAAACCCTATGAGTGTAATGAATGTGGGAAAACCTTCAGCCGGAGCTCCAATTTTGCTAAACATCAAAGAATTCATATTGGAAAGAAACCGTACAAATGTAGTGAGTGTGGAAAAGCCTTCATTCATTCATCAGCTCTTATTCAACATCAGAGAACTCATACCGGAGAGAAACCCTTTAGATGTAATGAGTGTGGGAAAAGCTTTAAATGCAGTTCATCTCTTATCAGACATCAAAGAGTTCACACTGAAGAGCAACCCTGAAAAATTACTGAATGTGAAGAAATGTAAGTTGGTTTTATCACTATATTAAATACTTGAGTGTTTAGGTGGAAGGCCCATCCATAATATGCATGTGAGGACCAATTCTGTATGCATCTAATTTCATTTGTGTAATACATAGTTTTGAGCCATAGGCAGGTTCTTTATGTCCGTTAATTTGATAATTATGAAATCTAGCCAGCGATTTCAAAATTTTAATCTCCAACCTCCCAAATAGCTATCTGTGGAAATTCAAGAAGTCCCTGAGAGTGCGTAGCAGTACAAACATTGTGAAATCCAGTTTTCCCCTCTCTTGTTTATGTCAGAGCTTTGTTGTAAGCCTCTCACTTTGTAAGGAAATTCTTATTGGGTAGGTTAGGCTGAGGGCTTACATCCTTATCATCAGGAAGACACAATGTTGTTATTTATTACTCCTTGAGATCTAGATACACATATGGTATAATTCATCTAGAGTGTCATTTCTTTTATATTAGCCTTAAAAAACAAAAATGCTGGGTTCAAAGTCCTTAGAATTCCCTTCCTCCCTCAACAAGCTGCTGTCTATTTTGATGACCATAACTGGGATGTATAATATTTACAGACAATTCTAAGTTATGTTCACATGGATTATGTACATCATTGATTTTTTTTTTTTTTTTTTTTTTTTTTTTTTTTGAGACAGAGTCTTGCTCTGTTGCCCGGGCTGGAGTGCAGTGGCGCGATCTCGGCTCACTGCAACCTCCACCTCCCAGGTTCATGCCATTCTCTTGTCTCAGCCTCCCGAGTAGCTGGGACTACAGGCACCTGCCAGTATGCCTGGCTAATTTTTTTTGTATTTTTAGTAGAGATGGGGTTTCACCATGTTAGCCAGGATGGTCTTGATCTCCTGACCTCGTGATCTGCCTGCCTCGGCCTCCCAAAGTGCTGGGATTACAGGCGTGAGCCACCATGCCTGGCATCATTATTGATTTATGTCATTGTTATCCCTCTACCGCGGAGACCTTCTTTCATTTTCCATTTCCCTGGGAGTTCACGTGAAGTAGTGAATGGGTCAAAATCTTAACAGTGGTTGTTGTTGATCAAGTCCCTCCTTTCTTATCCTTGGCACTGAATAAATCTTTGGTTTTCCATAATCAAAGGGTGAAGGAGACTTCTTTTGTCTACATTATTCAGCTTTCTGTAAGCTATGCTGTGTCCATTTGAGAAAAAGCCCCAGGGATATTGAAGGTCTGAGAAGTTGAGTGGTTCAGTGTGTTATTACATTTAGGGTCCCAGTAAAGAAGAACTGAAGCAACTGTGAGACACCAGGGCATACTTCCCTGTATGAGTGGAAAACAAGGCACGGAAAATAGCTCACAGGATAGTCCTCAACTGACTTGCTTGAGGATAAGCAGCTTCCCTTCGTGAAGAAGTTGCCATTTCTCTGGCCTTCATATTTACCTACTTTTTGTTATTGTTGTCTGTATCGGTTCAATCTCACACTGCTATAAAGAAATGCCTGAGACTGGGTAACTTATAAAGAAAAAAGGTTTAATTGGCTCATGGTTCCATGGGCTGTACAGGAAGTATGACTGGGGAGGTCTCAGGGAGCTTTTACTCATGGCAAAAGGCAAAGCCAGAGCAGGTATCTTCACAGGGCTAGAGCAAGAGGAAAAGAGAGAGGGGAGGTGCTACACACTTTTTATGCAACCAAATCTCATGAGAACTCTATCACGAGACAGCAGTAGGGGGACAGTGCTAAATCATTCATGAGAAACTACCCGCGTGGTCCAGTCACCTTGCACCAGGCCCCACCTCCCACATTGGGGATTACAATTAAACATGAGATTTGGGTGGGGATACAGATCTAAACCATATCATTACTCAAAAAAAAAAAAAAGAAAAGAAAAGAAAACACAGGAAAAGGAACTCACCTCTTTTATCATCTTAGTATTTAGTACTAATGGTTTAGAGCAGGAGTTGACAAACTGTGGCCTGGACTCATGGACCAACTCTGGCCCACCACCTGTTTCTCAGAAGAAAATTTTATTGGAACTCAGCCACACTTACTCATTTACATGTTGTCCTTGACTGCCTTTGTGTCCAGTGTCAGAACTGAGTAGCTGCAGTGGAGGTTGTGCCTCTGGGCTTTAATATCACAAACAGAGCAGCTTATAAGCAACAGAAACTTACTTCTCACAGTTTTGGAGGCTGGGAAGTCCAAGATCAAGGTGTCAACATATTTAGGGTCTAGGGAAGGTCTGCTTCTTGGTTAATAGAAAGCACCTTTCACTGTGTCTTCACATGGTAGAAGGGGAGAGCTCTGGTATCTTCAGCCCCTTATAAGGGCACTAATCCCATTCATGAGAGCTCCATCCTCATGACCTAATCACCTCCAAAAGGCCCCATTTCATAATACCGTCAATTAAGTTTCATTATATGACTTTGATGGGGATATAGCCCATAGTAGGTTGTATGTCCCTGAAAGCCTAAAATATTTACTGTTTGGCTCTTTACAGAAAATATTTTCTTGGCCCCTGTTCCAGAGCATTCATCAAGTCAGATAAAGGGTTTAAACCAGTCAGAGAAACTAGGTGGAATGGAAAAGTTGAACTTACTGAGAGATAATTGGGGACAGAAAAATAAAAGAGATGGGAAATGATGCATCAAAATACTCCTACCTCTAGGATGTTACTATATATTGTCAGGAGAATTCAAGTTATTGAAACTTGCCAAATTCTTGAGTGAAAAGGAATTCATTTGAGAGCCAAATTTTGACTAAGGAAAGAAGACCAACATGGGCTTTCCAAAGTTGAGTTTGAATTCTGCCATCGCCACTAAGCAGTCATGTGACCTTGGAAAAACTCCCTACTCTGAGTCTCAGTTTCTTTATCTGTATTAGGTTTCAACAAAGGGAATAAATCATTGGCTTCTCATGAGGTTGTCATAAGGATTAAATAAGACAATGCATATAAAAGAACTGGCAGACAATAAATATAGAGTCCCCCACTCCTGCTTGGTGCTCTCTTTCTCTCTCCTTCTCTACATAGAGAAGTGCCAGAGCATCCGTCAGTAGAAGTTACTTAAGGTTGGCTGTGTCTTCCACATCTTTTGTTTACCCATGAAGAACTGTGACCATCTTGTTCTGTGTCTTGTCATAAAGATGGGACATGACTTCTTTCTGCTCTTGCTTCCATCTGGTGCTGTTTTCTGCACAGCCTCCTTGAGACCTTCCAGAACCTTCTTTTTTCCTACTTCGTATCACTTAACCAGTAGCTATCTGGGATGGTTCCAGAGGCTGAAGTTTGCAGTTGAATAACGTTTTAAATAGTGTTAAGCGACTTGGGATCTCTGGCCCTTTGCGTTTCAGTATTTGTCCTTTTTATGCCTGATGTTTAACCTGCCACATGTTTGTACTGCAACATGAATCTTGGAAATTTTAATGTTATACATTTCAAATGTTTTTGGTTATCTGTAAACTAAATGTGCCCTTATTGGCTCACTTGTCAATAAAGATGTTTGTATATGTATTGTCAGAAACTTTTGTAAATTGCTTTTAAATTCTTCCTTTTTTAAAGCATATTTTAAGATGTAATGAAGGACCAACCAAAAAATATCTCCATATCATTCAGGATACCAATCTCATTTCTAGCTGGTCATCTGGCTTCACAACTTCTGGAGAGATGGGATGGGAGATACCGTCAGCAACCCAAGTATCTGCAAGAAGGTTAAGGAGTAGAGGAAGATAGTTTCTAACAAGTAGTACTGAGTCCCCAGGCCAGGTATAGGCACTACTCAGTAGGGCTAATTGGGGTGAAAGGGAGGGAATAACTTCGTATAAAAAGCACAGTTAAAATTAGGCAAAATGGGCCAGGTGCGGTGGCTCAAGCCTGTAATCCCAGCACTTTGGGAGGCTGAGGGAGGCAGATCACCTGAGGTCAGGAGCTCGAGACCAGCCTGACCAACATGGAGAAACCCCATCTCTACTAAAAATACAAAATTAGCCAGGCATGGTGACGCATGGCTGTAATCCCAGCTACTCGGGAGGCTGAGTCAGGAGAATCACTTGAACCCGGGAGGCAGAGGTTGCAGTGAGCCAAGATAGTGCCATTGCACTCCAGCCTGGACAACAAGAGCGAAACTCCATCTCAAAAAAAAAAAAAAATTAGGTAAAATGTCATAAAAATCTGATTTTGTGTAAGTTTTCAATTATATCTGGTTTGGGGGAAGACAATGTAATATCACCCAAAAGTATAAAAGTGATAATGTAAGAATACTAAATATTCAAATTGATTGGCAATTAACTAGATCAATTATCTATTAAAAATCTGTCAATAGTTTTTATTTTCTTAGATGTGTTCTCACTTTTAAAAATATGTGTTTATCGGTTGGGCGTGGTGGCTCACGCCTGTAATCCCAGCACTTTGGGAGGCTGAGGCGGGTGGATCATGAGGTCAAGAGATGGAGACCATCCTGGCCAACATGGTGAAACCCTGTCTCTACTAAAAATACAAAAATTAGCTGGGCGTGGTGGCTACTAGGGAGGCTGAGGCAGGAGAATTGCTTGAACCCAGGAGATGCAGGTTGCAGTGAGCCGAGATTGAATCACTGCACTCCAGCCTGATGACAGACCAAGACTCCGTCTCAAAAAAAAAAAAAAATGTGTTTATCAGAAGATGACTCAAGTTGGAAGCCTGCTTTCTTCCCTTCCTTGTGTAATTCTTTCTGGGCCCCAACTAGGCAGTCTTGGGACCCGTAGCCATATGAGCTGTCCCTCTCCATAAGTTTCATTGACAAGGTAGAAGGCTATTCCCTGTAGTAATATATATAAAATGTGGCATCTGGTGCTACTGTGTAGTTTCCACTTATAAACCTCAAAAAATTAGATGTTTTTACTGAATTGTTTTTTATTTTTTTCATGATGTAACCTCTGTTTATAAATCCCTTAGATTGAGTGGACTATACAAAAAAGGTGCATGCTTCACCTCCCTCCCACTCCCACCAATTCATGAAACACGTAATCATCATGTCAGCAAAGTTCACATATCTGGGGCAATCCATGGAGTCAAACTAGAGATAAATGCTTTGCTATTAATAGATTGAGGACTGTCCGCCTCCATCTCTGCTCTGGCTTCCTCTCTGTTGGATGTGCTTTTCTTAGTCTCTTGCAGCGACAAATAGCCTACTGGCACTTGGAAGTTATATTACGGTTCTTGGCATTCACAATTCCAAGGAAAGTACCTCTCTCCAAATAGCTCCAGCAAAATCCCTGAGGCTACTTCTCCACTTTGCTTGAGTCATGCTGATCACTGAACCTTTTATAATACCACCCTGGAAATGGGGTCCTCTCATCGACCAGGCTTGAGTCTGTGTAAAACCCTGGAGGAAGAGAGGGTGGAGTCCATCCCATTGATGCAACCTGCACTGTGGGTGGGGACAGGGTGCTTCCCTCAAATAAATCCAAAGATGCTGTGCAGGTAAAACAAACACTGCTATTGGAAGTTAACTTCAGCATGAATAAGACAATCTGGCCTCCTGCTCCCCATCTATTCCCCCCAAAAAGAGCAGTTTTTCAAAGATCAAACAGTGATAACATTGACAGAAGTTTAAAACCTAAGAAAGTTGGGTGCAGTAGCTCATGCCTGTAATCTCAGCACTTTGGGAGGCCAAGGCGGGCAGATCACGAGGTCAGGAGATTGAGACCATCCTGGCAACATGGTGAAACCCTGTCTCTACTAAAAATACAAAAAAATTAGCCAGGCATGGTGGCTGGCGCCTGTAGTCCCAGCTACTCGGGAGGCTGAGGCAGGAGAATGACGTGAACCTGGGAGGCAGAGCTTGCAGTGAGCCAAGATCGTGCCACTGCACTCCAGCCTGGGTGACACAGCGAGACTCCATCTCAAAAAAAACAAAAACAAAAACAAAAAAAACTAAGAAAGTATTTCCAACATTGATTTCATAGAGTTTCTGTGAGGGTTACGTGAAATTATATATGTGAAAGGGCTTTGTTGCACATTGCTGAATTATATTTTGATGATAATTTTCTATTCTTTGAGACCAGGCTCTAGTATACAAAAAGCATGGACCTCTCACCAGGGTGCCATTTTTTAATGCTAACTTGTGCTACCTGTCCTTTGTGGCCTGGCAGGGAATCTTTGCTCATCAGTAGTCATTTAGGGACCCGAGATGGTATAGGGCAGCCACCACCATAAATATTACTTTTGCCATATCAAAAACATAGTTTTATGTATGGTTGATTCAATTCCCAGTCTTGTGACCTATGCATCTCATGTTGTAGTGACTCAAACCTGCTGGGTTATCCAGGACTGTAATTTTTTTTTTTTTTTTTTGAGACAGAGTCTTGCTCTGTCGCCCAGGCTGGAGTGCAGTGGCGCGATCTCGGCTCACTGCAAGCTCCACCTCCCAGGTTCATGCTATTCTCCTGCCTCAGCCTCCCAAGTAACTGTGACTACAGGTGGCCGCCACCACGCCCGGCTGATTTTTTGCATTTTTAGTAGAGATGGGGTTTCACCATGCTATCAGGATGGTCTCGATCTCCTGACCTCGTGATCCGCCCGCCTAAGCCTCCCAAAGTGCTGGGATTACAGGCGTGAGCCACCATGCCCGGCCCAGGACTGTAATTTTTAAAAACCCATGGTGAGATCTGGCTTCAGATATGACTGGATTCAGATATTCAGAAGATGTCATCAGCTCATTCTCTTGCTATCTCAGCACCATTTAATTCCATCTGAATTTATAATTAATGCTTTATAATTTATTATAATAACTATCAGAATGAAGGAGAGTAAAATCCTTTATTGGAATATAACACATGATTATTTCAAAGAGGAGTTGATCAGTGTTCCCCTGAGAGTAAGAATGCATTATATACAGTGTGGACATCTCCAGGGCCTTCCAAACATAAGTAAGTATACAGTTTCTGAAACATTTGTTTTAGTAACATATCTATACAAAATTAAACTAGGGAAGGTTTCCCTTCTCTTTGGTCTGACACCTCTTCCCATAAACAGAGCAGCTCTTACAATCATTTTGAGCTAATTAATAACTATAGGACATACCAAACAAACCCAAGTATTTCTCACATTTTCCTGTTTATGAGTGCCATATCATAAGCTCCAAGATAAGGGTCTGTTTTGGCTTTGTTCATATATATATATATATATATATATATATATATATATATATATATATATAAAATGAAAAGCATAACACAGAACAAAGCACAAAACTGTAGTTCTGATGAGAGACAATTTCTACTATTTGGGCAGATTACACAGAAGGTAAAGAATGATCTTTCCCTTTCTCTTGTTGAACAAACTATCATTTAAGCAAAGATAACCGAAGTTTAATCTTTTTAAATATAATATTTTGAATTAAAGATTTCATAGATTTTAATGAACTCACCAAAATCAAGCCAACTTTTGTCAAAATTTTAATACATTTTATTTCTTCTTTTCAGAATTCGCAGCTATTATAAAGCACAAGTAAAGTTCACTTTCCCCCAAACCTTCCAAAACTTACAGCATCCTCTCCAGTTTTATGCTTTAACTATCTTTTGCATTCTGCAACAACCACACATTTCACTCTAAGAGAAAAATAGTCCTGTTTTCTTTTGATAAACAAAAACATAACATTTTCTTTCTACATGTTTAGGGATCCCCAAGACCACCCCCAGGTTCAATGATTCACTAGAAGGATTCCCAGGACTCAGCATGTTGTCATTTTCTTGGCTGTGGTTTATTATAGTAAAAGGACACACAGCAAAACCAGTAAAGAGAAAAGGCTCATGGGGCGGCAAGGTCTGGAGGAAACAAGGAACAAGCTTCCCCGAGTCCTCTCCCAGTGAAGTCACACAAGACTTGCTCATTTGCCCCAGCAAGGAGTTGTGACAGCATGTGTGAAATGTGATCTATCAGGGAAGCTCAGTAGAGATTCAAATCCCAAGGTTTGTACTGGGTGCTAGTCACATAGGCAGTCTCTGTCTAGCATGTACCAAAACTCCAGACTTCCAGAAGGAAAGCCAGGTGTTCAGCATAAGCTTCATTGTTTTTACAGACAGTTTAGGAGCAGTGATCCACTTTAATTCTGGAATTAGCGGGAACGATCCCAAAGTTATCCTTCCCAGATGCCCGCCTGTGGCCAACCTCGTAGGCAAGTCTTTCTAAAGATAGCAGGCTCGGACTTGCTATGTTAACTTTTCTGCACAGTTTCGTTGCCACTATTGTTTTCATACAGCCTCCCAGCCACTCATATTAATCACAAATTTGCTAACCAAAGAAATTAACTGGGATGTAGATAATCAGAACTCTCTACATTAGACAGGCAACTTAGCAGATGAGCAAAACTCACAAACACACATAAAATGACCTCCTGCAGCCACACATCCCTTTTATACCTTCTTAGCACACACATTTCCTAGCTCTGTCTACTGAAACGGGCTAAAAGCAATGACATCTCAGTTGCAATGAGCCCAGATCTTGGTTTCTGATACTGTTCTCTGCTAGAAGGAACTAAGGCTCCTCAGAAAAATGGCTGATTGCAGGTCTGAGGGAAGGAAACTCCAAGAAGATCCTGGAACATCTTATTCCAGAAAAAAAAAAGCACTCAAAAAAATGATGAGGGTAGGTCACAAAGACACAGGAAGTAGCCCTCACTGACTAAATCCGGAACAATTTGAGCAGCAAAACAAGAAAATGATGAATTGTAAACCATTGAAAAAGTAGTAGTCCATGAGTTCACATTGATAATAAGTAAATAAATGAGCGATAACAGAGGGACACTTGCTTACTGCAGAATATCCTATGCCAATGGGTAAATGCGAAGGGAATGTTGGAGCTGGAAAACTATCATTTTGTAGCCATAACAGTAAAGACTGATTCAAGCAAGAATCAATGGATGCTAAATCTAAGGGGAAATTTTGATGAGGAACAGGATATTTGCATAGAATTGAAGTATCTTTTCCAGAGATTGCTTGTTATGATTAGCAATTGCAAGGCAAAAAATAATTATATAGTGGAAGAACTGGGAAAAACTTTGATTACATGATCAAAATTAATATGAGTAAGCGGCACATGGCCATTCTGTGCCTCAGATGTGATACCATGAGAAGGACACAGCATAATGTGTGTACTATTCTGGCTGGGAATGCATAACGGGAATCTAATCATGAGGAAATATTTGACAAACTCCAAAATGAGGACTATTAAAAGGACTGCATTCTTCAAAAATATTAATGTCACATAAGACAAGGAAAAGCTGAATAACTTCCAAATTAAAAGAGACTAAAGCATCATGACAACCAAATACAATACAGGATCTTTGACTAGGTCTTGTGTGAGAGAAAATCTCCTAAAGACATTATTGGTTCAATTTTTCAAAACTGGAATACAAGCAATAGAATAGATAAAAGTAATGTATTGATGTTAAATTTACTGCATTTGATAACTGTATCATGGTTGTGTAAAGTATTAATAATATCCTCATTATTGAGAAATGCATATTGAAGTATTTAGAGGTAAAGAAGAGTAATGTATGAAATTGAAATGATTCAAGAAAAATTTGTATATAGAAAGAGCAAATGATAAAACAAGCAGGATTAAACGTTAACTGTGTGTCAGTCTAAGAGGAACCTGGCTATCCTTTGTAATTCTGTTGCAGTCTTTGTGTAAATTTCAGGTTACTTTCAAATTTAGAAAAAAATTAAGTGAACACATATATTGACCCAAAGTTAGACCCATTCTGTAACATGAAAATACAAGGCAAAAATATATATAATACAACTATGTTAAAAGACCCTTTTTTCTATCTTACCTAAAACTTAACATCTCCAATGATTATCCATTAATAAGCTCTTTTTATTTTATTTTATTTATTTATTTATTTATTTTGAGACGGAGTCTTGCTCTGTAGTCCAGGCTGGAGTGCAGTGGCGCCATCTCGGCTCACTGCAACCTCCAACTCCTGGGTTCAAGCGATTCTCCTGCCTCAGCCTCCCTAGTAGCTGCGATTACAGGCGCCCGCCACCATGCCCGGCTGATTTTTTGTATTTTTAGTAGAGACAGGGTTTCACCATGTTAGCCAGGATGGTCTCAATCTCCTGCCATCGTGATCCGCCGGCCTCGGCCTCCCAAAGTGCTAGGATTACAGGCGTGAGCCACCGTGCCCGGCCTAATAAGCTCTTTTTTTTTCCTTTTCTTTCTTTCTTTTTTTTTTTTTTTTTTTTTTTTGAGACTGAGTCTGGCTCTGTCACCCAGGCTGGAGTGCGATCTCCGCTCACTGCAAGCTCCGCCTCCCGGGCTCACGTCATTCTCCTGTCTCAGCCTCCTCTCCTGCCTCCTGTCTCAGCCTGTAGCTGGGTCTACAGGCGCCCGCCACCATGCCCGGCTAATTTTTTTTGTAGTTTTTAGTAGAGATGGAGTTTCACCGTGTTAGCCACGATGGTCTCGATCTGACCTCGTGATCAGCCCGCCTCGGCCTCCCAAAATGCTGGGATTACAGGCCTGAGCCACCACGCCCAGCCAAGCTCTTTCTTAAAGAGAAGATATTTCCACCTTTAACTGACAAAATCCCAAAAATTTATGTCAAGAATTTACTTTTAAAAACTTCTCGAAGATCATTTAGAAAGATTGATAACCACATTGGAAAAAGTATAAAAAATTGCATAGACCCCTGAAAATATGATTATATACATTTTCTTTTTTTTTGTTGTTGTTTTTTTGAGACGGAGTTTCGCTCTTGAAGCACAGGCTGGAGTGCAATGGCGCAATCTCGGCTCACTGCAACCTCTGCCTCCCGGGTTTAAGCGATTCTCCTGCCTCAGCCTCCTGAGTAGCTGGGATTACAGGCGTATGCACCACCATGCGAGTTTCGCTCTTGTCCCCTGCGCTGCAGTGCAGTGGCACGTTCTTGGCTCACTGCAACATCTGCCTCCCGGTTTCCAGCAATTCTCCCACCTCAACCTCCCGAGTAGCTGGGATTACAGGCGCCTGCCACCATGGTGAGCTAATTTTTTTTTGTATTTTTAGTAGAGACGGGGTTTCATCATGTTAGCCAGGCTGGTCTCGAACTCCGGACCTCAAGAGATCCGCCCACCTCGGCCTCCCAAAGTACTGGGATTACAAGCATGAGCTACCGTGCCCAGCCTGATTATATACATTTTCAATAAACATTTATGAAAGTGGTATCAGGCCTTTTAGTAATCAGAAGACCAAAATAAATGAAAACGAAATAACATTATCCACTAACCAGAATATATAAAAGGAAGACTCACAAAATCAGGTGTTGGAAAGGACATCTAATTAGAACTCTCAAACTTGTGGTTGGGTTATATATTAGTCAAAAAAAATCTTTGGAATTAAAATTTAATTGATAAATTGTATGTATTTGTGCTATACCACATTTTACATACACACACACACACACATTGTAGAATAGCTAAATCTGTGTATATATATGTATAGCAACAGACAGACATTGTAGAATGGCTAAATCAAGCTACCTAGCATATCAGTTACCTCAGATACTTATCTTTTTTTTTTTGTGGTGAGAACATTTAAAATCTGCTGTCTCAACAATTTCAAGTATTACCACATTGTTATTAACTGTAGTCAACATGTTGTACAATAGAGCTCTTGAGCTTTTCCTCCTAGCTGACATTTTTAGTGACATGCGTTGCATTTGAACATATGCCGTTACTATGACCAAGCTATTTTATTTGTAGGGCTGTACTTAACTAAAATATCTATACATGTGTACCAAAAGAAATTAACAAGAATGTTCATAGTGGGTTTATTGCTAGTAGTCCCAAAATGGAAACAAACCAGTGTCCATCAACAGTAGAATTGATAGATGTGCCATATTCATGCAGAGCACCACCGAGCAGGGAAAAGAAATGAACTGCTTGGGCCGGGCACGGTGGCTCACGCCTGTAATCCCAGCACTTTGGGAGGCTGAGGCGGACGGATCACTAGGTCAGGAGATTGAGACCATCCTGGCTAACACAGTGAAACCTCATCTCTGCTACAAATACAAAAAAATTAGCTGGGCATGGTGGCAAGCGCCTGTAAGTCCCAGCTACTCGGGAGGCTGAGGCAGGAGAATGGTGTGAACCTGGGAGGCAGAGCTTGCAGTGAGCCGAGATCGCATCACTGCACTCCAGCCTGGCCGACAGAGCGAAACTCCATCTCAAAAAAAAAAAAAAAAAAAAAAATGAACTGCTTCATGAAACCACCTGAAGGAATGTCACAAATGTAATGCTGGGCCAAAGAAGCCACACACAAAACCATTCCTACTGAATGGCCCTCCATGCATCCATTTATGAAACAGACAACACTAATAGGGGCTGCTAAAAACCGGGTGACTGCTTTGGCAAGACGGATGGGCAGTGGTTAGGGAGCAGACCTTCAGGAGAGGGATTTCCAGATTGTTATTTTTATTTCATTTTCTTGGACTGTGTGGTAGCTCCAAGCATGTGTCCTCTTTGTGATAAATCACTGAGTAGTAGAATAATAGGATTCCTGTGTATATTATACTTTAATAAACATATTTGAATTCCTCTTTCCATTAGGACAAATAATATAAATCATAATAAATCTTTGCAGTTTTAATATTATTTCTAGTTGATGAAAAATAAGCCACCTGAAGGATTCCAAACTTGCGTATTTCAGTATAGAACTTACATGTTCTAATATATATTTCTAGAGATCCAAAACTGTCTGATTAATGTCATTTGAGTGTAAAAAAGCACAGTTATGTTTACAATTTGCTCTCTAATCTTTTACTTGAAGTTAAGCTAATTATCCACATCCATCAATGAAACTGCTTTCACAGAAGAGTCCAATCCATGGCATAAATGACAGGAACTTTAGAAAAGTCATTTCTTCTTCATTATTTATGTAAAAACATTAAATTTCTTAGAAACACAGGCCAGCAAACTCCCAGTTTAGTGTTGCTTTCATTGCTTTCTGTAGTCTTGTTACCAGAGAAGATTTTTATGTTCCAGAATTGCACAGAGGGAAAAACTGACTATTATGGTTACCACTGTGGCCATCAAGACAAGGCACTTGATTCCTAGGATCCCAGCGATGACCCTCCCTGGAGGTGATGGGAATTAAGAGACCTGCTATGGAAATTGTGGGGGCTGAGTAAACAGTATCTACAAATCTTTCTCTGTGTCTGATACTTGAAGTCCACAGGCAGTAAACAAGGGAAGACTGCAGAATAGGCAGGGAGGGATTCCATGAGCAAGAGCTGGAACCCCATAAAAATAAAGTGAAACCCATGTTCATGAAGCTAAACACAGGCCAGTAAGCCAGCAGTCAGAGAAACTAAAGGAAAAATCCAAGGAAAGGCAGAGCAATTACAGGCTTAGCTGCTGTTTCATGGCAGTGAGATAAGTCAGCAGATCAGCAACAAGTGTGTGTGTGTGTGTGTGTGTGTGCACTCCTGTTGACCCAGTTTCTGCTCTGTGGCCAGGCCCATGACCCTAGACGACCCCAGGTGTGCTCTCGATGACGTCTGCAGGGATGGAGCACTGCCCTTGCCATTGGGTATTGCACTGTGTGATGCCATCCTCGGGGCCCTCAGGGTGATGGAACCCAATAGGATTCCTTAGGCTTTCCTTTCAGATGGACAGGAAATAGATGATGTTCCATTGTCATTTTGTTTTCTTTCTTTCCATGGATTCTGTGACCATCTTCCTCGCCTCATTGACTCTGCCAGAAGGGGATTCCTGGTGGGGCAAGGGTAGCTGGTGGGAAATGAGGTACCAGGAAATTAGCAAAGGGTCTTCTGGCCATCTGGGGACAGTTCTCATGTGGTCCCTAGCCCAGTCTCGAGGGTTCTGGGCCGGTCACCCTGCAGCCTCGGTGCTGCGCCTCTGGATCCAGCCTCCGCAGGAAGAACCCTGGGAGACCCAGCAAAACGGGGTGCCTGGTCTGACAAACGTCCCCCCGTTCCTCTGGCTCTGCGACTCAGGAATAGGCCGAGACATCATGTCCAGGCAGTGCCAGGCCACCTCACTGCCCCCTTTGAGGTGAGCGCAGAGGGCTTTTGGGGGCGAGCATGAAGCTGGGCACCCAGAGCCTGAGGCCGACTGTCCCTCCCTGTGTCCTGGAGTGGGGGCCTTGACCCGAGAAGACCCCCAGGGGATGGCCTGTGGGTGCTGATGTGGGGAGGGGAGGTCTGTGGACTGAGGGGGGTCATTGGCAGGGGACATTGAGCACCACGGCTCAGGGTTCTGCTCAGTGGGGTCAGTGGGAACGTGGTCAGTGAAGGCCTGGCCAGTGGGGGCTAGGTGACTTCAGGCAGGGTTTGTCCTTGGAGCCTCCTTGCCGCCATCTGTAGTGGGAACGAGTCATGGCACTCCGGAGGGCTGCTGGGAAGAGGAGGTGAGCAGGTGTGTGGAATCCAGCCCTGCCAAACAGATCTAGCACTTTACAGCCTAGCTGAGTCCCCTGCTAGGGAGGGGACCTGCCCTTTGCCTTTTGCCCCCAACCCTCAACCTTCTGCCCCCTATCTTCCATCTGCAATCCCAGGAATGCCCTGGATGGGGAGGTCTGAGTTTAGGGAGCACCCGTGGATGCTCTGATGATGGCCATGGGTCCCGAGGGGTGAGAAAGTGACAAGGGTGACCCAGTGTCCTGGGTGCACATATGAGTGGGGCAGCCGGGCCTAGCCAGAGCAGTGACAAACGCATGCACACATGTGTTCACCCACATACACGTGCATGCTCACATGCACAAACACTGCACACACGCACGTTGGCACTTCAAGGGGTGGAGGGTGCTGACTCTGGTCCTGGCTGACCCAGGCAGGGGCCCATTGTGATGGGTGTCATGACCTCACAGTGTCACTGGTGCTGAGCACTCGCCCACCTGTCCGCTTGCCGTCTCTATGTCTGGAGCTCTTAGAGATAAGACATAGAGGTGTCTGGTTCTGAGAAAAGGAAGTTTTGCTAAGTGAGAGACACAACTGACTCAACTGACTCAGGTGAGTGTGACCTGCTCTGTTCCTTCCCTGCTGACCTGGGTACAGTCATTACCTGGTGGGCAGTGCTAGCCTCTGGGCAGGTGCCGAGGAGGGTCATCCCTGAGCACTCACCAGGTGCCTGTTCTGCACTGACCTGGTGGACTCTGTGGGGTGGGTGCTGTCCCCGAATGTACCCATTCCACAAGAGAGATGTCTAGGGTCAGAGAGGAGGTGACTGGCCAAGAGACCCAGATGTGATCCTGGGCTGTGCTCTCAGCCCTGCGCATGCCCTGGTCTCTGTGGCCCTAGATTCCAAATCTGCCCAGGGTTTTCTGGCCCCTGATGGGGCAGAGTCTGGCCCTGAAAGAGCCACTGGGATGGAACTCCTATGGGTGTGGTGGAGGGAGGTGGTGCTCGGTCCAAGTCTGTGCCCTAAGCTGGGTGTCCGCAGGAGGAGGTCTCACCAACTCAGACTTCACGTGCGGTCACTGAGGGTCTCCGTGGGACCCACTGGACACATGGGGTCCCTTGTCTGGGAGTAGGGAGCCCTCTGCCTGTGGGCAGTTGTGGTAGAGGACCTTGAACACTGCTGCTCTGGGGCCTGGGCAGGGAGGACTTGGACAGTGGGGACCTGGTCAGGAAGGCCTGGTCACTGGGGGACTGGTCAGCGAGGACATGGTCAGTGGGGAATTGGTCATCAGGGGCCTGGTCAGCAGAGGCTTGGCCACTGGGGCTTAGTCAGTGAAAAACTGGTCAGTGGGGACATGGTCAGTTGGAGCCTGGTCATCAGGGTCCTGATCAGTGAGGACCTAGTCAGAAGGCCTGGTCACTGGGAAAACGGTCAGTGAAAGCCTGGCCGGCAGGGGTCTGGTTAGTGGGGGCCTGGCCAGATGGTTGCTTGGTGACCTCAGGCACGGGGTTTGTCCTTAGAGCCTCCTTGCCTCCATCCATAGCAGAAATGAGTCATGGCACCCTGGAAGGCTACTGGGAGGAGGAGGTGAAAAAATGTGTGGAATCCGACCTTGCCACTCACACCCAGCATTTTACAGTCTAGCTGAGTTCCCCCTAATGAGGGGCCCTGTCCTGTGCCCTCTACCCCCTAGCCCCCATCTGCATCTTCAGGACTGCCCCGTGTCGGGAGTTCTGAGGTTGGGGAGGACCCATGGATGCTCTGATGCTGGCCACAGGCCTCAAGGGAAGGTGACGCTGATTAAGACTTGATGAGCACGTGGGTGCACATGTAAGTGGGACAGCCAGCCCTGGCCAGAGACGCTACTCGTGCACACACATGTTCACCCACATAAACGTACATGCTCACCTGCACAAACACATTTTGACACCTTAGGGGCTGGAGGACACCGACTCTGGGCCCTCTTGACCTGGGCAATGGCCCATTATGATGGGTGCCATGACCTCAAAATGTCACTGGTGCTGAGTGACTGCCCACCTGCCCACCCACTCACCTCTGTGTTGTGCAGCACTTGCACATAAGACACACACAGGTGTCTGGTTCTGTGGTGCATGAACGACTTTTCTAAGCGAGAGACACAGCAGCCTGAGCAGACTCAGGTGAGTGACCTCTGGGCAGATGCCGAGGAGGGTCACCCCTGAGCACTCACCGGGTGCATGTTCTGCACTGACGGCGTGGACCATCCTCTCCTTTGTCCTCACAGAGACTCTGTGGCGATGGGTGCTGTCCCCAAATGTAGCCATTCCACAGGTGAGATGTGTAGAGTCAGAGAGGCGGTGACTGGCCCAGGACCCAGATGTGACCCGGGCCGTGCACTCAGCCCTACCCTTTGCCATGCTGGACTTCAGCTTTGACCGCTGAGGCCTCTCTACCCTAGATTCCAAATCTTCCTTGAGTTCTGGAATTCAATGAGGCAGGGTCTGGTCCTGGAAGAGCCACTGGGACAGAGCCCCTGTGGGTGGGGTGGAGGGTGAAATTCTTGGTCCAAGTCTGTGCCCTAAGCTTGGTCCCCACAGGAGGAGGTCTCACCAACTCAGACCTAAAGTGCAATCACTGATGGTTGCTGTGGGACCCACTGGACACATGGGGTCCTTCATCTAGGAGTGGGGTGGGGAGCCCTCTGCCCTCAGGCAGTTGTGGAAAATGAAGGAGCCCTGGAGGGCTGCCTGGAGGGTGACAATCGTCTCTCCTGGTCAAAGAGGCTTGGGGACTGGAACCCTCCTGCAGCGTCCCATTCTCTCTGTCTGGTCCTCTAGAGGCCTTGCCTTCTGTTTGCCCCGTGTATTCCTGGGGGGGACGGTTCCCCCAGGTGTTCTCTAGGACTAAGGCCCCAGCGTTCTCTTGTTCTTTCTTGGTGACCCAGGAAAACAAAGTCCCCTCCTGTATTGACAGCTGGGAATTGTGGTGTCCACCGTCCTCGACCTGCGATGGGGTCTCCATGAGCACAGAGGCTGCTCTGGAGTCAATAGATCATCTTTTCCCCAAACCAAACTGCTTGGCTGGCGTTGTTCCTGAAGCGGCTTCACTGGCCAGAGTGAGTGAGAATTGGGGTAGAACGGAGCAGTCACCAGATGTCTTGCTTCCTACAGAAAACTGATTATATTCCTGGTCCCTGAACGATCCTATAGAGACATCCAGTCCCTGACTCCACCTGCCTCCAGGTGCCCAGAACAGCCCATCGTGGGGACTTCACCCTCAGCAAGTGGACGCCGTTTGTCCTGCCAGGGCAGGTGTGTGTCTGCCTTGGGGTGTTCGGGGACAATAGGCCTCTCTGTCCAGGTCCCCGTGTGCTCAAATCCTCAGGAAGGAGCCCACCACTGGTTGGAGGCAAGGACTTCAGAGATCTAGTCAGGGGTGGGGCCACTGAGTCTGGCCCCTTGTCATCTGGGAGGGGTAGTGGAATGGGGCTCACCAGACTGGAGTGTGTCTGGGAGTGCAGTGCATGTGGTTTGGCTGTTCTCTGGAGCTCTTGGGTGCGGGAGAGCCTTGGGATGACTTTGTCTTGCAGGATGGAGATGGATGAGGACCCGGATAACCTGCCTGCCCAGGGGCAAGGCAATATCATCATTACTAAGTATGAGCAGGTACAAGTTGGGCCGCTCCCTCGAGGGAGGCAGGGCCTCGCCTCTCCCGCTGTGCCCTGGTCACAGGGTCCTGGGCTTCCTAAGATCACAGGGTGGGGAGGGGCTGCCCACATCCCTGGGCCTCCCACACCTCTCACCTTACCCCCACTATCCTGGCCTCCTCTGGGTTTCAGGGACACCGAGCTGGGGCAGCAGTGGACTTGGGGCATGAGCAGGTTGATGTTGGAAAATACACCAATAACCTCGGGATTGTGCAGTAAGTCCTCTGTCCCCCCGACCCCAGCCACCAATCTCACCTCAGGGATGGGTTTTGTTTTTAGAAAGGCCTCTCTGAAGCAGGACATGTCTCCCTGGCTGGGCCAACCTCCTCTCCAGGATCAGAACTCCTCCCAGGCTCTCCTGTCGGTCCAGCCTGTGGTCAGGGTTAGGGCACAGCCTCATGACACATTTAGGGAGCTCGGGAGAGGGGGTAGGGACAGAGAGGGGACTAGAGCAGGCCCGTGGGCTCTCAGCACTGTGGTCTCCAAGTAAGCTGGAGAGGAGGGGCAGCCTGAGGATCTGGCCCTGTTCCCTTGGGGCCTGCCTTGGTGAGATCTGAGGGTTGTGGCCACAGGGCAAGAGGGCACCTGGCCTGGCCTCTGGGCAGTTGTATAGCAGATCTCTGAGGGCTCAGGGGGCTCAGCCATGAGGAAGGGGCATAGGGACAGTGAGGGCCTTGGCCCTGGCCCTGGTAGGTTGTGGAAGAAGAAGGGCAGGGCCCTGGCCTGGGCTTCTCACTGAGGCCAGGGGGACAACAGAGCATGCAACTGAAGGCATGCAGGGAAGGGACCTGGGCCTGGTAATGGGAGCCCAGCCTGAAGCCGGCCCCTCAGGACTCACAGGATGGAGAGAGGGAGAAGCCTGGGGGAGGGGGGCAGGGTGAGCCCCTGAGACCTGCCACTTCTGGAAGGCACCTGAACCAAGCCAGACCCGGGTGGAGCTGACAGCCGGGGGAGGACAACAGATGGGGTGGGCAGGGAACAGTGGCTCACCTGGGACCCCTCAGTGGGGGAACTTGGTCAGTCCCCAAGGCTCTGCACGGCCCTCCAGAGATTCTGCTTCCTGCTGGCTCAGTCAGCACTGCGCAGGGTGGATGGAGGGGCCAAGTCAGGGCAGGCAGGACAGTAGGGGAGGACAGCCAAGCATCCCATGTCCTGGTTTTTGCAGTGGCTGGGAGGAGGCTGAGGGCTGAAGTCCAATGACTCTGAGAGCCAGCTGAGGCTGGAGCAGGAGTGCTGGGGCCAGCCCCACTGCCTGCAGGGCCCTTGGTCATCCTTGTTGCCCTGGATGTCTCCCCAGCAGTGCTGGGCAGCCCAGTCAGAGAGTGGCCAAGGCATGGGTGTGGACGGATCTGGGAGGTCTCACTCAGAAGTTCTGAAAGGACAAGGGTCACAGAAGGGCCAGGGTGGCCGGAGAGAGGGTCATAGTGTCTGGGCTGGGCAGGATGGGGGAAGATGGGGAGCAGGCAGGGTGAGCGGCCAGGATGCAGGGAGAGGCAGGTGCACGCTGGGAGGTCAGACCTTGCAAGGCCCATGGGGAGTGTCAGATGGGATGGGCTCCAGGTGCATCCTCAGGGCACTGGGCAGTTCTCAGGCCAGGCTCCCTGGACTCTGGTGGGTGATGTGGTCACTCCTGAGGTACTGCTGTTAGTCAGGGCTTGGCCACCCACCCTGGGTGGCACCCATCCCATCTCAGAACTGGACTTTCTTAGCGTCCACAGAGGGTGTCACCTCCAGCCCAGGAGGAGCAGCACCGTTGTGCAGCCCAAGGCACCCCACGGGCTCCAAGTGTCCCCCCCACCCAGGGCCAGCCTTGAGCTCCCTCTTCTCCAAGGTCCCAGTGCCTTGCTAGTGTCAGATCCGCAGGGAGGCCCTTGCCTTCCTTCTCTGTGCCTTGTCCCAGGCTGAGGCTTAGGGTGGATGGGGATAGGCTGGTCCTTCCCTGGGGCCCTCTCAGGGAGAGGGATGGCTCCTGGCCTGGGCAGGTCCTCAGCTCTGCCTGGGTTGCCTTACAGTGAGATGGAGCTGCCCCGCGTCAGTGCCCTGGAGGTGAAGGTAAGAGCCTGTGCCTGCTGCGTGGGAGGCTGCTTCAGGGACTGGGAATCGGGTGGTCGGTAAGGCAGAGGGGGTGGCCTGTGGGCCTGTGTGGTGGTGAGTGGGCCACGGCTGTCACTGGGAGGGGTGGCCTTTCCTGCTGGACTCTGTTCCCATGAGGGCTTGACCAAAACCCAAACCAAGAACTGCAGTCCTGGCTCAGAGTCCACTGCCTGTTTGAACCAAGACCCCAGCTGAAGGCTGGACCTGACCAAAACTTGGGGCATTTATGGCCTGAGGATGGCATATCGTGGCATCACCAGTCCAGACTACCAGCTCCAGTTCCTTCAGAGGGTCTCAGCCCCTGGGGCCTGCCCTTTCCTGGCTTCTTCAGGTTGGGTCCCTTCAGGGCCCCAAAGCCCTGGACCCAGCATCCACGGGCCACTGTCAGACGCCTGGCAGCTCCGCTAACTCCATCTTGGCTCATTTGACAGCAAAGACGCAAGGAAAGTAAACGTACCAACAAGTGGCAAAAGATGCTTGCAGACTGGACAAAATATAGGAGCACCAAGAAGGTAACATGGGGAGGAAGTGGCCCGCGTGACTGCTCTCTGCAGAGCCAGGAGACAGGCGCCCATGGTTGTGACCTGGCACCGTCTGCCTCTCAGTGGGTGGGTGGTACCCCATCCTTGCCATAGGACTGCAGGCCTGTTCGCCAGCTTTCCTCTGCGGGGTCGCCCCATGTCCTTTCTCACTGGAGTGTTCTTCTGTCTGTAGCTGTCTCAAAGAGTATACAAAGTCATTCCCCTGGCGGTACGGGGCCGGGCATGGTCACTTTTGCTAGATATTGACAGAATCAAGTCCCAGAACCCAGGCAAATATAAGGTAAGTCCCTCCCACACTCAGCTAGGGCAGTACAAACAAGCTAGACTGTATCAGGAGCCCAGGACTCCAGCTGGAGGGAACGTTGAGCCTGGGTTGGGGGTGGGGGCTGTGGTCAGACGCACATCCTGGGCATAGATGGTAACTCAGGCACCACAGGTGCGCTGGGCTCTGCTGACCCTCCCTGGCGTCAGAAACAAAGTAAAAAGGAGCTTTCTGCAGAAGGAAACCTTCCTTCCTTCCTTCCAGAAGTGCTGACTGTGGGATGACTGCCGTTTGGGGCAGGGAGTCTTTTGTCTGTTCTGAGGCTGCTTCCTCCTCTTGGCCCCGCCCTACAGGTCATGAAGGAGAAGGGCAAGAGGTCCTCCAGAATCATCCACTGCATCCAGCTAGATGTCAGCCACACCCTGCAGAAACACATGATGTTCATACAAAGATTCGGAGTCAAGTAAGGCCAATGGGGCTTGCAGGGGTCCCAGGGAAGATGGGGCAATCCAGAGGAATGAGGTTGTCCCCAGGGCAGAGGCCAGGGTCAACCAGGAGAGGTGCCAGAGCCACCAAGGGCTCTCCTGGCCCAGGGAGCAGCCGGCACCATGGACTGAGCACCTCCCGGCTCTAAGCCCTGGGCCGGGCTGGGACATGTAGGGCCAGAACCCAGGTGACTCCCAAGGAGATGGAAGGCAGAAAAAAAAAAGAGTCATGCAGATGGTGAAAAGTGCTCTCCATGACCCACAACTATCCAGGATAGGGACCCATGGGAAGGTGGCACGATGGCAGGGCTTGGGAGCCTTCCCAGGCAACACTGACTGCCCAAAATACTAGAAAGGATGCGGGGCCCCGGAAACTCTCATCCATGGCTGGTGGGAACGTGACAGGGCACAGCCATTTTGTAAGTCACATGGGCTGTGGCTCACAAAGCTCAGTGGCCTCTTACCACACATCCCCAAAGTGTGACAGATATTGGCCACACTGATTTGAAAACTGACGTCCAAGTAAAACCCACATGTGACGTTCACCGCTTGATTGGTTGTAACTCACACCCGGAGGCTACAGAGATGATCTTCAACATGGGAACTAAGGAGGAAGGGGGTTCCACTCTTCAGACAGAGGCGACTCAGTGAGGAAAAGGAACGAACCCCCAATGCCCGCAGGAACATGGGTGGATCTTAGATGAGTATTGCTGAGGGAATGACGCCAGACCCAACAGGCTACCACCATGGGATTCCAATTCATTGGCCATTCTGGGAAAGGGCAAACCATAGAGACAGAGAACAGATCAGGATGGCCAGGGGCTGACAGAGCCGGGAGACGTTGGCTGCAAAGGTGACATGCTGGGGACTTGGAAGATGAAGGAGCCGCTCTGGGAGGGGCTGCAGTGGTGGACGGGAGGCTCTGCACATTAGTTCAGAACCGTGGAACTGCACGTCCCAAAGACTGGACTTCTGTGTGTGCAAACTGAGAAAAAGGGGAAGAAAAAATCAACCAGAGTGAAAAATGATCACTGATCCAACTGTACACCTACGACATTGCATTGCAAGGAATGTGGATTTTACTGAAAAAAATTCCTAAAAACTCAGGTGTCCTAAAGAGCTCACTGCTTATTTGGGGGGATCATCTGAACCCAGAATTGTGTTCGTTATTTGGGTTTGTAGACAAAATGAAATTGACAGCGTCTGCACACAAAAAAACAAAACCCTCTTTCCCCTCTTTTCTAGGCAGCAGGAATTATGTGACATCCTCGTGGCCTATTCTGCATATAACCCTGCGAGTATTCCCGGGCAGCAATATTCCTGGGACATGTGCCCATATTCACAGGTATGGGTGTCTCTCGGGGGTGTTGCAACTTCTTGAAAATTCAGTGTTTGTCCACCAGGACGTAGTAGGCAGGACTTCAGCTCGCTGCTGGCAGAAAAGGGTTGAAGCCCAGACTCCTGGTGTCACATGGACCCAATCACCACGTCTCAGATGAAGAAATGACCTTCCCCTCCTGGTGTTGCCCCAAAGCCTAGGAGCTTGGCAGGGTCCCACACAGGATGGTCCTTGTAGGAGACAGGTTTGACAAGTTGCTGAGGTGCCTGATGGGCCAGGCACTTGTCATGAAATGAGTTTGCATCCTGGGGGAGCCTCTTCTTCACTGGAAACCTGGCAAGGATCCAATTTCCCCTTTGCCTGAACCCCATAGGAGCATAGCAGATAGGGAGGGGGGTCACCCAGGTGGCTGTTCCTGCTTGGCCCCCACTTTCCAGACCATTCCAGGCAGGGAGAGCTGCTGAGCTGACTGCATGAGCTGCCCACATGGAGGACCCAGCCACCCCTTATGTCCGGCAGGCAGCCCTTGGGCTGTTGCAGGACCTTTTGTGTGGTGGTCAGCGCCCCGCCGCCTGCCCTCGTGGCAGGTGCAGTTCACAGGTGCTGCCCCAGGCCTGGCACAGTGGCCTCCCCAGCCTGGCCCAGGGGAGGGAGCATGAACAATCCCTGACTGTGCCCTTTTGGGCCATGTGAGCTTGGACACTTGCTGCAGGAGTCCCCCCATGCTCCTTGTCAACTGAGTTGTGCGTGACCTGCTCAGTCCTCATGTCCAGTGCCAAGGGAGGGGTGCAGAGGCTGCACCTCAAATCCCCTGGGGCCTGAGGCAGGTGTCCCCAAAGACCTATGCCACCTCTGGTGACATAAGTCCTCCCAGGTGGCCTCAGTCCTCCTAGGTGACATCCTTCCACGGTGACTCTGGCTCTTGCAGGAGGTGGGCTACCACAGGGACCTGAGCCGCATCACTGCCATCCTCCTCCTGTGTCTGCCAGAGGAAGATGCTTTCTGGGCGCTTACCCAGTTGCTCGCTGGTGAGAGGCACTCCCTGCAGGTAGGTGGACAGCTGCCCCCGGGGCCTTACACAGCCATGCCAGGGGACAGCCACCCTGGCCAGTGACCCTGACTTCCAGGCAAGGTGCCTGCATTGTATCCCAGCTTGTTTGGAGTCTCCAGGATGTCCCTGCTGAGGTCCTACAGCAGCCTGGGTCTGGACAGGAACCCCCTCACCTCAAGTCAGACGCCTTTCATCCCTAACATCAGAGGGCATGGATACCTCCCCCCTGGCTGCCCTCTGTCGCCCGAAGCCAGCCCCAACTTTGTGCAGGCACCACTCACCTCCCTGAGTGTCTTCCTGCCTCCCAGATGGCTGTGCTCCCAGCCACCCTCCCTCCCTACAGATGGGCCAACAAAGCCAAGATGGAAGTGTCTGCCCATCCCATGTCCCCCAGCCTGACCCCCACATCCAAGAGATAGCCACATAGCCCCCAGCTCCCACCCTGTTCTCCCCACTGGCGCCTGCCTTGTGGTGTCAAATGCAGGCTGCCCTCCTGGCACCTGGACCCAGGAGGCCGCTAGGCAGTGCCTCCAGCCAGGGACCTCCTCCCCAGGGCTGAGGCTACATGCTGGGGTCACCACATGGGAGGGAGGGAGGCCTCGGGGTCTGGGGTCCCCTGCCCTGCCCAGCTCTTCCAGCTGATGCCTCCACATTTTGGGCGTGGGGTCTGGTGGGGTGATGGGTCGGGGGCTTCTCAGTATTCTACAGCCCAAATACTGCCCGGCTCGAGAGGCTCCTATCGCACCAGGAGCAGGTGCTGCACAAGTCCTTCCCAAAGATCATGAGACACCTGGTGAGTGGATGACACCCTCAGCTCCTAACCAGACGCCCTGGGCCCCATAGGCCAGGGGAGGCTCAAGTCCCTCATGGGGCTGGCAAGAGGCTGAGTCCCAGCCACGGCCTGACCTGGGATGGGGATTCCCCATAGATTCAGCGTTGGGTTTCCTTTTCCTGCCCTGGCAAAGGCAGAGGCGCTGGGACCAGGGCCGAGCTGCAGCTGAGCAGGGCTAAAAGAAGTGTGTCCACCGGGCGTCCGTGCATGGGGCAGGTGTTGGAGCCCTGGCCACCGCCCTGGGTTGTGCCATTAAGGAAGGTCTGCAGAGGGGCCTGGAAGTGGGAGGATTTCAGGGCAGCCCAGGGGGCCCTGAGCACGTCTGCTCCTCCCTTCAGGGCAAGGAAGGGCTGTGCATTGAGGGTTCCATGCTGACGAGGCTCCTCCGGTGTTTCCTTGATGGGGTAAGGAGGCACAGGGAGACCCCAGCCCTGGGACTCTCCTGCCCTGCAGTGCCCGGCACCCCCAGCCCAGGGGTCCAGCTCCCCCAGGAGGACAGGCAGGTCCCTGCAGGGCTCACAAGCCAGGATCTGCCCAAGAGGGGGCATCCCATGGCAGAGGCCAGGGCTCAGGCCCAGCCTCATGGGCAGACTGGGGCAGGACCCGACTTGCGAGGGCCCAGGGAAGCCCAAGTCCTCAGGAAGCCCTCTTTCCAGAAGCCACAGCGCAGTTGAGATGAGTCCCTCACAAGGAGCTACAGGACCTTGTCTGACTCAGTCTTTTGGGGGTCTCATCCCATGGAGAGGGGTCCCCAGCACTCCAGGGGCCTGAAACCCCAGTGGGCTCTGCTCAGGCCACTGGCCCCAGCTTGGAAAGGCCAGGTTCTCCCACACTTGCTGTCCCCACAGAAATCCTTCGGGCTCACCCTGAGACTGTGGGATGTGTTCATCTTGGAGGGCGCGCGGGTACTGACAGCCATGGTGCATGCATCATTCAAAATACACAGGAGTAAGTCCCGTGTGCCCGAGGGTGCTTGGGGGAACATGTGGGACAGACCCCGGCTGGCCTGAGGGAAGTGTCCTTACACTGCCTGCTCCATCCGGGTTGGGAGGTCTGGCCTGCTGGGCTGGGCAAGTCATGATGACACTGAGTCCATCCCCCACATGACCCAGATGAAAATCAGGAGTGTGGTGAGCACTTCCCTGCCCTGCCTTCCCCAACTGTAGCCTCCTGTGCACAGCTGAACCCCAGGGTGGCCAAAAAGGACCAGACATCACCCAGTGGGAGGTGGGCCTGGTAGAAATGGGGTGCAGGCACTGTCCCCTCCCAGGGAACCCTCCTGGCCTGATGCCCACCCTCTCCCTAGAGCACCTCATGAAGCTTTCCTGGAGCACTGTCTGGGAGTTTCAGGAGCGACTCTCTCAGAGCTGGGCCCTGGAGGACAACGCGGTCCTCAGGAACCTTCAAACCTCTATGAAGGAACTCACAAAAAAACACTGGGACCTGCCACCCCCAGGTGGGCTCTAGCACCAGGTCCCCTCTGGAGTCACCCTCTGGGGCAGTCAATGGTTGGGGGTGTCCTGGCCCCACCAGCCCTCCTACCTGGTCTTCCTCCTGCACCTCTTCTTCCTCCTCTTCCTCCTCTACTCCAAGAAAGTCAGGTGGGTCTGCCAGTCCTCAGGGCGCCGTGGCTCACACCTGTAATCCTAGCACTTTGGGAGGCCAGGTGGGTGGATTACGAGGTCAGGAGATCCAGACAATCCTGGCTAACACGGTGAAACCCCGTCTCTACTAAAAGTACAAAAAATTAGCTGGGCGTGGTAGCAGGCGCCTGTAGTCCCCAGCTACTCAGGAGGCTGAGGCAGGAGAATGGCGTGAACCCAGGAGGCGGGACTTGCAGTCAGCCGAGATCACACCACTGCACTCCAACCTGGGCGACAGAGCGAGGCTCTGTCAAATAAAAGAAAAGTCAGATAACAAAGGTTTGCCACAGAGGCATCTAAAAAAGTAGGGGGCCGAACTATTCAGAACTCAGAGGCTTCAGATTCGAAGATGAGGCCAAGCAGGAGACTCCTGACCCACTGAGGGCAAGGGAAATATGTGGGGTTGCTGGGAGAAGATGTCATAAAGGTCCACTCCTACCTCGTGGTATGTCACAGAAACACACACTTGTATAGCTGTGCACATCTTCTCTCCACCGATTATAGTATTTCTTTCCATTTGTGACTCCAATCACGCAGGGAGCTTGCTACAAAATGCACATTGCTATACCATAGCCTGGGGCTTGCAATCCAAGGCTGGCAAGGATTCCTGCACGTCAAGGGCCTCAGGTGACTTTCATGCACACCCAAGTCAGAAGGCTCTCCTGAATCCTGGATGTCACCTTCCTGCCCAAAAAAGGAGGAATGAGGGTCAACCAGCAGCAGACCAGTCACAAAAAGAGATGAAATGTGAGTGCATGGCCTTCCTGATACCCAGACAAAACTTTGGGCACAAAGCCAGGCTGCAGCTCTGGCCACTGACTTGGACCAGGGATGCCCCCATGCAGGCCGGTGTGCCCTGGCTGCTCTTGATACCCTCTGGCTCCTGACACCCTCTCTTCGGCTGCCTGCGTTAGGAAGGGAGAACCTGCCAGTTTTCAGAAGAAAATGTAGCTTTATTATAACATAGGAAAGACTGCAAGTTATTACGGGAGGAGGAGGAGGCCTGAAACAGCTCCTGAAAATGAGAGGGAAAAGGAAGGTGTAAATATGTTGGTAATAAAATCTCCAACCACAGCATAGTCATGAGAATGTTTTTGTTACAATTTTTGTTCTCAAGGTTATAGTAAACAAAACAGTCACTTGAATTGTCAAAAGAGCAGCAGTTTTGCACAATGAAAAGCATACACACCAAGCCAGAATACAATAGCACTCAGGTCTATATGTTGCAGTGGTCCTAGTGCCAGAGGAAACCTCCAGGGAGTTTGTAGTGACCCTCCAGGGAGCCCAGGCCCATGGAGGGCCCTGGGGCTGGAGGGAGGCCAGCAAACCACTCAGCTCAAAGCACTCCCTTCAGGCACCTGAAGAGGGAAAGCCCATGTGTCTTCCTGTGAAGCACTGAATGGGCAGCTGGCATCTCAGAAATGCAGGCGATTTTTCATACACTGGTGTGAATGAGTCTGGGGCACCCAGGGGGTCCCGCAGTGGTCAGACACACTTTGAAACAATCAACACCTACACAGGAGGTTACTAGGAAACAGGAAAAATGTTTTCCTGAATTTCATAGCAGATTGGGAGCTAAAGGAAGAGATTCCCAAGCCCATCATGGAAATATTTTGTTTTAACAAAGTAAATTCACAAGAGCACATCAAACACAAAACCTAATGCAAGGGGCAGTGCCCAGGGCCACTGCCTGCCTCCGGTGAGAAGTTCTTTAGCAGCAGTCACAGGGCAATGCTTAGAAAGGCAATGCCACAGTGAATAAGGGGGATTAACTTGGATCCAAAAGTGTAGGATAATGCCCACCAAGAACGCACGTGGCTCCATCTCTCTTCCCAGTTCTAATATTCTCAGAGCAGCAGCCACCCCTGAACACAAGGGGAGACAGGAAAGGGCCCAGGGGTGTGGGGATTTATTCCTGGTTTCTTTATTATTTTCCACTGGTCTGTGTGTCTGTTTTTATGCCAGTCCATTGCTGTTTTGATTGCTATAGTTCTGTAGTATAACTTGAAGTCAGGTAATGTGATGCCTCCAATTTTGTTCCTTTTGCTTACGGTAGCTTTGGCTATTTTGGGTCTTTTGTGGTTTGTTTGGATTATTTTTTCTACTTCTGTGAAGAATATCATTGGTATTTTGACAGGGATTGCATTGAATCTGTAGATTGCTTTGGGTAGTATAGACATTTTAACAATATTGATTCTTCCGATCTATGAACATGGAATATATGTCAATTGTGTGTGTTCTCTTCAATTTCCTGCATCAGTGCTTTATGGTTTTCTTTGTAGAGATTTTTCACTTCTTTGGTTAAGTTTATTCCTAAGTGTTTTGTTTTATTTATATCTATTATTAATGGGATTTCTATCTTAATTTCTTTTTTTAGATTGTTCACTGTTGGCGTAGAGAAATACTACTGATTTTCGTATGTTAATTTTGTATCCTGCAACTTAACTAAATTTGTTTAACTATTCTAATAGTTTTCTGGTGGAGTCTTTAGGTTTCTCCAAATAGAAGATTGTATCATCTGCAAACAAAGAGAATTTGAGGTTTTCCTTTCCAAGTTGGATGCAGGGCTGTTATTTTATTTCAGGCCATTTTCCAAGCTCAATGGTTTTTGTCAGAATTCAGTTCCTGTAGTTACAGGACTGAAGATTCTGGTTTCTTTTTGCCTGTCAATGGAGAGTTGTTCTCAACTCCTAGAGGCTGCCCACCATTCTATGGCATGCAGCCTTCCCCACAGCATGGTAATTGTTTACCATGGAAGAAAATCTTAGAAGAAATCTTCATATCACCTACCATACAGTTCCCTCTAAATTTCAAATGTTCATATTTTCCCTAAAGGCAAAATATATTTACTCCCTCTCAAAGATTTCATCTCATCATCAGCTCAAATCCAAAGTATTGTTATCTAAATCATATCATCTAATCACCTCAAAGTCCAAAATGGCCCCTAAACATCATAAACTTGAAGTTCAAAATCTTACCTTCTAAACGTTCTAAATCAGGTGCAGATGGGTACAAATCATTTAGTGCAGCTCCTGGGGGTACACTTTCAACTTGTGGACCTGTGAAGCTAAAGAAACAAGTTATTTTTTCTGACAATCTGTTTGGGTGAGCAGACCCAACACCAGATCTTGGGGGTTAGGGCTACAAAGTCTGGCGGAGTTAAAGGAATGAGACAAGAGTACATAGGTTGGGTCCAGGGGGCCAATGCTAGTATGGAGGCTGCAAAGGCTCTGATCTCTGGGAGCCCACACTATTTATTGGTAATTGAACAAAGAAGCAGGTGGTGAGGACATGCGGACGTGGGGGTAGACAGATGATGACATGAGGATGTGGGGGTAGAAAGATAGCAGTGCATCAAGCGTAGCTGTGACGGTTTAGCATATGCTCTGCTACTTGAGGTAAGGGAGAATAGATTCTTCTAATTCAAGACACAATCAATTTATGATCTTGGGAGAGCAAGAAGCAAGGGGCCAGCGAGTCTGGACACATTCCAGAGGCTACGAGGGGTTTTATTCCCTGAGCCCTGGGTGCTCTCCAAACCACAAGGGGTTTTATGCACTGGGCTTAGATTGTAGTGCAGCAGGGCAGCCTTCCACCCTTTGGCACAAAGCTTGGTGTTCCCTAGGCCACGAGGGGTTTTAGACCATGGACCCAGGACATGTTCCAAGACTCTTTTACATTATGTCAGACAAGCAAGCCCTGCCTCAGCCCTTCTACCAACACAATTCTAATATACATTACTGGACAGGCAGAGGATAACAGTTATGTGCATCTGGATAAAGATAGGTGGAGGAGGCTGGGCGTGGTGGCTCATACCTGTAATCCCAGCACTTTGGGAGGTCAAGGTGGGTGGATCACCTGAGGTCAGGAGTTTGAGAGCAGCCTGAGCAACATGGAGAAACCCCGTCTCTACTGAAGATACAAAATTAGCCAGGCGTGGTGGTACATGGAGGCTGAGGCAGGAGAACTGCTTGAACCTGGGAGGCAAAGGTTGCAGTGAGCCAAGATCACGCCATTGCACTCCAGCCTGGGTAACAAGAGCAAAACTCCGTGTAAAAAAAAAAAAAAAAATATATATATATATATATATATATATATACACATAGACACACACACACACACACACACACAATATGTTCACAAATTAACAAATGAGCCACAAATTGAAAGAGATTAAAAATTAAAGAAGCTATTTCATTGAATATTATACTGGTCATCACTGATGTTTGCCAAAATGTAAAGATTTCAGTTTCTTGAACATGTATGTTAATAAATTATAGATAAGAATACATGTATTTATAAATATATTTCAACAGTTTCACTTCCTCAGAATAGTGTTACAACTCAAGTATCAAAGAGGCCAATTGGGTCATGAACACATAGACTCAATGTTTATAATCTAATCTTTGTGGAAAAAAAATGCTCAAAAACCTAGAGATGTGAGCAATACCAGTAAAAGTTCTACCATTTGTCAAGATTGTTTAAAATGAGAATTTCTATTTCCCTGGTTGGCTGTTACTTTTCTGGAAGCCTGAGGAGAGGAGAAGCTGTCAGTGGAGGTCCCTGAAGTTACCCAGGCCCAGGAGAGACACAGCATCAGCTGACAACTGCAGTAAATGCCACTGAAGACCCTCACTGGGAAGAGGCTGCAGAACCGTGTCTGCCATGCTCGTGTTTTAAATGCTGGCCAAAATGAGTCAAGACTTCTTTTCCTTTTTTAAATAGAAGCATTTTCAGGTACTCAAAATATGTCACACAAGACTAATTTATTATGTTCGCCCTATATCATTTCTTTCTTAAACAATTTAAGCAGGAGTTATTTCACATACTGTATTTGGCAATCAGCTTTTGCTATTTTGAACCACTGAAGACAATAAATTTGTTTTCTTCCTCTTTTCTGTTTCTTTCTTTCTTTCTTTCTTTTCTTTTTTTTTTTTTTTGAGACAGAGTCTCGCTCTTGTCGCCCAGGCTGGAGAGCAGTGGTGCGATCTCAGCTCACTGCAGCCTCTGCCCTCGCTCGCTGCATCCCTCCCTTCTGCAGGTAAGATGCCAATATTTACCCTACTGACCGTGGCCAGTTCTTGGTATTGCTCAAGTCCCCTGGGCCTTCAGACTGGCGGGTGACTTCAAGGGAGCAACCATCCTGGGCCTCTCCTGGGACAAACACTTGCCTTCACCCACTATCGATGTCTTGCTCAGCCCTCAGAGGAGTGTGGTTGGGGTAGATTACTTCATGCCTTGATTCTGCCTTGCCGGAAACCACGGTGGCAGCAGGCTTGGATGTCACCAAGTCATCACGTTTCATGCTATTTCTGGAAGTTCTCGCCTTTGTGGCCTCGGAAAGGAAGGCGATCTGGTGCTTTGGGGAAGGCCCTCCGGATGCTCCTCCAGATGGTCTTCTTCAGGCCTTTTGCTCAGCATTTGTCTGATCAGTTCTGCCAGCTCTGGGCCATGATCTCTTGGCACTGGCGCGGCTTTCCTTCAATAATTCCATAAACTCCAGACTTCGTGTCTTTTGCATGGAAAGCACGCGGTGCCCATTTCATCGACACCGCACCCCGGAGTCCAAACGTCAGCCCTGCGGGTGTGGGGTTTGTTGGGGACAATTTCGGGCTCAGGTGCAGGGGGCGCTTCCCCAGCGCGGGCGCTTCCTGGGCTCCATCTGAGGCCGTGGGCTCCTGGCAGGAGGACCTGGAGCTTTCAGATCCCCGGAAAGGATGCATTTCCCCCACTCTTGGGCACAAGCTGCCCTTTGCTGGCGTTGGGCACGGATCATGGCCTCGCAGAAGCCCGCGACAGCGTGGAGCAGGTGGTGCCCCCGCCCGGGACTCCTGGTGGGTGATGGCTCCGGGAGGCCTTGGCTGGGACAGAGCGGGGCCTTCGGGTCGGTCAGCGGCCCGAGCCCGGCTGCGGCTTTCGGAGGCTTGGGTTTGGAAGACACCGCCTGCCATCCCGCGGCGCCTCTCGGGGTCCGCTCCCCCGGACTGGCCCTGCCCACCGCGCGCGCCTAGTAGCGGGCGGCCAGGAGTCAGTGGCGGTTACGGCCGGTGGGATGCCGGGTAGGAGGCTGCGCTGGAGCCCGCTGGGCAGCGCCGACCCCTAAGGCAGCCGGGCGGGTGAGCGAGCAGCGGCGTGGGCGGCTGAGTGGCTGAGGGGCTGAGGGGCTGGCAGCCTGGCCGGTCCCTGCCGCAGGGTCCACCGCACGTCACATGGCCGAATGCCCCGGGCTGCTTTCTCTCTGGGCTGTTTTCTTACTGTGAACCTCGTGGGCTCCTGCTCGGTGTCGTTCTTACTCTGTCTCTGTTTTTGCATTCTATTGGCAAGTATTTTATTTAGGATATTTTACTGATATAACTGAGGATGAACTGTGTTTTGCAGCATTTTGTTTTATTACGCGTTTTCGCCTAGATTTTGGTATCATTTTCACGCTGACTTGATTAAACATTTTGGAAACTTTCCTGGAACTGATAAATAGCTTTTATATGATCTTTTTCTTGAGGTAATAAAATAATTTACTTTGAAATCTCTCAGCCTAACAACTTTTGTGCTTTTGTTGTTTTGTGCAGAGGTGGGAAGACTCCTTTGCATTTTTGGTATAACTTCTGTGTTAATGATTTTGTTGTTTGTTTCGCAAAATCACTTAGTGATCCGTGTTTTCCAACTTAGAGTTAACATGCACCATTTTGCGAAATAAAAAAATGTCTCGTATATCTCTTTGTATGTCTCTTTTCGTTTGTCATATTTGGAATTGTCTTTATTTTTTTTATCATTAGTTTAAAGCAGGAATTTATTAAATATTCCAAAAAGACCGAAGTTTTACTTCATCTCCTAGGCATTCATTTTTCAGTGTGTTATTCACTGATTTCTCCATGTTCATTAATATTTGGAATAATTTATGTAAATTAATTATTGCTGTGTTACGAGCTTACGGAGCAACATTCTTTGTCTTCAGTATTTTAATGTATTTTTCTATTAAATATACTTCAGTCACTTATACCATATTTAGGATTATTTTCCTAATTCTAGACCTACTAATTATAAACTGGAATGCTGATAATTTTCCCTAAGCTTCAATTGTTTATAATTTATTAATTTATTTATGACAGATGGGCATAAAACTACTTTATTACAAAGATTTAATGATATATTGTGTAGAGATTTTATACTATGTGCTTGGACACAAACACTCTTAAATAATTGTTTATTTTTTCCACCTGCTTTTGACATAATGAAAGTGCATTTTTAATTTTTTAATTTTTTAATTTAGTTGTAACAGACTTTAGGATGTAATGGTCCCAGATTCTTTTGTTATCTGTTTTTTAGCCACATTGTTTATTCTGTTGTCATTATATAATATTTACACGCTGTATTAGTCTGCTCAGGCTGTTATAACAAAATACTATAAACAGTGCTTTCAACAACAGACATTTATTTTTCACAGCCCTGGAGGCTGGGAAGTCTGTGACCAAGACAATGGCTGATTTGGTTCTTGAACAGGCTTTCTGTCCTCTTCTTATAAGGGCATTAATTCCATCATAAGGACCCCACTCTCATGACCTCATGTAAACCTAATTACCTTCAAAGGCCCTATTTCCAAATCCCATCACACTGAGAGTTAGATCTTCAGCACATAAATTCTGGGGGAAACAAATGTTCATGCCATAACACACACTGCTGACCCTTTGTTTCCATTTCCGTAGTTGTTTAGTGTTATTATTTATAATATTTTGGAGGAATACTCTAATTATAGTATGGGTACTTATTAATTTTGTAATACAAAATGCATTTATTAAGCAGTGAAAATGCTAATAAAGTCATATAGTAGTTGCTTCCTATACTATATATATCTTGCGATATTTCAGGAAGATTTTGCATAATATATGTAATGCTATCATTCAAACATCTTTAATAAGTTGGTCAGAAAGAGAAGAATGTTTTCCATCTTCAACCAAACTAAGGATACATTCCAGGTCCAAATCACCAAATACATGAACTTAGATTTAAATGTTTGTAGTCAGGCATTCAACTGTTTAATTACAGTCCACCCGGAACACACATTTTATTCTCAGTTCTCATATCAGCAGGGCATTGATAACGTGTATTTGTCTAATGGCAAGTCCAAGCATTAGCTTTTGATAGCATCTTAACCCAATTTGACATTTCTGTGTGTGCTTAAGTGTCCAGACAAGCATTCACCAATGCTTTTTCTGATGTTGGAAATGTTCTCTCTGCTACGAAATGTGCTAACCACTACCCACATGTGGCTTTTGAGAAGTTGAAAGGTAGCTAGTGTGACTAACCAAATTTTTATATTATTGTAATTAATTTAAATTTAAATGTAGTAGCCATGTGTGGCTATTGGACAACGTGCCTCTAGGTCATTATCACTGGTATCTAGATAGATCAGACAATTCACAGAAGCCTCACACTTAACCCCATTCTTCTTAATGTCAAAGCATGGGGCCTGCTACTTCATCTCTCTACACTTTTGAATTATCACTCATTTTTTACCCTAACATAAGTCAAGGTAGATATTATGCCAAAAATTACAGAAAAGTAGTGACAGGCCAGGCCTGGTGGCTATAATCCCAGCACTTTGGGAGGCTGAGGTGGGTGGATCACGAGGTCAGGAGTTCGAGACCACGGTGAAACCCCGTCTCTACTAAAAAATACAAAAAATTAGCCGGGCGTGGTGGCGGGCGCCTGTAGTCCCAGCTACTCGGAGAGGCTGAGGCAGGAGAATGGCGTGAACCCGGGAGGCGGAGCTTGCAGTGAGCCGAGGTCGAGCCACTGCACTCCAGCCTGGGTGACAAAGCGAGACTCCGTCTCAAAAAAAAATAAAAAATAAAAAAAAAAAAATAAAATATGTGTGGAGACATATTGGTCCCTACTCTTCAAAGTAAAATTCAAGTGTATATGGATATATTATCTTTACCTTTGAAACCGAAAGTAAGGTAATATTCTAACTTTTGAAGGGATAATCATTCTAAGTTTTAACTATGAGAATATTTCTATCATTCACTTACCTATTTCACAATTCTGAGACAGCCTGAAGCAAAATGAACAAGAATAAACCATATGTATTAACATATATTACCTTATATAAAAATTATTTTGACTATACTTCTGCCCTTTATTAAGACATATGCCAACTAAATATTATTTTAAAGGAGCTATAGATGATGATGAAATAATTTTCAAGTACAGTTTTTAAAAAAGCTACATCTACTCTTGCTGCTCCTGTCATAGCCTAGATTTATAGCTAATTTTCATGAGTTACAGCTTTGTATTATACATCCCCCCAACCATGCCACTTCCCAGCTTTTAAAAGAACTTAACGATTTTTAATAGGAATGTAGACAAAGTATTGCTGCCTGTTATCAGAATTTACTGGCACCTTTGCCCACAAATTGGAGGTAAAATATGTCACTGTGACCCTTATTGGTATCCCTGATGTGTGACATCAATTGCACATTTTCTTTCCTCTGATTTTATGTGTATGTTTTGTAGATCAGATAAACCTGGGACATGTCGTCCAGGCACGGTGGCTCATGCCTGTAATCCCAGCTATTTGGGAGGCTGAGGCAGGAGAATGGCTTGAACCTGAGAGGTGGAGGTTGCAGTGAGCCAAGATTGCGCCATTGCACTCTAGCCTGGGGGAGAAGAGCAAAACTCCATCTCAAAAAAAACAAACCTGGGACATGTCAAAATTTCTCTAATGAAATACTTGTGTTTACCTAAAATAAATTCCTATTAGAACAATAAAAGTGAGAAACAAAACAAACGCAAAATGGAAACAATTTGTATAACCTGGCAAAAGACAGTAACATTAACCTATATTTAATGAACACATCAAAACTCAAACCAATAATTTATCATTGTAGTAAAAATATACAACAGAAATTATGAGATGGTTTCGTCAGTGAAAAGCACTGTGTATACAATCATTCCCTAGGTGACTTCATATTTCTCTAGCCCAATTCTAATAATTTGCTCATAATAGTATAAATGAAACTGTTTTCCAAATAATATTAATGTCTACCTTCGCCTATCACCATTGTGTCAATATTTGTGTGATTCTATAAAATTTAGAATGTCTAGAAGGATGCCTTTGCTTTTGCAATACAAAAAATGGCCTAACACAGATATAGATGATAAAGATATAGATAGTTAGGGGGTTGCATTTTGAAATTTATTTCTTCAAGGGACTTATTTCAAGTTTGAAATTATTCTGGTTTTAAAATTAACAAATGATAAACCTTATAGAATGATAACACAATTGTACATGTTATAAGGTCACAGGGTATATCAAATGATGAACTAATCATTTTGTGTTGAGGTTTGGTAGTATTTATTTATTTTTTATTTATTTATATATTTTTTTTACTGAGACTTCAATTTGAGAACAGTTTTTGTACGGAGGGGCCCTACCACTGCCGCTTACTGGGGCTGTTCTCAGACTGTGAGATTCTGCCCACACCAAGCCAGGATGAGAGTTTTATTCCTCATACTGCTCTCAGTACTTGTTTTGCATCCCATAATATCCCCCCAAAAGTTCATTTTTTATGCTGTTTGTTATTCGCTTACATTTAATACATGTATCAAAAACTCATTTTTTTTTTTTTGAGACAGAGTTTCGCTCTTTTTGCCCTGCCTAGAGTGCAATGGCGCGATATCGGCTCACCACAACCTCCGCCTCCTGGGTTCAAGCAACTCTCCTGCCTCAGCCTCCCAAGTAGCTGGGATTACAGGTGCCCGCCACCACGCCCGGCTAATTTTGTATTTTTAGTAGAGACAGTGTTTCATTATGTTGGTCAGACCAGCCTGGCCAACATGATAAAACACTGTCTCTACTAAAAATACAAAAATGAGCCAAGTGTGGTGGCACGTGCCTGTAATCCCAGCTACTAGGGAGGCTGAGGCAGGAGAGTTGCTTGAACCCAGGAGGCAGAGGTTGCAGAGAGCCGAGATTGTACCACTCTGCACTCCAGCCTGGGCAACAGTGAGACTCCATCTCAAAAAAAAAAAAAAAAAAAAAAAAGAATGTATAATAGTTCTCATTATCTCCCCAATAAATCTCTGCAGTAGAGATTTTTAACTTGTGAGGGAAGTACTGACCTTGTGAAGGAAATATAAGTGGTGAGGGAGGGAAGGTGAATTTGAAAACACCGTTTGGAATTATTGCACTTTAAAGGTAAAGCTGGCAGGTTTTCCATACACATCAGATCTGAAAATGTGTGTGTGTGTATGTGATGGAGAGATAGAGAGGGAATGAGAACCAGACAGATATAGAGAGAACTAAAAGGGGATACCAAGAATATTCAGCTGAGAAATTATAAAATGGGAGTTGCCACTAAACAGAAAGTGGAAGACCAAGTTTGGGGAGTACTGGTGACTCCATGTGGACATTCATTTTGAGATTCCTAAATGATACCCAAGTGAAGAAGTCAGACAGTGTTGGGTGTAGTCTAGTGTTGAGGTGTAATATGAAATATCAGGGAATTAAAGCATAAAAATTAGTAAGAAAGCAAAGATAAGAAAGATAAGTCCAAGTCCTGAGCCTAGTGGTTCTCTAACATTAAAAAAGTAGTAAAGATGAGAAGAAACCAGCAAAAAATGACCAGGAGTAATTATCAAAAATGTTGGGGAAAGTAGGTTAAGTGTCCTGGAATTCTATCAAAGAAAGTTTTGCAAAAACGAGGGAGAGATCGACTGTGTCAAATGCTGCTGATACATAAATTAAGACAAAGGCTGGGGAATTATGCTTTAATTAATAATTTAACAATGTGAACATGGTTTGTGCTTTGATAAGAGCAATTTTGTTGGAGTGAGTAGGTGAGAAACCATTTTGGAGTGGTGGCTCAAAGGAATGTCAGATCTCTGGATTCTTTTTTTTTTTGAGATGGAGTTTTGCTCTTGTTGCCCAGGCTGGAGTACAGTGGCACAATCTCAGTGCACTGCAACCTCCGCCTTCTGGTTTCAAGAGATTCTCCTGCCTCAGCCTCCCGAGTAGCTGGGATTACTGGCACACACCACCACACCCAGCTAATTTTTTGTAGTTTTTTAGTAGAGACGGGGTTTCACCCTGTTGACCAGGCTGGTCTCGAACTCCTGACTTCAGGTGATACACTCGCCTCAGCCTCCCAAAGGGCTGGGATTACAGGCGTGAGCCACTGCGCCCGGCCCTTTATCCAGTCTACTGTTGATGGACACCTAGGTTGATTTCATGTCTTTGCTATTGTGACTAGCACTGTGATGAACATAAGTGTGCATGTGTTTTTGGTAGAACAATTTCTTTTCTTTTGGATATATACCTAGTAATGGAATTGCTGGGTCAAATGGTAGTTCTGTTTTAAGTTCTTTGAGAAATCTCCAAATTGCTTTCCACAGTAGCTGAACTAATTTACATTTCCACCAAAAGTGTATTCCCTTTTCTCCACAGCCTTGTCAGCATCTGTTACTTTTTGACTTTTTATCAATAGCCGTTCTGACTGATGTGAGATGATGAAATCTTTAAAAGTGAAGCTCTATAGTCTTCCCCAGTTATTAGAAAGTGTTCTTTCTCAGCCACCTTGTAAGGAGAGCATCTTAGCCAGCCCAATTGCAGGTGCGAGTGACTCCCCAGAAAAGGAATTAGGTGAGGGATGATATGTGACATCGCTGTCATAAAAATGGCCATAACATGTGTCCCTAGGGCTGCTGTGTCTTTACGAGGCCATGTAATCTGTGAGGGGTGTTGCTCACTGAGTGCCAGCGTGCCCACCAGGACAGCCGCTGCAGGACTGGGTGCTGCATGTCCCTGTGGAGGGAGGTCACCACACAGCAATTCCTGAGGCATGGCTGGGCCTACTCTGCAAGCGTAAACTTGATGAGCTGTGCTTAAATAGCTAATTTGTGCTTGATTATGTGAATGCATTTTTTTCATATTTACTGTATGTATTTACTGTTTACCATTCTGGGCATTTTTCATGTATGGACTTGTTGGACCCTCACAGAGGTCCTGTGAGGTGGATGCACTCTGCAGGAGGAAACTGAGACACATGGCTTATGAGCAGGAAAGGCAAGAGGCAAGGCCAGGCAGGCAGCTCCAGAGCCCATGCCCTCAACCACCCTGACAGCTCTACCTTCTGCACATATCTAGTCAGATTTAGACCTTAGTCGTTTGTTTTTGTTTTTGTTTTGGTGCTGTCGCAATTGGTATTGTTTTTCTTATTACCAAATCCAATTGTTCAATCGGTATATGGGACAGCAATTGACTTTTGTATGCTGACTTTGTATCCTGAGACTTAGCTAAACCTGCATGTAAACAAACACTTTGGGATTTTCTAAGCAATCATGTCATCTGCAAATAAAGGCAGTTTTATGTCTTCCTTTCCAATCTGCATGCCATTTATTTTTTTTCCGTGCCTTTTTGCACTAGCTAGAACTTCCAACACCGTTTTTTGTTGTTGTTGTTTTTGGTTTTGTTTTTGAGATAGAGTCTGTGAAGCGGCACTCATGACAGGCAGGCTGGGCGCCGCCACCCCGAAAACTCCGAGGGAGGACCAGCCAGCCCCGGTTGGCGCTGGAGCTGCAGCGCCACCTGCAGGCCAAGGAGTCTTTTTCTGGGAGGCTGGAGCTGCAGATGCAGTGAAGTCACAGGTTCCGTGACGTCACAGGTGGGCAGGCGCACTGGTCTGTAACGGATTGGCTTGGCCTTACCCACGAGGCTTTGTGGTGGCTGTTGGCTTGGCGGTGGTCGCTTGGCTTGGCGTGGCAGTGATCGCTTGGCTTGGCATTTCTGGCTTGGCGGTCCTCCTTTCGCAGATTGGAAACCGCGGGCTATCCTGCTGGGAGGTTGTGGCCGAGGCAGTAGCTCGCTACTGATGGCCTCCTGGGGTGGAGAAAAGCGGGGAGGGGCTGAGGGGTCTCCGAAGCCGGCAGTCTACGCCACGAGGAAGACCCGTAGCGTCAGAAGCCAGGAGGACCAGTGGTACTTGGGCTACCCGGGGGACCAGTGGTCCTCGGGCTTCTCCTACAGCTGGTGGAAAAACAGCGTCGGCAGCGAGAGCAAGCACGGTGAGGGCGCCTTAGACCAGCCCCAGCACGACGTCCACCTGGAAGATCTTGGCGAGCTCCACAGAGCTGCCCGGTCGGGCGACGTCCCTGGGGTGGAGCACGTCTTGGCTCCTGGAGACACTGGCGTGGACAAGAGGGATAGGAAGAAGAGGTAATGGCCAGGCGAAGGATGCGGGCGCGCCGTCCTGTCGGGGACACTGGCTTTCTGGTGCCCGCAGGCCCCACGGCACCCGGGATGGGGAAACGTCAGAGGGGTCAGGGGCCCAGGCCTCTTAGTGAGACGGGATCAAATATAAATGATTATTACTATTGCAAAAGTGTTGGTCTACTTTACAGGAGTTTTCTTTAAAAATATTGCACTTCCCAACTGTGTTTATCCATTTTCTCAATTTATTCATCAAACATAAGCTGAATACCTATTATACAGCAGACATATTCTACTGTCACTCAGGTTCCTTCCATCCTTAAGAACTTCATGTTGGCCGGGCTCGGTGGCTCATGCCTGTAATCCCAGCACTTTGGGAGGCCGAGGAGGGCAGATCATGAGGTCAGAAGTTCGAGACCAGCCTGACCAACATGGTGAAACCCCGCCTGTTATGCTTTTGACTCAGCCTAGACTTAGCTAAGACCTTCATGATAAATTATCCTTTAGGCCCTCGGGGTTCAGTTCAAATAATGTTGCAGAAAGAGATGAGTTTCCTTTTTTCATTGCTACCAGATCTGTATGCTGAGGACCCTTTTCTTAGATCGTGGAATGTCCCATATTATCCTTTCCCAGATTTGTGACAGGAAGCCATCACCAGAATTCTGAGTCTCAAGTATGTTAGTTGGATTTAACAGAGCTAAGTCTCATCCATGACTCATGAATATCCATGTATAAAATGAGAGCTTTGGCAGGGCGCAGTGGCTCATGCCTGTAATCCCAGCAATTTGGGAGGCTAAGGTGGGCGGATCACGAGGTCAGGTGATTGAGAGCATCCTGGCTAACACGGTGAAACCCCGTCACTACTAAAAAATACAAAAAAAATAGCCGGGCGTGGTGGTGGGCGCCTGTAGTCCCAGCTACTCAGGAGGCTAAGGCAGGAGAATGGCATGAACCGGGGAGGCGGGATCGCGCCACTGCACTCCAGCCTGGGTGACAGAGCGAGACTCAGTCTAAAACAAACAAACAAACAAAACTTGCTTCAGCAGCAAACATATACTAAAATTGGAACAAAATGGAGAGAAATTAGCATGGCCCCTGCCTGCATAAGGATGATGCACAGATTTTTGAAGTGGTCCATATTTTGCGCAGTCACTAGAAGTTCATTTGACTATTTGCTGACTAGTTCCAAAGGCAGTGTGAGTCAAAGCAAACTGGGTATCACCTAATATTAAAATTGTGATTTTTCACTACAAAAATATGCAGTAAGGTGATCAATGGAGCTGAGTAACACGTGGGATGTTGTGTGCAAATATATTGTCAGTATGTATCTCAGAAATGAGAGAATGTCAACTTGCTTGTCTTTCATGGAACTGAAAAAAAAAAGTAGAATTTTGTTTTCCATGTCAGTTGGAGATGAACATGGGGATTGAGCATCCTTCTAACAAAGATCTGCTGATTCAGAGTTTGAGTCTGTATGGAACAGTAGTCCAAGCTAGGTCTTGACATCTATTAGCTTTCTCCCCTTGGCGTGATTGATGAGCTCAGCAATAGTGGACAGTGTTGCTATCTAGTTTGATGAAATAATATATTTATAAGTAAATTTAGTTACAAACTATGAACTAGCTGTGATGCCCCAAATTATAAGCCATAAAGAATAGAACTAATAAAGCTAGAACTTAATAACTGTTTTGGAAAACTGCAACATTTGAATATTAGAACCTCTGGAAAAAATACACATTGGGTTTTATTTGTGATTCCAAAACCATTTCCGCAATAAAGCTCAAGAACAAATTATTTCATTGCTTCACTGTTTCTCTGAGCATTTACAAAACGTTTTCTTGTTAAATCTTTAACAACCTAGTGAAATAAGGCAGTAAAATCCTTGCTTTTTAGAAGAATACATTGAGCCTAAGAGAAGCAACTTGTCAGAGAATAAATAGCTGCTGGTAATAGAGCTAGGACGCTTTCCATTATGCCAAGCTAATGTGAGTTAATTTACTGAGCTATATACTCCCTTCAATTCATGAGTACTTCATCTTTTTTTCTTCTTCAGAAGCTTAAAGAGAAGTTGGTAGAACTCACAAATTGAAGTATATGGGATAATTAAAGTTCTGATATTAACTCTGATATTGTTTGAAATACTCTAAAAGTTTAATATATTTGGTATTTTTCATTTGTTTTAAAATAGTAATTTCATTTATTACATTTTTATCCATAGCATTCAGCAACTAGTTCCTGAATATAAGGAAAAACAGACACCTGAAAGTCTTCCTCAAAATAACAATCCAGGTAAGACTTCTGATAGTGAATTATTTTTGGTGGTCCTACCATAGGTAAAAAAGAAGTAAGAGTAAGGAAGTTTTGATCATGAAAGAGCAGTTTTAAAAAATCTTTATTTTGATAGGTTAGATTTCTTGGTAGGTTAGATGACACAATTATTTAAAAAGTTAATTGTAGGTCATTTATTTTTTCAAACAATCTGGTCTGAAAAAAATTTAATTATGGTCCCTAAAATCCTATGTGATATTTTTGTATAAATAAGAAAAAGTTTTGTTTTTTTTTTGAGACGGAGTCTCGCTGTCGCCCAGGCTGGAGTGCAGTGGCACGATCTCGGCTCACTGCAGTCTCCACCCCCTGGGGTTCATGCCATTCTCTTGCCTCAGCCTCCAGAGTAGCTGGGACTACAGGCGCCCGCCACCCCGCCTGGCTAATTTTTCGTATTTTTAGTAGAGACGGGGTTTCACCGTGTTAGCCAGGATGGTCTCGATCTCCTGACCTCGTGATCCATCCGCCTCGGCCTCCCAAAGTGCTGGGATTACAGGCGTGAGCCACCGCGCCTGGCCAACAAAAAGATATTTTTAAGTTAGTAAGTTGTATGTTTTCTTTATAGTCACATTATAATGAATTAGACTTGTTATGAATTGGAACTTCTATTTAATTTTTAAAATAAATGACTTACGTTTAGTAAATGAATATCAATCACAATTGACCCTTAACAACGTGGAATTTAGGGATGCTTGATTCCCTCTGCAGTCAAACATCTGTGTATAACTTTTGACTCCCCCAAGAACGTAACTACTAATAGCTAACTGTTGACCAGCAGCCTTATTGATAACATAAACAGTCAATTAAGATATGTTTGGTATGGTATATGTATTAATATGCTGTATTCATACAATAAAGGAAGCTAGGGAAATAAACTGTTAAGAAAATCATAAGGCAGAAAAAATATGCTTACTGTTCATTAAATGCAAGTGGATCATTCTATAACTCTTCATCATAGTCTTCAAGTTGAGCAGGCTAAGGAGAAGGAGGAAGAGGAAGATTGGTCTTCGCTGTCTCAGGTGGCAGAGGTGGGAGAAAATCTGCTCATAAGTAGACCCCTGCAGTTCAAATCCGTGTTGTTCAAAGGCTAACTATATTACATAGTGATTTGTGTCACTAAAAAAAAAGAAATTAGTTTCAAAACTGGAAACTCAGCAATACCTTTCTGGCACCATAAACAAATGGCAATAAGAACTGTGAAATGGCCAGGTGTGCTGCCCACACCTGTAGTCCCAGCAAGTTGGGAGGCCTAGGTGGGAGGATCGCTTGTGTCCGGAAGTTCCAGACCAGCCTGGGTGACATAGTGAGACCACATCTCTACAAAAACAAATACAAAATTAGCTGGGTGTTTTGGTGCACACCTGTAATCCCAGCTACTTGGGAGACTGAGATGGGAGGATCGCTTGAGCCTGGGAGTCAAGGCTGTAGTGAGCTGTGATCATGATCACAACCTGGATGACAGAGTGAGACCCTGTCTCAGAAAAAAACAAAAACAAAAACACAAACAAAACCCTGCCAAACATACCCAATGTGCACTAATACTAATGGGAAATTATTTTTTAAAGATACCTTCTGAGTGCAGAAGTCAGAAAAGCAATTCCTTGTTGAGAAGAACAGGTCATGTTACATACTTATAAACCAACAAGGTGTCACTATTATTGACTTTCCCCCAATTTGAAATCGAATGAGGTATATTTACTTCATTAGAACAAGATGTGTTTTTCTACCTGCTGGTTAATTGCTATGTTAACAGTAATTTTGTTAGAACAAGATATGCAGTTACCATTAGCCAAAAGATTATCATAATAAATATTCAAATAGCCCAACTCTAGGCTCAACAAATTACAATGAAAGTATAAAAATGTTTCACAATAACAAAAAATGCTTCTGTGCTTCCAAGATGTGATGCCTAATGCATTGGACTATCTGAACTGTAAGAGGACACCTTTAATTTAGTACATATTAATCAAAGAACTTCTCTAAGTTAGGTTTTGCACGTTATGGGAGACAAACATGAAATAGACATAGTTTTGGTCTTTGAGGTGCTCATAATAGAATAGAGCTTTCTCTATTTAATTTCTGTGTTTTTTTCAACAGAATTTTCAAGGAAATCATTTATTCATTTGTCCACTTAACAAATAATTATCAAATGTCTTTTAGTACTAAGCATTTTTTTTCTAATGTTACAGAATACAGACATTTAAAAATACTGTTGGGGCCAGCACAGTGGTGCATGCCTGTAATCTCACCACTTTGGGAGGCTGAGATGGGAGGATCACTTGAGCCCAGAAGTTCGAGACCAGCCCGGGCAACATGACAAGACCTCATCTCTACTAAATTTTTTAAAAAAACAATAAAACATTAGCTGGGCATGGTTCCAGGTGCCTGTACTTCCAGCTACTTGGGAGGCTGAGGTGGGAGGATTGCTTGAGCCTGGGTGTTTGAGGCTACAGTGAGCTATGATCATGCCACTGCACTCGTGTCTGGGTAACAGAGTGAGACCCTGTCTCAAAAAAGAAAAAAAACAAACCAACAAAACCCAGGAGTTTGTTATTATCATTGTCACTTTAATTATTTGATGAATTATTTATTCAGTGCCTACTACTGTGTTAGATGCCCTCTGGAACCGTATAGTGATCATTTATTATGTTAAATATATGCCAGACACTGTATGTGATGAGGAATGAAAGCTGTAAAAAGGTGGGTAAGATTTAAGGTAAGCATGAAGAGTGAGTAGAACTTTTCTAGGTAAAGAGGCAGAAGGATGATGTGGGCAGAAGATTGTGTGTTTGGCAGAAGGAGCAGCGAGTGCAAAAGTAAGATGCTTGAGTGAACTTTGCAGGGTTTATGAGCAGTTCAGTTTTGCCAGTGCAAAACATATGAGATGTGAATGGTTGGGAATGAAGTGAATACCTAAGGCAAGCTCATGACAGACTTTTTTTTGAGACAAAGTCTCACTCTGTCACCCAGGCTGGAGTGCAGTGGCGTGCTCTTGGCTCACTGCAACCTCCGCCTCCCAAGTTCAAGTGATTCTCGTGCCTCAACCTCCCAGGTAGCTGGGATTACAGGCGCGAGCCACCATGCCCAGCTGATTTTTGTATTTTCAGTAGAGACAGGGTTTCGGCACGTTTGACAGGCTGGTCTCAAACTCCTGACCTCAAGTGATCCACCCACCTCGGCCTCTCAAGTGCTGGGATTACAGACGTGAGCCACCACTCCCTGCCCAGACTTTTTAATACTATAGAAATGAGTAGATCTCGGGTCGGGCATGGTGGCTTATGCCTATAATCCCAGCATTTTGGGAGGCCAAGGAGGGCAGATCACAAGGTCAGGAGATCGAGACCATCCTGGCCAACATGGTGAAACCTGTCTCTACTAAAAATACACATGAAAAATTAGCCGGACGTGGTGGAGCATGCCTACGGTCCCAGCTACTCAGGAGGCTGAGGCAGGAGAATCACTTGAACCTTGGAGGCAGAGGCTGCAGTGAGCCAAGATCGCACCACTGCACTCCAGCCTGGGTGACAGAGCAAGACTCTGTCTCAAAAAAAAAAAAAAAAGAAAAGAAAAGAAAAGAAAAAAGAAAGAAATGAGTAGATCTTTTCCTGTAGGCCATGGGAAATTTACCAGGTGGAATGCTTTGGGCTGTAAGTACTAGATGACCTAACTAACAGTGGCTAAAACAGTAGGGACCAGAGTTGTTTTGATGGTTCAGTGATAACACGGTGTTTTGTTCATGTCTGTTTTCATGGCTGACTAATTAGCAATAGCTCCAAACATCGTGGTCTCACCGACAATATCTTTACATGTTTCTTTTAGTTAGGGAGAAGACTCAGAAGGGTGCAGTTGACTTCCTGTAACATTTTATTGGCTGGGTCCTACCACATGCTCATTCCTAAACCAGGCACTGGGGAAGCAAATGTAATTACTATGATGAGCTTAGAATAATCATTTCTTCTTTTGGAGTGGGGAGGGCTATTGGCATGATAAATATCCAAATAGATGCGTGTTTCTCCAGCAAGACAGAACAGGGAATCGCTATTGGGTAGGGAGACAGCAATGTTTACTGTAGGGACTCATTGGAGTGGGGAGTCACATGATTAGATTTGAGTATTAGGGCAATCTGGTTATGGTATAAAGCAGGGATTGGCAAGCATTTTCTGTACAGGGCTTTTTCATGTGGTCTGTCATTCCTACTCAACCCTACCATTGAAGTATGAAAACAGTCATAAAAAGGCAAGCAAATATACATGACTGAGCTCCGGTAAAACTTTATTTACAAAACTATAAGGCAGACTGGATTTGCTCCATGGCCTGTAGTTTGCTGACCCCTCATATGGAGAGCAGCTGGAAGATAACCACATAAAGAGACAGGGAAACAAAAGAAACATTTGCATTTATCAGAGCTATAGTTTCCTTGTGCTGTCCTTAGACTAGTGTCAGTCTGTTGTAAGGTTTTCACCCATCCATGGTGAAATCAGTAAGGTTAAGGAGCTCAGTTATTCATTTAAAAATGTTGGTCTTTTTCTTGGCATGATGCCTTTTTCATTTATTTTACTTAAACTTTTTTTTTCATTTAAGAAATAACATTAATAGTTGTTTTTTCCCTATAAAAGCCAATACTTAAGAGCCCATGTTTAACTAGGAAATATAAGCATAAAATAAACGTGTCACAGTGGAAATATAAAGCAGATGCAGAAAAGAGGTACAGTTAATATGATTTAGTGACTGTTGAATGTAAAAAGATAGGGGATAGGGAGAAATCTCAGATGATTCTCAGGTTTCTGGCTTGTGCCCTAGCATTTAACCTGGACATGAGGGAGTAGGCAGTTTTCAGGTGTATAGAGGAGAGCAGCAGGTCAGCAGTCACGACTAACAGTTTTCTCTGCATTGCTGAGTTTACTGAAATGTCCATGTGGGATATTTTCAGTAGGTAATTGGATAAATTTTTATGGCTGGAGATGGAACTCTGAGGTTGGAGTTGCAGACTTGGAATAACTGAGGCAAAGTTGTAGATCTGAGTGAGCTTGTCCATGATGGGAAAGGTATAGAATGAGCAGAGGGCCAGTGACAGAACCCTGGGAATATCAGCATTTCCCAGAGGAATTAGGAAAGAAGCCTGAGCCGTGGCTAAAGAAAAAGAGGAGAGGAATCATAAAGTGATGTTGCAAAAAGTTACAAAGGTGAGAATTTCAAGGAGGGAGTATCAATTCTAACCAGTAAGATTACTAAAAAGTAAAGTGAGTTAAGCTTTTAAAAGCCTTCAGTGGCACTGTCTTCTAAAGAACAATCATAGAGTTGTGGGGTTCGCTGTTTATGTGATCAGTACTTCTGATGTTCAAATGTGGAAGAATACACCTACCAAGATCCTACCTAACTATTGTAACTGCAGCAGCTCCCTGTACAGGATCAGGGAAAATGGTCAAGACTGGTGAGTTAATGTACCACCATTTTCCTAGAATTGTCTAAACCTAAGGTCATATGTGAGGCAAAGTGTAGTCTTTCTTACCTGCTTTTTTGTGGAAATGCTTGTTTGGTACTCAAGTCCTTGATAGGCTCTTCTGAATGCATTCCCAAACAAACATCTGACAGCAACAACTGGAAGCCACCACCAGATGCACGTATATATCCTTCCTCTGACATGGAATCATAATACAGCCATGTTGTGACACAATTTCAGGTTTTGATTAGAAATAGTTTACAGGCCAGCAGTTTAGACAAACTGACATTTAAAAAATATTTTATTGCAGGAAACTAATATAATGTCCTCGAGAAAAATATAAAGCGAAATGCTGAATATAGCAGTTCTCAGTACTTGGGGTTTTGGTCACATCAGGAGAAAAGTCAGTGCCTGACTCCTTTTGTTAGTGCAGTTCCCTTTTCATTTACCCTCTTGTGATATTTCTGCTTTTACTGCTTCCTTTTGAATTCCATTCCTAAAGAAAATACTATTAGAACACATTTCAAATGCACTTCTTTATATCTGCACCACAATGACACAATGATGATGGTCTGCCAAGATTTTAAGTGTCTTCTGGGTTGTCAAATACAAATTGTTTTATCTGACATAGTTTAAATGTGAAGTGCTTTTCTGGTATTACATTTCTTCAGAAATTGGTCATCTGTGATTTAACTAGAATATGTGGTCAATTGGATTACCACATTTTTAACCATCTATACATAAGATGTCTCTTCTCCCGGCCAGATAAGTTAAAAGTCCTGTTGATCCTTACTGATCAGTTCCACTATTTGCAGGGTTTTTTTGGACTTTTTTTGTTGTTGTTGTTGAGACGGAGTCTCGCTCTTCCACCCAGGCGGGACTGCAGTGGCGCTATCTCGGCTCACTGCAAGCTCCGCCTCCCGGGTTCACGCCATTCTCCTGCCTCAGCCTCCTGAGTAGCTGGGATTACAGGCGCCCGCCACTGCGCCCGGCTAAATTTTTGTATTTTTAGTAGGGACGGGGTTTCACCGTGTTAGCCAGGATGGTCTCCATCTCCTGACCTCGTGATCCACCCGCCTCGGCCTCCCAGAGTGCTGGGATTACAGGCGTGAGCCGCCGCGCCCGGCCTGGACTTTTTTTTTTGAACGGGTGTGATTATAGCACACTGCAGCTTTAGTTCCTAGCCTCAAGCAATCGTTCTGCCTCAGCCTCCTGAGTAGGTGGAACAACAGATGTGTGCTACTGCACCTGGCCTGCTGCACAATTATTATAAAAATGAATTAAATCCTACCTAGTGGGAGAAAATTGACTGTGATCTTATAATTTTTTGTTCCAGAAACTTTTATACTGTAGAATATATTGTCAGTCATTAAGATTTTCTATTTTTAATTGGGTTAAAATAGGATTGTTGCTTTTTAAAATTACTTTCTGACATCATTGTTTCATGCATTTTTAATGCCTTTAGTCCAGTGGATATAGCAGTACAGGAATCTCCAAGGCAAATGTCAAAAAATAAAAAATAAGCAGATTAGGGAAAGGTATTCTGTGAAATTACCTTCTGATTGTAGTCACATTAACACATCAACTTAAACAATAAAAAATTGTATAATGCAATTGTATCAGGGGTTCCCAAGACCCCCTTCACTGAGGTTTGGTAATTCACTGAGAAGGACTCACAGGACTCAGCAGATAGTCATACTTGGGGCTTTCATTTATTACATTTAATACAGCAAAAAGACACAAAGCAACATTCGAGAAAGGAAAAGGTGCGTGTGTCAAAGTCTGGAGGAAGCCAGGCACAAGCTACAGGAGTCATCTCCTGTGTAGCTAGCAGGATATGCTTAATTCCCCCAGCCTCAAATTTTGACGACACATGTGCAATGTTGTCTACCTTACCAGAGTTTCATTAGAGGCTCAGCACCCATGTTTTCGATGGAGGCTAGTCACATAGGCAACCTCTCCTCTCCCTCACATGTAACAAAACTCTAGACTCCCAGGAGGAAATTAATTGTTCATAGTAAACCACATTTGCACAAACAGTTTAGGCACAGTGAGCCACTCCCTTCTTCTAAGTTAGGGAATGCTGGGAACCCTCCCAAATTCAAGGTCCCAAACACCAGCCAAGGACTAGCCTTGCAAGCAAGCCTTTCTAAGGATGGGTGTCTCATGCCTGCTATATGAAATCTTTGCTGCCCAGCAGCTATGCCCCTGAGTAAATTTTTGGTGTTATCTTAAAATTTTATATAATATAATAGCAAATAATATGATAGACCATAACATGGTACTGGTTTCAGTTGCATCATTCATATTAAATAGCAAGGCTGCTTACAGTTTTGACATTTGGTGAATACTTAACAGGTATTGGTACATAAGTTACTATGGCAATATTAAGTAATTATAATCCGTCCTTCTTATCTGATTAACCTTTCAGTAAAATTGTGGGATAAAGTAGGCATAATAAGTTCTGATTTAAAATTAGAATAAAAATTGTCTTTCATTTTATTTTCATGGATGGACCAGTTTTGATTCATATTGTACTAGATCCCTGTTTACAATTATGAAATAAGATCAGATATTCAATCATTTTTGTGAATTTTTTTTGCCTAAGTATACAATTAAAATTAATTGCTTTATGTGTTTTTATATGCTTCAATTTGGGAGATAGTACTCATATTCTGTTACCTTGATCTTTAGTGATTTGCAATTTTCAAGGTGACTCTGTCTTTTTATAATTTAGGGTAATAGCAAGTTCAGTGAGTATGTGCTTTAAAATTAATAATATTATTTTCTGAGCAGTTTTAGATTCACAGCAAAATTGAGAAGGTACAGAGATTTTCCATATTCCCCATGACCCCTGACATATGAATAGCCTCCCTCATTATCAGTACCCCCCATCGGAGTTCATCAGAGTTGAGGAATCTACCTTTACAGATACATCACCCCCAAGGTCCACAGTCTACGTTAGGGTTCACTCTTGGTGTTGTACATTCTACGGTGTTGGACAAATGTGTGATGGCATGTATATACCCTTGTAGTATCACAGACAAAATAGTTTCACTGCCCTAAATATCCTCTGTCCTCCACTGTTTCGTCTCTTCCTCTCCACTGGTTTCTGGCAACCATTGGTCTTTTTGGTGTCTCAGTAGTTTTGCTTTTTCCAGACTAGTCATATAGTTGGAATAAAACAGTGGTGGATATCTTTTTGAATATTTAAACAATAAAGTTCCATGGTAATTTGATTCTGTCATTTTAGATGTTCTTTGTCCTTGCGTTTGTTTTCCTCATGTTGTGTTCATCAGAACAGGATCTGATGGCATATGATTTGACGTGCTGAGAAAGCGTGATCTCTGTAGACGTTTGCCACGTAACGGGGAGGGTGGGGAAAAATGGCATCATGCAGTATTCCACAGCACTAACTGGACCATTGTGCTCTAGGAGATGGGTCCAGATAGACTCTAGCGATGGGACGGGATAATCTCAAGAGCTGGCCTTTATAAAACTAGAATCACAAAGTCTTGCATACTTACCTTGCACTTAAAAAGAAGATCAGGCAGTGAACACTACAGGTGAATAAATATGTTCCTCTCTGGTTCTCTTCCTTTTAGGGATGAGCTTGAAAACCGTCTATATTATTAGAATATGGCTCATCTACAACTAAATGCTCTGTCATAGGAAATGCCAGTGTTTTTCTTTACAATAAATGAAAAATAATTTTGTTTTCACCAGAGAGAGTAACAACTGTTGGCAATTCTGGCAGCTTGAGTGAGCTGATAGTTCTGTTCATATATATTTTTCATACCAGGTAGTACTCCCTGGCAACCTGCCACCACTGTGGAAGTGTTTCTTCTTAAGCTTCTCACTGAATGAACGGTGTGGCTCAGAGTGAATAAGCTCTTTAAGGGAGTGATCTTTCCAGTGGTTCTGTCCATAGGAGGTAAAATGGGAGGTGAATTTGAGCCTTGTTTGTGCTAGGGAAAATAGCTAGAACTCAGTAAACATTGCCAGCATCTGCCCCAGAAGAGGATTAGTGAGAGTGAGTACACTGATCTCCCTTGAGCTCTTCTCCACTGGCAGCTGAAAAGTCTTTGCAAAGATCCTTGTCCCTGGTCTCTTCCCTATGTTTTGCCACATAACACAGCACAGCACCCATAGACCTACACAACAAAATGTACAGTTTTCCCCCCTTATCCATGGGGGTTATGTTCCAAGACCCCCAGTGAATGCCTGGAACTGTGGATAGTACTGAACCCTAGATATGCAGTGTCAGGATAGAAGGAAGAGGATAAGAGTAAAAGGGGGAATAAAGAATGTGGAAGGCAGAGAGTACAGAGAGTAAATGAAGGGAAAAGAAGCAAGTGGATATGATGGAGGGTGGTAAAATGAGATAATACTTCAAAAGAAGAGTGGGGTATTAGAAAGGTGGAAAGAATATAAGGTGAACGTGCAGCACCAAAACTTATCAGATAAGACAAACTTTACTTGCCAATATGTTAGTTGTGCTTTAAGTTTAATTATTTCATCATAGTGTGGCTATACTGATGATTTTAAGCCAGTCAGATATTCTGGTCAGCAAATCATGTGTGTGTGTGTTTTGATTATCAAAAACAAAGAAAGCAATTAATCACCCTTAATAACTATATGGTGGACACAGTCTTTTAAAACATTGATTCTGAAACTTTTTGGCCTGGGGTTCGTTTTATATGATTAAATATTATTGCCTAGAGGTAACCAACACCCTGAATTAAGAATTTATTATGTCCATTCCCTTTTAAAACATTTCATTACATATGTGTATGGTCATAAATAATATGTAGAATTTGTTTTCATGTCCTAAAATTGTATATAAATTGTTTTACACTCTACATATTTTGCAACTTTCTTTTGTCTGGTCACATTACATTTTTGAGGTCAGTCCTTATTGACACAGGAAGCTCTGGTTTTCTATCAAATGACTGGATCTCAAACTCTCTTCATAATGATAAATAAATAATTAAAATAAAGAAAAATTATTGCAAATTCCAAAGAGCTTTTATTTAAGTCGGTTGTGTCTTTTGATATTTACTATTTTAGAAATAAAAACTAAAATATTTTAAAAACAAGCATGCGGCCGGGCGTGGTGACTCACGCCTGTAATGCCAGCACTTTGGGAGGCCGAGGCGGGCGGATCACGAGGTCAGGAGATCGAGACCATCCTGGCTAACACGGTGAAACCCCGTCTCTACTGAAAATACAAAAAATTAGCCGGGCGTGGTGGAGGGCGCCGGTAGTCCCAGCTACTCGGGAGGCTGAGGCAGAGAATGGCGTGAACCCGGCAGGCGGAGCTTGCAGTGAGCCAAGATCGCGCCACTGCACTCCAGGCTGGGTGACAGAGTGAGACTCCATCTCAAAAAACAAACAAATGAACAAAAAAAAAACAAGCACGCACAGCCATACATTCCAATAGCCTTTAGAACTATGACCCATTCACCATTAGAGCTATGATGTTATGACACACCATGTCTATGAAAAGCTCCACTGTACACGTGAAACAGAATGAGAGTGAAAATGGCAAATAACATTTTGTGTTATTTGACGTCTTGGCCCCTCATCTGGATCTTGAACTCCAGGGATTCTCAGATCATAATTGAGAGTCAACATTTTAAACCATATATGTGGTTGTGGATAAATGCACCCTTTATGATGAAATGGACTTTAAACTTTCACTTATGTGTTTTTGGCTTTTTTCTTTCACGTGTCTTAAAAAATTTAAATCTCAGGCTGGGCGCGGTGGCTCACGCCTGTAATCCCAGCACTTTGTGAGGCCAAGGCAGGCGGATCATGAGGTCAGGAGATTGAGACCATTCTGGCTAACGCGGTGAAACCCCGTCTCTACTAAAAATAAAAAAAAATTAGCCGGGCGTAGTGGCAGGCGCCTGTAGCCCCAGCTACTCAGGAGGCTGAGGCAGGAGAATGGCGTGAACCCGGGAGGTGGAGCTTGCAGTGAGCCGAGATTGCACCATTGCACTCCAGCCTGGGTGACAGAGCGAGACTCCGTCTCAAAAAATAAAAAAAAATTTAAATCCGAACAATTTTGTTTATACAGTAAAAAGGAAAATATTTTTGTTATGTATTCCTTTCCTGTCTCGTGGCACTGTGTGCTATTTGGATCTAGTGTGGTCCTAGACTAATCCTGTTCTCACATGGGAACAGTTAGAGCCCTTACGGCTCTTATTTTGCAAATAAATGTATGAAGTTTATCCAAGTATTTGAAAGGAAATTCTGAAGATAGTGGTGCATTGAGGAAAGACCATCTCATTGTAATTAAAATAGTTTTAAAAGTATATTTATTATGAGTTTTTGTAAATCCTGTGTCTCTACAATACATACATACAATGCTGTCATGTATATTTAAGCTTAAAATGGTTAGACATAAATTCTGTTTTAAAAAATGTATATCCACGAAGAATCTTAATGGAAAGCAAAATATGTAATAGAGACTGCTGAGTGAATAAAAGTAAGTAATAGTAAACAGTAAAAATGTAGAAAAATGAGAGATGATAGTTAATTAAACTTACCTGAATGAATTGTAAGCATAGGACATGTAAAATATAATAAGCCTGAATGCATAGTGTGTTGTGGGAGAGAGCAGGATGTGGGACTGTTTCTGTGAAGAAAGCATGTATACAAGTTAGTCAAATTATTGTGTTATTTACATCCTAAAAATGAAAACTTCATTTTCGGATTTTTCAGATTGGCATCCTACTAATTTGACCCTTAGTGATGAGACTTGTCAGAGATCCAAGAATCTGAAAGTTGATGATAAATGTCCATCTGTATCACCATCAATGCCTGAAAATCAGTCAGCAACCAAAGAACTGGGACAGATGAACTTAACAGAACGAGAAAAGATGGACACTGGAGTTGTACTTCTCTCAGGGAATGATACTCTCCATGACCTGTGCCAATCACAGCTACCAGAAAACAAAGAGAGCAAAGAAGGTAACAAAGAAGCATAGAGAATTCAGTCCTAGAGTGCCTCTGCTTGGCTGCATAGAGCTATAGTTCTGACTTAAAAAAAACTTTTTCTGGTAAAATGTGCTTTGTGTTTACTCACCTTTTGCACTGAACAGAATACCTTTTGGCAGGATATTTGTGTTCTTCCTTTAACCAAAGCAACATCTAGATAACAGAGAATTAGGGGAAAGCATGATTTTCTTTAGGAAGTAGGATTATATTTAGAATATAGGGACTAAGTATGTTTAGGGACTAACATAGGATTATATTTAGGATAACTTAGTAGAGACCTAAAGATTGCTGACTCAAACACAATGTGGTTTCTTTGCTTTATTTTTACAGCTCTGAATTCACAGCTGTTAGTTATAACTATATGCACTATAATTTAAAAGACACCTTCCCACACCTGTAATCTCAGCACTTTAGGAGGCCGAGGTGGGTGGATCACGAGGTCAGTAGTTCGAGACCAGCCTGGCCAATATGGTGAAACCCCATCTCTACTAAAAATACAAAAAAAACTAGCCGGGCATGGTGGTGAACGCCTGTAGTCCCAGCTACTCAGGAGGCTGAAGCAGGAGAATCGCTGGAACCCAGAAGGTGGAGGTTGCAGTGAGCCGAGATTGCGCCACTGCACTCCAACCTGGGCAATAGAGGAAGACTCCGTCTCAAAAAACAAAAACAAAAAAACACCTTCCAAAAGCAAATATTAAGTGACTTCCTATCGTTTCTATGACTTTATGTATTATAGAATTGACTTTCCAAGTCAGTAATTAATGAGACTTATTGAGAATTTGCTGCATAGTATCTCCTTGGCTGTGTCGACATGAGCTACCACCTTGCGTTAATAAATGTGTTCGCTAGGGATGTTGGTTTTGGCATTGACAGTGTTCTATCACCAATGCAAATAAGACCAGGGACCACTCTTGAGAACATTAATGTCCAAGCATCTTAAAATTATACATAAGGCTTTCATAATGTGACTTCTGCTCAGCTCTCCATCTTTAGCCCTTTCCCCCGTGTGCCCTTTCTCTGGTCTTACTGAACTGCTGGTCCTGTCCTGCTGACCCATCCTTTGACTGCAGGCAAACACATACACTCTTTCAGGCCTCTTTCTGCCTTTTGTTGCTGCCTGTCATGCTCTCACTCTTTCCTGTCCCCTACCCCTTCTAATTAGGCTAGCCTCACTCTTCAAGCCTCAGCTCGGGCAGGATCTCTAGAAAAGTCATCTCTGACATGCTTTCTTTTCACTCTTTAAATCCTAGTGCCTAGCACGTAGCAAGACTCAATACATAATTGCTGAGTAAAATAGATAATGACTCTTTGTACAAAGATGATTTTCAAGATTGTTTCCTACAGTCAAGGAGCAAAGGGAATAGACATGTAAAGCAATAATTGACAGTTCGGGTGGTGGAGATGCAGTAGAAAAATCAGTAAAGTTCTAGGGCAGCCCTAAGGAAGGAGATACCTAGATACCTGTTTACCTGGGGAAAGATGAGGATGAGGGTCAACTTCACCTAGCAGTCTGTTTTTTATTTTATGTATTTTATTTATTTATTTTTAGCAGTCTGTTTTAAAAGATGAAAATATGAATACATTTGTCAGAATAATACAGGGAACCATTTCAGATGTTAGGAAGAGGTTGTACACCAATAAAGGTGTCCACAGTCATTTTGGAAATCATTAATAAGGTACTATTATGAAGTGGAGAACAGTATGCAGCATTGCCTGATAATATTGCTACTGCATTCCAAAATTTTGTTTTGTTTGTGATGGCTTTGTTCATTGATGTTGGGTGGATGAATCTGTGAGTGAATCTTCAACATGATTGTATTTCTTTAACCTGGTGGCATCTAGTGTCTCCCAGAAAGTGGTTTGTTGAAGTTTTGGAGAATTAGAAGTATTTCTTAAAGAAGTAAGTATTCCACTAAAGATCAAGCTTCATTTAAACTCTCAATTTATCCAGTCTATCATTGTTGGACATTTGGGTTGGTTCCAAGTCTTTGCTATTGTGAATAATGCCGCAATAAACATACGTGTGCATGTGTCTTTATAGCAGCATGATTTATAGTCATTTGGGTATATACCCAGTAATGGGATGGCTGGGTCAAATGGTATTTCTAGTTCTAGATCCCTGAGGAATCGCCACACTGACTTCCACAATGGTTGAACTAGTTTACAGTCCCACCAACAGTGTAAAAGTGTTCCTATTTCTCCACATCCTCTCCAGCACCTGTTGTTTCCTGACTTTTTAATGATTGCCATTCTAACTGGGGTGAGATGATATCTCATAGTGGTTTTGATTTGCATTTCTCTGATGGCCAGTGATGATGAGCATTTTTTCATGTGTTTTTTGGCTGCATAAATGTCTTCTTTTGAGAAGTGCCTGTTCATGTCCTTCGCCCACTTTTTGATGGGGTTGTTTGTTTTTTTCTTGTAAATTTGTTTGAGTTCACTGTAGATTCTGGATATTAGCCCTTTGTCAGATGAGTAGGTTGCGAAAATTTTCTCCCATGTTGTAGGTTGCCTATTCGCTCTGATGGTAGTTTCTTTTGCTGTGCAGAAGCTCTTTAGTTTAAGAAAATGTGGCACATATACACCATGGAATACTATGCAGCCATAAAAAATGATGAGTTCATATCCTTTGTAGGGACATGGATGAAATTGGAAACCATCATTCTCAGTAAACTATCGCAAGAACAAAAAACCAAACACCGCATATTCTCACTCATAGGTGGGAATTGAACAATGAGATCACATGGACACAGGAAGGGGAATATCATACTCTGGGGACTGTGGTGGGGAGGGGGGAGGGGGGAGGGATAGCATTGGGAGATATACCTAATGCTAGATGACGAGTTAGTGGGTGCAGCGCACCAGCATGGCACATGTATACATATGTAACTAACCTGCACAATGTGCACATGTACCCTAAAACTTAAAGTATAATAAAAAATAAATAAAATAAAAAAATAAAAAAAATAAAAAAAAAAAAAGGAAGGTAAAAAAAAAAAATAAAAATAAAAAAAAATAAACTCTCAATTTATGAAATAAAATGAAATGTAATTTAAAATCTATTTTTATAAAGACTATGTCTTTTATCTAACTGTTCTAAGTAGTTTAACTGAACGTTTGGATTTTGCAGCAGAACAAGACTCGGAGCTGACATCAGAGGAAGAGCAAGAAAGACTTAAAGGATGCGAAAATAAGCAGCCACAGGTGTGGAAACATTTAAACTAAAATCTAAATTTCTGGTTTAATACTCTTTTCTTTGCTTTAATAATATAAGCTAGCCCAAATGAAATTACCTCTCAGACTAGCCTTTGAGAATCAATAGATCCTTACTTAATATTTAATTTTAAATACATTTAAACTAGTTATAAAACACAATATTGTTAGAATCTATCATAACTTATAGTTAATCTTTACCCTTGGAGTAGAGGCAAACATTCCAGAATTTTGTTTGCTCTTCCATTCTTACAATATCCTTACGGGATAAAGAAGGTAATGTCAATTATTGACTTATATTATTAAGCAACAGAAATTATGAACAATTTAACAGTGATGGCCACTGAGTTGGATTCATGGTATAAGAGTAATCATGGCCAGTGGCTCAAATTTTGCAGTTTTATATTGCCAGTTACTAATGCCTAGGTTAAAGATGTGGCCTTTCATTGACTTCACGGTCTACATTCAGTGAGAGTGGGGTTATGAAATCAACCCAACTGCCTATTAAGGGAATCATACCTTGCAGAATGGGATCTTTGGTGTTAGGGTACAAACAATAACTTTCTAACTTTTTAGATGCAGAAACTTAGTAAGAATTATCTTTAAAGTTTTAGTTAGTGTTATTAGGGGACCGTAGTATATATTAGAACTGAACTGAAGAAGATAGTCTAGATATATAACCCTATGATGTTACAGTATATAATTTGAATTAAAACTTAAGAATTTGCTTTTCTTTCTGATTGGTGTTGATTCGGGCTCCTAATAATTTGAAGATTGCCTACCCTCCAGTTAGTAATCTATAGAACTTACATGTAGTAATATATAGTACTTACATGTAGTAATATGTAGTACTTACATGTACTGTAGGGGCTCACTTTTCAAGTGAGAAAGCCTTTGTAACACTAGAAATCATCTGCTAATTCATTTTTGGTAGATTTAACACATAATGAATTAAGTTTATTCCAAACAAACAGTGACAAAGTTAAGTTTGCTGGTTCATATTTTTCTCCTCCTTTCAGCTAAGACAATTTTTTTTTAACTTCTTAGTTACAAGCCAGTGATTTGGGAGTAGCTAAACCTAGATGAAGAAGTTTAACAGTTAAATTTTCATTTTAATTATTTGTGAATTTTTCCTTGTTCATACCTGTTATTTAAGGACAAAGCTATTTTTAAAACATGTAGCCCAACAGAGAAGACACCCAAGAAACAAAACAAGCAAATTAATCTTCCACTTTTGCATCTGCAGAAAACGTCTCAAGAACCAGAAATGGCTAAGGATTGTGATAGAGAGGATATACCTATATATCCAGTACTTCCTCATGTGCAAAAATCTGAGGAAATGTGGATTGAACAAGGCAAATTAGAGTGGAAAAACCAATTAAAACTCATCATAAATGAGTTAAAGCAGAGGTTTGGTGAAATTTATGAAAAATACAAAATTCCGGCTTGTCCTGAGGAAGAGCCACTACTTGATAACTCTACAAGAGGAACAGATGTGAAGGATATTCCCTTTAATTTGACAAATAACATACCTGGTTGTGAGGAAGAAGATGCATCTGAAATATCTGTCTCAGTGGTATTCGAGACATTTCCTGAACAAAAAGAACCCAGTCTCAAAAATATCATCCATCCATGCTATCATCCATACCCTGGGTCCCAGGAACATGTTTGCCAGTCATCTTCTAAGCTTCATTTACATGAAAATAAATTAGACTGCGACAATGATAACAAACCAGGCATTGGACATATTTTTAGTACAGATAAGAACTTTCATAATGATGCAAGCACTAAGAAAGCAAGGAACCCAGAAGTGGTTACGGTTGAAATGAAAGAAGACCAAGAGTTTGATTTGCAAATGACAAAAAATATGAACCAAAATAGTGACAGTGGCAGTACAAATAACTATAAAAGCCTGAAACCTAAATTGGAAAATCTGAGTTCTTTACCACCAGATTCTGACAGAACATCAGAAGTATATCTATATGAAGAATTACAGCAAGACATGCAAAAGTTTAAGAATGAGGTCAACACATTGGAAGAAGAGTTCCTGGCTTTGAAGAAAGAAAATGTTCAACTTCATAAAGAGGTAGGGTTTTTCTTGCTGCCACTCTTTGTTTTTTCTCTCAATTATCTGGTCCATTCTGATTTTCCACTTAGGAAAAGCGTATGAAAAGCATACAGTTTGGTTGTCTAAATCTGTAATTGTGTGTAGAAACAGATGATTTCTAAGTAATAGGAGTTTAGGAAAACTTTCTCATAATCTTTGTTTCTTAATTGACCTAAGTCTCTCTGTCAGTCTTCCAAGTGGCGTATGGATTGTGAAACTCATTTAGCCATATATCATGTGACCTTCAGAACCAGGAGAGGCGTCAAGAAAATCGCTAAAGGAAATGTGATGAGCTTGAGGGCTTTTTCCTTTTACCAACTTAAAGATGAGTTGTGTCTAACAATAAGATGGGAATACAGTAGAAAGGAAGCAATGACTAAGAAGAGATATAAAAATGTATCTAGCAGGCGTGGTGGCAAACACCTGTAGTCTCAGCTACTAGGGAGCCTAAGGCAGGAGGATCATTTGAGGCCAGGCATTCTGGGCCATAGTGTGCTATGCCGATCAGGTGTTCACACTAAGTTCGGCATCAATATGGTGACCTCCTGGGAGCGGGGCACCACCAGATTTGCTAAGGAAGGGTGAACCAGCCCAGGTCGGAAATGGAGCAGGTCATAAGTAACTCCTGTGCTGATCAGTAGTGGGATCGTGCCTGTGAATAGCTACTGCATTCCAGCCTGGGCAACATAGTGAGACCTCATCTCTTACCAAAAAAAGAAAAGAAAAGAAAAAAAAAGTATCCAGCCCTGAGAGCTGCAGCAAATATTCCTGGCCAATGAATCTGTTTATTGTGCTTTTCAGGTTTTTCTGTTTAACTCAAACTGTTGGAACTTAGAATTGCATCATGACCACTTTAAATATTTTTCAACAACAAGCATATACACTTCAATATATTTGTTAATATAACTACTCTCCACTGTTTCTGTTGAATCAGACCTTTATGTTATGTTGCTTAATAAAGTACAATAAGCTTTGGCATATATATTTTTTCCATGTAAGTAGCATAAATGCTCAGCCAAACACTTGGTATATGGTGCCAAAGTAGAAAGCTGAGTCTTCTACATTGATTAGGGCAGGCCTCCCACCCTCCGCTAAGGCATTAAATTATTTTACCCAAGTCACACTTTTAACCTATCTGATTAATTTGCCAAATTTGTCTGATTCAGCATTATGGAATTGTACTGTCTCTTTTGGTGCCACAAAATGCTAGGTAATGGCACTTTAGGGGCTTTGGATCAATCATTTTAATCTTTTTTGGCTTTAGCCCAGTTATCAATAGAGAGTGAGCTAAAGTAGATTCTTATACTGTATATCCTCCAGCTATAAACTTTTATGGCTATTGAATGTGAAATTTGGGAAGCATCTCATTTCCAGAATTCCACCCTAGCTCAGCAGTTTCACTCTGCTTTTTGTGTTGTGGCGGACTTGTATTTCAGTAAGCACCTTCACCTTTTTAATATCTCAGGATTCAAATGAAAAAAAAAAAAAACAAAAGACAGAAGTTAGTGGGGGAAAAGAATAGCTTAGTGCAGAAAAGGGAAAGCTTCCTTTCTTTTCCTGAAACCCCACAGTGTTGTATCCTCTCAATCTGGCTGTTTAATATGAAAGTCAAGTGGCAAAGACAGAAGAAGACACGCTTTGTGTCTTTACCTTCTTATTTCCATTTGTGCCAGTCAAATGAGGTAAAAATTCATAATACATAGTGAAGGGTGGTTGGGAATAAAAGCACAAAATTAAGAAGGGCCCTGCTTGAAATTTTGGAAAATTCTGTCTCATTCATTGAAACAGAAATGAAGCTGACTTTACAAAAATGTTGATGATAAAATTATAATAATTATAATTATATGATGATAGTTCCAGATGTGACAAAATTAAAGTAAGCACCAAATATTTTAATGACTAAAATTATAATTAAACTGAGTCAAGTGATGATGAAATCAATGCAAACAGAAAAAAGTTCTTTGTATTGAATAAAGCAATAACAATCATCCTGAACATCAAACTCTCACTCAAGGTTGAAGAAGAAATGGAGAAGCACAGAAGTAATAGCACAGAATTATCAGGAACCCTAACTGATGGTACTACTGTTGGCAATGATGATGATGGACTAAATCAGCAGATTCCTAGGAAGGAAAATGGAGAGCATGACAGGTAAGCCTATAGCAGCGTTTAACAGGAGACAATTGGTCAAGCGTGGTGGCTCACGCCTGTAATCCAGCAATTTGGGAGGCCAAGGCGGGTGAATCACCTGAGGTCAGGAGTTCAAGACCAGCCTGACCAACATGGATAAACCCCATCTCTACTAAAAATACAAAATTAGCCAGGTGTAGTGGTGCATGCCTGTAATCCCAGTTACTCAGGAGGCGGAGGCAAGAGAATCGTTTGAACCTGCGAGGCGGGGGTTGTGGTGAGCCGTGATCATGCCATTGCACTCGAGCCCGGGCAACAAGAGTAAAACTCCATTTCAAAAAAAAAAAAAAAAAAAGCAAAAACATAAACAAAAACAAAAAACAGGAGACAATTATGTGCTATGAAATGAATCCTAATTTGGGCTAATATTCATGATGAACAGATTTTATACTTTTACTAGGATATTCAGCCTTCCTTGGTTATCAGAAAAATGCAAACTAACAATGAGACACCATGTTTTCCAATCATATTGATATTTTATTTAAAAAATCGGAAGTATTGGCAAATGTGAAGAAAAAGGCGTTTTCATACACTTGTTAAATGAAATTGATGAATCCTTTTTGTAGGGTAATTTAGTAGCATGTATCAAAATTTCAAATATGTCACTTCTTTAACCTAACAACTTCACTTTTGGGACAAGATCCTGCAGGAAAATATGACTTGTGTAAACACATACACATATGTGTTAAGGACATTGATTACATGTAGTATGTAACATACAATAGGCTAATAGGTTAAATATATATAATGTTAAGTATATATGATATATTTATGTTAAGGATATTTATATATGTTGCATATATACTTATGTATAAGGATATTTATTATAGCATTGTAATATCAAGAAGTTGGAGTTAGTCTAAATCCTTAGCAATAAGGAAATAGTACAATTGTCATACCCAGAAAATAATGTAGCATGCACTCATTTTAATAAAAGAAGTTGTTAGACCAGGAGTGTACTGATTATTTCACAATTAAAGTCTATTTAAAGCCTTTAGTTTGATGACACATCTTAAGCCAGTTTTGTTGGAATTCTGGTAATATCTGCTGAGTTACAAAAGGAAGCTAGCTACATGCTACATTGACACTGTACCTTGTTAGCAACAGAATTCTAGTTATTAAATTTTTGTTTTTTGCTGTCCATGTGTGAGTGCTGAAATACCAGATCCTCAAATTAATCTGAATATTGCCAAGGGATTGCACATGGGGATTCATGTTCCGTGTCAGCTTTTCAATATACTGGGTAAAACTTACTAAAATACAACAGAGGATCTTAGCTCTACTGAACCAAGAATTGGACAGCTGTTTTTGTAAAGAGCCAGTTAGTAAATATTTTAGGCCTTGTGAATTATAAAGGGCATAAGTGTGGCTGCATTTCAAGGAAATTTCCTTATGAAAACAGGCAGTGGGCTGGATTTGCTCCACAAGCACCGATTTGTTGATCCTTGTGCTAAAACCCAGGTGCTGTTATGCAGTGAATCCTCTTTTTAAAGGTACCCTACATGCATGCCATTATCCTTTAAGAGATAATGTATTTCAGTAGGAAACACACCATATTTTTCAACAGTAGCTTCATATAATTTAGATAAATTTGATTTACAAAATAAGATTATTTTCTGCACTTGTCCCCTTTTATTCTTGTTATAGAATTCCGTATTTTGACTATTACTTTGTATATTTGGTGAGTATAAAATATTCTAGAGTTAGATGATTTTTACCAAGCAAGAAATACTTCTCCTGAAACTTTTAGTCTTCCTTGGTCTTTATGTATAAGCATGAGCAAAATGATAATCAGCTTATATAATCTAGAAATGTTCGAGAGGTCTTTTGGTTTTATAAGTTAATGAATTTTTATTTAATACCTTCATCTGGCATTTCAAAAATGCCATATAGATATGATTTAAAAAAAACTTTTAAAGGGTAAAAATATAGTATATAGTTATATAAGAATTGAAAAATACAGCTAAACGAAAAGAAAATTAGATCATCTACAGTCATGCCCCTAGGTATGCTGGCCTTGAAAGAATGGTTTATACTCATGGATTCAGATTTCTTGTCCATTCACTCTTGAGCTGATACCAGTAATTTTCACTCCCACCACTCTTCCAAGATTGTTGTTCTCAAGTTTACCATTGATTTGTAAATCTAGACATTGTTTCTTAGACCTCATTTTATTTAACCTGTCAGCAATATTGGACCCAATGGAAAACTCTCTCCTCCATAACAGTGTCTTCACTTGGCTTTCAGGATCTCACTCACCTGGCTTTTCTTCCTGCCTTTCCAGTCCATCTGTCATAGTCTGTTTTGCTTTCTTCTCATATCCCACCTTTTACACATTGATATGTCCCAGGACTGATATGTCCCAGGACTCAGTCCTCAATCTTCTTTCTCATGACTTTTACTACCTTGTGTGTGCTAATGATTTCCAAATGCGTGTCTCCAGCCTAGATCTCTCTCCTTAATTCCAGACTTCTATACCAACCTGCCTACTTGACATCTCTGTTTGATTGGTCACGAACTGTTGGGTATCACAAACTTACCAGGTCCAAGATTGGGGTACCGATATTCTTTCTCATACCTACCCCTCACATGGTCTTTCCTACTTGCATTAATGGCAACTCTTGCAGTTGCTCTGCTAGAAACTAAGGTGTCGTCATTGACTCCCCTCTCTCTCTGACACCTCACATCTAATCTGTCAGCAGATCTTGTCAGGAGTACCTGAAGAATATATCCAGAAGCCAGTCATATCTTCCATTTCCAAGCCACCACCATCTGCTCTCTAGATGCATGTAATAGACTGTTAATTGGTCTGTTTTTTTTTTAAAGAAACCTCTTTTCATTAATCCTTAACTCAGTGGCCATACTTAAAACATAAGTCAGATGATGTCATTCTTCTGCTCAGATCCATCTGATTGCCTCCCATTTCACTCTGAGTATGTGTCAGGGTTCCTCCTCATACCTAGAAGGCAACACACAATATGCCCTGTTCTCTCTCTCACTTAAACTTCTGTTTCTTATTCCCTTTGCTGTGCTTCAGCTACACTAAACTTCTTGCTCTTCGTTATCTATCACAGTTGCTTAAACACCCCAGGCACACCTCTGTACTGGGCAGTTCCCTGTGTCTGGGATGCCTTTTCCTCAGATAGCCTCCTGGCTTTCTTTTTCCATTCCTTCAGTTCTTTACTTAAAAGCCCCTTTCTCAATAAGGACTTTTCTGGCCATCCTAGAATTCCCACTATCCCTCCTCTCAAACCTGTAAACATTTCATTTTCCTGCTTTAGTTTTTCTCCTTTAACACTGTATATTTTGCCTAATCTATCTATGGTTATTGTGTTTATTTCACTCCCATGAGTAGGATGTTTGTGTGCCTAGAAAAGGGCCTAGCTTGCAATAAGTAGCTACTCAATAAATATTTATTAAATGAGCAACTGAAGTTTACCCTTTGGTGTATTGTTTTAAACATTAGATTGATTCTCAGGTAAAAAAAAAAAAAAAAGAAAAAGAAAGATTTCACATGGGTTCATTCTAACACTTTTGCCTGGAAATTATATGCGTTTTTGGATTTTTTGGCTCTTTGTAATAAGCTACATTCTTTGTATTAATAGTTTTCCATTTAGAGAGAAAAGCTCAATATTGTGGTTACTCACTATTTATTCTTTTACTAATAATCATGATAGTTTTACTTATGATAAAATGGATCAAAGGAATTACATAGTTCATTGGTAATTTATAAAGAAAATTAAAATATAAGGGTGGTAAATTTAATGGACTTAAAATTGTTTCCAATTGATTATGAACCTTCAGTATTTGAAGTTAAAAGACCAAGTTGGAATGTGTTGCTTTCTATAAGAGAGCTATGCTCATCAGGCACTCTGTATTCTGACAGAGCAGCTGTTGATCTTACATAGGGTTGCGGGAGGAGCGGACTTGAAGCATTGGCAGACTCTCAGCGGCATAAGAGGGTTAACGTCATCTGGAGAAACATGGCTATCTGAGTGAGGCTGCTGTGGGTTGGTTAACACTCCCAGGCTTGTGGATTGGAGCGAGTTTGTGTTTAATTGGCTGTCTTTCCGAAGCAAGTGGCGCACATTGATATTGGTTGGTGAGAGAGGCCGATGGTCACTGATGATTGACTGCATTTACAACTGGCTGTGGGTGGTTGCTTGTTACAAATGTAGCTACTAAGTTTGAGACAACTTTAAACTGCAGTTTTCTGTTTAAAATTTGCCTTCCATCAACTATGTTTAAAATGAAAATGATTTCATATTCCAGAACTATAGACTTAATTTGGAAGTGTGGGTCAAGAGGAATTGTTTAATAATTGCTCTCAGGAAGATCTCTTTTTTTGATGCTTAGTCTTAACCAGAAGAATTCACTACATAGTTAAAAAACAAGCAAACAAACAAACAAAAAGCAATTATTAATTTTGTTTCAGTTTTTAGTATTTTCAGAGACTTCTGCTAAACTCCTAATCTCCAGTGGGAAATGTTTGTCTCTTTGTTAATGTATGTAGTTATATGATAGTGATATTCTTTTTTTATTCCTTAATCTTTTTTTGTTCACTTTCTCTTCCATGCAATGATAGTGATATAATGTGTGTTTACTTCATAAAAAAGTAATTACAATTTTCTGCTGGCAAATCCAGCTTTTTATATTAAGACTAAGTACTAGACTAAATATGTGGGAAACTTACCAAATTATTTTATTTTCAAACAAACATATAACTAATGAGAATATTGCGATTTTTGAACAATATATAATGACATTTAGGAATTTTAACACTAAGATTTTTTTCTTCCCGAGACATTTCCTTGATTTCTTTCATGTAATATATGCCTGTTATTTTTAAAACTTGGTTTAATCTGTTTAAACATTATTATATTTAAAAACAAAACCCAAAACATAGCACAGATCTAAATATGAGTTTCATGTGTGAGAGTCATTGCCTGTGTGCAGTGGATTCCAGCTGGTTTTTTTTTATTTTTTTTTTGAGACGCAGTCTCGCTCTGTCGCCCAGGCTGGAATGCAGTGGCGCCATCTCAGCTCACTGCAAGCTCCGCCTCCTGGGTTCCCGCCATTCTCCTGCCTCAGCCTCCCGAGTAGCTGGGACTACAGGCACCCGCCACCGCACCCGGCTAATTTTTTTGTGTTTTTAGTAGAGACGGGGTTTCACCGTGGTCTCGATCTCCTGACCTCATGATCCGCCCGCCTCGGCCTCCCAAAGTGCTGGGATTACAGGCGTGAGCCACCGCGCCCGGCCAGCTGTTTTTTTTCTTTTCTTTTCTTTTTTCTTTGTGACAGAGTCTCACTCTGTCACCAGGCTGGAGTGCAGTGGCAATCTCAGCTCACTGCAACCTCCAGCTCCTGGGTTCAAGCGATTCTTCTGCCTCAGCCTCCCGAATAGCTGGGACTACAGGTGCGCCACCATGCCCAGCTAATTTTTGTATTTTTAGTAGAGATGGGTTTCACCATGTTGGCCAGGATGGTCTTGATCTATTGACCTCATGATCCGCCCGCCTCAGCCTCCCAAAGTGCTGGGATTACAGGTGTGAGCCACCGCACCCAGCCGACTCCAGCTTTTTAGTGTGGCATTCATCTTCCATTCTTACTTTCTTTGTGTTTTACACTTTTCCTTTCAAGTTCCTAGGAAACACCTAGACTCCATGGGACTAATCTTTGTGCTGTCATTCCATTCTCCAAGTGGAGTAGTTTTCTCTATTTTTTCCCTGGTGAGCTCCTCTTATATTTTGCCTCTTCTGTAACGCCTTCCTTGTGCTAAAATATAACTTTCCATATATCAACTCTTAAACTACACATTGTATCATAATTGCATATTACCTGGTTTTTGAGGCAGGAAATATATATTTCTTTATATGTTGTTGATAATTCATAACTGTGTTTTTTGAATTAATGAGTTGAGATGGGGAAGAGTTGGAATTTTACAAAATTTTTTTTATTTGTTATCAGTAGAATTATTATAAAACATTGGCTTTTTGTAGATTTTTTAAAGTTGTGGTTCTGCATTACATATGAAGGAAGTAAAGAAAAATGAAAATTAAAAATGTACCTCAAAATAATCTCTGATTACGCCAGTGTTTGAGAAGGCTAATTTAGTAACTTGTGGTCTGCTACAAGGAGATGATGACAGCAGTTTAAGTGAAATAGATGAGGTTGAAAGAAGTTAAAATGTATAAGTTCTTTATTTCTCTGAAAAGGAATATTCCCAGTGGTTACTTTTTCTGGAAATAGGAAATAGTGTAGTCTGCCAAAGCTAGAGAATACTCAACTATATCAATGCTGAAAGACTGATTATGATGAGGGCTGGTAACTTTGACAAGGAGCAGTTTGAATAAATAATTACTGTGGAATCCTGACTGTAGTGGATAAGCATAGGTACCCCTTGAGGGAACCGTTATTGGGAAAGGCAACAGAGAAATGAGTGATAACTGAAGAAGAATGTGGGATTCAAGGGAATTTTCTTTCTTTTTTATTTCAAAATAGAAGCTTTTAGAGTGTGTTTGTATGCTGCTGGGAATGATAGGGACAAGGATAACATGTTTATGAGATTTAATTTTGTATGTCTAAGTGTTTGAAAGCTCGATTCATTATCTTTTGTAGGTTTTTAGCAAACTAATTGTCCTTAAAGTGTTTATTCACGTAGAGTTTTATGGTAAGAGTTTGTTCCTTCAGCATTGGTTCAGAAATGTAACATATTAGCATAACTGAACCTGTGAATGGTGACCTAAAATTTAAACTATCATATACAGATTGTTTTTAATTGTGAAATAATAAACATGCAAACACTTAGGCCATACTGAATAGAATTTAAACATCCCTGATGAATAGGTATGATCTGCTGAGGTACTCTAAAATGTCAGGAGTATCAACTTTATAGTTGTTTAGATTCTGGGGAGAAGGGGAGGGTTTTGTTTAAGTACTTTAGAAAAGCTAACTGTTGACAATCTATCAGATTATTACTTCTGGATTATAAAGTGTTTTTTTTTTTTTTTTTTTTTTTTTTTGAGACAGAGTCTTGCTCTTTCACCCAGGGTAGAGTGCAGTGGCACAATCTTAGCTCACTGCAACCTCCACTTCCCAGGTTCAAGCGATTCTCCTGTCTCAGCCTCCTGAGTAGCTGGGATTACAGGCGCCCGCCACCGTGCCCAGCTAATTTTTGTATTTTTAGTAGAGACGGGGTTTCATCATCTTGGGAAAGCTGGTCTTGAACTCCTGACCTCGTGATCCATCCACCTCGGCCTCCCAAAGTGCTGAGATTACAGGCGTGAGCCACTGCACCTGGCCTATAAAGTTTTTTAAAAAAATATTTAATCAAGTTGACCTACAATGGATTATAAAGTTCTGAAGTATCAAAACCATGTTTCCCTGGACCAACATTGCCATCAGCATGTATTGTGTGCTCAATGAGTATTTATTTGTTGAACGCGTGAGTGAATGGGTGAATACATGAATGAATACCTGTTGATGGATTTCATTAAAAATACTTTTTAGTTTTTTGAAAGTAGGTTTCTAAACTTGCCTCTGTATAAAGTTTTTTTATTAGAAAAAAATTGCAAGATTCTGACATTATTTATAGTTGTAGTCAGAAATGGAATGACAATGTGGGTTCATCTGCTATCATCTCTCTTTAAAACACTTGAAAATAAATGTTACCTTCACAGCATATCATGAAGCACATGTTTTTGAGGCAGAATTCTTGGGTTTGAGTTCTGGGTCTGCTACTGACCAGCTGTATGGGCTGAGGACAGTCACTTGGCCCTTCTGTGCCTATTTTCTTTCTTTATAAAATTCTTAATATGTTACTGACCTCACAGAATTGTTATGAGGATTATATGAGTTTGACACATGGACAGTGCTCAGAATGATGCACAGTACCTGCATAGTAAGTCCAGAAAAAGCTTACTAATATCATCATTAAAAAAGGGTTTCCCTTATATAAGAATGTGAGTAATATTTTCCAAATAGGTTTTAGTGCCCATAAAAGCTTGTTTTTATTGAAATGGACAACAATGAGAAGACCCTGGTATATTTATTTTTATCACGTAATGCAGGTAACATGTTTTTTTCTTTTGGTTTTACTATGAGAAATCTTGACCTAAATTTAATTCTTTGTAATTATATTAGTAGTAGTAAATTTCTTTATCCCTTAATGTTGCTGTTTCTGTTTATAGTTTAATGTCCGTTGTAGAAAATTACTGCATTTTACATTACCTGTAAAAAAATTACCTATACACTTGATGAATAGAAGTAACACAAATGCAGACATCTTATATGATAAAACAGTAGTGTTAGATATTCTTTGTATTTTACATCTTTGCTATTTTTCTAAAAGGAATTGTTTTTTTTTTTCAGGCCTGCAGATAAAACATCTAATGAAAAGAACGAGGTATTGTAAAAAAGGAAATGATCTAAAATATTGTTTTTAAAAAACAAGTTCTAAAAGGTAAAAATGAAAAAAACAAGATGTTTTGTTGTAAGGCTGTTTGCTTAGAAAAAGTGATGAAGAAACAGTAACCGTTGATAATGGTACCTTTTAAGAACAATCTGTTGCTTTAAGAAGTACCTGTATTTTTGCTCACACACAACAAATGGAGAAATACCGCTTCTGTACCTTTAGTATATGCTATAAATCTTTCGAGGACATTTTGAAACAGTATTATTTATCTTATAGGTCAAAAACCAAATATATCCTGAGGCTGACTTTGCTGACTCAATGGAGCCATCTGAAATAGCCTCAGAGGATTGTGAATTGTCTCACTCTGTTTATGAGAATTTTATGTTGCTGATTGAACAACTTAGAATGGAGTGTAAAGGTAGGACCACTGCATAAATGCAAGGCCTTTTGATGTATCCTGCAGTAATGTGTGTATACATTGCTGAGAACTGACGTGTGATAGTGAAGCTCATCTCAGAAATACGCTCAGTGTTAAAATAGAGAACTAACTTATACTCTTCACCAAAGAGCTATGATAACTCCACTGTACTTTTCTCAGTATGAGTGGCATTCCCAGTCTTTTTTGTTGACTCTTTCTCTCCTATTCCTTCCCCCAGTGTCAGGTTACCATTTTTTTCTCCTCCTGGAATGCTGCGAGAATCTTAGGAATCTTAGAGCTGTTTTCCCAAATACCCCACCTCCTAAAACCATGGTCTACTCTGCAATCATAATGATAAATTTTTAAAAATTTGGATCTGATCATGTTACTCCTTTGCTTATAACTCAGCTACTACTTCTTATTGCTATAAGGTTAGAGATCTGAATCCTCTAGCTTTATCCTGCATCATTTTTACTCTTCTCTTTCTCTGTGTCCCACTCTGTGTCTTATATGTTTGTTCCAGCACTGATAGCTTCAGTGAGGTATAACTGATATATGATAGACTGCATGTATATAAAATATACAATCGTGTGCACATTTGAAACCACCATAATCAGGAGAGTTAACATGTTCATCATCCATAAAAGTCTCTTCTTGTCCCTTTGTCTTTCTTTATTAAGAAACTGCTAAATTGTTTTCCAAAGTATTTGTATTGATTTTGCATTCCAACCAGAGGTATACGACATTTCTCGTTGTTCTGTATCATTACAAGCTCTTATTATCGCTGTTTTTAAATTTTGAAATTTTAGCCATTCTGATGGGTGTGTATTATGCATATCATTATGGTTTTAATGTGCATTACCCTAAGGACTAATAATGTTGAGCATCTTGTATATGCTTATTTGCCACCTGTGAACTGTCTTTTCCAATCTGGGTAGCTTATGAACATTTAAAATTGAGATTCGATTCAATCAGCTTTTTTACATACACCAAAGATAGTCAAACCTTTTCATTTTCAAACTGTTATCTTACTAAACATAGTAAATATTTTAAACTTGTGACAAAATGGTCTCTGTCACAGCCAATCAACTCTGCCATTGTAGTATGAGACCAGCCATAGACAATACATATGTTAAAAAACACAGCTGCATTCCATTAAAACTTTATTTGCAAAAATAAGAAGCTGCCCCGCAGGTTGGATTTTACCCATCCCTATTATGTGATCATGATTGTGAATAAAGACAGTTTTACTTCTTCTTTTCAAGTCAGGTAGCTTTTATTTCCTTTTCTTTCCTAACTGCACTGGCTTCAGTGCAATGCTGACTAAAATAGTGAAAGGAGACATTCCTGTATTGTTCCCGATCTTACAGGGAAAGCATTCAGTTTTTCATCATGACACATGTTAGTTGTGGGTTTATCAGAGATGCTCTTTATCATGCTGATGGCGTTCCCTTGTATTCTTTGGTTACTGAGAGGGATTTTTTTTTTTTAATCAGGAATGAATGTTGTATTTTATCAAATGCCTCTATCTATGGAGATGATCATATGGTTCTTCTCTTTTAGTTTTTTAATGTGGTGAATACTTATATTTTAATGTCAAACAAGCCGTGTATTTAGGGATAAACCCCACTTGTTTATGATGTATTATCCTTCTAATGTATCATTGGATTTGATTTGCCAAAGCTTTATTGAGAGCGTTTTAAAAGACTATTTTTTAGAGTAGTTTTAGCTTCACAGCAAAATTGAAAGTAAGGCACAGAGATTATCCCTGTACTCCCTGCCCCCACACGTGCATAGCCTGCACAATTATCAATATCCTCACCAGAGTGCTACACTTGATCTCATTGATGTTCCTGAATTGATAATCATAATCACCCAAAGTCCATAGTTTATATTAGGGTTCAGTCTCGGTGTCTTATATTCTGTGAATTTGGACAAAAGTATAAGGACATGTATTTATCACTGTAGTATTATCCAAAGTAATTTCAGAGCTTTAAAACTCCTTTGTGCTTCATCTGTTCATCTTTTCCCTCCTTCCCTCCCCAACTCTTGGCAACCACTGACTTTTTTTACTGTGTCTATAGTTTTGCCTTTTCCAAAATGTCATTTAGTTGGTATCAGACAGCGTGTAGCCTTTAGACTGGCATCTTTCACTTGGTAATATGCCTTTGTGGTTCCTTCATGTCTTCTCATGGCATGATAGCTCATTATCGCATGGCTGTACCAGAAGTCGTTCACTCACCTAAAGGAAGATATCTTGGTTTCTTGAGAAACTGGTTACATTTTTACGTCCATGTTCATGAGGGAGTTTTCTCTTTTTGTAATATCGTTGTCAGATTTTGGTTCGGGGTAATGCTAAAGTGACAGAATGAGTTGTATTTCTCCTCTATTTTTTTTTGAGGGCAGGGGGAGAGGTCATGTAAAATTGTTATATTGCTTCTTAAATATTTGGTAGAATTCACCAGCATAGCCATCTGGGCCTGGAGTTTTCTTTCTAGGAAGGCTTTACTTATGCTTTCTTTTAGAGATACAGGACAGTTCATGTTATTCCTTCTGAAATTGGACCTTGGTAATTTTTGTTTTTCAAGGAAAGTGTCCATTTTATCAAAGTTGTCATGTTTAGTCACATAAAGCTTACCTTATTATATTTCTATTCTTTTAGTATCTGTAGAATCTATAAAAATGTCATATTACTATGTTTCTGAAATTAGTAATTTGCATCTTCTTTTTTATGATCAACCTGGCTAGAGTTTTATCACTTTTATGGACCTCCTCAAAGTGTGTGGTTTTATTGATTTTTTTCCTATTGTTTTTCCATTTTATTGGTTTCATCTTTGATGTTTTGGTCTGTTCGGCCTGCTATAACAAAATACCATAGACTGGGTAGCTTATAAACAACAGAAATAGATTTCTCACCAAAGTCCAAGATCTAGGTGCTGGCAGATTTGGTGTCTGGTGAGGGACCAATTCCTGGTTCATAGATCTCTTTTTTCCCCCTGTGTCCTCACATGGCAGAACAGGTGAATGAGCCCTCTGGGGTCTGTATATATAAGGGCACTAATCCCACTAATGAGGGCTTGGCTCCCATGAGCTCATTACCTCCACAAAGCCCCACCTTCTGATAACATCACCTCTGTGATTAAGTTTCAGCATATGAGTTCTGGGAGGATGCAAATGTCAGACCATACCAGATGCTTATTGTATCATTTCCTCTGCTTGCTTTGAGTTTAATTTGTTCTTCTTCTTTTTCAGTTTCTTCTCTTTTTTTAGTTTCTTAAGATAAAAGTCAAGACCATTGACTTGAGAGTCTTCTAATATAGACATTAAGTGCTAAAAAATTTTAAGTACTGTTGTAGCTGTGTTCCACAAATCCTGATATGTAGTATTTTCATTTTCATTCAGTTCAAAATACTCTCGAATTTCTCTTTGCATCGTGTCTTTGACCTAGGGTTATTTAGATGTGTATTACTTTGTTTTAAAATATTTGAATATTTTGATGAGATATTTTGTTACTAATTTGTGACTTGATTGCCATGTGGTCAGGGAACATACTTTGTATGACTTAAATCTTTCTGACTTAATTCTTTCATTAAGATTGATTGCAGGCCGGGTGCAGTGGCTCACGCCTGTAATCCCAGCACTTTGGGAGGCTGAGGCGGATGGATCACGAGGTCAGGAGATCGAGACCATCCTGACCAATACGGTGAAACTCTGTCTCTACTAAAAATACAAAAAATTAGCCGGGCGTGGTGGCAGGCTGAGGCAGGAGAATGGCGTGAACCCGGGAGGCGGAGCTTGCAGTGAGCCGAGATCCCGCCACTGCACTCCAGCCTGGGCGACAGAGCGAGACTCCGTCTCAAAAAAAAAAAAAAAAAAAAAAGATTGATTGCAGAACCTAGAATGTGGTCTGTTTGGTAAGTGCTCACTGGGTGCTTGAGAAGCATGGTGTTGTTCAAGTGTGCTCCATTCTTGCTGATTTGCTGCTCCCTTGTTTTATCACTTATTGAGTAAGTGATATTCAAATCTCAGATGTACTTGTGAATTTGTCTATTTCGTCTATTGATTTTTGCCTCATATATTTTGAAGCTGTTATTAGGTGCACAAACATTTGAGATTACACGTTCTTGATTAACTGAAAAAAAAATTTTTTTTTTTTTGGTATTTTTAGTAGAGACGGGGTTTCACCATGTTAGCCAGGATGGTCTCGATCTCCTGACCTCGTGATCCACCTGCCTCGGCCTCCCAAAGTGCTAGGATTACAGGCATGAGCCACCGCGCCCAGCCGATTAACTGAACTTTTAAAAGTCATTAGGAAATGACTGTTTATAGCTGGTATTTTTTTTTTTTTTTGGTGTGAAATCTACTTTGGTATTAACATAGCCATTTCTTCTCAGGCTTCTTTTGTCAACTCTTAGCCTGGTATATCTTTTTCCATTCTTTTGAACAATTTATGTTTTTACATTTAAAGTGCTTTTTTTAATAGGAAGCATGGAGTAGGTTCTTGCCTTTTTATCCAGTCTGACAATCTGCCTTTTAATTGAGATTTTTAGGCCAGTTCCATTTATAATGTGCTTATTGATACAGTGAAATTTGTCTGTCATCAAGCTGTTTGATTTCCATTGGTCCCCCCAGTTCTTTGTTCTCTTCTTTTTCTGCTTTCTTCTCAATTAGTCCAGTAATTTTTATGATTTATTTTTATCTCCCTTTTATGGCTTATTAGCGATAACTATTTTTTTCTATCTTAGCAGTTGCACTACAATTTATAGTATACGATTTTAACATCACAGTCCATCTTCAAAAAATATTATGGCATATCATATATGGCATAAGAAAATTATGAATGAAAACCCAAACATTGTATGTTCTCACTTGTAAGTGGGAGCTATGCTATGAGGATGCAGGGGCATAAAAATGATACAATGGAGGTTGGGGACTTGTGGGGAAAGAGTGGGAGGCGGGTGAGGGATAAAAGACTACGGATTGGATCCAGTGTATGCTGCTTGGGTGATGGGTGCACCAAAATCTCAGAAACCACCACTAAAGAACTTATTCATGTAACCAAGGACCACCTGTTACTGCAAAAGCTATTGAAATTTTTTAAAAAAGAAAATTGGAATAGTATACTTTCATTTCCTCTCTCCCAGCCAGATACTTCTGGATTTGTACGATTATAGTTTTCTTTACATTTAGAAAGTTTTGGCCATTCTTTTTTTATTTTTCTGTCTCTCTTTTTCCCTCTTTGGGGACTTATTCCTGCTTGAAGTTTTCTCATAGTTCACTGATGTCTCAAATTTATGAATCTTCTCTTTGGTGATGTCTAATCTGTGTTCACTTCCATCCATTTTAGCTTTCATTCCTGACATTGTAATTTGAATCTCTACAAGTGTAGTTTGCTTTAAAGAAAAATCTTCCGGCGGGGCGCGGTGGCTCAAGCCTGTAATCCTAGCACTTTGGGAGGCCGAGGTGGGCGGATCACGAGGTCAGGAGATCGAGACCATCCTGGCTAACACGGTGAAACACCGTCTCTACTAAAAATACCAAAAAAATTAGCCGGGCGCGGTGGCAGGCGCCTGTAGTCCCAGCCATTCGGGAGCCTGAGGCAGGAGAATGGCGTGAACCCGGGAGGCGGAGCTTGCAGTGAGCCGAGATCAAGCCACTGCACTCCAGCCTGGGCGACACAGCGAGACTCCGTCTCAAAAAAAAAAAGAAAAGAAAAATCTTCCATGCCTCTGCCTGTCTGCTTGAGCTTAATTTTAATATACAGTTGAGTTCCATATGAACAGCTTGATCTTTCTGATCTTGCTTTTATGATTTGGTCTAATTTCCTGCTCCTGGGGCAAGATCTTTGTGATGACTCTATTCATTGCCATGCGAAGTCTGAGTTTTCCCAGCATCACTCATGGGAATGGACACTGTTTTTGGCACATCGTGAACACCAGACATGTTTCTTTCCAGTGTTTTTTAGATGTTTTTTTCCCCTTGATCTGGGGCGGTTTTCTGGCACACATGTGCTGTTTGTTACTCTGCTAGATAGCCAGGAGGTATTTTTGCAAATCTTCAGTGTTCTTTCCCTGTACTCTGTCTCCTTTCCGGTGTTCTGTTTCGTGATCTCTGTCTGCCTTGGCTTTACGAGACTCTCAGCTTCATCATCTCATCTCAGGGAATCTGGTGGACTCTATGTCAGTTTTTTCTCTCTGTGCGGTAGCCTGGAAACTCCGTGAAGGCAGGGAGCTGGAGTGTTGGATGAATTTCCTTTGTTTCCTGTCTTACGGGGATCATTGTCTTCATTACCGGAAGTCCACTGCCTGGTAAATCATTGTATAATATATTTTGTCTGTTTTCTTTTTGGTTGTTTCAGGCAAGAAGGTAAATCAGTACTTGCTGTCCATTGTGGCCAGAAGCAGATTCCAGCAGAGCTTCAGCACCTGCTGTCGACTGGCAAGAATGCTTTTCTACCCCTTTGCTTAACTGCTTCCTTCTCACTCTTCATTTCTCAGTGTAGCCATCTCTTCCTCAGGGAAATCTTCCCTGGGCCCATTATAGATCAAATTCTTCTGTGTGATCATAGAACTCTGTTTTCTTACACCATATATCTGAATTTATAATTGTCATTTTTGTTGTGTTTGTTCCTCACTTCACTTAAGGCTAAATGAGAGTAGAGGTCTTATCTATTTTATCTGCAGAGCTTAGTAGAATGTCTCCCACTTTGTAGGCACTCAGTGCATATTTGTTCAATGTATGAAGGAGACAATGTTAAAAATGCACAGTTTTTTAATACCTAAAAAGTACTCATATATTTTATTTCTATCTTGTTTTCTCCCTGACACAGATTCTGCTAGCTTACCAAGAATCCAAGACACATTTTGTTTGTGTGAACACTTACTGAAACTTAAGAATAATCACTGTGACCAACTTACAGTAAAACTTAAACAAATGGAAAATATGGCCAGTGTACTACAAAATGAGCTATCTGAAACAAAAAAGACAAAATTACAGTTAGAACTTCAAAAAATTGAATGGGAGAAAGAGCTGTACGATTTGAGGTATGATGTTCTATTTCTATAGAAATATTTATACTAAAGACAATATATCAGAATTTTTGTAACTGCTGACTTACCTTCTGCAGATTAATGGGGGAGAAACCTTTTTGGTCTTGTGGAATATGAAATTCTTGGAAATAATAAAACAAATTATTAACTGTGAACTCTTCTAATAAATAAATGTATATTCCTTGCAATCTAAATGGCCATATAGAAGTCCACCATATAAAATCTTGTTATTCATTTAACAAATTGTAATTTGGGTATTAAAATTATCTTGTATTTATAATTAATGATGTAAGGAACATCTTTTATCATTACTATTATTTGTAGACACAGGGTCTCTGTGCCTGGGACTGGAGTTCACTGGTGTGATCATACCTCCCTGCAGCCTTGAACTCCATCCTCCTGCCTCAGCGTCCTAAGTAGCTGGGACTCCAGGTGCACATTGTCATGCTTGGCTAACTTTTTAAGTGTTTTGTAGAGATGGGGTATCACTATGTTGCTCAGGATGATCTCCAATTCCCAACCTCAAGCATTCCTTCTGTAAAATTGGCCTCCCAAATCATTAGTATGCCAGACATGAGCCATCGTGCCCAGCCCAGAACATTTTTTATATAAATGTTTTTCTACATTCCTAAACTGTTTGCTTTGAATAAATTCTCCAATATAGAATTATTGGTTGAAATATAGGAACTTTTTAAAAAGACCTTTGATCAATATTTCTTAATTTTTCACAAGAATGTTTGTGTTGATTTATAGTTCAAGCAACAGAGCATGAACTGGTCACTTTTCTAAACCCAAAGTAATTTTCAAAAAATTTATACAGTTTTATTCTTTTTGAAAACTTTTTTTTTAATTTCATAGCTTTAGGTATACAAGTGGTTTTCGGTTAAATGGATGAATTGTATGGTGGTGAAGTCTGGGATTTTAGTGTGCCTATCACCCGAGTAGTACACATTGTACCTCAGTAGGTAGTTTCTCATCCCTCATCCTCCTCCCACACTCTCCCACTTCTGATTCTCCGATGTCCATTATACTACTCTGTCTGCATTTGTGCACCCATAGTTTAACTCCCTATTATGAGTGAGAATGTGGTTTTATTTGGCTTTCCATTCCTGAGTTAGTTCACTTAGAATAATGGCCTCCAGTCCCTTCCAAGTTGCTGCAAAAGACATTATTTCATTCTTCTTATGGCTGAGTAGTACTCCATGACATATATATACCACATATTATTTATTCCATTCATTGGTTGATGGACCCTTAGGTTGATTCCGTATCTTCGCAATTGTGAAATGTGCTGCAATAGACATATGTTTGCAGGTGTTTTTTTTGATATAATGATTTCTTTTCCTTTGGGTAGATACCCAGTAGGGGATTGTTGGATTGAATGGTAGCTCTATTTTAGTTGTTTGAGAAATCTGTCTGCTGTTTTTCATAGAGGTTGTACTAATTTACATTTCCACCAGCAGTGTATAAGCATTTCCTTTTCACCACAGCTGCACCAACATCTATTGTTTTTTGACTTTTTAATAATGAGCATTCTGGCTGGAGTAAGGTGATATCTCCTTGTTGTTTTAGTTTGTATTTCCGTGAATATTAGTGCTGTTGAGCATTTTTAAATATGTTTGTTGGCCATTTGGGCATCTTCTTTTGAAAAATGTCTGTTCATGTCATCTGTGTACTTTTTGATGGGATTATTTGCATTTTCTTGCTGATTTGTTTGTCCTTTGTCAGATGCATAGTTTGCAAATATTTTCTCCTATTCTGTAGGTTCTCTTACTCTGATGATTATTTCTTTTGCTGTGCAGAAGCCTTTTCTTTTCTTTTCTTTTCTTTTGAGGCAGAGTTTCACTCTTGTTGCCCAGGCTGGAGTATAATGGCATGATCTCGGCTCATGGCTACCTCTGCCTCCCGGGTTCAAGCTATTCTCCTGCCTCAGCCTCCTGAGTAGCTGTGATTAAAGGCATTGGCACCACGCCTGGCTAATTTTGTATTTTTAGTAAGACAAGGTTTCTCCATGTTGGTCAGGCTGGTCTTGAACTCCCGACCTCAGGTGATTCTCCCACCTTGGCTTCCGTGTCACTGCACTCCAGCCTGGGTGACAGAGCGAGACTCTGTCTCAAAAAAAAAAAAAAAAAAAAAAAATATATATATATATATATATATTTTGGTTTTTGGTTAAATGGATGAATTGTATGGTGGTGAACTCTGGGATTTTAGTGCGCCCATCACCTGAGTAGTACACATTGTACCTCAGTAGGTAGTTTCCCATATATATATATATATATACATATTTTTTGGTTTTTTTGGTAGAGATGAGGTCTCATTATGTTGCCCAGGCTGGTCTCAAACTTCTGGGCTCAAGTCATTCTCCTGCCTTGGCCTCCCAAAGTACCGGGATTACAGATGTGAGCCACATGTTAGGCCTAATCCATCTTGAGTTAATTTTTATATATGGTGAGAGATAGGGATCCAGTTTCATTCTTCTACATGTGGCTATTCAATTTTCCCAACACCATTTATTGAATAGGGTGTTCTTTGCCCAGTTTATGTCTTTGTACGCTTTGTGAAAGGTCAGTTGGTTATACATATTTGGCTTTATTTCTAGGTTCTCTATTCTGTTCCATTGGTCTACGTATGTACTTTTATACAAGTACCATGCTGTTTTGGTTACTTTAGCCTTGTCATATGGTTTTAGATCTGGTAATGTGATGTCTCTGGCTTCGTTCTTTTTGCTTGGGATTGCTTTGGCTATTCAGGCTCGTTTTTGATTCCCTGTGAATTTTAGGGGTACTTTCTCTAATTCTGTGAAGAATGACAGTGGTATGTTAATAGGAATTGCATGGAATCTGTAGATTGCTTTGGTTAATATGATCATTTTCACTATATTGATTCTTCTAATCTATGAACATAGGGCATATTTCCATTTGTTTGTGTCATCTATGATTTCCTTCAGCAGTGCTTTCTAATTCTCCTTTTAGAGATCTTTCACCTCCTTGGTTAGGTATATTCCTAGGTTTTTGTTGTTGTTGTTGTTGTTGTTGCAGCTGTTGTAAAAGGGATTAGGTTCTTGATTAGATTTTCACCTTGGTCATTCTTGATGTTTACTAGTGCTCCTGATTTGTGTACATTGATTTTGTAACATGAGACTTTTACTGATTTCATTGATTAAATCTAGGAGTCTTTAGGGTTTTCTAAGCTAAAACAGAGATAGTTTGACTTTGTCTTTTCCAATTTGGATGCCCTTTATTTATTTCTCTTACCTGATTGCTCTGGCTAGGACTTTCCAGTTTTATTCTAAATATGCACGAAATAAGTAAAATGGACAGTAATTGATGATTATTTTATTCCATATCTCTCATATGCAGATAAAATTAATTCCAAATTCATTGTTGAAACACATATTATCCTTTACTTTTAAATGAAATATTAGATCCTGTCTTGTTCCAAAAAGGGATTTTAAAATTGGTGATGAAATACTTAAGAATCAAGAAGATAAGTTGAAAGTGTTACCCAAAAGAGAAACATAAAAAGGATGGGGTAACAGTTATAGACAGCTTAGGCTAGTCTTGGATTATAGTAATCTGCAGATACATGTTGTGTGAATGACATCTGAAGGTGTTATCTTACACTGTAAATCATTTTTATGACTACACATACACTATTTCATGAAGATGAAAATGCATTTCTAGTGAATCTCTAAACTTGTTTGTAAACAGTAACTTCTTTTAAATTAGCTAACTTTAAAGATCTGTTCTAATTAATTTCAACTTGCATAACATGAAAAAGAAGTAATTTTCAACTTGTAACTTTACTGAAAAATTTCAAATATGCTTTTCCATAATATTTACCAGGGTTGCTAGTAACAGAAACTTACCAGTTAATGGAATATTTCTTTCCTCACTACCTCTCAAATATATATGTCCCTTGGAAGAGATCAAAGTGAGAAATTAAAAACATGAGAACTAGAAAGGAAACAAGAGCATAGGAGTTTTTATGAGGATAATAAACCCACATGGGAAGAGCCAGATCACAGAATAAACTTTTTTATTTTTTAACAAAACACATTTTAATGTAATCCATGTTTAACTGCAGACTTGCCTTAAAACAAGAAAATGAGGAGAAAAGAAATGCCGATATGTTGTATAATAAAGATAGTGAACAGTTAAGAATAAAAGAAGAGGAGTGTGGGAAAGTGGTTGAAACAAAGCAACAACTTAAATGGAATCTGAGAAGACTTGTTAAGGAATTGAGGACAGTAAGAAATAACTTGGATCTGGTAAATTAATCTTTGGTGTAAACTTCATTTTTCTAACTTTATGTTTCATCGGTATTACTTATAATTTTTTGGCTTCATGTATATCATTTAGGTTTAAAATAAACCAAAACTGTTATTTCCTCTTAAGAATGAACTATGACATTTATAGATAAAATTATTTACTGTAAACCTTGTCATCTAATAGATGCTCAGTCTGTGTTTTTAGAGTGGAGGATAAGTTGAGTTTAATCACTAATATAGCTGTTCATTTACACATTTTTTATGTTAAAATACAGGCTAAATAGCTTTGAAACTATAAGGACACTAGTTAAATGTTTTGAAAGAAATTTTATTTCACAATGCTGCATCTTCCCGTAGTTAAGAACTGTTTTTCCTCTTTGACAGATTTAGCTGTCATGTATGCAATTAAGATTTGAGTGATTCTTGAGGGATAAAAGTTCTTGTGTTTTAACAGGCTACTTCTTTTTAGCCATTTTATAAGAGAGGCTCTGCTCTTAACCTTTTAGATTTTCTTTTTCAGTGCTATTAGACCAAAACCTCCATGTTATCTCTAGGTTGTGCAGGAGAGAAACGATGCCCAGAAGCAACTTTCTGAAGAACAGGATGCCAGAATATTACAAGATCAGATTCTGACGAGTAAACAAAAGGAACTAGAAATGGCTCGAAAGAAAATGAATTCTGAGGTATTTTCTTTAGTCATTTTCAAATATATTTTTGTATGTGAATATATTTTTAAAAAACAACTCTGTGCAACTTGGAAAGTACAATGGATTTTTGAACTACACACACACACACACACACACACACATTTGGGGGTGGTGATGGTGGTTCTGGCATTTTTGGCTCATTGAATAAAGTCATGTTCTTAATTCAACTCCATTTGTTTGCAAGAGTCAAGTAGTGACATTCACAGTGGCCTTATCCAAAGGAGAAACATTTGTTATTTTTCATAGAATTAATGATCTTTCCACAATCTCAAAATCCTTGCTACTAACAACAGACGTTCTAGTTTTCAGACATTATTTCATCTTCCTAATATATTAATGGAGAGGTTAGATTATTATTTCCACTTGCAGTAAGGATGAAATGTATAGCCAGTCCAGCGGCCGTACTTCAGATGCCGTTTCCCTTACTTTTGAGGAGAGTAACAGTTTGCTCCAAGTAGCGTCTCATTTCAGTGCAAAGAGCTTTGAAAACAATGATATGCCATAATATAAACTTGGTGATAATTTATTGGTAAGTGTTTTTTCTTAGAAAAATAGTTCAATGTGTGGGAGACTGAGGCGGGTGGATCACGAGGTCAGGAGATCAAGACCATCCTGGCTAACGTGGTGAAACCCCATCTCTACTAAAAATACAAAAAAAATTAGCCAGGCGTGGTGGCGGGAACCTGTAGTCCCAGCTACTCGGGAGGCTGAGGCAGGAGAATGGCGTGAACCCTGGGTGGCGGAGCTTGCAGTCAGCCGAAATTGGGCCACTGCCCTCCAGCCTGGGTAACAGTGCGAGACTCCGTCTCAAAAAAAAAAAAGAAAGAAAAGAAAAATAGCTCAGTGTATTTCACCCTGTTTCATGCTTATTGCTGTTTCAGACATTATAAAGAGGAAACGTAAGTTATTGTAATAACAGATAATCTCATGATTTTCTAAGAAAAGCTCTGTAACTTCTTTTTTTTTACCACTGGTGTTTTGAAATAAGCCTCTTTTATATTTATATGTTTACAACACAGAAGTAATTGTGGTTTGGTGGAAGAGCTCTAGAAGTAAAGTAAGGGGACCTAGGGAAAATCCTGCAACTTGCATATTTTTTGACCTCTCCTTTCAGAATTGTGATATAAATGAGTTCAGTGATACATGTACAAGTGCTTGGTACAAGGCCAGGTGCAGCGGCTGATGCCTGTAATCCCAGCACTTTGGGAGGCCGAGGTGGGTGGATCACTTGAGCCCAGGAGTTCCAGACCAGCCTGGGCAGCATGGCGAAACCCCATCTCTACAAAAAGTACAAATAAATTTAGCTGCGTGTGGGGGTGTGTGCCTCTAGTTCAGCTACCCAGGAGGCTGAAGTGGGAGGATCACCTGAGCCCGGGAGGCCAAGGCTACAGTGAGTCTTGATTGCGTCACTGCCCTCTAACCTGAGTGATGGAGTGGAGACCCTATCTCGAAAAAAAAAAAATAGCTTAATATAATGCTTAGATTTAGCATTTATGAATAAATGTAATTCTTATATAACTGATGAGAAAAATGTTAGAAAAATTAATAGCTATAGAATATTCTCAGGAAAAAAAGAACTTAAAGAACGTTGGAACATTTCCTCTGTCCAGATATATGCAAAGCTACAGCTTTTACTATAGGGTGGTGTATAGGTTAGATGTCAGAGTGTAAAGCCAATTTTTTAATGTAGTCAAATTTATTAATCTTTAATGCCTTTGAGTTTGCTGTAATTTGGAGACCGTCTTTTCCAATTCTGAGATGCTTAAAAATTCTGTAGTTATTTATGTTCTACATTCATGGATTCATTGTCTTCAAATAAACTTATGAAGTTTTGGGAATTTATGCTCTATGAGGTTTGAAGTTTCGATGGAATATTTTTTTCCAGTTGGATATCCACTTATGGCAATCTTTTCATTGTATACATGTACAGGTTATTTAATTTCAGAGAAAATCATAATCTGTCATTTTATTGAGTGCTACTGAATGTTTCCTTTCTTACTTAGATTTCTCATAGGCATCAGAAAGAAAAGGATCTCTTTCATGAAAATTGCATGTTGCAGGAAGAAATTGCCTTGCTGAGACTGGAAATAGATACAATAAAAAATCAGAACAAGCAAAAGGAAAAGGAATATTTTGAGGACATTGAGGTTGTGAAAGAAAAGAATGATAACCTTCAAAAAATTATAAAATGAAATGAGGAAACATTAACAGAAACAATACTCCAGTACAGTGGACAGCTGAACAATCTGACAGCTGAGAACAAAATACTCAATTCTGAACTGGAGAATGGGAAACAGAACCAAGAAAGACTAGAAATAGAAATGGAATCATACCGTTGTAGACTGGCTGCTGCTGTACGTGACTGTGATCAAAGTCAGACAGCAAGAGACCTAAAACTTGATTTCCAGAGAACAAGACGTGAGTGGGTTCGTTTACATGACAAAATGAAGGTTGATATGTCTGGCCTACAAGCTAAGAATGAGATTCTTTCTGAAAAACTTTCTAATGCTGAAAGTAAAATTAACAGGCTACAAATTCAGCTCCATAACACAAGAGATGCTCTTGGAAGAGAGAGTTTGATTTTGGAACGTGTGCAAAGAGACCTCAGCCAAACACAGTGTCAGAAGAAAGAAACTGAACAAATGTACCAAATTGAACAAAGCAAACTGAAGAAATACATTGCCAAGCAGGAATCTGTAGAGGAGAGATTATCTCAACTACACAGTGAAAATATGTTGCTTCGACAGCAACTGGATGATGCTCACAAGAAAGCTAACAGTCAGGAAAAGACAATCAGTACTATCCAAGACCAGTTTCATTCTGCTGCCAAAAATCTTCAAGCTGAGAGTGAAAAGCAGATTCTTTCACTACAAGAGAAGAACAAGGAGCTGATAGATGAATATAATCATTTAAAAGAAAGAATGGATCAATGTGAGAAAGAGAAAGCAGGAAGAAAAGTAAGTATTAAGAAAGATAAAATATTTTTCAACCTTCCTGAAAGAAAATGTAAAGTAATATTTGGTTATGGCTAAATGTTGTATCTAGTTGAATATAAAGTGTATAGATCATAAATGTATTTGCTGTATCAGCCTAGAAATGTACCAGTGAAAAAGAAGTTAAACCTGAAAGATGCTTTACTTTGCATAAAGAAATTGTGTCACCTATGAAATTTTAAGTTCAGTTACAGTGTTAATAGGTACAGACTAATGCTCATGATGTAGTCTTATGCTGCTGAAATGATCATTGCAATGCCTTTATGTGGCCATGTTTTAATACCATGATGAAGCAGATAAACAGAAATGCTCATATCTGACATGAGTATTTTGAAATTAAGATTCAGTGGGGAGGGTTGCTTTGACCGTTAATTCCAGATTTCCCAGGTGAACTGAAGTATACTGCTGTATCTCATAATACTTTTCCTTCAGTAATTTTGTAATGTATTTAAGTTGGTATAATTTTATTTTTATTCATATCAATTTGACTTAAATCTGAGACGATTTCAGTCTCAAATTACTTGTTATGACCTCTCAATTCTTTAAAGGCATTTACTTTTTTTTTTTTTTTTTTTTTTTTGAGATGGAATCTTGCTCTGTAAGTTTTGTATTTTTAGTAGAGACGGAGTTTTGCCATGTTGGCAAGGCTGGTCTCGAACTCCTGACCTCAGGTGATCCGCCCGCCTTGGCCTCCCAAAGTGCTGGGATTACAGGCGTGAGCCACTGTGCCCGGCCTAAAGGCATTTACTTTTTATTAAATCATAATTTGGGACAGATGTAAATTTCAGCAAAGCCATGTTACATTTAATCTTACCACTGGTATTTATAATTTACTTTGAATGTTTTTACAAAGAATTTGCTCATAATTTTCATTTCAAGGCTCACTGCCTATCATTCGGATATAACTTTGATAGTACAAAGGTAACTGTGGCTATCTGTGATTTATTTGTTTGGCATTGAGTCCCATTTTCAAACTAATCAGAAGTGGCAGGATTCACATATAGCAGGAATGGACTGAATCGGTGAGACAGTTGTAGGAGCTGAGATCAGGAGGGAGGTAGAGGCCAGGTTACCTAGGGCCTCAAAGGCCATTGGAATTTTACTTGTATTGTGAGATAGGAATCTTTTAGAAGGATCTGAGCAGGCAATTGAATATGCAAGGAACTCTGAGGTTGATTTGAGCTTCTAATAAAAAACAGGGAAAACATTTTACCAGTGTGGGATGTACCACCAGCAGCCCCACCCACGTATCAAATTCTTTTTGAGACTTCAGTAGGTTGTTAAGCACTGCAGATGTTTCAGGGAAGAGTGAGTAGTGGGCTGAATCTATTGCCTAAGTTAACAGAAAACCGATTTGGCAGGAAGATAACACCTTCTTTGTCCTTAACTAAATTCAGTAATAAACAAGAATGTGTGCACATGAGGAAAAGAAGGTGAATCATATATGTGTTGATGTTTTTCAAAGTATATAAGTTAGAGTTAAATCTTACTACCATAATTTGATAATAAGGTGATTTATAAATCAGTAACAAAAAATACCTTCACAGGTAGTTATGAGAGAATTCCAACAAGAATGGACCGATCTCCTAAAACAACAACCTACGTCAGAGGCTACCTCACGTTGTCACATTAATTTAGATGAGACACAGGATTCAAAGAAGAAATTGGGTCAAATCAGAAGTGAAGTATGTATGAAACATAACATGTCAACAGTTAATCTATAGGTGGTGAAATAATGTCAGATGTTTTAGGATACTGATTGCAGTGGATATCTTTCTTTTGTATTTTTATTATAATTCATTTTATTATAATTTAATTATCTTTATAATACACTTGTTTCTTAACCTCTGGCTTTCATTCTGTCCTTTTCTCCTCATAAGTACATACATTTTAAAAATAAGGATCATTTCCAAAGATCCTTAGGTAAATTGGGAATTATTCAGTATTCCTCACAGAAGTTGAGAGGCTTTTTTTTTTTCCTGTGAAGTAGTATTTTTTTAGTGATTTCTCTATTGCCATGGTGAGGCAAGCCAGATTAAATTATAGGATAATGTTTAATAGAATGTTCCAGAAAATTGTCTTATTTCTTATCTTTACTTTTGTGAATGGGTACAGAATCTGTATATATTTATTTCATGAATTTCAGGATAACTGGTACAGAAAGGCCATAGTACTGTTCTCCAAAATGCAAATGTTTTAATTTACAAACTACTTGAAATGTTAGGTACTTCCTTTATTTTCCTTTCATTTTAAATATATTGTGCTTTTTTACAAATCATGTATAGTATGTACATCCAAAGTAGAGAATTAAGAGATATATCTAGATTCTACCACTGAATTTTTAAAAACAAGTTTACTGAGAGAGAATTCTCATACCATGCAGTTTACCCATTGAACGTGTACAATTCATGGTCTCTTAATATATTCACGGAGTTGCATAACCATCACCATCATCAATTGTAGGACATTTTCATGACCCTGAAAAGAATCAGCAATCTATTTTGTTTCCATAGATTAGCCCATTCTGGACACCACGTATCAATTGGATCACACAATGTGTGGTGGTCTTTTGTGACTGGCTTCTTCTACTTAGCATAACATTTTTAAGGTTCATTGTGTTGTAACATGTATCAGTATTTAATTTCATCTTATTGCTGAGTAATTTTCCACTGTATGCACATACCACTAATTTATTTAGCCATTCATCCATTGATGGACCTTTGGGTTGTTTCCATGTTTTGGCTATTATTAATCATGCTGCTGTGAACTTTTATTTACAAGTTTTTGTGTTTGTATATGTATTCCTTTCTCTCGGGTATATACATGTGAGTTGAATTTCTGGGTCATATGGTAACACTATGCTTAACCTTTTGAGGAGCTGCCAGTCTGCTTTCCAAAGTGGTTGCACCATTTTACATTCCCATCAGCATTGTATGAGGGTTCTAATTTCTCCACTTCCTTGCCAACATTTTTCATATTTTTGATTGCAAAAGGATTCCAACCTAGAGGTATGAAGTGGTACCTCATTGTGGTTTTGATTCACATTTCCCTAATGATGAATGACTTTAAGCCTCTTTTTATGTGCTTATGAGCCACTTGTATATCTTCTTTGGAGAAATATCTGTTCAAATCTTTTGCCCACATTAAAATTGGGTTGTCCTAAATTTCTGAATTTTAAGAGTTCTTTATATACCCTAGGTGTAAGTCCCTTATCAGATATGTTTCCAAATATTTTCAATGGCTTTCCTTTTTATTTTCTTTTTTATGATTTATTATGTTTTTAAAATTTATATAATTTTAAATTGTAGAGAGAAGGTCTCACTATGTTGTCCAGGCTGTTTTTGAACTCCTGAGCTCAAGCAATCCTCCCACCTCGGCCTCCCAAGTGTTGGGATTATAGGTGTAAGCCACCATGCCCAGCCTCCTTTTCACTTTCTTGATGGTCTCTGTTCAAGCACAGAAGTTTCACATTTTGATGAAGTCCAGTTAATTTTTGTTTGTTTGTTTTGCAGTCACAAAGATTTATGGCTATGTTTTCTTCTAGGAATTTTATAGTTTTAGTTCCTACATGTAGCGGTTCTATTTTGTTACTTTTAGATATGACATTTGGTGAAGTCCACCTTTATTCTTTTGCATGTGGATATACCGTTTTCCCAGAACCATTTGTTGAAAAATCTATTCATTTCTCATTTAATTTTTTTTACACCCTTGTTGAAAATCACTTGACCATAAAAGTGTGTGTTTGTTTTTGGATTCTCAGTTCTAATATACTGAGCTATGTCTATCCTTATGCCAGTAGCAAATCACATTTTAGGAAAATTCATTTTCAGTCCTGTTGCTTATTACCAGTTGTCTTATGTAAGAATAGAAATTCAAGTAGTAGAATGTCTTTAATTTCACTTTTTGCTTCTTGAAGGAGTGTATGGCCAGCTTATGCCTTGCTGACTCCATGACATGATGAGAGTCAGGCTTACGAAGACAGATCCCATTAATTTTTTTTCTCCAGTCATATCTTTTGTCTCTCACCCAGTGCCTCTCTCTTCATTCCCATTTCCATCAAATCTTGGTCACAGGATATGCTGACTCCATCTACTATTTACTGCATTATGTTTTTATTAACTCATTGTAAGTCATAGAGTCATGTGTAGATTTTAACTATCTATGAAGGGCAAGATTAAGTCTAGGCTGTCATCCTTCCTCATTGGAAATTGAGCTAATTCATCATGTTGCAGTTTACAGTTAGATACTCTTTTGACCCAGCACCTGGTTCTCTTGTACACTCCCGGAGCTGAATCCTCTTCTTGGCACAGATACTACATTCTCAGAAACCAGAGTTCCCTGCATTTACCTCCTTTTGCTTAAATAGAGATGCATAGCTATGCTTTTGTAGTTCAATACATAATTCATTGAATAAATACTTCAACCCATTCAAAGAACAACTTCCAGGAGTGCAGCAACTGGAAATCAGGTCATGTCCAGGCATTTATCAGAAACAAATGGTTGAATTAGTTGTATGAATTTCAAAATTTCAGAGCCAATTTGTATGATATGGAGAAGCATTTTGATACAACATAAAGATGAGATGCTCTTCCCTTCTCCATACAAATGAGCTTGAAGTAAGGTAAAGGGGAAATTGCATTTAATAGCTTAACACTCAAAGGACACTACATTTTTACTTCTGAGATTGTTAAAACTGATTCCATAATATTTTGTTAATTTTCTCACTGAGGAAATGGAAATGAAGATTGAATCCTAGATTGATTAATAAATATCCAAAGCTGCTTATCACTTTTAGAATTTCAGTTCATTGAAATCAGGTACAATGTCTGATTTTTGGTTATTAATCAAATATTTCTGGTATTTTCAACTTTATACTTCAAATTATATATCTCCTTCGTTCTTCATCTTCCTTATTTCATAACTTGGGGGACAAATTCTAAAAGCCTCACTGGCTTAGTCATCAGAATTTGTAATCGAAAGGAATTTTTTCTAAACTTCCTCTGCAGTAGTTCTTACATCCTTCTCCTGGTTGTCTGCTGCTTCCCATTAGAGTTGTTTGCCATTAATAAATTAACCTCAACATTTTTTAGATCTGACTTTAAAGGAGACTAATTTCTACTGGGTATGTTATTCTATTTCTTGTTGTCTCCTTGTTTAAATTTATTTTTCTGGTTATTTTTTCCTAACAAATTACCCAAAGTTGAGTGGCTAAGAACAACATTCGTTTAGTTCACCAATCTGTGGCTTGGGAAAACCCTGGCCAGGACAGCTTGCCTCTGCTCCCTTCAGCTTCACTTGGGATAAATCAAAGGCTGAGGGACTAGAATCATCTGAAGGTTTGTTCACTAAGATGTCTGTTGCTGATGGTGGCTATTGGTTGGAACTTTAGCTGGGGCAGGTTGCCCAAATATGTACATTGGAACTCCTAGGCTCTCTTTGTGGCCTAAGCTTCCTCACAACATGGGGGCTGGGGTCCAAGGGTGAGCAGTCTGCGGTAGAGAGCCTCTTCTAACGTAATGTTGGAAGCCACATGGTTATCACTTTTAACACTTTCTGTTCATTAGAAGCAAGTCACTAAGTTTCACCCATAGTCTATATATAGGATGAATGATTTTGCTTTTATTTTTATTGATGTATTTTTTTTTAGACATGGTGTCTTATTATGTTACCCAGGCCGGCCTTGACCTCTATGGCTCAAGAATTCTTCCTGCCTCTGCCTCGCAAGTAGCTGAGACCACAGGAATGTGACACCACACCTGGCTTCCTTCGATTTTTTGTGGACCTGTATAATTGTACATATTTATGGTATACACAGTGATATTTTGATAATGTGTAAACAATGTATAATGGTCAAATCAGGCTAATTAATATATTCCATCACCTCAAACATTTACCATTTCTTTGTGTTGTGAACTTTCAAAATCCTCTCCTCTAGCTTTTTAAATATCAGCTAGCCAAGCCAGGTGTAGTAGCACACACCTGTAATCCCAGCTATTTGGGAGGCTGAGGCAGGAGAATGGCTTGAACCCCGGAGGCGGAGATTGCAGTGAGCTGAGATTGCACCACTGCACGCCAAGCCTGGGTGACAGAGCAAGACTCCGTCTCAAAAAAAAAAAAAAATTAGTTAACCATATTCACCCTACAATGCAACAGAACACTAGAATTCATTCCTCCTATGTAACTGTAATCTTGTATCCATTAACCAGCCTCTCCCCATCTTCTACTCCCCTGTACCTTTCTCAGCCTCTAATACCCACAGTTCTACTCTCTACTTCCGTGAACTTTTTTTAAATATTAGCTCCCACATGAGTGAAAACATACAGTAGTTATTTTTCTGTGCTTGAATTATTTCACTTAGTGTCACTTAATGTCCTCATCCATGCTGTAAATGACATGATTTTATTCTTTTTTTTATGGCTGAATAGTATTCCACTGTGGACATATACCACATTTTCTTTACTCATCAACCACATTGATCTGTTGATGAACATTTAGGTTGATTCTGTATCTTGGTTGTTGTGAATAGTGCTGCAATCAACATGGGAATACTGGTATCCCTTTGATATGCTGATTTTCTTTCTTTTGGATAATACTTAGTAGTGGGATTGTTGGATCATATGACACTTCTATTTTTAGCTTTTTTTTTTTTTTTTTTTTAACTTGAAACACAAACGCTTTATTTAAAGGAGCATCTCAATTCCGTGTGGCGGACAAAAAAAGGAGCAGACTGTGACAGACCATTCCCATCGGCCAAGTGGTCGAACCCGACATCCAAGACCCAGCGAGCAGTCAAGCTCAGCGCAACCTCTGGGCTTCTCGCTCTGACTCCAAAAGGGTGAGCACGTCGCCCTCGCGCACGGGGCCTTTTACATTGCGGATGATGGATCGGCTCGTGTCGTCCATGAATTCCACGCGCACCTGCGTGCACTGTCCCTGAGAGCCGGTCCTGCCCAGGACCTTGGTGACCCTGGCCAGCTTGATAGGCTGCACACGGCTGGTGTCCATGATGGCGGCGCGGCGACGGTCTGGCGGAGAGCTGTTTTTAGCTTTTTAAGAAACTTCCATGGTTTTACTAGTTTACATTCCCTCCACGAGTGCATAAGAGTTTTCTTTTTCTCTCCAACCTCGCCAGGATTTTTTACTTCTGGTTTTTTTGTTTTTTGTTTTTTGATTTTTTTGATAGTAGCCATTCTGTGGTGAGACGATATCTTATTTGGGATTTTGTTTTCATTTTCCTGTTAGTGACGTTGAGTACTTTTCCATACATTTGTGGACATTCGTATGTCTTCTTTTTAGAAATGTCTATTTAAATTCTTTGTCCACATTTCAGGGGGGATTATTAACAATTTTTACTGTTGAGTTGTTTGAGTTCCTGGCATATTCTAGATATTAGACCTTTCTCAGATGAATAGATTTGTAAATATTTTCTCCCAGTCTACAATTGTTGGTTGTTTCCTTCACTTTGTTGATTGTTTCCTTTGCTGTGAAGAAACCTAATTTTAATATAGCTTTACTTATGTATTTTTGTTTTTATACCTGTGCTTTTTTTTGCATATGCCCGTGATAACTTAGCTATAAAATCTTTGCCTTGACCAATGTCCTGAAGCATTTTCCATATATTTTCTTGTAGTAGTTTTATAATTTTGGATCTCATGTTTAAGTCTTTAATCTATTTTGAGTTGATTTTTGTATATGGTGAAAGATAGGGACCTGGTTTCATTCTTCTTTTTACAGATACCCACTTTTCCCAGCCCCATTTGTTGAAGAGAGGGTTCTTTCCCCAATGTATGTTTTTGATACTTTTGTTGAAAATCAGGTGTCTGTAAATATGTGGATTTATTTCTGCGTTCTCTATTCTGTTCCATTGGTTTAATTTTCTATTTTTATACCAAGACCTTGCTCTTTTGGTTACTGTAACCTTGTAATATATTTTGAAGTCAGGTGGAGTGATGCCTCCAGCTCTGTTCTTTTCCCTCAGGCTTGGCTTGTATAGTCTAGCTTTTTTGCAGTTCCATATGAATTTTAGGATTGTGTTTTCCATTTCTGTGAAGAATGTTATTGGTGTTTTTTTATTGCAAGTTATAAAGGGCATTTTATTTTTATCTTATTCTTTCTCTTTCTTAACTTTCAGATTAAGGGAGTACATGTGCAGGTTTGTTACACAGGTATACTGCATAATGCTTAGGTTTAGGGTGCAGTTGAACCTATCACCCAGGTAATGAGCATAGTACCTGGCATGTCATTTTTCAACCATTGTCCAACCCAGTCCCCCTTCTTATAGTCCCCACTGTCTATTGCTCCCATCTTTATGTCCATGTGTACCCAATGTTTAGCTCCCACTTATAAGTGAGAACATGTAGTATTTGGTTTTCTGTTTCTGCATCAGTTTGCTTAGGATAATGGCCTCCAGCTGCATCCATGTTGCTGCAAAGGGCAGTGTTTTGTTCTTTTTATAGTTGCATAGTATTCCATATTGTATATGTGCTACATTTTCTTAATCCAGTGCATCATTGATGAGCTTCTGGTTTTATTCCATATCTTTGCTATTGTGAATAGTGCTGCAGTGAACATTGGGTGCATGTGTCTTTTTGGTAGAATGATTTTTTGGTGGTGGGAAGTGGATATTTAACCAACTAATGGGATTGCTGGGTTGAATGGCAGTTCTACTTTTAGTTCTGTGAGAGAAACCTCCAAACTGCTTTCCACAGTGGCTGAACGAATTTACCATTTTCTCCAATAGTGTATTAGAATTCCCTTTTCGCTGTAGCAGCTCTGCCAAAATCTGGGTTGTTGTTGCTTATTTTTTGACTTTCTAGTAATAGCCATTATGTCTGGTGTGAGATGGTATGTCATTGTGGCTTTGATTTGCTTTTCTCTGATGATCAGTGATGATGAGCATTTTTTCATATGTTTGCTCTCCACTTTTATGTCTTTTTTTGAGAAGTGTCTGTTAATGTATTTTGCCCACTTTTATATATTTTTTTAAATTCTTGTTTGTTGATTTAAGTTCCTTATAGGTTCTGGATATTAGAACTTTGTTCAATGCATAGCTTGTAAATACATTCTTTCATTGTTTAGGTTGCCTATTTAGTCTCTTGAATGGTTCCTTTTCCTATGCAGAAGCTCCTTTGTTTAACTAGGTCCCAATTTTTGTTTCTTTTTTTTTTTCTTTAACAAAATTTTTACTTAATAAATGGTTAAAATCGCAGTGCCAAAAATACATTCACATTTAGCAATTTCACTGAAAGGAAGAAACTACAGAATGCACGGTTTCAGAAAGCTATTTTAAGTTATTTACAAATAAAGTATCTAAAACTCAAAAACAGGCTGTATATGCTATATCTAGTTTATCCCTTCCCGAACAAAATTTCTGTTATTTGGGCAAATTCTTAAATCATGATTTAAACCGTAATGGTTACAAACCACAAACACATCCATCCAAAGACTGAAACCGTTTTTGTCTGGTCAGTGGCAAAACTGTTGAAAGGGCAATAGTTGAAGCTGTTGGGTTTTATATAGTGTGAACTCTGATAAATATTCCTACCAGGACTAAAACACAGCACACTTTGCAGGCATGGCTGACTCACAAAGGTTGTAACAAACAAGAACTACTCTTCACTCGACACCATGGCTCAGAGGCCACCGAGAAGCACGAGTGACTGACAGCTCCTCTGCTTACAAACGAATGAAACCCAAAGTGGATGTCGTTCTCACAGCACTGAAAGTGCTTCAGGACTCACACTGATCCAATACTAACTTTCTTCCCTATTTTACACATATTTTTCTACTGTCCAGTGGAAATCATCTTCTGTTTTGGCTAAACAACAAATACTAGTTTATAACAGGAATGGTAAAATCTGTGAGAATTCTGCTCAATTTAATACAAGATCACTACTTTCTTTAGAATGGTTTCTGCGTGTTTCTATGTCACCCTCTGTATTTTTAGCTTCCAGTTTCCTGGTAAGGAATAAGTTCTCCTTCCCAGTCACACTCGGGGTCATTTACACGTTTCTGGGATGCCCTCGCTCGTCCATGGAGGCCAGGTGCGTGCAGTGACTCACTCTGCCTCTTCCCTCTTCTCAGGACCAGTCCCCGAACCTTCTGCCTTGCAGATCCTCCTGTTTCCGCCACACTCTCGCGCTCGGAAGCGAGCTCCTGGATCATACAGCTGCAAGGCTGGCTGGTCCTTGTTTGCCAGTTGCTCTTTTATGGGTGCTGGACTGTCGTCACACCTCTGCGCTCTTCCCAGTCTCTCCATGGCCTCCCCCGGAGCCCCGCTGTCCTGGCTCCCCTTCTTCCCTCTGTCTTGGCCAGGTCCTTTCCCCCATCTCTGCTCATCCTCACTCCTTCTGGAAAGCCGGTCAGGCTCGTGGTGAGCTCTGTGCCTCCTGCCATCATCCACATGGTGTCTTTGTGCTTCAGATTCTTGTTCTTGAGATCTCTCCACATCCCTGTGCTCTTTATCACTGCCGCTGTGTGACGTCTCCTGGGGCTCCTCCAGCGAGCCTTCCACGGGCCTGGCTTTTACGACTGCACCGGGGGCACAGGATTCCTGCTTGCCACCTCCAGTATCAATCTCCTCTCCTCTTTCTTTTGGTTTCTCTGTGGTTGGTTCCTCTCCCTTTTCTGGTTTCTTAAGAAGCTTAACCCTTACTTCTTTCTCTGCAATTTTCTTCTGTTTATCTGTCTCTTTTTTTTTTTTTTTTTTGCATCTTTCTTCTTTTCTTCTTCTTTTTTCCTCTTCCTGCAAACGTTTCTTTTCTAACTCTCTCCTCCTCCGTTCTTCTCGCTTCTCTTCTCGAATTCTCTGCTTTTCTAATTTTCTATTTTTAATATATTCCAAAAGAAGTGTGGTTCTTCTAGCAATGAGCTCTCTTGTCTTCGCCTCCATCTCCCCCAGCAGAGTCTCAGGGTTGGCACTGGTCTTCTCTTCCTCCACACAGTAGGTTTCTAAAAACGTCTTATATTCTGGATCTTTGCTGTCAAGGAAGATATATCCATCAAAACGATCTCTAAAAAGAAGGATGTCATCAGGATTCCTAAAATTAATGTATGCTCTTGAGTAGAGATGAGGATAAAGACTCAGGTCGGCGGCGAAGAACTCGAAGTAGTCGTGTGCTGGCAGCGGGCGCAGCTGCTCCTCCAGCTGCTCCTTGGTGAGGCCCGGAGGCAGGGGGCAGATGACCACCTGCGGGGAGCGCGCGGCCGTTCCCACCGGGGCGGAGCGTGCACAAGGAGCTCAAAAGGCACCGCGTACCGCGCTGGGAGGCCCGGCCCCCGCCCCTCCCTCCTCTCCCTTCTCTCCCTCCCCTCCCTCCCCTCCCTCCCCTCTAGGTCCCAATTTTTCATTTTGACTTTTGTTGCAATTGCTTTTGAGGGCTTATTCATAAATTATTTTCAGAGGCTGCTTTCTAATAGTGTATTTCTTAGGTTTTCTTGTAGGATTTTTATAGTTAGAGGTCTTACTTTTAAGAATGTAATTCAGCTTTCATTAATTTTTGTATGTGGTGATAGCTGGGGTCAAGTTTCATTCTTCTGTGTATGGATAACCAGTCATCCCAGCACCATTTATTGAATAGGGAGTCCTTTCCCCATTGCATATTTGTGTCGGCTTTGTCAAAGACCCAATGGTTGTAGGCATGTGGCTTTATTTCTGGGCTCTCTGTTCTGTTCCATTGGTCTATGTGTCTGTTTTTGTGCCAGTACCGTGCTGATTTGTTTAGTGTAGCGTTTGTTTACTGTAGTATAGTTTGAAGTTGGGTAATGTGATGCATCAGGCTGGATTCTCTTTGCTTAGGATGGCTCTGGGTGTTTGGGCTCTTTTGTGGTTCCATATGAAATTTTAGAATAGTTTTTTCTAATGCTGTGAAAAATGACATTAGTAGTTTGATAGGAATGGTATTGAATCTGTAGATTGCTTTGGGCAGTATGGCCATTTTAATGCTATTGATTTTTCCAATTCATGAGCATGGAATGTTTTGCCATTTTTTTGGTGTCATCTATTTGGTGTCATGATTTTTTTCAGCAGTGTTTTGTAGTTCTCCTTGTAACCACCTTTCATGTCTGTAGTTAGATGCATTCCTAAGTATTTTGCTTTTTTGTGTGTGGCTATTATAAATTGGATTACATTCTTGATTTGTCTCTCAGCTTGAACTTTATTGGTATATAGAAATGCTATGGATATTTTTACATTGATTTTCGTGTCCTGACTGAAGTCATTTATCAGTTCCAGGATAAATTGGCAAACTCTTTAGAGTTTTTTAGGTACAGAATCATATCATCAGCAAAGAGAGATAGTTTGGCTTCTTTTCCTTTTTGGATACCTTTTCTTTCTTTCTTTTTCCTGATTGCTCTGGCTAGGAGTTCCAGTACTATGTTGAATACATACGGTGAGAGTGGGCATCTTTGTCTTGTTCCAGTTGGCAAGGGGAATGCTTCCAACTGTTTTTGTTCTTTTTTCTTTAATTTTTTTCTTTACTATTTTATAGAGACAAGGTCTCACTGTGTTGCCCAGCCTGGTCTCAGACTCCTGGCCTCAAGTGATTCTCCTGTCTTCGCCTCCCAACATGCTGGGGTTACAAGCATGAGCCACTGCACTTAGCCCCCACTTCCAGCTTTTGCCCATTCTGTATGGTTTCAGCTGTGGGTTTGTCATAGAGTGGCCTTTATTATTTTGAGGTCTGTTTCTTTGATGCCTAATTTGTTGGGTGTTTTTTTCATGAAGGGATGATGGACGTTATTGAAAGCTTTTTTGCATCTTTTGAGTTGATCATATGGTTTTTCGTTTTCATTCTGTTTATGTGGTGAAACACATTTATTGATTTGTGTACTTTGAACCAATTGCATCACAAAAATAAAGCTGACTTGATTGTGGTGAAGTAAGTTTTTGATGTGTTGCTGGATTTTGTTTGCTGATATTTTATTGAGGACTTTGGTGTCTACATTCATTGGGGATATTGGGCTGTAGTTTTCTTTATTCATTGTGTCTTTGCTGGCTTTTAGTATCAAGATGATGCTGGCATCATACAATGAGTTAGGGAGAAGTATCTCCTCAATATTTTGGAATAGTTTCATCAGGTTTGTTAACAGCTCTTCTTTGTATGTCTGGTAGAAATTGGCTATGAGTCAGTCTGATCTGAATCTGTTTTTGGCTAGTAGGTTTTTTATTACTGATTCAATTTCAGAGCTTGTTATTTGTCTGTTCATGATTTCAATTTCCTCGTGGTTCAATCTTTGTTGGTTTCCAAGGATTTATCCATTTCTCCTAGATATTCTAGATTGTGTGTATACAGTGGTGTTCATTGTAGTCTCTGAGGATCTTTTGTATTACTGTGGGATTGGTTGTAATGTCATCTTTGTTGTTTCTGATTGTGCTTATTTAGATGTTCTCTGTTATTTATTTATTTATTTATTCATTTATTTATTTATCTAGCTAGTAGCCTGTCAGTATTTTCATCCCTTCAAAAAGCCAACTTTTGGTTTCACTGATCCTTTGTATGGATTTTTGGGCCTCAAGTTTTCTCAGTTATGCTCTAATTTTATTTATTGCTTTTCTGTTGCCAGCTTTGGGGTTATTTTGTCCTTGTTTTTTAGTTCCTCTCGGCACAGTGTCAGATTGTTAATTACAGATCTGTCTAACTTTTCAACATATTTGTTTTGCACTATAAGCTTTCCTCTTATGCTGCTTTTGCTGTATCCCAGAAGTTTTGGTATGATGTTTCTTTTTGCTTATTACAAATCATTGTTTGATTTCTGCCTTAAATTCTTTCTTTTCCCAAAGTCATTTAGGAGCCAGTTGTTTGATTTCCATGTAATTGTGTGGTTTTCAGAGATCTTCTTGATATTCATTTCTATTTTTATTGCACTGTGGTCCAAGAGAATGGTGTTGTGTGATTTCATTTTTTAAAAATTTATCATGACTTGCTTTATGGTCAAACATGTTGTTGATCTTGGAGTATGTTCTTTGTGCAGATGAGAAAAAGGTGTATTCTGTAGTTGTTTGGTGGAGTATTCTGTAGATGTCTGTTAGGTCCAATTAGTCAAGTGTTAAATTTAAGCCCAGAATTTCTTTGTTAGTTTTTTGTCTCAATGATTTGCCTTAACACTATCAATGAGATGTTGAAGATCCCCACTGTTATTGTGTGACTGAGTCTTTTGGTAGGTCTGGAAGTACTTGGTTGTTTTTGAATGTGGGTGCTTCAGTGTTGGGTGGGTATGTATTTAGGATAGGGATGTCTTCTTGGCGAAGTGAGTCCTTTATCATTGTGTAATGCCCTTCTTCATCCTTTTTTTGGCTGTTGTTGGTTTAAAGTCTGTTTTATCTAAGAATAACAACCCCTTGCTTTTTGCATTTTATTTGCATGACAGATCTTTGTCCATCTCTTTACTCAGAGCCTGTGGGTGCCATTACATGTGAGATGTGTCTTTTGAATATAGCAGACTGTTGATTCTTATGGGTTTGTTTTATTTTAATTCAACTTGCCACTCTGTGCCTTTTAAGTGAGGCATTTAGACCATTGAATTCAGTATTAACATTTATATGTGAGATTTTGATTCCGCCATGATGTTTTTAGCTGTTTGCTTTGTACTCTCGATTGTGTAGTTGTGTAATAGGGTCTGTGGGCTATGTACTTAGGTGTGTTTTTGTGGTAGTGGGTATTGTTCTTTCTTTTCCATATTTAGAACTCCTTAAGAATCTCTTGTAAGTCTGGTCTAGTGGTAATGAATTTCTTTAGTGTTTGTCTGGAAAAGATTGTATTTCTCTGTCACTGATGAGGCTTAGATTGGAGTGGTATGAAGTTCTTGGCTGCAATTTCTTTAAGGATGCTGACAACAGGCCCCACTTTCTGGCTTATAAGGTTTTTGCCAGAAAGAGGTCAGCTTTTCACCTGATGCAGCTGTTATAGCTGCCTGTGAGATTTTTCCTTTCACGTTGACCTTGGAAAGTCTGATGGGCTGTGTATCTTGGGGACGGTTGTAGAGGTTCTCTGAATTTCTTGAATTTTTCCATCAACCTCTGTAATGAGATTGGGGAAATTTCATGGACTATATCCTCAGATATGTTTTCCATGTTGCTTCCTCTCTCTCCTTCTCTTTCAGCCATGCCAGTGAGTCATAGATTAGTGTCTTTACAAAATCCCACATTCCTCAGATGTTTTGTTCATTTTTAAAATGGTTTTTTCTTTATTTTTGTCTGACTGGGCTGACTCAAAAGACTGGTCTTTGAGCTCTGTAATCCTTCCCTCCGCTTGGTCTCATCTGGTTTTGAAGGTCCCTCCTGTGTTGAATTTTGCAGCTCCAGAAGTTCAGTTTGATTCTTTTTAAAAATGGCTCTGTCGTGTTTCAACTTTTGGATGGTTATACTGGCTTCCTTGGATTGGATTTCAACTTTCTCTTTAATCTCATTGAGCTTTGTTGCCATTGAGATTCTGAATCACATGTCTGTGATAAAGCATGTCATTACACTTTAATCTGGTGAGAATTTATAGCTGGGGAGCTTGTGTGATTTTTTGGAGGTAATGAAATGCTCTGATTTGTTGAATTGCTAGAGTTCTTGTGCTGATTATTCCTCCTCTGAAAATGCTGATGTTTCTTTATCGTTTTGAAATTCCTGTCATTTGGATGGGGATTTTTGTTTTTATGTTCTTTTTTTTCTCTTGAGGGTTTGTGGTGTGTATTGTGTGTAGTTGATTGGCCTTTTTTTCTGGGTGGTTTCAGATGGCCAGGACTCTACACAGGTTCCTTCCTTGTGGCTACTTTCCTGCATTGGGTTTCACAGATGTGTGTTGAAGGTATATAATGATTTTTGTTTGGTGGTGTAATTCAGTCTGCAATCCAGGAGATGGTGCTCTAGAGTACGGGCTGGCATGCCTCTTTTCTATTTCAGCGTGTTGGCAGCAGTGCTCTGGGGAAGGGGGAGAAGTAGGATTGGGAAGGCGAGAGATAACCCCCTAACCAAATCAGTTCCTGGAACTTGGGAGAGCCCCCTCCAATCACTGGTGCCACACCTGAATTTTGAGGGCTGCACACCTCCCACCCTTAGGGCAGCGGCCCAAGCCAAAAGTTAGGTTGCCGAGAGACCTACAACTCTCTGGGGACGTGCTGGTTGTCTGGGCTTGGTAGAGTCAGAGCAGGTTGTAGAGTATGTCTGCGGATCCGCAGGTCGTCTGTTGATATAATGTGGGTCAAGGGGGGAGGATCCCCGGGCAGGGCTGTGGTTCTGTGGGTGTGCACCTGGTGTGGTACCTGCAGCCCAGGGTTTTTTGCCCAGCAGATGGCTGTGGGGAGCACTTAGCTCGCACTCACCCAACCAGGCCTCCCTCCAGTGTCTGCCCCCAGGGCAGGCCCAACTAGGTAGTTTTGTCCCCCAGCCTTCCGTGCCCAGATCAACTGGACTGTTAGCTGTTTCAGGCAGTGGTGCTCCCTCAGGCAGAGGCTGTGGACAGACAGGTTACACCCTTCCTGGACAGATCTTGTAGAACAGGGTCCCCAACCTCCAGGTGGCAGACCAGTACTGGTCTGTGGCCTGTTAGGAACTGGGCCGCACAGCAGGAGGTGAGGGGAGGGCTGGTGAGTGAGCATTACCACGTGAGCTTTGCCTCTTGTCACATCAGCAGCGGCATTAGATTCTCATAGGAGCGCGAGCCGTGTTGTGAACTGTGCACGTGAGGGATCTAGGTTGCGTGCTCCTTATGAGAATCTAATGCCTGACGATCTGAGGTGGAACAGTTCCATCGCGAAACCATCCCCACCCCACCGTCTGTGGAAAAATTGTTTTCCACAATGCCAGCACCTGGTGCCAGAAAGGTTGGGGACTGCTGTTGCAGAGGGAGCACACCCGGCTCCCACACTGGCATATGAACTTGGGCCCTCTCTTCTCGGCATTGTGAGAGAGAAAGCTACTCCTCTTCTTGAGCTCAGGCCACAGATACCAGCTCAGTATACTTGAGCAGTGTGCTTGAATCCTGGGGGTATTGAGACCAGGTTCATGACTTTGTCTTCTGGTCTCGTGGGGTTGAGCTTTGGCTGTGCTGAGGGTGGGGGCTGAACTGCTCCCAGGCCTCCGGCAAAGCACTCAGATGGGGCAGTGGAGGCTGTGCTGTGTGCTTACCCTTGCGTGAGTAGCTAGGCAGGGGCCTTGGGAGGGGCTGGTGGACAAGAAGGTACACAGACCAGATATGCTGCAGTCCCATGGTAAATGCAGCCCTACTGTCTTCTGGCCTGGCAGTAAGCAGGAGCTAGAGTCACTCAGAGCAAGATGGAGAGCCTTGGGGGGATGGGTGCCTATGGTCATGTTTTGCTGCAGCTGTACCAGGTGCAAAACCTTCTGGGCTGTATGCGGGTTTGAGCTCTGCCTCTGCCTATTCGTCAGCCAGTTCCTCTTGCCAGTTCAGATGTCTGTGTGGGTCCAGGGATCTCTGGGAGCTAGTATCCCAGAGTTCGTTGGTGGGAGTGTGGTGCTGCACAGTTCCTTCACCCACCCCTTCCTTAGTTTCTGGATTGGGAGGTAATCCTAGTGCTTGGTGACTCTGTGCAGGCTTCCCAGATTTATTCCTCTTCAGCCTTGATGCCTGCATTACCTATCAAATTTCAGTGTTTTCTCTCCAAAGACCTACTCCAAGTGTGATAATTTACTTGATAGTTTGGTTTCTCTCTCACAGAGAGGCATCTCCTGGCTGCATGTGGTGAGCATCTTGTCTTCCCCTAAAAACATCAAAATTGGTATTTAATAGAGCTTGCATTCAGTCTGTAGACTGCTTTCAGTAATAAGGTCATTTAACCAATATTCTTCCAGTCCGTGAGCATGCAATATCTTTCCATGTTTGTGTCCTCTACAATTTCTTTTGTCGGTGTTTTGTAGGTTTTTGTTTTGTTTTGTTTTGTTTTGTTTTTTAAAGCTCTTTACAAAATCTCTCTGGTTAACTTTATTCTGAGCCATTTTATTATTTTGTAGCTAGAATAGTGGGACGGCCTTCTTGATGTCTTTTTATGCTAGTTGATTATTAGTGTATAGAAATGTTACACATGCTATTGGCATTATTTTTGTATGCTGATTTTGTGGCCTGCACCTTTGCTGAATTCTTTAGTTCTAACAGGCTTTTTTGGTGGCGTGTTTATGGTTTTCTGTATATGAGATCAGGTCATGTGCACAGGGAGACAATTTGACTTTCTGTTTTCCAATCTGGATCCCCTTTATTTCTCTGACAATTTTTGTATCTGCATCCTTCAGGGATATTGGCATGTAGTTTTCTTTTGTTGTTGTGTCTTTGTCTGGGTTTGGCCTTAGAGTAATACTGACCTTTAGAATAAACTAGGAAGATTTTGGAATAATTTATGAAAAATTGGTGTTAGTTTTTCCTTAAAAGTTTAGTAGAATTCAGAATAGCTTACCCAGTTTTAGACCTTTCTTTGTTGGTAAACTTTATTACTAATTCAATTACATTACCGTTATTGGTCTGTCCAGGTTTCCTTTTCTTCTTGGTTCATTCTTGCTGGTTATGCACTTCCAGGAATGTATCCATTTTCCATACGTTTCCAGTTTGTTGGCATATAGTTGTTCATAATAGTCTCTCATGACTCCATGTATTTCTTTGCTATCTCCTTTTATGTTTCCCTCTTTATTTACTTGAGTTTTCTCTTTTTTCTTGTTTAATGTAGTTTGCAGTTTTGCTTTATTAGTCTACCTCATTCAGTTCTGCCCTGCCTTTATCATTTCTTTCCTTCTACTACATTTGAGTTTTGGGTCTGTTCTTGCTTTTTTGGTTTCTTCAGGTGTATTGTTAGGTTGTTTATTTGAAGTCTTTCTCTTTTTTGGATGTAGCTGTTAATTGCTATAAATTGCCCTCTTAGTGCTTCTTTTGTCACTTTCTATAGGGATTGATTTTTTTCCCCATTTTCATTTGTTTCAAGATATTTTAAATTTTTTTTCTTAATTTATTGATTGGCCCAGTTGTTCATTCAGGAGCATGCTGTTTAATTTCCATGCATTTGTACAGTTTACAAAGTTTTTGTCGTTACTGATTTCCATTTTTATTCCATTGTGGTTTGAGAAGATATTTGATATGAGCTTTTAAACTCAATATATGGTCTATTCTGGAGAATGTTCTATGTGCTAATGAGAAGAATGTGTATTCTGCAGCTTCTTAATACAGTGTTCTGTAAGTGTCTGCTAGGTCCATGTGGTCTATAGTGCAGGTTCATTTCGATGTTTCTTTGTTGATTTTCTGTTTAGATGATCCCTTCAATGCTGAAAGTCAGACTATGGAGTCCCCATCTATTATTGTACTGGAGGCTATCTGTCTCTTTAGTTTCAGTGATGTTTGCCTTATATATCTGTGTGCTCAGGTATTGAGTATATATACCTTTATGACTGTTGTATCCTCTTGCTGAATTGATCCTGTTATTATTATATAATGCCCTTCTCTTTCTCTTTTATGTTTTTTTTTTTTTTTACTTAAGATCTATTTTGTCTGATATAAATATAGCTACTCCTGTGTGCTTTTGGTTTCCATTTGCATGGAATATCCTTCCATCCTTTCACTTGCAGTCTATGTGTCTTTACAGGTAAAGTGAGTTTCTTGTAGGCAGTGTATTATTTGGTCTTTTTTTGTAATCCATTCATTCTATCTATATCTTTAATTGGGGAATTTAAATCACGTATATTCAAAGTTTTTATGATAGGTGAGGACTTACTCCTTTCATTTATTAATTGTTTAGTGATTGTTTTGTCTATCATTTGCTCCTATCTTCCTCTTTTATTGTTTACCTCTACAATTTGCTGGTTTTCTGTAGTGATAATGTTTGATTCCTTTCTCTTTTTCAGTTCTGTACCTGCTGTACCAGTGAGTCTTACAGTTTTTTGATTTTCATGGTGGTAGACATTGTCTTTTTGCTTCCAGATTGAGGACTCCTGTAAGCATTTCTTGTAGGATCAGTCTAGTGGTGATGCATTCCTTCAGGTTTTGCTTGTCTGAGACGTTATTTCTTTTTCAGTTTTATTTATTTATTTATTGGAGACAGAGTCTCACTCTGTTGCCCTGGCTGGAGTTCAGTGGCATGATCTCAGCTTACTGCAACCTCTGCCTCCCAGGTTCAAGCAGTTCTTGTGCCTCAGCCTCCTGAGTAGCTGGGACCACAGGCATGAGCCACCATGCCTGGCTAATTTTGTATATTTTTAGTAGAGACAGGGTTTTGCCAAATTGCCCAGGCTGGTCTTGAACTCCTGAGCTCAAGCAATCCCCCCACCTTGGCCTCCCAAAGTGCTAGGATTACAGGGATGAACCACTGCACCTGGCCCCTCTTTTTCAGTTTTAAAGGATAGCTTTGCTAGGTATAATATTCTTGACAGGCAGTCTTTTTCTTCCCGCATATTAAATATATCATGTCATTCTCTCCTATCCTCTAAGGTTTCTGCTGACAAATATGCTATTTGATATGGATTCCCTTGTATGTGACTTGGTGTTTTTCTCTTGCTCTTTGTCTTTGACTTTTGACATTTGACTCTGATGTGCCGCAGAGAAGACATTTTTTATTGTATTTCTTTGGGGATCTTTGAGACATCTGTATCCAGATGTTTACATCTCTCACAAGACTTGGTAGTTTTTCAGCTATTATTTCATTAGATAGGTTTTCTGTGCCTTTTCCCATCTCTTCTCTTTCTGCAACTCCCAATATCTGAAAAAATTTTGGCTCATGATGGCCCATATATCACATACACTGTCTTCATTCTTTTTATTTTCTTTTTTTTCTTTTTGCTTTTTGTTTGCCTGGCCTCATATAAAGACCTCTCTTCAAGTTCAGAAATTCATTCTTCTCCTTGATCTAGTCTATTGCCAACATTCTCAGTTGTTTTTATTTTATGTATTGAATTCTCAGTTCCAGGATTTCTGTTTGGTTCCATTTAATGCTATCTTTTTCATTGTTGAATTTCTTATTTAGATCATAAATTGTTTTCCTGATTCATTTGTATTACCTATCTTTCCTATCAGGAATCTTTCCTGATTCCTTTGTATTATTGTGTATCTCACTATGTTTCCTTAAGATCATTATTTTGAATTTTATAGGTTTTGTTTTCTTTGGGATCTGTTACTGGAGAATTACCCTGTTCCTTTGGAGGTGTCATGTTTCTTTGATTTTTTGTACTTCTTGTGTCCTTAATGTTGGTAACTGTGCAGCTGGTGTAACAGTCACTTCATCTAGTTTTAGGGGTTGACTTTTTTCTGTAGATGTATCTATGTTGTTGGTTGAATATGGTGCTCTGGCGTTGATGATGGGTGGGTGCATTGGTGTGGTCTCCATATACTTATGCTTTCTTCTGCTGTAATCAACATCAGCGTCTGTAAGTTCCTCAGTGGCTTACGGTGTGGTTGTTAGTAGCAGGGGATGCTGTGGTGAGGCCTTGATGGTGATGGGGAGGACAGCAGGCCAGTCCTCAGGCACATTGATGGCATACACAAGGATGTATGTGTGATTGGCAGCACCAGGCCATGCTTCCCAGTTTTTGGTGGCAGTGGGTTACCTGAGTGGGCTGGCCCTTGGGCCTCCAGGTGGTGTGTGCTGGGATCAGAGGTGGCAATAGCAGGCCAGGCCAAAGGACCTTGGTGACACTTGTGGCACTGGAGATGACAGTAGCAGCTGGGGGCCGGACCTTGGATCCCTTGGTAGCATGCATGGGCACTGGTAGTGGTGAAAGCAGGCTGCGTGGGCATTTCTCTGGCCCCCTATGAGGAACATTTAGGTGGGTACCTAAGGCAGTGTGTGGAGCAGGCTTGTCCACAGGTTAACTGAAGACACGTGCAGGAGCCTTTGCCAGTGGCTGGTGAGGCAGCCCTGTCTTTATGCTCCTGGATGCCACGTGCAGGTGCCGGTGGGGCAGTAGGACTCTCCTTGGTATTAGTGGTAGACGGGGCCTGGGTAAAGGCACAGAGGCCTGGGTGGGGTGGGCTGCTCCTCAGGGTCCTGGACAGTGTATGTGAGCACTGATAGCAACAATAGCAGCAGCAAGCAAAGTGGCCTTGTCTTCAGGCTCTCATATGGCTCACATGGGCGCCACCCCTGGTGGGTTTGACAGGCTTGTTCTCAGGCTCCTGCATGGTACACTTGAGTGGGCCAGTCCTCCGGCCTCCTAAAGGTATGTACAGGTATGCACAGCACTGCCCCTGAAGGGGATAGGGCTGCTGCTGGTGGCAGTGGTGTCAGTCAGGTGGCTCCTAGGCTCTAGACAGCACACGCTTAGGATCCCTTTGACCTAGAGTAGTTTCCCTGGTGGGCTATTAGGTGACCACCTATTTCCACAGGTATATGGTGCTGTGGGGCTAGGGATTTGGGGGAATCGGTCCTGGTTTTGAGATGATCCTGGCTGGGCTGGCTACCTCAGTTCCCTTTCCTTCTGTCATCAGAGGATCCCTATCAATCTCCTGCTGAATTCCAGTATACTCTCTTTGATGTCTTCCTCAAGGTGTGGTTACCTACTTGCTGTTTTGGTTTTTCTTTTTGAAAGAGGTGAGTGCTGGGTATTCCCAGTCAGCCATCTCGATGATGTCTCTGTCTATGCTGTGCATATTAAGGAATGTATAGACATGTTTTAAAGCCTGCACAATTGACCCTATAACTATAATTTAAAAGATTTCTACCACTTGAAAAACACACTAATTTCTAATTATTACCTCTCACCCCACACACAGGTTTTATTTAATATGGCAGCAGACTCAGGCTTAAAGTGCAAGATCCTAACCTCCCACCACACACACACAAGTTTCATTTAATATGGCAGCAAGCTCAGGCTTGAAGTGCAACATCCTACCATCTTTATCACAGCCGGTAGGGATGCACCCTGGGTTGTGGTTTCTGCGGTATAACCCCTTGAGTGCATTTCTTGTCAACACAAAGACGTAAGAACTAAAGGGACAACTTGTCTACCACTCACCCACCCAGCATTCTCCTAAACTGCCAGAGACCCTCCTGTTGAACAGAGAGAAAATGGGAGTCACAGAGGGAATAATATTAGACCATAGAAATTCTGAAATACAGCCTGATGTGTGCTTCCACTTACTTGATTTGGACTTCATGGGAACCATCCTCTGTGGCTTTTTGTGGTACCTTCTTGGCTCTTTGTTGTATCCTTTTCATAAGCAATGACCTGTGTTTTCAGCTAAGTAGTTTCTTCAGCCAGCTTCCTCCCTGTAGAAGCTCTTAGGTCCTAAGGCCTCTTTTCATTTTTACTGTCTTGTTGTCTTTTAAGCCAAGCTAGCAAGCAGTGCTATTGTTACTATAATTCTCTTAGAGTCTCTTGTGAATTTTACTTGAGTTCTTGTCATTGGAAAAACCACTTGTCCCAATCTCTTTGAGATAAGCACTTCACCTTGTGCTTCCTGTGAAGGAAGCACACTGTTCTGTGTAGTAGGACAGTGCCTTAAGATGCGTATACCCTTAAGATCTTTAAGGGAATTTGAGGCACCACCTTAAATCTTTCTAAGGTCTTAAAATAGAGCCTTACACTGACAGTCTTGGCTTCACCTTCAGACTTTCTCCTGGCAGCACCCTGGATTTGATCTTATCTCAGAGGCCATTTATCTCAGCAATACAGATGCTCCTCAGATTAGGATGGGTTTATGTCTGGATGGCATTTGCATTTGTTATGTCTGATATTTGTAATTTATAGGCCATCATAAATTGCAAATATCAGAAGTTATGGGTGGGTTTTCCATTTACGATAATTTCCATTTACAGTGACTTTATCCTGATGTAACCACCCCTGTAAGCCAAAAGGCTTACACATATCATTTCATTACTCAACACGTATCATTTTCACAGTATTATAAAAAGTCAGAAAATGGTGAGTCGAACCATGCTAAGGCAAGGACTGTCTATATTTGGGAATCTGACATGTGGAGAGGCTATAAAAAGGATACTGAACCTAGAAAGTCCTGGTTCTTTTATATGTAGTAGTCTTTCTTTAGCTTATCTCTTGCATTGGTTTTACTTTCAGCGGCTGTGTAGTAACAGTGCCCTTTCCTTCAGGTTCCCGTATCGTTTTCTTCACTATCCTTGAAGCCCTTCCTACCAGCTTCTTCGAGGACCATCAGGCTTCCACTAACAGTCTCTTTAAAACTCTTCTTGTTTTTGTGCTTATTCTTCTGTAGGTCCTTTCAGCTTCTGATTAGCTCCTGGTCCAATGGTAATCCTACATGTTTTAGTAGTTTTTGTTGTGTTGTTGTTGTGCAATCTATATGTAGTGTCAATATCTGTATCAGTTATTTCTTGGTATATAAGAAAATGCAGTGTCTCAAAACAACATCTATTTTGTTCACAATCTGCAGTTTTAGGCAAGGCTCAGTGGGGCCGACTCACTTTTTCTTTACTTGGCATCAGCTGAGATGACTTAAAGCTGGGGACTAGAATCATCTAAAGGCTTGTTTATTTACCTATGCGGCATTCGAAGCTGGCTTTTGGCTGGGACGTTAGGTAGGGAAGTCAGCTCGAACACCTACCTACATGAGGATTCACGGTGTGGTTTGGGCTTTCTCACGGCATGTTGGCTGCATTTTAAGGACAAGCGTCCCTAGAGAGAGAGAGTCAGGTAGAAGCTGTGTGACTTTTTGTAACCAACTTTAGAAGTCACACAGCAGTTCTGCCACATTGTGTTCCGGAGAAACCGGTTGTCAATGCCAGCTTGTATTCAGGAGAGGGAATGTCATGGGAGAAGTGGCAAGCAATTTGTAGATGTTTTAAAACCACCACTTCACTTACCTTTATAAAATAAAAAAAAATCATAATTATTTCCTCTAAAGGAAAGCAGTTATTTCCAACTCAGCACCACTGAAATTTCAGTGCAATTTTTTGTTGTCATTCTTTAATGTGCTCCCTTATTTTGTGTAAAGTAACAATGAATTACAAGATTGTGCTACTGAATTAAGGCATTTTTCTTCAGAAAAATGGTATGGATCATGCCGCTGAACTTTTATACCGGGAGATGTGATTGCTTCTTAACTCCAAGTATCATTACTCTTTGAAATGTAACTCAAATTAGCGTAAGACATTTGCAGTTCAGCAAAAGGCTTATGGTATTGGAATCCTTTTTTTTTTTTTCAAAATGTATTAATTAGAGTCTTATTTTCAGAGTCTTATTATGGGAGCCATTTATTGACTCAGGCCCAAATAATTCAATATGATGCCCCTAAAACTTCTCTGCAAATTATGGAGAATGATAGTGGGTTAAAGGAATAAGAGACTTTGTGCTAAAGGGGTAACTTAGAGCCATTTTAAGGAGGAAAGCCATGAAACAGTCATAGGAAAACAGAAGTCTAAGATCAAGTCCAAATGTTGTGTGGCAAAGATGATGAAAGTAAAGGATGTATTTTTGTGAATTCTGATGGTTTTAACTTTGTTTTTAATTTTCTGAGTAATCCAAGGGTCTGTATTTTATGAATCTACAACAGTATAGGTAACATTTTATTGCAACTGAATTTATTTCAAAAATTATTAGTTTTGGCTGGGCGCGGTGGCTCACGTCTGTAATCTCAGCACTTTGGGAGGCCGAGGCGAGTGGATCATGAGGTCAGGAGATCGAGACCATCCTGGCTAACACGGTGAAACCCCATCTACTAAAAATAAAAAATAAATTTAAAAAAATTTAGCCAGGGGTGGTGGTGGGCGCCTGTAGTCCCAGCTACTCCAGCTACGCGGGAGAATGGCCTGAACCCGGGAGGCAGAGCTTGTAGTGAGCCGAGATCCCGTCACTGTACTCCAGCCTGGGCGACAGAGCGAGACTCCATCTCAAAAAAAAAAAAAAAAAAAAAATTATTAGTTTTTTGTTAGACCATTCTCAGTCTACCTTCTTCATTACCAAACTATATTGTTTTACTCATGCAGATTGACCTTACAGAAGCACAGGAAACTGTTCCTTCACGATGTCTACATCTGGATGCAGAGAATGAAGTTCTTCAACTTCAACAGACATTATTCTCTATGAAAGCAATACAAAAGCAATGTGAAACACTACAGAAGAATAAGAAGCAGCTGAAACAAGAAGTAGTAAACCTCGAAAGTTATATGGAAAGAAATATGTTAGAAAGTGGTGAAGCTGAATGGCATAAACTGTTGATTGAAGAAAGAGCAAGGAAGGAGATAGAAGAAAAATTAAACGAAGCCATTCTCACCTTGCAGGTTGGTTTATTTATCTGTAATGTGCTTTCATTCATTTCGCTGCAAATTTTATTTTGGATATATACATTGTACGTGTTTTCTCTACTTTCCTTACAGCAATTTGTTTGGTAGACTTCTAGAAGGAAGGTGGTATTTGTTTCTCCATTTAAATATTTTCGTTTCCATCATTCTTATAACTAAATTGATCTTCCATAAGAATAATTCTCACTAGAGCATCATTTAATTACTAAAGCCAGTTGGCATAAAACAAGACTAATAGAAAAAGTAAAAAAAAATTGTGATTTAGAAATTATACCATACTCTTGAACTGCTTTTAAGTTACGTTGTTCCACTTTTAAAATTTTAACTTGGTTCTGTCATTCTTTGGAGAATTGTTCAACAATTCAGATTCAGTTATTAATTCAGTTGGTACTGGTGATAAATATGTTAAGCTTGAGCTTCTTTCTTTCTTCACATTTTTCTTAAAATTGTTCTCTGAATCACATACTTAAAATTGTTCTCTGAATCACTGACTCCAAACAAAAGGAAACAAATACACAGTATTTATTCAGGTTATAATTACTTTTAAAATGTTCCCTTTTAATTTATTTTAGAAACAAGCAGCAGTATCTCATGAACAGTTAGTACAGTTAAGGGAGGATAATACTACTTCAATAAAAACTCAGATGGAACTCAGAATCAAAGATCTGGAATCTGAAATCTCCAGAATAAAAACTTCGCAAGCCGACTTTAATAAAACCGAATTGGAAAGATATAAGGAACTCTACCTAGAAGAAGTAAAAGTTAGAGAATCCTTGTCAAATGAACTCAGTAGGTAAGTCAATATGCAGAATCATAGAAAATAAGTTAAGCTCATTAATTTGCCTTCAAAAGCATGACTTTTAGTGAGACAGGTTCATGAGATTGGTGGGAAGTGAAAGCTAACTAGATCATACAGTTTTGGAAAATTGTAAATTATAAATAGTAAATGAACTTAACCTTTAAGTAAAATTGAAAATAGTAAATGAACGTAACCTTTAAAATCTTAGTCCAGGACAGTTCCTGTCTCTCCTGTTTTTTGGTTTTATGTGGCTTCCCCCCACCCCTTAATATTCTTATATAGTTAACCTGATCTATTAGGGTTTCAGCTAAATATTTATGAAGCTTCATAATTTAGACAGTGATACCATTATAAAAATTGCTTGTCAGTATTCCCTTAATTCAAAATATTAATGAATTTAATTAATTTCTGGAAGACGACAGCTGAAAACCGAAAGGGTCAAGTATGACTACTCTGGACACATTCTGGCACTCAGTAAATTCACTTTGCTTGATTGTGATCATTAGAGGGTGCCTTGAGAAGAAGTGTCCTGTATAGTTTTTCCAATCCACATAAAGGCACACTTGTGAAGCAGAGAATGATCAACTAGGGTTGAAGGGAAGTATAACTTACTAAGTGATAAAAAATAACACCTTGGTCAGCCTGAGGGGGTATATGGAAGACAGAAAGGGCGGGCCCCACCTCTGATACATGGGCCGCAGTGTTAGGAGCTGATTGTCCTCGATGCTGCTTTAGTTCTCTTTGATTTCAGCAGTCTTATTCTCCCCAAGGAAAAGTCGCCGTGAATGATTCCTCAGTGCCAAATGCTCAATTTTTTCCAGATAATGGGTGAAATATACAAGGGTGGTGAAAACAATTGTTTGAAAATGTCTTTGAGAGAGAGTTTTTTAGACAATCTCTAACAACATGTATTGTTTACTAAATACAAGTATTTCTAGCTTTTATTTTTACTTTTAGTTTTTTCTTGTATATATTTAAGGAGTACAACTTGATGTTTTGATATATTTATACGCAGTGAAATGGTATTTTGTCAAGCAAATTAATATCTTCATCATTTCACATAGTTACCCTTGGAATACAAGTAATTCTAATGGCATCCTTAAGAATCGTATAAGTAGAGTCATTCCATATGGGCAACAAGTGTTAACTATGAAGCCATACATCATTGATAGTCTTTTCTGTCCCCTCCCTCTCTTTGAACTACTTGTTTGTTAGAAATCCCTCTAGAAATAGATGTACTTCTTTAGAACAATGTTAAAACTATAATTGGATACAGTAGGCATGCTCTAACACATTTTCAGAGTTAAAACACGGCCTATGGTATATTCCATTTACTCTTAATGGCAACTTTTAGAACAATCGAAGTCATTTAGGAATCATTTAGGAAAAAATGAAATACTAAGCATTTGTCTTTTGCAATCTTCATAGAACTAATGAGATGATAGCAGAGGTCAGTACGCAACTTACTGTGGAGAAAGAGCAGACCAGATCCAGATCTCTATTCACTGCTTATGCTGCAAGGCCAGTCCTAGAGTCACCTTGCGTTGGAAATCTTAATGATAGTGAAGGTCTCAACAGAAAACATATTCCAAGAAAAAAGAGGTCTGCTCTTAAGGACATGGAGAGCTACTTGTTGAAGGTTAGCTATCTTTTTTCCTTTGGCGTTCAGACTTCTGATAGAATTCTTGTATGTTATTTGGTAAAATACTCAGTTACTTAATTGTCTTGTGTATGGTAAGTAAAAGTAATAATTACCTGTGTTAATAAAGAGAGGAGACAGAAATTTTACAGTTATTTTTAAGTCTCTGGAGCTCTCATTCATAAGAGATTACTCCTTTGTTAACTTTATTTAATAAATGTAACCAAACTGACACATTTTAAATTTTTTTAAAAACTGCATTTAAGTTAGATTTTAACCAAAGGTTTACTTTGATGTGCTTTGTCTTACTAATGGATTTTAGTTTGTCTGGGGTTCACTTTTAATGGGTTTAGTGTGCCTGGGGTCACTTTTAAAGTTTTTCTGCATCATCTCAGTTTTCTACCCGTCATCATATGTGAATGATTGGTGTCCAAACACTAACCACCCATGGATGTTTATTATTTAAAAGGACCCAAGGTGAATACTTTTGTATGTTATATAAACCTGCAACACTTGATTAATCTGTTCTTTAAGTTAAAAGTTTTGTGATTTTCTTACATGAGTACATCTGTAATTGCTATTGCACTTAATAGTGTTTTAATCCCAATTTTAGTAAAATGTGTCTATTGCTATGCAATAGCACAGTGGTTTTGAAATAGTTAAATCAAATAAATATTTGAATTTTTAAAGTAAAGCTCACATAAGTTTTGTCTCTCCACCTGGCCATAACTTTAGTAATTGATGACTAAGATGGCAATGGTATCTAGAGTCCTTCAATAGCAAATGTGACCAAACAGAATCAGTTCTATTCTTAATACCCCAAATTCCATGTAAAGCTGCACATGGACATCTCCCCTGGACATGTAACAGGAACTTTTTAGTTCAACCGTGTGGTTTCACTCAGAGTAAGAGTCTATTTCTGGGGATTTCAAAATGGATCCAAAAATGACGAGCTGTATCAACTATAGAGTTGGTAAGGAAAAAAAAAACAAAACGTAGTTCAACTATGCTTGACCCAGATTAAGGTATTTGTCTAACATTCGTCCATTTTTCAACTGAGGGAAAATTACAAAAACTGGGCACAGTGGCACACACCTGTAGTCCCAGCTGCTCCTGAGGCTGAGGCAGGAAGATCACTTGAACCCAGGAGTTCAAATCTGCAGTGCGCAATGATTATTCCTGTGAGTAGCTACGGCACTGCAGCATTCCAATCTGGGCAACATAGCAAGATTCTGTCTCTTAAAAAAATTACAAAATCCATAAAACATTTGTTTGAACAACAATAAATAAATAGTTTTCTTTGTGTATATTGTTGTTTTTAAAATTTTCAATCGATGCACATTGGCTTATAGTTTTGATGTTTTTATGATCTCCTTAGCGCACAGAAAAGTAGCGCAGGCCCACATGGAATCAACCTCAACCTTGTTGTGTTTACCTGGCTATTTCGTGTCCTAACAAATCATAGAAGAGCAAATCTAAGGTTTCTTAGATAGCATTGTGGCTAAATAGCTTAAAAGGGAATGCATTAAATGATTGTTTTAATACATAGATTACAAGAGCCCAGCTAGCTGATATTTTTAATCATATTGTTCGCTTAGGTTTTATTTTTCTGAAAAAAATGAGATGATCAGCGTCCAAATGCCTCAGTCACGAAATTGTACCACTGGGTACTAATGGGAAATGAATGTTAAATACGTCTGTCAATGGTTAAGCAAGATGCAAATATAATGTTCTCATTAGTACTATGAACCCCCAAAATTTGAGACGAGTCTCAATTAATTTAGAAAGTTTATTTTGCCGAGGTTGAGGACACACATCCGTGACACAGCCTCAGGAAGTCCTGATGACATGTGTCCAAGGTGGTTGGGGCACAGCTTGGTTTTATACATTTTAGGGAGGCATGAGACATCAATCAATATATTTAAGAAGTACATTGGTTCACTCTGGAAAGGCGGGACAATTTGAAGCAAAGGGAGGAAGACTGGTAGCGGGGAGGGGGCTTCCAGGTCACAGATAGGTGAGAGACAAACAGTTGCACTCTTTTGAGTTTCTGATTAGCCTTTCCAAAGGAGACAGTCAGATCTGCATTTATCTTAGTGAGCAGAGAGGTAACTTTGAATAGAATGGGAGGCAGGTTTGCCCTAAGCAGTTTCCAGCCTGAGTTTTCCTTTTAGCTTAGTGATTTTGGAGGCCCAAGATATTTTCCTTTCACAATACTTACCAGAAAAACAAGGTAATGTATCATTTTACAAGATGGTGCTGAGAGAGTATAAAAAGCAGATGTAGGCCGGGCACTGTAGCTCAAACCTATAATCCCAGCACTTTGGGAGGCCAAGGTGGGTGGATCACCTGAGGTCAGGAGTTCGAGACCAACCTCCAACATGGTGAAACCCCGTCCCTAATAAAAATACAAAAATTAGCTGGGCATGGTGGTGTGCGCCTGCAGTCCCAGTTACTTGGGAGGCTGAGGCAGGAGAATCGCTTGAACCTGGGAGGCAAAGGTTGCAGTGAGCTGAGATTGCGCTGCTGCACTCCAACCTGGGCGACAGAGCAAGACTCCATCTCATGGGTGGGGGAAAAAAATAAATAAAATAAATAAAAGCAGATGTGATGCAAGGGAAGATTTTTGAGGAACTTTTTTTTTTTTAATTTCTGTTTTGTGGGGTAGGGGGTGTTCATTTTTTAGTATTTCTAGATAAGTAGAAAATTTGTTTGTTTTAAAGTTAATGTTAATGTAGTAGTTCCAAGGCATACCTAGTTTCCTTGTGGGGCATTTTTTGCCCAATCATGTTAGATTTACTAAAAGAGATTTAAAAGCATGATTATATCAAGATATGAGTGCTGGGTGCAGAGGCTCACACCTGTAATCCCAGCACTTTGGGAGGCCGAGGCGAGTGGGTCACTTGAGGTCAGGAATTCGAGACCAGCCTGGACAACATGGTGAAACCCTGTCTCTGCTAAAAATACAAAAATTAGCCTGGCGTGGTGGCGGGCGCCTATAATCCTAGCTACTCGGGAGGCTGAGGCAGGAGAATCGCTTGAACCCAGGAGGCAGAGGTTGCAGTGAGCCAAGATTGTGCCACTGCACTGCAGCCCAGGTGACAGAGCAAGACACCATCTCAAAAAAAAAAAAAAAAAAAAGATACAAAGGCATGTCTCCATAATCACACCTTGGAAGAGTTCTTATACAGCTGTTGTCTACAGAATTTTTAGAGTTACAGAAAGAAGGTGCCTTCTAGAGTTGCTAGGAACTTCAGTATTTCCTATAGGAAAACATCAGCTAATACAAGGAGGAGGAGGTAACATACCATCTAAACTGAGATTTACAAAAAAAGGTAGGGGGTGGGGTGGGTTTCTGGGTGGGGCGGGTTTCTGGGTGGGGCATTACACAACGGGATATTTAGAAATTTTTAGCTACGATTTTCAAAAGCAAAATGTTAAAAATAGCACTAATATTGGATCTGTTTATACATCTCCTTTATTTGCAAGATTTTAACACTTTGGACTATTCCTACTGTGAAGTGCTATTGTACTCAGCACTTTCTCTAACCTCAAGAAAAATGGTTATAATTTTGTATGAAATCACACACCAGAGAAATAATATATTATAACTGGTTGTTGAAACAAGTTTTCTCTACATTCATGACAGTTAGCATTTATTGCATCTCTCACCCCATTATATGAAGTCTAGAGTCTGACTGTTCCCAGACCAAACTGAGAGTCGGGCTGCTATTTATCATGGTCCAGTAATGAGATGCAGATGAATTGGGAAGAGAGGTTTTATTTTCTGCAACCGGTTACAGGGTTACAAGGAAGGCCTGGAAATTATTACCACACCAATTCAAAATTACAAAGTTTTCCAGAGCTCATATACCTTCTAAGCTATATATCTACATGTAAGTGTGCATTCGTCTATAGACATAAGTGATTAACTTCTTTTAATCTATAACTAAGATCTAAGTCCTGCAGACCTTCCTCTGGAGCTTCAGTAAATTTATTTAATCTAAATGGGTCCAGGTGCTGGGGCGATTACCCTTATCTTGTCTCCTGCTAAATCATGGAGGTTTGGGAGTTCCATTAGACCCCCAATAAACTTATTTGTGGAGGCCTGGGGAGTTTCTTCAGATCCCCAATAAAACTTGTTTAATACCAAACAGGTCCTATTAAGAATTCCTTCATTATTTTGTCACACTTTAAGGCCCAGGGAAGGCCTAGGCAAGATTCTTGGTGGGCTTTTGTTACATTCCAGCCTGTATAAAGGCACTGGCTCTTTCAGCTTTTAATGTTTAACTTAACTACTCAGTCAGTGCCAAAGCAGTTGTTATGGAGGCCTGCGTTAGTGAGACCTGGCCTGCCACATAGCCTTGCCACTTAACACCATTGTAGTGATAATAGATTGCTATGCCTATGTTTTACTGATTTTTACTTATAGGTTTCACATTCTAGATTAACCCTGGGATCCTTTGTCCTATATATCAGAAGTACTTTTTATAGTTTTATTGGCTCCTTATTTTCCAGCCTGTAATCTCAAGTATAATTTAGCAGTAGCCTGTCAATAAGTTATTGCTGAAAAGTGAACTTTGTATTTATTGGACTTTGCCATTGGTACTGATTTCACTATATTTCTTTAAAAAATTTTTCTAACTCCTCCCCTCTTTAAAGTGGAGGTAGTTGTGAAGAATGTATGGTAAGATTAGAAAAGTCAAGGAAGAAGAAACTATTTCTGTAAGTGTTATACAGTCATCTTTCTTATTCAGGCTGTGGTGGATAGGCAGCAAATGGTGCTCCTCCTTCCCTTCTGAGTTCAGAACACAGGAGTCAGATAGATGGACATCAACACACTAGCTCTATTGCAGACTCATGATAACTAATGGGAGGATGTGGCTCAGATGTGCAGCCACAGTATTTTATGCCAGATTAGGCACTAACCCACAGAGTTTTAAGTGGAGAAAACAAATGCTTGACACCCATCGCAGGTGCATGCTGCTTACTGCAGAGATGACAGCAGACCTGAACTCATGTCACTGTGGGCAGACACATCTTTTGAAAGAGACTCTGAGCCAAGCAAGCACACTGTGTGCTTTGCCCAAATTCACCCATTAGGTAGATCTGATACCCTCTCAAGAGGAAGCTATAGGTAGAGAGAGTCTAAGTCCTCATTTGAAACCTGAGGCCAGGAAAATGAAGGTTCTCCTATCATTTATGGCTGGATTTAAGTGATAATTGAAATTAATCCCATGTCTTTGTATGTACAAATTAATGATGAGAAGTTGGACAGACGTATGGTAGATGGTAAAGAGAAATCTGTTTTGTGTTTTCAGTTTTTCTATAAATAACTCACAACATGGGTAATTGACTTGATTGATTTTCCTAAACCACGTCTTATTTGGAGGAGAATGAATAGTTCTTTTAAGGAACAGTTTTCTTAATTTCTGCTTGCTTGGTTCAACTAAAGATTTCCTCCTTCAAGTTTTCTGTTCTGCGGTTTGAAAAATGGGTTCTTTATAAATTGAGTGTCTTGACTGGTACTAGCCAGAAGTTATGATATTAATTGTTCTTTAAATTTGATTCATAACTTACAATTTGGAGAGCTACTATTTTTTGTCTCATGCTTAAACATTACAGAGCATCATGACAGTTTATAGATGCATTTTCTCTTTTTTGTTGTTGTTGTGTTTTTGAGGCAGAGTCTCACTCTGTCTCCCAGGCTGGAGTGCAGTGGCGTGATCTCTGCTCACTGCAACCTCTGCCTGCCGGGTTCAAGCGATTCTCCTGCCTCAGCCTCCTGAGTAGCTGGGACTACAGGTGCACACCACCACGCCTGGCTAATTTTTATATTTTTAGTAGAGATGGGGTTTCACCATATTGTCCAGGCTGGTCTTGAACTCCTAACCTTGTGATCCACCCAATTCGGCCTCTCAAAGTGCTGAGATTACAGGCGTGAGCCACCACACGCAGACTGTCTGAGTTATTTTTTTATTTTTATTATTAGTATTATTATTTTTGATGCGGAGTCTGACTCTGTCACCCAGGCTGGAGTGCAGTGGCACGATCTCGGCTCACTGCAAGCTCCACCTCCTGGGTGTTCACGCCATTCTCCTGCCTCAGCCTCCTGAGTAGCTGGGACTACAGGCACCCACCACCATGCCCGGCTAATTTTGTGTATTTTTAGTAGAGACGGGGTTTCATTGTGTTAGCCAGGATGGTCTTGATCTTCTGACCTTGTGATCCTCCCGCCTCGGCCTCCCAAAGTGCTGGGATTACAGGTGTGAGCCACCGCGCCCAGCCTGAGTTATTTTTTAAAATCTGTATTTCTTTTCTGAATATGAAGGAAGGTGCTGGCATAGAATAACTCCAGGCTCAGTGAAAGATCTGAAGCCCACTCCTACCTTGTAACTAATTGGTTTTGTGACCTCAGGCAAGCTGCAGTCTCTCTGAGCCTGTTTTGTTTCTTATGTAAAATTAAGGACTTTGACTAAATCAGTGACACTCATACGTTTAAGTAAATCTCTTTTTTCTTTAAGAATGGAACTTTTTAAAATTGCATAAAACCACATTATAGAAAACAGAAGTAGTGCTGCCTGACTAAAGGAAGGATCAGTGCTCTGAAGCTGTGACTTTCTTATCCCTTAATCCTTCAGCATCCTCTGTGGAACCTTAGATTTCTGTGGGACATAGCTTGAAACGGATCATTTCTTGAATTATTACTTTTATAAGGCCTGGATGGTAATGCTGTTGTCATGTTACCTACTCTATAAAGCCTATCTATAATGTTTTTGTCACAGAAATGTTATGGAAAGGAGTCTCAAAATATTGGTAAACCTGTTAGTAAAAAAAAAAATTGACTTGACACCTAAAATTTGTAAAGGCATTAGATATCATTATCTTTATCACCACAAACTATCACAGACCCCGTTCTAGGCATTTAGTGAGAGAATACCTATTCTAAAAAAAAATTAAAATAAGAGCACTCTAGATAGGGACACTGGCAATAAGTTTGAAATATTCCGACACCTTTCATAATTAAGTAGATAACTATAACTTGTCAGATGCTTAAAAAATGGGTACTAATTTCTGAAAAGAAATCAAAGTTGCAGTTAAATAACTCTAAATTGTTTTCCTAGTTTTTAATTCTAGACACTCATGAATCAGAGAAACTAAGATTGTATTTATCCTTGTTTTTATGTAAATTTTCTGAAATCTTTGTGTCCGTATGAATGAAGAAATGTTAATCATAATAGCATAATATTTTTAATCTTTTGCCAGTGGAACTTTCACATGGCATCACAACAATACTGCTTTCTTCAAGTATGTATTAAAGATTCTGTGCTGAATTAATAGCAAAGAACATACTTTGAAATTATTATTTTCTAAAAGTGGAGAATGGGGAGTTCATTGTAAGGAACTATTCATTAAAGTGAAAAACTGGTTAGACCTTGATAAAGGGCAGAGTTTTGATAAGAATGGGAAAGTAATGCATTCATTGCAGAATACGACTTGAATTGTGTAACCTCTGTACTAATAAGGGAAAACATCACACTTTTGAAATGACATAGATCCAACAGACCAATATTAATTGTACTTTTGTGAGATTAATCTAAACAACATAACACATATATGTTCTCCATTATCTAAACTTAAAATAGGTAGGAATTTATATGATATTTTTAATTTAAGCAATCTTCAAGTTAGGTCTAGTCTGTAAAAGTATTGTTTAAAGGCTGCATTTTGTAATTAATGCTCCTTACCATGATAATGTCTCTTCTTAAACGTTATAAATAGTATTTGACTTATTTCAGATGCAGCAGAAGTTGCAAAATGATCTAACTGCAGAAGTAGCAGGTATGTTACCAAAATTTATGAATTAAATTTAGATTAAGTAATATATATCTGAAATAAACTGCAAACGACATCCCTTTCCGTTCTTGGGCTAGTAGATACTACATCAAATATTCTTTCATATACATCTAATGAAAGATGTGAAAACTTGAACATGTATAATGAAGAGCATACTTATGCCTCATGAATTCATCACGTTCCATAGCTTGAAAAAAATAGCTCAAGAAGTCTGGCTCTACTCTTCACTTCTGCCATCCCTATGGAATTGTCAGCCAGCACACAGAAACGGTTCTCAGAAAACAGAAGCATCATCAACTTCTCAGGGTTATGGTAGTGACTTTTAAGGCCAAAACATCCCAGTCTCATCTAGTAACCTATTCAAGCAGTTACAGTTTATCAGCAGTCGCTTGAGAGGTAACACTTTAAATCTCCAGTCATTTACAGTGTCATTGGTTTACTTTTGCCCTCAGAAAAAGTTCCAAATTCCTTAACATGTAATATAAACACCCACATTCATTTGGTTCTTGTCAAGTTACTCAGGCTTATCTCTCACCACTTACTTTACTCTGCCCCTTTGCTCTAGGATCCAGCCAAACTGGACTGCACAGAATTCCACAGTGCTCGTCCTTCTCCTCTAGCTCTTTGCACTTGCTTCTTTGCTCTATCTGCCAACCTTTTTTTCTCATCCTTCAGGTATCCACTAACCATGCCTCCACCGAAAAGCCTACAATATCGAGACAAAACTGGGATAGGTGTCCCTCTTGCATTCCAATAGTGCCCTGTTTTATACCTGTCAGGGTATCTATGACTTGGTATGGAAATTGCCTATTTGTCTGCTTTTTCAGGTTATAGCATATGATTGCTGAGGGGTGGACTGTATCATCTTCATCTTGTAACTCCAGGGCATAGTCTAGTACCTTAGCATGTGGTTGTTGAATAAATGAATGAAGAATGAGAAAACCAGAAGCTGTGATACACAACCACAATGATCATTAATTTAGTGTGCAACTATGGGCAGATTCTTATCTAATAATAAGTTAGCATTGTAGTCATACATACTTTTCATTCTTGTTAACACTGAAAAAGCTCTCAACTCTTTTTTACTGATTTGCACTTAGTTAACTATGAAATATATAGAATATAATTCTTTTGCCAGGCATGTTGGCTCACGTTTGTAGTCCCAGCACTTTGGGAGCCTGAGGCAGGCAGATCACTGGAGCCCAGGAGTTTGAGAGCAGCCTGTGCCAACATGATGAAACCCTGCCCCTATAAAAAATACAAAAGCTTGCCAGGCACAGTGGCTCATGCCTGCAGTTCCAAGTACTTGGGGCTGAGGCAGGAGAATTGCTTAAGCCTGGGAGGACAAGACTGCAGTGACCTGTGATCACACCACGGCACTCCAGCATAGGTGAAAGAGTGAGCCCCTATCTTAAAATAATAACAATAATAATAATAATAATATAATAATAATAATAATGTAATTCTTGCTTTTTTTTCCAGCTGCTACTAAATATGAACCTGGATCCTATATAGCTTCTCCTCTAGGATTTACACACAAGGAAAATCTGAATCAAGATCCAGTTTTGGAAGTAACAAAAGAACATGCACAGATTTTAAGAAGAAAATACATACTCTGAAAGATAAGGCAATTTTATTTGGGCTATTCACATGATATTTTGTTTCCCATTAAATATATGATGTGAACATTTTTACTAAAGGGAAATATTCTATATTATACATGTCTGATGAAAATTTATATAGTATTTTAAATAATGTTTCTTGGCCTCTTCAGCTAACTTTTAAGTGGATTTTGCAAATGAAAACCAGTATTACTGAGTTTTACATACTCGAACTGCCCAAATGTTAGCTATTTAAACAGCCAAATAATCAAGTTGCCATTAATAATTTAGTGGAGCCAATTGATGGCTTGTTTGTGTTTTATAATTTTATCTTTATACATAGTGATAGATTTAAGTTTAGATAGACATCATTTTGGTATACTGGTACTGTGGTCATTGTCAATGTTTGGATGTATTACGATTGTTATAGTGCAATCAAACTTAGATAATTTTAATTTTAAGCACTGATTTATTTAGATCTTTCCTTGTGGAAAAATAAGGTTTGCCTAAGGCTTTTTGCTTTTTTATTTATTGTTTCATTTCTTTATTAGATTAACTTTTGGGAAACAGTCTTAAAATTGGAGAAAATTTCCACATTTTAGGAAAAACAGCTTTCCCCCTGTGGGCCATTTGAGAGTAAATTGCTGACATTATGCCATCACATCTGGTATGTGGGTATTCCCACAAGTCAGGACATTTTATATAACTACTTCATAATCAGAAAGTTAACATCAATACACTTGATCATTTCATTCTCAGTTTCTTTTCAAGTTTTCTTAATTGTCTATAATGTTCTTTGTAGCAGAAGGATCCCATTCAGGTCCATGAATTTCATTTAGTTGTCATGACTCTTTCAGTCTGGAACAGTTCCTCAGTTTTTCTTTGACCTTTATGACCTTAAATCTTTTGAAGAGTAAAGTCCAATAATACAGAATGTCCCTCCATTGGATTTCTCTGAATTTTTTTTATGATAAGATTTAGATGATAATTTTTTTTTTGGCAAGAGTATCACAGAAGTTATCCCATGATCTTCTCACTGCATTCTATCAGGTGACCTGCAATTATTATTATTTTTTATTTTCATCTTTTAAGTTCAGGGGTACATGTGCAGGATGTGCAGGATGTCCAGGTTTGTTACATAGGTAAATATGTGCCATGGTGGTTTGCTGCACAGATCATCCCATCACATAGGTATTAATAATAGCCCAGCATCCATTAGCTGTTCTTCACGATGCTCTCCCTTCTCTCACCCCCCACCATCCCACATGCCCCTGTGTGTGTTGTTCCCCGCCATGTGTCCATGTGTTCTCATTATTCAGCTCCCACTTGTAAGTGAGAGCATGCAGTATTTCATTTTCTATTTCTGCGTTGGTTTGCTGAGGATAATGTTCTGCAGCTCCACCCATGTCCCTGCAAAGGACATGTCTCATTCCTTTTCATGGCTGCATAGTATTCCATGGTGTATATATACCACATTTTCTTTATCCAGTTTATCATTGATGGGCTTTTAGGTTGATTCTTTGTCTTTGCTATTGTGAATAGTGCCGCAATGAACATACGTGTGCGTGTATCTTTATACTAGAATTAGTTATATTCCTTTGGGTATATACCAAGTAATGGGATTGCTGGGTTAAATGGTATTTCAGGTTCTAGATCTTTGAGGAATCACCACACTGTCTTCCACACTGGTTGAACTAATTTACACTCCTATCAACAGTGTAAAAGCATTCCTGTTTCTCCATAATCTTGCCAGCATCTTTTCATTTTTTTGAATTATAGCCATTCTGACTGTTGTGAGATGGTGTCTCATTGTGGTTTTGATTTGCATTTCTCAGATGATCAGTGATGTTGAGGTTTTTTTGTTTGTTGGCTGCATGTATGCCTTCTTTTGAAAAGTGTCTGTTTGTGTCCTTTGACCACTTTCTGATGGGGTTGAGTTTTTTTTTTCTTGTAAATTTGTTTAAGTTCCTTGTAGATGCTGGATATTAGACCTTTGTCAGATGGATAGAGTGCAAAAATTTTCTCCCATTCTGTAGGTTGTCGGTTTACTCTGTTGGTAGGTTCTTAATGCTGTGCAGAAGCTCTTTAGTTTAATTAGATCCCATTTGTCAATTTTGGCTTTTGTTGCAATTGCTTTTGGCATCTTCGTCATGAAATCTTTGCCCTTGCCTGTGTCCTGAATGGCATTGCCTAGGTTTTCTTCCAGGATTTTTATAGTTTTGGGTTGTAGATTTAAGTCTTTAATCCATCTGGAGTTAACTTTTGTATATGGGTTAAGGAAGGGGTCCAGTTTCAATTTGCTGCATATGGCTAGCCAGTTCTCCCAGCACCATTTATTAAATAGGGAATCTTTTCCCCATTGCTTCCTTTTGTCAGGTTTGTCAAAGATCACATGGTTGTAGGTGTGTGGTCTTATTTCTGGGTTCTCTATTCTGTTCCACTGGTCTATGTGTCGGTTCTTGTACCAGCACCATGCTGTTTTGGTTACTGTAGTCTTGTAGTATATTTGAAGCTGGGTAGCATGATGCCTCTAGCTTTGCTCTTCTTGCTTAGGATTGTCTTGGCTATTTGGGCTCTTTTTTGGTTCCATATGAATTTTAAAATAGCTTCTTCTAGGTCTGTAAAGAATGTCAATAGTAGTTTAATGGGCCTAGCATTTAATTTACAGATTGCCTTGGGCAGTGTGGTCATTTTCACGATATTGATCCTTCCCGTCTGTGAGCATATGTTTTTCCATTTGTTTGTGTCATCTCTGATTTCTTTGAATAATGGTTTATAGTTATCCTTGAAAAGGTCCTTCACTTTTCTTGTTAGCTGTATTCCTAGGTATTATACTCTTCTTGTGGCAATTGTGAATGGGAGTTAATTCATGATTTTTCTCTCGGCTTGCCTGTTGTTGGTGTATAGGAATGCTAGTGACTTTTGCACATTGATTTTGTATCCTGAGACTTTGTTGAAGTTGCTTATCAGCTAAGAAGTTTTTGAGCTGAGATGATGGAGTTTTCTAGATATAGGATCATATCATCTGCAAACAAAGATAGTTTGACTTCCTGTCTTCCTATTTGAATAGCTTTTCTTTCTTTCTCTTGCCTGATTGCCTTGGTGAGAATTTCTAATACTGTGTTGAATAGGAGTTGGTGAGAGAGGGCATCTTTGTCTTGTGTCAGTTTTCAAGGGAACGCTTCCAGGTTTTCAGGTACTCAGGCAACAAATAGCGTTACGAATAGAATAGTACCTCACATCTCAATGCTAACGTTGAACGTAAATGGCCTAAATGCTCCACTTAAGAGAGATAGAATGGCAGAATGGGTAAGAATTCACCAACCAAGTTGCTGCTGTCTTCAGGAGACTCACCTAACACATACGGACTCACATAAACTTAAGGCAAAGGGTTGGAAAAAGACACTTTGTCTAAATAGACACGTCAAAAGCGAGCAGGAGTAGCTGTTCTAATATCAGACAAAACGGACTTTAAGACAACAGCAGTTTTAAAAAGACAAAGAGGGACATTATATAATGATAAAAGGACTAGTTCAACAGGAAAATATCACAGTCCTAAATATATATGCACCTAATACTGGAGATCCCAAATTTATAAAACAATTACTACTAGACATAAGAAATGAGGTAGTTGGCAACACAATAATAGTGGGGGATGTTAATACTCCGCTGGCAGCACTAGGCAGATCACCAAGACAGAAAGTCAACAAAGAAACAATGGACTTAAACTATACCCTAGAACATATGGACTTAACAGATGCTTACAGAACATTCTACCCAACAAGCATAGAATATACATTGTATACATCAGAACACGGGACATTCTCCAAAATAGACCATATGATAGGGCACAAAACCAGTCTCAGTAAATTTAAGAAAATCAGAATTATATCAAGTACTCTCTCAGACCACAGTGGAATAAAATTGGAAATTAATTCCAAAAGGAACACTCAAAAGCATGCAAATACATGGTAATTAAATAACCTACTCCTGAATGATTGTTGGGTCAACAATGATATCAAGAGGGAAATTTAAAAATTCTTTGAACTGAACGATAATAGTGACACAACCTATCAAAAACTCTGGGATACAGCAAAAGTGGAGCTAAGAAGAAAATTCATAGCATTAAATGCCTATATCAAAAAGTCTGAAAGAGCACAAATAAACAATCTAAGGTCACACCTCACAGAATTGGAGAAACTAGAACAGTCCAAATCCAAACCCAGCAGAAGAAAAGAAATAACAAAATCAGAACAAAACTAAATGAAATTGAAACAAAAAAATACAACAGATAAATGAAACAAAAAGCTGGTTCTTTGAAAGGATAAATAAAATTGATAAGCATTAGCAAGATTAATCAAGAAAAGAAGAGAGAAGATCCAAATAAGCTCTATTAGAAATGAAATGGGAGATATTACTACTGATACCACAGAAATACAAAAGATTACTCAAGACTACTATGAACATCTTCACATCCATAAACTAGAAAACCTACAGGAGATCGATAAATTCCTGGAAATATACAACCCTCCTGGATTAAATTAGGAAGATATAGAGACTCTGAACAGACCAATGAGAAGCAGCAAGATTGAAAATGGTAATTTAAAAATTGCCAACAACAAAAAAGTCCAGGACCAGATGGATTCACACCTGAATTCTATCAGACATTCAAAGAATTGGTACCCATCCTATTAACACTATTTCACAGGATAGAGAAAGAGAAATCTTCCCTAAATCATTTGATGAAACCAAAATCACCATGATATGGTTTGGCTCTGTGTCCCCACCCAAATCTCATCTTTTAGCTCCCATAATTCCCACATGTTGTGAGAAGGACCCAGTAGGAGATGATTGAATCATGAGGGCGGGTCTTTTCCATGCTGTTCTCATGACAGCGAGTGAGTGTCACAAGATCTGATGGTTTTAAAAACAGGACTTTCTCTACACAAGCTCTTTCTTTTTGCCTGCTGCCATCCACGTAGGATGTGACTTGCTCTTCCTTGACTCCACCATGACTTTGAGGCCTCCCCAAATATGTGGAACTGTAAGTCAAATAAACCTCTTTCTTTTGTAAATTGCCCAGTCTCAGGTATGTCTTTATCAGCAGTGTGAAAATGGACTAATACACACCCTAATACTGAAACAGACTAATAGACACCCTAATACCAAAAACAAGGAAGGACATAATGAGAAAAGAAAGCTACAGACCAACATCCCTGATGAACAGAGATGCAGTAATCCTCAAAAAAAATACTAGCTAGCTGAATCTAACAACATATCAAAAAGATAATCCATCATGATCAAGTGGGTTTCATACCAGGGATGCAGGGATGGTTTAACATCTACAAGTCAATAAATGCGATACACTACATAAACAGAATTAAAAAACAAAAGTCACATGATCATCTCAATAGATGCAGAAAAACCACTTGAGAAAATCCAGCATCCTCATTTTATTAAGACCCTCAGCAAAATCAGCATAGAAGGGACATACATTAAGATAATAAAAGCCATCTATGACAAACCCACAGCCAGCATTATACTGAACAGGGAAAAGTTGAAAGCATTCCTCCTGAAAACTGGAAGAAGACAAGATTGCCCACTTTCTCCACTTCTATTCAACATGGTACTGGAAGTTCTAGCCAGAGCAATCAGACAAGAGAAAGAAATCAAGGGCATCCAAAGTGGTAAAGAAGAAGTCTGCCTATTGCTGTTTCCCAATGATATGATTGTATACCTAGAAAACCCTAAAGACTCATCCAAAAAGCTTCTAGAACTGGTACATGCATTCAGCAAAGTTTCAGGATACAGAGTTACACAAAAGTGTGCACAAATCTGTAGCTGTGCTATACACCTTCAGCGACCAAGCCAAGAATCAAATCAATAACTCAACCCTTTTTACAATAGCTACAAATAATAATAATAATAATAATAATAAAATACTTAGGAATGTTCCTAACCAAGGAGGTGAAAGATCTCTGCGTGGAAAACTACAAAACACTACTGAAAGAAATCACAGATGACACAAACAAATGGCAGCACATCCCATGCTCATGGATGGGTAGAATCAATATTGTGAAAATGACCATACTGCCAAAAGCAATCTACACATTTAATCCAATTCCCATCAAAATACCACCATCATTCTTTAGAAAATGATGAAAAATAATCCCAAAATTCATATGGAACCAAAAAAGAGCCTACATAGCCAAAGGAAGACTAACCAAAAAGAATAAATCTGGTGACATCACATTACCTAACTCCAAACTATTCTGTAACACCATAGTCACTAAAACAGCATGATACTGGTATAAAAATAGGCACATAGACCAATGGAACAGAATAGAGAACCCAGAATTAAAGCCAAATACTTACAGCCAGCTGATCTTCAACAAAGTGAGGAAAGGACACCCTATTCAACAAATAGTGCTGGGATAATTGGCTAGCCACATTTAGGAGAATGAAACTGGATCCTTATCTCTCACCTTATACAAAAATCAACTCAAGATGGATCAAGAACTTAAGACCTGAAGCCTTAAAAATTCTAGAAGATAACACTGGAAAAACCCTTCTAGACATTGGCTTAGGCAAAGACTTCATGACCAAGAAGCTCAAAACAAATGCAACAAAAACAAAAGATAAATAGATGGGACTTAACTAAACTAAAAAGCTTTTGCACAGCAAAAGAAATAATTAGCAGAGTTAACAGACAACACACAGAGTGGGAGAAAATCTTCACAACCTACACATCCAACAAAGGACTAATATTCAGAATCTACAAAGAACTCAAATCAGTAAGAAAGAAACCAATCCCATAAAAAAGTGGGCTAAGGACACGAATAGACAATTCTCAAAAGAAAATATACAAATGGCCAACAAGCATATGGAAAAATGCTCAACATCACTAATGATCAGGGATATGCAAATCAAAACCACAACGCGATATCACCTCATTCCTGTAAGAATGGCAATATTAAAAAAAATAAAAAATAATAGATGTCGGCATGGATGTGGTGGAAAGGGAACACTTTTATAGTGTTGATGCTAATGTAAACTAGTACAACCACTATGGAAAACGGTGTGGAGATTGCTTAAAGAACTAAAAGTAGATCTACCATTTGATCCAACAACCCCATTCCTCAGTATCTACCCAGAGGAAAAGAAGTCATTATACAAAAAAGATACTTGTACACACGTTTATAGCAGCAAAATTCATAATTGTGAAACTATGGAACCAGCCCAAATGCCCATCAGTCAATGAGTGGATAAAGAAAATGTGATATGTACACACACACCCCATGGAATACTACTCAGCCATAAAAAGGAGCAAACTGGATGGAATTGGAGACCATTCTTCTAATTGCAGCAACCTGGATGGAATTGGAGACCATTCTTCTAAGTGAAGTAGCTCAAGAATGGAAAACCAAACATCATATGTTCTCATATGTGGGAACTAAGCTATGAGAATGTAAAGGCATAAGAATGATACAGTGGACTTTGGGGACTCAGGGGAAATGGTGGGAAGGGAGTGAGAAATAAAAGACTACACATTGAGTACGGTGTACACTGCTCGGGTGAGGGATGCACCAAAATCTCAAAAATCACCACTAAAGAACTTATTTATATAACCAAACACCACCTGTTCCTTAAAAACCTATTGAAATAAAAAGTAAATTTAAAAAAACCTCCTGGATTCATTGATTTTTTTGAAGGTTTTTTTGTGTCTCTATTTCAGTTCAGCTCTGATCTTGGTTATTTCTTGTCTTCTGCTAGCTTGGGAGTTTGTTTCCTCTTGGTTCTCTAGTCCTTTTAGTTGTAATATTAGGTTGTTAACTTGAGATCTTTCTCTCTTTTTGATGTGGGCATTTAGTGCTATAAATTTTCCTCTTAACACTGCTTTAGCTGAGTCCTGGAGATTCTGTTATGTTGTCTCTTTGTTCTAATTAGTTTTAAAACACTTCTTGATCTCTGCCATAATTTTATTATTTACCCCAAAGTCATTCAGGAGCAGATTGTTCAATTTCCATATAGTTGTGTGGTTTTAAGTGAATTTCTTAATCTTGAGATCTAATTTGATTGTGCTGTGGTCTGAGAGACTCTTTGTTATGATTTCAGTTATTTTTCATTTGCTGAGGAGTGTTTTTCTTCCTAATTTATGATTAGTTTTAGGGTAAGTGTCATGTGGCTATGAGAAGAATGTATATTCGCTTGTTTTTTGTTGGAGAGTTCTGTAGATATCTATCATGTCTACTTGATCCACAGCTGAGTTCAGGTCCTGAATATCTTTGTTAATTTTCTGTCTCCATGATGTGTCTAATATTGTCATTGTGGTGTTAAAGTCTCCCACTATTATTGTGTGGGAGTCTAAGTCTCTTTGAAGGTCTCCAATAACTTGCTTTATGAACCTGGGTGCTCTTGTATAGGGTGCATACATATTTAGGATAGTTAGCTCTTCTGGTTGAATTGAACCCTTTACCAACAGGTAGTGCTCTTCTTTGTCTTTTTTGATCTTTGTTAATTTAAAGTCTGTTTTGTTAGAAACTAGGATTGCAAGCTCTGTTTTTTTCTGCTTTCTGTTTGCTTGGTAAATTTTCCTCCATCCCTTTATTTTTAGCCTATGTGTTTCTTTGTGTGTGAGATGGGTCTCTTGAATACAGCATACTGATGGGTCTTGGTTCTTTATCTAGCTTGCCATTCTGTGTCTTTCATTGGAGAACACATTGAGATTTAAGGTTAGTAGTATTATATGTGGATTTGATCTCATCATCATGATGCTAGCTGGTTATTTTGCTAACTTGTTCATGTGGTTGCTTCACAGTGTCACTGTTCTTTGTACTTTAGTGTGTTTTTCTGGTGCCTGGTAATGGTTTTTCCTTTTCATATTTACTGCTTCCTTCAGGAGCTCTTGCAAGACAGGTCTGGTAGTAACAAGTTCCCTCAGCATTTGCTTGTCTGAAAAGCATCTTATTTATCCTTTGCTTATGAAGCTTGGTTTGGCCAGATGTGAAATTCTGGGTTGGAAATTCTTTTCTTTAAGAATGTTGAATATTGGTTCCCAGTATCTTCTGACTTGTAGGGTTTCCACTGAGAGGTCGGCTGTTCATCTGATGGGGTTCCCTTTGTAGGTGACCCGGCCTTTCTGTCTGACTGCCCTTAACATTTTTTCTTTCATTTAGAGTTTGGAGAATCTGATGATCATGTGTCTCGGGGATGATCTCCTCGTGGAGTATCTCACTGGAGTTCTCTGGATTTCTTGAATTTGAGTGTTGGCCTGTCTTGCTAGAACTAACTTGGGGAAGTGAGTTCTCTTGAATCCTATGCCGAAGTATGTTTTCCAACTTGGTTCCATTCTCCTTGTCTTTTTCAGGTACCCCAATCCATCATAGATTCGTTCTCTTTATGTAATCCCATATTTTTTGATGGTATCGTTCGTTCCTTTTCATTCTTTTATCTCTATTCTTGTCTGCCTGTCTTATTTCAGAAAGATCGTCTTCAAGCTCTGAGATTCTTTTCTTGGGCTATTCTGCTGTTAATAATTGTGATTTCATTGTGAAGTTCTTGTAGTGTGTTTTTCAGCTCTAACAGGTGAGTTATGTTTTTCTCTAGACCGGCTATTTTGGCTGTCCGCTCCTGTATTGTTTTGTCATGATTCTTAGTTTGTTTGCATTGGGTTACAAGATGCTCCTTTAGGTCATTGAAGTTCACTGTTATTCACATTCTGAAGCCTACTCTGTCATTTCAGCCATCTCAGGCTCAACCCAGTTCTGAGCCCTTGCTGGAGAGGTGTTGCAGGGATACTCTGGCTTTTTGAGTCCTCAGGATTTTGGGGTTATTTCTCATCCCTGTGGGTCTATCTTAAACTTTGACCTTGAGGATGGGGTTTTTGTGGCTTTTTAAATTGTTGTTGTTGTTGTTTCCTGCTTGTTTTTCTTATAACAGCCTGGCCACTCTTCTGCAGGGCTGCTGCAGTTTGCTGGGGGTTCGCACTATACCCTAGTTGCCTCAGTTTTTCCCATAGCTGGAGGTATCATCAGTGATGTCTGTGAAACAGCAAAGATGGCTGCCTGCCACTTCCTCTGGAAGCTCCAGCCCAGCAGGGTACTGACCTATTGCGGCCTCAAAAGTGCCTGTAGGAGGTGGCTGGAGACCCCAGTTGGGAGGTCTCCTCCAGTCAGGAGAAACGGGATAAGGGACCTGCTTAAAGAATGATTCTGGCTACTTTTTGGTAGACCAGCTGTGCTGTGTTGGGGATCCCTTCAGTTCCCATTCAATTTGGGCTGTCCAAAGGCCCACAGGCTGAACTGGCTGAGAAGCTTGAAAGGCCTAGGTGGCAGCCTGCCCCACCCCTCAGGCACTCCATCCCGGGAAGAAATTAGAGCTCTGTTAGCCCCATAGAACATGAGTGACCTACAATTTTGATTTGCCCTTTTACTGGTGATGTTGGCATTGATCACAAACAGTGGTGTCTGCTAGCTTTCTCCTCTGTAATGTTACTTTTTCACCTTGTAATTAATTAGTATTAATATTTTGTGGGGAGGTAATTTGAGACTATGTAGATATCTCTGTTCTTCATCAAACTCAATTTATTCATTTACTTGATTTGATATTTACTTGTGGTTTATTTCATTTAATAGGTTATAATTTGACAATTTTTTTAAACAATTTTTTTCTTTTTAGAAATGTTTTATTTTGACAATTTGAGACTTATAGAAAAATAGTAAGAAAACTACAAAACATTCTTGGATACTATTCCCCAAATGTGAACACTTTACTGTGTTTGCTTTATCCTTTCTCCCCCTTTTCCTCTTCTCTTTCTAGGTAAATATAAATGTAGGTGCATAATATAGACTTTTTCTGAATGGTTTATAAGTTGCAGGTATGATGCCTCTTTATTTCTAAATAATTTGATGTGTTTCTCCTAAAAACAAGGCATTATCTTGCATAATTATAGTATAACTATCAAAATCAGGAAATTAAAAATGGTTTACTGTTAATATCTCATCCATAAACCTTATTTTACTTTTTTCAGTTGTCTCAATAATATTTTTTATAGCCAAATAATTTAAGATGGGTGATTTTACAATCCATGATGTTGACTTTCATAATCCATGATGTTGAGAGGTTTCAGCATTTTTATGTTGATTCTTTCTCATCTCTGTGGGCCTATCTACCTTTGATGTTTGAGGTTGCTGACCTTTGGAGGAGGTCGATCTGTGTCAAATTATTCTGTCTTTTTAGTCTCTTTTAGTCCAGGATGATTCCTGAGTCTTTCCTTGATTTTCATGGCATTTATGTGTTTGAAGAGTGTGGGTCAGTTTTTTGTGGATTTTCTCTCAGTTTGGGTTCATAGGATGTTTCTTCATGATTCAGTTCAGGTTATACCATTCAGGCAGGAAGGTCACACAAGTGAGGCTGAGTTCTTCCCAATGCAGCATATCTGGAGGCATATGCTGTTACTTGGCTCCATTACTGGCCAGTGTTGACTTTGGTTGAGAATCTACCAGGTCTGTCCGTGATAAAGTGACTATCTACCCTTTGTTTTTCACCAATGTCTTATGTGAACATAGTTTGAGGCTCTGTAAATATCTGGTTACTCTAAACGTCTCACCCACTAGATTTAGTATTTCATTGATTATTTTTGTTGGGTCAATTATTATTATGGTGGTTGCCAAATCATGATTGTCTTCATCTTTCATTCCTTCTACGTGGATAAGTAAAACAAAACAAAACCAACCAACAAATAGGGGAGAAGGGAAAATTTATTGTTTTGCTGTTCAGGTTCCCTCCGCTTTGACCAGTGGTAGCCATTTCAAGCTGAATTCATGTCTTTTTGAACTGTCCTTATTGTTCTTTGAATACTTCCTTACTTTCTGGCATAAGCTGTTTCAACCATACTTTGTATTTTCTCTGCCCCAGCCCTTGAATCAGCCATTTTCATTTTTTTCCAGAAGCCCTGACTTTCTTTAGGGGACAGTAATTAGAAACCAATATCTGGGCAGTAATTGTGGTAGACACGTATGGCTATTGGAGTTGTCATTGCTCATAGGCTTCCTCAGTGAACAGAGCAGAAAAATACAGCTAGATGGATAAATATACAAACATACATGCTTATATTCATCGATATTTCTGTATTAGAATATACTGAAAACCATGAGTTCTTCCTGGTGATTCTAATTCCAGTTGAATCACACATGGCTCATTTTAGTTTTTTTTTCCCTTTCAGTACTCTTGACCTTTGAACAATGTGGAAGTTAGAGGGGCTGAACCCCACACAGCCGAAAATTTGCCTAAATTTTGACTTCCCTGTAATGTAACTGCTGACTGACCTGATTAACTACTGTTGACCAGAAACCTTACCCATAACAAAGTTGATTAATATATGTGCTGTATATTCTATGTATTATACACTATATTCTTATAAAAGTAAGCTAGAATTGCCTTAGCTATTCCAGCTGTTTTGGGGTTCGATATAAATTTTAAAATAGTTTATCCTAATTCTGTGAAGAATGTCATTGGTAGTTTGGTAGCTGACTTCAAACTATACTACAAACCTGCAGTAACAGAAATAGCATGGTACTGTTACAACAGCAGACACATATACCAATGGAACGGAATAGAGAGCTAAGAAATAATGCAGCACACCTACAACCATCCAACCTTCAACAACTCCACTTAAAAAAAGCGATGGGGAAAGCAATGGGACTGCTGGGTCAAATGGCAATTCTAAGTTCTTTGAGAAATCGCCAAACTGCTTTCCACAATGACTAAACAAGTTTAAATTCCCACCAGAAGTGCATAAACGTCCCCTTTTCTCCACAACCTTGCCAGCTTCTGTTAGTTTTTGACCTTTTAATAATGGTCATTCTGACTGGTGTGAGATGGCGTCTCACTGTGGTTTTGATTTGCATTTCTCTAATGATTAGTGAGTTTGAGCCTTTTTTTCATAGCCTTGTTGGCCACATGTTATGTCTTCTTTTGAAAAGTATCTGTTCATGTCCTTTGCCCACTTTTGATGGTGTTGTTTGTTTTTTTTTTTTTTCTTGTAAATTTAAGTTCCTTGCAGATGCTGGATATTAGACCTTTGTCAGATGGCTAGGTTGCAAATATTTTCTCCCTTTCTGTGAGCTGTTTACTCTGTTGATAGTTTCTTTTGCCGTAAAGAAGCTCTTTAGTTTAATTAGGTCCCATTTGCCAATTTTTGTTTTTCTTGCAATTACTTTTGGCATCTTTGTCATGAAGATCATTTCCAGGTCCTATGTCCGCAATGGTATTTCCTAGGTTATCGTCCAAGGTTTTAATATGTTTTCATTTTAGATTTAAGTTTTTAATCCTGCCTTTGCCTCCCAAAGTGCTGGGATTACAAGCGTGAGCTACCACACCCAGCGAGGAAGCCAAGTTTAACGTGTGTGCTCCACTCCTCCAACCTGGCCAAAGGGCAGTCATCATCACTGGCCACTACTGACCACAGCCTTTAGAAACTCCCCTTGAACGTGCTGGGCTGACCTTCCTCTGATCACAGGCAAGGTAACCATACACTCAAGGCCAATGATCCCATCTGCTGTGGGCTGGCTCATGCTCCCAATGCTTACAGAACCTGGGAGGCAGAGGAAAACTCTGCCCATCCCATGGGACGTTACCTGTAAGCTTTGAACACCAGAATCTTGAGGCCCATCTCTTTCTGAAAGGCTTTGTCTTCCTCTAAACCAGGAAGCTGGAGCAATTCCACCAGATTCTGTACAACAGATGCAACAAGAAAATTCATGAAGAGTAGATCTTAGGTTGAATTTTTCACAGAAGACCTTGTAAGAGCAGACAATGGTGAGAAAAAAAAAGCCCGAGGTCAGTACAATGGGGAAAAGCCTGTGAAGTGACCTGGCAGCAGCCACAGCTGCTGTCACCTCCATTCCCCTCTCATCTTGGAAACAGATTTGCCCTTTACAACTCAACTCATAGCTCACCCGCCTTCAGAGACTTCTTGGCCCATCTTAGCTGGAAGGGATCTGTTCCAGCGCTGAGCTTTTATTTTGCTTAGCATCTACTCAGATGCCTTGACTGTGTGTGTCTCACAGTCCTACTGACTGACAAACTCCCTGGGGGCCGAGATGGCATGGATTCAGGTCTCAGATGCTCTATGGCACCTGGGAGCATCTTACACAGGTGAAGTGCTCAGTGATGATCTGGGGTCACTATTCTCTGCAGATCAGCATGTCTGAGAGGTAGGGGCTCACAGCCTGTGGAACTGGTGTAAGACCTTTGTCTTTTCCCGGCTACTAACAGGTCCTGCTTGTCACAGCCCTTCCATGATACAAAGTTAAGTCATTTTGTGTCTGACACAGGCAAAGGGAAACGACAGACCCTTGCCTTCCCGGTCCTCAAGGGTCAGCTGTAAGATGATGTCATAAAGCCGGATCAGGTCCTGGGGCCGGGGGAAGCACTTGCTGTCATCCTCTGGCTGCTGCTGCAGCAGAGCCCTCTGCAGACCTTTGGCCATGCTCTCATTACGCTTGATTGCCATTGACAGCTTGATGTAAGTCAGGTAGGTGGAATGCACCACACGTCAGCTCAACTTATACTCAGAGAAGCAGAGGAACTGGGAGGACTGGACTACGAGTTGGGGCTGACCCAGAGGAAGTGGGGGGGTGCGTTGGGGCAAGGCCACAGCAGGGCCATTTGTCCTGGGCTTCAAGGGACCCTGTAATCCCAACTACTTGGCAGGCTGAGGCAGGAGAATCACTTGAATCCAGGAGGTGGAGGTTTCAGTGAGCCGAGATAGTGCCACTTCACTGCAGCCTGGGCGACAAGAGTGAAACTCCGTCTCAAAGAAAACTAAAATAGGCTGGGTGCAGTGACTCACGCCTGTAATCCCAGCACTTTGGGAGGCCGACATGGGTGGATCACCTGAGGCTGGGAGTTCAAGACCAGCCTGACCAACATGGAGAAACCCCATCTCTACTAAAAATACAGAATTAGCTGGGCGTGGTGGCTCATGCCTGTAATCCCAGCTGCTCAGGAGGCTGAGGCAGGAGAATTGCTTGAACCTGAGAGACGGAGGTTGTAGTGAGCTGGGATTGCTCCATTGCACTCCAGCCTGGGCAACAAGAGCGAACCTCCGTCTCAAAAATAAATAAATACATAAAATAAATACATAAAATAAATAAATACATAAATAAAATAGATATGTATTTATGCAAACGATACAAAAATGTTTGGCAACCATCGCAAGATACCTGACAATGTGAAATAGTTTTATTACAACTGGCCTGACCTTCAAAGGCCTTCACAGCTCCTGCCTTCATGTTACCGTCTACTATGTTCCTCATGCACCTTCCACTCAGCACAAACAGGCTGCACTGCCTCCGAAACACATCACTGGAACCCTGCCTCTGCTCCTTTGTCCATCTGAATCACCCTCTCCACATTTCTGACCCTGTAATCCTCATCTCACTTCATGAGGCAGTTCGCTTCTCTTTTGCATTTAGCTTTCCCCGGGGTACACTGTCAATAGCCTACTGTCTGATGTCATGAGTCAGCACTTCATCAGAGGCAATTACGTCCACAGAGCTTTTGGCTAATTACTGTCACTCCTCTTTACATGTGTGCATATGCATATCATCTTTCCCTAATGAGACTGGAAATCATGATTCATTCCCTGGAGCAGTGGTTTCCATAAGTGACCAACCCACAGACCGGTGCAAACTGGCTGCAAAAGAGCTTCCTCTGAGGAACTTATTAGAATGCAGATTCTTTGACTGCATGGGAGAGGAGGATCTCATAAATCTGGGTGTAATAGGCACAGAACATTAGGTGTAATATGGGCGGGACTCTGGACTCAGCATATCCAACAAGCTGCTGGCTGATTCCGACGATGCCGATGAATTGCCAGGTTGGGAACTGCTGCCCCCAGAGAACCTAGCAGAGAGCTCTGTACGTGGTAGGTGCTCACTCCCCTATTGTTTGGGTGTATGCCTCCTGATAATGAACTTGATCGTAACATTATTGTTGCATTATGCCTGTATTGTTTCCTTAAGTGAAGGAAGAATGCTTTTGAGTACCTAATAGGTGGCAAGCTCTGTGCCTACTTACATACATGAACTATTCCTTTTAATAACCTTTGGAAATAACGTGGCATTTCCATTGGGCATTAGAAATCTGAAGACTTTCGTTTACAGCTGTTGCAACAGCAGAACTAGAATTCGACCTCCGACATTTCTGCTCACCAGAGGGCATGAACTGCTGGTTTGTACCTGGCTTGCAGATACCTTCTTTGGGCAGCACAATGTTCAAAATTAAAAAAACTACCAACACTTCTAAACTGGATACTTTGTATCAATATCTGGGTTTCTGGCTTCTCTTCATGGGAAAAAAACAAACAAACAAAAAGGTTTGGTGAACACTGGGGCCCACATTCCTGCAGGGCAACAGTCACATGGAGACTTTAGATGGGCACGTGCCCAGAACACACTAGAGTCCCCATCGCTCCCCATTCTCTTACATTCTATTCCCAACTAGGTTCTTATAGGCCTGGGTTTGTGCCTGTTGCACACTTATCTACTCTCTTGCTTCCCACTGGTCAGGAAGTCTGGCAAACTTAAAAGGCCTCTTTTTGTTGCTCTCTCCTGTATGGATCTCTCATCATAGAGGTGTGTGCATTTCTGACTTTGTGATTTCAATACTAAGGAAGCTGTCGGCACATTATCAAGGAAAACGGGGATCGCTGCTCCCCAACGTACACATTCTGGTGTGCCCCAGTAAAATTCTATATTCAGCCTCCAAATTAGCTGGGAAAAATGTGGCAAATCATCTACTTGCTCCAATTCAATGGTGTTTAGAAGTAAGAAGTCACTGTGAGCAGTGCCACCAAGTGGTGGAGAGACTCCATGCAGAATCGCCACCTTCAGCCAGAGAGGCTGGGAGGCCGAAGACCTCTCTCAATGCACAGGGCCATTCAGAAACTAGAAACAAAATGCTTGCTCATCTCCCTAGGCCACTCCTTCCGAGGCTTTTTGAGACAAGATCTCACTGTCACCCAGGCCGGAGTGCAGTGGCACAATCAAGGCTCACTGCAACCTCAACCTTCTGGTTTCAAGTGATCCTCCCACTTCAGCCTTTCGAGTAGCTGGGATGACTACAGGCATGGGCCACCACACCCAGCTGATTTTTTTTTTTCTTTTTAGTAAAAATGAGGTCTCGCCATATTGTTCAGACTGGTCTTGAACCAACACATTTTTAGCTTTTTAAAAGACAGCCTTGGCCAGCCATGGCAGCTCACACTTGTAATCACTGCACTTTGGGAAGCTGAGGTGGGCAGATAGCTTGAGCTGAGGAGTTCAAGACCAGCCTGGGCAACATGGTGAAACCCCATCTCTACAAAAAATACAAAAATTAGCTGGGTGTGATGGTGCACATCTGTGGTCCCAGCTACTGGGGAGGCTGAGGTGGGAGGATTGCTTGAGCCTGGGAGGTCGAGGCTGCAGTGAGCTGTGATTACCTCACTGCATTCCGGCCTGGGGAACAGAGACCCTGTCTCTATTAAAAAAAAAAAAAAGAAAGAAAGAAACCTAAAAACAGACTGGCACTTAAAAGAGTTGTGCTTCATTTTTTGACTTTCTGTATTAATTTTGTTTGTTCCTTTCCTTAAACAAGCTGCCACTGCTGCTGATTCAACATGTTTCATTTTATACTTTTTTTTTTTTTTTTTTTGAGACAGAGTTTCGCTCTTGTTGCCCAGGCTGCAGTGCAATGGTGTGATCTCGGCTCAGTGCAACCTCTGCCTCCTGGGTTCAAGCAATTCTCCTGCCTCAGCCTCCCAAGTAGCTGGGTTTACAGGCATGCACCACCACACCCGGCTATTTTGTATTTTTAGTAGAGACGGGGTTTCTCCATGTTGGTCAGGCTGGTCTGGAACTCTCAACCTTAGGTGATCTGCCTGCCTTGGCCTTCCAAAGTGCTGGGATTACAGGCATAAGCCACTGGGCCTGGCCCATTTTATACATTTTTAATGTGTATTCTTGTTTTTGGAAAATGTGACCAGAGGACTATTAAACTCTTTTAGCATCAGTATAGCAAGGAGGTAAAAAAACAAACAACAAAACAAACAAAAAAAACCCTTTTTGTAAAATAGGATTGAGTATCGTTGGATTGAGCACTTACCAAGCAACTGTGCCAGGCATTTGTGTCCTTCATTTAATTCTTACAAGCCTGAGTGTTCGGTATTTTAATTTTATAGGTGGACAAATAGAAGCTGAGGGTGAAGGACCTACAGCTGTCACCTTCATCTCTTCTCAACACTGCCAACTGTCCCCTTGGATCTCCCAGACAGACAACAAGGGACATCTCTGGTTTCTCGGTGCCCCCTAGAAACCTCGGGTCATTTCAAGGCATTATGCAAATGAGAAGCTTCCCTTCTCTTCACCTCATCTCCTGGTCTGCACAAAAGTGACTGTAGGACCCAGTGTTGGTACCGATGTAGGCACCAATCCTCAGTTTACCACCTGCTCTCTACTTGCTTCCCTGCCATAACTTTCTAAAAGGGATGTGAGCCATGTTTAAAGTCACCTGGTCACTGGAGGGATCTTGTTCTACCCCCTGTAGTAGTACCTCTGTAGGGTAGTACCCACTGTAGGGATCTTGTTCTACATCAGTGGTTGCCAACCTTTTTGGCACCAGGGACTGGTGTTGTGGAAGACAATTTTCCACGGACTGGGGGGCTGGGGGGAATGGTTTCAGGATCAAACTGTTCCACCTCAGATCATCAGGCATTAGATTCTCATAAGGAGGGCACAACCTAGATTGCTAGCATGCCCAGTTCGCAACAGGGTTCGTTCTCCTGCGAGAATGGCATGCCGCTGCTGATCTAACAGGAGGCAGAGCTCAGGCGGTAATGGGAGCAAGGGGGAGCGGCTATAAATACAGCTCACCGCTCACCTGCTGCTGTGCAGCCCGGTTCCTAACAGGCCATGGACGGTACTGGTCTGTAGCCCAGGAGTTGGGGAATCCTGCTCTACAGAGTTTCCAACCTCAGAGATGAAGCATCCCCTCTGTAAGTCAGAAAGAAATTATTCAAGTAGGAGAATTAAAACAGGATCACAGAGAGGGAGGCTGAAGAATCTGACATTCTGTGTTGTTTACTTGTATGAGGAAAAACAGCACATAGAGGCATCCACAGTATTTAATTTGTTTGGATAACAGTTACAGATAAACAGGTACACCCCATATACAATTACCAATACTTTTTATACAGTTCATATTTCAGTACATCAACACTATTTTATTTACACTCTATTTATATACATTAACATCTTTCTAAAGTCAGTGCATTGTCAACACGTTTTATACAGTAATTTACAAGGTGAATGTAGTTAATAGTTAATTTAATAAATTTTCTGCTAGTTCATGAATTAAAAAAATTAATTACAACCAGTATAACAAACACAGATCAAACAACATTAGTAGATTGTGCTACCTGCTTAAATAAAACATCTGTAAAGAAATTATTTAAAATCTTCCACTTTTTAACGGGACATGTACACGTAGGAATGGACAGATTTTATATACTGAAAATCTTGAAACTATAAAGTATGCATTTTGTCTGAGTTTATTACATTAGATAAATTTGGCCACTCCTACCTATTTGCAATTATATTTTTTCTGAAAAGGATTTCAATTTAGGTAGCCATTTAAGATAACCTTTCCAAATGCTCTGAGAACTAGATATTAATAGTTACTGGCCTCAGATATCAGAACACAAATGCCTAGTTACACTGGTAATTACTACCTATGAGGAAGAAAGTGTAGTGGAATCTGACAATTAATGAGAATCAACTTGCAGGGTCTAAATGAATAAACAAAGACCAAAAATAAGGTGAAACATTTCCTTCAAGTATATATTAAAAAACTACACCAAAAAAATTCTACCTGAAATAAATAACATTTATAGTTTTGTTCCAGTCTTGAATAATTAGGGGAAAAAATGAAGTAAACAAAGAAACATAACTTTCAATGACTACTGTAAAATTTTAAAAAAAGACAAATATCAAAATAAAAATTAGTGGACGTGCAAACGAAGCAAAACTAAAGTTGACTTCCTAAAACCACCAATTTCATTAAATATACTTATGAACTCCTAATGTCTGGGATGTGTTTTGTTTGTAATTTATAGGCCTTAGAGCCATCAAATACACACAAGCAAGTTCATTTGCATGTGTTCTCTCTTTTTTAAAGTGCAAAATAAACACGGAAAAGAACAACCACTAATTGTGAAACGTGATCTAGCTCCGATGCCGCTTACCTTCCCAGAAGCTCTTGTTGCAACATGTGCATGTGAAGATGGTGCAAATATTGGCAACTGCTCCCCTTCCCTCAGCATGGTGGGGCCGGGGGTGCAGAATACATTTCTGAGGATACTTGAAGTATCCTAAATGTAAGATGCCTCCACTGGGAGGGCCATGGTAGCTGGATTTCCCAGGATGTTTTTCTTTCTACTGGGTCTCCCTCTGGGTGGAAGGCACATAGCTCTTAAGAGAGCCTCCCTTTCAGACTGACCACTCTATGCCCCTGCCACCAATGACTGGTTGTATCTCAAACATAAACACAATGGCAAAAACAAAAAGCAAGAAAGACAAAGAAAGGGTATGGAAACTTTAAAAAATAAATTGAAAAGTCCTCGTCCATGCCGTAAGAATCATTTGCACACCTTCATGATCTTGCTTTCTCCATCTTGTCAATATAATGGAATAAAACTTCAGGAAAAAGGAGGTAGCATATCATGTCATCCCTAGACAACATTATAATTTTTTGTTTTTTGACTCCCAGGAAATCTTTAATATTTGTTATGATTATTGGTAAACTCTATACTGACTACATATTTGTTCATATCTGGACAAGCACAATTGAATTCTTATTTGGTCCCAGGTGGCTGGTGCCAAACTTTTTGTTTACAGGCTAATGGTGGGATCTGCCTGAAAGTTCTCTATCAGACAACTTGCATGAGACTTCAAAATAAAATTACTACTACTCTTAAAGTTAACTATTTTCATTAGAATTTGTATTCTAACAGGATAAAATAACTACATTTAGCTTGCCTCTCAGTGACACTTTTGCCAAGTATCAGCTACAAGGAGTCATCTCCCTCCCCACCAAGCTGTCTAGCAGCCAGAATGGTAGCTTTGCTGTAACACACAGTACTTTTTGTAATCAGACTCAAAGTCTTCATCCATACTGCTTGTGTCTGCCATCTTTTTGCCATCAATCTTTGGCAGAAATTGTGCATAGTCTATCCTCTGCTGCTCATAGAAAAGAATGTAGGCAGAGTCGGTGTCAATTTCATCAGGGTGACGTTCCTGAAAGGGCAAGAAAAACTTTTAACAAAAAGCCGTCACTATTATGGCTCTAAATCCTTGCCATGAAAGGGAAGACCAACCCTCTGTAATTACTAAACCTGATTGCTTCCAATAAGCTCACTAGTTTGGCTGTCTCACACCTGCCCCTTTAAAATGAGCCCCATTATTTCCAATGTTTGCTTTGGGGAAAATATTTTGACCATAGACAAGTGAAAACAGAATGACCTAAAACCCCATCAAATTCTATGTATTTATTTTTATTTATTTATTTTTTTGAGATGGAGTCTCCGTCTGTCACCAGGCTGGTGTGCACTGGTGTTATCTCAGCTCACTGCAACCTCTGCCTCCTGGGTTCAAGCGATTCTCCTGCCTCAGCCTCCCGAGTAGCTGGGACTACAGGCGTGTGCCACCACGCCTGGCTAATTTTTTGTATTTTTAGTAGAGACAGGGTTTCACCATATTAGGCAGGATGATCTCAATCTCCTGACCTCATGATCCACCCTCCTTGGCCTCCCAAAGTGCTGGGATTACAGTCGTGAGCCACCGCGCTTGGCCCAACCCCATCAAATTCTAACAGTCTAGAAGATAGGAGCTTTTTGCATTAACTCTTTTTTTTTTTTTTTTTTTTTTTTTTGAGACAGAGTCTTGCTCTGTTGCCCAGGCTGGAGTGCAGTGGTGCAGTCTTGGCTCAGTGCAACCTCCACACCTCCCAGGTTCAAGCTGTTCTCCTGCCTCAGCCTCCCGAGTAGCTGGGATTACAGGCATGCACCAACATGCCCAACTAATTTTTGTATTTTTAGCAGAGATGGGGTTTCACCATGTTGGCCAGTCTGGTCTCGAACTCCTGACATCAAGTGATCCACCTCCTAAGCCTGCCTCAGCCTCCCAAAGTGCTGGGATTACAGGCATGAGCCACTGCGCCCGGTCAACTAACTCTTTATTTTTCCTCACTACTCATGTTTTCATTCCCTACTTTGCATATCACTTTTGTTCCTTTAATACTGACCGCATCTATGTATTGATTCTAACAGGAATATCTATTTCCTATTCAAGAGATAGTCCATTATTTCAACAAATGTTCCCCAGTTCTGTTGATATTCTGTTTCTAACTTTCATTCAAAGATTGAGAATGTTTACCTCACAGATGCTGCCATTGTAGCAGTACCACTTGCAGTTTGGGTTTTTGGCATAAGTGACATAATGGCCCCCACTCAGAATTCCTGAATGGCACTGTAAGAGATAAGAGAGTGGAGGTATGTTAGTAGTTAACTGTACTATGGCCAGGGTATAGCACTAGGATCTGAGCAGGAGAACAGTGATCATGTAAATGATCAGTAGGTGAGAAAATATTTTAGAACCCTCTAACTTTCTCTAAAACCAAAATAAGCAAAAAGCAAAATACAAAAGTCATAAGATCCAAGTCTTGTGTGGATAAACAATCATTTTATAATGTAATTACTATTATTATTATTTTGAGACAGGGGCTTGCTCTATCACCCAGGCTGGGGTGCAGTCGAGTGATCACAACTCTCTAAAGACTTGGCCTCCTGGGCTCAGGTGATCCTTCTGCCTCAGCCTTCCAAGTAGCTGGGACCACAGGCAATGCCACCATACCTCGCTCCATTTTAAAATTATTTGTAGAGATGGGGCCCAGGCTGGTCTCAAACTCCTGGGCTCAAGTGATCCTCCTGCCTCAGCCTTCTAAAGTGCTGGGATTACAGGTGTGAGCCACCACACCTGGGCAGGCCCAGATTTCTATGTTAACTTTCTCTATCACTAAGCTCAATGCTAGGAAATAAGCAGGACCTGAAAAATACTTGCTGATGAATACATGAAGACAAGTGAACAAAACACAGACCACTCTCTGAAAACTGTACAATAAACCACTTACTGAAATTGCATATAGATTATAAATAGGCTTAATATGAGTGTCTTCTCTTTGGTCATCAGTGCTGTCTTCTTCACTGTGGTTTCCAAGCTTACCATTGCTGTAGCCACTGCCATATGCTTCATGCTCATAAAGGAATCCATTGGCCAAAGCTACCTCGTGGTCCTGAGGAGTGACCAGCTCTGGTTGGCTGCCCCCCCACATATGCCCTCAGCTCAAGGCGTCAGCCAGCTCACAGATCTGCCCAGCCCCATTCTCTTTGCTGGCATCCAAGTTCTTCTTACTACTTGACAGCTTATTTTTGCTGCCAATCTGGGGCAGCCGGAGCCTCCCTTTGCTCCTCCCCAAAGTCCGTGGGCTGCTATTAGGGCTGCTGTTTTTGCTGGAGGGACAGCTGGTTCCACTTTTTCTTGATGAAGAAGGAGAACCTGTGAACAGGACAGAAGAAAAGATTCACAAATCCAAATGCCACAAAGTAAGCCAGCCCCAAATGCTAACTCTGAGGTTAGCTTCACAACTGTACACACAAAGGTAAAGACAGGGGAGTCGTGACTGGCTACCCTTTAGTTCCTATTATGTGGCCAGTAAGTTACATTTTTGTCTTCTTCAATGCCAAGTCCCTATAAGCAACAATGTCCTGAAAATGTAAAGTACATTATAGAGACTCAGAAAATAGCAGAAAGATGATTTATGTCAGATTCAGTTGAAAAAAATCTAACTATTAGAGTAAGGAGTTTTCCAAATACATATTCCTCTCCTTTGTAAAATTAGACCCAAAATGTGACCACCATTTACTGAGTACTTCCTATTGTTAGGCATGGTACTGGGAATTTCTTGCTGTCCATTGTTACCTCTATGTCTCACAAAAATCCTGTAAGGCTTTAAACTTTTTGGTTATAGCCTCTTACCCCTACCCCCTTTTATACCTTTAAAAATTATTGAGAACCTTTAGAACTTTTATGTGAATTTTATCTATCAATATTTCCTGTATTAGAAATTAAAACTGAGGCATGAAAAAGTACAATACATTAGCACAGATCTTCACTGTCAAAGTGACGATATTATTCCACGTCATGTTGTCTCTTACACCATTGTACATCTGTGAGAGAATAAAAGTGAAAAGGCACATATTGTCTTAGTATTTTTATGAAAATAGTTTTGGGCCAGGCACAGTGGCTCACACCTGTAATCCCAGCACTTTAGGAGGCCGAAGCAGGAGGTTCACTTGGGTGCAGGAGTTCCAGCCCAGCCTTGGAAACATGGCGAAGCACCATCTCTACAAAAAATACAAAAATTAGCCAGGTGCAGTGGTGCGTGCCTGTAGTCCCAGCTACTCAGGAGGCTGAGGTGGGAGGATTGATTGACCCCAGGAGGTCGAGGCTGCAGTGAGCTGTGATCTGTGTTGCACCACTGCACTCCAGCCTGGGTGACAGAGTGAGACCCTGTCTCAAAAAAATAAAAAATAAAATAAATAAATGAATAAAGATTTTTGATCCTCTAGACCCCCTGAAAGATGGGGAACCTCAGAACTTTCACTATAAGGGGACAAGACAGCCGCTACCATTCCTGTTTACCATACATCAGGCACTGTGTGAAGTGCTTTACTCTCCATGTGTCAAACTCTCAACTCTGTAAACCTGGCATTATCTCCATTTTACAGATGAGAAAATAGATTCAGGGAGGCTGAATCTCTTGATAAAACTTACATAGCTCAAATACAGATAGGTCTGATTCCAGATAGGTTCCTTCCACCCAACCAACCTGATGTTCCAGATCAGAAGACAGAGAAACATATGTAGCCTACAGGAGTCCCAAGAAAGCAACTGCATAAGGCCCCCAGGCCCCACCTTTTGGGCTGCTGCTGATGTTAGCGCTGAGTGAGGATGGGCTTTTGCTCAGGAGCATGTCCTCTTCCCCAGCCAAACTCTGCACATCCACTTTCTTCACCTCTCTTGCCAGAATCCTGGGCTTGGAGAGCTCATCCCCCTGGGGTGTGAGTGGTTGATGCTGGCAGAGAGCCAGGTCTCGTGGTACCAAAAAAGCACTCGGATCAAAACTTTCCCAAGGAAATTTGACAATTTTCTGTGATTTTATCCACTGATCATTTACAAATTGAAATCGCTTAAGGTGAATAATCTGGAGAAGTAAAGGTAGAAAACATCGCATTAAAGCGTTCTGAAGATACAAAATTTACATGGAAAAAACAAGTCAAATACATGTGAATGTTTGGGAATATATAACAGAACATTTGCTCTTCATTATTTTTTAAATACTTCAAAAATGTGGTTTGCTAAAGGCCTCTACACAGGCCCCAGTGCACTGGTGTGCTTGTGCACACACTCAACTCAGCAGCGTGGCACAGCCACGTGACTGCGCAGTGGGTACTGCCTCCAGGCTCAGTTGCTCTTCTAGAGTCCACAAAGGGCTAGCCTGAGCTTCCACTCTCCACAGAGCCAGAAGTTCACCCTCTCCTGAAGTTCAAATTCACCACGTTGTACCCCTTGTGGCAGTTCTCACATCACACTGAATTGCAGTTACTGGGCTACATGACCGCTCTGCTTGTTTTATTTGATGATTATATGAAAATATATACTTGTTAAAATTCATTGAACTGGATATTAAAAATCTATGCTTTTAATTGTATGTTAATTATACCTCAATTTTTTTTTAAAAGGTCTCCCCCTCGGCCAGGCGTGGTGGCTCACACCTGTAATCCCCACACTTTGGGAGGCCGAGGTGGGTGGATCACGAGGTCAGGAGATCGAGACCATCCTGGCTAACACAGTGAATCCTCATCTCTACTAAAAAAAATAAAAAACACACAAAAAATTAGTCAGGCGTGGTGGTAGGCGCCTGTAGTCCCAGCTACTCGGGAGGCTAAGGCAGGAGAATGGTGTGAACCTGGGAGGTGGGGCTTGCAGTGAACTGAGATCTTGCCACTGCACTCCAGCCTGGGCAACAGAGCGAGATTCCATCTCAAAAAAAAAAAAAGGTCTCCCCCTCCTCCCCACCCACCTTGTCCCCAAGCCTGCCCCTTCCCTCTAGTTCCTATCTGTGGAGCTAGCTGACAACCAGTGTTATTAATTTCTTGTGCATCATTCCCTGGGAAGCTGTTCTGGTCTAAGAAAAACCTACATTCAGCTTCACAGAGTAGTGTGACAGAGACATGATTAGAATAAGAAAATACGGCTGGGCATGGTGGCTCATGCCTGTAATTCCAGCACTTTGGGAGGCCAAGGTGGGCGGATCACCTGAGGTCAGGAATTCGAGACCAGCCTGGCCAACATGGTGAAACCCCATCTCTACTAAAAGTACAAAAATTAGCCAGGTGGTAGTGGTGCATGCCTATAATCTCAGCTACTCAGGAGACTGAGGCAAGAGAATCACTTGAGCCCAAGAGGTGGATGTTGCGGTGAGCTGAGATTACAACACTGCACTACAGCCTGGGTGACACAGTGAGACCCTGTCTCCAAAAAAAAAAAAAAGAAAAAAGAAAGAAAATACATATAAATATCTGATTAAAATAGGCCAGTACCTTACAGTTACACTGACCTTAATGAATAGGAAGATTTGTCACTTCAAACTCTCCTGACAAACAAAAGGACAGTCTCCTAATCCATGAAGGGAGAAGGCAGAATTAAATCTAAAAGAACACACAGGCCCTAGTGCACTGGTGTGCTTGCGCACACACTCAACTCAGCAGCGTGCCACAGCCACATGACTATGTGCAGTGGGTGTTGGGGGCTCCGGGCTCAGTTGCTCTTCTAGAGTCCACAAAGGGCTAGCCTGAGCTTCCTCTCTCCACAGAGCCAGAAGTTCACCCTCTCCTGAAGTTCAAATTCACCACGTTGTACCCCTTGTGGCAGTTCTCACATCACACTGAATTGCAGTTACTGGTCTACATGATTGATCTCTTCTTCTAGGTTGTAAGCTCTTTAGGAAAAGGAACTACCAAATATTTGTAGAAAGATTCATCTCTGTATTCAACATAAAAACCTTGTACAGAAAGTGTTTTAAACACAGCTGCAGGAAAAGTCTTATTCTCAAAAATAACAAAACCTCCTGTTTGTTCATGTCTTCTTTCTTTTATGCTAGATTCCTGCTCTCTCAGAGGCAGGACTGTAACATACCAGGAAGGGTGGAAGCCTCCAGAGATCCAGCTTCTTTGTTGCTAAGCAGTGGGTCTTACACTTGGAACAGTAGTACATCTCATCTTCCCCTAGCTCTTCCTCACTGGGGAAAGCACGGAGACAGCTGTCCAGGTTGATGGGCTCGACTTGCGCTCGCCGACTCTGCTCCACACTCTCATGCTCATCTACAACCTGTAGGTAGAGGGAACAGGAGGAAAGGGGTGTGTGGGAAGGCATTTAAACTGGTGATCTAGCTATGCATCAACCTCTCGGTCACTCACCCTTATTTTACTCTATATAAGGAAAAAGAAAATATAACTGGCTGGGTATGGTGGCTCAGGCCTGTAATCCCAGCACTTTAGGAGGCTGAGGTCGGGGGAATTGCTTGAGTCCAGGAGTTCGAAACCAGCCTGGCCAACAGAGTGAGACCCTGTCTATGTGAAAGAAAAACCTAAAAATTAGCTGGGCGTTGTGGCGCATGTCTCTAGTCCCAGCTACTCAGGAGGATTGCTTGAGCCTGGGAGTAGAGGTTGCAGTGAGCTGTGATTACACCACTGCACTGCAGCCCAGATGACAGAGAGAGACCCTGTCTCAAAAAAAAAAAAAAAAGGGAAAAGAAAACACAACCCAAACTAGAGTCTGAGCAAATACAGCACCTACACATTTATTCACAAATGTTACATTGTAACATTCTGGATAAAATTTCTATTTATATGATCATAGCTTTTCTTGAAAAATTTTTGAATGCTTCAAAATGACAAAAAGAACTGCATTTATTTAACAACTTTGGAATCCTATAAGGGATTACATGTGAGCTGGCCCTCAAGCCAGGGGTGGTGATAGTAAGCCATTTATCTTTAATCAGAAAGCCAGAGCATTATTAGTATGCTGCAGAGTTTACAGAGGCTAGGAGAAATAACATGAAACACAGAAACCAGAGCTGGATGAAATAAGGGCACAGAAAAGCTCACCATGAGAAGACAACACAGTAGAGCATGAAACACCACAGGGTACAACTCATTTACATCTGATCCCATGTAACACAGAGTTATCAGAATACCAAGTCTATACTTATCTGTCTCCTCCCTCATGGGGCCTTTTTATCTGAGATGGCAACAAAAGGAAGAACAAGCTCAAGAGTGTGCTGCTTTTGTTGAGAAGGCCCCTAATACCCACCCAAACCTTTGGGGTCCTGTTAATCAGCATGTTAGGCTGTGGAGCAAGAAGGAGTTAAGTGTAAGAAAGGAGAGAGAGCAAAGAATGGGCGGGGTGCAGGGATATGTGTTGGGGGTAGTGTAGAATGAAGAAGGAGGAGAGAAGGAAGGATCTAGAGTGCAGCAGAAAAGAAAGAATATTTCCCTCTCCATGCCTGGCTGCTACCTGACAAACAATCAAGAACCATAGAGCTGGGATACTTCTGTTTGTCCCTCTAATGTATGGGAAGGTGGGTGAAGCATCAGGGTTATGAATGCTACCATAAGACTTCACACAGTTTATATTTGTGTCCCAAAGCAGAGCCCGGACCACAAGGCCCATACTGACTGCCTCTCTGTGGCAAACGTCACATATGTCCATCACCCGCCCTATTTATTGCTCCTCACCCTTCCAGAGGTGAACTTCCTCCATGAATTTCCCTTCCTGAAACTCACGATGGGAACCTTAGGCTGCCTGGAATACAAATTGGCACAGCTCAAGACATGCAGCTTAGCATGGGTTTTCAGGCGAGACTTTTTCCCTATGTGAGAGTCACGAGGCTGTCAAATGCTGTTATAAACAAGCAAGGTTGGGTTTGATCATGCAGTTACGGTTCTAGCACTGCATAATTATCCAGGCTAAAGAGCTCATTTAAAAAGGGGAACTTAGAGGAAAATTCTTTTTTTAGAAAAGGAAATCTGGCTTGGACTTGGGTTATAGACTTCTTTTTTGAGTACAAATTCTGTAGTAACAAGATATTAACTGTCATCATCTTTTGAACTGGTCACTCAAGGAAAAAACTGATGTGCTTCAAAAGGAAACATGCTGTATCATAGTTGTTGGAATGAGTAGAAAAAGGGGTGTATCATATACGATAGTGTTTCCTTTCTCATAGCCAGTTAAATATTATCTCTATTATCTCTACCAGGAATACTTTATGGCCAAGCACAAATTAGAGTAAGCTAGTAAAGAATGTTGAATTTTATTGACTATATTTTCTGTGGAACACAGGCTACAGTGCTAGATGAAGACAGGGAGGAAAGAAGGCTGATAAAAAACATATTTGTGGACTGTACTGACAATAATTTCTATTTATCAGTAAAATTTCCCAAAGTGATAAAGATTCCCTTTACCTCTTGGGATCTATGCTTAGATCCTCTACTATTGTTTAAACAGTCTATGAATTACTTATAGGCACCCTCTTCTTTTTCAGAGTTGCTTTAAAGCTCATCTTAACACAAAACACAGGAAATGAAGTAATAGTCTTCATATAAGACTATTAAAAAAAAAGAGAGAGAGGCCTAAGAATTTGTCTAGTTTAATTTTCTTTTTTTCTTTTTTTTTTTTTGAGACAGGGTCTTGCTTTGTTACCCAGGCTGGAGTGCAGTGGCGAGATCACAGCTCACTGCAGCCTTGATCTCTTGGGCTCAAGCAATCCTCCAACCTCAGCCTCCCAAGAAGCTGGGACTATAGGTGCACAACACCACACCTGGCTAATTTGTGCATTTTTTGTAAAGATAGGGTGACATCATATTGCCCAGGCTGGTATCTAGTTTAATTTTCTACTGAGGAATCTGAGGTCCAAACAGGAGAGAAATGTAAAGGATAAGAGTGAGTGTCCCTGTATTTTTTTCTGATTACTAGGTATAATATTCATGTGGAAATTTTGGAAAGCAGAGAAAAATGTAAAAAGGCAGGGAATCCTTTTATATTCTTAATACAAAGGCAACCACTGTCAAAATTTTGGCAGATTTTCTTCTGTCCTTTTTCCTAAATAGTATTTTTTTCAATATTGAAGGTATTCTTTCCAGTATATGCAACTTTATGTCTTGTTTTTAAAAAAATGTTCACATATCATAAGCATGTTCCCATAAATGTTAGCAAAAACTCCTGGTAATCATTTTCAACAACTGCATTATAGTTTATCCAATGAATACACCATGCTTTATTTAACCATTCCTCTAATGTGAGACAAATATAAGTTGTTAATAAATTTTTAGTATCCTAAAAAATGCTATGATGATATTTGCCTGCAAATTATGGAGTAATTACAGAGTATTCTCCCCTCAGATAAATTCCTAAAAGGGAAACCACTGGAATAAAAAATATAAAGCATATGGACAATAATCCCAATTTAAAAAGATGTTAATGTATATAAATAGAGTGTAAATAAAATAGTGTTGATGTACTGAAATATGAACTGTATAAAAAGTATTGGTAATTGTATATGGGGTGTACCTGTTTATCTGTAACTGTTATCCAAACAAATTAAATACTGTGGATGCCTCTATGTGCTGTTTTTCCTCATACAAGTAAACAACACAGAATGTCAGATTCTTCAGCCTCCCTCTCTGTGATCCTGTTTTAATTCTCCTACTTGAATAATTTCTTTCTGACTTACAGAGGGGATGCTTCATCTCTGAGGTTGGAAACTCTGTAGAGCAGGATTCCCCAACTCCTGGGCTACAGACCAGTACCGTCCATGGCCTGTTAGGAACCGGGCTGCACAGCAGCAGGTGAGCGGTGAGCTGTATTTATAGCCGCTCCCCCTTGCTCCCATTACCGCCTGAGCTCTGCCTCCTGTTAGATCAGCAGCGGCATGCCATTCTCGCAGGAGAACGAACCCTGTTGCGAACTGGGCATGCTAGCAATCTAGGTTGTGCCCTCCTTATGAGAATCTAATGCCTGATGATCTGAGGTGGAACAGTTTGATCCTGAAACCATTCCCCCCAGCCCCCCAGTCCGTGGAAAATTGTCTTCCACAACACCAGTCCCTGGTGCCAAAAAGGTTGGCAACCACTGATGTAGAACAAGATCCCTACAGTGGGTACTACCCTACAGAGGTACTACTACAGGGGGTAGAACAAGATCCCTCCAGTGACCAGGTGACTTTAAACATGGCTCACATCCCTTTTAGAAAGTTATGGCAGGGAAGCAAGTAGAGAGCAGGTGGTAAACTGAGGATTGGTGCCTACATCGGTACCAACACTGGGTCCTACAGTCACTTTTGTGCAGACCAGGAGATGAGGTGAAGAGAAGGGAAGCTTCTCATTTGCATAATGCCTTGAAATGACCCGAGGTTTCTAGGGGGCACCGAGAAACCAGAGATGTCCCTTGTTGTCTGTCTGGGAGATCCAAGGGGACAGTTGGCAGTGTTGAGAAGAGATGAAGGTGACAGCTGTAGGTCCTTCACCCTCAGCTTCTATTTGTCCACCTATAAAATTAAAATACCGAACACTCAGGCTTGTAAGAATTAAATGAAGGACACAAATGCCTGGCACAGTTGCTTGGTAAGTGCTCAATCCAACGATACTCAATCCTATTTTACAAAAAGGGTTTTTTTTGTTTGTTTTGTTGTTTGTTTTTTTACCTCCTTGCTATACTGATGCTAAAAGAGTTTAATAGTCCTCTGGTCACATTTTCCAAAAACAAGAATACACATTAAAAATGTATAAAATGGGCCAGGCCCAGTGGCTTATGCCTGTAATCCCAGCACTTTGGAAGGCCAAGGCAGGCAGATCACCTAAGGTTGAGAGTTCCAGACCAGCCTGACCAACATGGAGAAACCCCGTCTCTACTAAAAATACAAAATAGCCGGGTGTGGTGGTGCATGCCTGTAAACCCAGCTACTTGGGAGGCTGAGGCAGGAGAATTGCTTGAACCCAGGAGGCAGAGGTTGCACTGAGCCGAGATCACACCATTGCACTGCAGCCTGGGCAACAAGAGCGAAACTCTGTCTCAAAAAAAAAAAAAAAAAAAAAGTATAAAATGAAACATGTTGAATCAGCAGCAGTGGCAGCTTGTTTAAGGAAAGGAACAAACAAAATTAATACAGAAAGTCAAAAAATGAAGCACAACTCTTTTAAGTGCCAGTCTGTTTTTAGGTTTCTTTCTTTCTTTTTTTTTTTTTTTAATAGAGACAGGGTCTCTGTTCCCCAGGCCGGAATGCAGTGAGGTAATCACAGCTCACTGCAGCCTCGACCTCCCAGGCTCAAGCAATCCTCCCACCTCAGCCTCCCCAGTAGCTGGGACCACAGATGTGCACCATCACACCCAGCTAATTTTTGTATTTTTTGTAGAGATGGGGTTTCACCATGTTGCCCAGGCTGGTCTTGAACTCCTCAGCTCAAGCTATCTGCCCACCTCAGCTTCCCAAAGTGCAGTGATTACAAGTGTGAGCTGCCATGGCTGGCCAAGGCTGTCTTTTAAAAAGCTAAAAATGTGTTGGTTCAAGACCAGTCTGAACAATATGGCGAGACCTCATTTTTACTAAAAAGAAAAAAAAAAATCAGCTGGGTGTGGTGGCCCATGCCTGTAGTCATCCCAGCTACTCGAAAGGCTGAAGTGGGAGGATCACTTGAAACCAGAAGGTTGAGGTTGCAGTGAGCCTTGATTGTGCCACTGCACTCCGGCCTGGGTGACAGTGAGATCTTGTCTCAAAAAGCCTCGGAAGGAGTGGCCTAGGGAGATGAGCAAGCATTTTGTTTCTAGTTTCTGAATGGCCCTGTGCATTGAGAGAGGTCTTCGGCCTCCCAGCCTCTCTGGCTGAAGGTGGCGATTCTGCATGGAGTCTCTCCACCACTTGGTGGCACTGCTCACAGTGACTTCTTACTTCTAAACACCATTGAATTGGAGCAAGTAGATGATTTGCCACATTTTTCCCAGCTAATTTGGAGGCTGAATATAGAATTTTACTGGGGCACACCAGAATGTGTACGTTGGGGAGCAGCGATCCCCGTTTTCCTTGATAATGTGCCGACAGCTTCCTTAGTATTGAAATCACAAAGTCAGAAATGCACACACCTCTATGATGAGAGATCCATACAGGAGAGAGCAACAAAAAGAGGCCTTTTAAGTTTGCCAGACTTCCTGACCAGTGGGAAGCAAGAGAGTAGATAAGTGTGCAACAGGCACAAACCCAGGCCTATAAGAACCTAGTTGGGAATAGAATGTAAGAGAATGGGGAGCGATGGGGACTCTAGTGTGTTCTGGGCACGTGCCCATCTAAAGTCTCCATGTGACTGTTGCCCTGCAGGAATGTGGGCCCCAGTGTTCACCAAACCTTTTTGTTTGTTTGTTTTTTTCCCATGAAGAGAAGCCAGAAACCCAGATATTGATACAAAGTATCCAGTTTAGAAGTGTTGGTAGTTTTTTTAATTTTGAACATTGTGCTGCCCAAAGAAGGTATCTGCAAGCCAGGTACAAACCAGCAGTTCATGCCCTCTGGTGAGCAGAAATGTCGGAGGTCGAATTCTAGTTCTGCTGTTGCAACAGCTGTAAACGAAAGTCTTCAGATTTCTAATGCCCAATGGAAATGCCACGTTATTTCCAAAGGTTATTAAAAGGAATAGTTCATGTATGTAAGTAGGCACAGAGCTTGCCACCTATTAGGTACTCAAAAGCATTCTTCCTTCACTTAAGGAAACAATACAGGCATAATGCAACAATAATGTTACGATCAAGTTCATTATCAGGAGGCATACACCCAAACAATAGGGGAGTGAGCACCTACCACGTACAGAGCTCTCTGCTAGGTTCTCTGGGGGCAGCAGTTCCCAACCTGGCAATTCATCGGCATCGTCGGAATCAGCCAGCAGCTTGTTGGATATGCTGAGTCCAGAGTCCCGCCCATATTACACCTAATGTTCTGTGCCTATTACACCCAGATTTATGAGATCCTCCTCTCCCATGCAGTCAAAGAATCTGCATTCTAATAAGTTCCTCAGAGGAAGCTCTTTTGCAGCCAGTTTGCACCGGTCTGTGGGTTGGTCACTTATGGAAACCACTGCTCCAGGGAATGAATCATGATTTCCAGTCTCATTAGGGAAAGATGATATGCATATGCACACATGTAAAGAGGAGTGACAGTAATTAGCCAAAAGCTCTGTGGACGTAATTGCCTCTGATGAAGTGCTGACTCATGACATCAGACAGTAGGCTATTGACAGTGTACCCCGGGGAAAGCTAAATGCAAAAGAGAAGCGAACTGCCTCATGAAGTGAGATGAGGATTACAGGGTCAGAAATGTGGAGAGGGTGATTCAGATGGACAAAGGAGCAGAGGCAGGGTTCCAGTGATGTGTTTCGGAGGCAGTGCAGCCTGTTTGTGCTGAGTGGAAGGTGCATGAGGAACATAGTAGACGGTAACATGAAGGCAGGAGCTGTGAAGGCCTTTGAAGGTCAGGCCAGTTGTAATAAAACTATTTCACATTGTCAGGTATCTTGCGATGGTTGCCAAACATTTTTGTATCGTTTGCATAAATACATATCTATTTTATTTATGTATTTATTTATTTTATGTATTTATTTTATGTATTTATTTATTTTTGAGACAGAGGTTCGCTCTTGTTGCCCAGGCTGGAGTGCAATGGAGCAATCCCAGCTCACTACAACCTCCGTCTCTCAGGTTCAAGCAATTCTCCTGCCTCAGCCTCCTGAGCAGCTGGGATTACAGGCATGAGCCACCACGCCCAGCTAATTCTGTATTTTTAGTAGAGATGGGGTTTCTCCATGTTGGTCAGGCTGGTCTTGAACTCCCAGCCTCAGGTGATCCACCCATGTCGGCCTCCCAAAGTGCTGGGATTACAGGCGTGAGTCACTGCACCCAGCCTATTTTAGTTTTCTTTGAGACGGAGTTTCACTCTTGTCGCCCAGGCTGCAGTGAAGTGGCACTATCTCGGCTCACTGAAACCTCCACCTCCCGGATTCAAGTGATTCTCCTGCCTCAGCCTGCCAAGTAGTTGGGATTACAGGGTCCCTTGAAGCCCAGGACAAATGGCCCTGCTGTGGCCTTGCCCCAACGCACCCCCCCACTTCCTCTGGGTCAGCCCCAACTCGTAGTCCAGTCCTCCCAGTTCCTCTGCTTCTCTGAGTATAAGTTGAGCTGACGTGTGGTGCATTCCACCTACCTGACTTACATCAAGCTGTCAATGGCAATCAAGCGTAATGAGAGCATGGCCAAAGGTCTGCAGAGGGCTCTGCTGCAGCAGCAGCCAGAGGATGACAGCAAGTGCTTCCCCCGGCCCCAGGACCTGATCCGGCTTTATGACATCATCTTACAGCTGACCCTTGAGGACCGGGAAGGCAAGGGTCTGTCGTTTCCCTTTGCCTGTGTCAGACACAAAATGACTTAACTTTGTATCATGGAAGGGCTGTGACAAGCAGGACCTGTTAGTAGCCGGGAAAAGACAAAGGTCTTACACCAGTTCCACAGGCTGTGAGCCCCTACCTCTCAGACATGCTGATCTGCAGAGAATAGTGACCCCAGATCATCACTGAGCACTTCACCTGTGTAAGATGCTCCCAGGTGCCATAGAGCATCTGAGACCTGAATCCATGCCATCTCGGCCCCCAGGGAGTTTGTCAGTCAGTAGGACTGTGAGACACACACAGTCAAGGCATCTGAGTAGATGCTAAGCAAAATAAAAGCTCAGCGCTGGAACAGATCCCTTCCAGCTAAGATGGGCCAAGAAGTCTCTGAAGGCGGGTGAGCTATGAGTTGAGTTGTAAAGGGCAAATCTGTTTCCAAGATGAGAGGGGAATGGAGGTGACAGCAGCTGTGGCTGCTGCCAGGTCACTTCACAGGCTTTTCCCCATTGTACTGACCTCGGGCTTTTTTTTTCTCACCATTGTCTGCTCTTACAAGGTCTTCTGTGAAAAATTCAACCTAAGATCTACTCTTCATGAATTTTCTTGTTGCATCTGTTGTACAGAATCTGGTGGAATTGCTCCAGCTTCCTGGTTTAGAGGAAGACAAAGCCTTTCAGAAAGAGATGGGCCTCAAGATTCTGGTGTTCAAAGCTTACAGGTAACGTCCCATGGGATGGGCAGAGTTTTCCTCTGCCTCCCAGGTTCTGTAAGCATTGGGAGCATGAGCCAGCCCACAGCAGATGGGATCATTGGCCTTGAGTGTATGGTTACCTTGCCTGTGATCAGAGGAAGGTCAGCCCAGCACGTTCAAGGGGAGTTTCTAAAGGCTGTGGTCAGTAGTGGCCAGTGATGATGACTGCCCTTTGGCCAGGTTGGAGGAGTGGAGCACACACGTTAAACTTGGCTTCCTCGCTGGGTGTGGTAGCTCACGCTTGTAATCCCAGCACTTTGGGAGGCAAAGGCAGGATTAAAAACTTAAATCTAAAATGAAAACATATTAAAACCTTGGACGATAACCTAGGAAATACCATTGCGGACATAGGACCTGGAAATGATCTTCATGACAAAGATGCCAAAAGTAATTGCAAGAAAAACAAAAATTGGCAAATGGGACCTAATTAAACTAAAGAGCTTCTTTACGGCAAAAGAAACTATCAACAGAGTAAACAGCTCACAGAAAGGGAGAAAATATTTGCAACCTAGCCATCTGACAAAGGTCTAATATCCAGCATCTGCAAGGAACTTAAATTTACAAGAAAAAAAAAAAAAACAAACAACACCATCAAAAGTGGGCAAAGGACATGAACAGATACTTTTCAAAAGAAGACATAACATGTGGCCAACAAGGCTATGAAAAAAAGGCTCAAACTCACTAATCATTAGAGAAATGCAAATCAAAACCACAGTGAGACGCCATCTCACACCAGTCAGAATGACCATTATTAAAAGGTCAAAAACTAACAGAAGCTGGCAAGGTTGTGGAGAAAAGGGGACGTTTATGCACTTCTGGTGGGAATTTAAACTTGTTTAGTCATTGTGGAAAGCAGTTTGGCGATTTCTCAAAGAACTTAGAATTGCCATTTGACCCAGCAGTCCCATTGCTTTCCCCATCGCTTTTTTTAAGTGGAGTTGTTGAAGGTTGGATGGTTGTAGGTGTGCTGCATTATTTCTTAGCTCTCTATTCCGTTCCATTGGTATATGTGTCTGCTGTTGTAACAGTACCATGCTATTTCTGTTACTGCAGGTTTGTAGTATAGTTTGAAGTCAGCTACCAAACTACCAATGACATTCTTCACAGAATTAGGATAAACTATTTTAAAATTTATATCGAACCCCAAAACAGCTGGAATAGCTAAGGCAATTCTAGCTTACTTTTATAAGAATATAGTGTATAATACATAGAATATACAGCACATATATTAATCAACTTTGTTATGGGTAAGGTTTCTGGTCAACAGTAGTTAATCAGGTCAGTCAGCAGTTACATTACAGGGAAGTCAAAATTTAGGCAAATTTTCGGCTGTGTGGGGTTCAGCCCCTCTAACTTCCACATTGTTCAAAGGTCAAGAGTACTGAAAGGGAAAAAAAAACTAAAATGAGCCATGTGTGATTCAACTGGAATTAGAATCACCAGGAAGAACTCATGGTTTTCAGTATATTCTAATACAGAAATATCGATGAATATAAGCATGTATGTTTGTATATTTATCCATCTAGCTGTATTTTTCTGCTCTGTTCACTGAGGAAGCCTATGAGCAATGACAACTCCAATAGCCATACGTGTCTACCACAATTACTGCCCAGATATTGGTTTCTAATTACTGTCCCCTAAAGAAAGTCAGGGCTTCTGGAAAAAAATGAAAATGGCTGATTCAAGGGCTGGGGCAGAGAAAATACAAAGTATGGTTGAAACAGCTTATGCCAGAAAGTAAGGAAGTATTCAAAGAACAATAAGGACAGTTCAAAAAGACATGAATTCAGCTTGAAATGGCTACCACTGGTCAAAGCGGAGGGAACCTGAACAGCAAAACAATAAATTTTCCCTTCTCCCCTATTTGTTGGTTGGTTTTGTTTTGTTTTACTTATCCACGTAGAAGGAATGAAAGATGAAGACAATCATGATTTGGCAACCACCATAATAATAATTGACCCAACAAAAATAATCAATGAAATACTAAATCTAGTGGGTGAGACGTTTAGAGTAACCAGATATTTACAGAGCCTCAAACTATGTTCACATAAGACATTGGTGAAAAACAAAGGGTAGATAGTCACTTTATCACGGACAGACCTGGTAGATTCTCAACCAAAGTCAACACTGGCCAGTAATGGAGCCAAGTAACAGCATATGCCTCCAGATATGCTGCATTGGGAAGAACTCAGCCTCACTTGTGTGACCTTCCTGCCTGAATGGTATAACCTGAACTGAATCATGAAGAAACATCCTATGAACCCAAACTGAGAGAAAATCCACAAAAAACTGACCCACACTCTTCAAACACATAAATGCCATGAAAATCAAGGAAAGACTCAGGAATCATCCTGGACTAAAAGAGACTAAAAAGACAGAATAATTTGACACAGATCGACCTCCTCCAAAGGTCAGCAACCTCAAACATCAAAGGTAGATAGGCCCACAGAGATGAGAAAGAATCAACATAAAAATGCTGAAACCTCTCAACATCATGGATTATGAAAGTCAACATCATGGATTGTAAAATCACCCATCTTAAATTATTTGGCTATAAAAAATATTATTGAGACAACTGAAAAAAGTAAAATAAGGTTTATGGATGAGATATTAACAGTAAACCATTTTTAATTTCCTGATTTTGATAGTTATACTATAATTATGCAAGATAATGCCTTGTTTTTAGGAGAAACACATCAAATTATTTAGAAATAAAGAGGCATCATACCTGCAACTTATAAACCATTCAGAAAAAGTCTATATTATGCACCTACATTTATATTTACCTAGAAAGAGAAGAGGAAAAGGGGGAGAAAGGATAAAGCAAACACAGTAAAGTGTTCACATTTGGGGAATAGTATCCAAGAATGTTTTGTAGTTTTCTTACTATTTTTCTATAAGTCTCAAATTGTCAAAATAAAACATTTCTAAAAAGAAAAAAATTGTTTAAAAAAATTGTCAAATTATAACCTATTAAATGAAATAAACCACAAGTAAATATCAAATCAAGTAAATGAATAAATTGAGTTTGATGAAGAACAGAGATATCTACATAGTCTCAAATTACCTCCCCACAAAATATTAATACTAATTAATTACAAGGTGAAAAAGTAACATTACAGAGGAGAAAGCTAGCAGACACCACTGTTTGTGATCAATGCCAACATCACCAGTAAAAGGGCAAATCAAAATTGTAGGTCACTCATGTTCTATGGGGCTAACAGAGCTCTAATTTCTTCCCGGGATGGAGTGCCTGAGGGGTGGGGCAGGCTGCCACCTAGGCCTTTCAAGCTTCTCAGCCAGTTCAGCCTGTGGGCCTTTGGACAGCCCAAATTGAATGGGAACTGAAGGGATCCCCAACACAGCACAGCTGGTCTACCAAAAAGTAGCCAGAATCATTCTTTAAGCAGGTCCCTTATCCCGTTTCTCCTGACTGGAGGAGACCTCCCAACTGGGGTCTCCAGCCACCTCCTACAGGCACTTTTGAGGCCGCAATAGGTCAGTACCCTGCTGGGCTGGAGCTTCCAGAGGAAGTGGCAGGCAGCCATCTTTGCTGTTTCACAGACATCACTGATGATACCTCCAGCTATGGGAAAAACTGAGGCAACTAGGGTATAGTGCGAACCCCCAGCAAACTGCAGCAGCCCTGCAGAAGAGTGGCCAGGCTGTTATAAGAAAAACAAGCAGGAAACAACAACAACAACAATTTAAAAAGCCACAAAAACCCCATCCTCAAGGTCAAAGTTTAAGATAGACCCACAGGGATGAGAAATAACCCCAAAATCCTGAGGACTCAAAAAGCCAGAGTATCCCTGCAACACCTCTCCAGCAAGGGCTCAGAACTGGGTTGAGCCTGAGATGGCTGAAATGACAGAGTAGGCTTCAGAATGTGAATAACAGTGAACTTCAATGACCTAAAGGAGCATCTTGTAACCCAATGCAAACAAACTAAGAATCATGACAAAACAATACAGGAGCGGACAGCCAAAATAGCCGGTCTAGAGAAAAACATAACTCACCTGTTAGAGCTGAAAAACACACTACAAGAACTTCACAATGAAATCACAATTATTAACAGCAGAATAGCCCAAGAAAAGAATCTCAGAGCTTGAAGACGATCTTTCTGAAATAAGACAGGCAGACAAGAATAGAGATAAAAGAATGAAAAGGAACGAACGATACCATCAAAAAATATGGGATTACATAAAGAGAACGAATCTATGATGGATTGGGGTACCTGAAAAAGACAAGGAGAATGGAACCAAGTTGGAAAACATACTTCGGCATAGGATTCAAGAGAACTCACTTCCCCAAGTTAGTTCTAGCAAGACAGGCCAACACTCAAATTCAAGAAATCCAGAGAACTCCAGTGAGATACTCCACGAGGAGATCATCCCCGAGACACATGATCATCAGATTCTCCAAACTCTAAATGAAAGAAAAAATGTTAAGGGCAGTCAGACAGAAAGGCCGGGTCACCTACAAAGGGAACCCCATCAGATGAACAGCCGACCTCTCAGTGGAAACCCTACAAGTCAGAAGATACTGGGAACCAATATTCAACATTCTTAAAGAAAAGAATTTCCAACCCAGAATTTCACATCTGGCCAAACCAAGCTTCATAAGCAAAGGATAAATAAGATGCTTTTCAGACAAGCAAATGCTGAGGGAACTTGTTACTACCAGACCTGTCTTGCAAGAGCTCCTGAAGGAAGCAGTAAATATGAAAAGGAAAAACCATTACCAGGCACCAGAAAAACACACTAAAGTACAAAGAACAGTGACACTGTGAAGCAACCACATGAACAAGTTAGCAAAATAACCAGCTAGCATCATGATGATGAGATCAAATCCACATATAATACTACTAACCTTAAATCTCAATGTGTTCTCCAATGAAAGACACAGAATGGCAAGCTAGATAAAGAACCAAGACCCATCAGTATGCTGTATTCAAGAGACCCATCTCACACACAAAGAAACACATAGGCTAAAAATAAAGGGATGGAGGAAAATTTACCAAGCAAACAGAAAGCAGAAAAAAACAGAGCTTGCAATCCTAGTTTCTAACAAAACAGACTTTAAATTAACAAAGATCAAAAAAGACAAAGAAGAGCACTACCTGTTGGTAAAGGGTTCAATTCAACCAGAAGAGCTAACTATCCTAAATATGTATGCACCCTATACAAGAGCACCCAGGTTCATAAAGCAAGTTATTGGAGACCTTCAAAGAGACTTAGACTCCCACACAATAATAGTGGGAGACTTTAACACCACAATGACAATATTAGACACATCATGGAGACAGAAAATTAACAAAGATATTCAGGACCTGAACTCAGCTGTGGATCAAGTAGACATGATAGATATCTACAGAACTCTCCAACAAAAAACAAGCGAATATACATTCTTCTCATAGCCACATGACACTTACCCTAAAACTAATCATAAATTAGGAAGAAAAACACTCCTCAGCAAATGAAAAATAACTGAAATCATAACAAAGAGTCTCTCAGACCACAGCACAATCAAATTAGATCTCAAGATTAAGAAATTCACTTAAAACCACACAACTATATGGAAATTGAACAATCTGCTCCTGAATGACTTTGGGGTAAATAATAAAATTATGGCAGAGATCAAGAAGTGTTTTAAAACTAATTAGAACAAAGAGACAACATAACAGAATCTCCAGGACTCAGCTAAAGCAGTGTTAAGAGGAAAATTTATAGCACTAAATGCCCACATCAAAAAGAGAGAAAGATCTCAAGTTAACAACCTAATATTACAACTAAAAGGACTAGAGAACCAAGAGGAAACAAACTCCCAAGCTAGCAGAAGACAAGAAATAACCAAGATCAGAGCTGAACTGAAATAGAGACACAAAAAAACCTTCAAAAAAATCAATGAATCCAGGAGGTTTTTTTAAATTTACTTTTTATTTCAATAGGTTTTTAAGGAACAGGTGGTGTTTGGTTATATAAATAAGTTCTTTAGTGGTGATTTTTGAGATTTTGGTGCATCCCTCACCCGAGCAGTGTACACCGTACTCAATGTGTAGTCTTTTATTTCTCACTCCCTTCCCACCATTTCCCCTGAGTCCCCAAAGTCCACTGTATCATTCTTATGCCTTTACATTCTCATAGCTTAGTTCCCACATATGAGAACATATGATGTTTGGTTTTCCATTCTTGAGCTACTTCACTTAGAAGAATGGTCTCCAATTCCATCCAGGTTGCTGCAATTAGAAGAATGGTCTCCAATTCCATCCAGTTTGCTCCTTTTTATGGCTGAGTAGTATTCCATGGGGTGTGTGTGTACATATCACATTTTCTTTATCCACTCATTGACTGATGGGCATTTGGGCTGGTTCCATAGTTTCACAATTATGAATTTTGCTGCTATAAACGTGTGTACAAGTATCTTTTTTGTATAATGACTTCTTTTCCTCTGGGTAGATACTGAGGAATGGGGTTGTTGGATCAAATGGTAGATCTACTTTTAGTTCTTTAAGCAATCTCCACACCGTTTTCCATAGTGGTTGTACTAGTTTACATTAGCATCAACACTATAAAAGTGTTCCCTTTCCACCACATCCATGCCGACATCTATTATTTTTTATTTTTTTTAATATTGCCATTCTTACAGGAATGAGGTGATATCGCGTTGTGGTTTTGATTTGCATATCCCTGATCATTAGTGATGTTGAGCATTTTTCCATATGCTTGTTGGCCATTTGTATATTTTCTTTTGAGAATTGTCTATTCGTGTCCTTAGCCCACTTTTTTATGGGATTGGTTTCTTTCTTACTGATTTGAGTTCTTTGTAGATTCTGAATATTAGTCCTTTGTTGGATGTGTAGGTTGTGAAGATTTTCTCCCACTCTGTGTGTTGTCTGTTAACTCTGCTAATTATTTCTTTTGCTGTGCAAAAGCTTTTTAGTTTAGTTAAGTCCCATCTATTTATCTTTTGTTTTTGTTGCATTTGTTTTGAGCTTCTTGGTCATGAAGTCTTTGCCTAAGCCAATGTCTAGAAGGGTTTTTCCAGTGTTATCTTCTAGAATTTTTAAGGCTTCAGGTCTTAAGTTCTTGATCCATCTTGAGTTGATTTTTGTATAAGGTGAGAGATAAGGATCCAGTTTCATTCTCCTAAATGTGGCTAGCCAATTATCCCAGCACTATTTGTTGAATAGGGTGTCCTTTCCTCACTTTGTTGAAGATCAGCTGGCTGTAAGTATTTGGCTTTAATTCTGGGTTCTCTATTCTGTTCCATTGGTCTATGTGCCTATTTTTATACCAGTATCATGCTGTTTTAGTGACTATGGTGTTACAGAATAGTTTGGAGTTAGGTAATGTGATGTCACCAGATTTATTCTTTTTGGTTAGTCTTCCTTTGGCTATGTAGGCTCTTTTTTGGTTCCATATGAATTTTGGGATTATTTTTCATCATTTTCTAAAGAATGATGGTGGTATTTTGATGGGAATTGGATTAAATGTGTAGATTGCTTTTGGCAGTATGGTCATTTTCACAATATTGATTCTACCCATCCATGAGCATGGGATGTGCTGCCATTTGTTTGTGTCATCTGTGATTTCTTTCAGTAGTGTTTTGTAGTTTTCCACGCAGAGATCTTTCACCTCCTTGGTTAGGAACATTCCTAAGTATTTTATTATTATTATTATTATTATTATTTGTAGCTATTGTAAAAAGGGTTGAGTTATTGATTTGATTCTTGGCTTGGTCGCTGAAGGTGTATAGCACAGCTACAGATTTGTGCACACTTTTGTGTAACTCTGTATCCTGAAACTTTGCTGAATGCATGTACCAGTTCTAGAAGCTTTTTGGATGAGTCTTTAGGGTTTTCTAGGTATACAATCATATCATTGGGAAACAGCAATAGGCAGACTTCTTCTTTACCACTTTGGATGCCCTTGATTTCTTTCTCTTGTCTGATTGCTCTGGCTAGAACTTCCAGTACCATGTTGAATAGAAGTGGAGAAAGTGGGCAATCTTGTCTTCTTCCAGTTTTCAGGAGGAATGCTTTCAACTTTTCCCTGTTCAGTATAATGCTGGCTGTGGGTTTGTCATAGATGGCTTTTATTATCTTAATGTATGTCCCTTCTATGCTGATTTTGCTGAGGGTCTTAATAAAATGAGGATGCTGGATTTTCTCAAGTGGTTTTTCTGCATCTATTGAGATGATCATGTGACTTTTGTTTTTTAATTCTGTTTATGTAGTGTATCGCATTTATTGACTTGTAGATGTTAAACCATCCCTGCATCCCTGGTATGAAACCCACTTGATCATGATGGATTATCTTTTTGATATGTTGTTAGATTCAGCTAGCTAGTATTTTTTTTGAGGATTACTGCATCTCTGTTCATCAGGGATGTTGGTCTGTAGCTTTCTTTTCTCATTATGTCCTTCCTTGTTTTTGGTATTAGGGTGTCTATTAGTCTGTTTCAGTATTAGGGTGTGTATTAGTCCATTTTCACACTGCTGATAAAGACATACCTGAGACTGGGCAATTTACAAAAGAAAGAGGTTTATTTGACTTACAGTTCCACATATTTGGGGAGGCCTCAAAGTCATGGTGGAGTCAAGGAAGAGCAAGTCACATCCTACGTGGATGGCAGCAGGCAAAAAGAAAGAGCTTGTGTAGAGAAAGTCCTGTTTTTAAAACCATCAGATCTTGTGACACTCACTCGCTGTCATGAGAACAGCATGGAAAAGACCCGCCCTCATGATTCAATCATCTCCTACTGGGTCCTTCTCACAACATGTGGGAATTATGGGAGCTAAAAGATGAGATTTGGGTGGGGACACAGAGCCAAACCATATCATGGTGATTTTGGTTTCATCAAATGATTTAGGGAAGATTTCTCTTTCTCTATCCTGTGAAATAGTGTTAATAGGATGGGTACCAATTCTTTGAATGTCTGATAGAATTCAGGTGTGAATCCATCTGGTCCTGGACTTTTTTGTTGTTGGCAATTTTTAAATTACCATTTTCAATCTTGCTGCTTCTCATTGGTCTGTTCAGAGTCTCTATATCTTCCTAATTTAATCCAGGAGGGTTGTATATTTCCAGGAATTTATCGATCTCCTGTAGGTTTTCTAGTTTATGGATGTGAAGATGTTCATAGTAGTCTTGAGTAATCTTTTGTATTTCTGTGGTATCAGTAGTAATATCTCCCATTTCATTTCTAATAGAGCTTATTTGGATCTTCTCTCTTCTTTTCTTGATTAATCTTGCTAATGCTTATCAATTTTATTTATCCTTTCAAAGAACCAGCTTTTTGTTTCATTTATCTGTTGTATTTTTTTGTTTCAATTTCATTTAGTTTTGTTCTGATTTTGTTATTTCTTTTCTTCTGCTGGGTTTGGATTTGGACTGTTCTAGTTTCTCCAATTCTGTGAGGTGTGACCTTAGATTGTTTATTTGTGCTCTTTCAGACTTTTTGATATAGGCATTTAATGCTATGAATTTTCTTCTTAGCTCCACTTTTGCTGTATCCCAGAGTTTTTGATAGGTTGTGTCACTATTATCGTTCAGTTCAAAGAATTTTTAAATTTCCCTCTTGATATCATTGTTGACCCAACAATCATTCAGGAGTAGGTTATTTAATTACCATGTATTTGCATGCTTTTGAGTGTTCCTTTTGGAATTAATTTCCAATTTTATTCCACTGTGGTCTGAGAGAGTACTTGATATAATTCTGATTTTCTTAAATTTACTGAGACTGGTTTTGTGCCCTATCATATGGTCTATTTTGGAGAATGTCCCGTGTTCTGATGTATACAATGTATATTCTATGCTTGTTGGGTAGAATGTTCTGTAAGCATCTGTTAAGTCCATATGTTCTAGGGTATAGTTTAAGTCCATTGTTTCTTTGTTGACTTTCTGTCTTGGTGATCTGCCTAGTGCTGCCAGCGGAGTATTAACATCCCCCACTATTATTGTGTTGCCAACTACCTCATTTCTTATGTCTAGTAGTAATTGTTTTATAAATTTGGGATCTCCAGTATTAGGTGCATATATATTTAGGACTGTGATATTTTCCTGTTGAACTAGTCCTTTTATCATTATATAATGTCCCTCTTTGTCTTTTTAAAACTGCTGTTGTCTTAAAGTCCGTTTTGTCTGATATTAGAACAGCTACTCCTGCTCGCTTTTGACGTGTCTATTTAGACAAAGTGTCTTTTTCCAACCCTTTGCCTTAAGTTTATGTGAGTCCGTATGTGTTAGGTGAGTCTCCTGAAGACAGCAGCAACTTGGTTGGTGAATTCTTACCCATTCTGCCATTCTATCTCTCTTAAGTGGAGCATTTAGGCCATTTACGTTCAACGTTAGCATTGAGATGTGAGGTACTATTCTATTCGTAACGCTATTTGTTGCCTGAGTACCTGAAAACCTGGAAGCGTTCCCTTGAAAACTGACACAAGACAAAGATGCCCTCTCTCACCAACTCCTATTCAACACAGTATTAGAAATTCTCACCAAGGCAATCAGGCAAGAGAAAGAAAGAAAAGCTATTCAAATAGGAAGACAGGAAGTCAAACTATCTTTGTTTGCAGATGATATGATCCTATATCTAGAAAACTCCATCATCTCAGCTCAAAAACTTCTTAGCTGATAAGCAACTTCAACAAAGTCTCAGGATACAAAATCAATGTGCAAAAGTCACTAGCATTCCTATACACCAACAACAGGCAAGCCGAGAGAAAAATCATGAATTAACTCCCATTCACAATTGCCACAAGAAGAGTATAATACCTAGGAATACAGCTAACAAGAAAAGTGAAGGACCTTTTCAAGGATAACTATAAACCATTATTCAAAGAAATCAGAGATGACACAAACAAATGGAAAAACATATGCTCACAGACGGGAAGGATCAATATCGTGAAAATGACCACACTGCCCAAGGCAATCTGTAAATTAAATGCTAGGCCCATTAAACTACTATTGACATTCTTTACAGACCTAGAAGAAGCTATTTTAAAATTCATATGGAACCAAAAAAGAGCCCAAATAGCCAAGACAATCCTAAGCAAGAAGAGCAAAGCTAGAGGCATCATGCTACCCAGCTTCAAATATACTACAAGACTACAGTAACCAAAACAGCATGGTGCTGGTACAAGAACCGACACATAGACCAGTGGAACAGAATAGAGAACCCAGAAATAAGACCACACACCTACAACCATGTGATCTTTGACAAACCTGACAAAAGGAAGCAATGGGGAAAAGATTCCCTATTTAATAAATGGTGCTGGGAGAACTGGCTAGCCATATGCAGCAAATTGAAACTGGACCCCTTCCTTAACCCATATACAAAAGTTAACTCCAGATGGATTAAAGACTTAAATCTACAACCCAAAACTATAAAAATCCTGGAAGAAAACCTAGGCAATGCCATTCAGGACACAGGCAAGGGCAAAGATTTCATGACGAAGATGCCAAAAGCAATTGCAACAAAAGCCAAAATTGACAAATGGGATCTAATTAAACTAAAGAGCTTCTGCACAGCATTAAGAACCTACCAACAGAGTAAACCGACAACCTACAGAATGGGAGAAAATTTTTGCACTCTATCCATCTGACAAAGGTCTAATATCCAGCATCTACAAGGAACTTAAACAAATTTACAAGAAAAAAAAAACTCAACCCCATCAGAAAGTGGTCAAAGGACACAAACAGACACTTTTCAAAAGAAGGCATACATGCAGCCAACAAACAAAAAAACCTCAACATCACTGATCATCTGAGAAATGCAAATCAAAACCACAATGAGACACCATCTCACAACAGTCAGAATGGCTATAATTCAAAAAAATGAAAAGATGCTGGCAAGATTATGGAGAAACAGGAATGCTTTTACACTGTTGATAGGAGTGTAAATTAGTTCAACCAGTGTGGAAGACAGTGTGGTGATTCCTCAAAGATCTAGAACCTGAAATACCATTTAACCCAGCAATCCCATTACTTGGTATATACCCAAAGGAATATAACTAATTCTAGTATAAAGATACACGCACACGTATGTTCATTGCGGCACTATTCACAATAGCAAAGACAAAGAATCAACCTAAAAGCCCATCAATGATAAACTGGATAAAGAAAATGTGGTATATATACACCATGGAATACTATGCAGCCATGAAAAGGAATGAGACATGTCCTTTGCAGGGACATGGGTGGAGCTGCAGAACATTATCCTCAGCAAACCAACGCAGAAATAGAAAATGAAATACTGCATGCTCTCACTTACAAGTGGGAGCTGAATAATGAGAACACATGGACACATGGCGGGGAACAACACACACAGGGGCATGTGGGATGGTGGGGGGTGAGAGAAGGGAGAGCATCGTGAAGAACAGCTAATGGATGCTGGGCTATTATTAATACCTATGTGATGGGATGATCTGTGCAGCAAACCACCATGGCACATATTTACCTATGTAACAAACCTGGACATCCTGCACATCCTGCACATGTACCCCTGAACTTAAAAGATGAAAATAAAAAATAATAATAATTGCAGGTCACCTGATAGAATGCAGTGAGAAGATCATGGGATAACTTCTGTGATACTCTTGCCAAAAAAAAAATTATCATCTAAATCTTATCATAAAAAAAATTCAGAGAAATCCAATGGAGGGACATTCTGTATTATTGGACTTTACTCTTCAAAAGATTTAAGGTCATAAAGGTCAAAGAAAAACTGAGGAACTGTTCCAGACTGAAAGAGTCATGACAACTAAATGAAATTCATGGACCTGAATGGGATCCTTCTGCTACAAAGAACATTATAGACAATTAAGAAAACTTGAAAAGAAACTGAGAATGAAATGATCAAGTGTATTGATGTTAACTTTCTGATTATGAAGTAGTTATATAAAATGTCCTGACTTGTGGGAATACCCACATACCAGATGTGATGGCATAATGTCAGCAATTTACTCTCAAATGGCCCACAGGGGGAAAGCTGTTTTTCCTAAAATGTGGAAATTTTCTCCAATTTTAAGACTGTTTCCCAAAAGTTAATCTAATAAAGAAATGAAACAATAAATAAAAAAGCAAAAAGCCTTAGGCAAACCTTATTTTTCCACAAGGAAAGATCTAAATAAATCAGTGCTTAAAATTAAAATTATCTAAGTTTGATTGCACTATAACAATCGTAATACATCCAAACATTGACAATGACCACAGTACCAGTATACCAAAATGATGTCTATCTAAACTTAAATCTATCACTATGTATAAAGATAAAATTATAAAACACAAACAAGCCATCAATTGGCTCCACTAAATTATTAATGGCAACTTGATTATTTGGCTGTTTAAATAGCTAACATTTGGGCAGTTCGAGTATGTAAAACTCAGTAATACTGGTTTTCATTTGCAAAATCCACTTAAAAGTTAGCTGAAGAGGCCAAGAAACATTATTTAAAATACTATATAAATTTTCATCAGACATGTATAATATAGAATATTTCCCTTTAGTAAAAATGTTCACATCATATATTTAATGGGAAACAAAATATCATGTGAATAGCCCAAATAAAATTGCCTTATCTTTCAGAGTATGTATTTTCTTCTTAAAATCTGTGCATGTTCTTTTGTTACTTCCAAAACTGGATCTTGATTCAGATTTTCCTTGTGTGTAAATCCTAGAGGAGAAGCTATATAGGATCCAGGTTCATATTTAGTAGCAGCTGGAAAAAAAAGCAAGAATTACATTATTATTATTATTATATTATTATTATTATTATTGTTATTATTTTAAGATAGGGGCTCACTCTTTCACCTATGCTGGAGTGCCGTGGTGTGATCACAGGTCACTGCAGTCTTGTCCTCCCAGGCTTAAGCAATTCTCCTGCCTCAGCCCCAAGTACTTGGAACTGCAGGCATGAGCCACTGTGCCTGGCAAGCTTTTGTATTTTTTATAGGGGCAGGGTTTCATCATGTTGGCACAGGCTGCTCTCAAACTCCTGGGCTCCAGTGATCTGCCTGCCTCAGGCTCCCAAAGTGCTGGGACTACAAACGTGAGCCAACATGCCTGGCAAAAGAATTATATTCTATATATTTCATAGTTAACTAAGTGCAAATCAGTAAAAAAGAGTTGAGAGCTTTTTCAGTGTTAACAAGAATGAAAAGTATGTATGACTACAATGCTAACTTATTATTAGATAAGAATCTGCCCATAGTTGCACACTAAATTAATGATCATTGTGGTTGTGTATCACAGCTTCTGGTTTTCTCATTCTTCATTCATTTATTCAACAACCACATGCTAAGGTACTAGACTATGCCCTGGAGTTACAAGATGAAGATGATACAGTCCACCCCTCAGCAATCATATGCTATAACCTGAAAAAGCAGACAAATAGGCAATTTCCATACCAAGTCATAGATACCCTGACAGGTATAAAACAGGGCACTATTGGAATGCAAGAGGGACACCTATCCCAGTTTTGTCTCGATATTGTAGGCTTTTCGGTGGAGGCATGGTTAGTGGATACCTGAAGGATGAGAAAAAAAGGTTGGCAGATAGAGCAAAGAAGCAAGTGCAAAGAGCTAGAGGAGAAGGACGAGCACTGTGGAATTCTGTGCAGTCCAGTTTGGCTGGATCCTAGAGCAAAGGGGCAGAGTAAAGTAAGTGGTGAGAGATAAGCCTGAGTAACTTGACAAGAACCAAATGAATGTGGGTGTTTATATTACATGTTAAGGAATTTGGAACTTTTTCTGAGGGCAAAAGTAAACCAATGACACTGTAAATGACTGGAGATTTAAAGTGTTACCTCTCAAGCGACTGCTGATAAACTGTAACTGCTTGAATAGGTTACTAGATGAGACTGGGATGTTTTGGCCTTAAAAGTCACTACCATAACCCTGAGAAGTTGATGATGCTTCTGTTTTCTGAGAACCGTTTCTGTGTGCTGGCTGACAATTCCATAGGGATGGCAGAAGTGAAGAGTAGAGCCAGACTTCTTGAGCTATTTTTTTCAAGCTATGGAACGTGATGAATTCATGAGGCATAAGTATGCTCTTCATTATACATGTTCAAGTTTTCACATCTTTCATTAGATGTATATGAAAGAATATTTGATGTAGTATCTACTAGCCCAAGAACGGAAAGGGATGTCGTTTGCAGTTTATTTCAGATATATATTACTTAATCTAAATTTAATTCATAAATTTTGGTAACATACCTGCTACTTCTGCAGTTAGATCATTTTGCAACTTCTGCTGCATCTGAAATAAGTCAAATACTATTTATAACGTTTAAGAAGAGACATTATCATGGTAAGGAGCATTAATTACAAAATGCAGCCTTTAAACAATACTTTTACAGACTAGACCTAACTTGAAGATTGCTTAAATTAAAAATATCATATAAATTCCTACCTATTTTAAGTTTAGATAATGGAGAACATATATGTGTTATGTTGTTTAGATTAATCTCACAAAAGTACAATTAATATTGGTCTGTTGGATCTATGTCATTTCAAAAGTGTGATGTTTTCCCTTATTAGTACAGAGGTTACACAATTCAAGTCGTATTCTGCAATGAATGCATTACTTTCCCATTCTTATCAAAACTCTGCCCTTTATCAAGGTCTAACCAGTTTTTCACTTTAATGAATAGTTCCTTACAATGAACTCCCCATTCTCCACTTTTAGAAAATAATAATTTCAAAGTATGTTCTTTGCTATTAATTCAGCACAGAATCTTTAATACATACTTGAAGAAAGCAGTATTGTTGTGATGCCATGTGAAAGTTCCACTGGCAAAAGATTAAAAATATTATGCTATTATGATTAACATTTCTTCATTCATACGGACACAAAGATTTCAGAAAATTTACATAAAAACAAGGATAAATACAATCTTAGTTTCTCTGATTCATGAGTGTCTAGAATTAAAAACTAGGAAAACAATTTAGAGTTATTTAACTGCAACTTTGATTTCTTTTCAGAAATTAGTACCCATTTTTTAAGCATCTGACAAGTTATAGTTATCTACTTAATTATGAAAGGTGTCGGAATATTTCAAACTTATTGCCAGTGTCCCTATCTAGAGTGCTCTTATTTTAATTTTTTTTTAGAATAGGTATTCTCTCACTAAATGCCTAGAACGGGGTCTGTGATAGTTTGTGGTGATAAAGATAATGATATCTAATGCCTTTACAAATTTTAGGTGTCAAGTCAATTTTTTTTTTTACTAACAGGTTTACCAATATTTTGAGACTCCTTTCCATAACATTTCTGTGACAAAAACATTATAGATAGGCTTTATAGAGTAGGTAACATGACAACAGCATTACCATCCAGGCCTTATAAAAGTAATAATTCAAGAAATGATCCGTTTCAAGCTATGTCCCACAGAAATCTAAGGTTCCACAGAGGATGCTGAAGGATTAAGGGATAAGAAAGTCACAGCTTCAGAGCACTGATCCTTCCTTTAGTCAGGCAGCACTACTTCTGTTTTCTATAATGTGGTTTTATGCAATTTTAAAAAGTTCCATTCTTAAAGAAAAAAGAGATTTACTTAAACGTATGAGTGTCACTGATTTAGTCAAAGTCCTTAATTTTACATAAGAAACAAAACAGGCTCAGAGAGACTGCAGCTTGCCTGAGGTCACAAAACCAATTAGTTACAAGGTAGGAGTGGGCTTCAGATCTTTCACTGAGCCTGGAGTTATTCTATGCCAGCACCTTCCTTCATATTCAGAAAAGAAATACAGATTTTAAAAAATAACTCAGGCTGGGCGCGGTGGCTCACACCTGTAATCCCAGCACTTTGGGAGGCCGAGGCGGGAGGATCACAAGGTCAGAAGATCAAGACCATCCTGGCTAACACAATGAAACCCCGTCTCTACTAAAAATACACAAAATTAGCCGGGCATGGTGGTGGGTGCCTGTAGTCCCAGCTACTCAGGAGGCTGAGGCAGGAGAATGGCGTGAACACCCAGGAGGTGGAGCTTGCAGTGAGCCGAGATCGTGCCACTGCACTCCAGCCTGGGTGACAGAGTCAGACTCCGCATCAAAAATAATAATACTAATAATAAAAATAAAAAAATAACTCAGACAGTCTGCGTGTGGTGGCTCACGCCTGTAATCTCAGCACTTTGAGAGGCCGAATTGGGTGGATCACAAGGTTAGGAGTTCAAGACCAGCCTGGACAATATGGTGAAACCCCATCTCTACTAAAAATATAAAAATTAGCCAGGCGTGGTGGTGTGCACCTGTAGTCCCAGCTACTCAGGAGGCTGAGGCAGGAGAATCGCTTGAACCCGGCAGGCAGAGGTTGCAGTGAGCAGAGATCACGCCACTGCACTCCAGCCTGGGAGACAGAGTGAGACTCTGCCTCAAAAACACAACAACAACAAAAAAGAGAAAATGCATCTATAAACTGTCATGATGCTCTGTAATGTTTAAGCATGAGACAAAAAATAGTAGCTCTCCAAATTGTAAGTTATGAATCAAATTTAAAGAACAATTAATATCATAACTTCTGGCTAGTACCAGTCAAGACACTCAATTTATAAAGAACCCATTTTTCAAACCGCAGAACAGAAAACTTGAAGGAGGAAATCTTTAGTTGAACCAAGCAAGCAGAAATTAAGAAAACTGTTCCTTAAAAGAACTATTCATTCTCCTCCAAATAAGACGTGGTTTAGGAAAATCAATCAAGTCAATTACCCATGTTGTGAGTTATTTATAGAAAAACTGAAAACACAAAACAGATTTCTCTTTACCATCTACCATACGTCTGTCCAACTTCTCATCATTAATTTGTACATACAAAGACATGGGATTAATTTCAATTATCACTTAAATCCAGCCATAAATGATAGGAGAACCTTCATTTTCCTGGCCTCAGGTTTCAAATGAGGACTTAGACTCTCTCTACCTATAGCTTCCTCTTGAGAGGGTATCAGATCTACCTAATGGGTGAATTTGGGCAAAGCACACAGTGTGCTTGCTTGGCTCAGAGTCTCTTTCAAAAGATGTGTCTGCCCACAGTGACATGAGTTCAGGTCTGCTGTCATCTCTGCAGTAAGCAGCATGCACCTGCGATGGGTGTCAAGCATTTGTTTTCTCCACTTAAAACTCTGTGGGTTAGTGCCTAATCTGGCATAAAATACTGTGGCTGCACATCTGAGCCACATCCTCCCATTAGTTATCATGAGTCTGCAATAGAGCTAGTGTGTTGATGTCCATCTATCTGACTCCTGTGTTCTGAACTCAGAAGGGAAGGAGGAGCACCATTTGCTGCCTATCCACCACAGCCTGAATAAGAAAGATGACTGTATAACACTTACAGAAATAGTTTCTTCTTCCTTGACTTTTCTAATCTTACCATACATTCTTCACAACTACCTCCACTTTAAAGAGGGGAGGAGTTAGAAAAATTTTTTAAAGAAATATAGTGAAATCAGTACCAATGGCAAAGTCCAATAAATACAAAGTTCACTTTTCAGCAATAACTTATTGACAGGCTACTGCTAAATTATACTTGAGATTACAGGCTGGAAAATAAGGAGCCAATAAAACTATAAAAAGTACTTCTGATATATAGGACAAAGGATCCCAGGGTTAATCTAGAATGTGAAACCTATAAGTAAAAATCAGTAAAACATAGGCATAGCAATCTATTATCACTACAATGGTGTTAAGTGGCAAGGCTATGTGGCAGGCCAGGTCTCACTAACGCAGGCCTCCATAACAACTGCTTTGGCACTGACTGAGTAGTTAAGTTAAACATTAAAAGCTGAAAGAGCCAGTGCCTTTATACAGGCTGGAATGTAACAAAAGCCCACCAAGAATCTTGCCTAGGCCTTCCCTGGGCCTTAAAGTGTGACAAAATAATGAAGGAATTCTTAATAGGACCTGTTTGGTATTAAACAAGTTTTATTGGGGATCTGAAGAAACTCCCCAGGCCTCCACAAATAAGTTTATTGGGGGTCTAATGGAACTCCCAAACCTCCATGATTTAGCAGGAGACAAGATAAGGGTAATCGCCCCAGCACCTGGACCCATTTAGATTAAATAAATTTACTGAAGCTCCAGAGGAAGGTCTGCAGGACTTAGATCTTAGTTATAGATTAAAAGAAGTTAATCACTTATGTCTATAGACGAATGCACACTTACATGTAGATATATAGCTTAGAAGGTATATGAGCTCTGGAAAACTTTGTAATTTTGAATTGGTGTGGTAATAATTTCCAGGCCTTCCTTGTAACCCTGTAACCGGTTGCAGAAAATAAAACCTCTCTTCCCAATTCATCTGCATCTCATTACTGGACCATGATAAATAGCAGCCCGACTCTCAGTTTGGTCTGGGAACAGTCAGACTCTAGACTTCATATAATGGGGTGAGAGATGCAATAAATGCTAACTGTCATGAATGTAGAGAAAACTTGTTTCAACAACCAGTTATAATATATTATTTCTCTGGTGTGTGATTTCATACAAAATTATAACCATTTTTCTTGAGGTTAGAGAAAGTGCTGAGTACAATAGCACTTCACAGTAGGAATAGTCCAAAGTGTTAAAATCTTGCAAATAAAGGAGATGTATAAACAGATCCAATATTAGTGCTATTTTTAACATTTTGCTTTTGAAAATCGTAGCTAAAAATTTCTAAATATCCCGTTGTGTAATGCCCCACCCAGAAACCCGCCCCACCCAGAAACCCACCCCACCCCCTACCTTTTTTTGTAAATCTCAGTTTAGATGGTATGTTACCTCCTCCTCCTTGTATTAGCTGATGTTTTCCTATAGGAAATACTGAAGTTCCTAGCAACTCTAGAAGGCACCTTCTTTCTGTAACTCTAAAAATTCTGTAGACAACAGCTGTATAAGAACTCTTCCAAGGTGTGATTATGGAGACATGCCTTTGTATCTTTTTTTTTTTTTTTTTTTTGAGATGGTGTCTTGCTCTGTCACCTGGGCTGCAGTGCAGTGGCACAATCTTGGCTCACTGCAACCTCTGCCTCCTGGGTTCAAGCGATTCTCCTGCCTCAGCCTCCCGAGTAGCTAGGATTATAGGCGCCCGCCACCACGCCAGGCTAATTTTTGTATTTTTAGCAGAGACAGGGTTTCACCATGTTGTCCAGGCTGGTCTCGAATTCCTGACCTCAAGTGACCCACTCGCCTCGGCCTCCCAAAGTGCTGGGATTACAGGTGTGAGCCTCTGCACCCAGCACTCATATCTTGATATAATCATGCTTTTAAATCTCTTTTAGTAAATCTAACATGATTGGGCAAAAAATGCCCCACAAGGAAACTAGGTATGCCTTGGAACTACTACATTAACATTAACTTTAAAACAAACAAATTTTCTACTTATCTAGAAATACTAAAAAATGAACACCCCCTACCCCACAAAACAGAAATTAAAAAAAAAAAAGTTCCTCAAAAATCTTCCCTTGCATCACATCTGCTTTTATTTATTTTATTTATTTTTTTCCCCCACCCATGAGATGGAGTCTTGCTCTGTCGCCCAGGTTGGAGTGCAGCAGCGCAATCTCAGCTCACTGCAACCTTTGCCTCCCAGGTTCAAGCGATTCTCCTGCCTCAGCCTCCCAAGTAACTGGGACTGCAGGCGCACACCACCATGCCCAGCTAATTTTTGTATTTTTATTAGGGACGGGGTTTCACCATGTTGGAGGTTGGTCTCGAACTCCTGACCTCAGGTGATCCACCCACCTTGGCCTCCCAAAGTGCTGGGATTATAGGTTTGAGCTACAGTGCCCGGCCTACATCTGCTTTTTATACTCTCTCAGCACCATCTTGTAAAATGATACATTACCTTGTTTTTCTGGTAAGTATTGTGAAAGGAAAATATCTTGGGCCTCCAAAATCACTAAGCTAAAAGGAAAACTCAGGCTGGAAACTGCTTAGGGCAAACCTGCCTCCCATTCTATTCAAAGTTACCTCTCTGCTCACTAAGATAAATGCAGATCTGACTGTCTCCTTTGGAAAGGCTAATCAGAAACTCAAAAGAGTGCAACTGTTTGTCTCTCACCTATCTGTGACCTGGAAGCCCCCTCCCCGCTACCAGTCTTCCTCCCTTTGCTTCAAATTGTCCCGCCTTTCCAGAGTGAACCAATGTACTTCTTAAATATATTGATTGATGTCTCATGCCTCCCTAAAATGTATAAAACCAAGCTGTGCCCCAACCACCTTGGACACATGTCATCAGGACTTCCTGAGGCTGTGTCACGGATGTGTGTCCTCAACCTCGGCAAAATAAACTTTCTAAATTAATTGAGACTCGTCTCAAATTTTGGGGGTTCATAGTACTAATGAGAACATTATATTTGCATCTTGCTTAACCATTGACAGACGTATTTAACATTCATTTCCCATTAGTACCCAGTGGTACAATTTCGTGACTGAGGCATTTGGACGCTGATCATCTCATTTTTTTCAGAAAAATAAAACCTAAGCGAACAATATGATTAAAAATATCAGCTAGCTGGGCTCTTGTAATCTATGTATTAAAACAATCATTTAATGCATTCCCTTTTAAGCTATTTAGCCACAATGCTATCTAAGAAACCTTAGATTTGCTCTTCTATGATTTGTTAGGACACGAAATAGCCAGGTAAACACAACAAGGTTGAGGTTGATTCCATGTGGGCCTGCGCTACTTTTCTGTGCGCTAAGGAGATCATAAAAACATCAAAACTATAAGCCAATGTGCATCGATTGAAAATTTTAAAAACAACAATATACACAAAGAAAACTATTTATTTATTGTTGTTCAAACAAATGTTTTATGGATTTTGTAATTTTTTTAAGAGACAGAATCTTGCTATGTTGCCCAGATTGGAATGCTGCAGTGCCGTAGCTACTCACAGGAATAATCATTGCGCACTGCAGATTTGAACTCCTGGGTTCAAGTGATCTTCCTGCCTCAGCCTCAGGAGCAGCTGGGACTACAGGTGTGTGCCACTGTGCCCAGTTTTTGTAATTTTCCCTCAGTTGAAAAATGGACGAATGTTAGACAAATACCTTAATCTGGGTCAAGCATAGTTGAACTACGTTTTGTTTTTTTTTTCCTTACCAACTCTATAGTTGATACAGCTCGTCATTTTTGGATCCATTTTGAAATCCCCAGAAATAGACTCTTACTCTGAGTGAAACCACACGGTTGAACTAAAAAGTTCCTGTTACATGTCCAGGGGAGATGTCCATGTGCAGCTTTACATGGAATTTGGGGTATTAAGAATAGAACTGATTCTGTTTGGTCACATTTGCTATTGAAGGACTCTAGATACCATTGCCATCTTAGTCATCAATTACTAAAGTTATGGCCAGGTGGAGAGACAAAACTTATGTGAGCTTTACTTTAAAAATTCAAATATTTATTTGATTTAACTATTTCAAAACCACTGTGCTATTGCATAGCAATAGACACATTTTACTAAAATTGGGATTAAAACACTATTAAGTGCAATAGCAATTACAGATGTACTCATGTAAGAAAATCACAAAACTTTTAACTTAAAGAACAGATTAATCAAGTGTTGCAGGTTTATATAACATACAAAAGTATTCACCTTGGGTCCTTTTAAATAATAAACATCCATGGGTGGTTAGTGTTTGGACACCAATCATTCACATATGATGACGGGTAGAAAACTGAGATGATGCAGAAAAACTTTAAAAGTGACCCCAGGCACACTAAACCCATTAAAAGTGAACCCCAGACAAACTAAAATCCATTAGTAAGACAAAGCACATCAAAGTAAACCTTTGGTTAAAATCTAACTTAAATGCAGTTTTTAAAAAAATTTAAAATGTGTCAGTTTGGTTACATTTATTAAATAAAGTTAACAAAGGAGTAATCTCTTATGAATGAGAGCTCCAGAGACTTAAAAATAACTGTAAAATTTCTGTCTCCTCTCTTTATTAACACAGGTAATTATTACTTTTACTTACCATACACAAGACAATTAAGTAACTGAGTATTTTACCAAATAACATACAAGAATTCTATCAGAAGTCTGAACGCCAAAGGAAAAAAGATAGCTAACCTTCAACAAGTAGCTCTCCATGTCCTTAAGAGCAGACCTCTTTTTTCTTGGAATATGTTTTCTGTTGAGACCTTCACTATCATTAAGATTTCCAACGCAAGGTGACTCTAGGACTGGCCTTGCAGCATAAGCAGTGAATAGAGATCTGGATCTGGTCTGCTCTTTCTCCACAGTAAGTTGCGTACTGACCTCTGCTATCATCTCATTAGTTCTATGAAGATTGCAAAAGACAAATGCTTAGTATTTCATTTTTTCCTAAATGATTCCTAAATGACTTCGATTGTTCTAAAAGTTGCCATTAAGAGTAAATGGAATATACCATAGGCCGTGTTTTAACTCTGAAAATGTGTTAGAGCATGCCTACTGTATCCAATTATAGTTTTAACATTGTTCTAAAGAAGTACATCTATTTCTAGAGGGATTTCTAACAAACAAGTAGTTCAAAGAGAGGGAGGGGACAGAAAAGACTATCAATGATGTATGGCTTCATAGTTAACACTTGTTGCCCATATGGAATGACTCTACTTATACGATTCTTAAGGATGCCATTAGAATTACTTGTATTCCAAGGGTAACTATGTGAAATGATGAAGATATTAATTTGCTTGACAAAATACCATTTCACTGCGTATAAATATATCAAAACATCAAGTTGTACTCCTTAAATATATACAAGAAAAAACTAAAAGTAAAAATAAAAGCTAGAAATACTTGTATTTAGTAAACAATACATGTTGTTAGAGATTGTCTAAAAAACTCTCTCTCAAAGACATTTTCAAACAATTGTTTTCACCACCCTTGTATATTTCACCCATTATCTGGAAAAAATTGAGCATTTGGCACTGAGGAATCATTCACGGCGACTTTTCCTTGGGGAGAATAAGACTGCTGAAATCAAAGAGAACTAAAGCAGCATCGAGGACAATCAGCTCCTAACACTGCGGCCCATGTATCAGAGGTGGGGCCCGCCCTTTCTGTCTTCCATATACCCCCTCAGGCTGACCAAGGTGTTATTTTTTATCACTTAGTAAGTTATACTTCCCTTCAACCCTAGTTGATCATTCTCTGCTTCACAAGTGTGCCTTTATGTGGATTGGAAAAACTATACAGGACACTTCTTCTCAAGGCACCCTCTAATGATCACAATCAAGCAAAGTGAATTTACTGAGTGCCAGAATGTGTCCAGAGTAGTCATACTTGACCCTTTCGGTTTTCAGCTGTCGTCTTCCAGAAATTAATTAAATTCATTAATATTTTGAATTAAGGGAATACTGACAAGCAATTTTTATAATGGTATCACTGTCTAAATTATGAAGCTTCATAAATATTTAGCTGAAACCCTAATAGATCAGGTTAACTATATAAGAATATTAAGGGGTGGGGGGAAGCCACATAAAACCAAAAAACAGGAGAGACAGGAACTGTCCTGGACTAAGATTTTAAAGGTTACGTTCATTTACTATTTTCAATTTTACTTAAAGGTTAAGTTCATTTACTATTTATAATTTACAATTTTCCAAAACTGTATGATCTAGTTAGCTTTCACTTCCCACCAATCTCATGAACCTGTCTCACTAAAAGTCATGCTTTTGAAGGCAAATTAATGAGCTTAACTTATTTTCTATGATTCTGCATATTGACTTACCTACTGAGTTCATTTGACAAGGATTCTCTAACTTTTACTTCTTCTAGGTAGAGTTCCTTATATCTTTCCAATTCGGTTTTATTAAAGTCGGCTTGCGAAGTTTTTATTCTGGAGATTTCAGATTCCAGATCTTTGATTCTGAGTTCCATCTGAGTTTTTATTGAAGTAGTATTATCCTCCCTTAACTGTACTAACTGTTCATGAGATACTGCTGCTTGTTTCTAAAATAAATTAAAAGGGAACATTTTAAAAGTAATTATAACCTGAATAAATACTGTGTATTTGTTTCCTTTTGTTTGGAGTCAGTGATTCAGAGAACAATTTTAAGTATGTGATTCAGAGAACAATTTTAAGAAAAATGTGAAGAAAGAAAGAAGCTCAAGCTTAACATATTTATCACCAGTACCAACTGAATTAATAACTGAATCTGAATTGTTGAACAATTCTCCAAAGAATGACAGAACCAAGTTAAAATTTTAAAAGTGGAACAACGTAACTTAAAAGCAGTTCAAGAGTATGGTATAATTTCTAAATCACAATTTTTTTTTACTTTTTCTATTAGTCTTGTTTTATGCCAACTGGCTTTAGTAATTAAATGATGCTCTAGTGAGAATTATTCTTATGGAAGATCAATTTAGTTATAAGAATGATGGAAACGAAAATATTTAAATGGAGAAACAAATACCACCTTCCTTCTAGAAGTCTACCAAACAAATTGCTGTAAGGAAAGTAGAGAAAACACGTACAATGTATATATCCAAAATAAAATTTGCAGCGAAATGAATGAAAGCACATTACAGATAAATAAACCAACCTGCAAGGTGAGAATGGCTTCGTTTAATTTTTCTTCTATCTCCTTCCTTGCTCTTTCTTCAATCAACAGTTTATGCCATTCAGCTTCACCACTTTCTAACATATTTCTTTCCATATAACTTTCGAGGTTTACTACTTCTTGTTTCAGCTGCTTCTTATTCTTCTGTAGTGTTTCACATTGCTTTTGTATTGCTTTCATAGAGAATAATGTCTGTTGAAGTTGAAGAACTTCATTCTCTGCATCCAGATGTAGACATCGTGAAGGAACAGTTTCCTGTGCTTCTGTAAGGTCAATCTGCATGAGTAAAACAATATAGTTTGGTAATGAAGAAGGTAGACTGAGAATGGTCTAACAAAAAACTAATAATTTTTTTTTTTTTTTTTTTTTTGAGATGGAGTCTCGCTCTGTCGCCCAGGCTGGAGTACAGTGACGGGATCTCGGCTCACTACAAGCTCTGCCTCCCGGGTTCAGGCCATTCTCCCGCGTAGCTGGAGTAGCTGGGACTACAGGCGCCCACCACCACCCCTGGCTAAATTTTTTTAAATTTATTTTTTATTTTTAGTAGATGGGGTTTCACCGTGTTAGCCAGGATGGTCTCGATCTCCTGACCTCATGATCCACTCGCCTCGGCCTCCCAAAGTGCTGAGATTACAGACGTGAGCCACCGCGCCCAGCCAAAACTAATAATTTTTGAAATAAATTCAGTTGCAATAAAATGTTACCTATACTGTTGTAGATTCATAAAATACAGACCCTTGGATTACTCAGAAAATTAAAAACAAAGTTAAAACCATCAGAATTCACAAAAATACACCCTTTACTTTCATCATCTTTGCCACACAACATTTGGACTTGATCTTAGACTTCTGTTTTCCTATGACTGTTTCATGGCTTTCCTCCTTAAAATGGCTCTAAGTTACCCCTTTAGCACAAAGTCTCTTATTCCTTTAACCCACTATCATTCTCCATAATTTGCAGAGAAGTTTTAGGGGCATCATATTGAATTATTTGGGCCTGAGTCAATAAATGGCTCCCATAATAAGACTCTGAAAATAAGACTCTAATTAATACATTTTGAAAAAAAAAAAAAGGATTCCAATACCATAAGCCTTTTGCTGAACTGCAAATGTCTTACGCTAATTTGAGTTACATTTCAAAGAGTAATGATACTTGGAGTTAAGAAGCAATCACATCTCCCGGTATAAAAGTTCAGCGGCATGATCCATACCATTTTTCTGAAGAAAAATGCCTTAATTCAGTAGCACAATCTTGTAATTCATTGTTACTTTACACAAAATAAGGGAGCACATTAAAGAATGACAACAAAAAATTGCACTGAAATTTCAGTGGTGCTGAGTTGGAAATAACTGCTTTCCTTTAGAGGAAATAATTATGATTTTTTTTTATTTTATAAAGGTAAGTGAAGTGGTGGTTTTAAAACATCTACAAATTGCTTGCCACTTCTCCCATGACATTCCCTCTCCTGAATACAAGCTGGCATTGACAACCGGTTTCTCCGGAACACAATGTGGCAGAACTGCTGTGTGACTTCTAAAGTTGGTTACAAAAAGTCACACAGCTTCTACCTGACTCTCTCTCTCTAGGGACGCTTGTCCTTAAAATGCAGCCAACATGCCGTGAGAAAGCCCAAACCACACCGTGAATCCTCATGTAGGTAGGTGTTCGAGCTGACTTCCCTACCTAACGTCCCAGCCAAAAGCCAGCTTCGAATGCCGCATAGGTAAATAAACAAGCCTTTAGATGATTCTAGTCCCCAGCTTTAAGTCATCTCAGCTGATGCCAAGTAAAGAAAAAGTGAGTCGGCCCCACTGAGCCTTGCCTAAAACTGCAGATTGTGAACAAAATAGATGTTGTTTTGAGACACTGCATTTTCTTATATACCAAGAAATAACTGATACAGATATTGACACTACATATAGATTGCACAACAACAACACAACAAAAACTACTAAAACATGTAGGATTACCATTGGACCAGGAGCTAATCAGAAGCTGAAAGGACCTACAGAAGAATAAGCACAAAAACAAGAAGAGTTTTAAAGAGACTGTTAGTGGAAGCCTGATGGTCCTCGAAGAAGCTGGTAGGAAGGGCTTCAAGGATAGTGAAGAAAACGATACGGGAACCTGAAGGAAAGGGCACTGTTACTACACAGCCGCTGAAAGTAAAACCAATGCAAGAGATAAGCTAAAGAAAGACTACTACATATAAAAGAACCAGGACTTTCTAGGTTCAGTATCCTTTTTATAGCCTCTCCACATGTCAGATTCCCAAATATAGACAGTCCTTGCCTTAGCATGGTTCGACTCACCATTTTCTGACTTTTTATAATACTGTGAAAATGATACGTGTTGAGTAATGAAATGATATGTGTAAGCCTTTTGGCTTACAGGGGTGGTTACATCAGGATAAAGTCACTGTAAATGGAAATTATCGTAAATGGAAAACCCACCCATAACTTCTGATATTTGCAATTTATGATGGCCTATAAATTACAAATATCAGACATAACAAATGCAAATGCCATCCAGACATAAACCCATCCTAATCTGAGGAGCATCTGTATTGCTGAGATAAATGGCCTCTGAGATAAGATCAAATCCAGGGTGCTGCCAGGAGAAAGTCTGAAGGTGAAGCCAAGACTGTCAGTGTAAGGCTCTATTTTAAGACCTTAGAAAGATTTAAGGTGGTGCCTCAAATTCCCTTAAAGATCTTAAGGGTATACGCATCTTAAGGCACTGTCCTACTACACAGAACAGTGTGCTTCCTTCACAGGAAGCACAAGGTGAAGTGCTTATCTCAAAGAGATTGGGACAAGTGGTTTTTCCAATGACAAGAACTCAAGTAAAATTCACAAGAGACTCTAAGAGAATTATAGTAACAATAGCACTGCTTGCTAGCTTGGCTTAAAAGACAACAAGACAGTAAAAATGAAAAGAGGCCTTAGGACCTAAGAGCTTCTACAGGGAGGAAGCTGGCTGAAGAAACTACTTAGCTGAAAACACAGGTCATTGCTTATGAAAAGGATACAACAAAGAGCCAAGAAGGTACCACAAAAAGCCACAGAGGATGGTTCCCATGAAGTCCAAATCAAGTAAGTGGAAGCACACATCAGGCTGTATTTCAGAATTTCTATGGTCTAATATTATTCCCTCTGTGACTCCCATTTTCTCTCTGTTCAACAGGAGGGTCTCTGGCAGTTTAGGAGAATGCTGGGTGGGTGAGTGGTAGACAAGTTGTCCCTTTAGTTCTTACGTCTTTGTGTTGACAAGAAATGCACTCAAGGGGTTATACCGCAGAAACCACAACCCAGGGTGCATCCCTACCGGCTGTGATAAAGATGGTAGGATGTTGCACTTCAAGCCTGAGCTTGCTGCCATATTAAATGAAACTTGTGTGTGTGTGGTGGGAGGTTAGGATCTTGCACTTTAAGCCTGAGTCTGCTGCCATATTAAATAAAACCTGTGTGTGGGGTGAGAGGTAATAATTAGAAATTAGTGTGTTTTTCAAGTGGTAGAAATCTTTTAAATTATAGTTATAGGGTCAATTGTGCAGGCTTTAAAACATGTCTATACATTCCTTAATATGCACAGCATAGACAGAGACATCATCGAGATGGCTGACTGGGAATACCCAGCACTCACCTCTTTCAAAAAGAAAAACCAAAACAGCAAGTAGGTAACCACACCTTGAGGAAGACATCAAAGAGAGTATACTGGAATTCAGCAGGAGATTGATAGGGATCCTCTGATGACAGAAGGAAAGGGAACTGAGGTAGCCAGCCCAGCCAGGATCATCTCAAAACCAGGACCGATTCCCCCAAATCCCTAGCCCCACAGCACCATATACCTGTGGAAATAGGTGGTCACCTAATAGCCCACCAGGGAAACTACTCTAGGTCAAAGGGATCCTAAGCGTGTGCTGTCTAGAGCCTAGGAGCCACCTGACTGACACCACTGCCACCAGCAGCAGCCCTATCCCCTTCAGGGGCAGTGCTGTGCATACCTGTACATACCTTTAGGAGGCCGGAGGACTGGCCCACTCAAGTGTACCATGCAGGAACCTGAGAACAAGCCTGTCAAACCCACCAGGGGTGGCGCCCATGTGAGCCATATGAGAGCCTGAAGACAAGGCCACTTTGCTTGCTGCTGCTATTGTTGCTATCAGTGCTCACATACACTGTCCAGGACCCTGAGGAGCAGCCCACCCCACCCAGGCCTCTGTGCCTTTACCCAGGCCCCGTCTACCACTAATACCAAGGAGAGTCCTACTGCCCCACCGGCACCTGCACGTGGCATCCAGGAGCATAAAGACAGGGCTGCCTCACCAGCCACTGGCAAAGGCTCCTGCACGTGTCTTCAGTTAACCTGTGGACAAGCCTGCTCCACACACTGCCTTAGGTACCCACCTAAATGTTCCTCATAGGGGGCCAGAGAAATGCCCACGCAGCCTGCTTTCACCACTACCAGTGCCCATGCATGCTACCAAGGGATCCAAGGTCCGGCCCCCAGCTGCTACTGTCATCTCCAGTGCCACAAGTGTCACCAAGGTCCTTTGGCCTGGCCTGCTATTGCCACCTCTGATCCCAGCACACACCACCTGGAGGCCCAAGGGCCAGCCCACTCAGGTAACCCACTGCCACCAAAAACTGGGAAGCATGGCCTGGTGCTGCCAATCACACATACATCCTTGTGTATGCCATCAATGTGCCTGAGGACTGGCCTGCTGTCCTCCCCATCACCATCAAGGCCTCACCACAGCATCCCCTGCTACTAACAACCACACCGTAAGCCACTGAGGAACTTACAGACGCTGATGTTGATTACAGCAGAAGAAAGCATAAGTATATGGAGACCACACCAATGCACCCACCCATCATCAACGCCAGAGCACCATATTCAACCAACAACATAGATACATCTACAGAAAAAAGTCAACCCCTAAAACTAGATGAAGTGACTGTTACACCAGCTGCACAGTTACCAACATTAAGGACACAAGAAGTACAAAAAATCAAAGAAACATGACACCTCCAAAGGAACAGGGTAATTCTCCAGTAACAGATCCCAAAGAAAACAAAACCTATAAAATTCAAAATAATGATCTTAAGGAAACATAGTGAGATACACAATAATACAAAGGAATCAGGAAAGATTCCTGATAGGAAAGATAGGTAATACAAATGAATCAGGAAAACAATTTATGATCTAAATAAGAAATTCAACAATGAAAAAGATAGCATTAAATGGAACCAAACAGAAATCCTGGAACTGAGAATTCAATACATAAAATAAAAACAACTGAGAATGTTGGCAATAGACTAGATCAAGGAGAAGAATGAATTTCTGAACTTGAAGAGAGGTCTTTATATGAGGCCAGGCAAACAAAAAGCAAAAAGAAAAAAAAGAAAATAAAAAGAATGAAGACAGTGTATGTGATATATGGGCCATCATGAGCCAAAATTTTTTCAGATATTGGGAGTTGCAGAAAGAGAAGAGATGGGAAAAGGCACAGAAAACCTATCTAATGAAATAATAGCTGAAAAACTACCAAGTCTTGTGAGAGATGTAAACATCTGGATACAGATGTCTCAAAGATCCCCAAAGAAATACAATAAAAAATGTCTTCTCTGCGGCACATCAGAGTCAAATGTCAAAAGTCAAAGACAAAGAGCAAGAGAAAAACACCAAGTCACATACAAGGGAATCCATATCAAATAGCATATTTGTCAGCAGAAACCTTAGAGGATAGGAGAGAATGACATGATATATTTAATATGCGGGAAGAAAAAGACTGCCTGTCAAGAATATTATACCTAGCAAAGCTATCCTTTAAAACTGAAAAAGAGGGGCCAGGTGCAGTGGTTCATCCCTGTAATCCTAGCACTTTGGGAGGCCAAGGTGGGGGGATTGCTTGAGCTCAGGAGTTCAAGACCAGCCTGGGCAATTTGGCAAAACCCTGTCTCTACTAAAAATATACAAAATTAGCCAGGCATGGTGGCTCATGCCTGTGGTCCCAGCTACTCAGGAGGCTGAGGCACAAGAACTGCTTGAACCTGGGAGGCAGAGGTTGCAGTAAGCTGAGATCATGCCACTGAACTCCAGCCAGGGCAACAGAGTGAGACTCTGTCTCCAATAAATAAATAAATAAAACTGAAAAAGAAATAACGTCTCAGACAAGCAAAACCTGAAGGAATGCATCACCACTAGACTGATCCTACAAGAAATGCTTACAGGAGTCCTCAATCTGGAAGCAAAAAGACAATGTCTACCACCATGAAAATCAAAAAACTGTAAGACTCACTGGTACAGCAGGTACAGAACTGAAAAAGAGAAAGGAATCAAACATTATCACTACAGAAAACCAGCAAATTGTAGAGGTAAACAATAAAAGAGGAAGATAGGAGCAAATGATAGACAAAACAATCACTAAACAATTAATAAATGAAAGGAGTAAGTCCTCACCTATCATAAAAACTTTGAATATACGTGATTTAAATTCCCCAATTAAAGATATAGATAGAATGAATGGATTACAAAAAAAGACCAAATAATACACTGCCTACAAGAAACTCACTTTACCTGTAAAGACACATAGACTGCAAGTGAAAGGATGGAAGGATATTCCATGCAAATGGAAACCAAAAGCACACAGGAGTAGCTATATTTATATCAGACAAAATAGATCTTAAGTAAAAAAAAAAAAAAACATAAAAGAGAAAGAGAAGGGCATTATATAATAATAACAGGATCAATTCAGCAAGAGGATACAACAGTCATAAAGGTATATATACTCAATACCTGAGCACACAGATATATAAGGCAAACATCACTGAAACTAAAGAGACAGATAGCCTCCAGTACAATAATAGATGGGGACTCCATAGTCTGACTTTCAGCATTGAAGGGATCATCTAAACAGAAAATCAACAAAGAAACATCGAAATGAACCTGCACTATAGACCACATGGACCTAGCAGACACTTACAGAACACTGTATTAAGAAGCTGCAGAATACACATTCTTCTCATTAGCACATAGAACATTCTCCAGAATAGACCATATATTGAGTTTAAAAGCTCATATCAAATATCTTCTCAAACCACAATGGAATAAAAATGGAAATCAGTAACGACAAAAACTTTGTAAACTGTACAAATGCATGGAAATTAAACAGCATGCTCCTGAATGAACAACTGGGCCAATCAATAAATTAAGAAAAAAAATTTAAAATATCTTGAAACAAATGAAAATGGGGAAAAAAATCAATCCCTATAGAAAGTGACAAAAGAAGCACTAAGAGGGCAATTTATAGCAATTAACAGCTACATCCAAAAAAGAGAAAGACTTCAAATAAACAACCTAACAATACACCTGAAGAAACCAAAAAAGCAAGAACAGACCCAAAACTCAAATGTAGTAGAAGGAAAGAAATGATAAAGGCAGGGCAGAACTGAATGAGGTAGACTAATAAAGCAAAACTGCAAACTACATTAAACAAGAAAAAAGAGAAAACTCAAGTAAATAAAGAGGGAAACATAAAAGGAGATAGCAAAGAAATACATGGAGTCATGAGAGACTATTATGAACAACTATATGCCAACAAACTGGAAACGTATGGAAAATGGATACATTCCTGGAAGTGCATAACCAGCAAGAATGAACCAAGAAGAAAAGGAAACCTGGACAGACCAATAACGGTAATGTAATTGAATTAGTAATAAAGTTTACCAACAAAGAAAGGTCTAAAACTGGGTAAGCTATTCTGAATTCTACTAAACTTTTAAGGAAAAACTAACACCAATTTTTCATAAATTATTCCAAAATCTTCCTAGTTTATTCTAAAGGTCAGTATTACTCTAAGGCCAAACCCAGACAAAGACACAACAACAAAAGAAAACTACATGCCAATATCCCTGAAGGATGCAGATACAAAAATTGTCAGAGAAATAAAGGGGATCCAGATTGGAAAACAGAAAGTCAAATTGTCTCCCTGTGCACATGACCTGATCTCATATACAGAAAACCATAAACACGCCACCAAAAAAGCCTGTTAGAACTAAAGAATTCAGCAAAGGTGCAGGCCACAAAATCAGCATACAAAAATAATGCCAATAGCATGTGTAACATTTCTATACACTAATAATCAACTAGCATAAAAAGACATCAAGAAGGCCGTCCCACTATTCTAGCTACAAAATAATAAAATGGCTCAGAATAAAGTTAACCAGAGAGATTTTGTAAAGAGCTTTAAAAAACAAAACAAAACAAAACAAAACAAAAACCTACAAAACACCGACAAAAGAAATTGTAGAGGACACAAACATGGAAAGATATTGCATGCTCACGGACTGGAAGAATATTGGTTAAATGACCTTATTACTGAAAGCAGTCTACAGACTGAATGCAAGCTCTATTAAATACCAATTTTGATGTTTTTAGGGGAAGACAAGATGCTCACCACATGCAGCCAGGAGATGCCTCTCTGTGAGAGAGAAACCAAACTATCAAGTAAATTATCACACTTGGAGTAGGTCTTTGGAGAGAAAACACTGAAATTTGATAGGTAATGCAGGCATCAAGGCTGAAGAGGAATAAATCTGGGAAGCCTGCACAGAGTCACCAAGCACTAGGATTACCTCCCAATCCAGAAACTAAGGAAGGGGTGGGTGAAGGAACTGTGCAGCACCACACTCCCACCAACGAACTCTGGGATACTAGCTCCCAGAGATCCCTGGACCCACACAGACATCTGAACTGGCAAGAGGAACTGGCTGACGAATAGGCAGAGGCAGAGCTCAAACCCGCATACAGCCCAGAAGGTTTTGCACCTGGTACAGCTGCAGCAAAACATGACCATAGGCACCCATCCCCCCAAGGCTCTCCATCTTGCTCTGAGTGACTCTAGCTCCTGCTTACTGCCAGGCCAGAAGACAGTAGGGCTGCATTTACCATGGGACTGCAGCATATCTGGTCTGTGTACCTTCTTGTCCACCAGCCCCTCCCAAGGCCCCTGCCTAGCTACTCACGCAAGGGTAAGCACACAGCACAGCCTCCACTGCCCCATCTGAGTGCTTTGCCGGAGGCCTGGGAGCAGTTCAGCCCCCACCCTCAGCACAGCCAAAGCTCAACCCCACGAGACCAGAAGACAAAGTCATGAACCTGGTCTCAATACCCCCAGGATTCAAGCACACTGCTCAAGTATACTGAGCTGGTATCTGTGGCCTGAGCTCAAGAAGAGGAGTAGCTTTCTCTCTCACAATGCCGAGAAGAGAGGGCCCAAGTTCATATGCCAGTGTGGGAGCCGGGTGTGCTCCCTCTGCAACAGCAGTCCCCAACCTTTCTGGCACCAGGTGCTGGCATTGTGGAAAACAATTTTTCCACAGACGGTGGGGTGGGGATGGTTTCGCGATGGAACTGTTCCACCTCAGATCGTCAGGCATTAGATTCTCATAAGGAGCACGCAACCTAGATCCCTCACGTGCACAGTTCACAACACGGCTCGCGCTCCTATGAGAATCTAATGCCGCTGCTGATGTGACAAGAGGCAAAGCTCACGTGGTAATGCTCACTCACCAGCCCTCCCCTCACCTCCTGCTGTGCGGCCCAGTTCCTAACAGGCCACAGACCAGTACTGGTCTGCCACCTGGAGGTTGGGGACCCTGTTCTACAAGATCTGTCCAGGAAGGGTGTAACCTGTCTGTCCACAGCCTCTGCCTGAGGGAGCACCACTGCCTGAAACAGCTAACAGTCCAGTTGATCTGGGCACGGAAGGCTGGGGGACAAAACTACCTAGTTGGGCCTGCCCTGGGGGCAGACACTGGAGGGAGGCCTGGTTGGGTGAGTGCGAGCTAAGTGCTCCCCACAGCCATCTGCTGGGCAAAAAACCCTGGGCTGCAGGTACCACACCAGGTGCACACCCACAGAACCACAGCCCTGCCCGGGGATCCTCCCCCCTTGACCCACATTATATCAACAGACGACCTGCGGATCCGCAGACATACTCTACAACCTGCTCTGACTCTACCAAGCCCAGACAACCAGCACGTCCCCAGAGAGTTGTAGGTCTCTCGGCAACCTAACTTTTGGCTTGGGCCGCTGCCCTAAGGGTGGGAGGTGTGCAGCCCTCAAAATTCAGGTGTGGCACCAGTGATTGGAGGGGGCTCTCCCAAGTTCCAGGAACTGATTTGGTTAGGGGGTTATCTCTCGCCTTCCCAATCCTACTTCTCCCCCTTCCCCAGAGCACTGCTGCCAACACGCTGAAATAGAAAAGAGGCATGCCAGCCCGTACTCTAGAGCACCATCTCCTGGATTGCAGACTGAATTACACCACCAAACAAAAATCATTATATACCTTCAACACACATCTGTGAAACCCAATGCAGGAAAGTAGCCACAAGGAAGGAACCTGTGTAGAGTCCTGGCCATCTGAAACCACCCAGAAAAAAAGGCCAATCAACTACACACAATACACACCACAAACCCTCAAGAGAAAAAAAAGAACATAAAAACAAAAATCCCCATCCAAATGACAGGAATTTCAAAACGATAAAGAAACATCAGCATTTTCAGAGGAGGAATAATCAGCACAAGAACTCTAGCAATTCAACAAATCAGAGCATTTCATTACCTCCAAAAAATCACACAAGCTCCCCAGCTATAAATTCTCACCAGATTAAAGTGTAATGACATGCTTTATCACAGACATGTGATTCAGAATCTCAATGGCAACAAAGCTCAATGAGATTAAAGAGAAAGTTGAAATCCAATCCAAGGAAGCCAGTATAACCATCCAAAAGTTGAAACACGACAGAGCCATTTTTAAAAAGAATCAAACTGAACTTCTGGAGCTGCAAAATTCAACACAGGAGGGACCTTCAAAACCAGATGAGACCAAGCGGAGGGAAGGATTACAGAGCTCAAAGACCAGTCTTTTGAGTCAGCCCAGTCAGACAAAAATAAAGAAAAAACCATTTTAAAAATGAACAAAACATCTGAGGAATGTGGGATTTTGTAAAGACACTAATCTATGACTCACTGGCATGGCTGAAAGAGAAGGAGAGAGAGGAAGCAACATGGAAAACATATCTGAGGATATAGTCCATGAAATTTCCCCAATCTCATTACAGAGGTTGATGGAAAAATTCAAGAAATTCAGAGAACCTCTACAACCGTCCCCAAGATACACAGCCCATCAGACTTTCCAAGGTCAACGTGAAAGGAAAAATCTCACAGGCAGCTATAACAGCTGCATCAGGTGAAAAGCTGACCTCTTTCTGGCAAAAACCTTATAAGCCAGAAAGTGGGGCCTGTTGTCAGCATCCTTAAAGAAATTGCAGCCAAGAACTTCATACCACTCCAATCTAAGCCTCATCAGTGACAGAGAAATACAATCTTTTCCAGACAAACACTAAAGAAATTCATTACCACTAGACCAGACTTACAAGAGATTCTTAAGGAGTTCTAAATATGGAAAAGAAAGAACAATACCCACTACCACAAAAACACACCTAAGTACATAGCCCACAGACCCTATTACACAACTACACAATCGAGAGTACAAAGCAAACAGCTAAAAACATCATGGCGGAATCAAAATCTCACATATAAATGTTAATACTGAATTCAATGGTCTAAATGCCTCACTTAAAAGGCACAGAGTGGCAAGTTGAATTAAAATAAAACAAACCCATAAGAATCAACAGTCTGCTATATTCAAAAGACACATCTCACATGTAATGGCACCCACAGGCTCTGAGTAAAGAGATGGACAAAGATCTGTCATGCAAATAAAATGCAAAAAGCAAGGGGTTGTTATTCTTAGATAAAACAGACTTTAAACCAACAACAGCCAAAAAAAGGATGAAGAAGGGCATTACACAATGATAAAGGACTCACTTCGCCAAGAAGACATCCCTATCCTAAATACATACCCACCCAACACTGAAGCACCCACATTCAAAAACAACCAAGTACTTCCAGACCTACCAAAAGACTCAGTCACACAATAACAGTGGGGATCTTCAACATCTCATTGATAGTGTTAAGGCAAATCATTGAGACAAAAAACTAACAAAGAAATTCTGGGCTTAAATTTAACACTTGACTAATTGGACCTAACAGACATCTACAGAATACTCCACCAAACAACTACAGAATACACCTTTTTCTCATCTGCACAAAGAACATACTCCAAGATCAACAACATGTTTGACCATAAAGCAAGTCATGATAAATTTTTAAAAAATGAAATCACACAACACCATTCTCTTGGACCACAGTGCAATAAAAATAGAAATGAATATCAAGAAGATCTCTGAAAACCACACAATTACATGGAAATCAAACAACTGGCTCCTAAATGACTTTGGGAAAAGAAAGAATTTAAGGCAGAAATCAAACAATGATTTGTAATAAGCAAAAAGAAACATCATACCAAAACTTCTGGGATACAGCAAAAGCAGCATAAGAGGAAAGCTTATAGTGCAAAACAAATATGTTGAAAAGTTAGACAGATCTGTAATTAACAATCTGACACTGTGCCGAGAGGAACTAAAAAACAAGGACAAAATAACCCCAAAGCTGGCAACAGAAAAGCAATAAATAAAATTAGAGCATAACTGAGAAAACTTGAGGCCCAAAAATCCATACAAAGGATCAGTGAAACCAAAAGTTGGCTTTTTGAAGGGATGAAAATACTGACAGGCTACTAGCTAGATAAATAAATAAATGAATAAATAAATAAATAAATAACAGAGAACATCTAAATAAGCACAATCAGAAACAACAAAGATGACATTACAACCAATCCCACAGTAATACAAAAGATCCTCAGAGACTACAATGAACACCACTGTATACACACAATCTAGAATATCTAGGAGAAATGGATAAATCCTTGGAAACCAACAAAGATTGAACCACGAGGAAATTGAAATCATGAACAGACAAATAACAAGCTCTGAAATTGAATCAGTAATAAAAAACCTACTAGCCAAAAACAGATTCAGATCAGACTGACTCATAGCCAATTTCTACCAGACATACAAAGAAGAGCTGTTAACAAACCTGATGAAACTATTCCAAAATATTGAGGAGATACTTCTCCCTAACTCATTGTATGATGCCAGCATCATCTTGATACTAAAAGCCAGCAAAGACACAATGAATAAAGAAAACTACAGCCCAATATCCCCAATGAATGTAGACACCAAAGTCCTCAATAAAATATCAGCAAACAAAATCCAGCAACACATCAAAAACTTACTTCACCACAATCAAGTCAGCTTTATTTTTGTGATGCAATTGGTTCAAAGTACACAAATCAATAAATGTGTTTCACCACATAAACAGAATGAAAACGAAAAACCATATGATCAACTCAAAAGATGCAAAAAAGCTTTCAATAACGTCCATCATCCCTTCATGAAAAAAACACCCAACAAATTAGGCATCAAAGAAACAGACCTCAAAATAATAAAGGCCACTCTATGACAAACCCACAGCTGAAACCATACAGAATGGGCAAAAGCTGGAAGTGGGGGCTAAGTGCAGTGGCTCATGCTTGTAACCCCAGCATGTTGGGAGGCGAAGACAGGAGAATCACTTGAGGCCAGGAGTCTGAGACCAGGCTGGGCAACACAGTGAGACCTTGTCTCTATAAAATAGTAAAGAAAAAAATTAAAGAAAAAAGAACAAAAACAGTTGGAAGCATTCCCCTTGCCAACTGGAACAAGACAAAGATGCCCACTCTCACCGTATGTATTCAACATAGTACTGGAACTCCTAGCCAGAGCAATCAGGAAAAAGAAAGAAAGAAAAGGTATCCAAAAAGGAAAAGAAGCCAAACTATCTCTCTTTGCTGATGATATGATTCTGTACCTAAAAAACTCTAAAGAGTTTGCCAATTTATCCTGGAACTGATAAATGACTTCAGTCAGGACACGAAAATCAATGTAAAAATATCCATAGCATTTCTATATACCAATAAAGTTCAAGCTGAGAGACAAATCAAGAATGTAATCCAATTTATAATAGCCACACACAAAAAAGCAAAATACTTAGGAATGCATCTAACTACAGACATGAAAGGTGGTTACAAGGAGAACTACAAAACACTGCTGAAAAAAATCATGACACCAAATAGATGACACCAAAAAAATGGCAAAACATTCCATGCTCATGAATTGGAAAAATCAATAGCATTAAAATGGCCATACTGCCCAAAGCAATCTACAGATTCAATACCATTCCTATCAAACTACTAATGTCATTTTTCACAGCATTAGAAAAAACTATTCTAAAATTTCATATGGAACCACAAAAGAGCCCAAACACCCAGAGCCATCCTAAGCAAAGAGAATCCAGCCTGATGCATCACATTACCCAACTTCAAACTATACTACAGTAAACAAACGCTACACTAAACAAATCAGCACGGTACTGGCACAAAAACAGACACATAGACCAATGGAACAGAACAGAGAGCCCAGAAATAAAGCCACATGCCTACAACCATTGGGTCTTTGACAAAGCCGACACAAATATGCAATGGGGAAAGGACTCCCTATTCAATAAATGGTGCTGGGATGACTGGTTATCCATACACAGAAGAATGAAACTTGACCCCAGCTATCACCACATACAAAAATTAATGAAAGCTGAATTACATTCTTAAAAGTAAGACCTCTAACTATAAAAATCCTACAAGAAAACCTAAGAAATACACTATTAGAAAGCAGCCTCTGAAAATAATTTATGAATAAGCCCTCAAAAGCAATTGCAACAAAAGTCAAAATGAAAAATTGGGACCTAGAGGGGAGGGAGGGGAGGGAGGGGAGGGAGAGAAGGGAGAGGAGGGAGGGGCGGGGGCCGGGCCTCCCAGCGCGGTACGCGGTGCCTTTTGAGCTCCTTGTGCACGCTCCGCCCCGGTGGGAACGGCCGCGCGCTCCCCGCAGGTGGTCATCTGCCCCCTGCCTCCGGGCCTCACCAAGGAGCAGCTGGAGGAGCAGCTGCGCCCGCTGCCAGCACACGACTACTTCGAGTTCTTCGCCGCCGACCTGAGTCTTTATCCTCATCTCTACTCAAGAGCATACATTAATTTTAGGAATCCTGATGACATCCTTCTTTTTAGAGATCGTTTTGATGGATATATCTTCCTTGACAGCAAAGATCCAGAATATAAGACGTTTTTAGAAACCTACTGTGTGGAGGAAGAGAAGACCAGTGCCAACCCTGAGACTCTGCTGGGGGAGATGGAGGCGAAGACAAGAGAGCTCATTGCTAGAAGAACCACACTTCTTTTGGAATATATTAAAAATAGAAAATTAGAAAAGCAGAGAATTCGAGAAGAGAAGCGAGAAGAACGGAGGAGGAGAGAGTTAGAAAAGAAACGTTTGCAGGAAGAGGAAAAAAGAAGAAGAAAAGAAGAAAGATGCAAAAAAAAAAAAAAAAAAGAGACAGATAAACAGAAGAAAATTGCAGAGAAAGAAGTAAGGGTTAAGCTTCTTAAGAAACCAGAAAAGGGAGAGGAACCAACCACAGAGAAACCAAAAGAAAGAGGAGAGGAGATTGATACTGGAGGTGGCAAGCAGGAATCCTGTGCCCCCGGTGCAGTCGTAAAAGCCAGGCCCGTGGAAGGCTCGCTGGAGGAGCCCCAGGAGACGTCACACAGCGGCAGTGATAAAGAGCACAGGGATGTGGAGAGATCTCAAGAACAAGAATCTGAAGCACAAAGACACCATGTGGATGATGGCAGGAGGCACAGAGCTCACCACGAGCCTGACCGGCTTTCCAGAAGGAGTGAGGATGAGCAGAGATGGGGGAAAGGACCTGGCCAAGACAGAGGGAAGAAGGGGAGCCAGGACAGCGGGGCTCCGGGGGAGGCCATGGAGAGACTGGGAAGAGCGCAGAGGTGTGACGACAGTCCAGCACCCATAAAAGAGCAACTGGCAAACAAGGACCAGCCAGCCTTGCAGCTGTATGATCCAGGAGCTCGCTTCCGAGCGCGAGAGTGTGGCGGAAACAGGAGGATCTGCAAGGCAGAAGGTTCGGGGACTGGTCCTGAGAAGAGGGAAGAGGCAGAGTGAGTCACTGCACGCACCTGGCCTCCATGGACGAGCGAGGGCATCCCAGAAACGTGTAAATGACCCCGAGTGTGACTGGGAAGGAGAACTTATTCCTTACCAGGAAACTGGAAGCTAAAAATACAGAGGGTGACATAGAAACACGCAGAAACCATTCTAAAGAAAGTAGTGATCTTGTATTAAATTGAGCAGAATTCTCACAGATTTTACCATTCCTGTTATAAACTAGTATTTGTTGTTTAGCCAAAACAGAAGATGATTTCCACTGGACAGTAGAAAAATATGTGTAAAATAGGGAAGAAAGTTAGTATTGGATCAGTGTGAGTCCTGAAGCACTTTCAGTGCTGTGAGAACGACATCCACTTTGGGTTTCATTCGTTTGTAAGCAGAGGAGCTGTCAGTCACTCGTGCTTCTCGGTGGCCTCTGAGCCATGGTGTCGAGTGAAGAGTAGTTCTTGTTTGTTACAACCTTTGTGAGTCAGCCATGCCTGCAAAGTGTGCTGTGTTTTAGTCCTGGTAGGAATATTTATCAGAGTTCACACTATATAAAACCCAACAGCTTCAACTATTGCCCTTTCAACAGTTTTGCCACTGACCAGACAAAAACGGTTTCAGTCTTTGGATGGATGTGTTTGTGGTTTGTAACCATTACGGTTTAAATCATGATTTAAGAATTTGCCCAAATAACAGAAATTTTGTTCGGGAAGGGATAAACTAGATATAGCATATACAGCCTGTTTTTGAGTTTTAGATACTTTATTTGTAAATAACTTAAAATAGCTTTCTGAAACCGTGCATTCTGTAGTTTCTTCCTTTCAGTGAAATTGCTAAATGTGAATGTATTTTTGGCACTGCGATTTTAACCATTTATTAAGTAAAAATTTTGTTAAAGAAAAAAAAAAAGAAACAAAAATTGGGACCTAGTTAAACAAAGGAGCTTCTGCATAGGAAAAGGAACCATTCAAGAGACTAAATAGGCAACCTAAACAATGAAAGAATGTATTTACAAGCTATGCATTGAACAAAGTTCTAATATCCAGAACCTATAAGGAACTTAAATCAACAAACAAGAATTTAAAAAAATATATAAAAGTGGGCAAAATACATTAACAGACACTTCTCAAAAAAAGACATAAAAGTGGAGAGCAAACATATGAAAAAATGCTCATCATCACTGATCATCAGAGAAAAGCAAATCAAAGCCACAATGACATACCATCTCACACCAGACATAATGGCTATTACTAGAAAGTCAAAAAATAAGCAACAACAACCCAGATTTTGGCAGAGCTGCTACAGCGAAAAGGGAATTCTAATACACTATTGGAGAAAATGGTAAATTCGTTCAGCCACTGTGGAAAGCAGTTTGGAGGTTTCTCTCACAGAACTAAAAGTAGAACTGCCATTCAACCCAGCAATCCCATTAGTTGGTTAAATATCCACTTCCCACCACCAAAAAATCATTCTACCAAAAAGACACATGCACCCAATGTTCACTGCAGCACTATTCACAATAGCAAAGATATGGAATAAAACCAGAAGCTCATCAATGATGCACTGGATTAAGAAAATGTAGCACATATACAATATGGAATACTATGCAACTATAAAAAGAACAAAACACTGCCCTTTGCAGCAACATGGATGCAGCTGGAGGCCATTATCCTAAGCAAACTGATGCAGAAACAGAAAACCAAATACTACATGTTCTCACTTATAAGTGGGAGCTAAACATTGGGTACACATGGACATAAAGATGGGAGCAATAGACAGTGGGGACTATAAGAAGGGGGACTGGGTTGGACAATGGTTGAAAAATGACATGCCAGGTACTATGCTCATTACCTGGGTGATAGGTTCAACTGCACCCTAAACCTAAGCATTATGCAGTATACCTGTGTAACAAACCTGCACATGTACTCCCTTAATCTGAAAGTTAAGAAAGAGAAAGAATAAGATAAAAATAAAATGCCCTTTATAACTTGCAATAAAAAAACACCAATAACATTCTTCACAGAAATGGAAAACACAATCCTAAAATTCATATGGAACTGCAAAAAAGCTAGACTATACAAGCCAAGCCTGAGGGAAAAGAACAGAGCTGGAGGCATCACTCCACCTGACTTCAAAATATATTACAAGGTTACAGTAACCAAAAGAGCAAGGTCTTGGTATAAAAATAGAAAATTAAACCAATGGAACAGAATAGAGAACGCAGAAATAAATCCACATATTTACAGACACCTGATTTTCAACAAAAGTATCAAAAACATACATTGGGGAAAGAACCCTCTCTTCAACAAATGGGGCTGGGAAAAGTGGGTATCTGTAAAAAGAAGAATGAAACCAGGTCCCTATCTTTCACCATATACAAAAATCAACTCAAAATAGATTAAAGACTTAAACATGAGATCCAAAATTATAAAACTACTACAAGAAAATATATGGAAAATGCTTCAGGACATTGGTCAAGGCAAAGATTTTATAGCTAAGTTATCACGGGCATATGCAAAAAAAAGCACAGGTATAAAAACAAAAATACATAAGTAAAGCTATATTAAAATTAGGTTTCTTCACAGCAAAGGAAACAATCAACAAAGTGAAGGAAACAACCAACAATTGTAGACTGGGAGAAAATATTTACAAATCTATTCATCTGAGAAAGGTCTAATATCTAGAATATGCCAGGAACTCAAACAACTCAACAGTAAAAATTGTTAATAATCCCCCCTGAAATGTGGACAAAGAATTTAAATAGACATTTCTAAAAAGAAGACATACGAATGTCCACAAATGTATGGAAAAGTACTCAACGTCACTAACAGGAAAATGAAAACAAAATCCCAAATAAGATATCGTCTCACCACAGAATGGCTACTATCAAAAAAATCAAAAAACAAAAAACAAAAAAACCAGAAGTAAAAAATCCTGGCGAGGTTGGAGAGAAAAAGAAAACTCTTATGCACTCGTGGAGGGAATGTAAACTAGTAAAACCATGGAAGTTTCTTAAAAAGCTAAAAACAGCTCTCCGCCAGACCGTCGCCGCGCCGCCATCATGGACACCAGCCGTGTGCAGCCTATCAAGCTGGCCAGGGTCACCAAGGTCCTGGGCAGGACCGGCTCTCAGGGACAGTGCACGCAGGTGCGCGTGGAATTCATGGACGACACGAGCCGATCCATCATCCGCAATGTAAAAGGCCCCGTGCGCGAGGGCGACGTGCTCACCCTTTTGGAGTCAGAGCGAGAAGCCCAGAGGTTGCGCTGAGCTTGACTGCTCGCTGGGTCTTGGATGTCGGGTTCGACCACTTGGCCGATGGGAATGGTCTGTCACAGTCTGCTCCTTTTTTTTGTCCGCCACACGGAATTGAGATGCTCCTTTAAATAAAGCGTTTGTGTTTCAAGTTAAAAAAAAAAAAAAAAAAAGCTAAAAATAGAAGTGTCATATGATCCAACAATCCCACTACTAAGTATTATCCAAAAGAAAGAAAATCAGCATATCAAAGGGATACCAGTATTCCCATGTTGATTGCAGCACTATTCACAACAACCAAGATACAGAATCAACCTAAATGTTCATCAACAGATCAATGTGGTTGATGAGTAAAGAAAATGTGGTATATGTCCACAGTGGAATACTATTCAGCCATAAAAAAAAGAATAAAATCATGTCATTTACAGCATGGATGAGGACATTAAGTGACACTAAGTGAAATAATTCAAGCACAGAAAAATAACTACTGTATGTTTTCACTCATGTGGGAGCTAATATTTAAAAAAAGTTCACGGAAGTAGAGAGTAGAACTGTGGGTATTAGAGGCTGAGAAAGGTACAGGGGAGTAGAAGATGGGGAGAGGCTGGTTAATGGATACAAGATTACAGTTACATAGGAGGAATGAATTCTAGTGTTCTGTTGCATTGTAGGGTGAATATGGTTAACTAATTTTTTTTTTTTTTTGAGACGGAGTCTTGCTCTGTCACCCAGGCTTGGCGTGCAGTGGTGCAATCTCAGCTCACTGCAATCTCCACCTCCGGGGTTCAAGCCATTCTCCTGCCTCAGCCTCCCAAATAGCTGGGATTACAGGTGTGTGCTACTACACCTGGCTTGGCTAGCTGATATTTAAAAAGCTAGAGGAGAGGATTTTGAAAGTTCACAACACAAAGAAATGGTAAATGTTTGAGGTGATGGAATATATTAATTAGCCTGATTTGACCATTATACATTGTTTACACATTATCAAAATATCACTGTGTATACCATAAATATGTACAATTATACAGGTCCACAAAAAATCGAAGGAAGCCAGGTGTGGTGTCACATTCCTGTGGTCTCAGCTACTTGCGAGGCAGAGGCAGGAAGAATTCTTGAGCCATAGAGGTCAAGGCCGGCCTGGGTAACATAATAAGACACCATGTCTAAAAAAAAATACATCAATAAAAATAAAAGCAAAATCATTCATCCTATATATAGACTATGGGTGAAACTTAGTGACTTGCTTCTAATGAACAGAAAGTGTTAAAAGTGATAACCATGTGGCTTCCAACATTACGTTAGAAGAGGCTCTCTACCGCAGACTGCTCACCCTTGGACCCCAGCCCCCATGTTGTGAGGAAGCTTAGGCCACAAAGAGAGCCTAGGAGTTCCAATGTACATATTTGGGCAACCTGCCCCAGCTAAAGTTCCAACCAATAGCCACCATCAGCAACAGACATCTTAGTGAACAAACCTTCAGATGATTCTAGTCCCTCAGCCTTTGATTTATCCCAAGTGAAGCTGAAGGGAGCAGAGGCAAGCTGTCCTGGCCAGGGTTTTCCCAAGCCACAGATTGGTGAACTAAATGAATGTTGTTCTTAGCCACTCAACTTTGGGTAATTTGTTAGGAAAAAATAACCAGAAAAATAAATTTAAACAAGGAGACAACAAGAAATAGAATAACATACCCAGTAGAAATTAGTCTCCTTTAAAGTCAGATCTAAAAAATGTTGAGGTTAATTTATTAATGGCAAACAACTCTAATGGGAAGCAGCAGACAACCAGGAGAAGGATGTAAGAACTACTGCAGAGGAAGTTTAGAAAAAATTCCTTTCGATTACAAATTCTGATGACTAAGCCAGTGAGGCTTTTAGAATTTGTCCCCCAAGTTATGAAATAAGGAAGATGAAGAACGAAGGAGATATATAATTTGAAGTATAAAGTTGAAAATACCAGAAATATTTGATTAATAACCAAAAATCAGACATTGTACCTGATTTCAATGAACTGAAATTCTAAAAGTGATAAGCAGCTTTGGATATTTATTAATCAATCTAGGATTCAATCTTCATTTCCATTTCCTCAGTGAGAAAATTAACAAAATATTATGGAATCAGTTTTAACAATCTCAGAAGTAAAAATGTAGTGTCCTTTGAGTGTTAAGCTATTAAATGCAATTTCCCCTTTACCTTACTTCAAGCTCATTTGTATGGAGAAGGGAAGAGCATCTCATCTTTATGTTGTATCAAAATGCTTCTCCATATCATACAAATTGGCTCTGAAATTTTGAAATTCATACAACTAATTCAACCATTTGTTTCTGATAAATGCCTGGACATGACCTGATTTCCAGTTGCTGCACTCCTGGAAGTTGTTCTTTGAATGGGTTGAAGTATTTATTCAATGAATTATGTATTGAACTACAAAAGCATAGCTATGCATCTCTATTTAAGCAAAAGGAGGTAAATGCAGGGAACTCTGGTTTCTGAGAATGTAGTATCTGTGCCAAGAAGAGGATTCAGCTCCGGGAGTGTACAAGAGAACCAGGTGCTGGGTCAAAAGAGTATCTAACTGTAAACTGCAACATGATGAATTAGCTCAATTTCCAATGAGGAAGGATGACAGCCTAGACTTAATCTTGCCCTTCATAGATAGTTAAAATCTACACATGACTCTATGACTTACAATGAGTTAATAAAAACATAATGCAGTAAATAGTAGATGGAGTCAGCATATCCTGTGACCAAGATTTGATGGAAATGGGAATGAAGAGAGAGGCACTGGGTGAGAGACAAAAGATATGACTGGAGAAAAAAAATTAATGGGATCTGTCTTCGTAAGCCTGACTCTCATCATGTCATGGAGTCAGCAAGGCATAAGCTGGCCATACACTCCTTCAAGAAGCAAAAAGTGAAATTAAAGACATTCTACTACTTGAATTTCTATTCTTACATAAGACAACTGGTAATAAGCAACAGGACTGAAAATGAATTTTCCTAAAATGTGATTTGCTACTGGCATAAGGATAGACATAGCTCAGTATATTAGAACTGAGAATCCAAAAACAAACACACACTTTTATGGTCAAGTGATTTTCAACAAGGGTGTAAAAAAAATTAAATGAGAAATGAATAGATTTTTCAACAAATGGTTCTGGGAAAACGGTATATCCACATGCAAAAGAATAAAGGTGGACTTCACCAAATGTCATATCTAAAAGTAACAAAATAGAACCGCTAAATGTAGGAACTAAAACTATAAAATTCCTAGAAGAAAACATAGCCATAAATCTTTGTGACTGCAAAACAAACAAACAAAAATTAACTGGACCTCATGAAAATGTGAAACTTCTGTGCTTGAACAGAGACCATCAAGAAAGTGAAAAGGAGGCTGGGCATGGTGGCTTACACCTATAATCCCAACACTTGGGAGGCCGAGGTGGGAGGATTGCTTGAGCTCAGGAGTTCAAAAACAGCCTGGACAACATAGTGAGACCTTCTCTCTACAATTTAAAATTATATAAATTTTAAAAACATAATAAATCATAAAAAAGAAAATAAAAAGGAAAGCCATTGAAAATATTTGGAAACATATCTGATAAGGGACTTACACCTAGGGTATATAAAGAACTCTTAAAATTCAGAAATTTAGGACAACCCAATTTTAATGTGGGCAAAAGATTTGAACAGATATTTCTCCAAAGAAGATATACAAGTGGCTCATAAGCACATAAAAAGAGGCTTAAAGTCATTCATCATTAGGGAAATGTGAATCAAAACCACAATGAGGTACCACTTCATACCTCTAGGTTGGAATCCTTTTGCAATCAAAAATATGAAAAATGTTGGCAAGGAAGTGGAGAAATTAGAACCCTCATACAATGCTGATGGGAATGTAAAATGGTGCAACCACTTTGGAAAGCAGACTGGCAGCTCCTCAAAAGGTTAAGCATAGTGTTACCATATGACCCAGAAATTCAACTCATATGTATATACCCGAGAGAAAGGAATACATATACAAACACAAAAACTTGTAAATAAAAGTTCACAGCAGCATGATTAATAATAGCCAAAACATGGAAACAACCCAAAGGTCCATCAACTGATGAATGGCTAAATAAATTAGTGGTATGTGCATACAGTGGAAAATTACTCAGCAATAAGATGAAATTAAATACTGATACATGTTACAACACAATGAACCTTAAAAATGTTATGCTAAGTAGAAGAAGCCAGTCACAAAAGACCACCACACATTGTGTGATCCAATTGATACGTGGTGTCCAGAATGGGCTAATCTATGGAAACAAAATAGATTGCTGATTCTTTTCAGGGTCATGAAAATGTCCTACAATTGATGATGGTGATGGTTATGCAACTCCGTGAATATATTAAGAGACCATGAATTGTACACGTTCAATGGGTAAACTGCATGGTATGAGAATTCTCTCTCAGTAAACTTGTTTTTAAAAATTCAGTGGTAGAATCTAGATATATCTCTTAATTCTCTACTTTGGATGTACATACTATACATGATTTGTAAAAAAGCACAATATATTTAAAATGAAAGGAAAATAAAGGAAGTACCTAACATTTCAAGTAGTTTGTAAATTAAAACATTTGCATTTTGGAGAACAGTACTATGGCCTTTCTGTACCAGTTATCCTGAAATTCATGAAATAAATATATACAGATTCTGTACCCATTCACAAAAGTAAAGATAAGAAATAAGACAATTTTCTGGAACATTCTATTAAACATTATCCTATAATTTAATCTGGCTTGCCTCACCATGGCAATAGAGAAATCACTAAAAAAATACTACTTCACAGGAAAAAAAAAAAGCCTCTCAACTTCTGTGAGGAATACTGAATAATTCCCAATTTACCTAAGGATCTTTGGAAATGATCCTTATTTTTAAAATGTATGTACTTATGAGGAGAAAAGGACAGAATGAAAGCCAGAGGTTAAGAAACAAGTGTATTATAAAGATAATTAAATTATAATAAAATGAATTATAATAAAAATACAAAAGAAAGATATCCACTGCAATCAGTATCCTAAAACATCTGACATTATTTCACCACCTATAGATTAACTGTTGACATGTTATGTTTCATACATACTTCACTTCTGATTTGACCCAATTTCTTCTTTGAATCCTGTGTCTCATCTAAATTAATGTGACAACGTGAGGTAGCCTCTGACGTAGGTTGTTGTTTTAGGAGATCGGTCCATTCTTGTTGGAATTCTCTCATAACTACCTGTGAAGGTATTTTTTGTTACTGATTTATAAATCACCTTATTATCAAATTATGGTAGTAAGATTTAACTCTAACTTATATACTTTGAAAAACATCAACACATATATGATTCACCTTCTTTTCCTCATGTGCACACATTCTTGTTTATTACTGAATTTAGTTAAGGACAAAGAAGGTGTTATCTTCCTGCCAAATCGGTTTTCTGTTAACTTAGGCAATAGATTCAGCCCACTACTCACTCTTCCCTGAAACATCTGCAGTGCTTAACAACCTACTGAAGTCTCAAAAAGAATTTGATACGTGGGTGGGGCTGCTGGTGGTACATCCCACACTGGTAAAATGTTTTCCCTGTTTTTTATTAGAAGCTCAAATCAACCTCAGAGTTCCTTGCATATTCAATTGCCTGCTCAGATCCTTCTAAAAGATTCCTATCTCACAATACAAGTAAAATTCCAATGGCCTTTGAGGCCCTAGGTAACCTGGCCTCTACCTCCCTCCTGATCTCAGCTCCTACAACTGTCTCACCGATTCAGTCCATTCCTGCTATATGTGAATCCTGCCACTTCTGATTAGTTTGAAAATGGGACTCAATGCCAAACAAATAAATCACAGATAGCCACAGTTACCTTTGTACTATCAAAGTTATATCCGAATGATAGGCAGTGAGCCTTGAAATGAAAATTATGAGCAAATTCTTTGTAAAAACATTCAAAGTAAATTATAAATACCAGTGGTAAGATTAAATGTAACATGGCTTTGCTGAAATTTACATCTGTCCCAAATTATGATTTAATAAAAAGTAAATGCCTTTAGGCCGGGCACAGTGGCTCACGCCTGTAATCCCAGCACTTTGGGAGGCCAAGGCGGGCGGATCACCTGAGGTCAGGAGTTCGAGACCAGCCTTGCCAACATGGCAAAACTCCGTCTCTACTAAAAATACAAAACTTACAGAGCAAGATTCCATCTCAAAAAAAAAAAAAAAAAAAAAAAAGTAAATGCCTTTAAAGAATTGAGAGGTCATAACAAGTAATTTGAGACTGAAATCGTCTCAGATTTAAGTCAAATTGATATGAATAAAAATAAAATTATACCAACTTAAATACATTACAAAATTACTGAAGGAAAAGTATTATGAGATACAGCAGTATACTTCAGTTCACCTGGGAAATCTGGAATTAACGGTCAAAGCAACCCTCCCCACTGAATCTTAATTTCAAAATACTCATGTCAGGTATGAGCATTTCTGTTTATCTGCTTCATCATGGTATTAAAACATGGCCACATAAGGGCATTGCAATGATCATTTCAGCAGCATAAGACTACATCATGAGCATTAGTCTGTACCTATTAACACTGTAACTGAACTTAAAATTTCATAGGTGACACAATTTCTTTATGCAAAGTAAAGCATCTTTCAGGTTTAACTTCTTTTTCACTGGTACATTTCTAGGCTGATACAGCAAATACATTTATGATCTATACATTTTATATTCAACTAGATACAACATTTAGCCATAACCAAATATTACTTTACATTTTCTTTCAGGAAGGTTGAAAAATATTTTATCTTTCTTAATACTTACTTTTCTTCCTGCTTTCTCTTTCTCACATTGATCCATTCTTTCTTTTAAATGATTATATTCATCCATCAGCTCCTTGTTCTTCTCTTGTAGTGAAAGAATCTGCTTTTCACTCTCAGCTTGAAGATTTTTGGCAGCAGAATGAAACTGGTCTTGGATAGTACTGATTGTCTTTTCTTGACTGTTAGCTTTCTTGTGAGCATCATCCAGTTGCTGTCGAAGCAACATATTTTCACTGTGTAGTTGAGATAATCTCTCCTCTACAGATTCCTGCTTGGCAATGTATTTCTTCAGTTTGCTTTGTTCAATTTGGTACATTTGTTCAGTTTCTTTCTTCTGACACTGTGTTTGGCTGAGGTCTCTTTGCACACGTTCCAAAATCAAACTCTCTCTTCCAAGAGCATCTCTTGTGTTATGGAGCTGAATTTGTAGGCTGTTAATTTTACTGTCAGCATTAGAAAGTTTTTCAGAAAGAATCTCATTCTTAGCTTGTAGGCCAGACATATCAACCTTCATTTTGTCATGTAAACGAACCCACTCTTGTCTTGTTCTCTGGAAATCAAGTTTTAGGTCTCTTGCTGTCTGACTTTGATCACAGTCACGTACAGCAGCAGCCAGTCTACAACGGTATGATTCCATTTCTATTTCTAGTCTTTCTTGGTTCTGTTTCCCATTCTCCAGTTCAGAATTGAGTATTTTGTTCTCAGCTGTCAGATTGTTCAGCTGTCCACTGTACTGGAGTATTGTTTCTGTTAATGTTTCCTCATTTTGTTTTATAATTTTTTGAAGGTTATCATTCTTTTCTTTCACAACCTCAATGTCCTCAAAATATTCCTTTTCCTTTTGCTTGTTCTGATTTTTTATTGTATCTATTTCCAGTCTCAGCAAGGCAATTTCTTCCTGCAACATGCAATTTTCATGAAAGAGATCCTTTTCTTTCTGATGCCTATGAGAAATCTAAGTAAGAAAGGAAACATTCAGTAGCACTCAATAAAATGACAGATTATGATTTTCTCTGAAATTAAATAACCTATACATGTATACAATGAAAAGATTGCCATAAGTGGATATCCAACTGGAAAAAAATATTCCATCGAAACTTCAAACCTCATAGAGCATAAATTCCCAAAACTTCATAAGTTTATTTGAAGACAATGAATCCATGAATGTAGAACATAAATAACTAGAGAATTTTTAAGCATCTCAGAATTGGAAAAGACGGTCTCCAAATTACAACAAACTCAAAGGCATTAAAGATTAATAAATTTGACTACATTAAAAAATTGGCTTTACACTCTGACATCTAACCTATACACCACCCTATAGTAAAAGCTGTAGCTTTGCATATAACTGGACAGAGGAAATGTTCCAACGTTCTTTAAGTTCTTTTTTTCCTGAGAATATTCTATAGCTATTTATTTTTCTAACATTTTTCTCATCAGTTATATAAGAATTACATTTATTCATAAATGCTAAATCTAAGCATTATATTAGGCTTTTTTTTTTTTTTTCGAGATAGGGTCTCCACTCCATCACTCAGGTTAGAGGGCAGTGATGCAATCAAGACTCACTGTAGCCTTGGCCTCCCGGGCTCAGGTGATCCTCCCACTTCAGCCTCCTGGGTAGCTGAACTAGAGGCACACACCCCCACACGCAGCTAAATTTATTTGTACTTTTTGTAGAGATGAGGTTTCGCCATGCTGCCCAGGCTGGTCTGGAACTCCTGGGCTCAAGTGATCCACCCACCTCGGCCTCCCAAAGTGCTGGGATTACAGGCATCAGCCGCTGCACCTGGCCTTGTACCAAGCACTTGTACATGTATCACTGAACTCATTTATATCACAATTCTGAAAGGAGAGGTCAAAAAATATGCAAGTTGCAGGATTTTCCCTAGGTCCCCTTACTTTACTTCTAGTGCTCTTCCACCAAACCACAATTACTTCTGTGTTGTAAATATATAAATATAAAAGAGGCTTATTTCAAAACACCAGTGGTAAAAAAAGAAGTTACAGAGCTTTTCTTAGAAAATCATGAGATTATCTGTTATTACAATAACTTACGTTTCCTCTTTATAATGTCTGAAACAGAAATAAGCATGAAACAGGGTGAAATACACTGAACTGTTTTTCTTTTCTTTTTTTTTTTTTGAGACGGAGTCTCGCACTGTTACCCAGGCTGGAGGGCAGTGGCCCAATTTCGGCTGACTGCAAGCTCCGCCACCCAGGGTTCACGCCATTCTCCTGCCTCAGCCTCCCGAGTAGCTGGGACTACAGGTTCCCGCCACCACGCCTGGCTAATTTTTTTTGTATTTTTAGTAGAGATGGGGTTTCACCACGTTAGCCAGGATGGTCTTGATCTCCTGACCTCGTGATCCACCCACCTCAGTCTCCCACACACTGAACTATTTTTCTAAGAAAAAACACTTACCAAGAAATTATCACCAAGTTTATATTATGGCATATCATTGTTTTCAAAGCTCTTTGCACTGAAATGAGACGCTACTTGGAGCAAACTGTTACTCTCCTCAAAAGTAAGGGAAACGGCATCTGAAGTACGGCCTGTGAACTGGCTATACATTTCATCCTTACTGCAAGTGGAAATAATAATCTAACCTCTCCATTAATATATTAGGAAGATGAAATAATGTCTGAAAACTAGAACGTCTGTTGTTAGTAGCAAGGATTTTGAGATTGTGGAAAGATCATTAATTCTATGAAAAATAACAAATGTTTCTCCTTTGGATAAGGCCACTGTGAATGTCACTACTTGACTCTTGCAAACAAATGGAGTTGAATTAAGAACATGACTTTATTCAATGAGCCAAAAATGCCAGAACCACCATCACCACCCCCAAATGTGTGTGTGTGTGTGTGTGTGTGTAGTTCAAAAATCCATTGTACTTTCCAAGTTGCACAGAGTTGTTTTTTAAAAATATATTCACATACAAAAATATATTTGAAAATGACTAAAGAAAATACCTCAGAATTCATTTTCTTTCGAGCCATTTCTAGTTCCTTTTGTTTACTCGTCAGAATCTGATCTTGTAATATTCTGGCATCCTGTTCTTCAGAAAGTTGCTTCTGGGCACCGTTTCTCTCCTGCACAACCTAGAGATGACATGGAGGTTTTGGTCTAATAGCACTGAAAAAGAAAATCTAAAAGGTTAAGAGCAGAGCCTCTCTTATAAAATGGCTAAAAAGAAGTAGTCTGTTAAAACACAAGAACTTTTATCCCTCAAGAATCACTCAAATCTTAATTGCATACATGACAGCTAAATCTGTCAAAGAGGAAAAACAGTTCTTAACTACGGGAAGATACAGCATTGTGAAATAAAATTTCTTTCAAAACATTTAACTAGTGTCCTTATAGTTTCAAAGCTATTTAGCCTGTATTTTAACATAAAAAATGTGTAAATGAACAGCTATATTAGTGATTAAACTCAACTTATCCTTCACTCTAAAAACACAGACTGAGCATCTATTAGATGACAAGGTTTACAGTAAATAATTTTATCTATAAATGTCATAGTTCATTCTTAAGAGGAAATAACAGTTTTGGTTTATTTTAAACCTAAATGATATACATGAAGCCAAAAAATTATAAGTAATGCCGATGAAACACAAAGTTAGAAAAATGAAGTTTACACCAAAGATTAATTTACCAGATCCAAGTTATTTCTTACTGTCCTCAATTCCTTAACAAGTCTTCTCAGATTCCATTTAAGTTGTTGCTTTGTTTCAACCACTTTCCCACACTCCTCTTCTTTTATTCTTAACTGTTCACTATCTTTATTATACAACATAACGGCATTTCTTTTCTACTCATTTTCTTGTTTTAAGGCAAGTCTGCAGTTAAACATGGATTACATTAAAATGTGTTTTGTTAAAAAATAAAAAAGTTTATTCTGTGATCTGGCTCTTCCCATGTGGGTTTATTATCCTCATAAAAACTCCTATGCTCTTGTTTCCTTTCTAGTTCTCATGTTTTTAATTTCTCACTTCGATCTCTTCCAAGGGACATATATATTTGAGAGGTAGTGAGGAAAGAAATATTCCATTAACTGGTAAGTTTCTGTTACTAGTAACCCTGGTAAATATTATGGAAAAGCATATTTGAAATTTTTCAGTAAAGTTACAAGTTGAAAATTACTTCTTTTTCACATTATACAAGTTGAAAATTAATTAGAACAGATCATTTAGAGTTAGCTAATTTAAAAGAAGTTACTGTTTACAAACAAGTTTAGAAATTCACTAGAAATGCATTTTCATCTTCATGAAATAGTGTATGTGTAGTCATAAAAATGATTTACAGTGTAAGATAACACCATCAGATGTCATTCACACAACATGTATCTGCAGATTACTATAATCCAAGACTAGCCTAAGCTGTCTATAACTGTTACCCCATCCTTTTTATGTTTCTCTTTTGGGTAACACTTTCAACTTATCTTCTTGATTCTTAAGTATTTCATCACCAATTTTAAAATCCCTTTTTGGAACAAGACAGGATCTAATATTTAATTTAAAAGTAAAGGATAATATGTGTTTCAACAATGAATTTGGAATTAATTTTATCTGCATATGAGAGATATGGAATAAAATAATCATCAATTACTGTCCATTTTACTTATTTCGTGCATATTTAGAATAAAACTGGGAAGTCCTAGCCAGAGCAATCAGGTAAGAGAAATAAATAAAGGGCATCCAAATTGGAAAAGACAAAGTCAAACTATCTCTGTTTTAGCTTAGAAAACCCTAAAGACTCCTAGATTTAATCAATGAAATCAGTAAAAGTCTCATGTTACAAAATCAATGTACACAAATCAGGAGCACTAGTAAACATCAAGAATGACCAAGGTAAGAATCTAATCAAGAACCTAATCCCTTTTACAACAGCTGCAACAACAACAACAACAACAAAAACCTAGGAATATACTTAACCAAGGAGGTGAAAGATCTCTAAAAGGAGAATTAGAAAGCACTGCTGAAGGAAATCATAGATGACACAAACAAATGGAAATATGCCCTATGTTCATAGATTAGAAGAATCAATATAGTGAAAATGATCATATTAACCAAAGCAATCTACAGATTCCATGCAATTCCTATTAACATACCACTGTCATTCTTCACAGAATTAGAGAAAGTACCCCTAAAATTCACAGGGAATCAAAAACAAGCCTGAATAGCCAAAGCAATCCCAAGCAAAAAGAACGAAGCCAGAGACATCACATTACCAGATCTAAAACCATATGACAAGGCTAAAGTAACCAAAACAGCATGGTACTTGTATAAAAGTACATACATAGACCAATGGAACAGAATAGAGAACCTAGAAATAAAGCCAAATATGTATAACCAACTGACCTTTCACAAAGCGTACAAAGACATAAACTGGGCAAAGAACACCCTATTCAATAAATGGTGTTGGGAAAATTGAATAGCCACATGTAGAAGAATGAAACTGGATCCCTATCTCTCACCATATATAAAAATTAACTCAAGATGGATTAGGCCTAACATGTGGCTCACATCTGTAATCCCGGTACTTTGGGAGGCCAAGGCAGGAGAATGACTTGAGCCCAGAAGTTTGAGACCAGCCTGGGCAACATAATGAGACCTCATCTCTACCAAAAAAATATATATATATATATATATACAAAATATGTATATATATAAAATATGTATATATATATAAAATATGTATATATAATATGTATATATGTGTATATATATATATATATATATATGAGAAACTACCTACTGAGGTACAATGTGTACTACTCAGGTGATGGGCGCACTAAAATCCCAGAGTTCACCACCATACAATTCATCCATTTAACCAAAAACCAAAATATATATATATATATATATATTTTTTTTTTTTTTTGAGACAGAGTCTCGCTCTGTCACCCAGGCAAGAGTGCAGTGACACGGAGGCCAAGGTGGGAGAATCACCTGAGGTCGGGAGTTCAAGACTAGCCTGACCAACATGGAGAAACCTTGTCTTACTAAAAATACAAAATTAGCCAGGCGTGGTGGCAATGCCTTTAATCACAGCTACTCAGGAGGCTGAGGCAGGAGAATAGCTTGAACCTGGGAGGCAGAGGTAGCCATGAGCCGAGATCACGCCATTATACTCCAGCCTGGGCAACAAGAGTGAAACTCTGCCTCAAAAAAAAAAAGAAAAGAAAAGAAAAGCCTTCTGCACAGCAAAAGAAATAATCATCAGAGTAAGAGAACCTACAGAATAGGAGAAAATATTTGCAAACTATGCATCTGACAAAGGACAAACAAATCAGCAAGAAAATGCAAATAATCCCATCAAAAAGTACACAAATGACATGAACAGACATTTTTCAAAAGAAGATGCACAAATGGCCAACAAACATATTTAAAAATGCTCAACAGCACTAATATTCACGGAAATACAAACTAAAACAACAAGGAGATATCACCTTACTCCAGCCAGAATGCTCGTTATTAAAAAGTCAAAAAACAATAGATGTTGGTGCAGCTGTGGTGAAAAGGAAATGCTTATACACTGCTGGTGGAAATGTAAATTAGTACAACCTCTATGAAAAACAGTAGACAGATTTCTCAAACAACTAAAATAGAGCTACCATTCAATCCAACAATCCCCTACTGGGTATCTACCCAAAGGAAAAGAAATCATTATATCAAAAAAAACACCTGCAAACATATGTCTATTGCAGCACATTTCACAATTGCGAAGATACAGAATCAACCTAAGTGTCCATCAACCAATGAATGGAATAAATAATATGTGGTATATATATGTCATGGAGTACTACTCAGCCATAAGAAGAATGAAATAATGTCTTTTGCAGCAACTTGGAAGGGACTGGAGGCCATTATTCTAAGTGAACTAACTCAGGAATGGAAAGCCAAATAAAACCACATTCTCACTCATAATAGGGAGTTAAGCTATGGGTGCACAAATGCAGACAGAGTAGTATAATGGACATCGGAGAATCAGAAGTGGGAGAGTGTGGGAGGAGGATGAGGGATGAGAAACTACCTACTGAGGTACAATGTGTACTACTCGGGTGATAGGCACACTAAAATCCCAGACTTCACCACCATACAATTCATCCATTTTACCGAAAACCACTTGTATACCTAAAGCTATGAAATTAAAAAAAAGTTTTCAAAAAGAATAAAACTGTATAAATTTTTTGAAAATTACTTTGGGTTTAGAAAAGTGACCAGTTCATGCTCTGCTGCTTGAACTATAAATTAACACAAACATTCTTGTGAAAAATTAAGAAATATTGATCAAAGGTCTTTTTTAAAAGTTCCTCTATTTCAACCAATAATTCTATATTGGAGAATTTATTCAAAGCAAACAGTTTAGGAATGTAGAAAAACATTTATATAAAAAATGTTCTGGGCTGGGCATGATGGCTCATGTCTGTCATACTAATGATTTGGGAGGCCAATTTTACAGAAGGAATGCTTGAGGTTGGGAATTGGAGATCATCCTGAGCAACACAGTGATACCCCGTCTCTACAAAACACTTTAAAAAGTTAGCCAAGCATGACAATGTGCACCTGGAGTCCCAACTACTTAGGACGCTGAGGCAGGAGGATGGAGTTCAAGGCTGCAGGGAGGTATGATCACACCAGTGAACTCCAGTCCCAGGCACAGAGACCCTGTGTCTACAAATAATAGTAATGATAAAAGATGTTCCTTACATCATTAATTATAAATACAAGATAATTTTAAAACCCAAATTACAATTTGTTAAATGAATAACAAGATTTTATATGGTGGACTTCTATATGGCCATTTAGATTGCAAAGAATATATATTTATTTATTAGAAGAGTTCACAGTTAATAATTTGTTTTATTATTTCCAAGAATTTCATATTCCACAAGACCAAAAAGGTTTCTCCCCCATTAATCTGCAGAAGGTAAGTCAGCAGTTACAAAAATTCTGATATATTGTCTTTAGTATAAATATTTCTTTAGAACTAGAACATCATACCTCAAATCGCACAGCTCTTTCTCCCATTTAATTTTTTGAAGTTCTAACTGTAATTTTGTCTTTTTTGTTTCAGATAGCTCATTTTGTAGTACACTGACCATACTTTCCATTAGTTGAAGTTTTACTGTAAGTTGGTCACAGTGATTATTCTTAAGTTTCAGTAAGTGTTCACACAAACAAAATGTGTCTTGGATTCTTGATAGGCTAGCAGAATCTGTGTCAGGGAGAAAAGGTAGAAATAAAATATATGAGTACTTTTAGGTGTTAAAAAACTGTGCATTTTTAACATTGTCTCCTTCATACATTGAACAAATATGCGCTGAGTGCCTACAAAGTGGGAGACATTCTACTAAGCTCTGCAGATAAAACAGATAAGACCTCTACTCTCATTTAGCCTTAAGTGAAGTGAGGAACAAACACAACAAAAATGACAATTATAAATTCAGATATATGGTGTAAGAAAACAGAGTTCTATGATCACACAGAAGAATTTGATCTATAATGGGCCCAGGGAAGATTTCTCTGAGGAAGAGATGGCTACACTGAGAAATGAAGAGTGAGAAGGAAGCAGTTAAGCAAAGGGGTAGAAAAGCATTCTTGCCAGTCGACAGCAGGTGCTGAAGCTCTGCTGGAATCTGCTTCTGGCCACAATGGACAGCAAGTACTGATTTACCTTCTTGCCTGAAACAACCAAAAAGAAAACAGACAAAATATATTATACAATGATTTACCAGGCAGTGGACTTCAGGTAATGAAGACAATGATCCCCGTAAGACAGGAAACAAAGGAAATTCATCCAACACTCCAGCTCCCTGCCTTCACGGAGTTTCCAGGCTACCGCACAGAGAGAAAAAACTGACATAGAGTCCACCAGATTCCCTGAGATGAGATGATGAAGCTGAGAGTCTGGTAAAGCCAAGGCAGACAGAGATCACGAAACAGAACACCGGAAAGGAGACAGAGTACAGGGAAAGAACACTGAAGATTTGCAAAAATACCTCCTGGGTATCTAGCAGAGTAACAAACAGCACATGTGTGCCAGAAAACCGCCCCAGATCAAGGGGAAAAAACATCTAAAAAACACGGGAAAGAAACATGTCTGGTGTTCACGATGTGCCAAAAAGAGTGTCCATTCCCATGAGTGATGCTGGGAAAACTCAGATTTCGCATGGCAATGAATAGAGTCATCACAAAGATCTTGCCCCAGGAGCAGGAAATTAGACCAAATCATAAAAGCAAGATCAGAAAGATCAAGCTGTTCATATGGAACTCAACTTTATATTAAAATTAAGCTCAAGCAGACAGGCAGAGGCATGGAAGATATTTTTTTTCTTTTTTGAGACGGAGTCTCGCTGTGTCGCCCAGGCTGGAGTGCAGTGGCTTGATCTCGGCTCACTGCAAGCTCCGCCCCCCGGGTTCACGCCATTCTCCTGCCTCAGGCTCCCGAATAGCTGGGACTACAGGCGCCTGCCACCGAGACCGGCTAATTTTTTTAATATTTTTAGTAGATATGGTGTTTCACCGTGTTAGCCAGGATGGTCTCGATCTCCTGACCTCGTAATCCGCCCACCTCGGCCTCTCAAAGTGCTGGGATTACAGGCTTGAGCCACCGCGCCCGGCCGGAAGATTTTTCTTTAAAGCAAACTGCACTTGTAGAGATTCAAATTACAATGTCAGGAATGAAAGCTAAAATGGATGGAAGTGAACACAAATTAGACATCACCAAAGAGAAGATTCATAAATTTGAGACATCAGTGAACTATGAGAAAACTTCAAGCAGGAATAAGTCCCCAAAGAGGGAAAAAGAGAGACAGAAAAATAAAAAAAGAATGGCCAAAACTTTCTAAACGTAAAGAAAACTATAATCCTACAAATCCAGAAGTATCTGGCTGGGAGAGAGGAAATGAAACTATACTATTCAATTTTCTTTTTTAAAAAATTTCAATAGCTTTTGGGTTAACAGGTGGTCCTTGGTTACATGAATAAGTTCTTTAGTGGTGGTTTCTGAGATTTTGGTGCACCCATCACCCAAGCAGCATACACTGTATCCAATCCGTAGTCTTTTATCCCTCACCCCCTCCCACTCTTTCCCCACAAGTCCCCAACCTCCATTGTATCATTTTGATGCCCCTGCATCCTCATAGCATAGCTCCCACTTACAAGTGAGAACATACAATGTTTGGGTTTTCATTCATAACTTTCTTATGCCATATATGATATGCCATAATATTTTTTGAAGATGGACTGTGACGTTCAAATCATATACTATAAATTGTAGTGCAACTGCTAAGATAGAAAAAAATAGTTATCGCTAATAAGCCATAAAAGGGAGACAAAAATAAATCATAAAAATTCCTGGACTAATTGATAAGAAAGCAGAAAAAGAAGAGAACAAAGAACTGGGGGGACCAATGGAAATCAAACAGCTTGATGACAGACAAATTTCACTGTATCAATAAGCACATTATAAATGGAACTGGCCCAAAAATCTCAATTAAAAGGCAGATTGTCAGACTGGATAAAAAGGCAAGAACCTACTCCATGCTTCCTATTTAAAAAAGCACTTTAAATGTAAAAACATAAATTGTTCAAAAGAATGGAAAAAGATATACCAGGCTAAGAGTTGACAAAAGAAGCCTGAGAAGAAATGGCTATGTTAATACCAAAGTAGATTTCACACCAAAAAAAAAAAAAATACCAGCTATAAACAGTCATTTCCTAATGACTTTTAAAAGTTCAGTTAATCGGCTGGGTGCGGTGGCTCATGCCTGTAATCCTAGCACTTTGGGAGGCCGAGGCAGGTGGATCACGAGGTCAGGAGATCGAGACCATCCTGGCTAACATGGTGAAACCCTGTCTGAACTAAAAATACCAAAAAAAAAAAAAAAAAAAAAAAAAAATTCAGTTAATCAAGAACGTGTAATCTCAAATGTTTGTGCACCTAATAACAGCTTCAAAATATATGAGGCAAAAATCAATAGACGAAATAGACAAATTCACAAGTACACCTGAGATTTGAATATCACTTACTCAATAAGTGATAAAACAAGGGAGCAGCAAATCAGCAAGAATGGAGCACACTTGAACAACACCATGCTTCTCAAGCACCCAGTGAGCACTTACCAAACAGACCACATTCTAGGTTCTGCAATCAGTCTTTTTTTTTTTTTTTTTTTTGAGATGGAGTCTCGCGCTGTCGCCCAGGCTGGAGTGCAGTGGCGGGATCTCCACTCACTGCAAGCTCTGCCTCCTGGGTTCACGCTGTTCTCCTGCCTCAGCCTGCCACCACGCCCGGCTAATTTTTTGTATTTTTAGTAGAGACAGAGTTTCACCGTATTGGTCAGGATGGTCTCAATCTCCTGACCTCGTGATCCATCCGCCTCAGCCTCCCAAAGTGCTGGGATTACAGGCGTGAGCCACTGCACCCGGCCTGCAATCAATCTTAATGAAGAATTAAGTCAGAAAGATTTAAGTCATACAAAGTATGTTCCCTGACCACATGGCAATCAAGTCACAAATTAGTAACAAAATATCTCATCAAAATATTCAAATATTTTAAAACAAACTAATACACATCTAAATAACCCTAGGTCAAAGACACGATGCAAAGAGAAATTCGAGAGTATTTTGAACTGAATGAAAATGAAAATACTACATATCAGGATTTGTGGAACACAGCTACAACAGTACTTAAAATTTTTTAGCACTTAATGTCTATATTAGAAGACTCTCAAGTCAATGGTCTTGACTTTTATCTTAAGAAACTAAAAAAAGAGAAGAAACTGAAAAAGAAGAAGAACAAATTAAACTCAAAGCAAGCAGAGGAAATGATACAATAAGCATCTGGTATGGTCTGACATTTGCATCCTCCCAGAACTCATATGCTGAAACTTAATCACAGAGGTGATGTTATCAGAAGGTGGGGCTTTGTGGAGGTAATGAGCTCACGGGAGCCAAGCCCTCATTAGTGGGATTAGTGCCCTTATATATATAGACCCTAGAGGGCTCATTCACCTGTTCTGCCATGTGAGGACACAGGGGGAAAAAAGAGATCTATGAACCAGGAATTAGTCCCTCACCAGACACGAAATCTGCCAGCACCTAGATCTTGGACTTTTGTGAGAAATCTATTTCTGTTGTTTATAAGCTACCCAGTCTATGGTATTTTGTTATAGCAGGCCGAACAGACCAAAACATCAAAGATGAAACCAATAAAATGGAAAAACAACAGGAAAAAAAACAATAAAACCACACACTTTGAGGAGGTCAATAAAAGTGATAAAACTCTAGCCAGGTTGATCATAAAAAAGAAGATGCAAATTACTAATTTCAGAAACATAGTAATATGACATTTTTATAGATTCTACAGATACTAAAAGAATAGAAATATAATAAGGTAAGCTTTATGTGACTAAACATGACAACTTTGATAAAATGGACACTTTCCTTGAAAAACAAAAATTACCAAGGTCCAATTTCAGAAGGAATAACATGAACTGTCCGATATCTCTAAAAGAAAGCATAAGTAAAGCCTTCCTAGAAAGAAAACTCCAGGCCCAGATAGCTATGCTGGTGAATTCTACCAAATATTTAAGAAGCAATATAACAATTCTACATGACCTCTCCCCCTGCCCTCAAAAAAAAATAGAGGAGAAATACAACTCATTCTGTCACTCTAGCATTACCCTGAACCAAAATCTGACAATGATATTACAAAAAGAGAAAACTCCCTCATGAACATGGACGTAAAAATGTAACCAGTTTCTCAAGAAACCAAGATATCCTCCTTTAGGTGAGTGAACGACTTCTGGTACAGCCATGCGATAATGAGCTATCATGCCATGAGAAGACATGAAGGAACCACAAAGGCATATTACCAAGTGAAAGATGCCAGTCTAAAGGCTACACGCTGTCTGATACCAACTAAATGACATTTTGGAAAAGGCAAAACTATAGACACAGTAAAAAAAGTCAGTGGTTGCCAAGAGTTGGGGAGGGAAGGTGGGAAAAGATGAACAGATGAAGCACAAAGGAGTTTTAAAGCTCTGAAATTACTTTGGATAATACTACAGTGATAAATACATGTCCTTATACTTTTGTCCAAATTCACAGAATATAAGACACCGAGACTGAACCCTAATATAAACTATGGACTTTCGGTGATTATGATTATCAATTCAGGAACATCAATGAGATCAAGTGTAGCACTCTGGTGAGGATATTGATAATTGTGGAGGCTATGCACGTGTGGGGGCAGGGAGTACAGGGATAATATCTGTGCCTTACTTTCAATTTTGCTGTGAAGCTAAAACTACTCTAAAAAATAGTCTTTTAAAACGCTCTAAATAAAGCTTCGGCAAATCAAATCCAATGATACATTAGAAGGATAATACATCATAAACAAGTGGGGTTTATCCCTAAATACACGGCTTGTTTGACATTAAAATATAAGTATTCACCACATTAAAAAACTAAAAGAGAAGAACCATATGATCATCTCAGTAGATAGAGGCATTTGATAAAATACAACATTCATTCCTGATTTAAAAAAAAAAATCCCTCTCAGTAACCAAAGAATACAAGGGAACGCCATCAGCATGATAAAGAGCATCTCTGATAAACCTACAACTAACATGTGTCATGATGAAAAACTGAATGCTTTCCCTGTAAGATCGGGAACAATACAGGAATGTCTCCTTTCACTATTTTAGTCAGCATTGCACTGAAGCCAGTGCAGTTAGGAAAGAAAAGGAAATAAAAGCTACCTGACTTGAAAAGAAGAAGTAAAACTGTCTTTATTCACAATCATGATCACATAATAGGGATGGGTAAAATCCAACCTGCGGGGCAGCTTCTTATTTTTGCAAATAAAGTTTTAATGGAAGGCAGCTGTGATTTTTAACACATGTATTGTCTATGGCTGGTCTCATACTACAATGGCAGAGTTGATTGGCTGTGACAGAGACCATTTTGTCACAAGTTTAAAATATTTACTATGTTTAGTAAGATAACAGTTTGAAAATGAAAAGGTTTGACTATCTTTGGTGTATGTAAAAAAGCTGATTGAATCGAATCTCAATTTTAAATGTTCATAAGCTACCCAGATTGGAAAAGACAGTTCACAGGTGGCAAATAAGCATATACAAGATGCTCAACATTATTAGTCCTTAGGGTAATGCACATTAAAACCATAATGATATGCATAATACACACCCATCAGAATGGCTACAATTTCAAAATTTAAAAACAGCAATAATAAGAGCTTGTGATGATACAGAACAACAAGAAATGTCGTATACCTCTGGTTGGAATGCAAAATCAATACAAATACTTTGGAAAACAATTTAGCAGTTTCTTAATAAAGAAAGACAAAGGGACAAGAAGAGACTTTTATGGATGATGAACATGTTAACTCTCCTGATTATGGTGGTTTCAAATGTGCACACGATTGTATATTTTATATACGTGCAGTCTATTACATATCAGTTATACCTCACTGAAGCTATCAGTGCTGGAACAAACATATAAGACACAGAGTGGGACACAGAGAAAGAGAAGAGTAAAAATGATGCAGGATAAAGCTAGAGGATTCAGATCTCTAACCTTATAGCAATAAGAAGTAGTAGCTGAGTTATAAGCAAAGGAGTAACATGATCAGATCCAAATTTTTAAAAATTTATCATTATGATTGCAGAGTAGACCATGGTTTTAGGAGGTGGGGTATTTGGGAAAACAGTTTTAAGATTCCTAAGATTCTCGCAGCATTCCAGGTGGAGAAAAAAATGGTAACCTGACACTGGGGGAAGGAATAGGAGAGAAAGAGTCAACAAAAAAGACTGGGAATGCCACTCACACTGAGAAAAGTACAGTGGAGTTATCATAGCTCTTTGGTGAAGAGTATAAGTTAGTTCTCTATTTTAACACTGAGCGTATTTCTGAGATGAGCTTCACTATCACACGTCAGTTCTCAGCAATGTATACACACATTACTGCAGGATACATCAAAAGGCCTTGCATTTATGCAGTGGTCCTACCTTTATACTCCATTCTAAGTTGTTCAATCAGCAACATAAAATTCTCATAAACAGAGTGAGACAATTCACAATCCTCTGAGGCTATTTCAGATGGCTCCATTGAGTCAGCAAAGTCAGCCTCAGGATATATTTGGTTTTTGACCTATAAGATAAATAATACTGTTTCAAAATGTCCTCAAAAGATTTATAGCATATACTAAAGGTACAGAAGCGGTATTTCTCCATTTTTTTTGTATGAGCAAAAATACAGGTACTTCTTAAAGCAACAGATTGTTCTTAAAAGGTACCATTATCAACGGTTACTGTTTCTTCATCACTTTTTCTAAGCAAACAGCCTTACAACAAAACATCTTGTTTTTTTCATTTTTACCTTTTAGAACTTGTTTTTTAAAAACAATATTTTAGATCATTTCCTTTTTTACAATACCTCGTTCTTTTCATTAGATGTTTTATCTGCAGGCCTGAAAAAAAAAAAAACAATTCCTTTTAGAAAAATAGCAAAGATGTAAAATACAAAGAATATCTAACACTACTGTTTTATCATATAAAATGTCTGCATTTGTGTTACTTCTATTTATCAAGTGTATAGGTAATTTTTTTACAGGTAATGTAAAATGCAGTAATTTTCTACAATGGACATTAAACTATAAACAGAAACAGCAACATTAAGGGATAAAGAAATTTACTACTACTAATTTAATTACAAAGAATTAAATTTAGGTCAAGATTTCTCATAGTAAAACCAAAAGAAAAAACATGTTACCTGCATTGCATGATAAAAATAAATATACCAGGGTCTTCTCATTGTTGTCCTTTTCAATAAAAACAAGCTTTTATGGGCACTAAAACCTATTTGGAAAATATTACTCACATTCTTATATAAGGGAAACCCTTTTTTAATGATGATATTAGTAAGCTTTTTCTGGACTTACTATGCAGGTACTGTGCATCATTCTGAGCACTGTCCATGTGTCAAACTCATATAATCCTCATAACAATTCTGTGAGGTCAGTAACATATTAAGAATTTTATAAAGAAAGAAAATAGGCACAGAAGGGCCAAGTGACTGTCCTCAGCCCATACAGCTGGTCAGTAGCAGACCCAGAACTCAAACCCAAGAATTCTGCCTCAAAAACATGTGCTTCATGATATGCTGTGAAGGTAACATTTATTTTCAAGTGTTTTAAAGAGAGATGATAGCAGATGAACCCACATTGTCATTCCATTTCTGACTACAACTATAAATAATGTCAGAATCTTGCAATTTTTTTCTAATAAAAAAACTTTATACAGAGGCAAGTTTAGAAACCTACTTTCAAAAAACTAAAAAGTATTTTTAATGAAATCCATCAACAGGTATTCACTCATGTATTCACCCATTCATTCACGCGTTCAACAAATAAATACTCATTGAGCACACAATACATGCTGATGGCAATGTTGGTCCAGGGAAACATGGTTTTGATACTTCAGAACTTTATAATCCATTGTAGGTCAACTTGATTAAATATTTTTTTAAAAAACTTTATAGGCCAGGTGCAGTGGCTCACGCCTGTAATCTCAGCACTTTGGGAGGCCGAGGTGGATGGATCACGAGGTCAGGAGTTCAAGACCAGCTTTCCCAAGATGATGAAACCCCGTCTCTACTAAAAATACAAAAATTAGCTGGGCACGGTGGCGGGCGCCTGTAATCCCAGCTACTCAGGAGGCTGAGACAGGAGAATCGCTTGAACCTGGGAAGTGGAGGTTGCAGTGAGCTAAGATTGTGCCACTGCACTCTACCCTGGGTGAAAGAGCAAGACTCTGTCTCAAAAAAAAAAAAAAAAAAAAAAAAAACACTTTATAATCCAGAAGTAATAATCTGATAGATTGTCAACAGTTAGCTTTTCTAAAGTACTTAAACAAAACCCTCCCCTTCTCCCCAGAATCTAAACAACTATAAAGTTGATACTCCTGACATTTTAGAGTACCTCAGCAGATCATACCTATTCATCAGGGATGTTTAAATTCTATTCAGTATGGCCTAAGTGTTTGCATGTTTATTATTTCACAATTAAAAACAATCTGCATATGATAGTTTAAATTTTAGGTCACCGTTCACAGGTTCAGTTATGCTAATATGTTACATTTCTGAACCAATGCTGAAGGAACAAACTCTTACCATAAAACTCTACGTGAATAAACACTTTAAGGACAATTAGTTTGCTAAAAACCTACAAAAGATAATGAATCGAGCTTTCAAACACTTAGACATACAAAATTAAATCTCATAAACATGTTATCCTTGTCCCTATCATTCCCAGCAGCATACAAACACACTCTAAAAGCTTCTATTTTGAAATAAAAAAGAAAGAAAATTCCCTTGAATCCCACATTCTTCTTCAGTTATCACTCATTTCTCTGTTGCCTTTCCCAATAACGGTTCCCTCAAGGGGTACCTATGCTTATCCACTACAGTCAGGATTCCACAGCAATTATTTATTGAAACTGCTCCTTGTCAAAGTTACCAGCCCTCATCATAATCAGTCTTTCAGCATTGATATAGTTGAGTATTCTCTAGCTTTGGCAGACTACACTATTTTCTATTTCCAGAAAAAGTAACCACTGGGAATATTCCTTCTCAGAGAAATAAAGAACTTATACATTTTAACTTCTTTCAACCTCATCTATTTCACTTAAACTGCTGTCATCATCTCCTTGTAGCAGACCACAAGTTACTAAATTAGCCTTCTCAAACACTGGTGTAATCAGAGATTATTTTGAGGTACATTTTTTATTTTCATTTTTCTTTACTTCCTTCATATGTAACGCAGAACCACAACTTTAAAAAATCTACAAAAAGCCAATGTTTTATAATAATTCTACTGATAACAAATAAAAAAATTTTGTAAAATTCCAACTCTTCCCCATCTCAATTCATTAATTCAAAAAACACAGTTATGAATTATCAACATATAAAGAAATATATATTTCCTGCCTCAAAAACCAGGTAATATGCAATTATGATACAATGTGTAGTTTCAGAGTTGATATATGGAAAGTTATATTTTAGCACAAGGAAGGCGTTACAGAAGAGGCAAAATATAAGAGGAGCTCACCAGGGAAAAAATAGAGAAAACTACTCCACTTGGAGAATGGAATGACAGCACAAAGATTAGTCCCATGGAGTCTAGGTGTTTCCTAGGAACTTGAAAGGAAAAGTGTAAAACACAAAGAAAGTAAGAATGGAAGATGAATGCCACACTAAAAAGCTGGAGTCGGCTGGGTGCGGTGGCTCACACCTGTAATCCCAGCACTTTGGGAGGCTGAGGCGGGCGGATCATGAGGTCAATAGATCAAGACCATCCTGGCCAACATGGTGAAACCCATCTCTACTAAAAATACAAAAATTAGCTGGGCATGGTGGCGCACCTGTAGTCCCAGCTATTCGGGAGGCTGAGGCAGAAGACTCGCTTGAACCTAGGAGCTGGAGGTTGCAGTGAGCTGAGATTGCCACTGCACTCCAGCCTGGTGACAGAGTGAGACTCTGTCACAAAGAAAAAAGAAAAGAAAAAAAAAAAAAACAGCTGGCCGGGCGCGGTGGCTCACGCCTGTAATCCCAGCACTTTGGGAGGCCGAGGTGGGCGGATCATGAGGTCAGGAGATCGAGACCACGGTGAAACCCCGTCTCTACTAAAAATACAAAAAATTAGCCGGGTGCGGTGGCGGGTGCCTGTAGTCCCAGCTACTCGGTAGGCTGAAGCAGGAGAATGGCGGGAACCCGGGAGGCAGAGCTTGCAGTGAGCCGAGATCAAGCCACTGCACTCCAGCCTGGGCGACAGAGCGAGACTCTTGCTGCCCAGACTTTTTAATACTATAGAAATGAGTAGATCTCGGGCCGGGCATGGTGGCTTATGCCTATAATCCCAGCATTTTGGGAGGCCAAGGAGGTCAGATCACAAGATCAGGAGATTGAGACCATCCTGGCCAACATGGTGAAACCTGTCTCTATTAAAAATACACATGAAAAATTAGCTGGACATGGTGGAGCGTGCCTATGGTCCCAGCTACTCAGGAGGCTGAGGCAGGAGAATCACTTGAACCTTGGAGGCAGAGGCTGCAGTGAGCCAAGATCGCACCACTGCACTCCAGCCTGGGTGACAGAGCAAGACTCTGTCTCAAAAACAAAAAAAGAAAAAGAAAAAAGAAAGAAATGAGTAGAACTTTTCCTGTAGGCCATGGGAAATTTACCAGGTGGAATGCTTTGGGCTGTAAATACTAGATGACCTAACTAACAGTGGCTAAAACAGTAGGGACCAGAGTTGTTTTGATGGTTCAGTGATAACACGGTGTTTTGTTCATGTCTATTTTCATGGCTGACTAATTAGCAACAGCTCCAAACATCATGTTTTCACCGACAACATCTGAAGGCTGAAAGGGTGGCTTTTCTTTACATGTTTCTTTTAGTTAGGGAGAAGACTCAGAAGGGTGCAGTTGACTTCCTGTAACATTTTATTGGCTGGGTCCTACCACATGCTCATTCCTAAACCAGGCACTGGGGAAGCAAATGTAATTACTATGATGAGCTTAGAATAATCATTTCTTCTTTTGGAGTGGGGAGGGCTAATGGCATGATAAATATCCAAATAGATGCGTGTTTCTCCAGCAAGACAGAACAGGGAATCGCTATTGGGTAGGGAGACAGCAATGTTTACTGTAGGGACTCATTGGAGTGGGGAGTCACATGATTAGATTTGAGTATTAGGGCAATCTGGTTATGGTATAAAGCAGGGATTGGCAAGCATTTTCTGTACAGGGCTTTTTCATGTGGTCTGTCATTCCTACTCAACCCTACCATTGAAGTATGAAAACAGTCATAAAAAGGCAAGCAAATATACATGACTGAGCTCCGGTAAAACTTTATTTACAAAACTATAAGGCAGACTGGATTTGCTCCATGGCCTGTAGTTTGCTGACCCCTCATATGGAGAGCAGCTGGAAGATAACCACATAAAGAGACAGGGAAACAAAAGAAACATTTGCATTTATCAGAGCTATAGTTTCCTTGTGCTGTCCTTAGACTAGTGTCAGTCTGTTGTAAGGTTTTCACCCATCCATGGTGAAATCAGTAAGGTTAAGGAGCGCAGTTATTCATTTAAAAATGTTGGTCTTTTTCTTGGCATGATGCCTTTTTCATTTATTTTACTTAAACTTTTTTTTTCATTTAAGAAATAACATTAATAGTTGTTTTTTCCCTATAAAAGCCAATACTTAAGAGCCCATGTTTAACTAGGAAATATAAACATAAAATAAATGTGTCACAGTAGAAATATAAAGCAGATGCAGAAAAGAGGTACAGTTAATATAATTTAGTGATTGTTGAATGTAAAAAGATAGGGGATAGGGAGAAATCTCAGATGATTCTCAGGTTTCTGGCTTGTGCCCTAGCATTTAACCTGGACATGAGGGAGTAGGCAGTTTTCAGGTGTATAGAGGAGAGCAGCAGGTCAGCAGTCACGACTAACAGTTTTCTCTGCATTGCTGAGTTTACTGAAATGTCCATGTGGGATATTTTCAGTAGGTAATTGGATAAATTTTTATGGCTGGAGATGGAACTCTGAGGTTGGAGTTGCAGACTTGGAATAACTGAGGCAAAGTTGTAGATCTGAGTGAGCTTGTCCATGATGGGAAAGGTATAGAATGAGCAGAGGGCCAGTGACAGAACCCTGGGAATATCAGCATTTCCCAGAGGAATTAGGAAAGAAGCCTGAGCCGTGGCTAAAGAAAAAGAGGAGAGGAATCATAAAGTGATGTTGCAAAAAGTTACAAAGGTGAGAATTTCAAGGAGGGAGTATCAATTCTAACCAGTAAGATTACTAAAAAGTAAAGTGAGTTAAGCTTTTAAAAGCCTTCAGTGGCACTGTCTTCTAAAGAACAATCATAGAGTTGTGGGGTTCGCTGTTTATGTGATCAGTACTTCTGATGTTCAAATGTGGAAGAATACACCTACCAAGATCCTACCTAACTATTGTAACTGCAGCAGCTCCCTGTACAGGATCAGGGAAAATGGTCAAGACTGGTGAGTTAATGTACCACCATTTTCCTAGAATTGTCTAAACCTAAGGTCATATGTGAGGCAAAGTGTAGTCTTTCTTACCCGCTTTTTTGTGGAAATGCTTGTTTGGTACTCAAGTCCTTGATAGGCTCTTCTGAATGCATTCCCAAACAAACATCTGACAGCAACAACTGGAAGCCACCACCAGATGCACGTATATATCCTTCCTCTGACATGGAATCATAATACAGCCATGTTGTGACACAACTTTGGGTTTTGATTAGAAATAGTTTACAGGCCAGCAGTTTAGACAAACTGACATTTTAAAAATATTTTATTGCAGGAAACTAATATAATGTCCTGGAGAAAAATATAAAGTGAAATGCTGAATATAGCAGTTCTCAGTACTTGGGGTTTTGGTCACATCAGGAGAAAAGTCAGTGCCTGACTCCTTTTGTTAGTGCAGTTCCCTTTTCATTTACCCTCTTGTGATATTTCTGCTTTTACTGCTTCCTTTTGAATTCCATTCCTAAAGAAAATACTATTAGAACACATTTCAAATGCACTTCTTTATATCTGCACCACAATGACACAATGATGATGGTCTGCCAAGATTTTAAGTGTCTTCTGGGTTGTCAAATACAAATTGTTTTATCTGACATAGTTTAAATGTGAAGTGCTTTTCTGGTATTACATTTCTTCAGAAATTGGTCATCTGTGATTTAACTAGAATATGTGGTCAATTGGATTACCACATTTTTAACCATCTATACATAAGATGTCTCTTCTCCCGGCCAGATAAGTTAAAAGTCCTGTTGATCCTTACTGATCAGTTCCACTATTTGCAGGGTTTTTTTGGACTTTTTTTGTTGTTGTTGTTGAGACGGAGTCTCGCTCTTCCACCCAGGCGGGACTGCAGTGGCGCTATCTCGGCTCACTGCAAGCTCCGCCTCCCGGGTTCACGCCATTCTCCTGCCTCAGCCTCCTGAGTAGCTGGGATTACAGGCGCCCGCCACTGCGCCCGGCTAAATTTTTGTATTTTTAGTAGGGACGGGGTTTCACCGTGTTAGCCAGGATGGTCTCCATCTCCTGACCTCGTGATCCACCCAGAGTGCTGGGATTACAGGCGTGAGCCGCCGCGCCCGGCCTGGACTTTTTTTTTGAATGGGTGTGATTATAGCACACTGCAGCTTTAGTTCCTAGCCTCAAGCAATCGTTCTGCCTCAGCCTCCTGAGTAGGTGGAACAACAGATGTGTGCTACTGCACCTGGCCTGCTGCACAATTATTATAAAAATGAATTAAATCCTACCTAGTGGGAGAAAATTGACTGTGATCTTATAATTTTTTGTTCCAGAAACTTTTATACTGTAGAGTATATTGTCAGTCATTAAGATTTTCTATTTTTAATTGGGTTAAAATAGGATTGTTGCTTTTTAAAATTACTTTCTGACATCATTGTTTCATGCATTTTTAATGCCTTTAGTCCAGTGGATATAGCAGTACAGGAATCTCCAAGGCAAATGTCAAAAAATAAAAAATAAGCAGATTAGGGAAAGGTATTCTGTGAAATTACCTTCTGATTGTAGTCACATTAACACATCAACTTAAACAATAAAAAATTGTATAATGCAATTGTATCAGGGGTTCCCAAGACCCCCTTCACTGAGGTTTGGTAATTCACTGAGAAGGACTCACAGGACTCAGCAGATAGTCATATTTAGGCTTTCATTTATTACATTTAATACAGCAAAAAGACACAAAGCAACATTCGAGAAAGGAAAAGGTGCGTGTGTCAAAGTCTGGAGGAAGCCAGGCACAAGCTACAGGAGTCATCTCCTGTGTAGCTAGCAGGATATGCTTAATTCCCCCAGCCTCAAATTTTGATGACACATGTGCAATGTTGTCTACCTTACCAGAGTTTCATTAGAGGCTCAGCACCCATGTTTTCGATGGAGGCTAGTCACATAGGCAACCTCTCCTCTCCCTCACATGTAACAAAACTCTAGACTCCCAGGAGGAAATTAATTGTTCATAGTAAACCACATTTGCACAAACAGTTTAGGCACAGTGAGCCACTCCCTTCTTCTAAATTAAGGAATGCTGGGAACCCTCCCAAATTCAAGGTCCCAAACACCAGCCAAGGACTAGCCTTGCAAGCAAGCCTTTCTAAGGATGGGTGTCTGATGCCTGCTATATGAAATCTTTGCTGCCCAGCAGCTATGCCCCTGAGTAAATTTTTGGTGTTATCTTAAAATTTTATATAATATAATAGCAAATAATATGATAGACCATAACATGGTACTGGTTTCAGTTGCATCATTCATATTAAATAGCAAGGCTGCTTACAGTTTTGACATTTGGTGACTACTTAACAGGTATTGGTACAAAAGTTACTATGGCAATATTAAGTAATTATAATCTGTCCTTCTTATCTGATTAACCTTTCAGTAAAATTGTGGGATAAAGTAGGCATAATAAGTTCTGATTTAAAATTAGAATAAAAATTGTCTTTCATTTTATTTTCATGGAGGGACCAGTTTTGATTCATATTGTACTAGATCCCTGTTTACAATTATGAAATAAGATCAGATATTCAATCATTTTTGTGAATTTTTTTTGCCTAAGTATACAATTAAAATTAATTGCTTTATGTGTTTTTATATGCTTCAATTTGGGAGATAGTACTCATATTCTGTTACCTTGATCTTTAGTGATTTGCAATTTTCAAGGTGACTCTGTCTTTTTATAATTTAGGGTAATAGCAAGTTCAGTGAGTATGTGCTTTAAAATTAATAATATTATTTTCTGAGCAGTTTTAGATTCACAGCAAAATTGAGAAGGTACAGAGATTTTCCATATTCCCCATGACCCCTGACATATGAATAGCCTCCCTCATTATCAGTACCCCCCATCGGAGTTCATCAGAGTTACAGTTGAGGAATCTACCTTGACAGACACATCACCCCCAAGGTCCACAGTCTACGTTAGGGTTCACTCTTGGTGTTGTACATTCTACGGTGTTGGACAAATGTGTGATGGCATGTATATACCCTTGTAGTATCACAGACAAAATAGTTTCACTGCCCTAAATATCCCCTGTCCTCCACTGTTTCGTCTCTTCCTCTCCACTGGTTTCTGGCAACCATTGGTCTTTTTGGTGTCTCAGTAGTTTTGCTTTTTCCAGACTAGTCATATAGTTGGAATAAAACAGTGGTGGATATCTTTTTGAATATTTAAACAATAAAGTTCCATGGTAATTTGATTCTGTCATTTTAGATGTTCTTTGTCCTTGCGTTTGTTTTCCTCATGTTGTGTTCATCAGAACAGGATCTGATGGCATATGATTTGACGTGCTGAGAAAGCGTGATCTCTGTAGATGTTTGCCACGTAACGGGGAGGGTGGGGAAAAATGGCATCATGCAGTATTCCACAGCACTAACTGGACCATTGTGCTCTAGGAGATGGGTCCAGATAGACTCTAGCGATGGGACAGGATAATCTCAAGAGCTGGACTTTATAAAACTAGAATCACAAAGTCTTGCATACTTACCTTGCACTTAAAAAGAAGATCAGGCAGTGAACACTACAGGTGAATAAATATGTTCCTCTCTGGTTCTCTTCCTTTTAGGGATGAGCTTGAAAACAGTCTATATTATTAGAATATGGCTCATCTACAACTAAATGCTCTGTCATAGGAAATGCCAGTGTTTTTCTTTACAATAAATGAAAAATAATTTTGTTTTCACCAGAGAGAGTAACAACTGTTGGCACATTCTGGCAGCTTGAGTGAGCTGATAGTTCTGTTCATATATATTTTTCATACCAGGTAGTACTCCCTGGCAACCTGCCACCACTGTGGAAGTGTTTCTTCTTAAGCTTCTCACTGAATGAACGATGTGGCTCAGAGTGAATAAGCTCTTTAAGGGAGTGATCTTTCCAGTGGTTCTGTCCATAGGAGGTAAAATGGGAGGTGAATTTGAGCCTTGTTTGTGCTAGGGAAAATAGCTAGAACTCAGTAGACATTGCCAGCATCTGCCCCAGAAGAGGATTAGTGAGAGTGAGTACATTGATCTCCCTTGAGCTCTTCTCCACTGGCAGCTGAAAAGTCTTTGCAAAGATCCTTGTCCCTGGTCTCTTCCCTATGTTTTGCCACATAACACAGCACAGCACCCATAGACCTACACAACAAAATGTACAGTTTTCCCCCCTTATCCATGGGGGTTATGTTCCAAGACCCCCAGTGAATGCCTGGAACTGTGGATAGTACTGAACCCTAGATATGCAATGTCAGGATAGAAGGAAGAGGATAAGAGTAAAAGGGGGAATAAAGAATGTGGAAGGCAGAGAGTATAGAGAGTAAATGAAGGGAAAAGAAGCAAGTGGATATGATGGAGGGTGGTAAAATGAGATAATACTTCAAAAGAGGAGTGGGGTATTTGAAAGGTGGAAAGAATATAAGGTGAACGTGCAGCCCCAAAACTTATCAGATAAGACAAACTTTACTTGCCAATATGTTAGTTGTGCTTTAAGTTTAATTATTTCATCATAGTGTGGCTATACTGATGATTTTAAGCCAGTCAGATATTCTGGTCAGCAAATCATGTGTGTGTGTGTGTGTTTTGATTATCAAAAATGAAGAAAGCAATTAATTACCCTTAATAACTATATGGTGGACACAGTCTTTTAAAACATTGATTCTGAAACTTTTTGGCCTGGGGTTCATTTTATATGATTAAATATTATTGCCTAGAGGTAACCAACACCCTGAATTAAGAATTTATTATGTCCATTCCCTTTTAAAACATTTCATTACATATTGTGTATGGTCATAAATAATATGTAGAATTTGTTTTCATGTCCTAAAATTGTATATAAATTGTTTTACACTCTACATATTTTGCAACTTTCTTTTGTCTGGTCACATTACATTTTTGAGGTCAGTCCTTATTGACACAGGAAGCTCTGGTTTTCTATCAAATGACTGGATCTCAAACTCTCTTCATAATGATAAATAAATAATTAAAATAAAGAAAAATTATTGCAAATTCCAAAGAGCTTTTATTTAAGTCGGTTGTGTCTTTTGATATTTACTATTTTAGAAATAAAAATTAAAATATTTTAAAAACAAGCATGCGGCCGGGCGTGGTGGCTCACACCTGTAATGCCAGCACTTTGGGAGGCCGAGGTGGGCGGATCACGAGGTCAGGAGATCGAGACCATCCTGGCTAACATGGTGAAACCCCGTCTCTACTAAAAATACAAAAAATTAGCCGGGCGTGGTGGAGGGCGCCGGTAGTCCCAGCTACTTGGGAGGCTGAGGCAGAGAATGGCGTGAACCCGGCAGGTGGAGCTTGCAGTGAGCCGAGATCGCGCCACTGCACTCCAGGCTGGGTGACAGAGTGAGACTCCATCTCAAAAAACAAACAAACGAACAAAAAAACACAAGCACGCACAGCCATACATTCCAATAGCCTTTAGAACTATGACCCATTCACCATTAGAGCTATGATGTTATGACACACCATGTCTATGAAAAGCTCCACTGTACACGTGAAACAGAATGAGAGTGAAAATGGCAAATAACATTTTGTATTATTTGACGTCTTGGCCCCTCATCTGGATCTTGAACTCCAGGGATTCTCAGATCATAATTGAGAGTCAACATTTTAAACCACATATGTGGTTGTGGATAAATGCACCCTTTATGATGAAATGGACTTTAAAGTTTCACTTATGTGTTTTTGGCTTTTTTCTTTCACTTGTCTTAAAAAATTTAAATCTCAGGCCGGGTGCGGTGGCTCACGCCTGTAATCCCAGCACTTTGTGAGGCCAAGGCAGGCGGATCATGAGGTCAGGAGATTGAGACCATCCTGGCTAACGCGGTGAAACCCCGTCTCTACTAAAAATAAAAAAAAATTAGCCGGGCGAAGTGGCAGGTGCCTGTAGCCCCAGCTACTCAGGAGGCTGAGGCAGGAGAATGGCGTGAACCCGGGAGGTGGAGCTTGCAGTGAGCTGAGATTGCGCCATTGCACTCCAGCCTGGGTGACAGAGCGAGACTCCGTCTCAAAAAATAAAAAAAAAAATTTTAAATCCCAACAACTTTGTTTATATAGTAAAAAGGAAAATATTTTTGTTATGTATTCCTTTCCTGTCTCATGGCACTGTGTGCTATTTGGATCTAGTGTGGTCCTAGACTAATCCTGTTCTCACATGGGAACAGTTAGAGCCCTTACGGCTCTTATTTTGCAAATAAATGTATGAAGTTTATCCAAGTATTTGAAAGGAAATTCTGAAGATAGTGGTGCATTGAGGAAAGACCATCTCATTGTAATTAAAATAGTTTTTAAAGTATATTTATTATGAGTTTTTGTAAATCCTGTGTCTCTACAATACATACATACAATGCTGTCATGTATATTTAAGCTTAAAATGGTTAGACATAAATTCTGTTTTAAAAAATGTATATCCACGAAGAATCTTAATGGAAAGCAAAATATGTAATAGAGACTGCTGAGTGAATAAAAGTAAGTAATAGTAAACAGTAAAAATGTAGAAAAATGAGAGATGATAGTTAATTAAACTTACCTGAATGAATTGTAAGCATAGGACATGTAAAATATAATAAGCCTGAATGCATAGTGTGTTGTGGGAGAGAGCAGGATGTGGGACTGTTTCTGTGAAGAAAGCATGTATACAAGTTAGTCAAATTATTGTGTTATTTACATCCTAAAAATGAAAACTTCATTTTCGGATTTTTCAGATTGGCATCCTACTAATTTGACCCTTAGTGATGAGACTTGTCAGAGATCCAAGAATCTGAAAGTTGATGATAAATGTCCATCTGTATCACCATCAATGCCTGAAAATCGGTCAGTAACCAAAGAACTGGGACAGATGAACTTAACAGAATGAGAAAAGATGGACACTGGAGTTGTACTTCTCTCAGGGAATGATACTCTCCATGACCTGTGCCAATCACAGCTACCAGAAAACAAAGAGAGCAAAGAAGGTAACAAAGAAGTGTAGAGAATTCAGTCCTAGAGTGCCTCTCCTTGGCTGCATAGAACTATAGTTCTGACTTAAAAAAACTTTTTCTGGTAAAATGTGCTTTGTGCTTACTCACCTTTTGCACTGAACAGAATACCTTTTGGCAGGATATTTGTGTTCTTCCTTTAACCAAAGCAACATCTAGATAACAGAGAATTAGGGGAAAGCATGATTTTCTTTAGGAAGTAGGATTATATTTAGAATATAGGGACTAGGTATGTTTAGGGACTAACATAGGATTATATTTAGGATAACTTAGTAGAGACCTAAAGATTGCTGACTCAAACACAATGTGGTTTCTTTGCTTTATTTTTACAGCTCTGAATTCACAGCTGTTAGTTATAACTATATGCACTATAATTTAAAAGACACCTTCCCACACCTGTAATCTCAGCACTTTAGGAGGCCGAGGTGGGTGGATCACGAGGTCAGTAGATCGAGACCAGCCTGGCCAATATGGTGAAACCCCATCTCTACAAAAAATACAAAAAAAAAACTAGCTGGGCATGGTGGTGAACGCTTGTAGTCCCAGCTACTCAGGAGGCTGAAGCAGGAGAATCGCTGGAACCCAGAAGGTGGAGGTTGCAGTGAGCCGAGATTGCGCCACTGAACTCCAACCTGGGCAATAGAGGAAGACTCTGTCTCAAAAAACAAAAACAAAAACAAAAAAACACCTTCCAAAAGCAAATATTAAGTGACTTCCTATCGTTTCTATGACTTTATGTATTATAGAATTGACTTTCCAAGTCAGTAATTAATGAGACTTATTGAGAATTTGCTGCATAGTATCTCCTTGGCTGTGTCGACATGAGCTACCACCTTGCGTTAATAAGTGTGTTCGCTAGGGATGTTGGTTTTGGCATTGACAGTGTTCTATCACCAATGCAAATAAGACCAGGGACCACTCTTGAGAACATTAATGTCCAAGCATCTTAAAATTATACATAAGGCTTTCATAATGTGACTTCTGCTCAGCTCTCCATCTTTAGCCCTTTCCCCCATGTGCCCTTTCTCTGGTCTTACTGAACTGCTGGTCCTGTCCTGCTGACCCATCCTTTGACTGCAGGCAAACACATACACTCTTTCAGGCCTCTTTCTGCCTTTTGTTGCTGCCTGTCATGCTCTCACTCTTTCCTGTCCCCTACCCCTTCTAATTAGGCTAGCCTCACTCTTTAAGCCTCAGCTCGGGCAGGATCTCTAGAAAAGTCATCTCTGACATGCTTTCTTTTCACTCTTTAAATCCTAGTGCCTAGCACGTAGCAAGACTCAATACATAATTGCTGAGTAAAATAGATAATGACTCTTTGTACAAAGATGATTTTCAAGATTGTTCCCTACAGTCAAGGAGCAAAGGGAATAGACATGTAAAGCAATAATTGACAGTTCGGGTGGTGGAGATGCAGTAGAAAAATCAGTAAAGTTCTAGGGCAGCCCTAAGGAAGGAGATACCTAGATACCTGTTTACCTGGGGAAAGATGAGGATGAGGGTCAACTTCACCTAGCAGTCTGTTTTTTATTTTATGTATTTTATTTATTTATTTTTAGCAGTCTGTTTTAAAAGATGAAAATATGAATACATTTGTCAGAATAATACAGGGAACCATTTCAGATGTTAGGAAGAGGTTGTACACCAATAAAGGTGTCCACAGTCATTTTGGAAATCATTAATAAGGTACTATTATGAAGTGGAGAACAGTATGCAGCATTGCCTGATAATATTGCTACTGCATTCCAAAATTTTGTTTTGTTTGTGATGGCTTTGTTCATTGATGTTGGGTGGATGAATCTGTGAGTGAATCTTCAACATGATTGTATTTCTTTAACCTGGTGGCATCTAGTGTCTCCCAGAAAGTGGTTTGTTGAAGTTTTGGAGAATTAGAAGTATTTCTTAAAGAAGTAAGTATTCCACTAAAGATCAAGCTTCATTTAAACTCTCAATTTATGAAATAAAATGAAATGTAATTTAAAATCTATTTTTATAAAGACTATGTCTTTTATCTAACTGTTCTAAGTAGTTTAACTGAACGTTTGGATTTTGCAGCAGAACAAGTCTCGGAGCTGACATCAGAGGAAGAGCAAGAAAGACTTAAAGGATGCGAAAATAAGCAGCCACAGGTGTGGAAACTTTTAAACTAAAATCTAAATTTCTGGTTTAATACTCTTTTCTTTGCTTTAATAATATAAGCTAGCCCAAATGAAATTACCTCTCAGACTAGCCTTTGAGAATCAATAGATCCTTACTTAATATTTAATTTTAAATACATTTAAACTAGTTATAAAACACAATATTGTTAGAATCTATCATAACTTATAGTTAATCTTTACCCTTGGAGTAGAGGCAAACATTCCAGAATTTTGTTTGCTCTTCCATTCTTACAATATCCTTACGGGATAAAGAAGGTAATGTCAATTATTGACTTATATTATTAAGCAACAGAAATTATGAACAATTTAACAGTGATGGCCACTGAGTTGGATTCATGGTATAAGAGTAATCATGGCCAGTGGCTCAAATTTTGCAGTTTATATTGCCAGTTACTAATGCCTAGGTTAAAGATGTGGCCTTTCATTGACTTCACGGTCTACATTCAGTGAGAGTGGGGTTATGAAATCAACCCAACTGCCTATTAAGGGAATCATACCTTGCAGAATGGGATCTTTGGTGTTAGGGTACAAACAATAAATTTCTAACTTTTTAGATGCAGAAACTTAGTAAGAATTATCTTTAAAGTTTTAGTTAGTGTTATTAGGGGACCGTAGTATATATTAGAACTGAACTGAAGAAGGTAGTGTAGATATATAACCCTATGATGTTACAGTATATAATTTGAATTAAAATTTAAGAATTTGCTTTTCTTTCTGATTGCTGTTGATTTGGGCTCCTAATAATTTGAAGATTGCCTACCCTCCAGTTAGTAATCTATAGAACTTACATGTAGTAATATATAGTACTTACATGTAGTAATATGTAGTACTTACATGTACTGTAGGGGCTCACTTTCCAAGTGAGGAAGCCTTTGTAACACTAGAAATCATCTGCTAATTCATTTTTGGTAGATTTAACACATAATGAATTAAGTTTATTCCAAACAAACAGTGACAAAGTTAAGTTTGCTGGTTCATATTTTTCTCCTCCTTTCAGCTAAGACAATTTTTTTTAAACTTCTTAGTTACAAGCCAGTGATTTGGGAGTAGCTAAACCTAGATGAAGAAGTTTAACAGTTAAATTTTCATTTTAATTATTTGTGAATTTTTCTTTGTTCATACCTGTTATTTAAGGACAAAGCTATTTTTAAAACATGTAGCCCAACAGAGAAGACACCCAAGAAACAAAACAAGCAAATTAATCTTCCACTTTTGCATCTGCAGAAAACGTCTCAAGAACCAGAAATGGCTAAGGATTGTGATAGAGAGGATATACCTATATATCCAGTACTTCCTCATGTGCAAAAATCTGAGGAAATGTGGATTGAACAAGGCAAATTAGAGTGGAAAAACCAATTAAAACTCATCATAAATGAGTTAAAGCAGAGGTTTGGTGAAATTTATGAAAAATACAAAATTCCGGCTTGTCCTGAGGAAGAGCCACTACTTGATAACTCTACAAGAGGAACAGATGTAAAGGATATTCCCTTTAATTTGACAAATAACATACCTGGTTGTGAGGAAGAAGATGCATCTGAAATATCTGTCTCAGTGGTATTTGAGACATTTCCTGAACAAAAAGAACCCAGTCTCAAAAATATCATCCATCCATACTATCATCCATACTCTGGGTCCCAAGAACATGTTTGCCAGTCATCTTCTAAGCTTCATTTACATGAAAATAATTTAGACTGTGACAATGATAACAAACCAGGCATTGGACATATTTTTAGTACAGATAAGAACTTTCATAATGATGCAAGCACTAAGAAAGCAAGGAACCCAGAAGTGGTTACGGTTGAAATGAAAGAAGACCAAGAGTTTGATTTGCAAATGACAAAAAATATGAACCAAAATAGTGACAGTGGCAGTACAAATAACTATAAAGGCCTGAAACCTAAATTAGAAAATCTGAGTTCTTTACCACCAGATTCTGACAGAACATCAGAAGTATATCTACATGAAGAATTACAGCAAGACATGCAAAAGTTTAAGAATGAGGTCAACACATTGGAAGAAGAGTTCCTGGCTTTGAAGAAAGAAAATGTTCAACTTCATAAAGAGGTAGGGTTTTACTTGCTGCCACTCTTTGTTTTTTCTCTCAATTATCTGGTCCATTCTGATTTTCCACTTAGGAAAACATATGAAAAGCATACAGTTTGGTTGTCTAAATCTGTAATTGTGTGTAGAAACAGATGATTTCTAAGTAATAGGAGTTTAGGAAAACTTTCTCATAATCTTTGTTTCTTAATTGACCTAAGTCTCTCTGTCAGTCTTCCAAGTGGCGTATGGATTGTGAAACTCATTTAGCCATATATCATGTGACCTTCAGAACCAGGAGAGGCGTCAAGAAAATCGCTAAAGGAAATGTGATGAGCTTGAGGGCTTTTTCCTTTTACCGACTTAAAGATGAGTTGTGTCTAACAATAAGATGGGAATACAGTAGAAAGGAAGCAATGACTAAGAAGAGATATAAAAATGTATCTATCAGGCGTGGTGGCAAACACCTGTAGTCTCAGCTACTAGGGAGCCTAAGGCAGGAGGATCATTTGAGGCCAGGCATTCTGGGCCATAGTGTGCTATGCCGATCAGGTGTTCACACTAAGTTCGGCATCAATATGGTGACCTCCTGGGAGCGGGGCACCACCAGATTTGCTAAGGAAGGGTGAACCAGCCCAGGTCGGAAATGGAGCAGGTCATAAGTAACTCCTGTGCTGATCAGTAGTGGGATCATGCCTGTGAATAGCTACTGCATTCCAGCCTGGGCAACATAGTGAGACCTCATCTCTTACTAAAAAAAAAAAAGAAAATAAAAAAAAAAGTATCCAGCCCTGAGAGCTGCAGCAAATATTCCTGGCCAATGAATCTGTTTATTGTGCTTTTCAGGTTTTTCTGTTTAACTCAAACTGCTGGAACTTAGAATTGCATCATGACCACTTTAAATATTTTTCAACAACAAGTATATACACTTTAATATATTTGTTAATATAACTACTCTCCACTGTTTCTGTTGAATCAGACCTTTATGTTATGTTGCTTAATAAAGTACAGTAAGTTTTGGCATATATATTTTTTCCATGTAAGTAGCATAAATGCTCAGCCAAACACTTAGTATATGATGCCAAAGTAGAAAGCTGAGTCTTCTACATTGATTAGGGCAGGCCTCCCACCCTCCGCTAAGGCATTAAATTATTTTGCCCAAGTCACACTTTTAACCTATCTGATTAATTTGCTGAATTTGTCTGATTCAGCATTATGGAATTGTACTGTCTCTTTTGGTGCCACAAAATGCTAGGTAATGGCACTTTAGGGGCTTTGGATCAATCATTTTAATCTTTTTTGACTTTAGCCCAGTTATCAATAGAGAGTGAGCTAAAGTAGATTCTTATACTGTATATCCTCCAGCTATAAACTTTTATGGCTATTGAATGTGAAATTTGGGAAGCATCTCATTTCCAGAATTCCACCCTAGCTCAGCAGTTTCACTCTGCTTTTTGTGTTGTGGCGGACTTGTATTTCAGTAAGCACCTTCACCTTTTTGATATCCCAGGATTCAAATGAAAAAAAAAAAAAAAGACAAAAGTTAGTGGGGGAAAAGAATAGCTTAGTGCAGAAAAGGGAAAGCTTCCTTTCTTTTCCTGAAACCTCACAGTGTTGTATCCTCTCAATCTGGCTGTTTAATGTGAAAGTCAAGTGGCAAAGACAGAAGAAGACATGCTTTGTGTCTTTATCTTCTTATTCATGTTTGTGCCAGTCAAATGAGGTAAAAATTCATAATACATAGTGAAGGGTGGTTGGGAATAAAAGCACAAAATTAAGAAGGGCCCTGCTTGAAATTTTGGAAAATTCTGTCTCATTCATTGAAACAGAAATGAAGCTGACTTTACAAAAATGTTGATGATAAAATTATAATAATTATAATTATATGATGATAGTCCCAGATGTGATAAAATTAAAGTAAGCACCAAATATTTTAATGACTAAAATTATAATTAAACTGAGTCAAGTGATGAAATCAGTGCAAACAGAAAAAAGTTCTTTGTATTGAATAAAGCAATAACAATCATCCTGAACATCAAACTCTCACTCAAGGTTGAAGAAGAAATGGAGAAGCACAGAAGTAATAGCACAGAATTATCAGGAACCCTAACTGATGGTACTACTGTTGGCAATGATGATGATGGACTAAATCAGCAGATTCCTAGGAAGGAAAATGGAGAGCATGACAGGTAAGCCTATAGCAGTGTTTAACAGGAGACAATTGGTCAAGCGTGGTGGCTCACGCCTGTAATCCAGCAATTTGGGAGGCCAAGGCGGGTGAATCACCTGAGGTCAGGAGTTCAAGACCACCCTGACCAACATGGATAAACCCCATCTCTACTAAAAATACAAAATTAGCCAGGTGTAGTGGTGCATGCCTGTAATCCCAGTTACTCAGGAGGCTGAGGCAAGAGAATCATTTGAACCTGGGAGGCGGGGGTTGTGGTGAGCTGTGATCATGCCATTGCAGTCGAGCCTGGGCAACAAGAGTAAAACTTCATTTCAAAAAAAAAAGCAAAAACATAAACAAAAACAAAAAACAGGAGACAATTATGTGCTATGAAATGAATCCTAATTTGGGCTAATATTCATGATGAACAGATTTTATACTTTTACTAGGATATTCAGCCTTCCTTGGTTATCAGAAAAATGCAAACTAACAATGAGACACCATGTTTTCCAATCATATTGATATTTTATTTAAAAAATCGGAAGTATTGGCAAATGTGAAGAAAAAGGCGTTTTCATACACTTGTTAAATGAAATTGATGAATCCTTTTTGTAGGGTAATTTAGTAGCATGTATCAAAATTTCAAATATGTCACTTCTTTAACCTAACAACTTCACTTTTGGGACAAGATCCTGCAGGAAAATATGACTTGTGTAAACACATACACATATGTGTTAAGGACATTGATTACATGTAGTATGTAACATACAATAGGCTAATAGGTTAAATATATATAATGTTAAGTATATATGATATATTTATGTTAAGGATATTTATATATGTTGCATATATACTTATGTATAAGGATATTTATTATAGCATTGTAATATCAAGAAGTTGGAGTTAGTCTAAATCCTTAGCAATAAGGAAATAGTACAATTGTCATACCCAGAAAATAATGTAGCATGCACTCATTTTAATAAAAGAAGTTGTTAGACCAGGAGTGTACTGATTATTTCACAATTAAAGTCTATTTAAAGCCTTTAGTTTGATGACACATCTTAAGCCAGTTTTGTTGGAATTCTCATAATATCTGCTGAGTTACAAAAGGAAGCTAGCTACATGCTACATTGACACTGTACCTTGTTAGCAACAGAATTCTAGTTATTAAATTTTTGTTTTTTGCTGTCAATGTGTGAGTGCTGAAATACCAGATCCTCAAATTAATCTGAATATTGCCAAGGGATTGCACATGGGGATTCATGTTCCGTGTCAGCTTTTCAATATACTGGGTAAAACTTACTAAAATACAACAGAGGATCTTAGCTCTACTGAACCAAGAATTGGACAGCTCTTTTTGTAAAGAGCCAGTTAGTAAATATTTTAGGCCTTGTGAATTATAAAGGGCATAAGTGTGGCTGCATTTCAAGGAAATTTCCTTATGAAAACAGGCAGTGGGCTGGATTTGCTCCACAAGCACCGATTTGTTGATCCTTGTGCTAAAACCAAGGTGCTGTTATGCAGTGAATCCTCTTTTTAAAGGTACCCTACATGCATGCCATTATCCTTTCTTTTAAAAGATAATGCATTTCAGTAGGAAACACACCATATAGCTTCATATGTAGCTTCAACAGTAGCTTCATATAATTTAGACAAATTTGATTTACAAAATAAGATTATTTTCTGCACTTGTCCCCTTTTATTCGTGTTATAGAATTCCATATTTTGACTATTACTTTGTATATTTGATGAGTATAAAATATTCTAGAGTTAGATGATTTTTATCAAGCAAGAAATACTTCTCCTGAAACTTTTAGTCTTCCTTGGTCTTTATGTATAAGCATGAGCAAAATGATAATCAGCTTATATAATCTAGAAATGTTCAAGAGGTCTTTTGGTTTTATAAGTTAATGAATTTTTATTTAATACCTTCATCTGGCATTTCAAAAATGCCATATAGGTATGATTTTTAAAAACTTTTAAAGGGTAAAAATATAGTATATAGTTATATAAGAATTGAAAAATACAGCTAAACAAGAAGAAAATTAGATCATCTACAGTCATGCCCCTAGGTATGCTGGCCTTGAAAGAATGGTATATACTCATGGATTCAGATTTCTTGTCCATTCACTCTTGAGCTGATACCAGTAATTTTCACTCCCACCACTCTTCCAAGATTGTTGTTCTCAAGTTTACCATTGATTTGTAAATCTAGACATTGTTTCTTAGACCTCATTTTATTTAACCTGTCAGCAATATTGGACCCAATGGAAAACTCTCTCCTCCATAACAGTGTCTTCACTTGGCTTTCAGGATCTCACTCACTCACCTGGCTTTTCTTCCTGCCTTTCCAGTCCATCTGTCATAGTCTGTTTTGCTTTCTTCTCATATCCCACCTTTTACACATTGATATGTCCCAGGACTGATATGTCCCAGGACTCAGTCCTCAATCTTCTTTCTCATGACTTTTACTACCTTGTGTGTGCTAATGATTTCCAAATGCGTGTCTCCAGCCTAGATCTCTCTCCTTAATTCCAGACTTCTATACCAACCTGCCTACTTGACATCTCTGTTTGATTGGTCATGAACTGTTGGGTATCACAAACTTACCAGGTCCAAGATTGGGGTACCGATATTCTTTCTCAGACCTACCCCTCACATGGTCTTTCCTACTTGCATTAATGGCAACTCTTGCAGTTGCTCTGCTAGAAACTAAGGTGTCGTCATTGACTCCCCTCTCTCTCTGACACCTCACATCTAATCTGTCAGCAGATCTTGTCAGGAGTACCTGAAGAATATATCCAGAAGCCAGTCATATCTTCCATTTCCAAGCCACCACCATCTGCTCTCTAGATGCATGTAATAGACTGTTAATTGGTCTGTTTTTTTTTTAAAGAAACCTCTTTTCATTAATCCTTACCTCAGTGGCCATACTTAAAACATAAGTCAGATGATGTCATTCTGCTCAGATCCATCTGATTGCCTCCCATTTCACTCTGAGTATGTGTCAGGGTTCCTCCTCATACCTAGAAGGCAACACACAATATGCCCTGTTCTCTCTCTCACTTAAACTTCTGTTTCTTATTCCCTTTGCTGTGCTTCAGCTACACTAAACTTCTTGCTCTTCGTTATCTATCACAGTTGCTTAAACACCCCAGGCACACCTCTGTACTGGGCAGTTCCCTGTGTCTGGGATGCCTTTTCCTCAGATAGCCTCCTGGCTTTCTTTTTCCATTCCTTCAGTTCTTTACTTAAAAGCCCCTTTCTCAGTAAGGACTTTTCTGGCCATCCTAGAATTCCCACTATCCCTCCTCTCAAACCTGTAAACATTTCATTTTCCTGCTTTAGTTTTTCTCCTTTAACACTGTATATTTTGCCTAATCTATCTATGGTTATTGTGTTTATTTCACTCCCATGAGTAGGATGTTTGTGTGCCTAGAAAAGGGCCTAGCTTGCAATAAGTAGCTACTCAATAAATATTTATTAAATGAGCAACTGAAGTTTACCCTTTGATGTATTGTTTTAAACATTAGATTGATTCTCAGGTAAAAAAAAAAAAAGAAAAAGAAAGATTTCACATGGGTTCATTCTAACACTTTTGCCTGGAAATTACATGTGTTTTTGGATTTTTTGGCTCTTTGTAATAAGCTACATTCTTTGTATTAATAGTTTTCCATTTAGAGAGAAAAGCTCAATATTGTGGTTACTCACTATTTATTCTTTTACTAATAATCATGATAGTTTTACTTATGATAAAATGGATCAAAGGAATTACATAGTTCATTGGTAATTTATAAAGAAAATTAAAATATAAGGGTGGTAAATTTAATGGACTTAAAGTTGTTTCCAATTGATTATGAACCTTCAGTATTTGAAGTTAAAAGACCAAGTTGGAACGTGTTGCTTTCTATAAGAGAGCTATGCTCATCAGGCACTCTGTATTCTGACAGAGCAGCTGTTGATCTTACTTAGGGTTGCGGGAGGAGCGGACTTGAAGCATTGGCAGACTCTCAGTGGCATAAGAGGGTTAACATCATCTGGAGAAACATGGCTATCTGAGTGAGGCTGCTGTGGGTTGGTTAACACTCCCAGGCTTGTGGATTGCAGTGAGTTTGTGATTAATTGGCTGTCTTTCCGAAGCAAGTGGCCCACATTGTTATTGGTTGGTGAGAGAGGGCAATGGTCACTGATGATTGACTGTATTTACAACTGGCTGTGGGTGGTTGCTTGTTACAAATGTAGCTACTAAGTTTGAGACAACTTTAAACTGCAGTTTTCTGTTTAAAAGTTGCCTTCCATCAACTAAGTTTAAAATGAAAATGATTTCATATTCCAGAACTATAGACTTAATTTGGAAGTGTGGGTCAAGAGGAATTGTTTAATAATTGCTCTCAGGAAGATCTCTTCTCTTGATGCTTACTATTAACCAGAAGAATTCGCTACACAGTTAAAAAACAAGCAAACAAACAAACAAAAAGCAATTATTAATTGTGTTTCAGTTTTTAGTATTTTCAGAGACTTCTGCTGAACTCCTAATCTCCAGTGGGAAATGTTTGTCTCTTTGTTAATGTATGTAGTTATATGATAGTGATATTCTTTTTTTTATTCCTTAATCTTTTTTGTTCACTTTCTCTTCCATGCAATGATAGTGATATAATGTGTGTTTACTTCATAAAAAAGTAATTACAATTTCTGCTGGCAAATCCAGCTTTTTATATTAACACTAAGTACTAGACTAAATATATGGGAAATTTACCAAATTATTTTATTTTCAAACAAGCATATAACTAATCAGAATATTGCTATTTTTGAACAATATATAATGACTATAATGACATTTAGGAATTTTAACACTAAGATTTTTTTCATCCCGAGACATTTCCTTGATTTCTTTCATGTAATATGTGCCTCTTATTTTTAAGACTTGGCTTAATCTGTTTAAACATTATTATATTTAAAAACAAAACCCAAAACATAGCACAGATCGAAATATGAGTTTCATGTCTGAGAGTCATTGCCTGTGTGCAGCAGATTCCAGCTGTTTTTTTTTTTTTTTTTTTGAGACGCAGTCAAGCTCTGTCGCCCAGGCTGGAGTGCAGTGGCGCCATCTCAGCTCACTGCACTAGCCTAGCCTAGGCTAGCGCTAGGCCAGGGCTAGGACCAGGCTAGCGCTAGGCCGGGGCTAGGGCTAGGGCAAGGCTAGGGCTAGGCCGGGGCTAGGGCTAGGGCCAGGCTACGGCTAGGCCGGGGCTAGGGCAAGGGCCAGGCTAGGGCTAGGCCGGGGCTAGGGCGAGGGCCAGGCTAGGACGAGGCAGGGGCTAGGGCTACGGCCAGGCTAGGGCTAGGGCCAGGCTAGGGCTAGGGCCAGGTATAGGGCTAGCCCAGGCCAGGGCTAGGGCCAGGCTAGGGCTAGGGCCAGGCTAGGGCAAGGGCCAGGCTAGGGTTAGGGCCCTGCCAGGGCTAGAGCCAGGTCACGGCTAGGCCAGGATAGGGCTAGGGCCAGGCCAGGGCTAGGCCAGACAAGGGCCAGGATAGGGCTAGGGCCAGGTTAGGGCTAGGGCCAGACTTCGGCTAGGCAAGGCTAGGGCTAGGGGAAGCCTAGGGCTAGGCAAGGCTAGGGCTAGTGCTAGGACAGGGCTAGGGCTAGGTCTAGGACTAGGGCTAGGCCAGGTTAGGGCTAGGGCTAGGCTAGGGCTAGGGCTTGGACTAGGGCTAGGGCTAGGCCAGGCTAGGGCTAGGCTAGGGTTAGGTCAGGCAAGGGCTAGGCCATGCAAGGTCTAAGCCAGGCTAGGGCTACGGCCAGGCTAGGGCTACGGCCAGGCTAGGGCTAGGCTAGGCTAGGGCTAGAGGCAGCCTAGGGCTAGGCCATGCTAGGGCTATTTCCAGGGTAGGGCTAGGGCCAGGCTAGGGCTACACCAGGCTAGGGCTAGGGCCAGTCTAGGGCTAGGCCAGGCTAGGGCTAGGGCCAGGCTAGTGCTAGGCCAGGCTAGGGCTAGGGCCAGGCTAGGTCTATGCCAGGCTAGGGCTAGGGTGAGTGTAGGGCTAGGCCAATCTAGGACCAGGCTAGGGCTAGGCCAGTCTAGGTCTATGCCAGGCTAGGTCTATGGAGGGACTAGAACTAAGCCCAGGCTAGGGCTAGGGCCATTCTAGGGCTAGGCCAGTCTAGTGCTAGGTCCAGGCTATGTCTGGGGCCCGGCTAGAGTAGGCCAGTTTAGGGCTAGAGCCAGGCTAGGGCTAGGGCTAGGATAGGGCCAGGCTAGGGCTAGGGACAGGCTATGCCCAGGCTAGCGCTAGGGCCAGGATAGGGCCAGGCTATGGTTAGGGCCAGGCTAGGGCCAGGCTAGAGTTAGGGCCAGGCTATGGCCAGACTAGGGCTAGGCCCTGGCTAGGGCCAGGCTATGGCTAGTGCCAGGCTAGGGCTAGCTCAGGCTAGGGATAGGGCCAGGCTAGGGCTAGACCAGGCTAGGGTTAGGGCAAGGCTAGTGCTAGGGCAGGCTAGGGCTAGGTCCAGGCTAGGGATAGGGCAGGATGGGGCTCGGACCACGCATGGGCTAGGGCAGGCTGGGGCTCGGTCCAGGCTAGGGCTAGGGCCAGGCTAGGGTTTGGGCAGTCTGGGGCTTGGGCCAGGCTAATGCTAGGGCCAGACTACGGCTAGGGCCAGGCTAGGGCTAGGGCCAGGCTAGGGCTAGGGCCAGGCTAGGGCTAGGCCAGGTTAGGGCTAGGGCCAGTCTACGGCTAGAGCCAGGGTAATGTAAGGGCCAGTCTAGGGCTAGGGCCAGGCTAGGGGCAGGCTAGGGCTAGGGACAGGCTAGGGGCAGGCTAGGGCTAGGGCCAGGCTATGGCTAGGGCAAGGCTAGGGCCAGGCTAGGGCTAGGGCCAGGCTAGGGCTAGGGCCAGGCTAGGGAGAGGTTAGGGCTAGGGTCAGGCTAGGGCCAGGCTAGGGCTAGGGCCAGGCTAGGGTTACGGCCAGGCTAGGGCCAGGCCAGGTTAGGGCTAGGGCCAGGCTAGGGCTAGGGCCAGGGTAGGGCAAGGGTCAGTCTAGAGCTAGGGCAAGGCTAGGGCTAGTGCCAGGCTATGGCTCGGGCCATGCTATGTGTACCCCAGGCAAGGGCTAGGGCCAGGCTAGGTCTAGGCCAGGCTAGGGATAGGGCCAGGCTAGATCGATGCTAGGGCTAGGCCAGGCTAGGACTAGGCTAGGGCTAGGCCAGGCTAGGGCTACGTATGGCTAGGCCAGTCTAGTGCTAGGCTGGGACTAGGCGTGGCTAGGGCTAGGCCAGGGCTAGGCCAGGCTAGGGCTAGGCAAGCCTAGAGCTAGGGACAGTCTAGGGCTAGGGCCAGGGTAGGGCAAGAGCCAGTCAAGGGCTAGGGCCAGGCTAGGGCTAGTGCCAGGATACTGCTAGGCCCGGCTAGGGCTAGACCCAGGCTAGGGACAGGCTAGGTCTAGGGCCGGGCTAGGGCCAGGCCAGGGCAAGGGTCAGGCAAGGGGTACGGCGAGGCTAGGGCCAGGCTAGGGCTAGGGCCAGGCTAGGGATAGGGCCACGCTAGGTCCAGGCTAGGGCTAGGGCCAGGCTAGGGCCGCGCTAAGGCTAGGGCCAGGCTAGGGCCAGGCTAGGGCTAGGGCCAGGCTAGGGCCAGGCTAGGGCTAGGGCCACACTAGGGCCAGGTTAGGGCTAGGGCCAGGCTACGGCCAGGCTAGGGCTACGCCCAGGCTAGGCCTAGGGCCAGGCTAGGGCTAGGGCCAGGCTAGGGCCGGGCCAGGGCGAGGCTAGGGCAAGGGCCAGGCTAGGGCCAGGCTAGGGCTAGGGCCAAGCAAGGGCTAGGGCCACGCTAGGGCCAGGCTAGGGCTAGGGCCAGGCTAGGGCCAGGCTAGGGCCAGGCTAGGGCTACGGCCAGGCTAGTCCTAGGGCCAGGCTAGGGCTAGGGCCAGGCTAGGGCTAGAGACAGGCTAGGGCCAGGCCAGCACTAGGGACAGGATAGGGCCAGGCTAGGGTTAGGGTCAGCCTGGGGCAAGGCCAGGCTAGGACGAGGGCCAAGCTAGATCCAGGGTAACGTAAGGGCCAGTCTAGGGCTAGGGCCAGCATAGGGCTACTGCCAGGCTAATGCTAGGCCATGCTAGGGCTAGAGCCAGGCTAGGGTAGGCCAGTTTAGAGCTAGGGCCCTGCTAGGGCTAGGGTCAGGATAGAGCCAGGCTAGGGCTAGGGTCAGGCTAGGGCCAGGCTAGGGCTAGGGCCAGGCTAGGGCCAGGCTAGGGCTAGGGCCAGGCTGGGGCTTGTGCCAGGTTGGGGCCAGGCTAGGGCTAGGGCCAGGCTAGGGTTACGGCCAGGCTAGCGCTAGGCCAGGTTAGGGCTAGTGTCAGGCTAGGGTTACGGCCAGGCTAGGGCTAGGCCCGGTTAGGGCTATGGTCAGGCTAACGCTAGGGCCAGGGCAGGGGAAGGGTCAGTCTAGGGCTAGGGCCAGGCTAGGGCTAGTGCCAGGCTGGTACTAGGCCAGGCTAGGGCTAGAGCCAGGCTAGGGTAGGCCAGTTTAGGGCTAGGGCCCTGCTAGTGCTAAGGTAAGTCTAGGGCCAGGCCACGGCTAGGCTCAGGCTATGGCCAGGCTAGGGCTGAGGCCAGGCTAGGGCTTCGGCCAGGCTAGGCCTAGGGCCAGGCTAGGGCTAGGGCCAGGCTAGGGCTACGCCAGGTTAGGGATAGGGCCAGGATAGGGTTACGGCCAGGCTAGGGCTAGGCCCGGTTAGGGCTATGGTCAGGCTAACGCTAGGGCCAGGGCAGGGGAAGGGTCAGTCTAGGGCTAGGGCCAGGCTAGGGCTAGTGCCAGGCTGGTACTAGGCCAGGCTAGGGCTAGAGCCAGGCTAGGGTAGGCCAGTTTAGGGCTAGGGCCCTGCTAGTGCTAAGGTAAGTCTAGGGCCAGGCCACGGCTAGGCTCAGGCTATGGCCAGGCTAGGGCTGAGGCCAGGCTAGGGCTTCGGCCAGGCTAGGCCTAGGGCCAGGCTAGGGCTAGGGCCAGGCTAGGGCTACGCCAGGTTAGGGATAGGGCCAGGATAGGGTTAAGGACAGGCTAGGGCTAGGGCCAGGCTAGGGCCAGGCTAGGGCTAAGGCGAGGCTAGGGGCAGGATAGGGCTAGGGCCAGGCTAGGGCTAGGGCCACGCTAGGGCCAGGCTAGGGCTAGGGCCAGTCTAGGGCTAGGATAGGGCTAGGCCAGGTTAGGGCTAGGCCAGTCTAGGGCTAGGGACAGTCTATGGCTAGGGCCAGGGTTGGCAAGAGCAAGTCTAGGGATACTGCCAGGCTAGGGTTAGTGCCAGGCTACTGCTAGCCTATGGTCAGGCTAGTCCTAAGGCCAGGCTAGGGCTAGGGCCAGGCTAGGGCTAGGCCAGGCTAGGACGAGGGCCAAGCTAGGGCTAGGCCAGGCTAAATCTAGGGACAGGCTAGGGCCAGACTAGGGCTAGGGCCACGCTAGGGCCAGGCTAGGGCTAGGGCCAGGCTACGGCCACGCTAGGGCTACGTCCAGGCTTGTCCTAGGGCCAGGCTAGGGCTAGGGCCAGGCTAGGGCTTGGCCAGGCTAGGACGAGGGCCAAGGAAGGGCTAGGCCAGTCTAAGTCTAGGGTCAGGCTAGGGCTGGGCTAGGGCCATGCCGGCTAGCTCTAGGCTAGGGCTAGGCCAGACTAGGTCTGGGCTAGTGCTAGGCCAGGCTAGGGCTAGGCTAGGGCTAGGCAAGACTAGGGCTAGGCTAGGGCTAACTAGGCTAGGCCTAGGCTAGGGCTAGGCCAGGATAGGGCTAGGCTAGTGCTAGGCCAGGCTAGGACTAGGCAAGGCCTAGGCCAGTCTAGGGCTAGGCCAGGCTAGGGCTAGTGCCAGGCTAGCGCTAGGTTCAGACTACGGCCAGGCAAGGGCTAGGGCCAGGCTAGGGCCAGGCTAGGACTTGGGCCAGGCTAGGGCCAGGCTAGGGCTAGGGCCAGGCTAGGGCTAGGCTAGGGCTAGGCCAGGCTAGGGCCAGGGTATGCCTCTGCCAGGATATGGTTAGGTCGAGGCTAGGGCTAGGGCTAGGCTAGGGTAGGCCAGTTTACGGCTAGAGCCAGGCTAGGGCTAGGGCCAGGCTAGGGCCAGGCTACGGCTAGACACAGGCTAGGGCCAGGATAGCGCTTGGGCCAGTCTAGGGCCAGGCTAAGGCTAGAGACAGGCTAGGGCCAGGATAGCGCTAGGGCCAGGCTAGGGCCAGGCTAGGGCTAGGGCCAGGGTAGGGCTAGTCTTGGGCTAGGGACAGGCTAGGGCCAGGCTAGTGCTAGAGACAGGCTAGTGCCAGGCTAGCGCTAGGGACAGGCTAGGGCCAGGCTAGGGTTAGGGCCAGCCTAGGGCAAGGCTAGTGTAAGGGCCACGCTAGGGCCAGACTAAGGCTTGGTCCAGGCTAGGGCAAGGCTAGGGCAAGGGCCAGGCTAGGGCTAGGGCCAGGCTAGGGCTAGGCCAGGTTAGGGCTCGGGCCAGTCTAGGGCTAGATCCAGGGTAAGGTAAGGGCCACTCTAGGGCTAGGGCCAGGATAAGGCTACTGCCAGGCTAGTGCTAGGCCAGTCTAGGGCTGGAGCCAGGCTAGGGTAGGCCAGTTTAGAGCTAGGGCCCTTCTAGGGCTAGGGTCAGGATAGAGCCAGGCTAGGGCTAGGGCTAGGCTAGGGCCAGGCTAGGGCTAGGGCCAGGCTAGGGCTAGGGCCAGGCTGGGGCTTGTGCCAGGTTAGGGCCAGGCTAGGGCTAGGGCCAGGCTAGGGTTACGGCCAGGCTAGCACTAGGCCAGGTTAGGGCTAGTGCCAGGCTAGGGTTAAGGCCAGGCTGGGGCTAGGCCAGGTTTGGGCTAGGGCCAGGCTAGGGCTAGGGCCAGGGTAGGGCAAGGGTCAGTCTAGGGCTAGGGCCAGGCAACGGCTAGTGCCAGGCTGGTACTAGGCTAGGCTAGGTATAGAGCCAGGCTACGGTAGGCCAGTTTAGGGCTAGGGCCCTGCTAGGGCTAGGGCTACGGCCAGGCTAGGGCTAGGCGAGGGATAGGCCAGGCTAGGGCCAGGGTATGCCTATGCCAGGCTAAGGTTAGGTCGATGCTAGTGCTAGGGCTAGGCTTGGGTAGGCCACTGTAGGGCTAGAGCCAGGCTAGGGCTAGGGCCAGTCTAGGGCCAGGCTAGGGCTATTGCCAGGCTGGTACTAGGCCAGGCTAGGTCTAGAGCCAGGCTAGGGTAGGCTAGTTTAGGGCTAGGGACCTGCTGGTGCTAGGGTCAGGCTAGGGCCAGGCTAGGGCTAGGGTCAGGCTAGGGCCAGGCTAGGGGAGGGCCAGGCTAGGGCTACGCCAGGCTTGGTCTAGACTAGGACTCTCCGGCTAGGTCTAGGCTCGGGCTATGCCAGGCTAGGTCTAGGCTAGGGCTAGGCCAGGCTAGGTCTAGGCTAGGGCTAGGCCAGGCTAGGGCTAGGCCTGTCTAGGGCTAGGGACAGTCTAGGGCTAGGGCCAGGGTAGGTCCAGAGCCAGTCTAGGGCTAGGGCCAGGCTAGGGTTAGTGGCAGGTTACTGCTAGGCCAGGCTAAGGCTAGACCCATGCTAGGGCCAGGTTAGGGCTAGGGCCAGGCTAGGGCTAGGGCGAGGCTAGGTCCAGGCTAGGGCTAGGGCCAGGCTAGGGCTAGGGCCACGCTAGGGCCAGGCTGGGGTTAGGGCCAGGCTAGGGCCACGATAGGGCTACGCTAGGGCTAGGGCCAGGCTAGGGCCAGGCTAGGGCTAGGGCCAGGCAAGGGCCAGGCTAGTCCTACGGCCAGGCTAGTCCTAGGGCCAGGCTACGGCTAGGGCCAGGCTAAAGTGGCCAGGCTAGGACGAGGGCCAAGGTAGGGCTAGGCCAGTCTAAGTCTAGTGTCAGGCTAGTGCTAGGCTAGGGCTAGGTCAGGCTAGGGCTAGGCTAGGGCTAGGCCAGTCTAGGGCTAGGCTAGGGCTAGGCCACGCTAGGGCTAGGCTAGGGCTAGGCCAGGCTAGGGCTAGGCCAGTCTAGGGCTAGGGACAGTCTAGTGCTAGAGACAGGCTAGGGCCAGGCTAGCGCTAGGGACAGGCTAGGGCCAGGCTAGGGTTAGGGCCAGCCTAGGGCAAGGCTAGTGTTAGGGGCACGCTAGGGCCAGACTAAGGCTAGGTCCAGGCTAGGGCAAGGCTAGGGCTAGGGCCAAGCTATGGCTAGGGCCAGGCTAGGGCTAGGCCAGGTTAGGGCTAGGGCCAGTCTAGGGCTAGATCCAGGGTAAGGTAAGGGCCAGTCTAGGGCTAGGGCCAGTATAGGGCTACTGCCATGCTAGTGCTAGGCCAGCCTAGGGCTAGAGCCAGGCTAGGGTAGGGCAGTTTAGAGCTAGGGCCCTGCTAGGGCTAGGGTCAGGATAGAGCCAGGCTAGGGCTAGGGCCAGGCTAGGGCCAGGCTAGGGCTAGGGCCAGGCTAGGGCCAGGCTAGGGCTAGGGCCAGGCTGGGGATTGTGCCAGGCTAGGGCCAGGCTGGGGCTAGGGCCAGGCTAGGGTTATGGCCAGGCTAGCGCTAGGCCAGGTTAGGGCTAGTGCCAGGCTAGGGTTACGGCCAGGCTAGGGCTAGGCCAGGTTAGGGCGAGGGCCAGGCTAGGGCTAGGGCCAGGATAGGGCTACGCCAGGCTAGGGCTAGGGCCAGGCTAGGGCTAGGGCCAGGCTGGTACTAGGCCAGGCTAGGGCTAGAACCAGGCTAGGGTAGGGCAGTTTAGGTCTAGGGCCCTGCTGGTGCTACGGTCTGGCTAGGGCCAGGCAAGGGCTCGGGTCAGGCTAGAGCCAGACTGGGGCTAAGGCCAGGCTAGGGCCACGCTAGGGCTTCGGCGAGGCTGGGCCTAGGGCCAGGCTAGGGATAAGGCCAGGCTAGGGCTACGCCAGGCTAGGGCAAGGGCCAGGATAGGGTTAAGGCCAGGCTAGCGCTAGGGCCAGGCTAGGGCTAGGGCCAGGCTAGAGCCAGGCTAGGTCTAGTGCCAGGCTGGTACTAGGCCAGGCTAAGGCTAGAGCCAGGCTAGGGTACGCCAGTTTAGGGCTAGGGCCCTGCTGGTGCTAGGGTCAGGCTAGGGCCATGTTAGGGCTTGGGTCAGGCTAGGGCCAGGCTAGGGCTAGGGCCAGGCTGGGGCTTGTGCCAGGCTAGGGCCAGGCTAGGGCTAGGGCCAGGTTAGGGCCAGGCTAGGGCTAGGGCCAGGCTAGGGCCTGGCTAGGGCTACGGCCAGGCTATGGCTAGGGCCTGGCTATGCCTAAGCCAGGCTAGGGCTAGGGCCAGGCTAGGCCTAGGCCAGGCTACGGCTAGGGCCAGGCTAGGTCTAGGCTAGGGCTACCCCAGCCTTGGTCTAGGCTAGGGCTATGCGGCTAGGCCTAGGCTAGGGCTATGCCAGGCTAGGTCTAGGCTAGGTGTAGGCCAGGCTAGGTCTAGGCTAGGGCTAGGCCAGGCTACGGCTAGGCTAGGGCTAGGCCAGTCTAGGGCTAGGCTAGGGCTAGGCCACGCTAGGGCTAGGCTAGGGGTAGTCCAGTCTAGGGCGAGGGACAGTCTAGGGCTAGGACCAGGGTAGGGCAAGAGCCAGTCTAGGGCTAGGGTCAGGCTAGGGCCAGGCTAGGACTTCGGCCAGGCTAGGCCTAGGGCCAGGCTAGGGCTACGGCCAGGCTAGGCCTACGCCAGGCTAGGGCTAGGGCCAGGATAGGGTTAAGGCCAGGCTAGGGCTAGGGCGAGGCTAGGGCCAGGCTAGGGCTAGGGCCAGGTTATGGCTAGGGCCAGGCTATGTCTAGGCCAGGCTAGGGCTAGGGCCAGGCTAGGTCTAGTCCAGCTAGGTCTAGGGCCAGGCTAGTTCTAGGCTAGGGCTACCCCAGGCTAGGTCTAGGCTACGGCTATCCGGCTAGGTCTAGTCTAGGGCTATGCCAGGCTAGGTCTAGGCTAGGGCTAGGCCAGGCTAGGTTTAGGCTAGGGCTAGGCCAGGCTAGGGCTAGGCTAGGGCTAGGCCAGTCTAGGGCTAGGGTACGGCTAGGCTACCCTAGGGCTAGGCTACGGCTAGGCCAGGCTAGGTCTAGGCCAGTCTAGGGATAGGGACAGTCTAGGGATAGGGCCAGGGTAGGGCAAGAGTCAGTCTAGGGCTAGGGCCAGGCGAGGGCAAGGCTAGTGTTAGGGCCACGCTAGGGCCAAACTAAGGCTAGGTCGAGGCTAGGGCAATGTTAGGGCTAGGGCCAGGCTAGGGCTAGGGCCAGGCTAGGGCTAGGCCAGGCTAGGGCCAGGCTAGGGCCTGGCAAGGGCCACGCTTGGGCTAGGGCCAGGCTAGGGCGAGGCTAGGGCAAGGGCCAGGCTAGGGCCAGGCTAGGGCTAGGGCCACGCTAGGGCCAGGCTAGGGCTAGGGCCAGGCTAGGGCCAGGCTAGGGCTACGGCGAGGCTAGTCCTAGGGCCAGGCTAGGGCTAGGGCCAGGCTGCGGATTGTGCCAGTTTAGGGCCAGGCTAGGGCTAGGGCCGGGTTAGGGTTATGGCCAGGCTAGCGCTAGGCCAGGTTAGGGCTAGTGCCAGGCTAGGGTTACGGCCAGGCTAGGGCTAGGCCAGCTTAGGGCTAGGGCCAGGCTAGGGCTAGGGCCAGGGTAGGGCAAGGGTCAGTCTAGGGCTAGGGCCAGGCTAGAGCTAGTGCCAGGCTGGTACTAGGCCAGGCTAGGGCTAGGGCCAGGACAGGGTTAAGGCCAGTCTAGGGCTAGGGCCAGGCTAGGACCAGGCTAGGGCTAGTGCCAGGCTGGTACTAGGCCAGGTTAGGGCTAGAGCCAGGCTGGGATAGGCCAGTTTAGGACTAGGGACCTGCTGGTGCTTGGGACAGGCTAGGGCCAGGCTAGGGCTAGGGTCAGGCTAGGGCCAGGCAAGGGCCAGGCTAGGGTTACGGCCAGGCTAGTCCTAGGGCCAGGTTAAGGCTAGGCCAGGCTAGGAAGAGGGCCAAACTAGGGCTAGGCCAGGCTAATTGTAGGGTCAGGCTAGGGCTAGGCTAGGGCTAGGCCAGGCTAGGGCTGGGCTAGGGCCATGCCGACTAGGTCTAGGATAGGGCTAGGCCAGGCTAGGTCTAGGCTAGTGCTAGGCCAGGCTAGGGCTAGGCTAGGGCTAGTCAAGGCTAGGGCTAGGCTAGGTCTAACTAGGCTAGTGCTAGGCATGGGCTAGGCCATTTTAGGGCTAGGCTAGGGCTAGGCCAGGCTCGGACTAGGCTAGGGCTAGGCCAGTCTAGGGCTAAGCCAGTCTAGGGCTAGTGCCAGGCTAGCGCTAGGGCCATACTACGGCCAGGCAAGGGCTAGGGCCAGGCTAGGGCCAGGCTAGGACTAGGGCCAGGCTAGGGCCAGGCTAGGGCTAGGGCCAGGCTAGGGCTAAGCTAGGGCTAGGCCAGGCTAGGGCCAGGGTATGCCTATGCCAGGCTATAGTTAGGTCGAGGCTAGGTCTAGGGCTAGGCTAGGGTAGGCCAGTTTAGGACTAGAGTCAGGCTAGGGCTAGGGCCACGCTACGGCCAGGCTACGGCTAGAGACAGGCTAGGGCCAGGCTAGCTCTAGGGACAGGTTAGGGCCAGGCTAGGGTTAGGACCAGCCTAGGGCAAGGCTAGTGTTAGGGCCACGCTAGGGCCAGACTAAGGCTAGGTCCAGGCTATGGCAAGGCTAGGGCTAGGGCCAGGCTAGGGCTACGCCAGGCTAGGGCTAGGGCCAGGATAGGGCAAAGGCTATGCTAGGGCTAGGGCAGCTAGGGCAAGGCTATGGCTAGGGCCAGGCTATGGCTAGTGCCAGGCTGGTACTAGGCCAGGCTAGGGCTAGAGCCAGGCTAGGGTAGGCCAGTTTAGGGATAGGGCCCTGCTGGTGCTACGGTCTGGCTAGGGCCAGGCTAGGGCTACGGCCAGGCTAGGGCCAGTCTACGCCTTCGGCCAGGCGAGTCCTAGGGATATTCTTGGCCTAGGGCCAGGCTAGGGCTAGGGCCAGGCTAGGGCTAGGGCCAGGCTAGGGCTAGGCCAGGTTAGGGCTAGGGCCAGTCTAGGGCTAGATCCAGGGTAAGGTAAGGGCCAGTCTAGGCCTAGGGCCAGGATAGGGCTAGTGCCAGGCTAGTGCTAGGCCAGGCTAGGGCTAGAGCCAGGCTAGGGTAGGCCAGTTTAGAGCTAGGGCCCTGCTTGGGCTAGGGTCAGGATAGAGCCAGGCTAGGGCTAGGGCCAGGCTAGGGCCAGGCAAGGGCTAGGGCCAGGCTAGGGGCAGGCTAGGGCTAGGGCCAGGCTGGGGCTTGTGCCACGTTAGGGCCAGGCTGGGGCTAGGGCCAGGCTAGGGTTATGGGCAGGCTAGCGCTAGGCCAGTTTAGGGCTAGTGCCAGGCTAGGGTTAAGGCCAGGCTTGGGCTAGGCCAGGTTACAGCTAGGGCAAGGCTAGGGCTAGGGCCAGGGTAGGGCAAGGATCAGTCTAGGTCTAGGGCCAGGCTAGGGCTAGTGCCAGGCTGGTACTAGGCCAGGCTAGGGCTAGAGCCAGGCTAGGGTAGGCCAGTTTAGAGCTAGGGCCCTGCTGCTGCTAGGGTCAGGCTAGGGCCAGCCTAGGGCTAGTGTCAGGCTGGGGCCAGGCTAGGGCTGGGGTCAGGATAGGGCCAGGCTAGGGCTAGGGCCAGGCTAGGGACAGGGTAGGGCTAGGGCCAGGCTAGGGCTACGCCAGGCTAGGGCTAGGGCCAGGATAGGGTTCAGGCCAGGCTAGGGCTACGGCCAGGCTAGGGCCAGGATACAGCTGGGGCCAGGCTAGGGCTAGTGCCAGGCAGGTACTAGGCCAGGCTAGGGCTAGAGCCAGGCTAGGGTAGGCCAGTTTAGGGCTAGGGCTCTGCTGCTTCTAAGGTCAGGCTAGGGCCAGGCTAGGGCTAGGGTCAGGCTTGGGCCAGGCTAGGGCTAGGGTCAGGATAGGGCCAGGCTTGGGCTAGGGCCAGGCTAGGGCCAGGCTAGGGCTTTGGCCAGGCTAGACCAAGGGCCAGGCTAGGGCTGGGGCAATGCTACGGCTACGCCAGGCTAGGGCAAGGGCCAGGATAGGGTTAAGGCCAGGCTAGGACTAGGGCCAGGCTAGGGCCAGGCTAGGGCAAGGGCCAGGCTAGGGCCAGGCTAGGGCTAGGGCCAGGCTAGGGCCAGGCTAGGGCTAGGGCCAGGCAATGTCTCGGCGAGGCTAGGGCTAGGGCCATGCTATAGCTAGGGCCAGGCTATGTCTAGGCCAGGCTAGGGCTAAGGCCAGGCTAGGTCTAGGCCAGTCTAGGGCTAGGGACAGTCTAGGGCTAGGGCCAGGGGAGGGCAAGAGCCAGTCTAGGGCTAGGGCCAGGCTAGGGCTAGTGCCAGGCTACTGCTAGGCCAGGCTAGGGCTAGACCCAGGCTAGGGCCAGGCTAGGTCTAGGGCCGGGCTAGGGCCAGGCTAGGGCTACGCCAGGCTAGGGCTAGGGCCAGGCTAGGGCTAGGGCCACGCTAGGGCCAGGCTAGGGCTAGGGCCAGGCAAGGGCCAGGCTAGGGCTAGGGACAGGCTAGGGCCAGGCTAGGGCCAGGGGCAGGGTAGGGCCAGGCTAGGGCTAGGCCAGGCTAGGACGAGGGCCAAGCTAGGGCTAGGCCAGGCTAAGTCTAGGGTCACGCTAAGGCTAGGCTAGGGCTAGGCCAGGCTAGGGCTGGGATAGGGCCATGCCAACTAGGTCTAGGAGAGGGCTAGGCCAGACTAGGTCTAGACTAATGCTAGGCCAGGCTAGGGCTAGGCTAGGGCTAGGCAAGGCTAGGGCTAGGCTAGGGCTAACTAGGCTAGAGCTAGGCTAGGGCTAGGCCAGGATAGGTCTAGGCTAGGGCTAGGCCAGGCTAGGAATAGGCTAGGGCTAGGCCAGTCTAGGGCTAGGCCAGGCTAGGGCTAGTGCCAGGCTAGCGCTAGGGCCAGTCTACGGCCAGGCTAGGGCTATGGCCAGGCTACGGCCAGGCTAGGACTAGGGCCAGGCTAGGGCCAGGCTAGGGCTAGGACCAGGCTAGGGCTAGGCTAGGGCTAGGCCAGGCTAGGGCTAGGGTATGCCTATGCCAGGCTAAGGTTAGGTCGAGGCTAGGGGTAGGGCTAGGCTAGGGTAGGCCAGTTTAGGGCTAGAGCCAGGCTAGGGCTAGGGCCAGGCTAGGGCCAGGCTAGGGCTAGAGACAGGCTAGGGCCAGGCTAGCGCTAGGGACAGGCTAGGGCCCGGCTAGGGTTAGGGCCAGCCTAGGGCAAGGCTAGTGTTAGGGCCACGCTAGGGCCAGACTAAGGCTAGGTCCAGGCTAGGGCAAGGCTAGGGCTAGGGCCAGGCTAGGGCTAGGGCCAGGCTAGGGCTAGGCCAGGTTAGGGCTAGGGCCAGTCTAGGGCTAGATCCAGGGTAAGGTAAGGGCCAGTCTAGGGCTAGGGCCAGGATAGGGCTACTGCCAGGCTAGTGCTAGGCCAGGCTAGGGCTAGAGCCAGGCTAGGGTAGGCCAGTTTAGGTCTGGGGCCCTGCTAGTGCTAGGGTCAGTCAAGGGCCAGGCGAGGGCTAGGCTCGGGCTATGGCAAGGCTAGGGCTAGGGCCAGGCTAGGGCCAGGCTAGGGCTTCGGCCAGGCTAGGCCTAGGGCCAGGCTAGGGCTAGGGCCAGGCTAGGGCCAGGCTAGGGCTAGGGCCAGGCTAGGGTAGGCCATTTTAGGGCTAGGGCCCTGCTGGTGCTAGGGTCAGGCTAGGGTCCGGCTAGGGCTAGGGTCAGGCTAGGGCCAGGCTAGGGCTAGGGTCAGGCTAGTGCCAGGCTAGGGCTTCGGCCAGGCTATGCCTAGGGCCAGGCTAGGGCTAGGGCCAGGCTAGGGCTATGCCAGGCTAGGGATAGGGCCCGGATAGTGTTAAGGCCAGGTTAGGGCTAGGGCCAGGCTAGGGCCAGGCTAGGGTAGGGCCAGGCTAGGGCCAGGCTAGGGCTAGGGCCACGCTAGGGCCAGGCTAGGGCTAGGGCCAGGCTAGGGCCAGGCTAGGGCTACGGCCAGGCTAGGACGAGGGCCCGGCTAGGGCTAGGGACAGGCTAGGGCTAGGCCAGGCTAGGAAGAGGGCCAAGCTAGAGATAGGCCAGGCTAAGTCTAGGGTCAGGCTAGGGCTAGGCTAGGGCTAGGCCAGGCTAGGGCTGGGCTAGGGCCATGCCGACTAGGTCTAGGCTAGGGCTAGGCCAGACTAGGTCTAGGCTAGTGCTAGGCCAGGCTAGGGCTAGGCTAGGGCTAGGCAAGGCTAGGGCTAGGCTAGGTCTAACTAGGCTAGGGCTAGGCTTGGGCTAGGCCAGGATAGGGCTAGGCTAGGGCTAGGCCAGCCTCGGACTATGCTAGGGCTAGGCCAGTCTAGGGCTAGGCCAGGCTAGGGCTAGTGCCAGGCTAGCGCTAGGGCCAGACTACGGCCAGGCTAGGGCTAGGGCCAGGCTAGTGCCAGGCTAGGGCTAGGACCAGGCTAGGGCTAGGCTAGGGCTAGGCCAGGCTAGGGCTAGTGCCAGGCTAGCGCTAGGGCCAGATTACGGACAGGCTAGGGCTAGGGCCAGGCTATGGCTAGGGCCAGGCTATGTCTATGCCAGGCTAGGGCTAGGGCCAGGCTAGGTCTAGGCCAGGCTAGGGCTAGGGCCAGGCTAGCTCTAGGCTAGGGCAACCCCAGGCTAGGTCTAGGCTAGGGCTATCCGGCTAGGTCTGGGCTAGGGCTATACCAGGTTAGGTCTGGGCTAGGGCTAGGCCAGGCGAGGCCTAGGCTAGGGCTAGGCCAGGCTAGGGCTAGGCTAGGGCTAGGCCAGTCTAGGGCTAGGCTAGGGCTAGGCCACGCTAGGGCTAGGCTAGAGCTAGGCCAGTCTAGGGCTAGGCCAGTCTAGGGCTAGGGACAGTCTAGGGCTAGGGCCAGGGTAGGGCAAGAGCCAGTCTGGGGCTAGGGCCGGGCTAGGGCAAGTGCCAGGCTACTGCTAGGCCAGGCTAGGGCTAGACCCAGGCTAGGGCCAGGCTAGGTCTAGGGCCGGGCTAGGGCCAGGCTAGGGCTGGGGTTAGGCTATGGCTAGTGGCACGCTAGGGCCAGGCTAGGGCTAGGGCCAGGCTAGGGCCAGGCTAGGGCTAGGACCACGCTAGCGCCAGGCTAGGGCTACGGCCAGGCTAGTCCTAGGGCCAGGCTAGGGCTAGGGCCAGGATAGGGCTAGGCCAGGCTAGGACGAGGGCCAAGCTAGGGCTAGGCCAGTCTAAGTCTAGGGTCAGGCTAGGGCTAGGCTAGGGTTAGGCCAGGCTAGGGCTGGGCTAGGGCCATGCCGACTATGTCTAGGCTAGGGCTAGGCCAGACTAGGTCTAGGCTAGTGCTAGGCCAGGCTACGGCTAGGCTAGGGCTAGTCAAGTCTAGGGCTAGGCTAGGGCTAACTAGGCTAGGGCTAGGCTAGGCCTAGGCCAGTCTAGGGCTAGGCCAGGCTATGGCTAGTGCCAGGCTAGCGCTAGGGCCAGACTACGGCCAGGCTAGGGCTGGGGCCAGGCTAGGGCCAGACTAGGACTAGGGCCAGGCTAGGGCCAGGCCAGGGCTAGAGACAGGCTAGGGCCAAGCTAACGCTAGGGACAGGCTAGGGCCCGGCTAGGGTTAGGGCCAGCCTAGGGCAAGGCTAGTGTTAGGGCCACGCTAGGGCCAGACTAAGGCTAGGTCCAGGCTAGGGCAAGGCTAGGGCTAGGGCCAGGCTAGGGCTAGGGCCAGGCTAGGGCTAGGCCAGGTTAGGGCTAGGGCCAGTCTAGGGCTAGATCCAGGGTAAGGTAAGGGCCAGTCTAGGCCTAGGGCCAGGATAGGGCTACTGCCAGGCTAGTGCTAGGCCAGGCTAGGGCTAGAGCCAGGCTAGGGTAGGCCAGTTTAGAGCTAGGGCCCTGCTAGGGCTAGGGTCAGGATAGAGCCAGGCTAGGGCTAGGGCCAGGCTAGGGCCAGGCTAGGGCTAAGGCCAGGCTAGGGCCAGGCTAGGGCTAGGGCCAGGCTGGGGCTTGTGCCAGGTTAGTGCCAGGCTGGGGCAAGGGCCAGGCTAGGGTTATGGGCAGGCTAGCGCAAGGCCAGGTTAGGGCTAGTGCCAGGCTACGGTTAAGGCCAGGCTAGGGCTAGGCCAGGTTACAGCTAGGGCAAGGCTAGGGCTAGCGCCAGGGTAGGGCAAGGATCAGTCTAGGGCTAGGGCCAGGCTAGGGCTAGTGCCAGGCTGGTACTAGGCCAGGCTAGGGCTAGAGCCAGGCTAGGGTAGGCCAGTTTAGGGCTAGGGCCCTGCTGCTGCTAACTAGGCTAGAGCTAGGCTAGGGCTAGGCCAGGATAGGTCTAGGCTAGGGCTAGGCCAGGCTAGGAATAGGCTAGGGCTAGGCCAGTCTAGGGCTAGGCCAGGCTAGGGCTTCGGCCAGGCTAGGCCTAGGGCCAGGCTAGGGCTAGGGCCAGGCTAGGGCTACGCCAGGCTAGGGCTAGGGCCAGGATAGGGTTAAGGCCAGGCTAGGGCTAGGGCCAGGCTAGGGCCAGGCTAGGGCTAGGGCCAGGCTAGGGCCAGGCTAGGGCAAGTACCAGGCTGGTACTAGGCCACGCAAGGGCTAGAGCCAGGCTAGGGTAGGCCATTTTAGGGCTAGGGCCCTTCTGCTGCTTGGGTCAGGCTAGGGTCAGGCTAGGGCTAGGGTCTGGCTAGAGCCAGGCTAGGGATAGAGCCAGGCTAGGGCCAGGCTAGGGATAGGGCCAGGCTATGGCTAGGGCCAGGCTATGCCTAGGCCAGGCTAGAGATAGGGCCAGGCTAGGTCTAGGCCAGGCTAGGTCTAGGCTAGGGCTACCCCAGGCTACGTCTAGGCTAGGGCTATCCGGCTAGGTCTAGGCTAGGGCTATGCCAGGCTCGGTCTAGGATAGGGCTAGGTCAGGCTAGGTCTAGTCTAGGTCTAGGCCAGGCTAGGGCTAGGCTAGGGCAAGGCCAGTCTAGGGCTAGGCTAGGGCTAGGCCACGCTAGGGCTAGGCTAGGGCTAGGCCAGGCTAGGGCTAGGCCAGTCTAGGGCTAGGGACAGTCTAGGGCTAGGGCCAGGGTAGGGCAAGAGCCAGTCTAGGGCTAGGGTCAGGCTAGGGCCAGGCTAGGGCTGGGCTAGGGCTAGGCAATGCTAGGGCTAGGCTAGGTCTAACTAGGCTAGGGCTAGGCTTGGGCTAGGCCAGGATAGGGCTAGTCTAGGGCTAGGCCAGCCTCGGACTAGGCTAGGGCTAGGCCAGTCTAGGGCTAGGCCAGGCTAGGGCTAGTGCCAGGCTAGCGCTAGGGCCAGACTACGGCCAGGCTAGGGCTAGGGCCAGGCTAGGGCCAGGCTAGGACTAGGGCCAGGCTAGGGCCAGGCTAGGGCTAGGACCAGGCTAGGGCTAGGCTAGGGCTAGGCCAGGCTAGGGCTAGTGCCAGGCTAGCGCTAGGGCCAGACTACGGACAGGCTAGGGCTAGGGCCAGGCTATGGCTAGGGCCAGGCTATGTCTAGGCCTGGCTAGGGCTAGGGCCAGGCTAGGTCTAGGCCAGGCTAGGGCTAGGGCCAGGCTAGCTCTAGGCTAGGGCAACCCCAGGCTAGGTCTAGGCTAGGGCTATCCGGCTAGGTCTGGGCTAGGGCTATGCCAGGTTAGGTCTGGGCTAGGGTAGGCCAGGCGAGGTCTAGGCTAGGGCTAGGCCAGGCTAGGGCTAGGCTAGGGCTAGGCCAGTCTAGGGCAAGGCTAGGGCTAGGCAACGCTAGGGCTAGGCTAGAGCTAGGCCAGTCTAGGGCTAGGCCAGTCTAGGGCTAGGGACAGTCTAGGGCTAGGGCCAGGGTAGGGCAAGAGCCAGTCTGGGGCTAGGGCCAGGCTAGGGCAAGTGCCAGACTACTGCTAGGCCAGGCTAGGGCTAGACCCAGGCTAGGGCCAGGCTAGGTCTAGGGCCGGGCTAGGGCCAGGCTAGGGCTAGGGTCAGGCTATGGCTAGGGCCAGTCTAGGGCCAGGCTAGGCCTAGGGCCAGGCTAGGGCTAGTGGCACGCTAGGGCCAGGCTAGGGCTAGGGCCAGGCTAGGGCCAGGCTAGGGCTAGGACCACGCTAGGGCCAGGCTAGGGCTACGGCCAGGCTAGTCCTAGGGCCAGGCTAGGGCTAGGGCCAGGCTAGGGCTAGGCCAGGCTAGGACGAGGGCCAAGCTAGGGCTAGGCCAGTCTAAGTCTAGGGTCAGGCTAGGGCTAGGCTAGGGTTAGGCCAGGCGAGGGCTGGGCTAGGGCCAGGCCGACTATGTCTAGGCTAGGGCTAGGCCAGACTAGGTCTAGGCTAGTGCTAGGCCAGGCTACGGCTAGGCTAGGGCTAGTCAAGGCTAGGGCTAGGCTAGGGCTAACTAGGCTAGGGCTAGGCTAGGGCTAGGCCAGTCTAGGGCTAGGCCAGGCTACGGCTAGTGCCAGGCTAGCGCTAGGGCCAGACTACGGCCAGGCTAGGGCTAGGGCCAGGCTAGGGCCAGGCTAGGACTAGGGCCAGGCTAGGGCTAGGCCAGGCTAGGACTAGGCTAGGGCTAGGCCAGTCTAGGGCTAGGACAGGCTACGGCTAGTGCCAGGCTAGCGCTAGGGCCAGACTACGGCCAGTCTAGGGTTAGGGCCAGGCTAGGGCCAGGCTAGGACTAGGGCCAGGCTAGGGCCAGGCTAGGGCTGGGGCCAGGCTAGGGCTAGGCTAGGGCTAGGCCAGGCTAGGGCCAGGGTATGCCTATGCCAGGCTAAGGTTAGGTCGAGGCTAGGGCTAGGGCTAGGCTAGGGTAGGCCAGTTTAGGGCTAGAGCCAGGCTAGGGCTAGGGCCAGGCTAGGGCCAGGCCAGGGCTAGAGACAAGCTATGGCCAGGCTAGCGCTAGGGACAGGCTAGGGCCCGGCTAGGGTTAGGGCCAGCCTAGGGCAAGGCTAGTGTTAGGGCCACGCTAGGGCCAGACTAAGGCTAGGTCCAAGCTAGGGCAAGGCTAGGGCTAGGGCCAGGCTAGGGTTAGGGCCAGGCTAGGGCTAGGCCAGGTTAGGGCTAGGGCCAGTCTAGGGCTAGATCCAGGGTAAGGTAAGGGCCAGTCTAGGCTTAGGGCCAGGATAGGGCTACTGCCATGTTAGTGCTAGGCCAGGCTAGGGCTAGAGCCAGGCTAGGGTAGGCCAGTTTAGAGCTAGGGCCCTGCTAGGGCTAGGGTTAGGATAGAGCCAGGCTAGGGGTAGGGCCAGGCTAGGGCCAGGCTAGGGCTAAGGCCAGGCTAGGGCCAGGCTAGGGCTAGGGCCAGGCAATGTCTCGGCGAGTCTAGGGCTAGGGCCAGGCTATGGCTAGGGCCAGGCTATGTCTAGGCCAGCCTAGGGCTAGGGCCAGGCTAGGTCTAGGCCAGGCTAGGGCTAGGGCCAGGCTAGGTCTAGGCTAGGGCTACCCCATGCTAGGTCTAGGCAAGGGCTATCTGGCTAGGTCTAGGCTAGCGCTATGCCAGGATAGGACTTGGCTAGGGCTAGGCCAGGCTAGGTCTAGGCTAGGGCTAGGCCAGGCTAGAGCAAGGCTAGGGCTAGGCCAGGCTAGGGCTAGGCTAGGGCTAGGCCACGCTAGGGCTAGGCTAGGTCTAGGCCATGCTAGGGTTAGGCCAGTCTAGGGCTAGGGACAGTCTAGGGCTAGGGCCAGGGGAGGGCAAGAGCCAGTCTAGGGCTAGGGCCAGGCTAGGGCTAGTGCCAGGCTACTGCTAGGCCAGGCTAGGTCTAGGGCCACGCTAGGGCCAGGCTAGGGCTAGGGCCAGGCTAGGGCCAGGCAAGGGCCATGCTAGGGCTACAGCCAGGCTAGGGCCAGGCTAGGGCCAGGGCCAGGGTAGGGCCAGGCTAGGGCTAGGGCCACGCTAGGGCTAGGGCCACGCTAGGGCTAGAGCCAGGCTAGGGTAGGCCAGTTTAGAGCTAGGGCCCTGCTAGGGCTAGGATCAGGCTAGGGTCAGGCTAGGGCTAGGGTCTGGCTAGGGCCAGGCTAGGGATAGAGCCAGGCTAGGGCCAGGCTAGGGATAGGGCCAGGCTATGGCTAGGGCCAGGCTATGCCTAGGCCAGGCTAGAGATAGGGCCAGGCTAGGTCTAGGCCAGGCTAGGTCTAGGCTAGGGCTACCCCAGGCTACGTCTAGGCTAGGGCTATCCGGCTAGGTCTAGGCTAGGGCTATGCCAGGCTCGGTCTAGGATAGGGCTAGGTCAGGCTAGGTCTAGTCTAGGTCTAGGCCAGGCTAGGGCTAGGCTAGGGCAAGGCCAGTCTAGGGCTAGGCTAGGGCTAGGCCACGCTAGGGCTAGGCTAGGGCTAGGCCAGGCTAGGGCTAGGCCAGTCTAGGGCTAGGGACAGTCTAGGGCTAGGGCCAGGGTAGGGCAAGAGCCAGTCTAGGGCTAGGGTCAGGCTAGGGCCAGGCTAGGGCTGGGCTAGGGCTAGGCAATGCTAGGGCTAGGCTAGGTCTAACTAGGCTAGGGCTAGGCTTGGGCTAGGCCAGGATAGGGCTAGGCTAGGGCTAGGCCAGCCTTGGACTAGGCTAGGGCTAGGCCAGTCTAGGGCTAGGCCAGGCTAGGGCTAGTGCCAGGCTAGCGCTAGGGCCAGACTACGGCCAGGCTAGGGCTAGGGCCAGGCTAGGGCCAGGCTAGGACTAGGGCCAGGCTAGGGCCAGGCTAGGGCTAGGACCAGGCTAGGGCTAGGCTAGGGCTAGGCCAGGCTAGGGCTAGTGCCAGGCTAGCGCTAGGGCCAGACTACGGACAGGCTAGGGCTAGGGCCAGGCTATGGCTAGGGCCAGGCTATGTCTAGGCCTGGCTAGGGCTAGGGCCAGGCTAGGTCTAGGCCAGGCTAGGGCTAGGGCCAGGCTAGCTCTAGGCTAGGGCAACCCCAGGCTAGGTCTAGGCTAGGGCTATCCGGCTAGGTCTGGGCTAGGGCTATGCCAGGTTAGGTCCGGGCTAGGGCTAGGCCAGGCTAGGTCTAGGCTAGGGCTAGGCCAGGCTAGGGCTAGGCTAGGGCTAGGCCAGTCTAGGGCAAGGCTAGGGCTAGGCCACACTAGGGCTAGGCTAGAGCTAGGCCAGTCTAGGGCTAGGCCAGTCTAGGGCTAGGGACAGTCTAGGGCTAGGGCCAGGGTAGGGCAAGAGCCAGTCTGGGGCTAGGGCCAGGCTAGGGCAAGTGCCAGACTACTGCTAGGCCAGGCTAGGGCTAGACCCAGGCTAGGGCCAGGCTAGGTCTAGGGCCGGGCTAGGGCCAGGCTAGGGCTAGGGTCAGGCTATGGCTAGGGCCAGTCTAGGGCCAGGCTAGGCCTAGGGCCAGGCTAGGGCTAGTGGCACGCTAGGGCCAGGCTAGGGCTAGGGCCAGGCTAGGGCCAGGCTAGGGCTAGGACCACGCTAGGGCCAGGCTAGGGCTACGGCCAGGCTAGTCCTAGGGCCAGGCTAGGGCTAGGGCCAGGCTAGGGCTAGGCCAGGCTAGGACGAGGGCCAAGCTAGGGCTAGGCCAGTCTAAGTCTAGGGTCAGGCTAGGGCTAGGCTAGGGTTAGGCCAGGCGAGGGCTGGGCTAGGGCCAGGCCGACTATGTCTAGGCTAGGGCTAGGCCAGACTAGGTCTAGGCTAGTGCTAGGCCAGGCTACGGCTAGGCTAGGGCTAGTCAAGGCTAGGGCTAGGCTAGGGCTAACTAGGCTAGGGCTAGGCTAGGGCTAGGCCAGGCTACGGCTAGTGCCAGGCTAGCGCTAGGGCCAGACTACGGCCAGGCTAGGGCTAGGGCCAGGCTAGGGCCAGGCTAGGACTAGGGCCAGGCTAGGGCTAGGCCAGGCTAGGGCAAGTGCCAGGCTACTGCTAGGCCAGGCTAGGGCTAGACCCAGGCTAGGGCCAGGCTAGGTCTAGGGCCGGGCTAGGGCCAGGCTAGGGCTAGGGTCAGGCTATGGCTAGGGCCAGGCTAGGGACAGGCTAGGCCTAGGGCCAGGCTACGGCTAGTGGCACGCTAGGGCCAGGCTAGGGCTAGGGCCAGGCTAGGGTCAGGCTAGGGCTAGGGCCACACTAGGGCCAGGCTAGGGATACGGCCAGGCTAGTCCTACGGCCAGGCTAGTTCTAGGGCCAGGCGAGGGCTAGGGCCAGGCTAGGGCTAGGCCAAGCTAGGACGAGGGCCAAGCTAGGGCTAGGCCAGTCTAAGTCTAGGGTCAGGCTAGGGCTAGGCTAGGGCTAGGACAGGCTAGTGCTGGGCTAGGGCAAGGCCGACTATCTCTAGGCTAGGGCTAGGCCAGACTAGGTCTAGGCTAGTTCTAGGACAGGCTACGGCTAGGCTAGGGCTAGTCAAGGCTAGGGCTAGGCTAGGGCTAACTAGGCTAGGGCTAGTCTAGGGGTAGGCCAGGATAGGGCCAGGCTAGGGCTAGGCCAGGCTAGGACTAGGCTAGGGCTAGGCCAGTCTAGGGCTAGGCCAGGCTACGGCCAGTGCCAGGCTAGCGCTTGGGCCAGACTACGGCCAGGCTAGGGCTAGGGCCAGGCTAGGGCCAGGCTAGGATTAGGGCCAGGCTAGGGCCAGGCTAGGGCCCGGCTAGGGTTAGGGCCAGCCTAGGGCAAGGCTAGTGTTAGGGCCACGCTAGGGCCAGACTAAGGCTAGGTCCAGGCTAGGTCAAGGCTAGGGCTAGGGCCAGGCTAGGGCTAGGGCCATGCTAGGGCTAGGCCAGGTTAGGGCTAGGGCCACTCTAGGGCTAGATCCAGGGTAAGGTAAGGGCCAGTCTAGGGCTAGGGCCAGGATAGGGCTACTGCCAGGCTAGTGCTAGGCCAGGCTAGGGCTAGAGCCAGGCTAGGGTAGGCCAGTTTAGAGCTAGGGCCCTGCTAGGGCTAGGGTCAGGATAGAGCCAGGCTAGGGCTAGGGCCAGGCTAGGGTCAGGCAAGGGCTAGGGCCAGGCTAGGGCCAGGCTAGGGCTAGGGCCAGGCTGGGGCTTGTGCCACGTTAGGGCCAGGCTGGGGCTAGGGCCAGGCTAGGGTTATGGGCAGGCTAGCGCTAGGCCAGGTTAGGGCTAGTGCCACGCTAGGGTTAAGGCCAGGCTAGGGCTAGGCCAGGTTACAGCTAGGGCAAGGCTAGGGCTAGGGCCAGGGTAGGGCAAGGATCAGTCTAGGGCTAGGGCCAGGCTAGGGCTAGTGCCAGGCTGGTACTAGGCCAGGCTAGGGCTAGAGTCAGGCTAGGGTAGGCCAGTTTAGGGCTAGGGCCCTGCTGCTGCTGGGGTCAGGCTAGTGCCAGCCTGGGGCTAGGGTCAGGCTGGGGCCAGGCTAGGGCTAGGGTCAGGATAGGGCCAGGCTAGGGCTAGGGCTAGGCTAGGGACAGGGTAGGGCTAGGGCCAGGCTAGGCCTACGCCAGGCTAGGGCTAGGGCCAGGATAGGGTTCAGGCCAGGCTAGGGCTACGGCCAGGCTAGGGCCAGGCTAGGGCTAGGGCCAGGCTAGGGCTAGTGCCAGGCAGGTACTAGGCCAGGCTAGGGCTAGAGCCAGGCTAGGGTAGGCCAGTTTAGGGCTAGGGCTCTGTTGCTGCTAAGGTCAGGCTAGGGCCAGGCTAGGGCTAGGGTCAGGCTTGGGCCAGGCTAGGGCTAGGGTCAGGATAGGGCCAGGCTATGGCTAGGGCCAGGCTAGGGCCGGGCTAGGGCTTTGGCCAGGCTAGGTCTAGGCTAAGGCTACCCCATGCTAGGTCTAGGCAAGGGCTATCTGGCTAGGTCTAGGCTAGCGCTATGCCAGTCTAGGACTTGGCTAGGGCTAGGCCAGGCTAGGTCTAGGCTAGGGCTAGGCCAGGCTAGGACAAGGCTAGGGCTAGGCCAGGCTAGGGCTAGGCAAGGGCTAGGCCAGGCTAGGGCTAGGCTAGGGCTAGGCCATGCTAGGGTTAGGCCAGTCTAGGGCTAGGGACAGTCTAGGGCTAGGGCCAGGGGAGGGCAAGAGCCAGTCTAGGGCTAGGGCCAGGCTAGGGCTAGTGCCAGGCTACTGCTAGGCCAGGCTAGGTCTAGGGCCACGCTAGGGCCAGGCTAGGGCTAGGGCCAGGCTAGGGCCAGGCAAGGGCCATGCTAGGGCTACGGCCAGGCTAGGGCCAGGCTAGGGCCAGGGCCAGGGTAGGGCCAGGCTAGGGCTAGGGCCACGCTAGGGCTAGGGCCACGCTAGGGCTAGAGCCAGGCTAGGGTAGGCCAGTTTAGAGCTAGGGCCCTGCTAGGGCTAGGGTCAGGATAGAGTCAGGCTAGGGCTAGGGCCAGGCTAGGGTCAGGCAAGGGCTAGGGCCAGGCTAGGGCCAGGCTAGGGCTAGGGCCAGGCTGGGGCTTGTGCCACGTTAGGGCCAGGCTGGGGCTAGGGCCAGGCTAGGGTTATGGGCAGGCTAGCGCTAGGCCAGGTTAGGGCTAGTGCCAGGCTAGGGTTAAGGCCAGGCTAGGGCTAGGCCAGGTTACAGCTAGGGCAAGGCTAGGGCTAGGGCCAGGGTAGGGCAAGGATCAGTCTAGGGCTAGGGCCAGGCTAGTGCTAGTGCCAGGCTGGTACTAGGCCAGGCTAGGGCTAGAGTCAGGCTAGGGTAGGCCAGTTTAGGGCTAGGGCCCTGCTGCTGCTGGGGTCAGGCTAGTGCCAGCCTGGGGCTAGGGTCAGGCTGGGGCCAGGCTAGGGCTAGGGTCAGGATAGGGCCAGGCTAGGGCTAGGGCTAGGCTAGGGACAGGGTAGGGCTAGGGCCAGGCTAGGCCTACGCCAGGCTAGGGCTAGGGCCAGGATAGGGTTCAGGCCAGGCTAGGGCTACGGCCAGGCTAGGGCCAGGCTAGGGCTAGGGCCAGGCTAGGGCTAGTGCCAGGCAGGTACTAGGCCAGGCTAGGGCTAGAGCCAGGCTAGGGTAGGCCAGTTTAGGGCTAGGGCTCTGTTGCTGCTAAGGTCAGGCTAGGGCCAGGCTAGGGCTAGGGTCAGGCTTGGGCCAGGCTAGGGCTAGGTTCAGGATAGGGCCAGGCTATGGCTAGGGCCAGGCTAGGGCCGGGCTAGGGCTTTGGCCAGGCTAGGTCTAGGCTAAGGCTACCCCATGCTAGGTCTAGGCAAGGGCTATCTGGCTAGGTCTAGGCTAGCGCTATGCCAGTCTAGGACTTGGCTAGGGCTAGGCCAGGCTAGGTCTAGGCTAGGGCTAGGCCAGGCTAGGACAAGGCTAGGGCTAGGCCAGGCTAGGGCTAGGCAAGGGCTAGGCCAGGCTAGGGCTAGGCTAGGGCTAGGCCATGCTAGGGTTAGGCCAGTCTAGGGCTAGGGACAGTCTAGGGCTAGGGCCAGGGGAGGGCAAGAGCCAGTCTAGGGCTAGGGCCAGGCTAGGGCTAGTGCCAGGCTACTGCTAGGCCAGGCTAGGTCTAGGGCCACGCTAGGGCCAGGCTAGGGCTAGGGCCAGGCTAGGGCCAGGCAAGGGCCATGCTAGGGCTACGGCCAGGCTAGGGCCAGGCTAGGGCCAGGGCCAGGGTAGGGCCAGGCTAGGGCTATGGCCACGCTAGGGCTAGGGCCACGCTAGGGCTAGAGCCAGGCTAGGGTAGGCCAGTTTAGAGCTAGGGCCCTGCTAGGGCTAGGGTCAGGCTAGGGTCAGGCTAGGGCTAGGGTCTGGCTAGGGCCAGGCTAGGGATAGAGCCAGGCTAGGGCCAGGCTAGGGATAGGGCCAGGCTATGGCTAGGGCCAGGCTATGCCTAGGCCAGGCTAGAGATAGGGCCAGGCTAGGTCTAGGCCAGGCTAGGTCTAGGCTAGGGCTACCCCAGGCTACGTCTAGGCTAGGGCTATCCGGCTAGGTCTAGGCTAGGGCTATGCCAGGCTCGGTCTAGGATAGGGCTAGGTCAGGCTAGGTCTAGTCTAGGTCTAGGCCAGGCTAGGGCTAGGCTAGGGCAAGGCCAGTCTAGGGCTAGGCTAGGGCTAGGCCACGCTAGGGCTAGGCTAGGGCTAGGCCAGGCTAGGGCTAGGCCAGTCTAGGGCTAGGGACAGTCTAGGGCTAGGGCCAGGGTAGGGCAAGAGCCAGTCTAGGGCTAGGGTCAGGCTAGGGCCAGGCTAGGGCTGGGCTAGGGCTAGGCAATGCTAGGGCTAGGCTAGGTCTAACTAGGCTAGGGCTAGGCTTGGGCTAGGCCAGGATAGGGCTAGGCTAGGGCTAGGCCAGCCTTGGACTAGGCTAGGGCTAGGCCAGTCTAGGGCTAGGCCAGGCTAGGGCTAGTGCCAGGCTAGCGCTAGGGCCAGACTACGGCCAGGCTAGGGCTAGGGCCAGGCTAGGGCCAGGCTAGGACTAGGGCCAGGCTAGGGCCAGGCTAGGGCTAGGACCAGGCTAGGGCTAGGCTAGGGCTAGGCCAGGCTAGGGCTAGTGCCAGGCTAGCGCTAGGGCCAGACTACGGACAGGCTAGGGCTAGGGCCAGGCTATGGCTAGGGCCAGGCTATGTCTAGGCCTGGCTAGGGCTAGGGCCAGGCTAGGTCTAGGCCAGGCTAGGGCTAGGGCCAGGCTAGCTCTAGGCTAGGGCAACCCCAGGCTAGGTCTAGGCTAGGGCTATCCGGCTAGGTCTGGGCTAGGGCTATGCCAGGTTAGGTCCGGGCTAGGGCTAGGCCAGGCTAGGTCTAGGCTAGGGCTAGGCCAGGCTAGGGCTAGGCTAGGGCTAGGCCAGTCTAGGGCAAGGCTAGGGCTAGGCCACGCTAGGGCTAGGCTAGAGCTAGGCCAGTCTAGGGCTAGGCCAGTCTAGGGCTAGGGACAGTCTAGGGCTAGGGCCAGGGTAGGGCAAGAGCCAGTCTGGGGCTAGGGCCAGGCTAGGGCAAGTGCCAGACTACTGCTAGGCCAGGCTAGGGCTAGACCCAGGCTAGGGCCAGGCTAGGTCTAGGGCCGGGCTAGGGCCAGGCTAGGGCTAGGGTCAGGCTATGGCTAGGGCCAGTCTAGGGCCAGGCTAGGCCTAGGGCCAGGCTAGGGCTAGTGGCACGCTAGGGCCAGGCTAGGGCTAGGGCCAGGCTAGGGCCAGGCTAGGGCTAGGACCACGCTAGGGCCAGGCTAGGGCTACGGCCAGGCTAGTCCTAGGGCCAGGCTAGGGCTAGGGCCAGGCTAGGGCTAGGCCAGGCTAGGACGAGGGCCAAGCTAGGGCTAGGCCAGTCTAAGTCTAGGGTCAGGCTAGGGCTAGGCTAGGGTTAGGCCAGGCGAGGGCTGGGCTAGGGCCAGGCCGACTATGTCTAGGCTAGGGCTAGGCCAGACTAGGTCTAGGCTAGTGCTAGGCCAGGCTACGGCTAGGCTAGGGCTAGTCAAGGCTAGGGCTAGGCTAGGGCTAACTAGGCTAGGGCTAGGCTAGGGCTAGGCCAGGCTACGGCTAGTGCCAGGCTAGCGCTAGGGCCAGACTACGGCCAGGCTAGGGCTAGGGCCAGGCTAGGGCCAGGCTAGGACTAGGGCCAGGCTAGGGCTAGGCCAGGCTAGGACTAGGCTAGGGCTAGGCCAGTCTAGGGCTAGGACAGGCTACGGCCAGTGCCAGGCTAACGCTAGGGCCAGACTACGGCCAGGCTAGGGCTAGGGCCAGGCTAGGGCCAGGCTAGGACTAGGGCCATGCTAGGGCCAGGCTAGGGCTAGGGCCAGGCTAGGGCTAAGCTAGGGCTAGGCCAGGCTAGGGCCAGGGTATGCCAATGCCAGGCTAAGGTTAGGTCGAGGCTAGGGCTAGGGCTAGGCTAGGGTAGGCCAGTTTAGGGCTAGAGCCAGGCTAGGGCTAGGGCCAGGCTAGGGCCAGGCCAGGGCTAGAGACAGGCTACGGCCAGGCTAGCGCTAGGGACAGGCTAGGGCCCGGCTAGGGTTAAGGCCAGCCTAGGGCAAGGCTAGTGTTAGGGCCACGCTAGGGCCAGACTAAGGCTAGGTCCAGGCTAGGGCAAGGCTAGGGCTAGGGCCAGGCTAGGGCTAGGGCCAGGCTAGGGCTAGGCCAGGTTAGGGCTAGGGCCAGTCTAGGGCTAGATCCAGGGTAAGGTAAGGGCCAGTCTAGGCGTAGGGCCAGGATAGGGCTACTGCCAGGCTAGTGCTAGGCCAGGCTAGGGCTAGAGCCAGGCTAGGGTAGGCCAGTGTAGAGCTAGGGCCCTGCTAGGGCTAGGGTTAGGATAGAGCCAGGCTAGGGGTAGGGCCAGGCTAGGGCCAGGCTCGGGCTAAGGCCAGGCTAGGGCCAGGCTAGGGCTAGGGCCAGGCTGGGGCTTGTGCCAGGTTAGTGCCAGGCTGGGGCAAGGGCCAGGCTAGGGTTATGGGCAGGCTAGCGCTAGGCCAGGTTAGGGCTAGTGCCAGGCTAGGGTTAAGGCCAGGCTAGGGCTAGGCCAGGTTACAGCTAGGGCAAGGCTAGGGCTAGCGCCAGGGTAGGGCAAGGATCAGTCTAGGGCTAGGGCCAGGCTAGGGCTAGTGCCAGGCTGGTACTAGGCCAGGCTAGGGCTAGAGCCAGGCTAGGGTAGGCCAGTTTAGGGCTGGGGCCCTGCTGCTGCTAGGGTCAGGCTAGGGCCAGGCTAGGGCTAGGGTCAGGTTGGGGCCAGGCTAGGGCTAGGGTCAGGATAGGGCCAGGCTAGGACTAGGGCCAGGCTAGGGACAGGGTAGGGCTAGGGCCAGGCTAGGGCTACGCCAGGCTTGGGCTAGGGCCAGGATAGGGTTAAGGCCAGGCTAGGGCTACGGCCCGGCTAGGGCCAGGCTAGGGCTAGGGCCAGGCTAGGGCCAGGCTAGGGCTAGGGCCAGGCTAGGGCCAGGCTAGGGCTAGGGCCAGGCAATGTCTCGGTGAGTCTAGGGCTAGGGCCAGGCTATGGCTAGGGCCAGGCTATGTCTAGGCCAGCCTAGGGCTAGGGCCAGGCTAGGTCTAGGCCAGGCTAGGGCTAGGGCCAGGCTAGGTCTAGGCTAGGGCTACCCCATGCTAGGTCTAGGCAAGGGCTATCTGGCTAGGTCTAGGCTAGCGCTATGCCAGGATAGGACTTGGCTAGGGCTAGGCCAGGCTAGAGCAAGGCTAGGGCTAGGCCAGGCTAGGGCTAGGCTAGGGCTAGGCCACGCTAGGGCTAGGCTAGGTCTAGGCCATGCTAGGGTTAGGCCAGTCTAGGGCTAGGGACAGTCTAGGGCTAGGGCCAGGGTAGGGCAAGAGCCAGTCTAGGGCTAGGGCCAGGCTAGGGCTAGTGCCAGGCTACTGCTAGGCCACGCTAGGGCTAGACCCAGGCTAGGGCCAGGCTAGGTCTAGGGCCGGGCTAGGGCCAGGCTAGGGCTAGGGCCACGCTAGGGCCAGGCTAGGGCTAGGGCCAGGCTAGGGCCAGGCAAGGGCCACGCTAGGGCTACGGCCAGGCTAGGGCCACGCTAGGGCCAGGGTCAGCGTAGGGCCAGGCTAGGGCTAGGGCCAGGCTATGGCTAGGGCCAGGCTAGGGCTAGGCCAGGCTAGGACGAGGGCCAAGCTAGGACTAGGCCAGGCTAAGTCTAGGGTCAGGCTAAGGCTTGGCTAGGGCTAGGCCGGGCTAGGGCTGGGCTAGGGCCATGCCAACTAGGTCTAGGAGAGGGCTAGGCCAGACTAGGTCTAGACTAGTGCTAGGCCAGGCTAGGGCTAGTCTAGGGCTAGGCAAGACTAGGGCTAGGCTAGGGCTAACTAGGCTAGAGCTAGGCTAGGGCTAGTCCAGGATGGGTCTAGGCTAGGGCTAGGCCAGGCTAGGAATAGGCTAGGGCTAGGCCAGTCTAGGGCTAGGCCAGGCTAGGGCTAGTGCCAGGCTAGCACTAGGGCCAGACTACGGCCAGGCTAGGGCTATGGCCAGGCTAGGGCCAGGCTAGGACTAGGGCCAGGCTAGGGCTAGGACCAGGCTAGGGCTAGGCTAGGGCTAGGCCAGGCTAGGGCCAGGGTATGCCTATGCCAGGCTAAGGTTAGGTCGAGGCTAGGGGTAGGGCTAGGCTAGGGTAGGCCAGTTTAGGGCTAGAGCCAGGCTAGGGCTAGGGCCAGGCTAGGGTCAGGCTAGGGCTAGAGACAGGCTAGGGCCAGGCTAGCACTAGGGACAGGCTAGGGCCCGGCTAGGGTTAGGGCCAGCCTAGGGCAAGGCTAGTGTTAGGGCCACGCTAGGGCCAGACTAAGGCTAGGTCCAGGCTAGGGCAAGGCTAGGGCTAGGGCCAGGCTAGGGCTAGGCCAGGTTAGGGCTAGGGCGAGTCTAGGGCTACATCCAGGGTAAGGTAAGGGCCAGTCTATGGCTAGGGCCAGGATAGGGCTACTGCCAGGCTAGTGCTAGGCCAGGCTAGGGCTAGAGCCAGGCTAGGGTAGGCCAGTTTAGGTCTGGGGCCCTGCTAGGGCTAGGGTCAGTCTAGGGCCAGGCGAGGGCTAGGCTCCGGCTATGGCAAGGCTAGGCCTAGGGCCAGTCTAGGGCTAGGGCCAGGCTAGGGCTACGCCAGGCTAGGGCTAGGGCCAGGATAGGGTTAAGGCCAGGCTAGGGCTAGGGCCAGGCTAGGGCCAGCCTAGGGCTAGGGCCAGGCTAGGGCCAGGCAAGGGCAAGTGCCAGGCTGGTACTAGGCCAGGCAAGGGCTAGAGCCAGGCTAGGGTAGGCCATTTTAGGGCTAGGTCCCTGCTGGTGCTAGGGTCAGGCTAGGGTCAGGCTAGGGCTAGGGTCAGGCTAGGGCCAAGCTAGGTATAGGGCCAGGCTAGGGCCAGGCTAGGGATAGGGCCAGGCTATGGCTAGGGCCAGGCTATGCCTAGGCCAGGCTAGAGATAGGGCCAGGCTAGGTCTAGGCCAGGCTAGGTCTAGACTAGGGCTACCCCAGGCTAGGTCTAGGCTAGGGCTAGGCCACGCTAGGGCTAGGCTAGGGCTAGGCCAGTCTAGGGCTAGGGACAGTCTAGGGCTAGGGCCAGGGTAGGCCAAGAGCCAGTCTAGGGCTAGGGTCAAGCTAGGGCCAGGCTAGGGCTAGGGCCAGGTTAGGGCCAGGCTAGGGCTTCGGCCAGGCTATGCCTAGGGCCAGGCTACGGATAGGGCCAGGCTAGGGCTACGCCAGGCTAGGGCTAGGGCCAGGATAGTGTTAAGGCCAGGTTAGGGCTAGGGCCAGGCTAGGGCCAGGCTAGTGTAGGGCCAGGCTAGCTCTAGGCTAGGGCAACCCCAGGCTAGGTCTAGGCTAGGGCTATCCGGCAAGGTCTGGGCTAGGGCTATGCCAGGCTAGGTCTGGGCTAGGGCTAGGCCAGGCTAGGTCTAGGCTAGGGCTAGGCCAGGCTAGGGCTGGGCTAGGGCTAGGGAAGTCCAGGGCTAGGCTAGGGCTAGGCCACGCTAGGGCTAGGCTAGAGCTAGGCCAGTCTAGGGCTAGACCAGTCTAGGGCTAGGGACAGCCTAGGGGTAGGGCCAGGGTAGGGCAAGAGCCAGTCTGGGGCTAGGGCCAGGCTAGGGCAAGTGCCAGGCTACTGCTAGGCCAGGCTAGGGCTAGACCCAGGCTAGGGCCAGGCTAGGTCTAAGGCCGGGCTAGGGCCAGGCTAGGGCTGTGGTCAGGCTATGGCTAGGGCCAGGCTAGGGACAGGCTAGGCCTAGGGCCAGGCTACGGCTAGTGACACGCTAGGGCCAGGCTAGGGCTAGGTCCACGCTAGGGCCAGGCTAGGGATACGGCCAGGCTAGTCCTACGGCCAGGCTAGTCCTAGGGCCAGGCGAGGGCTAGGGCCAGGCTAGGGCTAGGCCAAGCTAGGACGAGGGCCAAGCTAGGGCTAGGTCAGTCTAAGTCTAGGGTCAGGCTAGGGCTAGGCTAGGGCTAGGCCAGGCTAGTGCTGGGCTAGGGCCAGGCCGACTATGTCTAGGCTAGGGCTAGGCCAGACTAGGTCTAGGCTAGTTCTAGGACAGGCTACGGCTAGGCTAGGGCTAGTCAAGGCTAGGGCTAGGCTAGGGCTAACTAGGCTAGGGCTAGTCTAGGGGTAGGCCAGGATAGGGCCAGCCTAGGGCTAGGCCAGGCTAGGACTAGGCTAGGGCTAGGCCAGTCTAGGGCTAGGCCAGGCTACGGCCAGTGCCAGGCTAGCGCTTGGGCCAGACTACGGCCAGGCTAGGGCTAGGGCCAGGCTAGGGCCAGGCTAGGATTAGGGCCAGGCTAGGGCCAGGCTAGGGCCCGGCTAGGGTTAGGGCCAGCCTAGGGCAAGGCTAGTGTTAGGGCCACGCTAGGGCCAGACTAAGGCTAGGTCCAGGCTAGGTCAAGGCTAGGGCTAGGGCCAGGCTAGGGCTAGGGCCATGCTAGGGCTAGGCCAGGTTAGGGCTAGGGCCACTCTAGGGCTAGATCCAGGGTAAGGTAAGGGCCAGTCTAGGGCTAGGGCCAGGATAGGGCTACTGCCAGGCTAGTGCTAGGCCAGGCTAGGGCTAGAGCCAGGCTAGGGTAGGCCAGTTTAGAGCTAGGGCCCTGCTAGGGCTAGGGTCAGGATAGAGCCAGTCTAGGGCTAGGGCCAGGCTAGGGCCAGGCAAGGGCTAGGGCCAGGCTAGGGCCAGGCTAGGGCTAGGGCCAGGCTGGGGCTTGTGCCACGTTAGGGCCAGGCTGGGGCTAGGGCCAGGCTAGGGTTATGGGCAGGCTAGCGCTAGGCCAGGTTAGGGCTAGTGCCAGGCTAGGGTTAAGGCCAGGCTAGGGCTAGGCCAGGTTACAGCTAGGGCAAGGCTAGGGCTAGGGCCAGGGTAGGGCAAGGATCAGTCTAGGGCTAGGGCCAGGCTAGGGCTAGTGCCAGGCTGGTACTAGGCCAGGCTAGGGCTAGAGTCAGGCTAGGGTAGGCCAGTTTAGGGCTAGGGCCCTGCTGCTGCTAGGGTCAGGCTAGTGCCAGCCTGGGGCTAGGGTCAGGCTGGGGCCAGGCTAGGGCTAGGGTCAGGATAGGGCCAGGCTAGGGCTAGGGCTAGGCTAGGGACAGGGTAGGGCTAGGGCCAGGCTAGGGCTACGCCAGGCTAGGGCTAGGGCCAGGATAGGGTTCAGGCCAGGCTAGGGCTAGGGCTCTGCTGCTGCTAACGTCAGGCTAGGGCCAGGCTAGGGCTAGGGTCAGGCTTGGGCCAGGCTAGGGCTAGGGTCAGGATAGGGCCAGGCTAGGGCTAGGGCCAGGCTAGGGCCGGGCTAGGGCTTTGGCCAGGCGAGACCAAGGGCCAGGCTAGGGCTGGGGCAATGCTACGGCTACGCCAGGCTAGGGCAAGGGCCAGGATAGGGTTAACGCCAGGCTAGGACTAGGGCCAGGCTAGGGCCAGGCTAGGGCAAGGGGCAGGCTAGGGCCAGGCTAGGGCTAGGGCCAGGCTAGGGCCAGGCTAGGGCTAGGGCCAGGCAATGTCTCAGCGAGGCTAGGGCTAGGGCCAGGCTATGGCTAGGGCCAGGCTATGTCTAGGCCAGGCTAGGGCTAGGGCCAGGCTAGGTCTAGGCCAGGCTAGGGCTAGGGCCAGGCTAGTTCTAGGCTAGGGCTACCGCATGCTAGGTCTAGGCAAGGGCTATCTGGCTAGGTCTAGGCTAGTGCTATGCCAGTCTAGGACTTGGCTAGGGCTAGGCCAGGCTAGGTCTAGGCTAGGGCTAGGCCAGGCTAGGACAAGGCTAGGGCTAGGCCAGGCTAGGGCTCGGCAAGGGCTAGGCCAGGCTAGGGCTAGGCTAGGGCTAGGCCATGCTAGGGTTAGGCCAGTCTAGGGCTAGGGACAGTCTAGGGCTAGGGCCAGGGGAGGGCAAGAGCCAGTCTAGGGCTAGGGCCAGGCTAGGGCTAGTGCCAGGCTACTGCTAGGCCAGGCTAGGTCTAGGGCCACGCTAGCGCCAGGCTATGGCTAGGGTCAGGCTAGGGCCAGGCAAGGGCCACGCTAGGGCTACGGCCAGGCTAGGGCCACGCTAGGGCCAGGGCCAGGGTAGGGCCAGGCTAGGGCTAGGGCCACGCTAGGGCTAGGGCCAGGCTAGGGCTAGGCCAGGCTAGGACGAGGGCCAAGCTAGGGCTAGGCCAGGCTAAGTCTAGGGTCAGGCTAAGGCTAGGCTAGGGCTAGGCAAGGCTAGGGCTGGGCTAGGGCCATGCCAACTAGGTCTAGGAGAGGGCTAGGCCAGACTAGGTCTAGACTAGTGCTAGGCCAGGCTAGGGCTAGGCTAGGGCTAGGAAAGACTAGGGCTAGGCTAGGGCAAACTAGGCTAGAGCTAGGCTAGGGCTAGGCCAGGATAGGGCTAGGCTAGGGCTAGGCCAGGCTAGGGCTAGGGTATGCCTATGCCAGGCTAAGGTTAGGTCGAGGCTAGGGGTAGGGCTAGGCTAGGGTAGGCCAGTTTAGGGCTAGAGTCAGGCTAGGGCTAGGGCCAGGCTAGGGCCAGGCTAGGGCTAGAGACAGGCTAGGGCCAGGCTAGCGCTAGGGACAGGCTAGGGCTAGGCCAAGTTAGGGCTAGGGCCAGTCTAGGGCTAGATCCAGGGTAAGGTAAGGGCCAGTCTAGGGCTAGGGCCAGGATAGGGCTACTGCCAGGCTAGTGCTAGGCCAGGCTAGAGCTAGAGCCAGGCTAGGGTAAGCCAGTTTAGGTCTGGGGCCCTGCTAGGGCTAGGGTCAGTCTAGGGCCAGGCGAGGGCTAGGCTCCGGCTATGGCAAGGCTAGGGCTAGGGCCAGGCGAGGGCCAGGCTAGGGCTTCGGCCAGGCTAGGCCTAGGGCCAGGCTAGGGCTAGGGCCAGGCTAGGGCTGGGCCAGGCTAGGGCTAGGGCCAGGATACGGTTAAGGCCAGGCTAGGGCTAGGGCCAGGCTAGGGCCAGGCTAGGGCTAGGGCCAGGCTAGGGTAGGCCATTTTAGGGCTAGGGCCCTGCTGGTGCTAAGGTCAGGCTAGGGTCAGGCTAGGGCTAGGGTCAGGCTAGGGCCAGGCTAGGGATAGATCCAGGCTAGGGCCAGGCTAGGGATAGGGCCAGGCTATGGCTAGGGCCAGGCTGTGCCTAGGCCAGGCTAGAGATAGGGCCAGGCTAGGTCTAGGCCAGGCTAGGTCTAGGCTTGGGCTACCCCAGGCTACGTCTAGGCTAGGGCTATCCGGCTAGGTCTAGGCTAGGGCTATGCCAGGCTCGGTCTAGGATAGGGCTAGGTCAGGCTAGGTCTAGTCTAGGTCTAGGCCAGGCTAGGGCTAGGCTAGGGCAAGGCCAGTCTAGGGCTAGGCTAGGGCTAGGCCACGCTAGGGCTAGGCTAGGGCTAGGCCTGGCTAGGGCTAGGCCAGTCTAGGGCTAGGGACAGTCTAGGGCTAGGGCCAGGGTAGGGCAAGAGCCAGTCTAGGGCTAGGGTCAGGCTAGGGCCAGGCTAGGGCTGGGCTAGGGCTAGGCAAGGCTAGGGCTAGGCTAGGTCTAACTAGGCTAGGGCTAGGCTTGGGCTAGGCCAGGATAGGGCTAGGCTAGGGCTAGGCCAGCCTCGGACTAGGCTAGGGCTTGGCCAGTCTAGGGCTAGGCCAGGCTAGGGCTAGTGCCAGGCTAGCGCTAGGGCCAGACTACGGCCAGGCTAGGGCTAGGGCCAGGCTAGGGCCAGGCTAGGACTAGGGCCAGGCTAGGGCCAGGCTAGGGCTAGGACCAGGCTAGGGCTAGGCTAGGGCTAGGCCAGGCTAGGGCTAGTGCCAGGCTAGCGCTAGGGCCAGACTACGGACAGGCTAGGGCTTGGGCCAGGCTATGGCTAGGGCCAGGCTATGTCTAGGCCTGGCTAGGGCTAGGGCCAGGCTAGGTCTAGGCCAGGCTAGGGCTAGGGCCAGGCTAGCTCTAGGCTAGGGCAACCCCAGGCTAGGTCTAGGCTAGGGCTATCCGGCTAGGACTGGGCTAGGGCTATGCCAGGTTAGGTCTGGGCTAGGGCTAGGCCAGGCTAGGTCTAGGCTAGGGCTAGGCCAGGCTAGGGCTAGGCTAGGGCTAGGCCAGTCTAGGGCAAGGCTAGGGGTAGGCCACGCTAGGGCTAGGCTAGAGCTAGGCCAGTCTAGGGCTAGGCCAGTCTAGGGCTAGGGACAGTCTAGGGCTAGGGCCAGGGTAGGGCAAGAGCCAGTCTAGGGCTAAGGCCAGGCTAGGGCAAGTGCCAGACTACTGCTAGGCCAGGCTAGGGCTAGACCCAGGCTAGGGCCAGGCTAGGTCTAGGGCCGGGCTAGGGCCAGGCTAGGGCTAGGGTCAGGCTATGGCCAGTGCCAGTCTAGGGCCAGGCTAGGCCTAGGGCCAGGCTAGGGCTAGTGGCACGCTAGGGCCAGGCTAGGGCTAGGGCCAGGCTAGGGCCAGGCTAGGGCTAGGACCACGCTAGGGCCAGGCTAGGGCTACGGCCAGGCTAGTCTTAGGGCCAGGCTAGGGCTAGGGCCAGGCTAGGGCTAGGCCAGGCTAGGACGAGGGCCAAGCTAGGGCTAGGCCAGTCTAAGTCTAGGGTCAGGCTAGGGCTAGGCTAGGGTTCGGCCAGGCGAGGGCTGGGCTAGGGCCAGGCCGACTATGTCTAGGCTAGGGCTAGGCCAGACTAGGTCTAGGCTAGTGCTAGGCCAGGCTACGGCTAGGCTAGGGCTAGTCAAGGCTAGGGCTAGGCTAGGGCTAACTAGGCTAGGGCTAGGCTAGGGCTAGGCCAGTCTAGGGCTAGGCCAGGCTACGGCTAGTGCCAGGCTAGCGCTAGGGCCAGACTATGGCCAGGCTAGGGCTAGGGCCAGGCTAGGGCCAGGCTAGGACTAGGGCCAGGCTAGGGCTAGGCCAGGCTAGGACTAGGCTAGGGCTAGGCCAGTCTAGGGCTAGGCCAGGCTACGGCTAGTGCCAGGCTAGTGCTAGGGCCAGACTACGGCCAGGCTAGGGCTAGGGCCAGGATAGGGCCAGGCTAGGACTAGGGCCAGGCTAGGGCTAGGGCCAGGCTAGGGCCAGGCCAGGGTTAGAGACAGGCTAGGGCCAGGCTAGCGCTAGGGACAGGCTAGGGCCCGGCTAGGGTTAGGGCCAGCCTAGGGCAAGGCTAGTGTTAGGGCCACGCTAGGGCCAGACTAAGGCTACGTCCAGGCTAGGTCAAGGCTAGGGCTAGGGCCAGGCTAGGGCTAGGGCCATGCTAGGGCTAGGCCAGGTTAGGGCTAGGGCCACTCTGGGGCTAGATCCAGGGTAAGGTAAGGGCCAGTCTAGGGCTAGGGCCAGGATAGGGCTACTGCCAGGCTAGTGCTAGGCCAGGCTAGGGCTAGAGCCAGGCTAGGGTAGGCCAGTTTAGAGCTAGGGCCCTGCTAGGGCTAGGGTCAGGATAGAGCCAGGCTAGGGCTAGGGCCAGGCTAGGGCCAGGCAAGGGCTAGGGCCAGGCTAGGGCCAGGCTAGGGCTAGGGCCAGGCTGGGGCTTGTGCCACGTTAGGGCCAGGCTGGGGCTAGGGCCAGGCTAGGGTTATGGGCAGGCTAGCGCTAGGCCAGGTTAGGGCTAGTGCCAGGCTAGGGTTAAGGCCAGGCTAGGGCTAGGCCAGGTTACAGCTAGGGCAAGGCTAGGGCTAGGGCCAGGGTAGGGCAAGGATCAGTCTAGGGCTAGGGCCAGGCTAGGGCTAGTGCCAGGCTGGTACTAGGCCAGGCTAGGGCTAGAGTCAGGCTAGGGTAGGCCAGTTTAGGGCTAGGGCCCTGCTGCTGCTAGGGTCAGGCTAGTGCCAGCCTGGGGCTAGGGTCAGGCTGGGGCCAGGCTAGGGCTAGGGTCAGGATAGGGCCAGGCTAGGGCTAGGGCTAGGCTACGGACAGGGTAGGGCTAGGGCCAGGCTAGGGCTACGCCAGGCTAGGGGTAGGGCCAGGATAGGGTTCAGGCCAGGCTAGGGCTACGGCCAGGCTAGGGCCAGGCTAGGGCTAGGGCCAGGCTAGGGCTAGTGCCAGGCAGGTACTAGGCCAGGCTAGGGCTAGAGCCAGGCTAGGGTAGGCCAGTTTAGGGCTAGGGCTCTGCTGCTGCTAAGGTCAGGCTAGGGCCAGGCTAGGGCTAGGGTCAGGCTTGGGCCAGGCTAGGGCTAGGGTCAGGATAGGGCCAGGCTAGGGCTAGGGCCAGGCTAGGGCCGGGCTAGGGCTTTGGCCAGGCTAGACCAAGGGCCAGGCTAGGGCTGGGGCAATGCTACGGCTACGCCAGGCTAGGGCAAGGGCCAGGATAGGGTTAAGGCCAGGCTAGGACTAGGGCCAGGCTAGGGCCAGGCTAGGGCAAGGGGCAGGCTAGGGCCAGGCTAGGGCTAGGGCCAGGCTAGGGCCAGGCTAGGGCTAGGGCCAGGCAATGTCTCAGCGAGGCTAGGGCTAGGGCCAGGCTATGGGTAGGGCCAGGCTATGTCTAGGCCAGGCTAGGGCTAGGGCCAGGCGAGGTCTAGGCCAGGCTAGGGCTAGGGCCAGGCTAGGTCTAGGCTAGGGCTACCCCATGCTAGGTCTAGGCAAGGGCTATCTGGCTAGGTCTAGGCTAGCGCTATGCCAGTCTAGGACTTCGCTAGGGCTAGGCCAGGCTAGGTCTAGGCTAGGGCTAGGCCAGGCTAGGACAAGGCTAGGGCTAGGCCAGGCTAGGGCTAGGCAAGGGCTAGGCCAGGCTAGGGCTAGGCTAGGGCTAGGCCATGCTAGGGTTAGGCCAGTCTAGGGCTAGGGACAGTCTAGGGCTAGGGCCAGGGGAGGGCAAGAGCCAGTCTAGGGCTAGGGCCAGGCTAGGGCTAGTGCCAGGCTACTGCTAGGCCAGGCTAGGTCTAGGGCCACGCTAGGGCCAGGCTAGGGCTAGGGCCAGGCTAGGGCCAGGCAAGGGCCACGCTAGGGCTACGGCCAGGCTAGGGCCAGGCTAGGGCCAGGGCCAGGGTAGGGCCAGGCTAGGGCTAGGGCCACGCTAGGGCTAGGGCCAGGCTAGGGCTAGGCCAGGCTAGGACGAGGGCCAAGCTAGGGCTAGGCCAGGCTAAGTCTAGGGTCAGGCTAAGGCTAGGCTAGGGCTAGGCAAGGCTAGGGCTGGGCTAGGGCCATGCCAACTAGGTCTAGGAGAGGGCTAGGCCAGACTAGGTCTAGACTAGTGCTAGGCCAGGCTAGGGCTAGGCTAGGGCTAGGCAAGACTAGGGCTAGGCTAGGGCTAACTAGGCTAGAGCTAGGCTAGGGCTAGGCCAGGATAGGGCTAGGCTAGGGCTAGGCCAGGCTAGGGCTAGGGTATGCCTATGCCAGGCTAAGGTTAGGTCGAGGCTAGGGGTAGGGCTAGGCTAGGGTAGGCCAGTTTAGGGCTAGAGTCAGGCTAGGGCTAGGGCCAGGCTAGGGCCAGGCTAGGGCTAGAGACAGGCTAGGGCCAGGCTAGCGCTAGGGACAGGCTAGGGCCCGGCTATGGTTAGGGCCAGCCTAGGGCAAGGCTAGTGTTAGGGCCACGCTAGGGCCAGACAAAGGCTAGGTCCAGGCTAGGGCAAGGCTAGGGCTAGGGCCAGGCTAGGGCTAGGGCCAGGCTAGGGCTAGGCCAGGTTAGGGCTAGGGCCAGTCTAGGGCTAGATCCAGGGTAAGGTAAGGGCCAGTCTAGGGCTAGGGCCAGGATAGGGCTACTGCCAGGCTAGTGCTAGGCCAGGCTAGAGCTAGAGCCAGGCTAGGGTAAGCCAGTTTAGGTCTGGGGCCCTGCTAGGGCTAGGGTCAGTCTAGGGCCAGGCGAGGGCTAGGCTCCGGCTATGGCAAGGCTAGGGCTAGGGCCAGGCGAGGGCCAGGCTAGGGCTTCGGCCAGGCTAGGCCTAGGGCCAGGCTAGGGCTAGGGCCAGGCTAGGGCTACGCCAGGCTAGGGCTAGGGCCAGGATACGGTTAAGGCCAGGCTAGGGCTAGGGCCAGGCTAGGGTAGGCCATTTTAGGGCTAGGGCCCTGCTGGTGCTAGGGTCAGGCTAGGGTCAGGCTAGGGCTAGGGTCAGGCTAGGGCCAGGCTAGGGATAGAGCCAGGCTAGGGCCAGGCTAGGGATAGGGCCAGGCTATGGCTAGGGCCAGGCTATGCCTAGGCCAGGCTAGAGATAGGGCCAGGCTAGGTCTAGGCCAGGCTAGGTCTAGGCTAGGGCTACCCCAGGCTACGTCTAGGCTAGGGCTATCCGGCTAGGTCTAGGCTAGGGCTATGCCAGGCTCGGTCTAGGATAGGGCTAGGTCAGGCTAGGCCTAGTCTAGGTCTAGGCCAGGCTAGGGCTAGGCTAGGGCAAGGCCAGTCTAGGGCTAGGCTAGGGCTAGGCCACGCTATGGCTAGGCTAGGGCTAGGCCTGGCTAGGGCTAGGCCAGTCTAGGGCTAGGGACAGTCTAGGGCTAGGGCCAGGGTAGGGCAAGAGGCAGTCTAGGGCTAGGGTCAGGCTAGGGCCAGGCTAGGGCTGGGCTAGGGCTAGGCAAGGCTAGGGCTAGGCTAGGTCTAACTAGGCTAGGGCTAGGTTTGGGCTAGGCCAGGATAGGGCTAGGCTAGGGCTAGGCCAGCCTCGGACTAGGCTAGGGCTAGGCCAGTCTAGGGCTAGGCCAGGCTAGGGCTAGTGCCAGGCTAGCGCTAGGGCCAGACTATGGCCAGGCTAGGGCTAGGGCCAGGCTAGGGCCAGGCTAGGAGTAGGGCCAGGCTAGGGCCAGGCTAGGGCTAGGACCAGGCTAGGGCTAGGCTAGGGCTAGGCCAGGCTAGGGCTAGTGCCAGGCTAGCGCTAGGGCCAGACTACGGAGAGGCTAGGGCTTGGGCCAGGCTATGGCTAGGGCCAGGCTATGTCTAGGCCTGGCTAGGGCTAGGGCCAGGCTAGGTCTAGGCCAGGCTAGGGCTAGGGCCAGGCTAGCTCTAGGCTAGGGCAACCCCAGGCTAGGTCTAGGCTAGGGCTATCCGGCTAGGTCTGGGCTAGGGCTATGCCAGGTTAGGTCTGGGCTAGGGCTAGGCCAGGCTAGGTCTAGGCTAGGGCTAGGCCAGGCTAGGGCTAGGCTAGGGCTAGGCCAGTCTAGGGCAAGGCTAGGGCTAGGCCACGCTAGGGCTAGGCTAGAGCTAGGCCAGTCTAGGGCTAGGCCAGTCTAGGGCTAGGGACAGTCTAGGGCTAGGGCCAGGGTAGGGCAAGAGCCAGTCTGGGGCTAGGGCCAGGCTAGGGCAAGTGCCAGACTACTGCTAGGCCAGGCTAGGGCTAGACCCAGGCTAGGGCCAGGCTAGGTCTAGGGCCGGGCTAGGGCCAGGCTAGGGCCTGGGTCAGGCTATGGCTAGGGCCAGTCTAGGGCCAGGCTAGGCCTAGGGCCAGGCTAGGGCTAGTGGCACGCTAGGGCCAGGCTAGGGCTAGGGCCAGGCTAGGGCCAGGCTAGGGCTAGGACCACGCTAGGGCCAGGCTAGGGCTACGGCCAGGCTAGTCCTAGGGCCAGGCTAGGGCTAGGGCCAGGCTAGGGCTAGGCCAGGCTAGGACGAGGGCCAAGCTAGGGCTAGGCCAGTCTAAGTCTAGGGTCAGGCTAGGGCTAGGCTAGGGTTAGGCCAGGCGAGGGCTGGGCTAGGGCCAGGCCGACTATGTCTAGGCTAGGGCTAGGCCAGACTAGGTCTAGGCTAGTGCTAGGCCAGGCTACGGCTAGGCTAGGGCTAGTCAAGGCTAGGGCTAGGCTAGGGCTAACTAGGCTAGGGCTAGGCTAGGGCTAGGCCAGTCTAGGGCTAGGCCAGGCTACGGCTAGTGCCAGGCTAGCGCTAGGGCCAGACTACGGCCAGGCTAGGGCTAGGGCCAGGCTAGGGCCAGGCTAGGACTAGGGCCAGGCTAGGGCTAGGCCAGGCAAGGACTAGGCTAGGGCTAGGCCAGTCTAGGGCTAGGCCAGGCTACGGCTAGTGCCAGGCTAGCGCTAGGGCCAGACTACGGCCAGGCTAGGGCTAGGGTCAGGCTAGGGTCAGGCTAGGACTAGGGCCAGGCTAGGGCTAGGGCCAGGCTAGGGCCAGGCCAGGGCTAGAGACAGGCTAGGGCCAGGCTAGCGCTAGGGACAGGCTAGGGCCCGGCTAGGGTTAGGGCCAGCCTAGGGCAAGGCTAGTGTTAGGGCCACGCTAGGGCCAGACTAAGGCTAGGTCCAGGCTAGGGCAAAGCTAGGGCTAGGGCCAGGCTAGGGCTAGGTCCAGGCTAGGGCAAAGCTAGGGCTAGGGCCAGGCTAGGGCTAGGGCCAGGCTAGGGCTAGGCCAGGTTAGGGCTAGGGCTAGTCTAGGGCTAGATCCAGGGTAAGGTAAGGGCCAGTCTAGGCGTAGGGCCAGGATAGGGCTACTGCCAGGCTAGTGCTAGGCCAGGCTAGGGCTAGAGCCAGGCTAGGGTAGGCCAGTGTAGAGCTAGGGCCCTGCTAGGGCTAGGGTTAGGATAGAGCCAGGCTAGGGGTAGGGCCAGGCTAGGGCCAGGCTCGGGCTAAGGCCAGGCTAGGGCCAGGCTAGGGCTAGGGCCAGGCTGGGGCTTGTGCCAGGTTAGTGCCAGGCTGGGGCAAGGGCCAGGCTAGGGTTATGGGCAGGCTAGCGCTAGGCCAGGTTAGGGCTAGTGCCAGGCTACGGTTAAGGCCAGGCTAGGGCTAGGCCAGGTTACAGCTAGGGCAAGGCTAGGGCTAGCGCCAGGGTAGGGCAAGGATCAGTCTAGGGCTAGGGCCAGGCTAGGGCTAGTGCCAGGCTGGTACTAGGCCAGGCTAGGGCTAGAGCCAGGCTAGGGTAGGCCAGTTTAGGGCTGGGGCCCTGCTGCTGCTAGGGTCAGGCTAGGGCCAGGCTAGGGCTAGGGTCAGGTTGGGGCCAGGCTAGGGCTAGGGTCAGGATAGGGCCAGGCTAGGACTAGGGCCAGGCTAGGGACAGGGTAGGGCTAGGGCCAGGCTAGGGCTACGCCAGGCTTGGGCTAGGGCCAGGATAGGGTTAAGGCCAGGCTAGGGCTACGGCCCGGCTAGGGCCAGGCTAGGGCTAGGGCCAGGCTAGGGCCAGGCTAGGGCTAGGGCCAGGCTAGGGCCAGGCTAGGGCTAGGGCCAGGCAATGTCTCGGTGAGTCTAGGGCTAGGGCCAGGCTATGGCTAGGGCCAGGCTATGTCTAGGCCAGCCTAGGGCTAGGGCCAGGCTAGGTCTAGGCCAGGCTAGGGCTAGGGCCAGGCTAGGTCTAGGCTAGGGCTACCCCATGCTAGGTCTAGGCAAGGGCTATCTGGCTAGGTCTAGGCTAGCGCTATGCCAGGATAGGACTTGGCTAGGGCTAGGCCAGGCTAGAGCAAGGCTAGGGCTAGGCCAGGCTAGGGCTAGGCTAGGGCTAGGCCACGCTAGGGCTAGGCTAGGTCTAGGCCATGCTAGGGTTAGGCCAGTCTAGGGCTAGGGACAGTCTAGGGCTAGGGCCAGGGTAGGGCAAGAGCCAGTCTAGGGCTAGGGCCAGGCTAGGGCTAGTGCCAGGCTACTGCTAGGCCACGCTAGGGCTAGACCCAGGCTAGGGCCAGGCTAGGTCTAGGGCCGGGCTAGGGCCAGGCTAGGGCTAGGGCCACGCTAGGGCCAGGCTAGGGCTAGGGCCAGGCTAGGGCCAGGCAAGGGCCACGCTAGGGCTACGGCCAGGCTAGGGCCAGGCTAGGGCCAGGGTCAGCGTAGGGCCAGGCTAGGGCTAGGGCCAGGCTAGGGCTAGGGCCAGGCTAGGGCTAGGCCAGGCTAGGACGAGGGCCAAGCTAGGACTAGGCCAGGCTAAGTCTAGGGTCAGGCTAAGGCTTGGCTAGGGCTAGGCCGGGCTAGGGCTGGGCTAGGGCCATGCCAACTAGGTCTAGGAGAGGGCTAGGCCAGACTAGGTCTAGACTAGTGCTAGGCCAGGCTAGGGCTAGTCTAGGGCTAGGCAAGACTAGGGCTAGGCTAGGGCTAACTAGGCTAGAGCTAGGCTAGGGCTAGTCCAGGATGGGTCTAGGCTAGGGCTAGGCCAGGCTAGGAATAGGCTAGGGCTAGGCCAGTCTAGGGCTAGGCCAGGCTAGGGCTAGTGCCAGGCTAGCGCTAGGGCCAGACTACGGCCAGGCTAGGGCTATGGCCAGGCTAGGGCCAGGCTAGGACTAGGGCCAGGCTAGGGCTAGGACCAGGCTAGGGCTAGGCTAGGGCTAGGCCAGGCTAGGGCCAGGGTATGCCTATGCCAGGCTAAGGTTAGGTCGAGGCTAGGGGTAGGGCTAGGCTAGGGTAGGCCAGTTTAGGGCTAGAGCCAGGCTAGGGCTAGGGCCAGGCTAGGGTCAGGCTAGGGCTAGAGACAGGCTAGGGCCAGGCTAGCACTAGGGACAGGCTAGGGCCCGGCTAGGGTTAGGGCCAGCCTAGGGCAAGGCTAGTGTTAGGGCCACGCTAGGGCCAGACTAAGGCTAGGTCCAGGCTAGGGCAAGGCTAGGGCTAGGGCCAGGCTAGGGCTAGGCCAGGTTAGGGCTAGGGCCAGTCTAGGGCTACATCCAGGGTAAGGTAAGGGCCAGTCTATGGCTAGGGCCAGGATAGGGCTACTGCCAGGCTAGTGCTAGGCCAGGCTAGGGCTAGAGCCAGGCTAGGGTAGGCCAGTTTAGGTCTGGGGCCCTGCTAGGGCTAGGGTCAGTCTAGGGCCAGGCGAGGGCTAGGCTCCGGCTATGGCAAGGCTAGGCCTAGGGCCAGGCTAGGGCTAGGGCCAGGCTAGGGCTACGCCAGGCTAGGGCTAGGGCCAGGATAGGGTTAAGGCCAGGCTAGGGCTAGGGCCAGGCTAGGGCCAGCCTAGGGCTAGGGCCAGGCTAGGGCCAGGCCAGGGTTAGAGACAGGCTAGGGCCAGGCTAGCGCTAGGGACAGGCTAGGGCCCGGCTAGGGTTAGGGCCAGCCTAGGGCAAGGCTAGTGTTAGGGCCACGCTAGGGCCAGACTAAGGCTACGTCCAGGCTAGGTCAAGGCTAGGGCTAGGGCCAGGCTAGGTCTAGGCCAGGCTAGGTCTAGACTAGGGCTACCCCAGGCTAGGTCTAGGCTAGGGCTAGGCCACGCTAGGGCTAGGCTAGGGCTAGGCCAGTCTAGGGCTAGGGACAGTCTAGGGCTAGGGCCAGGGTAGGCCAAGAGCCAGTCTAGGGCTAGGGTCAAGCTAGGGCCAGGCTAGGGCTAGGGCCAGGTTAGGGCCAGGCTAGGGCTTCGGCCAGGCTATGCCTAGGGCCAGGCTACGGATAGGGCCAGGCTAGGGCTACGCCAGGCTAGGGCTAGGGACAGGAGAGTGTTAAGGCCACGTTAGGGCTAGGGCCAGGCTAGGGCCAGGCTAGTGTAGGGCCAGGCTAGCTCTAGGCTAGGGCAACCCCAGGCTAGGTCTAGGCTAGGGCTATCCGGCAAGGTCTGGGCTAGGGCTATGCCAGGCTAGGTCTGGGCTAGGGCTAGGCCAGGCTAGGTCTAGGCTAGGGCTAGGCCAGGCTAGGGCTGGGCTAGGGCTAGGGAAGTCCAGGGCTAGGCTAGGGCTAGGCCACGCTAGGGCTAGGCTAGAGCTAGGCCAGTCTAGGGCTAGACCAGTCTAGGGCTAGGGACAGCCTAGGGGTAGGGCCAGGGTAGGGCAAGAGCCAGTCTGGGGCTAGGGCCAGGCTAGGGCAAGTGCCAGGCTACTGCTAGGCCAGGCTAGGGCTAGACCCAGGCTAGGGCCAGGCTAGGTCTAGGGCCGGGCTAGGGCCAGGCTAGGGCTGGGGTCAGGCTATGGCTAGGGCCAGGCTAGGGACAGGCTAGGCCTAGGGCCAGGCTACGGCTAGTGACACGCTAGGGCCAGGCTAGGGCTAGGTCCACGCTAGGGCCAGGCTAGGGATACGGCCAGGCTAGTCCTACGGCCAGGCTAGTCCTAGGGCCAGGCGAGGGCTAGGGCCAGGCTAGGGCTAGGCCAAGCTAGGACGAGGGCCAAGCTAGGGCTAGGTCAGTCTAAGTCTAGGGTCAGGCTAGGGCTAGGCTAGGGCTAGGCCAGGCTAGTGCTGGGCCAGGGCCAGGCCGACTATGTCTAGGCTAGGGCTAGGCCAGACTAGGTCTAGGCTAGTTCTAGGACAGGCTACGGCTAGGCTAGGGCTAGTCAAGGCTAGGGCTAGGCTAGGGCTAACTAGGCTAGGGCTAGTCTAGGGGTAGGCCAGGATAGGGCCAGCCTAGGGCTAGGCCAGGCTAGGACTAGGCTAGGGCTAGGCCAGTCTAGGGCTAGGCCAGGCTACGGCCAGTGCCAGGCTAGCGCTTGGGCCAGACTACGGCCAGGCTAGGGCTAGGGCCAGGCTAGGGCCAGGCTAGGATTAGGGCCAGGCTAGGGCCAGGCTAGGGCCCGGCTAGGGTTAGGGCCAGCCTAGGGCAAGGCTAGTGTTAGGGCCACGCTAGGGCCAGACTAAGGCTAGGTCCAGGCTAGGTCAAGGCTAGGGCTAGGGCCAGGCTAGGGCTAGGGCCATGCTAGGGCTAGGCCAGGTTAGGGCTAGGGCCACTCTAGGGCTAGATCCAGGGTAAGGTAAGGGCCAGTCTAGGGCTAGGGCCAGGATAGGGCTACTGCCAGGCTAGTGCTAGGCCAGGCTAGGGCTAGAGCCAGGCTAGGGTAGGCCAGTTTAGAGCTAGGGCCCTGCTAGGGCTAGGGTCAGGATAGAGCCAGGCTAGGGCTAGGGCCAGGCTAGGGCCAGGCAAGGGCTAGGGCCAGGCTAGGGCCAGGCTAGGGCTAGGGCCAGGCTGGGGCTTGTGCCACGTTAGGGCCAGGCTGGGGCTAGGGCCAGGCTAGGGTTATGGGCAGGCTAGCGCTAGGCCAGGTTAGGGCTAGTGCCAGGCTAGGGTTAAGGCCAGGCTAGGGCTAGGCCAGGTTACAGCTAGGGCAAGGCTAGGGCTAGGGCCAGGGTAGGGCAAGGATCAGTCTAGGGCTAGGGCCAGACTAGGGCTAGTGCCAGGCTGGTACTAGGCCAGGCTAGGGCTAGAGTCAGGCTAGGGTAGGCCAGTTTAGGGCTAGGGCCCTGCTGCTGCTAGGGTCAGGCTAGTGCCAGCCTGGGGCTAGGGTCAGGCTGGGGCCAGGCTAGGGCTAGGGTCAGGATAGGGCCAGGCTAGGGCTAGGGCTAGGCTAGGGACAGGGTAGGGCTAGGGCCAGGCTAGGGCTACGCCAGGCTAGGGCTAGGGCCAGGATAGGGTTCAGGCCAGGCTAGGGCTAGGGCTCTGCTGCTGCTAACGTCAGGCTAGGGCCAGGCTAGGGCTAGGGTCAGGCTTGGGCCAGGCTAGGGCTAGGGTCAGGATAGGGCCAGGCTAGGGCTAGGGCCAGGCTAGGGCCGGGCTAGGGCTTTGGCCAGGCGAGACCAAGGGCCAGGCTAGGGCTGGGGCAATGCTACGGCTACGCCAGGCTAGGGCAAGGGCCAGGATAGGGTTAAGGCCAGGCTAGGACTAGGGCCAGGCTAGGGCCAGGCTAGGGCAAGGGGCAGGCTAGGGCCAGGCTAGGGCTAGGGCCAGGCTAGGGCCAGGCTTGGCCTAGGGCCAGGCAATGTCTCAGCGAGGCTAGGGCTAGGGCCAGGCTATGGCTAGGGCCAGGCTATGTCTAGGCCAGGCTAGGGCTAGGGCCAGGCTAGGTCTAGGCCAGGCTAGGGCTAGGGCCAGGCTAGTTCTAGGCTAGGGCTACCCCATGCTAGGTCTAGGCAAGGGCTATCTGGCTAGGTCTAGGCTAGTGCTATGCCAGTCTAGGACTTGGCTAGGGCTAGGCCAGGCTAGGTCTAGGCTAGGGCTAGGCCAGGCTAGGACAAGGCTAGGGCTAGGCCAGGCTAGGGCTCGGCAAGGGCTAGGCCAGGCTAGGGCTAGGCTAGGGCTAGGCCATGCTAGGGTTAGGCCAGTCTAGGGCTAGGGACAGTTTCGGGCTAGGGCCAGGGGAGGGCAAGAGCCAGTCTAGGGCTAGGGCCAGGCTAGGGCTAGTGCCAGGCTACTGCTAGGCCAGGCTAGGTCTAGGGCCACGCTAGGGCCAGGCTATGGCTAGGGTCAGGCTAGGGCCAGGCAAGGGCCACGCTAGGGCTACGGCCAGGCTAGGGCCACGCTAGGGCCAGGGCCAGGGTAGGGCCAGGCTAGGGCTAGGGCCACGCTAGGGCTAGGGCCAGGCTAGGGCTAGGCCAGGCTAGGACGAGGGCCAAGCTAGGGCTAGGCCAGGCTAAGTCTAGGGTCAGGCTAAGGCTAGGCTAGGGCTAGGCAAGGCTAGGGCTGGGCTAGGGCCATGCCAACTAGGTCTAGGAGAGGGCTAGGCCAGACTAGGTCTAGACTAGTGCTAGGCCAGGCTAGGGCTAGGCTAGGGCTATGCAAGACTAGGGCTAGGCTAGGGCTAACTAGGCTAGAGCTAGGCTAGGGCTAGGCCAGGATAGGGCTAGGCTAGGGCTAGGCCAGGCTAGGGCTAGGGTATGCCTATGCCAGGCTAAGGTTAGGTCGAGGCTAGGGGTAGGGCTAGGCTAGGGTAGGCCAGTTTAGGGCTAGAGTCAGGCTAGGGCTAGGGCCAGGCTAGGGCCAGGCTAGGGCTAGAGACAGGCTAGGGCCAGGCTAGCGCTAGGGACAGGCTAGGGCCCGGCTATGTTTAGGGCCAGCCTAGGGCAAGGCTAGTGTTAGGGCCACGCTAGGGCCAGACTAAGGCTAGGTCCAGGCAAGGGCAAGGCTAGGGCTAGGGCCAGGCTAGGGCTAGGGCCAGGCTAGGGCTAGGCCAGGTTAGGGCTAGGGCCAGTCTAGGGCTAGATCCAGGGTAAGGTAAGGGCCAGTCTAGGGCTAGGGCCAGGATAGGGCTACTGCCAGGCTAGTGCTAGGCCAGGCTAGAGCTAGAGCCAGGCTAGGGTAAGCCAGTTTAGGTCTGGGGCCCTGCTAGGGCTAGGGTCAGTCTAGGGCCAGGCGAGGGCTAGGCTCCGGCTATGGCAAGGCTAGGGCTAGGGCCAGGCGAGGGCCAGGCTAGGGCTTCGGCCAGGCTAGGCCTAGGGCCAGGCTAGGGCTAGGGCCAGGCTAGGGCTGGGCCAGGCTAGGGCTAGGGCCAGGATACGGTTAAGGCCAGGCTAGGGCTAGGGCCAGGCTAGGGCCAGGCTAGGGCTAGGGCCAGGCTAGGGTAGGCCATTTTAGGGCTAGGGCCCTGCTGGTGCTAAGGTCAGGCTAGGGTCAGGCTAGGGCTAGGGTCAGGCTAGGGCCAGGCTAGGGATAGATCCAGGCTAGGGCCAGGCTAGGGATAGGGCCAGGCTATGGCTAGGGCCAGGCTATGCCTAGGCCAGGCTAGAGATAGGGCCAGGCTAGGTCTAGGCCAGGCTAGGTCTAGGCTTGGGCTACCCCAGGCTACGTCTAGGCTAGGGCTATCCGGCTAGGTCTAGGCTAGGGCTATGCCAGGCTCGGTCTAGGATAGGGCTAGGTCAGGCTAGGTCTAGTCTAGGTCTAGGCCAGGCTAGGGCTAGGCTAGGGCAAGGCCAGTCTAGGGCTAGGCTAGGGCTAGGCCACGCTAGGGCTAGGCTAGGGCTAGGCCTGGCTAGGGCTAGGCCAGTCTAGGGCTAGGGACAGTCTAGGGCTAGGGCCAGGGTAGGGCAAGAGCCAGTCTAGGGCTAGGGTCAGGCTAGGGCCAGGCTAGGGCTGGGCTAGGGCTAGGCAAGGCTAGGGCTAGGCTAGGTCTAACTAGGCTAGGGCTAGGCTTGGGCTAGGCCAGGATAGGGCTAGGCTAGGGCTAGGCCAGCCTCGGACTAGGCTAGGGCTAGGCCAGTCTAGGGCTAGGCCAGGCTAGGGCTAGTGCCAGGCTAGCGCTAGGGCCAGACTACGGCCAGGCTAGGGCTAGGGCCAGGCTAGGGCCAGGCTAGGACTAGGGCCAGGCTAGGGCCAGGCTAGGGCTAGGACCAGGCTAGGGCTAGGCTAGGGCTAGGCCAGGCTAGGGCTAGTGCCAGGCTAGCGCTAGGGCCAGACTACGGACAGGCTAGGGCTTGGGCCAGGCTATGGCTAGGGCCAGGCTATGTCTAGGCCTGGCTAGGGCTAGGGCCAGGCTAGGTCTAGGCCAGGCTAGGGCTAGGGCCAGGCTAGCTCTAGGCTAGGGCAACCCCAGGCTAGGTCTAGGCTAGGGCTATCCGGCTAGGACTGGGCTAGGGCTATGCCAGGTTAGGTCTGGGCTAGGGCTAGGCCAGGCTAGGTCTAGGCTAGGGCTAGGCCAGGCTAGGGCTAGGCTAGGGCTAGGCCAGTCTAGGGCAAGGCTAGGGGTAGGCCACGCTAGGGCTAGGCTAGAGCTAGGCCAGTCTAGGGCTAGGCCAGTCTAGGGCTAGGGACAGTCTAGGGCTAGGGCCAGGGTAGGGCAAGAGCCAGTCTAGGGCTAGGGCCAGGCTAGGGCAAGTGCCAGACTACTGCTAGGCCAGGCTAGGGCTAGACCCAGGCTAGGGCCAGGCTAGGTCTAGGGCCGGGCTAGGGCCAGGCTAGGGCTAGGGTCAGGCTATGGCCAGTGCCAGTCTAGGGCCAGGCTAGGCCTAGGGCCAGGCTAGGGCTAGTGGCACGCTAGGGCCAGGCTAGGGCTAGGGCCAGGCTAGGGCCAGGCTAGGGCTAGGACCACGCTAGGGCCAGGCTAGGGCTACGGCCAGGCTAGTCTTAGGGCCAGGCTAGGGCTAGGGCCAGGCTAGGGCTAGGCCAGGCTAGGACGAGGGCCAAGCTAGGGCTAGGCCAGTCTAAGTCTAGGGTCAGGCTAGGGCTAGGCTAGGGTTCGGCCAGGCGAGGGCTGGGCTAGGGCCAGGCCGACTATGTCTAGGCTAGGGCTAGGCCAGACTAGGTCTAGGCTAGTGCTAGGCCAGGCTACGGCTAGGCTAGGGCTAGTCAAGGCTAGGGCTAGGCTAGGGCTAACTAGGCTAGGGCTAGGCTAGGGCTAGGCCAGTCTAGGGCTAGGCCAGGCTACGGCTAGTGCCAGGCTAGCGCTAGGGCCAGACTATGGCCAGGCTAGGGCTAGGGCCAGGCTAGGGCCAGGCTAGGACTAGGGCCAGGCTAGGGCTAGGCCAGGCTAGGACTAGGCTAGGGCTAGGCCAGTCTAGGGCTAGGCCAGGCTACGGCTAGTGCCAGGCTAGTGCTAGGGCCAGACTACGGCCAGGCTAGGGCTAGGGCCAGGATAGGGCCAGGCTAGGACTAGGGCCAGGCTAGGGCTAGGGCCAGGCTAGGGCCAGGCCAGGGTTAGAGACAGGCTAGGGCCAGGCTAGCGCTAGGGACAGGCTAGGGCCCGGCTAGGGTTAGGGCCAGCCTAGGGCAAGGCTAGTGTTAGGGCCACGCTAGGGCCAGACTAAGGCTACGTCCAGGCTAGGTCAAGGCTAGGGCTAGGGCCAGGCTAGGGCTAGGGCCATGCTAGGGCTAGGCCAGGTTAGGGCTAGGGCCACTCTGGGGCTAGATCCAGGGTAAGGTAAGGGCCAGTCTAGGGCTAGGGCCAGGATAGGGCTACTGCCAGGCTAGTGCTAGGCCAGGCTAGGGCTAGAGCCAGGCTAGGGTAGGCCAGTTTAGAGCTAGGGCCCTGCTAGGGCTAGGGTCAGGATAGAGCCAGGCTAGGGCTAGGGCCAGGCTAGGGCCAGGCAAGGGCTAGGGCCAGGCTAGGGCCAGGCTAGGGCTAGGGCCAGGCTGGGGCTTGTGCCACGTTAGGGCCAGGCTGGGGCTAGGGCCAGGCTAGGGTTATGGGCAGGCTAGCGCTAGGCCAGGTTAGGGCTAGTGCCAGGCTAGGGTTAAGGCCAGGCTAGGGCTAGGCCAGGTTACAGCTAGGGCAAGGCTAGGGCTAGGGCCAGGGTAGGGCAAGGATCAGTCTAGGGCTAGGGCCAGGCTAGGGCTAGTGCCAGGCTGGTACTAGGCCAGGCTAGGGCTAGAGTCAGGCTAGGGTAGGCCAGTTTAGGGCTAGGGCCCTGCTGCTGCTAGGGTCAGGCTAGTGCCAGCCTGGGGCTAGGGTCAGGCTGGGGCCAGGCTAGGGCTAGGGTCAGGATAGGGCCAGGCTAGGGCTAGGGCTAGGCTACGGACAGGGTAGGGCTAGGGCCAGGCTAGGGCTACGCCAGGCTAGGGGTAGGGCCAGGATAGGGTTCAGGCCAGGCTAGGGCTACGGCCAGGCTAGGGCCAGGCTAGGGCTAGGGCCAGGCTAGGGCTAGTGCCAGGCAGGTACTAGGCCAGGCTAGGGCTAGAGCCAGGCTAGGGTAGGCCAGTTTAGGGCTAGGGCTCTGCTGCTGCTAAGGTCAGGCTAGGGCCAGGCTAGGGCTAGGGTCAGGCTTGGGCCAGGCTAGGGCTAGGGTCAGGATAGGGCCAGGCTAGGGCTAGGGCCAGGCTAGGGCCGGGCTAGGGCTTTGGCCAGGCTAGACCAAGGGCCAGGCTAGGGCTGGGGCAATGCTACGGCTACGCCAGGCTAGGGCAAGGGCCAGGATAGGGTTAAGGCCAGGCTAGGACTAGGGCCAGGCTAGGGCCAGGCTAGGGCAAGGGGCAGGCTAGGGCCAGGCTAGGGCTAGGGCCAGGCTAGGGCCAGGCTAGGGCTAGGAACAGGCAATGTCTCAGCGAGGCTAGGGCTAGGGCCAGGCTATGGCTAGGGCCAGGCTATGTCTAGGCCAGGCTAGGGCTAGGGCCAGGCGAGGTCTAGGCCAGGCTAGGGCTAGGGCCAGGCTAGGTCTAGGCTAGGGCTACCCCATGCTAGGTCTAGGCAAGGGCTATCTGGCTAGGTCTAGGCTAGCGCTATGCCAGTCTAGGACTTGGCTAGGGCTAGGCCAGGCTAGGTCTAGGCTAGGGCTAGGCCAGGCTAGGACAAGGCTAGGGCTAGGCCAGGCTAGGGCTAGGCAAGGGCTAGGCCAGGCTAGGGCTAGGCTAGGGCTAGGCCATGCTAGGGTTAGGCCAGTCTAGGGCTAGGGACAGTCTAGGGCTAGGGCCAGGGGAGGGCAAGAGCCAGTCTAGGGCTAGGGCCAGGCTAGGGCTAGTGCCAGGCTACTGCTAGGCCAGGCTAGGTCTAGGGCCACGCTAGGGCCAGGCTAGGGCTAGGGCCAGGCTAGGGCCAGGCAAGGGCCACGCTAGGGCTACGGCCAGGCTAGGGCCAGGCTAGGGCCAGGGCCAGGGTAGGGCCAGGCTAGGGCTAGGGCCACGCTAGGGCTAGGGCCAGGCTAGGGCTAGGCCAGGCTAGGACGAGGGCCAAGCTAGGGCTAGGCCAGGCTAAGTCTAGGGTCAGGCTAAGGCTAGGCTAGGGCTAGGCAAGGCTAGGGCTGGGCTAGGGCCATGCCAACTAGGTCTAGGAGAGGGCTAGGCCAGACTAGGTCTAGACTAGTGCTAGGCCAGGCTAGGGCTAGGCTAGGGCTATGCAAGACTAGGGCTAGGCTAGGGCTAACTAGGCTAGAGCTAGGCTAGGGCAAGGCCAGGATAGGGCTAGGCTAGGGCTAGGCCAGGCTAGGGCTAGGGTATGCCTATGCCAGGCTAAGGTTAGGTCGAGGCTAGGGGTAGGGCTAGGCTAGGGTAGGCCAGTTTAGGGCTAGAGTCAGGCTAGGGCTCGGGCCAGGCTAGGGCCAGGCTAGGGCTAGAGACAGGCTAGGGCCAGGCTAGCGCTAGGGACAGGCTAGGGCCCGGCTATGGTTAGGGCCAGCCTAGGGCAAGGCTAGTGTTAGGGCCACGCTAGGGCCAGACTAAGGCTAGGTCCAGGCAAGGGCAAGGCTAGGGCTAGGGCCAGGCTAGGGCTAGGGCCAGGCTAGGGCTAGGCCAGGTTAGGGCTAGGGCCAGTCTAGGGCTAGATCCAGGGTAAGGTAAGGGCCAGTCTAGGGCTAGGGCCAGGATAGGGCTACTGCCAGGCTAGTGCTAGGCCAGGCTAGAGCTAGAGCCAGGCTAGGGTAAGCCAGTTTAGGTCTGGGGCCCTGCTAGGGCTAGGGTCAGTCTAGGGCCAGGCGAGGGCTAGGCTCCGGCTATGGCAAGGCTAGGGCTAGGGCCAGGCGAGGGCCAGGCTAGGGCTTCGGCCAGGCTAGGCCTAGGGCCAGGCTAGGGCTAGGGCCAGGCTAGGGCTGGGCCAGGCTAGGGCTAGGGCCAGGATACGGTTAAGGCCAGGCTAGGGCTAGGGCCAGGCTAGGGCCAGGCTAGGGCTAGGGCCAGGCTAGGGTAGGCCATTTTAGGGCTAGGGCCCTGCTGGTGCTAAGGTCAGGCTAGGGTCAGGCTAGGGCTAGGGTCAGGCTAGGGCCAGGCTAGGGATAGATCCAGGCTAGGGCCAGGCTAGGGATAGGGCCAGGCTATGGCTAGGGCCAGGCTATGCCTAGGCCAGGCTAGAGATAGGGCCAGGCTAGGTCTAGGCCAGGCTAGGTCTAGGCTTGGGCTACCCCAGGCTACGTCTAGGCTAGGGCTATCCGGCTAGGTCTAGGCTAGGGCTATGCCAGGCTCGGTCTAGGATAGGGCTAGGTCAGGCTAGGTCTAGTCTAGGTCTAGGCCAGGCTAGGGCTAGGCTAGGGCAAGGCCAGTCTAGGGCTAGGCTAGGGCTAGGCCACGCTAGGGCTAGGCTAGGGCTAGGCCTGGCTAGGGCTAGGCCAGTCTAGGGCTAGGGACAGTCTAGGGCTAGGGCCAGGGTAGGGCAAGAGCCAGTCTAGGGCTAGGGTCAGGCTAGGGCCAGGCTAGGGCTGGGCTAGGGCTAGGCAAGGCTAGGGCTAGGCTAGGTCTAACTAGGCTAGGGCTAGGCTTGGGCTAGGCCAGGATAGGGCTAGGCTAGGGCTAGGCCAGCCTCGGACTAGGCTAGGGCTTGGCCAGTCTAGGGCTAGGCCAGGCTAGGGCTAGTGCCAGGCTAGCGCTAGGGCCAGACTACGGCCAGGCTAGGGCTAGGGCCAGGCTAGGGCCAGGCTAGGACTAGGGCCAGGCTAGGGCCAGGCTAGGGCTAGGACCAGGCTAGGGCTAGGCTAGGGCTAGGCCAGGCTAGGGCTAGTGCCAGGCTAGCGCTAGGGCCAGACTACGGACAGGCTAGGGCTTGGGCCAGGCTATGGCTAGGGCCAGGCTATGTCTAGGCCTGGCTAGGGCTAGGGCCAGGCTAGGTCTAGGCCAGGCTAGGGCTAGGGCCAGGCTAGCTCTAGGCTAGGGCAACCCCAGGCTAGGTCTAGGCTAGGGCTATCCGGCTAGGACTGGGCTAGGGCTATGCCAGGTTAGGTCTGGGCTAGGGCTAGGCCAGGCTAGGTCTAGGCTAGGGCTAGGCCAGGCTAGGGCTAGGCTAGGGCTAGGCCAGTCTAGGGCAAGGCTAGGGGTAGGCCACGCTAGGGCTAGGCTAGAGCTAGGCCAGTCTAGGGCTAGGCCAGTCTAGGGCTAGGGACAGTCTAGGGCTAGGGCCAGGGTAGGGCAAGAGCCAGTCTAGGGCTAGGGCCAGGCTAGGGCAAGTGCCAGACTACTGCTAGGCCAGGCTAGGGCTAGACCCAGGCTAGGGCCAGGCTAGGTCTAGGGCCGGGCTAGGGCCAGGCTAGGGCTAGGGTCAGGCTATGGCCAGTGCCAGTCTAGGGCCAGGCTAGGCCTAGGGCCAGGCTAGGGCTAGTGGCACGCTAGGGCCAGGCTAGGGCTAGGGCCAGGCTAGGGCCAGGCTAGGGCTAGGACCACGCTAGGGCCAGGCTAGGGCTACGGCCAGGCTAGTCTTAGGGCCAGGCTAGGGCTAGGGCCAGGCTAGGGCTAGGCCAGGCTAGGACGAGGGCCAAGCTAGGGCTAGGCCAGTCTAAGTCTAGGGTCAGGCTAGGGCTAGGCTAGGGTTCGGCCAGGCGAGGGCTGGGCTAGGGCCAGGCCGACTATGTCTAGGCTAGGGCTAGGCCAGACTAGGTCTAGGCTAGTGCTAGGCCAGGCTACGGCTAGGCTAGGGCTAGTCAAGGCTAGGGCTAGGCTAGGGCTAACTAGGCTAGGGCTAGGCTAGGGCTAGGCCAGTCTAGGGCTAGGCCAGGCTACGGCTAGTGCCAGGCTAGCGCTAGGGCCAGACTATGGCCAGGCTAGGGCTAGGGCCAGGCTAGGGCCAGGCTAGGACTAGGGCCAGGCTAGGGCTAGGCCAGGCTAGGACTAGGCTAGGGCTAGGCCAGTCTAGGGCTAGGCCAGGCTACGGCTAGTGCCAGGCTAGTGCTAGGGCCAGACTACGGCCAGGCTAGGGCTAGGGCCAGGATAGGGCCAGGCTAGGACTAGGGCCAGGCTAGGGCTAGGGCCAGGCTAGGGCCAGGCCAGGGTTAGAGACAGGCTAGGGCCAGGCTAGCGCTAGGGACAGGCTAGGGCCCGGCTAGGGTTAGGGCCAGCCTAGGGCAAGGCTAGTGTTAGGGCCACGCTAGGGCCAGACTAAGGCTACGTCCAGGCTAGGTCAAGGCTAGGGCTAGGGCCAGGCTAGGGCTAGGGCCATGCTAGGGCTAGGCCAGGTTAGGGCTAGGGCCACTCTGGGGCTAGATCCAGGGTAAGGTAAGGGCCAGTCTAGGGCTAGGGCCAGGATAGGGCTACTGCCAGGCTAGTGCTAGGCCAGGCTAGGGCTAGAGCCAGGCTAGGGTAGGCCAGTTTAGAGCTAGGGCCCTGCTAGGGCTAGGGTCAGGATAGAGCCAGGCTAGGGCTAGGGCCAGGCTAGGGCCAGGCAAGGGCTAGGGCCAGGCTAGGGCCAGGCTAGGGCTAGGGCCAGGCTGGGGCTTGTGCCACGTTAGGGCCAGGCTGGGGCTAGGGCCAGGCTAGGGTTATGGGCAGGCTAGCGCTAGGCCAGGTTAGGGCTAGTGCCAGGCTAGGGTTAAGGCCAGGCTAGGGCTAGGCCAGGTTACAGCTAGGGCAAGGCTAGGGCTAGGGCCAGGGTAGGGCAAGGATCAGTCTAGGGCTAGGGCCAGGCTAGGGCTAGTGCCAGGCTGGTACTAGGCCAGGCTAGGGCTAGAGTCAGGCTAGGGTAGGCCAGTTTAGGGCTAGGGCCCTGCTGCTGCTAGGGTCAGGCTAGTGCCAGCCTGGGGCTAGGGTCAGGCTGGGGCCAGGCTAGGGCTAGGGTCAGGATAGGGCCAGGCTAGGGCTAGGGCTAGGCTACGGACAGGGTAGGGCTAGGGCCAGGCTAGGGCTACGCCAGGCTAGGGGTAGGGCCAGGATAGGGTTCAGGCCAGGCTAGGGCTACGGCCAGGCTAGGGCCAGGCTAGGGCTAGGGCCAGGCTAGGGCTAGTGCCAGGCAGGTACTAGGCCAGGCTAGGGCTAGAGCCAGGCTAGGGTAGGCCAGTTTAGGGCTAGGGCTCTGCTGCTGCTAAGGTCAGGCTAGGGCCAGGCTAGGGCTAGGGTCAGGCTTGGGCCAGGCTAGGGCTAGGGTCAGGATAGGGCCAGGCTAGGGCTAGGGCCAGGCTAGGGCCGGGCTAGGGCTTTGGCCAGGCTAGACCAAGGGCCAGGCTAGGGCTGGGGCAATGCTACGGCTACGCCAGGCTAGGGCAAGGGCCAGGATAGGGTTAAGGCCAGGCTAGGACTAGGGCCAGGCTAGGGCCAGGCTAGGGCAAGGGGCAGGCTAGGGCCAGGCTAGGGCTAGGGCCAGGCTAGGGCCAGGCTAGGGCTAGGAACAGGCAATGTCTCAGCGAGGCTAGGGCTAGGGCCAGGCTATGGCTAGGGCCAGGCTATGTCTAGGCCAGGCTAGGGCTAGGGCCAGGCGAGGTCTAGGCCAGGCTAGGGCTAGGGCCAGGCTAGGTCTAGGCTAGGGCTACCCCATGCTAGGTCTAGGCAAGGGCTATCTGGCTAGGTCTAGGCTAGCGCTATGCCAGTCTAGGACTTGGCTAGGGCTAGGCCAGGCTAGGTCTAGGCTAGGGCTAGGCCAGGCTAGGACAAGGCTAGGGCTAGGCCAGGCTAGGGCTAGGCAAGGGCTAGGCCAGGCTAGGGCTAGGCTAGGGCTAGGCCATGCTAGGGTTAGGCCAGTCTAGGGCTAGGGACAGTCTAGGGCTAGGGCCAGGGGAGGGCAAGAGCCAGTCTAGGGCTAGGGCCAGGCTAGGGCTAGTGCCAGGCTACTGCTAGGCCAGGCTAGGTCTAGGGCCACGCTAGGGCCAGGCTAGGGCTAGGGCCAGGCTAGGGCCAGGCAAGGGCCACGCTAGGGCTACGGCCAGGCTAGGGCCAGGCTAGGGCCAGGGCCAGGGTAGGGCCAGGCTAGGGCTAGGGCCACGCTAGGGCTAGGGCCAGGCTAGGGCTAGGCCAGGCTAGGACGAGGGCCAAGCTAGGGCTAGGCCAGGCTAAGTCTAGGGTCAGGCTAAGGCTAGGCTAGGGCTAGGCAAGGCTAGGGCTGGGCTAGGGCCATGCCAACTAGGTCTAGGAGAGGGCTAGGCCAGACTAGGTCTAGACTAGTGCTAGGCCAGGCTAGGGCTAGGCTAGGGCTATGCAAGACTAGGGCTAGGCTAGGGCTAACTAGGCTAGAGCTAGGCTAGGGCAAGGCCAGGATAGGGCTAGGCTAGGGCTAGGCCAGGCTAGGGCTAGGGTATGCCTATGCCAGGCTAAGGTTAGGTCGAGGCTAGGGGTAGGGCTAGGCTAGGGTAGGCCAGTTTAGGGCTAGAGTCAGGCTAGGGCTCGGGCCAGGCTAGGGCCAGGCTAGGGCTAGAGACAGGCTAGGGCCAGGCTAGCGCTAGGGACAGGCTAGGGCCCGGCTATGGTTAGGGCCAGCCTAGGGCAAGGCTAGTGTTAGGGCCACGCTAGGGCCAGACTAAGGCTAGGTCCAGGCAAGGGCAAGGCTAGGGCTAGGGCCAGGCTAGGGCTAGGGCCAGGCTAGGGCTAGGCCAGGTTAGGGCTAGGGCCAGTCTAGGGCTAGATCCAGGGTAAGGTAAGGGCCAGTCTAGGGCTAGGGCCAGGATAGGGCTACTGCCAGGCTAGTGCTAGGCCAGGCTAGAGCTAGAGCCAGGCTAGGGTAAGCCAGTTTAGGTCTGGGGCCCTGCTAGGGCTAGGGTCAGTCTAGGGCCAGGCGAGGGCTAGGCTCCGGCTATGGCAAGGCTAGGGCTAGGGCCAGGCGAGGGCCAGGCTAGGGCTTCGGCCAGGCTAGGCCTAGGGCCAGGCTAGGGCTAGGGCCAGGCTAGGGCTGGGCCAGGCTAGGGCTAGGGCCAGGATACGGTTAAGGCCAGGCTAGGGCTAGGGCCAGGCTAGGGCCAGGCTAGGGCTAGGGCCAGGCTAGGGTAGGCCATTTTAGGGCTAGGGCCCTGCTGGTGCTAAGGTCAGGCTAGGGTCAGGCTAGGGCTAGGGTCAGGCTAGGGCCAGGCTAGGGATAGATCCAGGCTAGGGCCAGGCTAGGGATAGGGCCAGGCTATGGCTAGGGCCAGGCTATGCCTAGGCCAGGCTAGAGATAGGGCCAGGCTAGGTCTAGGCCAGGCTAGGTCTAGGCTTGGGCTACCCCAGGCTACGTCTAGGCTAGGGCTATCCGGCTAGGTCTAGGCTAGGGCTATGCCAGGCTCGGTCTAGGATAGGGCTAGGTCAGGCTAGGTCTAGTCTAGGTCTAGGCCAGGCTAGGGCTAGGCTAGGGCAAGGCCAGTCTAGGGCTAGGCTAGGGCTAGGCCACGCTAGGGCTAGGCTAGGGCTAGGCCTGGCTAGGGCTAGGCCAGTCTAGGGCTAGGGACAGTCTAGGGCTAGGGCCAGGGTAGGGCAAGAGCCAGTCTAGGGCTAGGGTCAGGCTAGGGCCAGGCTAGGGCTGGGCTAGGGCTAGGCAAGGCTAGGGCTAGGCTAGGTCTAACTAGGCTAGGGCTAGGCTTGGGCTAGGCCAGGATAGGGCTAGGCTAGGGCTAGGCCAGCCTCGGACTAGGCTAGGGCTAGGCCAGTCTAGGGCTAGGCCAGGCTAGGGCTAGTGCCAGGCTAGCGCTAGGGCCAGACTACGGCCAGGCTAGGGCTAGGGCCAGGCTAGGGCCAGGCTAGGACTAGGGCCAGGCTAGGGCCAGGCTAGGGCTAGGACCAGGCTAGGGCTAGGCTAGGGCTAGGCCAGGCTAGGGCTAGTGCCAGGCTAGCGCTAGGGCCAGACTACGGACAGGCTAGGGCTTGGGCCAGGCTATGGCTAGGGCCAGGCTATGTCTAGGCCTGGCTAGGGCTAGGGCCAGGCTAGGTCTAGGCCAGGCTAGGGCTAGGGCCAGGCTAGCTCTAGGCTAGGGCAACCCCAGGCTAGGTCTAGGCTAGGGCTATCCGGCTAGGACTGGGCTAGGGCTATGCCAGGTTAGGTCTGGGCTAGGGCTAGGCCAGGCTAGGTCTAGGCTAGGGCTAGGCCAGGCTAGGGCTAGGCTAGGGCTAGGCCAGTCTAGGGCAAGGCTAGGGGTAGGCCACGCTAGGGCTAGGCTAGAGCTAGGCCAGTCTAGGGCTAGGCCAGTCTAGGGCTAGGGACAGTCTAGGGCTAGGGCCAGGGTAGGGCAAGAGCCAGTCTAGGGCTAGGGCCAGGCTAGGGCAAGTGCCAGACTACTGCTAGGCCAGGCTAGGGCTAGACCCAGGCTAGGGCCAGGCTAGGTCTAGGGCCGGGCTAGGGCCAGGCTAGGGCTAGGGTCAGGCTATGGCCAGTGCCATTCTAGGGCCAGGCTAGGCCTAGGGCCAGGCTAGGGCTAGTGGCACGCTAGGGCCAGGCTAGGGCTAGGGCCAGGCTAGGGCCAGGCTAGGGCTAGGACCACGCTAGGGCCAGGCTAGGGCTACGGCCAGGCTAGTCTTAGGGCCAGGCTAGGGCTAGGGCCAGGCTAGGGCTAGGCCAGGCTAGGACGAGGGCCAAGCTAGGGCTAGGCCAGTCTAAGTCTAGGGTCAGGCTAGGGCTAGGCTAGGGTTCGGCCAGGCGAGGGCTGGGCTAGGGCCAGGCCGACTATGTCTAGGCTAGGGCTAGGCCAGACTAGGTCTAGGCTAGTGCTAGGCCAGGCTACGGCTAGGCTAGGGCTAGACAAGGCTAGGGCTAGGCTAGGGCTAACTAGGCTAGGGCTAGGCTAGGGCTAGGCCAGTCTAGGGCTAGGCCAGGCTACGGCTAGTGCCAGGCTAGCGCTAGGGCCAGACTATGGCCAGGCTAGGGCTAGGGCCAGGCTAGGGCCAGGCTAGGACTAGGGCCAGGCTAGGGCTAGGCCAGGCTAGGACTAGGCTAGGGCTAGGCCAGTCTAGGGCTAGGCCAGGCTACGGCTAGTGCCAGGCTAGTGCTAGGGCCAGACTACGGCCAGGCTAGGGCTAGGGCCAGGATAGGGCCAGGCTAGGACTAGGGCCAGGCTAGGGCTAGGGCCAGGCTAGGGCCAGGCCAGGGTTAGAGACAGGCTAGGGCCAGGCTAGCGCTAGGGACAGGCTAGGGCCCGGCTAGGGTTAGGGCCAGCCTAGGGCAAGGCTAGTGTTAGGGCCACGCTAGGGCCAGACTAAGGCTACGTCCAGGCTAGGTCAAGGCTAGGGCTAGGGCCAGGCTAGGGCTAGGGCCATGCTAGGGCTAGGCCAGGTTAGGGCTAGGGCCACTCTGGGGCTAGATCCAGGGTAAGGTAAGGGCCAGTCTAGGGCTAGGGCCAGGATAGGGCTACTGCCAGGCTAGTGCTAGGCCAGGCTAGGGCTAGAGCCAGGCTAGGGTAGGCCAGTTTAGAGCTAGGGCCCTGCTAGGGCTAGGGTCAGGATAGAGCCAGGCTAGGGCTAGGGCCAGGCTAGGGCCAGGCAAGGGCTAGGGCCAGGCTAGGGCCAGGCTAGGGCTAGGGCCAGGCTGGGGCTTGTGCCACGTTAGGGCCAGGCTGGGGCTAGGGCCAGGCTAGGGTTATGGGCAGGCTAGCGCTAGGCCAGGTTAGGGCTAGTGCCAGGCTAGGGTTAAGGCCAGGCTAGGGCTAGGCCAGGTTACAGCTAGGGCAAGGCTAGGGCTAGGGCCAGGGTAGGGCAAGGATCAGTCTAGGGCTAGGGCCAGGCTAGGGCTAGTGCCAGGCTGGTACTAGGCCAGGCTAGGGCTAGAGTCAGGCTAGGGTAGGCCAGTTTAGGGCTAGGGCCCTGCTGCTGCTAGGGTCAGACTAGTGCCAGCCTGGGGCTAGGGTCAGGCTGGGGCCAGGCTAGGGCTAGGGTCAGGATAGGGCCAGGCTAGGGCTAGGGCTAGGCTACGGACAGGGTAGGGCTAGGGCCAGGCTAGGGCTACGCCAGGCTAGGGGTAGGGCCAGGATAGGGTTCAGGCCAGGCTAGGGCTACGGCCAGGCTAGGGCCAGGCTATGGCTAGGGCCAGGCTATGTCTAGGCCAGGCTAGGGCTAGGGCCAGGCGAGGTCTAGGCCAGGCTAGGGCTAGGGCCAGGCTAGGTCTAGGCTAGGGCTAGGCCATGCTAGGGTTAGGCCAGTCTAGGGCTAGGGACAGTCTAGGGCTAGGGCCAGGGGAGGGCAAGAGCCAGTCTAGGGCTAGGGCCAGGCTAGGGCTAGTGCCAGGCTACTGCTAGGCCAGGCTAGGTCTAGGGCCACGCTAGGGCCAGGCTAGGGCTAGGGCCAGGCTAGGGCCAGGCAAGGGCCACGCTAGGGCTACGGCCAGGCTAGGGCCAGGCTAGGGCCAGGGCCAGGGTAGGGCCAGGCTAGGGCTAGGGCCACGCTAGGGCTAGGGCCAGGCTAGGGCTAGGCCAGGCTAGGGCTAGGCTAGGGCTAGGCCATGCTAGGGTTAGGCCAGTCTAGGGCTAGGGACAGTCTAGGGCTAGGGCCAGGGGAGGGCAAGAGCCAGTCTAGGGCTAGGGCCAGGCTAGGGCTAGTGCCAGGCTACTGCTAGGCCAGGCTAGGTCTAGGGCCACGCTAGGGCCAGGCTAGGGCTAGGGCCAGGCTAGGGCCAGGCAAGGGCCACGCTAGGGCTACGGCCAGGCTAGGGCCAGGCTAGGGCCAGGGCCAGGGTAGGGCCAGGCTAGGGCTAGGGCCACGCTAGGGCTAGGGCCAGGCTAGGGCTAGGCCAGGCTAGGACGAGGGCCAAGCTAGGGCTAGGCCAGGCTAAGTCTAGGGTCAGGCTAAGGCTAGGCTAGGGCTAGGCAAGGCTAGGGCTGGGCTAGGGCCATGCCAACTAGGTCTAGGAGAGGGCTAGGCCAGACTAGGTCTAGACTAGTGCTAGGCCAGGCTAGGGCTAGGCTAGGGCTATGCAAGACTAGGGCTAGGCTAGGGCTAACTAGGCTAGAGCTAGGCTAGGGCAAGGCCAGGATAGGGCTAGGCTAGGGCTAGGCCAGGCTAGGGCTAGGGTATGCCTATGCCAGACTAAGGTTAGGTCGAGGCTAGGGGTAGGGCTAGGCTAGGGTAGGCCAGTTTAGGGCTAGAGTCAGGCTAGGGCTAGGGCCAGGCTAGGGCCAGGCTAGGGCTAGAGACAGGCTAGGGCCAGGCTAGCGCTAGGGACAGGCTAGGGCCCGGCTATGGTTAGGGCCAGCCTAGGGCAAGGCTAGTGTTAGGGCCACGCTAGGGCCAGACAAAGGCTAGGTCCAGGCTAGGGCAAGGCTAGGGCTAGGGCCAGGCTAGGGCTAGGGCCAGGCTAGGGCTAGGCCAGGTTAGGGCTAGGGCCAGTCTAGGGCTAGATCCAGGGTAAGGTAAGGGCCAGTCTAGGGCTAGGGCCAGGATAGGGCTACTGCCAGGCTAGTGCTAGGCCAGGCTAGAGCTAGAGCCAGGCTAGGGTAAGCCAGTTTAGGTCTGGGGCCCTGCTAGGGCTAGGGTCAGTCTAGGGCCAGGCGAGGGCTAGGCTCCGGCTATGGCAAGGCTAGGGCTAGGGCCAGGCGAGGGCCAGGCTAGGGCTTCGGCCAGGCTAGGCCTAGGGCCAGGCTAGGGCTAGGGCCAGGCTAGGGCTACGCCAGGCTAGGGCTAGGGCCAGGATACGGTTAAGGCCAGGCTAGGGCTAGGGCCAGGCTAGGGTAGGCCATTTTAGGGCTAGGGCCCTGCTGGTGCTAGGGTCAGGCTAGGGTCAGGCTAGGGCTAGGGTCAGGCTAGGGCCAGGCTAGGGATAGATCCAGGCTAGGGCCAGGCTAGGGATAGGGCCAGGCTATGGCTAGGGCCAGGCTATGCCTAGGCCAGGCTAGAGATAGGGCCAGGCTAGGTCTAGGCCAGGCTAGGTCTAGGCTAGGGCTACCCCAGGCTACGTCTAGGCTAGGGCTATCCGGCTAGGTCTAGGCTAGGGCTATGCCAGGCTCGGTCTAGGATAGGGCTAGGTCAGGCTAGGTCTAGTCTAGGTCTAGGCCAGGCTAGGGCTAGGCTAGGGCAAGGCCAGTCTAGGGCTAGGCTAGGGCTAGGCCACGCTAGGGCTAGGCTAGGGCTAGGCCTGGCTAGGGCTAGGCCAGTCTAGGGCTAGGGACAGTCTAGGGCTAGGGCCAGGGTAGGGCAAGAGCCAGTCTAGGGCTAGGGTCAGGCTAGGGCCAGGCTAGGGCTGGGCTAGGGCTAGGCAAGGCTAGGGCTAGGCTAGGTCTAACTAGGCTAGGGCTAGGTTTGGGCTAGGCCAGGATAGGGCTAGGCTAGGGCTAGGCCAGCCTCGGACTAGGCTAGGGCTAGGCCAGTCTAGGGCTAGGCCAGGCTAGGGCTAGTGCCAGGCTAGCGCTAGGGCCAGACTATGGCCAGGCTAGGGCTAGGGCCAGGCTAGGGCCAGGCTAGGAGTAGGGCCAGGCTAGGGCCAGGCTAGGGCTAGGACCAGGCTAGGGCTAGGCTAGGGCTAGGCCAGGCTAGGGCTAGTGCCAGGCTAGCGCTAGGGCCAGACTACGGAGAGGCTAGGGCTTGGGCCAGGCTATGGCTAGGGCCAGGCTATGTCTAGGCCTGGCTAGGGCTAGGGCCAGGCTAGGTCTAGGCCAGGCTAGGGCTAGGGCCAGGCTAGCTCTAGGCTAGGGCAACCCCAGGCTAGGTCTAGGCTAGGGCTATCCGGCTAGGTCTGGGCTAGGGCTATGCCAGGTTAGGTCTGGGCTAGGGCTAGGCCAGGCTAGGTCTAGGCTAGGGCTAGGCCAGGCTAGGGCTAGGCTAGGGCTAGGCCAGTCTAGGGCAAGGCTAGGGCTAGGCCACGCTAGGGCTAGGCTAGAGCTAGGCCAGTCTAGGGCTAGGCCAGTCTAGGGCTAGGGACAGTCTAGGGCTAGGGCCAGGGTAGGGCAAGAGCCAGTCTGGGGCTAGGGCCAGGCTAGGGCAAGTGCCAGACTACTGCTAGGCCAGGCTAGGGCTAGACCCAGGCTAGGGCCAGGCTAGGTCTAGGGCCGGGCTAGGGCCAGGCTAGGGCCTGGGTCAGGCTATGGCTAGGGCCAGTCTAGGGCCAGGCTAGGCCTAGGGCCAGGCTAGGGCTAGTGGCACGCTAGGGCCAGGCTAGGGCTAGGGCCAGGCTAGGGCCAGGCTAGGGCTAGGACCACGCTAGGGCCAGGCTAGGGCTACGGCCAGGCTAGTCCTAGGGCCAGGCTAGGGCTAGGGCCAGGCTAGGGCTAGGCCAGGCTAGGACGAGGGCCAAGCTAGGGCTAGGCCAGTCTAAGTCTAGGGTCAGGCTAGGGCTAGGCTAGGGTTAGGCCAGGCGAGGGCTGGGCTAGGGCCAGGCCGACTATGTCTAGGCTAGGGCTAGGCCAGACTAGGTCTAGGCTAGTGCTAGGCCAGGCTACGGCTAGGCTAGGGCTAGTCAAGGCTAGGGCTAGGCTAGGGCTAACTAGGCTAGGGCTAGGCTAGGGCTAGGCCAGTCTAGGGCTAGGCCAGGCTACGGCTAGTGCCAGGCTAGCGCTAGGGCCAGACTACGGCCAGGCTAGGGCTAGGGCCAGGCTAGGGCCAGGCTAGGACTAGGGCCAGGCTAGGGCTAGGCCAGGCTAGGACTAGGCTAGGGCTAGGCCAGTCTAGGGCTAGGCCAGGCTACGGCTAGTGCCAGGCTAGCGCTAGGGCCAGACTACGGCCAGGCTAGGGCTAGGGTCAGGCTAGGGTCAGGCTAGGACTAGGGCCAGGCTAGGGCTAGGGCCAGGCTAGGGTCAGGCCAGGGCTAGAGACAGGCTAGGGCCAGGCTAGCGCTAGGGACAGGCTAGGGCCCGGCTAGGGTTAGGGCCAGCCTAGGGCAAGGCTAGTGTTAGGGCCACGCTAGGGCCAGACTAAGGCTAGGTCCAGGCTAGGGCAAAGCTAGGGCTAGGGCCAGGCTAGGGCTAGGGCCAGGCTAGGGATAGGCCAGGTTAGGGCTAGGGCCAGTCTAGGGCTAGATCCAGGGTAAGGTAAGGGCCAGTCTAGGGCTAGGGCCAGGATAGGGCTACTGCCAGGCTAGTGCTAGGCCAGGCTAGGGCTAGAGCCAGGCTAGTGTAGGCCAGTTTAGAGCTAGGGCCCTGCTAGGGCTAGGGTCAGGATAGAGCCAGGCTAGGGCTAGGGCCAGGCTAGGCCCAGGCTAGGGCTAGTGCCAGGCTAGGGCCAGGCTAGGGCTAGGGCCAGGCTGGGGCTTGTGCCAGGTTAGGGCCAGGCTGGGGCTAGGGCCAGGCTAGGGTTATGGGCAGGCTAGCGCTAGGCAAGGTTAGGGCTAGTGCCAGGCTACGGTTAAGGCCAGGCTAGGGCTAGGCCAGGTTAGAGCTAGGGCAAGGCTAGGGCTAGGGCCTGGGTAGGGCAAGGATCAGCCTAGGGCTAGGGCCAGGCTAGGGCTAGTGCCAGGCTGGTACTAGGCCAGGCTAGGGCTAGAGCAAGGCTAGGGTAGGCCAGTTTAGAGCTAGGGCCCAGCTGCTGCTAGGGTCAGGCTATGGCCAGGCTGGGGCTAGGGTCAGGCTGGGGCCAGGCTAGGGCTAGGGCCAGGCTAGGGACAGGGTAGGGCTAGGGCCAGGCTAGGGCTACGCCAGGCTAGGGCTAGGTCCAGGATAGGGTTAAGGCCAGGCTTGGGCTAGGGCCAGGCTAGGGCCAGGCTAGGGCTAGGGCCAGGCTAGGGCCAGGCTAGGGCTAGGGCCAGGCTATGGCAAGGCTAGGACTAGGGCCAGGCTATGTCTAGGCCAGGCTAGGGCTAGGGCCAGGCTAGGTCTAGGCCAGGCTAGGGCTAGGGCCATGCTAGGTATAGGCTAGGGCTACCCCATGCTAGGTCTAGGCAAGGGCTATCTGGCTAGGTCTAGGCTAGCGCTATGCCAGGATAGGACTTGGCTAGGGCTAGGCCAGGCTAGGTCTAGGCTAGGGCTAGGCCAGGCTAGGGCAACGCTAGGGCTAGGCCAGGCTAGGGCTAGGCTAGGGCTAGGCCACGCTAGGGCTTGGCTAGGGCTAGGCCATGCTAGGGTTAGGCCAGTCTAGGTCTAGGGACAGTCTAGGGCTAGGGCCAGGGTAGGGCAAGAGCCAGTCTAGGGCTAGGGCCAGGCTAGGGCTAGTGCCAGGCTACTGCTAGGCCAGGCTAGGGCTATACCCAGGCTAGGGCCAGGCTAGGTCTAGGGCCGGGCTAGGGCCAGGCTATGGCTACGCCAGGCTAGGGCTAGGGCCACGCTAGGGACAGGCAAGGGCTAGGGCCAGGCTAGGGCCAGGCAAGGGCCACGCGAGGGCTACGGCCAGGCTAGGGCCAGGCTAGGGCCAGGGGCAGGGTAGCGCCAGGCTAGGACTAGGGCCAGGCTAGGGCTAGGGCCAGGCTAGTGCTAGGGCCAGGCTAGGGTAGGCCAGTTTAGGTCTGGGGCCCTGCTTGTTCTAGGGTCAGTCTAGGGCCAGGCGAGGGCTAGGCTCCAGCTATGGCAAGGCTAGGGCTAGGGCCAGGCTAGGGCCAGGCTAGGGCTTCGGCCAGGCTAGGCCTAGGGCCAGGCTAGGGCTAGGGCCAGGCTAGGGCTACGCCAGGCTAAGTTTAGGTTCAGGCTAAGGCTAGGCTAGGGCTAGGCCAGGCTAGGGCTGGGCTAGGGCCATGCCAACTAGGTCTAGGAGAGGGCTAGGCCAGACTAGGTCTAGACTAGTGCAAGGCCAGGCTAGGGCTAGGGTAGGGCTAGGCAAGGCTAGGGCTAGGCTAGGGCTAACTAGGCTAGAGCTAGGCTAGGGCTAGGCCAGGATAGGTCTAGGCTAGGGATAGGCCAGTCTAGGAATAGGCTAGGGCTAGGCCAGTCTAGGGCTAGGCCAGGCTAGGGCTAGTGCCAGGCTCGCGCTAGGGCCAGACTACGGCCAGGCTAGGTCTATGGCCAGGCTAGGGCCAGGCTAGGACTAGGGCCAGGCTAGGGCCAGGCTAGGGCTAGGGCCAGGCTAGGGCCAGGCTAGGGCTAGAGACAGGCTAGGGCCAGGCTAGCGCTAGGGACAGGCTAGGGCCAGGCTAGGGTTAGGGCCAGCCTAGGGCAAGGCTAGTGTTAGGGCCACGCTAGGGCCAGACTAAGGCTAGGTCCAGGCTAGGGCAAGGCTAGGGCTAGGGCCAGGCTAGGGCTAGGGCCAGGCTAGGGCTAGGCCAGGTTAGGGCTAGGGCCAGTCTAGGGCTAGAACCAGGGTAAGGTAAGGGCCAGTCTAGTGCTAGGGCCAGGATAGGGCTACTGCCAGGCTAGTGCTAGGCCAGGCTAGGGCTAGAGCCAGGCTAGGGTAGGCCAGTTTAGGTCTGGGGCCCTGCTAGGGCTAGGGTCAGTCTAGGGCCAGGCGAGGGCTAGGCTCCGGCTATGGCAAGGCTAGGGCTAGGGCCAGGCTAGGGCCAGGCTAGGGCTTCGGCCAGGCTAGGCCTAGGGCCAGGCTAGGGCTAGGGCCAGGCTAGGGCTAGGGCCAGGCTAGGGCTACGCCAGGCAAGGGCTAGAGCCAGGCTAGGGTAGGCCATTTTAGTGCTAGAGCCCTGCTGGTGCTAGGGTCAGGCTAGGGTCAGGCTAGGGCTAGGGTCAGGCTAGGGCCAGGCTAGGGATAGAGCCAGGCTTGGGCCAGGCTAGGGATAGGGCCAGGCTATGGCTAGGGGCAGGCTATGCCTAGGACAGGCTAGAGATAGAGCCAGGATAGGGCTACTGCCAGGCTAGTGCTAGGCCAGGCTAGGGCTAGAGCAAGGCTAGGGTAGGCCAGTTTAGAGCTAGGGCCCTGCTAGGGCTAGGGTCAGGATAGAGCCAGGCTAGGGCTAGGGCCAGGCTAGGGCAAGCCTAGGGCTAGGGCCAGGCTAGGGCTAGGGCCAGGCTAGGGCTAGGCCACGTTAGGTCTCGGGCCAGTCTAGGGCTAGATCCAGGATAAGGTAAGGGCCAGTCTAGGGCTAGGGCCAGGATAGGGCTACTGCCAGGCTAGTGCAAGGCCAGGCTAGGGCTAGTCTAGGGCTTGGCCAGGCTAGGGCTAGGCCAGTCTAGGGCTAGTGAAAGTCTAGGGGTAGGGCCAGGGTAAGGCAAGAGCCAGTCTAGGGCTAGGGCTAGGCTAGGGATAGTGCCAGGCTACTGCTAGGCCAGGCTAGGGCTAGACCCAGGATAGGGCCAGGCTAGGTCTAGGGCCGTGCTAGGGCCAGGCTAGGGCTAGGGCCAGGCTAGGGCCAGGCTAGGGCCACGCTAGGGCTAGGGACAGGCTAGGGCCAGGCTAGGGCTAGGGCCAGGCTAGGGCCAGGCTAGGGCTAAGGCCACGCTAGGGCCAGGCTAGGGCTAGGGCCAGGCTAGGGCCAGGCTAGGGTTAGGGCCAGCCTAGGGCAAGGCTAGTGTTAGGGCCACACTAGGGCCAGACTAAGGCTAGGTCCAGGCTAGGGCAAGGCTAGAGCTAGGGCCAGGCTAGGTCTAGGGCCAGGCTAGGGCTAGGCCACGTTAGGTCTCGGGCCAGTCTAGGGCTAGATCCAGGATAAGGTAAGGGCCAGTCTAGGGCTAGGGCCAGGATAGGGCTACTGCCAGGCTAGTGCAAGGCCAGGCTACGGCTAGAGCCAGGCTAGGGTAGGCCAGTTTAGAGCTAGGGCCCTGCTAGGGCAAGGGTCAGGATAGAGCCAGGCTAAGGCTAGGGCCAGGCTAGGGCCAGGCTAGGGCTAGGGCCAGGCTGGGGCTTGTGCCAGGTTAGGGCCAGGCTAGGTCTAGGGCCGGGCTAGGGTTACGGCCAGGCTAGCCCCAGGCCAGGTTAGGGCTAGTGCCAGGCTAGGGTTACGGCCAGGCTAGGGCTAGGCCAGGTTAGGGCTAGGGCCAGGCTAGGGCTAGGGCCAGGGTAGGGCAATGGTCAGTCTAGGGCTAGGGCCAGGATAGGGCTACTGCCAGGCTGGTACTAGGCCAGGCTAGGGCTAGAGCCAGGCTAGGGTAGGCCAGTTTAGGTCTAGGGCCCTGCTAGGGCTAGAGTCAGTCTAGGGCCAGGCGAGGCTAGGCTCAGGCTATGGCCAGGCTAGGGCTAGGGCCAGGCTAGGGCCAGACTAGGGCTTCGGCCAGGCTAGGCCTAGGGCCAGGCTAGGGCTAGAGCCAGGCTAGGGCTACGCTAGGCTAGGGCTAGGGCCAGGATACGGTTAAGGCCAGGCTAGGGCTAGGGCCAGGCTAGGGCCAGGCTAGGGCTAGGGCCACGCTAGGGCCAGGCTAGGGCTAGGGCCAGGCTAGGGCCAGGCTAGGGATATGGCCTGGCTAAGGTTATGGCCAGGCTAACGCTAGGCCAGGTTAGGGCTAGTGCCAGGCTATGGTTACGCCCAGGCTAGGGCTAGGGCAGGTTAGGGCCAGGCTAGTGCTAGGGCCACGCTAGGGCCAGGCTAGGGCTAGGGCCAGGCTAGGGCCAGTCTAGGGATTCGGTCAGGTTATGCCTAGGGCCAGGCTAGGCCTAGGGCCAGGCTAGGGCTACGCCAGGCTAGGGCTAGGGCCAGGATAGATTTGAGGCCAGGCTACGGCTAGGGCCAGTCTAGGGCCAGGCTAGGGCTAGGGCCAGGCTGGGGCTTGTGCCAGGTTAGGGCCAGGCTAGGTTTAGGGCCGGGCTAGGGTTATGGCCAGTCTAGCGCTAGGCCAGGTTAGGGCTACTGCCAGGCTAGTGTTTCGGCCAGGCTAGGGCTAGGCCAGGTTACGGCTAGGGCCATTCAAGGGCTAGGGCCAGGCTATGTCTTGGCCAGGCTAGGGCTAGGGCCAGGCTATGTCTAGGCCAGGCTAGTGCTAGGGCCAGGCTAGTTCTAGGACAGGCTAGGGCTAGGGCCAGGCTAGGTCTAGGCTAGGGCTACCCCAGGCTAGGTCTAGGCTAGGGCTATCCGGCTTGGTCTAGGCTAGGGCTATGCTAGGCTAGGTCTAGGCTAGGGCTAGGCCAGGCTAGGGCTAGGCTAGCGCTAGGCCAGTCTAGGGCTAGGCTAGGGCTAGGTCACGCTAGGGCTAGGCTAGGTCTAGGCCAGGCTAGGGCTAGGCCAGTCTAGGGCTAGGGATATTCTAGGCCTAGTGCCAGGGTAGGGCAAGAGCCAGTCTAGGGCCAGGGCCAGGCTAGGGCTAGTGTCAGGGTATTGCTAGGCAAGGCTAGGGCAAGACCCAGGCTAGGGCCAGGCTAGGTCTAGGGCCGCACTAGGGCCAGCCTAGGGCTAGGGCCAGGCTAGGGCTAGGGCTAGGCTAGGGCCAGGCTAGGGCTACGGCCAGGCTAGGGCTAGGGCCACGCTAGGGCCAGGCTAGGTCTAGGGCCAGGCTAGGGTTGGACCAGGCTAGGGCCAGGCTAGGGCTAGGGCCAGGCTAGGGCCAGGCTAGGGCTAGGGCCTGGCTAGGGTTATGGCCAGGCTAGCGCTAGGCCAGGTTAGGTCTAGTTCCAGGCTAGGGTTACGGCCAGACTAGGGCTAGGCCAGGTCGGGGCTAGGGCCAGGCTAGGGCTACGCCAGGCTAGGGCTAGGGCCAGGATAGGGTTAAGGCCAGGCTAGGGCTAGGGCCAGTCTAGGGCCAGGCTAGGGCTAGTGCCAGGCTGGTACTACGCCAGGCTAGGGCTAGAGACAGGCTAGGGTAGGCCAATTTAGGGCTAGGGCCCTGCTGGTGCTAGGGTCAGGCTAGGGCCAGGTTGGGGCTAGGGTCAGGCTAGGGCCAGGGTAGGGCCCGGCTAGGGCTTCGGTCAGGCTAGGGCCAGGCTAGGGCTAGGGTCAGGCTAGGGCCAGGCTAGGGCCAGGCTAGGGCTTCGGGCAGGCTAGGCCTAGGGCCAGGCTAGGGCTAGGGCCATGCTAGGGCTATGCCAGGCTAGGGCTAGGGCCAGGATAGGGTTGAGGCCAGGCTAGGGCTAGGGCCAGGCTAGGGCCAGGCTAGGGGTAGGGCCAGGCTCGGGCCTGGCTAGGGCTAGGGCCAGGCTATGGCTAGGGCCCGGCTATGTCTAGGCCAGGCTAGGGCTAGGGCCAGTTTATGTCTAGGCCAGTCTAGGGCTAGGGCCACGCTAGATCTAAGCTAGGGCTACCCCAGGCTAGGTCTTGGCTAGGGCTATCCAGCTAGGTCTAGCTAGGGCTACCCCAGGCTAGCTCTAGGCTAGGGCTAGTCCAGGCTAGTGCCAGGCTGGTACTAGGCCAGGCTAGGGCTAGAGCCAGGCTAGGGTAGGCCAGTTTAGGTCTAGTGCCCTGCTAGGGCTAGGGTCAGTCTAGGGACAGGCTAGGGCTAGGCTCAGGCTATGGCAAGGCTAGGGCTAGGGCCAGGCTAGGGCCAGGCTAGGGCTTTGGCCAGGCTAGGCCTAGGGCCAGGCTAGGGCTCTGGCTAGGTTAGGGCTACGCCAGGCTAGGGCTAGGGCCAGGATACTGTTAAGGCCAGGCTAGGGCTAGGGCCAGGCTAGGGCCAGGCTAGGGCTAGGGCCAGGCTAGGGCCAGGCTAGGGCTAGTGCCAGGCTGGTACAAGGCCAGGCTAGGGCTACAGCCAGGCTAGGGTAGGCCAGTTTAGGGCTAGGGCCCTGCTGTTGCTACGGTCTGGCTACGGACAGGCTAGGGCTAGGGTCAGGCTATGGCCAGGCTAGGGCTAAGGCAAGGCTAGGGCCAGGCTAGGGCTAGTGCCAGGCTGGTACTAGGCCAGGTTAGGGCTACAGCCAGGCTAGGGTAGGCCAGTTTAGGGCTAGGGCCCTGCTGGTGCTACGGTCTGGCTAGGGACAGGCTAGGGCAGGGGTCAGGCTAGGGCCAGGCTAGGGCTAAGGCCAGGCTAGGGCCAGGCTAGGGCTTCGGCCAGGCTAGGCCTAGGGCCAGGCTAGGGCTCGGGCCAGGCTAGGGCTACGCCAGGCTAGGGCTAGGGCCAGGATAGGGTTAAGGCCAGGCTAGGGCTAGGGCAAGGCTAGGGCCAGGCTAGGGATAGGGTCCGGCTAGGGCCAGGCTAGGGCTAGGGCCAGGCTAGGGCCAGGCTAGGGCTTCGGCCAGGCTAGGCCTAGGGCTAGGCTAGGGCTAGGGCCAGGCTAGGGCTATGCCAGGCTAGGGCTAGTGCCAGGATAGGGTAAAGGCCAGGCTAGGGCTAGAGCCAGTCTAGGGATAGGGCCAGGCTAGGGTAAGGCTAGGGCTAGAGCCAGGCTAGGGCAAGGGCCAAGCTAAGGCCAGGCTAGGGCTAGGGACAGTCTAGGGCTAGGGCCAGGGTAGAGCAAGAGCCAGTCTAGGGCTAGGGACAGGCTAGGGCTAGTGCCAGGCTACTGCTAGGCCAGGCTAGGGCTAGACCCAGGCTAGGGCCAGGCTAGTTCTAGGGCCGGGCTAGGGCCGGGCTAGGGCTAGGGCCAGGCTAGGGCAAGGGGCAGGCTAGGGCCAGGCTAGGGCTAGGGCCATGCTAGGGCTAGGGCCACGCTAGGGCCAGGCTAGTGCCACGCTAGGGCTAGGGCCAGGCTAGGGCCAGGCTAGGGCTAGCGACAGGCTAGGGCCAGGCTAGGGCTAGGTCCACGCTAGGGCCAGGCTAGGGCTAGGGCCAGGCTAGGGCCAGGCTAGGGCTACGGCCAGGCTTGTCCTAGGGCCAGGCTAGGGCTAGCTCCAGGCTAGGGCTAGGCCAGGCTAGGACGAGGGCCAAGCTAGAGCTAGGCCAGGCTAACTCTACGGTCAGGCTAGGGGTAGGTTAGGGCTAGGTTAGGGCTAGGCCAGGCTAGGGCTAGGCTAGGGCTAGGCCAGTCTAGGGCTAGGCTAGGGCTAGGCCACGCTAGGGCTAGGCTAGAGCTAGGCCAGTCTAGGGCTAGGCCAGTCTAGGGCTAGGGACAGTCTAGGGCTAGGGCCAGGGTAGGGCAAGAGCCAGTCTGGGGCTAGGGCCAGGCTAGGGCAAGTGCCAGACTACTGCTAGGCCAGGCTAGGGCTAGACCCAGGCTAGGGCCAGGCTAGGTCTAGGGCCGGGCTAGGGCCAGGCTAGGGCCTGGGTCAGGCTATGGCTAGGGCCAGTCTAGGGCCAGGCTAGGCCTAGGGCCAGGCTAGGGCTAGTGGCACGCTAGGGCCAGGCTAGGGCTAGGGCCAGGCTAGGGCCAGGCTAGGGCTAGGACCACGCTAGGGCCAGGCTAGGGCTACGGCCAGGCTAGTCCTAGGGCCAGGCTAGGGCTAGGGCCAGGCTAGGGCTAGGCCAGGCTAGGACGAGGGCCAAGCTAGGGCTAGGCCAGTCTAAGTCTAGGGTCAGGCTAGGGCTAGGCTAGGGTTAGGCCAGGCGAGGGCTGGGCTAGGGCCAGGCCGACTATGTCTAGGCTAGGGCTAGGCCAGACTAGGTCTAGGCTAGTGCTAGGCCAGGCTACGGCTAGGCTAGGGCTAGTCAAGGCTAGGGCTAGGCTAGGGCTAACTAGGCTAGGGCTAGGCTAGGGCTAGGCCAGTCTAGGGCTAGGCCAGGCTACGGCTAGTGCCAGGCTAGCGCTAGGGCCAGACTACGGCCAGGCTAGGGCTAGGGCCAGGCTAGGGCCAGGCTAGGACTAGGGCCAGGCTAGGGCTAGGCCAGGCTAGGACTAGGCTAGGGCTAGGCCAGTCTAGGGCTAGGCCAGGCTACGGCTAGTGCCAGGCTAGCGCTAGGGCCAGACTACGGCCAGGCTAGGGCTAGGGTCAGGCTAGGGTCAGGCTAGGACTAGGGCCAGGCTAGGGCTAGGGCCAGGCTAGGGTCAGGCCAGGGCTAGAGACAGGCTAGGGCCAGGCTAGCGCTAGGGACAGGCTAGGGCCCGGCTAGGGTTAGGGCCAGCCTAGGGCAAGGCTAGTGTTAGGGCCACGCTAGGGCCAGACTAAGGCTAGGTCCAGGCTAGGGCAAAGCTAGGGCTAGGGCCAGGCTAGGGCTAGGGCCAGGCTAGGGATAGGCCAGGTTAGGGCTAGGGCCAGTCTAGGGCTAGATCCAGGGTAAGGTAAGGGCCAGTCTAGGGCTAGGGCCAGGATAGGGCTACTGCCAGGCTAGTGCTAGGCCAGGCTAGGGCTAGAGCCAGGCTAGTGTAGGCCAGTTTAGAGCTAGGGCCCTGCTAGGGCTAGGGTCAGGATAGAGCCAGGCTAGGGCTAGGGCCAGGCTAGGCCCAGGCTAGGGCTAGTGCCAGGCTAGGGCCAGGCTAGGGCTAGGGCCAGGCTGGGGCTTGTGCCAGGTTAGGGCCAGGCTGGGGCTAGGGCCAGGCTAGGGTTATGGGCAGGCTAGCGCTAGGCAAGGTTAGGGCTAGTGCCAGGCTACGGTTAAGGCCAGGCTAGGGCTAGGCCAGGTTAGAGCTAGGGCAAGGCTAGGGCTAGGGCCTGGGTAGGGCAAGGATCAGCCTAGGGCTAGGGCCAGGCTAGGGCTAGTGCCAGGCTGGTACTAGGCCAGGCTAGGGCTAGAGCAAGGCTAGGGTAGGCCAGTTTAGAGCTAGGGCCCAGCTGCTGCTAGGGTCAGGCTATGGCCAGGCTGGGGCTAGGGTCAGGCTGGGGCCAGGCTAGGGCTAGGGCCAGGCTAGGGACAGGGTAGGGCTAGGGCCAGGCTAGGGCTACGCCAGGCTAGGGCTAGGGCCAGGATAGGGTTAAGGCCAGGCTTGGGCTAGGGCCAGGCTAGGGCCAGGCTAGGGCTAGGGCCAGGCTAGGGCCAGGCTAGGGCTAGGGCCAGGCTATGGCAAGGCTAGGACTAGGGCCAGGCTATGTCTAGGCCAGGCTAGGGCTAGGGCCAGGCTAGGTCTAGGCCAGGCTAGGGCTAGGGCCATGCTAGGTATAGGCTAGGGCTACCCCATGCTAGGTCTAGGCAAGGGCTATCTGGCTAGGTCTAGGCTAGCGCTATGCCAGGATAGGACTTGGCTAGGGCTAGGCCAGGCTAGGTCTAGGCTAGGGCTAGGCCAGGCTAGGGCAACGCTAGGGCTAGGCCAGGCTAGGGCTAGGCTAGGGCTAGGCCACGCTAGGGCTTGGCTAGGGCTAGGCCATGCTAGGGTTAGGCCAGTCTAGGTCTAGGGACAGTCTAGGGCTAGGGCCAGGGTAGGGCAAGAGCCAGTCTAGGGCTAGGGCCAGGCTAGGGCTAGTGCCAGGCTACTGCTAGGCCAGGCTAGGGCTATACCCAGGCTAGGGCCAGGCTAGGTCTAGGGCCGGGCTAGGGCCAGGCTATGGCTACGCCAGGCTAGGGCTAGGGCCACGCTAGGGACAGGCAAGGGCTAGGGCCAGGCTAGGGCCAGGCAAGGGCCACGCGAGGGCTACGGCCAGGCTAGGGCCAGGCTAGGGCCAGGGGCAGGGTAGCGCCAGGCTAGGACTAGGGCCAGGCTAGGGCTAGGGCCAGGCTAGTGCTAGGGCCAGGCTAGGGTAGGCCAGTTTAGGTCTGGGGCCCTGCTTGTGCTAGGGTCAGTCTAGGGCCAGGCGAGGGCTAGGCTCCAGCTATGGCAAGGCTAGGGCTAGGGCCAGGCTAGGGCCAGGCTAGGGCTTCGGCCAGGCTAGGCCTAGGGCCAGGCTAGGGCTAGGGCCAGGCTAGGGCTACGCCAGGCTAGGGCTAGGGCCAGGATAGGGTTAAGGCTAGGGCCAGGCTAGGGGCAGGGCCAGGGTAGGGCCAGGCTAGGGCTATGGCCAGGCTAGGGCTAGGACCAGGCTAGGGCTAGGCCAGGCTAGGATGAGGGCCAAGCTAGGGCTATGCCAGGCTAAGTTTAGGTTCAGGCTAAGGCTAGGCTAGGGCTAGGCCAGGCTAGGGCTGGGCTAGGGCCATGCCAACTAGGTCTAGGAGAGGGCTAGGCCAGACTAGGTCTAGACTAGTGCAAGGCCAGGCTAGGGCTAGGGTAGGGCTAGGCAAGGCTAGGGCTAGGCTAGGGCTAACTAGGCTAGAGCTAGGCTAGGGCTAGGCCAGGATAGGTCTAGGCTAGGGATAGGCCAGTCTAGGAATAGGCTAGGGCTAGGCCAGTCTAGGGCTAGGCCAGGCTAGGGCTAGTGCCAGGCTCGCGCTAGGGCCAGACTACGGCCAGGCTAGGTCTATGGCCAGGCTAGGGCCAGGCTAGGACTAGGGCCAGGCTAGGGCCAGGCTAGGGCTAGGGCCAGGCTAGGGCCAGGCTAGGGCTAGAGACAGGCTAGGGCCAGGCTAGCGCTAGGGACAGGCTAGGGCCAGGCTAGGGTTAGGGCCAGCCTAGGGCAAGGCTAGTGTTAGGGCCACGCTAGGGCCAGACTAAGGCTAGGTCCAGGCTAGGGCAAGGCTAGGGCTAGGGCCAGGCTAGGGCTAGGGCCAGGCTAGGGCTAGGCCAGGTTAGGGCTAGGGCCAGTCTAGGGCTAGAACCAGGGTAAGGTAAGGGCCAGTCTAGTGCTAGGGCCAGGATAGGGCTACTGCCAGGCTAGTGCTAGGCCAGGCTAGGGCTAGAGCCAGGCTAGGGTAGGCCAGTTTAGGTCTGGGGCCCTGCTAGGGCTAGGGTCAGTCTAGGGCCAGGCGAGGGCTAGGCTCCGGCTATGGCAAGGCTAGGGCTAGGGCCAGGCTAGGGCCAGGCTAGGGCTTCGGCCAGGCTAGGCCTAGGGCCAGGCTAGGGCTAGGGCCAGGCTAGGGCTAGGGCCAGGCTAGGGCTACGCCAGGCAAGGGCTAGAGCCAGGCTAGGGTAGGCCATTTTAGTGCTAGAGCCCTGCTGGTGCTAGGGTCAGGCTAGGGTCAGGCTAGGGCTAGGGTCAGGCTAGGGCCAGGCTAGGGATAGAGCCAGGCTTGGGCCAGGCTAGGGATAGGGCCAGGCTATGGCTAGGGGCAGGCTATGCCTAGGACAGGCTAGAGATAGAGCCAGGATAGGGCTACTGCCAGGCTAGTGCTAGGCCAGGCTAGGGCTAGAGCAAGGCTAGGGTAGGCCAGTTTAGAGCTAGGGCCCTGCTAGGGCTAGGGTCAGGATAGAGCCAGGCTAGGGCTAGGGCCAGGCTAGGGCAAGCCTAGGGCTAGGGCCAGGCTAGGGCTAGGGCCAGGCTAGGGCTAGGCCACGTTAGGTCTCGGGCCAGTCTAGGGCTAGATCCAGGATAAGGTAAGGGCCAGTCTAGGGCTAGGGCCAGGATAGGGCTACTGCCAGGCTAGTGCAAGGCCAGGCTAGGGCTAGTCTAGGGCTTGGCCAGGCTAGGGCTAGGCCAGTCTAGGGCTAGTGAAAGTCTAGGGGTAGGGCCAGGGTAAGGCAAGAGCCAGTCTAGGGCTAGGGCTAGGCTAGGGATAGTGCCAGGCTACTGCTAGGCCAGGCTAGGGCTAGACCCAGGATAGGGCCAGGCTAGGTCTAGGGCCGTGCTAGGGCCAGGCTAGGGCTAGGGCCAGGCTAGGGCCAGGCTAGGGCCACGCTAGGGCTAGGGACAGGCTAGGGCCAGGCTAGGGCTAGGGCCAGGCTAGGGCCAGGCTAGGGCTAAGGCCACGCTAGGGCCAGGCTAGGGCTAGGGCCAGGCTAGGGCCAGGCTAGGGTTAGGGCCAGCCTAGGGCAAGGCTAGTGTTAGGGCCACACTAGGGCCAGACTAAGGCTAGGTCCAGGCTAGGGCAAGGCTAGAGCTAGGGCCAGGCTAGGTCTAGGGCCAGGCTAGGGCTAGGCCACGTTAGGTCTCGGGCCAGTCTAGGGCTAGATCCAGGATAAGGTAAGGGCCAGTCTAGGGCTAGGGCCAGGATAGGGCTACTGCCAGGCTAGTGCAAGGCCAGGCTACGGCTAGAGCCAGGCTAGGGTAGGCCAGTTTAGAGCTAGGGCCCTGCTAGGGCAAGGGTCAGGATAGAGCCAGGCTAAGGCTAGGGCCAGGCTAGGGCCAGGCTAGGGCTAGGGCCAGGCTGGGGCTTGTGCCAGGTTAGGGCCAGGCTAGGTCTAGGGCCGGGCTAGGGTTACGGCCAGGCTAGCCCCAGGCCAGGTTAGGGCTAGTGCCAGGCTAGGGTTACGGCCAGGCTAGGGCTAGGCCAGGTTAGGGCTAGGGCCAGGCTAGGGCTAGGGCCAGGGTAGGGCAATGGTCAGTCTAGGGCTAGGGCCAGGATAGGGCTACTGCCAGGCTGGTACTAGGCCAGGCTAGGGCTAGAGCCAGGCTAGGGTAGGCCAGTTTAGGTCTAGGGCCCTGCTAGGGCTAGAGTCAGTCTAGGGCCAGGCGAGGCTAGGCTCAGGCTATGGCCAGGCTAGGGCTAGGGCCAGGCTAGGGCCAGACTAGGGCTTCGGCCAGGCTAGGCCTAGGGCCAGGCTAGGGCTAGAGCCAGGCTAGGGCTACGCTAGGCTAGGGCTAGGGCCAGGATACGGTTAAGGCCAGGCTAGGGCTAGGGCCAGGCTAGGGCCAGGCTAGGGCTAGGGCCACGCTAGGGCCAGGCTAGGGCTAGGGCCAGGCTAGGGCCAGGCTAGGGATATGGCCTGGCTAAGGTTATGGCCAGGCTAACGCTAGGCCAGGTTAGGGCTAGTGCCAGGCTATGGTTACGCCCAGGCTAGGGCTAGGGCAGGTTAGGGCCAGGCTAGTGCTAGGGCCACGCTAGGGCCAGGCTAGGGCTAGGGCCAGGCTAGGGCCAGTCTAGGGATTCGGTCAGGTTATGCCTAGGGCCAGGCTAGGCCTAGGGCCAGGCTAGGGCTACGCCAGGCTAGGGCTAGGGCCAGGATAGATTTGAGGCCAGGCTACGGCTAGGGCCAGTCTAGGGCCAGGCTAGGGCTAGGGCCAGGCTGGGGCTTGTGCCAGGTTAGGGCCAGGCTAGGTTTAGGGCCGGGCTAGGGTTATGGCCAGTCTAGCGCTAGGCCAGGTTAGGGCTACTGCCAGGCTAGTGTTTCGGCCAGGCTAGGGCTAGGCCAGGTTACGGCTAGGGCCATTCAAGGGCTAGGGCCAGGCTATGTCTTGGCCAGGCTAGGGCTAGGGCCAGGCTATGTCTAGGCCAGGCTAGTGCTAGGGCCAGGCTAGTTCTAGGACAGGCTAGGGCTAGGGCCAGGCTAGGTCTAGGCTAGGGCTACCCCAGGCTAGGTCTAGGCTAGGGCTATCCGGCTTGGTCTAGGCTAGGGCTATGCTAGGCTAGGTCTAGGCTAGGGCTAGGCCAGGCTAGGGCTAGGCTAGCGCTAGGCCAGTCTAGGGCTAGGCTAGGGCTAGGTCACGCTAGGGCTAGGCTAGGTCTAGGCCAGGCTAGGGCTAGGCCAGTCTAGGGCTAGGGATATTCTAGGCCTAGTGCCAGGGTAGGGCAAGAGCCAGTCTAGGGCCAGGGCCAGGCTAGGGCTAGTGTCAGGGTATTGCTAGGCAAGGCTAGGGCAAGACCCAGGCTAGGGCCAGGCTAGGTCTAGGGCCGCACTAGGGCCAGCCTAGGGCTAGGGCCAGGCTAGGGCTAGGGCTAGGCTAGGGCCAGGCTAGGGCTACGGCCAGGCTAGGGCTAGGGCCACGCTAGGGCCAGGCTAGGTCTAGGGCCAGGCTAGGGTTGGACCAGGCTAGGGCCAGGCTAGGGCTAGGGCCAGGCTAGGGCCAGGCTAGGGCTAGGGCCTGGCTAGGGTTATGGCCAGGCTAGCGCTAGGCCAGGTTAGGTCTAGTTCCAGGCTAGGGTTACGGCCAGACTAGGGCTAGGCCAGGTCGGGGCTAGGGCCAGGCTAGGGCTACGCCAGGCTAGGGCTAGGGCCAGGATAGGGTTAAGGCCAGGCTAGGGCTAGGGCCAGTCTAGGGCCAGGCTAGGGCTAGTGCCAGGCTGGTACTACGCCAGGCTAGGGCTAGAGACAGGCTAGGGTAGGCCAATTTAGGGCTAGGGCCCTGCTGGTGCTAGGGTCAGGCTAGGGCCAGGTTGGGGCTAGGGTCAGGCTAGGGCCAGGGTAGGGCCCGGCTAGGGCTTCGGTCAGGCTAGGGCCAGGCTAGGGCTAGGGTCAGGCTAGGGCCAGGCTAGGGCCAGGCTAGGGCTTCGGGCAGGCTAGGCCTAGGGCCAGGCTAGGGCTAGGGCCATGCTAGGGCTATGCCAGGCTAGGGCTAGGGCCAGGATAGGGTTGAGGCCAGGCTAGGGCTAGGGCCAGGCTAGGGCCAGGCTAGGGGTAGGGCCAGGCTCGGGCCTGGCTAGGGCTAGGGCCAGGCTATGGCTAGGGCCCGGCTATGTCTAGGCCAGGCTAGGGCTAGGGCCAGTTTATGTCTAGGCCAGTCTAGGGCTAGGGCCACGCTAGATCTAAGCTAGGGCTACCCCAGGCTAGGTCTTGGCTAGGGCTATCCAGCTAGGTCTAGCTAGGGCTACCCCAGGCTAGCTCTAGGCTAGGGCTAGTCCAGGCTAGTGCCAGGCTGGTACTAGGCCAGGCTAGGGCTAGAGCCAGGCTAGGGTAGGCCAGTTTAGGTCTAGGGCCCTGCTAGGGCTAGGGTCAGTCTAGGGACAGGCTAGGGCTAGGCTCAGGCTATGGCAAGGCTAGGGCTAGGGCCAGGCTAGGGCCAGGCTAGGGCTTTGGCCAGGCTAGGCCTAGGGCCAGGCTAGGGCTCTGGCTAGGTTAGGGCTACGCCAGGCTAGGGCTAGGGCCAGGATACTGTTAAGGCCAGGCTAGGGCTAGGGCCAGGCTAGGGCCAGGCTAGGGCTAGGGCCAGGCTAGGGCCAGGCTAGGGCTAGTGCCAGGCTGGTACAAGGCCAGGCTAGGGCTACAGCCAGGCTAGGGTAGGCCAGTTTAGGGCTAGGGCCCTGCTGTTGCTACGGTCTGGCTACGGACAGGCTAGGGCTAGGGTCAGGCTATGGCCAGGCTAGGGCTAAGGCAAGGCTAGGGCCAGGCTAGGGCTAGTGCCAGGCTGGTACTAGGCCAGGTTAGGGCTACAGCCAGGCTAGGGTAGGCCAGTTTAGGGCTAGGGCCCTGCTGGTGCTACGGTCTGGCTAGGGACAGGCTAGGGCAGGGGTCAGGCTAGGGCCAGGCTAGGGCTAAGGCCAGGCTAGGGCCAGGCTAGGGCTTCGGCCAGGCTAGGCCTAGGGCCAGGCTAGGGCTCGGGCCAGGCTAGGGCTACGCCAGGCTAGGGCTAGGGCCAGGATAGGGTTAAGGCCAGGCTAGGGCTAGGGCAAGGCTAGGGCCAGGCTAGGGATAGGGTCCGGCTAGGGCCAGGCTAGGGCTAGGGCCAGGCTAGGGCCAGGCTAGGGCTTCGGCCAGGCTAGGCCTAGGGCTAGGCTAGGGCTAGGGCCAGGCTAGGGCTATGCCAGGCTAGGGCTAGTGCCAGGATAGGGTAAAGGCCAGGCTAGGGCTAGAGCCAGTCTAGGGATAGGGCCAGGCTAGGGTAAGGCTAGGGCTAGAGCCAGGCTAGGGCAAGGGCCAAGCTAAGGCCAGGCTAGGGCTAGGGACAGTCTAGGGCTAGGGCCAGGGTAGAGCAAGAGCCAGTCTAGGGCTAGGGACAGGCTAGGGCTAGTGCCAGGCTACTGCTAGGCCAGGCTAGGGCTAGACCCAGGCTAGGGCCAGGCTAGTTCTAGGGCCGGGCTAGGGCCGGGCTAGGGCTAGGGCCAGGCTAGGGCAAGGGGCAGGCTAGGGCCAGGCTAGGGCTAGGGCCATGCTAGGGCTAGGGCCACGCTAGGGCCAGGCTAGTGCCACGCTAGGGCTAGGGCCAGGCTAGGGCCAGGCTAGGGCTAGCGACAGGCTAGGGCCAGGCTAGGGCTAGGTCCACGCTAGGGCCAGGCTAGGGCTAGGGCCAGGCTAGGGCCAGGCTAGGGCTACGGCCAGGCTTGTCCTAGGGCCAGGCTAGGGCTAGCTCCAGGCTAGGGCTAGGCCAGGCTAGGACGAGGGCCAAGCTAGAGCTAGGCCAGGCTAACTCTACGGTCAGGCTAGGGGTAGGTTAGGGCTAGGTTAGGGCTAGGCCAGGCTAGGGCTAGGCTAGGGCTAGGCCAGTCTAGGGCTAGGCTAGGGCTAGGCCACGCTAGGGCTAGGCTACGGCTAGGCCAGGCTAGGGCTAGGCCTGTGTAGGCCTAGGAACAGGCTTGAGCTAGGGCCAGGGTAGTGCAAGAGGCAGTCTAGGGCTAGGGCCAGGCTAGGGCTAGGGCTACCTTGGGCCAGGCTAGGGCTATGGCCAGTCTAGGGCTACGGCCACGCTAGGACCAGGCTATGGCTAGAGCCAGGGTAGGGCCAGGCAAGGGCCACGCAAGGGCTAGGGCCAGGCTAGGGCCAGGCTAGGGCTAGGGCCAGGCTAGGGCCAGGCTAGGGCTAGGGCCACGCTAGGGCCAGGCTAGGGCTAGGGACAGGCTACGGCCAGGTTAGGGCTAGGGCCGGGCTAGGGTTATGGCCAGGCTATGGCTAGGGCCAGGCTATGTCTAGGCCAGGCTACGTCTAGGGCCAGGCTAGGGCTACGCCAGGCTAGGGCTAGGGCCAGGATAGGGTTAAGGCCAGGCTTGGGATAGGGCCAGTCTAGGGCCAGGCTAGTGCTAGGGCCAGGCTAGGGCCAGGCTAGGGCTACGGCCAGGCTAGTCCTAGGGCCAGGCTAGGACCAGGGCCAGGCTAGGGCTAGGCCAGGCTAGGAAGAGGGCCAAGCTAGGGCTAGGCCAGGCTAAGTCTAGGGTCAGGTTAGGGCTAGGCTAGGGCTAGGCCAGACTAGGGCTGGGCTAGGGCAATGCCGACTAGGTCTAGTCTAGGGCTAGGCCAGACTAGGTCTAGGCTAGTGCTAGGCCAGGCTAGGGCTAGGCTAGGGCTAGGCAAGACTAGGGCTAGGCTAGGGCTAACTAGGCTAGAGCTAGGCTAGAGCTAGGCTAGGGCTAGGCCAGGATAGGGCTAGGCTAGGGCGAGGCCAGGCTAGGACTAGGCTAGGGCTAGGCCAGTCTAGGGCTAGGCCAGGCTAGGTCTAGTGCCAGGCTGGCGCTAGGGCCATACTACGGCCAGGCAAGGGCTAGGGCCAGGCTAGGGCCAGGCTAGGACTTGTGCCACGCTAGGGCCAGGGTATGCCTATGCCAGGCTAAGGTTAGGTCGAGGCTAGGGCTAGGGCTAGGCTAGGGTAGGCCAGTTTAGAGCTAGAGCCAGGCTAGAGCTAGGGCCAGGCTAGGGCTAGAGACAGGCTAGGGCCAGGCTAGCGCTAGGGACAGGCTAGGGCCAGGCTAGGGCTTAGGCCAGGCTGGGGCTTGTACCAGTTTAGGGCCAGGCTAGGGCTAGGGCCAGGCTAGGGTTATGGCCAGGCTAGCGCTAGGCCAGGTTAGGGCTAGGGCCAGGCTAGGGCTAGGGCTAGGGTAGGGAAAGAGCCAGTCTAGGGCTAGGGACAGACTAGGGCTAGGGCCAGGCTACTGCTAGGCCAGGCTAGGGCGAGACCCAGGCTAGGGCCAGGCTAGGTCTAGGGCCGGGCTAGGGCCAGGCTAGTGCTAGGGCCAGGCTTGGGCTAGGGGCAGGCTAGGGCCAGGCTAGGGCTAGGGCCAGGCTAGGGCTAGGGCCAGGCTAGGGCCAGGCTAGGGCTACGGCCAGGCTAGTCCTAGGGCCAGGCTAGGGCTAGGGCCAGGCTAGGGCTAGGCCAGGCTAGGACGAGGGCCAAGCTAGGGCTAGGCCAGTCTAAGTCTAGGGTCAGGCTAGGGCTAGGGTAGGGCTAGGCCAGGCTAGGGCTGGGCTAGGACCATGCCGACTAGGTCTAGGCTAGGGCTAGGCCAGACTAGGTCTAGGCTAGTGCTAGGCCAGGCTAGGGCTAGGCTAGGGCTAGGCAAGGCTAGGGCTAGGCTAGGGCTAACTAGGCTAGGGCTAGGCTAGGGCTAGGCCAGGATAGGGCTAGGCTAGGGCTAGGCCAGGCTAGGACTAGGCTAGGGCTAGGCCAGTCTAGGGCTAGGCCAGGCTAGGGCTAGTGCCAGGCTAGCGCTAGGGCCAGACTACGGCCAGGCTAGGGCTAGGGCCAGGCTAGGGCCAGGCTAGGACTAGGGCCAGGCTAGGGCCAGGCTAGGGCTAGGGCCAGGCTAGGGCTAGGCTAGGGCTAGGCCAGGCTAGGGCCAGGGTATTCCTATGCCAGGCTAAGGTTAGGTCGAGGCTAGGGCTAGGGCTAGGCTAGGGTAGGCCAGTTTAGGGCTAGAGCCAGGCTAGGGCTAGGGTCAGGCTACCCCCAGGCTACGGCTAGAGACAGGCTAGGGCCAGGCTAGCGCTAGGGACAGGCTAGGGCCCGGCTAGGGTTAGGGCCATCCTAGGGCAAGGCTAGTGTTAGGGCCATGCTAGGGCCAGACTAAGGCTACGTCCAGGCTAGGGCAAGGCTAGGGCTAGGGCCAGGCTAGGGCTATGGCCAGGCTAGGGCTAGGCCAGGCTAGGCCTAGGGCCAGGCTAGGGCTAGGGCCAGGCTAGGGCTACGCCAGGCTAGGGCTAGGGCCAGGATAGGGTTAAGGCCAGGATAGGGCTAGGGCCAGGCTAGGGCCAGGCTAGGGCCAGGGCCAGGCTAGGGCTAGGGTCAGGCTAGGGCCAGGCTAGGGCTATGGCCAGGCTATGGCTAGGGCCAGGCTATGTCTTGGCCAGGCTAGGGCTAGGGCCAGGCTAGGTCTAGGCCAGGCTAGGGCTAGGGCCAGGCTAGGTCTAGGCTAGGGCTACCCCAGGCTAGGTCTAGGCTAGGGCTATCCGGCTAGGTCTAGGCTAGGGCTATGCCAGGCTAGGTCTAGGCTAGGGCTAGGCCAGGCTAGGTCCAGGCTAGGGCTAGGCCAGACTAGTGCTAGGCTAGGGCTAGGCCAGGCTAGGGCTAGGCTACGGCTAGGCCACGCTAGGGCTAGGCTAGGGCTAGGCCAGGCTAGGGCTAGGCCAGTCTAGGGCTAGGGACAGACTAGGGCTAGGGCCAGGGTAGGGCAAGAGCCAGTCTAGGGCTAGGGCCAGGCTAGGGCTAGTGCCAGGCTACTGCTAGGCCAGGCTAGGGCTAGACACAGGCTAGGGCCAGGTTAGGTCTAGGGCCGGGCTAGGGCCAGGCTAGGGCTATCGCCAGGCTAGGGCTAGGGCGAGGCTAGGGCCAGGCTAGGGCTAGGGCCAGGCTAGGGCTAGGGCCACGCTAGGGCCAGGCTAGGGCTAGGGACAGGCTAGGGCCAGGCTAGGGCTTTGGCCAGGCTAGGCCTAGGGCCAGGCTAGGGCTAGGGCCAGGCTAGGGCTACGCCAGGCTAGGGCTAGGGCCAGGATAGGGTTAAGGCCAGGCTAGGTATAGGACCAGGCAAGGGCCAGGCTAGGGCTAAGGCCAGGCTAGGGCCAGGCTAGGGCTAGGGCCACGCTAGGGCCAGGCTAGGGCTAGGGCCAGGCTAGGGCCAGGCTAGGGCTACGGCCAGGCTAGTCCTAGGGCCAGGCTAGGGCTAGGGCCAGGCTAGGGCTAGGCCAGGCTAGGACGAGGGCCAAGCTAGGGCTAGGCCAGTCTAAGTCTAGGGTCAGGCTAGGGCTAGGGTAGGGCTAGGCCAGGCTAGGGCTGGGCTAGGACCATGCCGACTAGGTCTAGGCTAGGGCTAGGCCAGACTAGGTCTAGGCTAGTGCTAGGCCAGGCTAGGGCTAGGCTAGGGCTAGGCTAGGGCTAGGCAAGGCTAGGGCTAGGCTAGGGCTAACTAGGCTAGGGCTAGGCTAGGGCTAGGCCAGGATAGGGCTAGGCTAGGGCTAGGCCAGGCTAGGACTAGGCTAGGGCTAGGCCAGGCTAGGATTAGGCCAGGCTAGGGCTAGTGCCAGGCTAGCGCTAGGGCCAGACTACGGCCAGGCTAGGGCTAGGGCCAGGCTAGGGCCAGGCTAGGACTAGGGCCAGGCTAGGGCCAGGCTAGGGCTAGGGCCAGGCTAGGGCTAGGCTAGGGCTAGGCCAGGCTAGGGCCAGGGTATTCCTATGCCAGGCTAAGGTTAGGTCGAGGCTAGGGCTAGGGCTAGGCTAGGGTAGGCCAGTTTAGGGCTAGAGCCAGGCTAGGGCTAGGGTCAGGCTACCCCCAGGCTACGGCTAGAGACAGGCTAGGGCCAGGCTAGCGCTAGGGACAGGCTAGGGCCCGGCTAGGGTTAGGGCCATCCTAGGGCAAGGCTAGTGTTAGGGCCATGCTAGGGCCAGACTAAGGCTACGTCCAGGCTAGGGCAAGGCTAGGGCTAGGGCCAGGCTAGGGCTATGGCCAGGCTAGGGCTAGGCCAGGTTAGGGCTAGGGCCAGTCTAGGGCTACATCCAGGGTAAGGTAAGGGCCAGTCTATGGCTAGGGCCAGGATAGGGCTACTGCCAGGCTAGTGCTAGGCCAGGCTAGGGCTAGAGCCAGGCTAGGGTAGGCCAGTTTAGAGCTAGGGCCCTGCTAGGGCTAGGGTCAGGATAGAGCCAGGCTTGGGCTAGGGCCAGGCTAGGGCCAGGCTAGGGCTAGGGCCAGGCTAGGGCCAGGCTAGGGCTAGGGCCAGGCTGGGGCTTGTGCCAGGTTAGGGCCAGGCTAGGGCTAGGGCCAGGCTAGGGTTACGGCCAGGCTAGCGCTAGGCCAGGTTAGGGCTAGTGCCAGGCTAGGGTTACGGCCAGGCTAGGCCTAGGCCAGGTTAGGGCTAGGGCCAGGCTAGGGCTAGGGCCAGGGTAGGGCAAGGGTCAGTCTAGGGCTAGGGCCAGGCTAGGGCTAGAGCCAGGCTAGGGTAGGCCAGTTTAGGTCTACGGCCCTGCTAGTGCTAGGGTCAGTCTAGGGCCAGGCTAGGGCTAGGCTAGGGCTAGGCCAGGCTAGGGCCAGGGTATGCCTATGCCAGGCTAAGGTTAGGTCGAGGCTAGGGCTAGGGCTAGGCTAGGGTAGGCCAGTTTAGGGCTAGGTCCCTGCTGGTGCTACGGTCTGGCTAGGGCCACGCTAGGTCTAGGGTCAGGCTAGGGCCTGGCTAGGGCTAAGGCCAGGCTAGGGCCAGGCTAGGGCTTCGGCCAGGCTAGGGCCAGGCTAGGGCTTCGGCCAGGCTAGGCCTAGGGCCAGGCTAGGGCTAGGGCCAGGCTAGGGCTACGCCAGGCTAGGGCTAGGGCCAGGATAGGGTTAAGGCCAGGATAGGGCTAGGGCCAGGCTAGGGCCAGGCTAGGGCTAGGGCCAGGCTAGGGCTAGGGCCAGGCTAGGGCCAGGCTAGGGCTAGGGCCAGGCTATGGCTAGGGCCAGGCTATGTCTTGGCCAGGCTAGGGCTAGGGCCAGGCTAGGTCTAGGCCAGGCTAGGGCTAGGGCCAGGCTAGGTCTAGGCTAGGGCTACCCCAGGCTAGGTCTAGGCTAGGGCTATCCGGCTAGGTCTAGGCTAGGGCTATGCCAGGCTAGGTCTAGGCTAGGGCTAGGCCAGGCTAGGTCTAGGCTAGGGCTAGGCCAGACTAGGGCTAGGCTAGGGCTAGGCCAGGCTAGGGCTAGGCTACGGCTAGGCCACGCTAGGGCTAGGCTAGGGCTAGGCCAGGCTAGGGCTAGGCCAGTCTAGGGCTAGGGACAGACTAGGGCTAGGGCCAGGGTAGGGCAAGAGCCAGTCTAGGGCTAGGGCCAGGCTAGGGCTAGTGCCAGGCTACTGCTAGGCCAGGCTAGGGCTAGACACAGGCTAGGGCCAGGTTAGGTCTAGGGCCGGGCTAGGGCCAGGCTAGGGCTATCGCCAGGCTAGGGCTAGGGCGAGGCTAGGGCCAGGCTAGGGCTAGGGCCAGGCTAGGGCTAGGCCATGCTAGGGCCAGGCTAGGGCTAGGGACAGGCTAGGGCCAGGCTAGGGCTTTGGCCAGGCTAGGCCTAGGGCCAGGCTAGGGCTAGGGCCAGGCTAGGGCTACGCCAGGCTAGGGCTAGGGCCAGGATAGGGTTAAGGCCAGGCTAGGTATAGGACCAGGCTAGGGCCAGGCTAGGGCTAGGGCCAGGCTAGGGCCAGGCTAGGGCTAGGGCCACGCTAGGGCCAGGCTAGGGCTAGGGCCAGGCTAGGGCCAGGCTAGGGCTACGGCCAGGCTAGTCCTAGGGCCAGGCTAGGGCTAGGGCCAGGCTAGGGCCAGGCTAGGGCTAGGGCCACGCTAGGGCCAGGCTAGGTCTAGGGCCAGGCTAGGGCCAGGCTAGGGCTACGGCCAGGCTAGTCCTAGGGCCAGGTTAGGGCTAGGGCCAGGCTAGGGCTAGGCCAGGCTAGGACGAGGGCCAAGCTAGGGCTAGGCCAGTCTAAGTCTAGGGTCAGGCTAGGGCTAGGGTAGGGCTAGGCCAGGCTAGGGCTGGGCTAGGACCATGCCGACTAGGTCTAGGCTAGGGCTAGGCCAGACTAGGTCTAGGCTAGTGCTAGGCCAGGCTAGGGCTAGGCTAGGGCTAGGCAAGGCTAGGGCTAGGCTAGGGCTAACTAGGCTAGGGCTAGGCTAGGGCTAGGCCAGGATAGGGCTAGGCTAGGGCTAGGCCAGGCTAGGACTAGGCTAGGGCTAGGCCAGTCTAGGGCTAGGCCAGGCTAGGGCTAGTGCCAGGCTAGCGCTAGGGCCAGACTACGGCCAGGCTAGGGCTAGGGCCAGGCTAGGGCCAGGCTAGGACTAGGGCCAGGCTAGGGCCAGGCTAGGGCTAGGGCCAGGCTAGGGCTAGGCTAGGGCTAGGCCAGGCTAGGGCCAGGGTATTCCTATGCCAGGCTAAGGTTAGGTCGAGGCTAGGGCTAGGGCTAGGCTAGGGTAGGCCAGTTTAGGGCTAGAGCCAGGCTAGGGCTAGGGTCAGGCTACCCCCAGGCTACGGCTAGAGACAGGCTAGGGCCAGGCTAGCGCTAGGGACAGGCTAGGGCCCGGCTAGGGTTAGGGCCATCCTAGGGCAAGGCTAGTGTTAGGGCCATGCTAGGGCCAGACTAAGGCTACGTCCAGGCTAGGGCAAGGCTAGGGCTAGGGCCAGGCTAGGGCTATGGCCAGGCTAGGGCTAGGCCAGGTTAGGGCTAGGGCCAGTCTAGGGCTACATCCAGGGTAAGGTAAGGGCCAGTCTATGGCTAGGGCCAGGATAGGGCTACTGCCAGGCTAGTGCTAGGCCAGGCTAGGGCTAGAGCCAGGCTAGGGTAGGCCAGTTTAGAGCTAGGGCCCTGCTAGGGCTAGGGTCAGGATAGAGCCAGGCTTGGGCTAGGGCCAGGCTAGGGCCAGGCTAGGGCTAGGGCCAGGCTAGGGCCAGGCTAGGGCTAGGGCCAGGCTGGGGCTTGTGCCAGGTTAGGGCCAGGCTAGGGCTAGGGCCAGGCTAGGGTTACGGCCAGGCTAGCGCTAGGCCAGGTTAGGGCTAGTGCCAGGCTAGGGTTACGGCCAGGCTAGGCCTAGGCCAGGTTAGGGCTAGGGCCAGGCTAGGGCTAGGGCCAGGGTAGGGCAAGGGTCAGTCTAGGGCTAGGGCCAGGCTAGGGCTAGAGCCAGGCTAGGGTAGGCCAGTTTAGGTCTACGGCCCTGCTAGTGCTAGGGTCAGTCTAGGGCCAGGCTAGGGCTAGGCTAGGGCTAGGCCAGGCTAGGGCCAGGGTATGCCTATGCCAGGCTAAGGTTAGGTCGAGGCTAGGGCTAGGGCTAGGCTAGGGTAGGCCAGTTTAGGGCTAGGTCCCTGCTGGTGCTACGGTCTGGCTAGGGCCACGCTAGGTCTAGGGTCAGGCTAGGGCCTGGCTAGGGCTAAGGCCAGGCTAGGGCCAGGCTAGGGCTTCGGCCAGGCTAGGGCCAGGCTAGGGCTTCGGCCAGGCTAGGCCTAGGGCCAGGCTAGGGCTAGGGCCAGGCTAGGGCTACGCCAGGCTAGGGCTAGGGCCAGGATAGGGTTAAGGCCAGGATAGGGCTAGGGCCAGGCTAGGGCCAGGCTAGGGCTAGGGCCAGGCTAGGGCTAGGGCCAGGCTAGGGCCAGGCTAGGGCTAGGGCCAGGCTATGGCTAGGGCCAGGCTATGTCTTGGCCAGGCTAGGGCTAGGGCCAGGCTAGGTCTAGGCCAGGCTAGGGCTAGGGCCAGGCTAGGTCTAGGCTAGGGCTACCCCAGGCTAGGTCTAGGCTAGGGCTATCTGGCTAGGTCTAGGCTAGGGCTATGCCAGGCTAGGTCTAGGCTAGGGCTAGGCCAGGCTAGGTCTAGGCTAGGGCTAGGCCAGACTAGGGCTAGGCTAGGGCTAGGCCAGGCTAGGGCTAGGCTACGGCTAGGCCACGCTAGGGCTAGGCTAGGGCTAGGCCAGGCTAGGGCTAGGCCAGTCTAGGGCTAGGGACAGACTAGGGCTATGGCCAGGGTAGGGCAAGAGCCAGTCTAGGGCTAGGGCCAGGCTAGGGCTAGTGCCAGGCTACTGCTAGGCCAGGCTAGGGCTAGACCCAGGCTAGGGCCAGGCTAGGTCTAGGGCCGGGCTAGGGCCACGCTAGGGCTACCGCCAGGCTAGGGCTAGGGCGAGGCTAGGGCCAGGCTAGGGCTAGGGCCAGGCTAGGGCTAGGGCCACGCTAGGGCCAGGCTAGGGCTAGGGACAGGCTAGGGCCAGGCTAGGGCTTTGGCCAGGCTAGGCCTAGGGCCAGGCTAGGGCTAGGGCCAGGCTAGGGCTACGCCAGGCTAGGGCTAGGGCCAGGATAGGGTTAAGGCCAGGCTAGGTATAGGACCAGGCTAGGGCCAGGCTAGGGCTAGGGCCAGGCTAGGGCCAGGCTAGGGCTTCGGCCAGGCTAGGGCCAGGCTAGGGCTTCGGCCAGGCTAGGGCCAGGCTAGGGCTTCGGCCAGGCTAGTCCTAGGGTCAGGCTAGGGCTAGGGCCAGGCTAGGGCTACGCCAGGCTAGGGCTAGGGCCAGGATAGGGTTAAGGCCAGGATAGGGCTAGGGCCAGGCTAGGGCCAGGCTAGGGCTAGGGCCAGGCTAGGGCTAGGGCCAGGCTAGGGCCAGGCTAGGGCTAGGGCCAGGCTATGGCTAGGGCCAGGCTATGTCTTGGCCAGGCTAGGGCTAGGGCCAGGCTAGGTCTAGGCCAGGCTAGGGCTAGGGCCAGGCTAGGTCTAGGCTAGGGCTACCCCAGGCTAGGTCTAGGCTAGGGCTATCCGGCTAGGTCTAGGCTAGGGCTATGCCAGGCTAGGTCTAGGCTAGGGCTAGGACAGGCTAGGTCTAGGCTAGGGCTAGGCCAGACTAGTGCTAGGCTAGGGCTAGGCCAGGCTAGGGCTAGGCTACGGCTAGGCCACGCTAGGGCTAGGCTAGGGCTAGGCCAGGCTAGGGCTAGGCCAGTCTAGGGCTAGGGACAGACTAGGGCTAGGGCCAGGGTAGGGCAAGAGCCAGTCTAGGGCTAGGGCCAGGCTAGGGCTAGTGCCAGGCTACTGCTAGGCCAGGCTAGGGCTAGACACAGGCTAGGGCCAGGTTAGGTCTAGGGCCGGGCTAGGGCCAGGCTAGGGCTATCGCCAGGCTAGGGCTAGGGCGAGGCTAGGGCCAGGCTAGGGCTAGGGCCAGGCTAGGGCTAGGGCCACGCTAGGGCCAGGCTAGGGCTAGGGACAGGCTAGGGCCAGGCTAGGGCTTTGACCAGGCTAGGCCTAGGGCCAGGCTAGGGCTAGGGCCAGGCTAGGGCTACGCCAGGCTAGGGCTAGGGCCAGGATAGGGTTAAGGCCAGGCTAGGTATAGGACCAGGCAAGGGCCAGGCTAGGGCTAAGGCCAGGCTAGGGCCAGGCTAGGGCTAGGGCCACGCTAGGGCCAGGCTAGGGCTAGGGCCAGGCTAGGGCCAGGCTAGGGCTACGGCCAGGCTAGTCCTAGGGCCAGGCTAGGGCTAGGGCCAGGCTAGGGCTAGGCCAGGCTAGGACGAGGGCCAAGCTAGGGCTAGGCCAGTCTAAGTCTAGGGTCAGGCTAGGGCTAGGGTAGGGCTAGGCCAGGCTAGGGCTGGGCTAGGACCATGCCGACTACGTCTAGGCTAGGGCTAGGCCAGACTAGGTCTAGGCTAGTGCTAGGCCAGGCTAGGGCTAGGCTAGGGCTAGGCAAGGCTAGGGCTAGGCTAGGGCTAACTAGGCTAGGGCTAGGCTAGGGCTAGGCCAGGATAGGGCTAGGCTAGGGCTAGGCCAGGCTAGGACTAGGCTACGGCTAGGCCAGGCTAGGACTAGGCCAGGCTAGGGCTAGTGCCAGGCTAGCGCTAGGGCCAGACTACGGCCAGGCTAGGGCTAGGGCCAGGCTAGGGCCAGGCTAGGACTAGGGCCAGGCTAGGGCCAGGCTAGGGCTAGGGCCAGGCTACGGCTAGGCTAGGGCTAGGCCAGGCTAGGGCCAGGGTATTCCTATGCCAGGCTAAGGTTAGGTCGAGGCTAGGGCTAGGGCTAGGCTAGGGTAGGCCAGTTTAGGGCTAGAGCCAGGCTAGGGCTAGGGTCAGGCTACCCCCAGGCTACGGCTAGAGACAGGCTAGGGCCAGGCTAGCGCTAGGGACAGGCTAGGGCCCGGCTAGGGTTAGGGCCATCCTAGGGCAAGGCTAGTGTTAGGGCCATGCTAGGGCCAGACTAAGGCTACGTCCAGGCTAGGGCAAGGCTAGGGCTAGGGCCAGGCTAGGGCTATGGCCAGGCTAGGGCTAGGCCAGGTTAGGGCTAGGGCCAGTCTAGGGCTACATCCAGGGTAAGGTAAGGGCCAGTCTATGGCTAGGGCCAGGATAGGGCTACTGCCAGGCTAGTGCTAGGCCAGGCTAGGGCTAGAGCCAGGCTAGGGTAGGCCAGTTTAGAGCTAGGGCCCTGCTAGGGCTAGGGTCAGGATAGAGCCAGGCTTGGGCTAGGGCCAGGCTAGGGCCAGGCTAGGGCTAGGGCCAGGCTAGGGCCAGGCTAGGGCTAGGGCCAGGCTGGGGCTTGTGCCAGGTTAGGGCCAGGCTAGGGCTAGGGCCAGGCTAGGGTTACGGCCAGGCTAGCGCTAGGCCAGGTTAGGGCTAGTGCCAGGCTAGGGTTACGGCCAGGCTAGGCCTAGGCCAGGTTAGGGCTAGGGCCAGGCTAGGGCTAGGGCCAGGGTAGGGCAAGGGTCAGTCTAGGGCTAGGGCCAGGCTAGGGCTAGAGCCAGGCTAGGGTAGGCCAGTTTAGGTCTACGGCCCTGCTAGTGCTGGGGTCAGTCTAGGGCCAGGCTAGGGCTAGGCTAGGGCTAGGCCAGGCTAGGGCCAGGGTATGCCTATGCCAGGCTAAGGTTAGGTCGAGGCTAGGGCTAGGGCTAGGCTAGGGTAGGCCAGTTTAGGGCTAGGTCCCTGCTGGTGCTACGGTCTGGCTAGGGCCACGCTAGGTCTAGGGTCAGGCTAGGGCCTGGCTAGGGCTAAGGCCAGGCTAGGGCCAGGCTAGGGCTTCGGCCAGGCTAGGGCCAGGCTAGGGCTTCGGCCAGGCTAGGCCTAGGGCCAGGCTAGGGCTAGGGCCAGGCTAGGGCTACGCCAGGCTAGGGCTAGGGCCAGGATAGGGTTAAGGCCAGGATAGGGCTAGGGCCAGGCTAGGGCCAGGCTAGGGCTAGGGCCAGGCTAGGGCTAGGGCCAGGCTAGGGCCAGGCTAGGGCTAGGGCCAGGCTATGGCTAGGGCCAGGCTATGTCTTGGCCAGGCTAGGGCTACGGCCAGGCTAGGTCTAGGCCAGGCTAGGGCTAGGGCCAGGCTAGGTCTAGGCTAGGGCTACCCCAGGCTAGGTCTAGGCTAGGGCTATCCGGCTAGGTCTAGGCTAGGGCTATGCCAGGCTAGGTCTAGGCTAGGGCTAGGCCAGGCTAGGTCTAGGCTAGGGCTAGGCCAGACTAGGGCTAGGCTAGGGCTAGGCCAGGCTAGGGCTAGGCTACGGCTAGGCCACGCTAGGGCTAGGCTAGGGCTAGGCCAGGCTAGGGCTAGGCCAGTCTAGGGCTAGGGACAGACTAGGGCTAGGGCCAGGGTAGGGCAAGAGCCAGTCTAGGGCTAGGGCCAGGCTAGGGCTAGTGCCAGGCTACTGCTAGGCCAGGCTAGGGCTAGACACAGGCTAGGGCCAGGTTAGGTCTAGGGCCGGGCTAGGGCCAGGCTAGGGCTATCGCCAGGCTAGGGCTAGGGCGAGGCTAGGGCCAGGCTAGGGCTAGGGCCAGGCTAGGGCTAGGGCCCCGCTAGGGCCAGGCTAGGGCTAGGGACAGGCTAGGGCCAGGCTAGGGCTTTGGCCAGGCTAGGCCTAGGGCCAGGCTAGGGCTAGGGCCAGGCTAGGGCTACGCCAGGCTAGGGCTAGGGCCAGGATAGGGTTAAGGCCAGGCTAGGTATAGGACCAGGCTAGGGCCAGGCTAGGGCTAGGGCCAGGCTAGGGCCAGGCTAGGGCTAGGGCCACGCTAGGGCCAGGCTAGGGCTAGGGCCAGGCTAGGGCCAGGCTACGGCTACGGCCAGGCTAGTCCTAGGGCCAGGCTAGGGCTAGGGCCAGGCTAGGGCTAGGCCAGGCTAGGACGAGGGCCAAGCTAGGTCTAGGCCAGTCTAAGTCTAGGGTCAGGCTAGGGCTAGGGTAGGGCTAGGCCAGGCTAGGGCTGGGCTAGGACCATGCCGACTAGGTCTAGGCTAGGGCTAGGCCAGACTAGGTCTAGGCTAGTGCTAGGCCAGGCTAGGGCTAGGCTAGGGCTAGGCAAGGCTAGGGCTAGGCTAGGGCTAACTAGGCTAGGGCTAGGCTAGGGCTAGGCCAGGATAGGGCTAGGCTAGGGCTAGGCCAGGCTAGGACTAGGCTAGGGCTAGGCCAGTCTAGGGCTAGGCCAGGCTAGGGCTAGTGCCAGGCTAGCGCTAGGGCCAGACTACGGCCAGGCTAGGGCTAGGGCCAGGCTAGGGCCAGGCTAGGACTAGGGCCAGGCTAGGGCCAGGCTAGGGCTAGGGCCAGGCTAGGGCTAGGCTAGGGCTAGGCCAGGCTAGGGCCAGGGTATTCCTATGCCAGGCTAAGGTTAGGTCGAGGCTAGGGCTAGGGCTAGGCTAGGGTAGGCCAGTTTAGGGCTAGAGCCAGGCTAGGGCTAGGGTCAGGCTACCCCCAGGCTACGGCTAGAGACAGGCTAGGGCCAGGCTAGTGCTAGGGACAGGCTAGGGCCCGGCTAGGGTTAGGGCCATCCTAGGGCAAGGCTAGTGTTAGGGCCATGCTAGGGCCAGACTAAGGCTACGTCCAGGCTAGGGCAAGGCTAGGGCTAGGGCCAGGCTAGGGCTATGGCCAGGCTAGGGCTAGGCCAGGTTAGGGCTAGGGCCAGTCTAGGGCTACATCCAGGGTAAGGTAAGGGCCAGTCTATGGCTAGGGCCAGGATAGGGCTACTGCCAGGCTAGTGCTAGGCCAGGCTAGGGCTAGAGCCAGGCTAGGGTAGGCCAGTTTAGAGCTAGGGCCCTGCTAGGGCTAGGGTCAGGATAGAGCCAGGCTTGGGCTAGGGCCAGGCTAGGGCCAGGCTAGGGCTAGGGCCAGGCTAGGGCCAGGCTAGGGCTAGGGCCAGGCTGGGGCTTGTGCCAGGTTAGGGCCAGGCTAGGGCTAGGGCCAGGCTAGGGTTACGGCCAGGCTAGCGCTAGGCCAGGTTAGGGCTAGTGCCAGGCTAGGGTTACGGCCAGGCTAGGCCTAGGCCAGGTTAGGGCTAGGGCCAGGCTAGGGCTAGGGCCAGGGTAGGGCAAGGGTCAGTCTAGGGCTAGGGCCAGGCTAGGGCTAGAGCCAGGCTAGGGTAGGCCAGTTTAGGTCTACGGCCCTGCTAGTGCTAGGGTCAGTCTAGGGCCAGGCTAGGGCTAGGCTAGGGCTAGGCCAGGCTAGGGCCAGGGTATGCCTATGCCAGGCTAAGGTTAGGTCGAGGCTAGGGCTAGGGCTAGGCTAGGGTAGGCCAGTTTAGGGCTAGGTCCCTGCTGGTGCTACGGTCTGGCTAGGGCCACGCTAGGTCTAGGGTCAGGCTAGGGCCTGGCTAGGGCTAAGGCCGGGCTAGGGCCAGGCTAGGGCTTCGGCCAGGCTAGGGCCAGGCTAGGGCTTCGGCCAGGCTAGGCCTAGGGCCAGGCTAGGGCTAGGGCCAGGCTAGGGCTACGCCAGGCTAGGGCTAGGGCCAGGATAGGGTTAAGGCCAGGATAGGGCTAGGGCCAGGCTAGGGCCAGGCTAGGGCTAGGGCCAGGCTAGGGCTAGGGCCAGGCTAGGGCCAGGCTAGGGCTAGGGCCAGGCTATGGCTAGGGCCAGGCTATGTCTTGGCCAGGCTAGGGCTACGGCCAGGCTAGGTCTAGGCCAGGCTAGGGCTAGGGCCAGGCTAGGTCTAGGCTAGGGCTACCCCAGGCTAGGTCTAGGCTAGGGCTATCCGGCTAGGTCTAGGCTAGGGCTATGCCAGGCTAGGTCTAGGCTAGGGCTAGGCCAGGCTAGGTCTAGGCTAGGGCTAGGCCAGACTAGGGCTAGGCTAGGGCTAGGCCAGGCTAGGGCTAGGCTACGGCTAGGCCACGCTAGGGCTAGGCTAGGGCTAGGCCAGGCTAGGGCTAGGCCAGTCTAGGGCTAGGGACAGACTAGGGCTAGGGCCAGGGTAGGGCAAGAGCCAGTCTAGGGCTAGGGCCAGGCTAGGGCTAGTGCCAGGCTACTGCTAGGCCAGGCTAGGGCTAGACACAGGCTAGGGCCAGGTTAGGTCTAGGGCCGGGCTAGGGCCAGGCTAGGGCTATCGCCAGGCTAGGGCTAGGGCGAGGCTAGGGCCAGGCTAGGGCTAGGGCCAGGCTAGGGCTAGGGCCACGCTAGGGCCAGGCTAGGGCTAGGGACAGGCTAGGGCCAGGCTAGGGCTTTGGCCAGGCTAGGCCTAGGGCCAGGCTAGGGCTAGGGCCAGGCTAGGGCTACGCCAGGCTAGGGCTAGGGCCAGGATAGGGTTAAGGCCAGGCTAGGTATAGGACCAGGCTAGGGCCAGGCTAGGGCTAGGGCCAGGCTAGGGCCAGGCTAGGGCTAGGGCCACGCTAGGGCCAGGCTAGGGCTAGGGCCAGGCTAGGGCCAGGCTAGGGCTACGGCCAGGCTAGTCCTAGGGCCAGGCTAGGGCTAGGGCCAGGCTAGGGCTAGGCCAGGCTAGGACGAGGGCCAAGCTAGGGCTAGGCCAGTCTAAGTCTAGGGTCAGGCTAGGGCTAGGGTAGGGCTAGGCCAGGCTAGGGCTGGGCTAGGACCATGCCGACTACGTCTAGGCTAGGGCTAGGCCAGACTAGGTCTAGGCTAGTGCTAGGCCAGGCTAGGGCTAGGCTAGGGCTAGGCAAGGCTAGGGCTAGGCTAGGGCTAACTAGGCTAGGGCTAGGCTAGGGCTAGGCCAGGATAGGGCTAGGCTAGGGCTAGGCCAGGCTAGGACTAGGCTACGGCTAGGCCAGGCTAGGACTAGGCCAGGCTAGGGCTAGTGCCAGGCTAGCGCTAGGGCCAGACTACGGCCAGGCTAGGGCTAGGGCCAGGCTAGGGCCAGGCTAGGACTAGGGCCAGGCTAGGGCCAGGCTAGGGCTAGGGCCAGGCTACGGCTAGGCTAGGGCTAGGCCAGGCTAGGGCCAGGGTATTCCTATGCCAGGCTAAGGTTAGGTCGAGGCTAGGGCTAGGGCTAGGCTAGGGTAGGCCAGTTTAGGGCTAGAGCCAGGCTAGGGCTAGGGTCAGGCTACCCCCAGGCTACGGCTAGAGACAGGCTAGGGCCAGGCTAGCGCTAGGGACAGGCTAGGGCCCGGCTAGGGTTAGGGCCATCCTAGGGCAAGGCTAGTGTTAGGGCCATGCTAGGGCCAGACTAAGGCTACGTCCAGGCTAGGGCAAGGCTAGGGCTAGGGCCAGGCTAGGGCTATGGCCAGGCTAGGGCTAGGCCAGGTTAGGGCTAGGGCCAGTCTAGGGCTACATCCAGGGTAAGGTAAGGGCCAGTCTATGGCTAGGGCCAGGATAGGGCTACTGCCAGGCTAGTGCTAGGCCAGGCTAGGGCTAGAGCCAGGCTAGGGTAGGCCAGTTTAGAGCTAGGGCCCTGCTAGGGCTAGGGTCAGGATAGAGCCAGGCTTGGGCTAGGGCCAGGCTAGGGCCAGGCTAGGGCTAGGGCCAGGCTAGGGCCAGGCTAGGGCTAGGGCCAGGCTGGGGCTTGTGCCAGGTTAGGGCCAGGCTAGGGCTAGGGCCAGGCTAGGGTTACGGCCAGGCTAGCGCTAGGCCAGGTTAGGGCTAGTGCCAGGCTAGGGTTACGGCCAGGCTAGGCCTAGGCCAGGTTAGGGCTAGGGCCAGGCTAGGGCTAGGGCCAGGGTAGGGCAAGGGTCAGTCTAGGGCTAGGGCCAGGCTAGGGCTAGAGCCAGGCTAGGGTAGGCCAGTTTAGGTCTACGGCCCTGCTAGTGCTAGGGTCAGTCTAGGGCCAGGCTAGGGCTAGGCTAGGGCTAGGCCAGGCTAGGGCCAGGGTATTCCTATGCCAGGCTAAGGTTAGGTCGAGGCTAGGGCTAGGGCTAGGCTAGGGTAGGCCAGTTTAGGGCTAGGTCCCTGCTGGTGCTACGGTCTGGCTAGGGCCACGCTAGGTCTAGGGTCAGGCTAGGGCCTGGCTAGGGCTAAGGCCAGGCTAGGGCCAGGCTAGGGCTTCGGCCAGGCTAGGGCCAGGCTAGGGCTTCGGCCAGGCTAGGCCTAGGGCCAGGCTAGGGCTAGGGCCAGGCTAGGGCTACGCCAGGCTAGGGCTAGGGCCAGGATAGGGTTAAGGCCAGGATAGGGCTAGGGCCAGGCTAGGGCCAGGCTAGGGCTAGGGCCAGGCTAGGGCTAGGGCCGGGCTAGGGCCAGGCTAGGGCTAGGGCCAGGCTATGGCTAGGGCCAGGCTATGTCTTGGCCAGGCTAGGGCTAGGGCCAGGCTAGGTCTAGGCCAGGCTAGGGCTAGGGCCAGGCTAGGACTAGGCTAGGGCTACCCCAGGCTAGGTCTAGGCTAGGGCTATCCGGCTAGGTCTAGGCTAGGGCTATGCCAGGCTAGGTCTAGGCTAGGGCTAGGCCAGGCTAGGTCTAGGCTAGGGCTAGGCCAGACTAGGGCTAGGCTAGGACTAGGCCAGGCTAGGGCTAGGCTACGGCTAGGCCACGCTAGGGCTAGGCTAGGGCTAGGCCAGGCTAGGGCTAGGCCAGTCTAGGGCTAGGGACAGACTAGGGCTAGGGCCAGGGTAGGGCAAGAGCCAGTCTAGGACTAGGGCCAGGCTAGGGCTAGTGCCAGGCTACTGCTAGGCCAGGCTAGGTCTAGACACAGGCGAGGGCCAGGTTAGGTCTAGGGCCGGGCTAGGGCCAGGCTAGGGCTATCGCCAGGCTAGGGCTAGGGCGAGGCTAGGGCCAGGCTAGGGCTAGGGCCAGGCTAGGGCTAGGGCCACGCTAGGGCCAGGCTAGGGCTAGGGACAGGCTAGGGCCAGGCTAGGGCTTTGGCCAGGCTAGGCCTAGGGCCAGGCTAGGGCTAGGGCCAGGCTAGGGCTACGCCAGGCTAGGGCTAGGGCCAGGATAGGGTTAAGGCCAGGCTAGGTATAGGACCAGGCTAGGGCCAGGCTAGGGCTAGGGCCAGGCTAGGGCAAGGCTAGGGCTAGGGCCACGCTAGGGCCAGGCTAGGGCTAGGGCCAGGCTAGGGCCAGGCTAGGGCTACGGCCAGGCTAGTCCTAGGGCCAGGCTAGGGCTAGGGCCAGGCTAGGGCTAGGCCAGGCTAGGACGAGGGCCAAGCTAGGGCTAGGCCAGGCTAAGTCTAGGGTCAGGCTAGGGCTAGGGTAGGGCTAGGCCAGGCTAGGGCTGGGCTAGGACCATGCCGACTAGGTCTAGGCTAGGGCTAGGCCAGACTAGGTCTAGGCTAGTGCTAGGCCAGGCTACGGCTAGGCTAGGGCTAGGCAAGGCTAGGGCTAGGCTAGGGCTAACTAGGCTAGGGCTAGGCTAGGGCTAGGCCAGGATAGGGCTAGGCTAGGGCTAGGCCAGGCTAGGACTAGGCTAGGGCTAGGCCAGTCTAGGGCTAGGCCAGGCTAGGGCTAGTGCCAGGCTAGCGCTAGGGCCAGACTACGGCCAGGCTAGGGCTAGGGCCAGGCTAGGACTAGGGCCAGGCTAGGGCCAGGCTAGGGCTAGGGCCAGGCTAGGGCTAGGCTAGGGCTAGGCCAGGCTAGGGCCAGGGTATTCCTATGCCAGGCTAAGGTTAGGTCGAGGCTAGGGCTAGGGCTAGGCTAGGGTAGGCCAGTTTAGGGCTAGAGCCAGGCTAGGGCTAGGGTCAGGCTACCCCCAGGCTACGGCTAGAGACAGGCTAGGGCCAGGCTAGCGCTAGGGACAGGCTAGGGCCCGGCTAGGGTTAGGGCCATCCTAGGGCAAGGCTAGTGTTAGGGCCATGCTAGGGCCAGACTAAGGCTACGTCCAGGCTAGGGCAAGGCTAGGGCTAGGGCCAGGCTAGGGCTATGGCCAGGCTAGGGCTAGCCCAGGTTAGGGCTAGGGCCAGTCTAGGGCTACATCCAGGGTAAGGTAAGGGCCAGTCTATGGCTAGGGCCAGGATAGGGCTACTGCCAGGCTAGTGCTAGGCCAGGCTAGGGCTAGAGCCAGGCTAGGGTAGGCCAGTTTAGAGCTAGGGCCCTGCTAGGGCTAGGGTCAGGATAGAGCCAGGCTTGGGCTAGGGCCAGGCTAGGGCCAGGCTAGGGCTAGGGCCAGGCTAGGGCCAGGCTAGGGCTAGGGCCAGGCTGGGGCTTGTGCCAGGTTAGGGCCAGGCTAGGGCTAGGGCCAGGCTAGGGTTACGGCCAGGCTAGCGCTAGGCCAGGTTAGGGCTAGTGCCAGGCTAGGGTTACGGCCAGGCTAGGCCTAGGCCAGGTTAGGGCTAGGGCCAGGCTAGGGCTAGGGCCAGGGTAGGGCAAGGGTCAGTCTAGGGCTAGGGCCAGGCTAGGGCTAGAGCCAGGCTAGGGTAGGCCAGTTTAGGTCTACGGCCCTGCTAGTGCTAGGGTCAGTCTAGGGCCAGGCTAGGGCTAGGCTAGGGCTAGGCCAGGCTAGGGCCAGGGTATGCCTATGCCAGGCTAAGGTTAGGTCGAGGCTAGGGCTAGGGCTAGGCTAGGGTAGGCCAGTTTAGGGCTAGGTCCCTGCTGGTGCTACGGTCTGGCTAGGGCCACGCTAGGTCTAGGGTCAGGCTAGGGCCTGGCTAGGGCTAAGGCCAGGCTAGGGCCAGGCTAGGGCTTCGGCCAGGCTAGGGCCAGGCTAGGGCTTCGGCCAGGCTAGGGCCAGGCTAGGGCTTCGGCCAGGCTAGGCCTAGGGCCAGGCTAGGGCTAGGGCCAGGCTAGGGCTACGCCAGGCTAGGGCTAGGGCCAGGATAGGGTTAAGGCCAGGATAGGGCTAGGGCCAGGCTAGGGCCAGGCTAGGGCCAGGGCCAGGCTAGGGCTAGGGCCAGGCTAGGGCCAGGCTAGGGCTAGGGCCAGGCTCTGGCTAGGGCCAGGCTATGTCTTGGCCAGGCTAGGGCTAGGGCCAGGCTAGGTCTAGGCCAGGCTAGGGCTAGGGCCAGGCTAGGTCTAGGCTAGGGCTACCCCAGGCTAGGTCTAGGCTAGGGCTATCCGGCTAGGTCTAGGCTAGGGCTATGCCAGGCTAGGTCTAGGCTAGGGCTAGGCCAGGCTAGGTCCAGGCTAGGGCTAGGACAGACTAGTGCTAGGCTAGGGCTAGGCCAGGCTAGGGCTAGGCTACGGCTAGGCCACGCTAGGGCTAGGCTAGGGCTAGGCCAGGCTAGGGCTAGGCCAGTCTAGGGCTAGGGAGAGACTAGGGCTAGGGCCAGGGTAGGGCAAGAGCCAGTCTAGGGCTAGGGCCAGGCTAGGGCTAGTGCCAGGCTACTGCTAGGCCAGGCTAGGGCTAGACACAGGCTAGGGCCAGGTTAGGTCTAGGGCCGGGCTAGGGCCAGGCTAGGGCTATCGCCAGGCTAGGGCTAGGGCGAGGCTAGGGCCAGGCTAGGGCTAGGGCCAGGCTAGGGCTAGGGCCACGCTAGGGCCAGGCTAGGGCTAGGGACAGGCTAGGGCCAGGCTAGGGCTTTGGCCAGGCTAGGCCTAGGGCCAGGCTAGGGCTAGGGCCAGGCTAGGGCTACGCCAGGCTAGGGCTAGGGCCAGGATAGGGTTAAGGCCAGGCTAGGTATAGGACCAGGCAAGGGCCAGGCTAGGGCTACGGCCAGGCTAGTCCTAGGGCCAGGCTAGGGCTAGGGCCAGGCTAGGGCTAGGCCAGGCTAGGACGAGGGCCAAGCTAGGGCTAGGCCAGTCTAAGTCTAGGGTCAGGCTAGGGCTAGGGTAGGGCTAGGCCAGGCTAGGGCTGGGCTAGGACCATGCCGACTACGTCTAGGCTAGGGCTAGGCCAGACTAGGTCTAGGCTAGTGCTAGGCCAGGCTAGGGCTAGGCTAGGGCTAGGCAAGGCTAGGGCTAGGCTAGGGCTAACTAGGCTAGGGCTAGGCTAGGGCTAGGCCAGGATAGGGCTAGGCTAGGGCTAGGCCAGGCTAGGACTAGGCTAGGGCTAGGCCAGGCTAGGACTAGGCCAGGCTAGGGCTAGTGCCAGGCTAGCGCTAGGGCCAGACTACGGCCAGGCTAGGGCTAGGGCCAGGCTAGGGCCAGGCTAGGACTAGGGCCAGGCTAGGGCCAGGCTAGGGCTAGGGCCAGGCTACGGCTAGGCTAGGGCTAGGCCAGGCTAGGGCCAGGGTATTCCTATGCCAGGCTAAGGTTAGGTCGAGGCTAGGGCTAGGGCTAGGCTAGGGTAGGCCAGTTTAGGGCTAGAGCCAGGCTAGGGCTAGGGTCAGGCTACCCCCAGGCTACGGCTAGAGACAGGCTAGGGCCAGGCTAGCGCTAGGGACAGGCTAGGGCCCGGCTAGGGTTAGGGCCATCCTAGGGCAAGGCTAGTGTTAGGGCCATGCTAGGGCCAGACTAAGGCTACGTCCAGGCTAGGGCAAGGCTAGGGCTAGGGCCAGGCTAGGGCTATGGCCAGGCTAGGGCTAGGCCAGGTTAGGGCTAGGGCCAGTCTAGGGCTACATCCAGGGTAAGGTAAGGGCCAGTCTATGGCTAGGGCCAGGATAGGGCTACTGCCAGGCTAGTGCTAGGCCAGGCTAGGGCTAGAGCCAGGCTAGGGTAGGCCAGTTTAGAGCTAGGGCCCTGCTAGGGCTAGGGTCAGGATAGAGCCAGGCTTGGGCTAGGGCCAGGCTAGGGCCAGGCTAGGGCTAGGGCCAGGCTAGGGCCAGGCTAGGGCTAGGGCCAGGCTGGGGCTTGTGCCAGGTTAGGGCCAGGCTAGGGCTAGGGCCAGGCTAGGGTTACGGCCAGGCTAGCGCTAGGCCAGGTTAGGGCTAGTGCCAGGCTAGGGTTACGGCCAGGCTAGGCCTAGGCCAGGTTAGGGCTAGGGCCAGGCTAGGGCTAGGGCCAGGGTAGGGCAAGGGTCAGTCTAGGGCTAGGGCCAGGCTAGGGCTAGAGCCAGGCTAGGGTAGGCCAGTTTAGGTCTACGGCCCTGCTAGTGCTAGGGTCAGTCTAGGGCCAGGCTAGGGCTAGGCTAGGGCTAGGCCAGGCTAGGGCCAGGGTATGCCTATGCCAGGCTAAGGTTAGGTCGAGGCTAGGGCTAGGGCTAGGCTAGGGTAGGCCAGTTTAGGGCTAGGTCCCTGCTGGTGCTACGGTCTGGCTAGGGCCACGCTAGGTCTAGGGTCAGGCTAGGGCCTGGCTAGGGCTAAGGCCAGGCTAGGGCCAGGCTAGGGCTTCGGCCAGGCTAGGGCCAGGCTAGGGCTTCGGCCAGGCTAGGCCTAGGGCCAGGCTAGGGCTAGGGCCAGGCTAGGGCTACGCCAGGCTAGGGCTAGGGCCAGGATAGGGTTAAGGCCAGGATAGGGCTAGGGCCAGGCTAGGGCCAGGCTAGGGCTAGGGCCAGGCTAGGGCTAGGGCCAGGCTAGGGCCAGGCTAGGGCTAGGGCCAGGCTATGGCTAGGGCCAGGCTATGTCTTGGCCAGGCTAGGGCTAGGGCCAGGCTAGGTCTAGGCCAGGCTAGGGCTAGGGCCAGGCTAGGTCTAGGCTAGGGCTACCCCAGGCTAGGTCTAGGCTAGGGCTATCCGGCTAGGTCTAGGCTAGGGCTATGCCAGGCTAGGTCTAGGCTAGGGCTAGGCCAGGCTAGGTCTAGGCTAGGGCTAGGCCAGACTAGGGCTAGGCTAGGGCTAGGCCAGGCTAGGGCTAGGCTACGGCTAGGCCACGCTAGGGCTAGGCTAGGGCTAGGCCAGGCTAGGGCTAGGCCAGTCTAGGGCTAGGGACAGACTAGGGCTAGGGCCAGGGTAGGGCAAGAGCCAGTCTAGGGCTAGGGCCAGGCTAGGGCTAGTGCCAGGCTACTGCTAGGCCAGGCTAGGGCTAGACACAGGCTAGGGCCAGGTTAGGTCTAGGGCCGGGCTAGGGCCAGGCTAGGGCTATCGCCAGGCTAGGGCTAGGGCGAGGCTAGGGCCAGGCTAGGGCTAGGGCCAGGCTAGGGCTAGGGCCACGCTAGGGCCAGGCTAGGGCTAGGGACAGGCTAGGGCCAGGCTAGGGCTTTGGCCAGGCTAGGCCTAGGGCCAGGCTAGGGCTAGGGCCAGGCTAGGGCTACGCCAGGCTAGGGCTAGGGCCAGGATAGGGTTAAGGCCAGGCTAGGTATAGGACCAGGCTAGGGCCAGGCTAGGGCTAGGGCCAGGCTAGGGCCAGGCTAGGGCTAGGGCCACGCTAGGGCCAGGCTAGGGCTAGGGCCAGGCTAGGGCCAGGCTAGGGCTACGGCCAGGCTAGTCCTAGGGCCAGGCTAGGGCTAGGGCCAGGCTAGGGCTAGGCCAGGCTAGGACGAGGGCCAAGCTAGGGCTAGGCCAGTCTAAGTCTAGGGTCAGGCTAGGGCTAGGGTAGGGCTAGGCCAGGCTAGGTCTGGGCTAGGACCATGCCGACTAGGTCTAGGCTAGGGCTAGGCCAGACTAGGTCTAGGCTAGTGCTAGGCCAGGCTAGGGCTAGGCTAGGGCTAGGCAAGGCTAGGGCTAGGCTAGGGCTAACTAGGCTAGGGCTAGGCTAGGGCTAGGCCAGGATAGGGCTAGGCTAGGGCTAGGCCAGGCTAGGACTAGGCTAGGGCTAGGCCAGTCTAGGGCTAGGCCAGGCTAGGGCTAGTGCCAGGCTAGCGCTAGGGCCAGACTACGGCCAGGCTAGGGCTAGGGCCAGGCTAGGGCCAGGCTAGGACTAGGGCCAGGCTAGGGCCAGGCTAGGGCTAGGGCCAGGCTAGGGCTAGGCTAGGGCTAGGCCAGGCTAGGGCCAGGGTATTCCTATGCCAGGCTAAGGTTAGGTCGAGGCTAGGGCTAGGGCTAGGCTAGGGTAGGCCAGTTTAGGGCTAGAGCCAGGCTAGGGCTAGGGTCAGGCTACCCCCAGGCTACGGCTAGAGACAGGCTAGGGCCAGGCTAGTGCTAGGGACAGGCTAGGGCCCGGCTAGGGTTAGGGCCATCCTAGGGCAAGGCTAGTGTTAGGGCCATGCTAGGGCCAGACTAAGGCTACGTCCAGGCTAGGGCAAGGCTAGGGCTAGGGCCAGGCTAGGGCTATGGCCAGGCTAGGGCTAGGCCAGGTTAGGGCTAGGGCCAGTCTAGGGCTACATCCAGGGTAAGGTAAGGGCCAGTCTATGGCTAGGGCCAGGATAGGGCTACTGCCAGGCTAGTGCTAGGCCAGGCTAGGGCTAGAGCCAGGCTAGGGTAGGCCAGTTTAGAGCTAGGGCCCTGCTAGGGCTAGGGTCAGGATAGAGCCAGGCTTGGGCTAGGGCCAGGCTAGGGCCAGGCTAGGGCTAGGGCCAGGCTAGGGCCAGGCTAGGGCTAGGGCCAGGCTGGGGCTTGTGCCAGGTTAGGGCCAGGCTAGGGCTAGGGCCAGGCTAGGGTTACGGCCAGGCTAGCGCTAGGCCAGGTTAGGGCTAGTGCCAGGCTAGGGTTACGGCCAGGCTAGGCCTAGGCCAGGTTAGGGCTAGGGCCAGGCTAGGGCTAGGGCCAGGGTAGGGCAAGGGTCAGTCTAGGGCTAGGGCCAGGCTAGGGCTAGAGCCAGGCTAGGGTAGGCCAGTTTAGGTCTACGGCCCTGCTAGTTCTAGGGTCAGTCTAGGGCCAGGCTAGGGCTAGGCTAGGGCTAGGCCAGGCTAGGGCCAGGGTATGCCTATGCCAGGCTAAGGTTAGGTCGAGGCTAGGGCTAGGGCTAGGCTAGGGTAGGCCAGTTTAGGGCTAGGTCCCTGCTGGTGCTACGGTCTGGCTAGGGCCACGCTAGGTCTAGGGTCAGGCTAGGGCCTGGCTAGGGCTAAGGCCAGGCTAGGGCCAGGCTAGGGCTTCGGCCAGGCTAGGGCCAGGCTAGGGCTTCGGCCAGGCTAGGCCTAGGGCCAGGCTAGGGCTAGGGCCAGGCTAGGGCTACGCCAGGCTAGGGCTAGGGCCAGGATAGGGTTAAGGCCAGGATAGGGCTAGGGCCAGGCTAGGGCCAGGCTAGGGCTAGGGCCAGGCTAGGGCTAGGGCCAGGCTAGGGCCAGGCTAGGGCTAGGGCCAGGCTATGGCTAGGGCCAGGCTATGTCTTGGCCAGGCTAGGGCTACGGCCAGGCTAGGTCTAGGCCAGGCTAGGGCTAGGGCCAGGCTAGGTCTAGGCTAGGGCTACCCCAGGCTAGGTCTAGGCTAGGGCTATCCGGCTAGGTCTAGGCTAGGGCTATGCCAGGCTAGGTCTAGGCTAGGGCTAGGCCAGGCTAGGTCTAGGCTAGGGCTAGGCCAGACTAGGGCTAGGCTAGGGCTAGGCCAGGCTAGGGCTAGGCTACGGCTAGGCCACGCTAGGGCTAGGCTAGGGCTAGGCCAGGCTAGGGCTAGGCCAGTCTAGGGCTAGGGACAGACTAGGGCTAGGGCCAGGGTAGGGCAAGAGCCAGTCTAGGGCTAGGGCCAGGCTAGGGCTAGTGCCAGGCTACTGCTAGGCCAGGCTAGGGCTAGACACAGGCTAGGGCCAGGTTAGGTCTAGGGCCGGGCTAGGGCCAGGCTAGGGCTATCGCCAGGCTAGGGCTAGGGCGAGGCTAGGGCCAGGCTAGGGCTAGGGCCAGGCTAGGGCTAGGGCCACGCTAGGGCCAGGCTAGGGCTAGGGACAGGCTAGGGCCAGGCTAGGGCTTTGGCCAGGCTAGGCCTAGGGCCAGGCTAGGGCTAGGGCCAGGCTAGGGCTACGCCAGGCTAGGGCTAGGGCCAGGATAGGGTTAAGGCCAGGCTAGGTATAGGACCAGGCTAGGGCCAGGCTAGGGCTAGGGCCAGGCTAGGGCCAGGCTAGGGCTAGGGCCACGCTAGGGCCAGGCTAGGGCTAGGGCCAGGCTAGGGCCAGGCTAGGGCTACGGCCAGGCTAGTCCTAGGGCCAGGCTAGGGCTAGGGCCAGGCTAGGGCTAGGCCAGGCTAGGAAGAGGGCCAAGCTAGGGCTAGGCCAGTCTAAGTCTAGGGTCAGGCTAGGGCTAGGGTAGGGCTAGGCCAGGCTAGGGCTGGGCTAGGACCATGCCGACTAGGTCTAGGCTAGGGCTAGGCCAGACTAGGTCTAGGCTAGTGCTAGGCCAGGCTAGGGCTAGGCTAGGGCTAGGCAAGGCTAGGGCTAGGCTAGGGCTAACTAGGCTAGGGCTAGGCTAGGGCTAGGCCAGGATAGGGCTAGGCTAGGGCTAGGCCAGGCTAGGACTAGGCTAGGGCTAGGCCAGGCTAGGACTAGGCCAGGCTAGGGCTAGTGCCAGGCTAGCGCTAGGGCCAGACTACGGCCAGGCTAGGGCTAGGGCCAGGCTAGGGCCAGGCTAGGACTAGGGCCAGGCTAGGGCCAGGCTAGGGCTAGGGCCAGGCTACGGCTAGGCTAGGGCTAGGCCAGGCTAGGGCCAGGGTATTCCTATGCCAGGCTAAGGTTAGGTCGAGGCTAGGGCTAGGGCTAGGCTAGGGTAGGCCAGTTTAGGGCTAGAGCCAGGCTAGGGCTAGGGTCAGGCTACCCCCAGGCTACGGCTAGAGACAGGCTAGGGCCAGGCTAGCGCTAGGGACAGGCTAGGGCCCGGCTAGGGTTAGGGCCATCCTAGGGCAAGGCTAGTGTTAGGGCCATGCTAGGGCCAGACTAAGGCTACGTCCAGGCTAGGGCAAGGCTAGGGCTAGGGCCAGGCTAGGGCTATGGCCAGGCTAGGGCTAGGCCAGGTTAGGGCTAGGGCCAGTCTAGGGCTACATCCAGGGTAAGGTAAGGGCCAGTCTATGGCTAGGGCCAGGATAGGGCTACTGCCAGGCTAGTGCTAGGCCAGGCTAGGGCTAGAGCCAGGCTAGGGTAGGCCAGTTTAGAGCTAGGGCCCTGCTAGGGCTAGGGTCAGGATAGAGCCAGGCTTGGGCTAGGGCCAGGCTAGGGCCAGGCTAGGGCTAGGGCCAGGCTAGGGCCAGGCTAGGGCTAGGGCCAGGCTGGGGCTTGTGCCAGGTTAGGGCCAGGCTAGGGCTAGGGCCAGGCTAGGGTTACGGCCAGGCTAGCGCTAGGCCAGGTTAGGGCTAGTGCCAGGCTAGGGTTACGGCCAGGCTAGGCCTAGGCCAGGTTAGGGCTAGGGCCAGGCTAGGGCTAGGGCCAGGGTAGGGCAAGGGTCAGTCTAGGGCTAGGGCCAGGCTAGGGCTAGAGCCAGGCTAGGGTAGGCCAGTTTAGGTCTACGGCCCTGCTAGTGCTAGGGTCAGTCTAGGGCCAGGCTAGGGCTAGGCTAGGGCTAGGCCAGGCTAGGGCCAGGGTATGCCTATGCCAGGCTAAGGTTAGGTCGAGGCTAGGGCTAGGGCTAGGCTAGGGTAGGCCAGTTTAGGGCTAGGTCCCTGCTGGTGCTACGGTCTGGCTAGGGCCACGCTAGGTCTAGGGTCAGGCTAGGGCCTGGCTAGGGCTAAGGCCAGGCTAGGGCCAGGCTAGGGCTTCGGCCAGGCTAGGGCCAGGCTAGGGCTTCGGCCAGGCTAGGGCCAGGCTAGGGCTTCGGCCAGGCTAGGCCTAGGGCCAGGCTAGGGCTAGGGCCAGGCTAGGGCTACGCCAGGCTAGGGCTAGGGCCAGGATAGGGTTAAGGCCAGGATAGGGCTAGGGCCAGGCTAGGGCCAGGCTAGGGCCAGGGCCAGGCTAGGGCTAGGGCCAGGCTAGGGCCAGGCTAGGGCTAGGGCCAGGCTCTGGCTAGGGCCAGGCTATGTCTTGGCCAGGCTAGGGCTAGGGCCAGGCTAGGTCTAGGCCAGGCTAGGGCTAGGGCCAGGCTAGGTCTAGGCTAGGGCTACCCCAGGCTAGGTCTAGGCTAGGGCTATCCGGCTAGGTCTAGGCTAGGGCTATGCCAGGCTAGGTCTAGGCTAGGGCTAGGCCAGGCTAGGTCCAGGCTAGGGCTAGGACAGACTAGTGCTAGGCTAGGGCTAGGCCAGGCTAGGGCTAGGCTACGGCTAGGCCACGCTAGGGCTAGGCTAGGGCTAGGCCAGGCTAGGGCTAGGCCAGTCTAGGGCTAGGGAGAGACTAGGGCTAGGGCCAGGGTAGGGCAAGAGCCAGTCTAGGGCTAGGGCCAGGCTAGGGCTAGTGCCAGGCTACTGCTAGGCCAGGCTAGGGCTAGACACAGGCTAGGGCCAGGTTAGGTCTAGGGCCGGGCTAGGGCCAGGCTAGGGCTATCGCCAGGCTAGGGCTAGGGCGAGGCTAGGGCCAGGCTAGGGCTAGGGCCAGGCTAGGGCTAGGGCCACGCTAGGGCCAGGCTAGGGCTAGGGACAGGCTAGGGCCAGGCTAGGGCTTTGGCCAGGCTAGGCCTAGGGCCAGGCTAGGGCTAGGGCCAGGCTAGGGCTACGCCAGGCTAGGGCTAGGGCCAGGATAGGGTTAAGGCCAGGCTAGGTATAGGACCAGGCAAGGGCCAGGCTAGGGCTACGGCCAGGCTAGTCCTAGGGCCAGGCTAGGGCTAGGGCCAGGCTAGGGCTAGGCCAGGCTAGGACGAGGGCCAAGCTAGGGCTAGGCCAGTCTAAGTCTAGGGTCAGGCTAGGGCTAGGGTAGGGCTAGGCCAGGCTAGGGCTGGGCTAGGACCATGCCGACTACGTCTAGGCTAGGGCTAGGCCAGACTAGGTCTAGGCTAGTGCTAGGCCAGGCTAGGGCTAGGCTAGGGCTAGGCAAGGCTAGGGCTAGGCTAGGGCTAACTAGGCTAGGGCTAGGCTAGGGCTAGGCCAGGATAGGGCTAGGCTAGGGCTAGGCCAGGCTAGGACTAGGCTAGGGCTAGGCCAGGCTAGGACTAGGCCAGGCTAGGGCTAGTGCCAGGCTAGCGCTAGGGCCAGACTACGGCCAGGCTAGGGCTAGGGCCAGGCTAGGGCCAGGCTAGGACTAGGGCCAGGCTAGGGCCAGGCTAGGGCTAGGGCCAGGCTACGGCTAGGCTAGGGCTAGGCCAGGCTAGGGCCAGGGTATTCCTATGCCAGGCTAAGGTTAGGTCGAGGCTAGGGCTAGGGCTAGGCTAGGGTAGGCCAGTTTAGGGCTAGAGCCAGGCTAGGGCTAGGGTCAGGCTACCCCCAGGCTACGGCTAGAGACAGGCTAGGGCCAGGCTAGCGCTAGGGACAGGCTAGGGCCCGGCTAGGGTTAGGGCCATCCTAGGGCAAGGCTAGTGTTAGGGCCATGCTAGGGCCAGACTAAGGCTACGTCCAGGCTAGGGCAAGGCTAGGGCTAGGGCCAGGCTAGGGCTATGGCCAGGCTAGGGCTAGGCCAGGTTAGGGCTAGGGCCAGTCTAGGGCTACATCCAGGGTAAGGTAAGGGCCAGTCTATGGCTAGGGCCAGGATAGGGCTACTGCCAGGCTAGTGCTAGGCCAGGCTAGGGCTAGAGCCAGGCTAGGGTAGGCCAGTTTAGAGCTAGGGCCCTGCTAGGGCTAGGGTCAGGATAGAGCCAGGCTTGGGCTAGGGCCAGGCTAGGGCCAGGCTAGGGCTAGGGCCAGGCTAGGGCCAGGCTAGGGCTAGGGCCAGGCTGGGGCTTGTGCCAGGTTAGGGCCAGGCTAGGGCTAGGGCCAGGCTAGGGTTACGGCCAGGCTAGCGCTAGGCCAGGTTAGGGCTAGTGCCAGGCTAGGGTTACGGCCAGGCTAGGCCTAGGCCAGGTTAGGGCTAGGGCCAGGCTAGGGCTAGGGCCAGGGTAGGGCAAGGGTCAGTCTAGGGCTAGGGCCAGGCTAGGGCTAGAGCCAGGCTAGGGTAGGCCAGTTTAGGTCTACGGCCCTGCTAGTGCTAGGGTCAGTCTAGGGCCAGGCTAGGGCTAGGCTAGGGCTAGGCCAGGCTAGGGCCAGGGTATGCCTATGCCAGGCTAAGGTTAGGTCGAGGCTAGGGCTAGGGCTAGGCTAGGGTAGGCCAGTTTAGGGCTAGGTCCCTGCTGGTGCTACGGTCTGGCTAGGGCCACGCTAGGTCTAGGGTCAGGCTAGGGCCTGGCTAGGGCTAAGGCCAGGCTAGGGCCAGGCTAGGGCTTCGGCCAGGCTAGGGCCAGGCTAGGGCTTCGGCCAGGCTAGGGCCAGGCTAGGGCTTCGGCCAGGCTAGGCCTAGGGCCAGGCTAGGGCTAGGGCCAGGCTAGGGCTACGCCAGGCTAGGGCTAGGGCCAGGATAGGGTTAAGGCCAGGATAGGGCTAGGGCCAGGCTAGGGCCAGGCTAGGGCCAGGGCCAGGCTAGGGCTAGGGCCAGGCTAGGGCCAGGCTAGGGCTAGGGCCAGGCTCTGGCTAGGGCCAGGCTATGTCTTGGCCAGGCTAGGGCTAGGGCCAGGCTAGGTCTAGGCCAGGCTAGGGCTAGGGCCAGGCTAGGTCTAGGCTAGGGCTACCCCAGGCTAGGTCTAGGCTAGGGCTATCCGGCTAGGTCTAGGCTAGGGCTATGCCAGGCTAGGTCTAGGCTAGGGCTAGGCCAGGCTAGGTCCAGGCTAGGGCTAGGACAGACTAGTGCTAGGCTAGGGCTAGGCCAGGCTAGGGCTAGGCTACGGCTAGGCCACGCTAGGGCTAGGCTAGGGCTAGGCCAGGCTAGGGCTAGGCCAGTCTAGGGCTAGGGAGAGACTAGGGCTAGGGCCAGGGTAGGGCAAGAGCCAGTCTAGGGCTAGGGCCAGGCTAGGGCTAGTGCCAGGCTACTGCTAGGCCAGGCTAGGGCTAGACACAGGCTAGGGCCAGGTTAGGTCTAGGGCCGGGCTAGGGCCAGGCTAGGGCTATCGCCAGGCTAGGGCTAGGGCGAGGCTAGGGCCAGGCTAGGGCTAGGGCCAGGCTAGGGCTAGGGCCACGCTAGGGCCAGGCTAGGGCTAGGGACAGGCTAGGGCCAGGCTAGGGCTTTGGCCAGGCTAGGCCTAGGGCCAGGCTAGGGCTAGGGCCAGGCTAGGGCTACGCCAGGCTAGGGCTAGGGCCAGGATAGGGTTAAGGCCAGGCTAGGTATAGGACCAGGCAAGGGCCAGGCTAGGGCTACGGCCAGGCTAGTCCTAGGGCCAGGCTAGGGCTAGGGCCAGGCTAGGGCTAGGCCAGGCTAGGACGAGGGCCAAGCTAGGGCTAGGCCAGTCTAAGTCTAGGGTCAGGCTAGGGCTAGGGTAGGGCTAGGCCAGGCTAGGGCTGGGCTAGGACCATGCCGACTACGTCTAGGCTAGGGCTAGGCCAGACTAGGTCTAGGCTAGTGCTAGGCCAGGCTAGGGCTAGGCTAGGGCTAGGCAAGGCTAGGGCTAGGCTAGGGCTAACTAGGCTAGGGCTAGGCTAGGGCTAGGCCAGGATAGGGCTAGGCTAGGGCTAGGCCAGGCTAGGACTAGGCTAGGGCTAGGCCAGGCTAGGACTAGGCCAGGCTAGGGCTAGTGCCAGGCTAGCGCTAGGGCCAGACTACGGCCAGGCTAGGGCTAGGGCCAGGCTAGGGCCAGGCTAGGACTAGGGCCAGGCTAGGGCCAGGCTAGGGCTAGGGCCAGGCTACGGCTAGGCTAGGGCTAGGCCAGGCTAGGGCCAGGGTATTCCTATGCCAGGCTAAGGTTAGGTCGAGGCTAGGGCTAGGGCTAGGCTAGGGTAGGCCAGTTTAGGGCTAGAGCCAGGCTAGGGCTAGGGTCAGGCTACCCCCAGGCTACGGCTAGAGACAGGCTAGGGCCAGGCTAGCGCTAGGGACAGGCTAGGGCCCGGCTAGGGTTAGGGCCATCCTAGGGCAAGGCTAGTGTTAGGGCCATGCTAGGGCCAGACTAAGGCTACGTCCAGGCTAGGGCAAGGCTAGGGCTAGGGCCAGGCTAGGGCTATGGCCAGGCTAGGGCTAGGCCAGGTTAGGGCTAGGGCCAGTCTAGGGCTACATCCAGGGTAAGGTAAGGGCCAGTCTATGGCTAGGGCCAGGATAGGGCTACTGCCAGGCTAGTGCTAGGCCAGGCTAGGGCTAGAGCCAGGCTAGGGTAGGCCAGTTTAGAGCTAGGGCCCTGCTAGGGCTAGGGTCAGGATAGAGCCAGGCTTGGGCTAGGGCCAGGCTAGGGCCAGGCTAGGGCTAGGGCCAGGCTAGGGCCAGGCTAGGGCTAGGGCCAGGCTGGGGCTTGTGCCAGGTTAGGGCCAGGCTAGGGCTAGGGCCAGGCTAGGGTTACGGCCAGGCTAGCGCTAGGCCAGGTTAGGGCTAGTGCCAGGCTAGGGTTACGGCCAGGCTAGGCCTAGGCCAGGTTAGGGCTAGGGCCAGGCTAGGGCTAGGGCCAGGGTAGGGCAAGGGTCAGTCTAGGGCTAGGGCCAGGCTAGGGCTAGAGCCAGGCTAGGGTAGGCCAGTTTAGGTCTACGGCCCTGCTAGTGCTAGGGTCAGTCTAGGGCCAGGCTAGGGCTAGGCTAGGGCTAGGCCAGGCTAGGGCCAGGGTATGCCTATGCCAGGCTAAGGTTAGGTCGAGGCTAGGGCTAGGGCTAGGCTAGGGTAGGCCAGTTTAGGGCTAGGTCCCTGCTGGTGCTACGGTCTGGCTAGGGCCACGCTAGGTCTAGGGTCAGGCTAGGGCCTGGCTAGGGCTAAGGCCAGGCTAGGGCCAGGCTAGGGCTTCGGCCAGGCTAGGGCCAGGCTAGGGCTTCGGCCAGGCTAGGCCTAGGGCCAGGCTAGGGCTAGGGCCAGGCTAGGGCTACGCCAGGCTAGGGCTAGGGCCAGGATAGGGTTAAGGCCAGGATAGGGCTAGGGCCAGGCTAGGGCCAGGCTAGGGCTAGGGCCAGGCTAGGGCTAGGGCCAGGCTAGGGCCAGGCTAGGGCTAGGGCCAGGCTATGGCTAGGGCCAGGCTATGTCTTGGCCAGGCTAGGGCTAGGGCCAGGCTAGGTCTAGGCCAGGCTAGGGCTAGGGCCAGGCTAGGTCTAGGCTAGGGCTACCCCAGGCTAGGTCTAGGCTAGGGCTATCCGGCTAGGTCTAGGCTAGGGCTATGCCAGGCTAGGTCTAGGCTAGGGCTAGGCCAGGCTAGGTCTAGGCTAGGGCTAGGCCAGACTAGGGCTAGGCTAGGGCTAGGCCAGGCTAGGGCTAGGCTACGGCTAGGCCACGCTAGGGCTAGGCTAGGGCTAGGCCAGGCTAGGGCTAGGCCAGTCTAGGGCTAGGGACAGACTAGGGCTAGGGCCAGGGTAGGGCAAGAGCCAGTCTAGGGCTAGGGCCAGGCTAGGGCTAGTGCCAGGCTACTGCTAGGCCAGGCTAGGGCTAGACACAGGCTAGGGCCAGGTTAGGTCTAGGGCCGGGCTAGGGCCAGGCTAGGGCTATCGCCAGGCTAGGGCTAGGGCGAGGCTAGGGCCAGGCTAGGGCTAGGGCCAGGCTAGGGCTAGGGCCACGCTAGGGCCAGGCTAGGGCTAGGGACAGGCTAGGGCCAGGCTAGGGCTTTGGCCAGGCTAGGCCTAGGGCCAGGCTAGGGCTAGGGCCAGGCTAGGGCTACGCCAGGCTAGGGCTAGGGCCAGGATAGGGTTAAGGCCAGGCTAGGTATAGGACCAGGCTAGGGCCAGGCTAGGGCTAGGGCCAGGCTAGGGCCAGGCTAGGGCTAGGGCCACGCTAGGGCCAGGCTAGGGCTAGGGCCAGGCTAGGGCCAGGCTAGGGCTACGGCCAGGCTAGTCCTAGGGCCAGGCTAGGGCTAGGGCCAGGCTAGGGCTAGGCCAGGCTAGGACGAGGGCCAAGCTAGGGCTAGGCCAGTCTAAGTCTAGGGTCAGGCTAGGGCTAGGGTAGGGCTAGGCCAGGCTAGGGCTGGGCTAGGACCATGCCGACTAGGTCTAGGCTAGGGCTAGGCCAGACTAGGTCTAGGCTAGTGCTAGGCCAGGCTAGGGCTAGGCTAGGGCTAGGCAAGGCTAGGGCTAGGCTAGGGCTAACTAGGCTAGGGCTAGGCTAGGGCTAGGCCAGGATAGGGCTAGGCTAGGGCTAGGCCAGGCTAGGACTAGGCTAGGGCTAGGCCAGTCTAGGGCTAGGCCAGGCTAGGGCTAGTGCCAGGCTAGCGCTAGGGCCAGACTACGGCCAGGCTAGGGCTAGGGCCAGGCTAGGGCCAGGCTAGGACTAGGGCCAGGCTAGGGCCAGGCTAGGGCTAGGGCCAGGCTAGGGCTAGGCTAGGGCTAGGCCAGGCTAGGGCCAGGGTATTCCTATGCCAGGCTAAGGTTAGGTCGAGGCTAGGGCTAGGGCTAGGCTAGGGTAGGCCAGTTTAGGGCTAGAGCCAGGCTAGGGCTAGGGTCAGGCTACCCCCAGGCTACGGCTAGAGACAGGCTAGGGCCAGGCTAGTGCTAGGGACAGGCTAGGGCCCGGCTAGGGTTAGGGCCATCCTAGGGCAAGGCTAGTGTTAGGGCCATGCTAGGGCCAGACTAAGGCTACGTCCAGGCTAGGGCAAGGCTAGGGCTAGGGCCAGGCTAGGGCTATGGCCAGGCTAGGGCTAGGCCAGGTTAGGGCTAGGGCCAGTCTAGGGCTACATCCAGGGTAAGGTAAGGGCCAGTCTATGGCTAGGGCCAGGATAGGGCTACTGCCAGGCTAGTGCTAGGCCAGGCTAGGGCTAGAGCCAGGCTAGGGTAGGCCAGTTTAGAGCTAGGGCCCTGCTAGGGCTAGGGTCAGGATAGAGCCAGGCTTGGGCTAGGGCCAGGCTAGGGCCAGGCTAGGGCTAGGGCCAGGCTAGGGCCAGGCTAGGGCTAGGGCCAGGCTGGGGCTTGTGCCAGGTTAGGGCCAGGCTAGGGCTAGGGCCAGGCTAGGGTTACGGCCAGGCTAGCGCTAGGCCAGGTTAGGGCTAGTGCCAGGCTAGGGTTACGGCCAGGCTAGGCCTAGGCCAGGTTAGGGCTAGGGCCAGGCTAGGGCTAGGGCCAGGGTAGGGCAAGGGTCAGTCTAGGGCTAGGGCCAGGCTAGGGCTAGAGCCAGGCTAGGGTAGGCCAGTTTAGGTCTACGGCCCTGCTAGTGCTAGGGTCAGTCTAGGGCCAGGCTAGGGCTAGGCTAGGGCTAGGCCAGGCTAGGGCCAGGGTATGCCTATGCCAGGCTAAGGTTAGGTCGAGGCTAGGGCTAGGGCTAGGCTAGGGTAGGCCAGTTTAGGGCTAGGTCCCTGCTGGTGCTACGGTCTGGCTAGGGCCACGCTAGGTCTAGGGTCAGGCTAGGGCCTGGCTAGGGCTAAGGCCAGGATAGGGCCAGGCTAGGGCTTCGGCCAGGCTAGGGCCAGGCTAGGGCTTCGGCCAGGCTAGGCCTAGGGCCAGGCTAGGGCTAGGGCCAGGCTAGGGCTACGCCAGGCTAGGGCTAGGGCCAGGATAGGGTTAAGGCCAGGATAGGGCTAGGGCCAGGCTAGGGCCAGGCTAGGGCTAGGGCCAGGCTAGGGCTAGGGCCAGGCTAGGGCCAGGCTAGGGCTAGGGCCAGGCTATGGCTAGGGCCAGGCTATGTCTTGGCCAGGCTAGGGCTACGGCCAGGCTAGGTCTAGGCCAGGCTAGGGCTAGGGCCAGGCTAGGTCTAGGCTAGGGCTACCCCAGGCTAGGTCTAGGCTAGGGCTATCCGGCTAGGTCTAGGCTAGGGCTATGCCAGGCTAGGTCTAGGCTAGGGCTAGGCCAGGCTAGGTCTAGGCTAGGGCTAGGCCAGACTAGGGCTAGGCTAGGGCTAGGCCAGGCTAGGGCTAGGCTACGGCTAGGCCACGCTAGGGCTAGGCTAGGGCTAGGCCAGGCTAGGGCTAGGCCAGTCTAGGGCTAGGGACAGACTAGGGCTAGGGCCAGGGTAGGGCAAGAGCCAGTCTAGGGCTAGGGCCAGGCTAGGGCTAGTGCCAGGCTACTGCTAGGCCAGGCTAGGGCTAGACACAGGCTAGGGCCAGGTTAGGTCTAGGGCCGGGCTAGGGCCAGGCTAGGGCTATCGCCAGGCTAGGGCTAGGGCGAGGCTAGGGCCAGGCTAGGGCTAGGGCCAGGCTAGGGCTAGGGCCACGCTAGGGCCAGGCTAGGGCTAGGGACAGGCTAGGGCCAGGCTAGGGCTTTGGCCAGGCTAGGCCTAGGGCCAGGCTAGGGCTAGGGCCAGGCTAGGGCTACGCCAGGCTAGGGCTAGGGCCAGGATAGGGTTAAGGCCAGGCTAGGTATAGGACCAGGCTAGGGCCAGGCTAGGGCTAGGGCCAGGCTAGGGCCAGGCTAGGGCTAGGGCCACGCTAGGGCCAGGCTAGGGCTAGGGCCAGGCTAGGGCCAGGCTAGGGCTACGGCCAGGCTAGTCCTAGGGCCAGGCTAGGGCTAGGGCCAGGCTAGGGCTAGGCCAGGCTAGGAAGAGGGCCAAGCTAGGGCTAGGCCAGTCTAAGTCTAGGGTCAGGCTAGGGCTAGGGTAGGGCTAGGCCAGGCTAGGGCTGGGCTAGGACCATGCCGACTAGGTCTAGGCTAGGGCTAGGCCAGACTAGGTCTAGGCTAGTGCTAGGCCAGGCTAGGGCTAGGCTAGGGCTAGGCAAGGCTAGGGCTAGGCTAGGGCTAACTAGGCTAGGGCTAGGCTAGGGCTAGGCCAGGATAGGGCTAGGCTAGGGCTAGGCCAGGCTAGGACTAGGCTAGGGCTAGGCCAGGCTAGGGCTAGGCCAGGCTAGGGCTAGTGCCAGGCTAGCGCTAGGGCCAGACTACGGCCAGGCTAGGGCTAGGGCCAGGCTAGGGCCAGGCTAGGACTAGGGCCAGGCTAGGGCCAGGCTAGGGCTAGGGCCAGGCTACGGCTAGGCTAGGGCTAGGCCAGGCTAGGGCCAGGGTATTCCTATGCCAGGCTAAGGTTAGGTCGAGGCTAGGGCTAGGGCTAGGCTAGGGTAGGCCAGTTTAGGGCTAGAGCCAGGCTAGGGCTAGGGTCAGGCTACCCCCAGGCTACGGCTAGAGACAGGCTAGGGCCAGGCTAGCGCTAGGGACAGGCTAGGGCCCGGCTAGGGTTAGGGCCATCCTAGGGCAAGGCTAGTGTTAGGGCCATGCTAGGGCCAGACTAAGGCTACGTCCAGGCTAGGGCAAGGCTAGGGCTAGGGCCAGGCTAGGGCTATGGCCAGGCTAGGGCTAGGCCAGGTTAGGGCTAGGGCCAGTCTAGGGCTACATCCAGGGTAAGGTAAGGGCCAGTCTATGGCTAGGGCCAGGATAGGGCTACTGCCAGGCTAGTGCTAGGCCAGGCTAGGGCTAGAGCCAGGCTAGGGTAGGCCAGTTTAGAGCTAGGGCCCTGCTAGGGCTAGGGTCAGGATAGAGCCAGGCTTGGGCTAGGGCCAGGCTAGGGCCAGGCTAGGGCTAGGGCCAGGCTAGGGCCAGGCTAGGGCTAGGGCCAGGCTGGGGCTTGTGCCAGGTTAGGGCCAGGCTAGGGCTAGGGCCAGGCTAGGGTTACGGCCAGGCTAGCGCTAGGCCAGGTTAGGGCTAGTGCCAGGCTAGGGTTACGGCCAGGCTAGGCCTAGGCCAGGTTAGGGCTAGGGCCAGGCTAGGGCTAGGGCCAGGGTAGGGCAAGGGTCAGTCTAGGGCTAGGGCCAGGCTAGGGCTAGAGCCAGGCTAGGGTAGGCCAGTTTAGGTCTACGGCCCTGCTAGTGCTAGGGTCAGTCTAGGGCCAGGCTAGGGCTAGGCTAGGGCTAGGCCAGGCTAGGGCCAGGGTATGCCTATGCCAGGCTAAGGTTAGGTCGAGGCTAGGGCTAGGGCTAGGCTAGGGTAGGCCAGTTTAGGGCTAGGTCCCTGCTGGTGCTACGGTCTGGCTAGGGCCACGCTAGGTCTAGGGTCAGGCTAGGGCCTGGCTAGGGCTAAGGCCAGGATAGGGCCAGGCTAGGGCTTCGGCCAGGCTAGGGCCAGGCTAGGGCTTCGGCCAGGCTAGGCCTAGGGCCAGGCTAGGGCTAGGGCCAGGCTAGGGCTACGCCAGGCTAGGGCTAGGGCCAGGATAGGGTTAAGGCCAGGATAGGGCTAGGGCCAGGCTAGGGCCAGGCTAGGGCTAGGGCCAGGCTAGGGCTAGGGCCAGGCTAGGGCCAGGCTAGGGCTAGGGCCAGGCTATGGCTAGGGCCAGGCTATGTCTTGGCCAGGCTAGGGCTAGGGCCAGGCTAGGTCTAGGCCAGGCTAGGGCTAGGGCCAGGCTAGGTCTAGGCTAGGGCTACCCCAGGCTAGGTCTAGGCTAGGGCTATCCGGCTAGGTCTAGGCTAGGGCTATGCCAGGCTAGGTCTAGGCTAGGGCTAGGCCAGGCTAGGTCTAGGCTAGGGCTAGGCCAGACTAGGGCTAGGCTAGGGCTAGGCCAGGCTAGGGCTAGGCTACGGCTAGGCCACGCTAGGGCTAGTCTAGGGCTAGGCCAGGCTAGGGCTAGGCCAGTCTAGGGCTAGGGACAGACTAGGGCTAGGGCCAGGGTAGGGCAAGAGCCAGTCTAGGGCTAGGGCCAGGCTAGGGCTAGTGCCAGGCTACTGCTAGGCCAGGCTAGGGCTAGACACAGGCGAGGGCCAGGTTAGGTCTAGGGCCGGGCTAGGGCCAGGCTAGGGCTATCGCGAGGCTAGGGCTAGGGCGAGGCTAGGGTCAGGCTAGGGCTAGGGCCAGGCTAGGGCTAGGGCCACGCTAGGGCCAGGCTAGGGCTAGGGACAGGCTAGGGCCAGGCTAGGGCTTTGGCCAGGCTAGGCCTAGGGCCAGGCTAGGGCTAGGGCCAGGCTAGGGCTACGCCAGGCTAGGGCTAGGGCCAGGATAGGGTTAAGGCCAGGCTAGGTATAGGACCAGGCTAGGGCCAGGCTAGGGCTAGGGCCAGGCTAGGGCAAGGCTAGGGCTAGGGCCACGCTAGGGCCAGGCTAGGGCTAGGGCCAGGCTAGGGCCAGGCTAGGGCTACGGCCAGGCTAGTCCTAGGGCCAGGCTAGGGCTAGGGCCAGGCTAGGGCTAGGCCAGGCTAGGACGAGGGCCAAGCTAGGGCTAGGCCAGGCTAAGTCTAGGGTCAGGCTAGGGCTAGGGTAGGGCTAGGCCAGGCTAGGGCTGGGCTAGGACCATGCCGACTAGGTCTAGGCTAGGGCTAGGCCAGACTAGGTCTAGGCTAGTGCTAGGCCAGGCTACGGCTAGGCTAGGGCTAGGCAAGGCTAGGGCTAGGCTAGGGCTAACTTGGCTAGGGCTAGGCTAGGGCTAGGCCAGGATAGGGCTAGGCTAGGGCTAGGCCAGGCTAGGACTAGGCTAGGGCTAGGCCAGTCTAGGGCCAGGCCAGGCTAGGGCTAGTGCCAGGCTAGCGCTAGGGCCAGACTACGGCCAGGCTAGGGCTAGGGCCAGGCTAGGGCCAGGCTAGGACTAGGGCCAGGCTAGGGCCAGGCTAGGGCTAGGGCCAGGCTAGGGCTAGGCTAGGGCTAGGCCAGGCTAGGGCCAGGGTATTCCTATGCCAGGCTAAGGTTAGGTCGAGGCTAGGGCTAGGGCTAGGCTAGGGTAGGCCAGTTTAGGGCTAGAGCCAGGCTAGGGCTAGGGTCAGGCTACCCCCAGGCTACGGCTAGAGACAGGCTAGGGCCAGGCTAGCGCTAGGGACAGGCTAGGGCCCGGCTAGGGTTAGGGCCATCCTAGGGCAAGGCTAGTGTTAGGGCCATGCTAGGGCCAGACTAAGGCTTCGTCCAGGCTAGGGCAAGGCTAGGGCTAGGGCCAGGCTAGGGCTATGGCCAGGCTAGGGCTAGGCCAGGTTAGGGCTAGGGCCAGTCTAGGGCTACATCCAGGGTAAGGTAAGGGCCAGTCTATGGCTAGGGCCAGGATAGGGCTACTGCCAGGCTAGTGCTAGGCCAGGCTAGGGCTAGAGCCAGGCTAGGGTAGGCCAGTTTAGAGCTAGGGCCCTGCTAGGGCTAGGGTCAGGATAGAGCCAGGCTTGGGCTAGGGCCAGGCTAGGGCCAGGCTAGGGCTAGGGCCAGGCTAGGGCCAGGCTAGGGCTAGGGCCAGGCTGGGGCTTGTGCCAGGTTAGGGCCAGGCTAGGGCTAGGGCCAGGCTAGGGTTACGGCCAGGCTAGCGCTAGGCCAGGTTAGGGCTAGTGCCAGGCTAGGGTTACGGCCAGGCTAGGCCTAGGCCAGGTTAGGGCTAGGGCCAGGCTAGGGCTAGGGCCAGGGTAGGGCAAGGGTCAGTCTAGGGCTAGGGCCAGGCTAGGGCTAGAGCCAGGCTAGGGTAGGCCAGTTTAGGTCTACGGCCCTGCTAGTGCTAGGGTCAGTCTAGGGCCAGGCTAGGGCTAGGCTAGGGCTAGGCCAGGCTAGGGCCAGGGTATGCCTATGCCAGGCTAAGGTTAGGTCGAGGCTAGGGCTAGGGCTAGGCTAGGGTAGGCCAGTTTAGGGCTAGGTCCCTGCTGGTGCTACGGTCTGGCTAGGGCCACGCTAGGTCTAGGGTCAGGCTAGGGCCTGGCTAGGGCTAAGGCCAGGATAGGGCCAGGCTAGGGCCAGGCTAGGGCTTCGGCCAGGCTAGGGCCAGGCTAGGGCTTCGGCCAGGCTAGAGCCAGGCTAGGGCTTCGGCCAGGCTAGGCCTAGGGCCAGGCTAGGGCTAGGGCCAGGCTAGGGCTACGCCAGGCTAGGGCTAGGGCCAGGATAGGGTTAAGGCCAGGATAGGGCTAGGGCCAGGCTAGGGCCAGGCTAGGGCTAGGGCCAGGCTAGGGCTAGGGCCAGGCTAGGGCCAGGCTAGGGCTAGGGCCAGGCTATGGCTAGGGCCAGGCTATGTCTTGGCCAGGCTAGGGCTAGGGCCAGGCTAGGTCTAGGCCAGGCTAGGGCTAGGGCCAGGCTAGGTCTAGGCTAGGGCTACCTCAGGCTAGGTCTAGCCTAGGGCTATCCGGCTAGGTCTAGGCTAGGGCTATGCCAGGCTAGGTCTAGGCTAGGGCTAGGCCAGGCTAGGTCCAGGCTAGGGCTAGGCCAGACTAGTGCTAGGCTAGGGCTAGGCCAGGCTAGGGCTAGGCTACGGCTAGGCCACGCTAGGGCTAGGCTAGGGCTAGGCCAGGCTAGGGCTAGGCCAGTCTAGGGCTAGGGACAGACTAGGGCTAGGGCCAGGGTAGGGCAAGAGCCAGTCTAGGGCTAGGGCCAGGCTAGGGCTAGTGCCAGGCTACTGCTAGGCCAGGCTAGGGCTAGACACAGGCTAGGGCCAGGTTAGGTCTAGGGCCGGGCTAGGGCCAGGCTAGGGCTATCGCCAGGCTAGGGCTAGGGCGAGGCTAGGGCCAGGCTAGGGCTAGGGCCAGGCTAGGGCTAGGGCCACGCTAGGGCCAGGCTAGGGCTAGGGACAGGCTAGGGCCAGGCTAGGGCTTTGGCCAGGCTAGGCCTAGGGCCAGGCTAGGGCTAGGGCCAGGCTAGGGCTACGCCAGGCTAGGGCTAGGGCCAGGATAGGGTTAAGGCCAGGCTAGGTATAGGACCAGGCTAGGGCCAGGCTAGGGCTAGGGCCAGGCTAGGGCCAGGCTAGGGCTAGGGCCACGCTAGGGCCAGGCTAGGGCTAGGGCCAGGCTAGGGCCAGGCTAGGGCTACGGCCAGGCTAGTCCTAGGGCCAGGCTAGGGCTAGGGCCAGGCTAGGGCTAGGCCAGGCTAGGACGAGGGCCAAGCTAGGGCTAGGCCAGTCTAAGTCTAGGGTCAGGCTAGGGCTAGGGTAGGGCTAGGCCAGGCTAGGGCTGGGCTAGGACCATGCCGACTAGGTCTAGGCTAGGGCTAGGCCAGACTAGGTCTAGGCTAGTGCTAGGCCAGGCTAGGGCTAGGCTAGGGCTAGGCAAGGCTAGGGCTAGGCTAGGGCTAACTAGGCTAGGGCTAGGCTAGGGCTAGGCCAGGATAGGGCTAGGCTAGGGCTAGGCCAGGCTAGGACTAGGCTAGGGCTAGGCCAGTCTAGGGCTAGGCCAGGCTAGGGCTAGTGCCAGGCTAGCGCTAGGGCCAGACTACGGCCAGGCTAGGGCTAGGGCCAGGCTAGGGCCAGGCTAGGACTAGGGCCAGGCTAGGGCCAGGCTAGGGCTAGGGCCAGGCTAGGGCTAGGCTAGGGCTAGGCCAGGCTAGGGCCAGGGTATTCCTATGCCAGGCTAAGGTTAGGTCGAGGCTAGGGCTAGGGCTAGGCTAGGGTAGGCCAGTTTAGGGCTAGAGCCAGGCTAGGGCTAGGGTCAGGCTACCCCCAGGCTACGGCTAGAGACAGGCTAGGGCCAGGCTAGTGCTAGGGACAGGCTAGGGCCCGGCTAGGGTTAGGGCCATCCTAGGGCAAGGCTAGTGTTAGGGCCATGCTAGGGCCAGACTAAGGCTACGTCCAGGCTAGGGCAAGGCTAGGGCTAGGGCCAGGCTAGGGCTATGGCCAGGCTAGGGCTAGGCCAGTTTAGGGCTAGGGCCAGTCTAGGGCTACATCCAGGGTAAGGTAAGGGCCAGTCTATGGCTAGGGCCAGGATAGGGCTACTGCCAGGCTAGTGCTAGGCCAGGCTAGGGCTAGAGCCAGGCTAGGGTAGGCCAGTTTAGAGCTAGGGCCCTGCTAGGGCTAGGGTCAGGATAGAGCCAGGCTTGGGCTAGGGCCAGGCTAGGGCCAGGCTAGGGCTAGGGCCAGGCTAGGGCCAGGCTAGGGCTAGGGCCAGGCTGGGGCTTGTGCCAGGTTAGGGCCAGGCTAGGGCTAGGGCCAGGCTAGGGTTACGGCCAGGCTAGCGCTAGGCCAGGTTAGGGCTAGTGCCAGGCTAGGGTTACGGCCAGGCTAGGCCTAGGCCAGGTTAGGGCTAGGGCCAGGCTAGGGCTAGGGCCAGGGTAGGGCAAGGGTCAGTCTAGGGCTAGGGCCAGGCTAGGGCTAGAGCCAGGCTAGGGTAGGCCAGTTTAGGTCTACGGCCCTGCTAGTGCTAGGGTCAGTCTAGGGCCAGGCTAGGGCTAGGCTAGGGCTAGGCCAGGCTAGGGCCAGGGTATGCCTATGCCAGGCTAAGGTTAGGTCGAGGCTAGGGCTAGGGCTAGGCTAGGGTAGGCCAGTTTAGGGCTAGGTCCCTGCTGGTGCTACGGTCTGGCTAGGGCCACGCTAGGTCTAGGGTCAGGCTAGGGCCTGGCTAGGGCTAAGGCCAGGCTAGGGCCAGGCTAGGGCTTCGGCCAGGCTAGGGCCAGGCTAGGGCTTCGGCCAGGCTAGGCCTAGGGCCAGGCTAGGGCTAGGGCCAGGCTAGGGCTACGCCAGGCTAGGGCTAGGGCCAGGATAGGGTTAAGGCCAGGATAGGGCTAGGGCCAGGCTAGGGCCAGGCTAGGGCTAGGGCCAGGCTAGGGCTAGGGCCAGGCTAGGGCCAGGCTAGGGCTAGGGCCAGGCTATGGCTAGGGCCAGGCTATGTCTTGGCCAGGCTAGGGCTACGGCCAGGCTAGGTCTAGGCCAGGCTAGGGCTAGGGCCAGGCTAGGTCTAGGCTAGGGCTACCCCAGGCTAGGTCTAGGCTAGGGCTATCCGGCTAGGTCTAGGCTAGGGCTATGCCAGGCTAGGTCTAGGCTAGGGCTAGGCCAGGCTAGGTCTAGGCTAGGGCTAGGCCAGACTAGGGCTAGGCTAGGGCTAGGCCAGGCTAGGGCTAGGCTACGGCTAGGCCACGCTAGGGCTAGGCTAGGGCTAGGCCAGGCTAGGGCTAGGCCAGTCTAGGGCTAGGGACAGACTAGGGCTAGGGCCAGGGTAGGGCAAGAGCCAGTCTAGGGCTAGGGCCAGGCTAGGGCTAGTGCCAGGCTACTGCTAGGCCAGGCTAGGGCTAGACACAGGCTAGGGCCAGGTTAGGTCTAGGGCCGGGCTAGGGCCAGGCTAGGGCTATCGCCAGGCTAGGGCTAGGGCGAGGCTAGGGCCAGGCTAGGGCTAGGGCCAGGCTAGGGCTAGGGCCACGCTAGGGCCAGGCTAGGGCTAGGGACAGGCTAGGGCCAGGCTAGGGCTTTGGCCAGGCTAGGCCTAGGGCCAGGCTAGGGCTAGGGCCAGGCTAGGGCTACGCCAGGCTAGGGCTAGGGCCAGGATAGGGTTAAGGCCAGGCTAGGTATAGGACCAGGCTAGGGCCAGGCTAGGGCTAGGGCCAGGCTAGGGCCAGGCTAGGGCTAGGGCCACGCTAGGGCCAGGCTAGGGCTAGGGCCAGGCTAGGGCCAGACTAAGGCTACGTCCAGGCTAGGGCAAGGCTAGGGCTAGGGCCAGGCTAGGGCTATGGCCAGGCTAGGGCTAGGCCAGGTTAGGGCTAGGGCCAGTCTAGGGCTACATCCAGGGTAAGGTAAGGGCCAGTCTATGGCTAGGGCCAGGATAGGGCTACTGCCAGGCTAGTGCTAGGCCAGGCTAGGGCTAGAGCCAGGCTAGGGTAGGCCAGTTTAGAGCTAGGGCCCTGCTAGGGCTAGGGTCAGGATAGAGCCAGGCTTGGGCTAGGGCCAGGCTAGGGCCAGGCTAGGGCTAGGGCCAGGCTAGGGCCAGGCTAGGGCTAGGGCCAGGCTGGGGCTTGTGCCAGGTTAGGGCCAGGCTAGGGCTAGGGCCAGGCTAGGGTTACGGCCAGGCTAGCGCTAGGCCAGGTTAGGGCTAGTGCCAGGCTAGGGTTACGGCCAGGCTAGGCCTAGGCCAGGTTAGGGCTAGGGCCAGGCTAGGGCTAGGGCCAGGGTAGGGCAAGGGTCAGTCTAGGGCTAGGGCCAGGCTAGGGCTAGAGCCAGGCTAGGGTAGGCCAGTTTAGGTCTACGGCCCTGCTAGTGCTAGGGTCAGTCTAGGGCCAGGCTAGGGCTAGGCTAGGGCTAGGCCAGGCTAGGGCCAGGGTATGCCTATGCCAGGCTAAGGTTAGGTCGAGGCTAGGGCTAGGGCTAGGCTAGGGTAGGCCAGTTTAGGGCTAGGTCCCTGCTGGTGCTACGGTCTGGCTAGGGCCACGCTAGGTCTAGGGTCAGGCTAGGGCCTGGCTAGGGCTAAGGCCAGGCTAGGGCCAGGCTAGGGCTTCGGCCAGGCTAGGGCCAGGCTAGGGCTTCGGCCAGGCTAGGCCTAGGGCCAGGCTAGGGCTAGGGCCAGGCTAGGGCTACGCCAGGCTAGGGCTAGGGCCAGGATAGGGTTAAGGCCAGGATAGGGCTAGGGCCAGGCTAGGGCCAGGCTAGGGCTAGGGCCAGGCTAGGGCTAGGGCCAGGCTAGGGCCAGGCTAGGGCTAGGGCCAGGCTATGGCTAGGGCCAGGCTATGTCTTGGCCAGGCTAGGGCTAGGGCCAGGCTAGGTCTAGGCCAGGCTAGGGCTAGGGCCAGGCTAGGTCTAGGCTAGGGCTACCCCAGGCTAGGTCTAGGCTAGGGCTATCCGGCTAGGTCTAGGCTAGGGCTAGGGTAAGGTAAGGGCCAGTCTAGGGCTAGGGCCAGGATAGGGCTACTGCCAGGCTAGTGCTAGGCCAGGCTAGGGCTAGAGCCAGGCTAGTGTAGGCCAGTTTAGAGCTAGGGCCCTGCTAGGGCTAGGGTCAGGATAGAGCCAGGCTAGGGCTAGGGCCAGGCTAGGCCCAGGCTAGGGCTAGTGCCAGGCTAGGGCCAGGCTAGGGCTAGGGCCAGGCTGGGGCTTGTGCCAGGTTAGGGCCAGGCTGGGGCTAGGGCCAGGCTAGGGTTATGGGCAGGCTAGCGCTAGGCAAGGTTAGGGCTAGTGCCAGGCTACGGTTAAGGCCAGGCTAGGGCTAGGCCAGGTTAGAGCTAGGGCAAGGCTAGGGCTAGGGCCTGGGTAGGGCAAGGATCAGCCTAGGGCTAGGGCCAGGCTAGGGCTAGTGCCAGGCTGGTACTAGGCCAGGCTAGGGCTAGAGCAAGGCTAGGGTAGGCCAGTTTAGAGCTAGGGCCCAGCTGCTGCTAGGGTCAGGCTATGGCCAGGCTGGGGCTAGGGTCAGGCTGGGGCCAGGCTAGGGCTAGGGCCAGGCTAGGGACAGGGTAGGGCTAGGGCCAGGCTAGGGCTACGCCAGGCTAGGGCTAGGTCCAGGATAGGGTTAAGGCCAGGCTTGGGCTAGGGCCAGGCTAGGGCCAGGCTAGGGCTAGGGCCAGGCTAGGGCCAGGCTAGGGCTAGGGCCAGGCTATGGCAAGGCTAGGACTAGGGCCAGGCTATGTCTAGGCCAGGCTAGGGCTAGGGCCAGGCTAGGTCTAGGCCAGGCTAGGGCTAGGGCCATGCTAGGTATAGGCTAGGGCTACCCCATGCTAGGTCTAGGCAAGGGCTATCTGGCTAGGTCTAGGCTAGCGCTATGCCAGGATAGGACTTGGCTAGGGCTAGGCCAGGCTAGGTCTAGGCTAGGGCTAGGCCAGGCTAGGGCAACGCTAGGGCTAGGCCAGGCTAGGGCTAGGCTAGGGCTAGGCCACGCTAGGGCTTGGCTAGGGCTAGGCCATGCTAGGGTTAGGCCAGTCTAGGTCTAGGGACAGTCTAGGGCTAGGGCCAGGGTAGGGCAAGAGCCAGTCTAGGGCTAGGGCCAGGCTAGGGCTAGTGCCAGGCTACTGCTAGGCCAGGCTAGGGCTATACCCAGGCTAGGGCCAGGCTAGGTCTAGGGCCGGGCTAGGGCCAGGCTATGGCTACGCCAGGCTAGGGCTAGGGCCACGCTAGGGACAGGCAAGGGCTAGGGCCAGGCTAGGGCCAGGCAAGGGCCACGCGAGGGCTACGGCCAGGCTAGGGCCAGGCTAGGGCCAGGGGCAGGGTAGCGCCAGGCTAGGACTAGGGCCAGGCTAGGGCTAGGGCCAGGCTAGTGCTAGGGCCAGGCTAGGGTAGGCCAGTTTAGGTCTGGGGCCCTGCTTGTTCTAGGGTCAGTCTAGGGCCAGGCGAGGGCTAGGCTCCAGCTATGGCAAGGCTAGGGCTAGGGCCAGGCTAGGGCCAGGCTAGGGCTTCGGCCAGGCTAGGCCTAGGGCCAGGCTAGGGCTAGGGCCAGGCTAGGGCTACGCCAGGCTAAGTTTAGGTTCAGGCTAAGGCTAGGCTAGGGCTAGGCCAGGCTAGGGCTGGGCTAGGGCCATGCCAACTAGGTCTAGGAGAGGGCTAGGCCAGACTAGGTCTAGACTAGTGCAAGGCCAGGCTAGGGCTAGGGTAGGGCTAGGCAAGGCTAGGGCTAGGCTAGGGCTAACTAGGCTAGAGCTAGGCTAGGGCTAGGCCAGGATAGGTCTAGGCTAGGGATAGGCCAGTCTAGGAATAGGCTAGGGCTAGGCCAGTCTAGGGCTAGGCCAGGCTAGGGCTAGTGCCAGGCTCGCGCTAGGGCCAGACTACGGCCAGGCTAGGTCTATGGCCAGGCTAGGGCCAGGCTAGGACTAGGGCCAGGCTAGGGCCAGGCTAGGGCTAGGGCCAGGCTAGGGCCAGGCTAGGGCTAGAGACAGGCTAGGGCCAGGCTAGCGCTAGGGACAGGCTAGGGCCAGGCTAGGGTTAGGGCCAGCCTAGGGCAAGGCTAGTGTTAGGGCCACGCTAGGGCCAGACTAAGGCTAGGTCCAGGCTAGGGCAAGGCTAGGGCTAGGGCCAGGCTAGGGCTAGGGCCAGGCTAGGGCTAGGCCAGGTTAGGGCTAGGGCCAGTCTAGGGCTAGAACCAGGGTAAGGTAAGGGCCAGTCTAGTGCTAGGGCCAGGATAGGGCTACTGCCAGGCTAGTGCTAGGCCAGGCTAGGGCTAGAGCCAGGCTAGGGTAGGCCAGTTTAGGTCTGGGGCCCTGCTAGGGCTAGGGTCAGTCTAGGGCCAGGCGAGGGCTAGGCTCCGGCTATGGCAAGGCTAGGGCTAGGGCCAGGCTAGGGCCAGGCTAGGGCTTCGGCCAGGCTAGGCCTAGGGCCAGGCTAGGGCTAGGGCCAGGCTAGGGCTAGGGCCAGGCTAGGGCTACGCCAGGCAAGGGCTAGAGCCAGGCTAGGGTAGGCCATTTTAGTGCTAGAGCCCTGCTGGTGCTAGGGTCAGGCTAGGGTCAGGCTAGGGCTAGGGTCAGGCTAGGGCCAGGCTAGGGATAGAGCCAGGCTTGGGCCAGGCTAGGGATAGGGCCAGGCTATGGCTAGGGGCAGGCTATGCCTAGGACAGGCTAGAGATAGAGCCAGGATAGGGCTACTGCCAGGCTAGTGCTAGGCCAGGCTAGGGCTAGAGCAAGGCTAGGGTAGGCCAGTTTAGAGCTAGGGCCCTGCTAGGGCTAGGGTCAGGATAGAGCCAGGCTAGGGCTAGGGCCAGGCTAGGGCAAGCCTAGGGCTAGGGCCAGGCTAGGGCTAGGGCCAGGCTAGGGCTAGGCCACGTTAGGTCTCGGGCCAGTCTAGGGCTAGATCCAGGATAAGGTAAGGGCCAGTCTAGGGCTAGGGCCAGGATAGGGCTACTGCCAGGCTAGTGCAAGGCCAGGCTAGGGCTAGTCTAGGGCTTGGCCAGGCTAGGGCTAGGCCAGTCTAGGGCTAGTGAAAGTCTAGGGGTAGGGCCAGGGTAAGGCAAGAGCCAGTCTAGGGCTAGGGCTAGGCTAGGGATAGTGCCAGGCTACTGCTAGGCCAGGCTAGGGCTAGACCCAGGATAGGGCCAGGCTAGGTCTAGGGCCGTGCTAGGGCCAGGCTAGGGCTAGGGCCAGGCTAGGGCCAGGCTAGGGCCACGCTAGGGCTAGGGACAGGCTAGGGCCAGGCTAGGGCTAGGGCCAGGCTAGGGCCAGGCTAGGGCTAAGGCCACGCTAGGGCCAGGCTAGGGCTAGGGCCAGGCTAGGGCCAGGCTAGGGTTAGGGCCAGCCTAGGGCAAGGCTAGTGTTAGGGCCACACTAGGGCCAGACTAAGGCTAGGTCCAGGCTAGGGCAAGGCTAGAGCTAGGGCCAGGCTAGGTCTAGGGCCAGGCTAGGGCTAGGCCACGTTAGGTCTCGGGCCAGTCTAGGGCTAGATCCAGGATAAGGTAAGGGCCAGTCTAGGGCTAGGGCCAGGATAGGGCTACTGCCAGGCTAGTGCAAGGCCAGGCTACGGCTAGAGCCAGGCTAGGGTAGGCCAGTTTAGAGCTAGGGCCCTGCTAGGGCAAGGGTCAGGATAGAGCCAGGCTAAGGCTAGGGCCAGGCTAGGGCCAGGCTAGGGCTAGGGCCAGGCTGGGGCTTGTGCCAGGTTAGGGCCAGGCTAGGTCTAGGGCCGGGCTAGGGTTACGGCCAGGCTAGCCCCAGGCCAGGTTAGGGCTAGTGCCAGGCTAGGGTTACGGCCAGGCTAGGGCTAGGCCAGGTTAGGGCTAGGGCCAGGCTAGGGCTAGGGCCAGGGTAGGGCAATGGTCAGTCTAGGGCTAGGGCCAGGATAGGGCTACTGCCAGGCTGGTACTAGGCCAGGCTAGGGCTAGAGCCAGGCTAGGGTAGGCCAGTTTAGGTCTAGGGCCCTGCTAGGGCTAGAGTCAGTCTAGGGCCAGGCGAGGCTAGGCTCAGGCTATGGCCAGGCTAGGGCTAGGGCCAGGCTAGGGCCAGACTAGGGCTTCGGCCAGGCTAGGCCTAGGGCCAGGCTAGGGCTAGAGCCAGGCTAGGGCTACGCTAGGCTAGGGCTAGGGCCAGGATACGGTTAAGGCCAGGCTAGGGCTAGGGCCAGGCTAGGGCCAGGCTAGGGCTAGGGCCACGCTAGGGCCAGGCTAGGGCTAGGGCCAGGCTAGGGCCAGGCTAGGGATATGGCCTGGCTAAGGTTATGGCCAGGCTAACGCTAGGCCAGGTTAGGGCTAGTGCCAGGCTATGGTTACGCCCAGGCTAGGGCTAGGGCAGGTTAGGGCCAGGCTAGTGCTAGGGCCACGCTAGGGCCAGGCTAGGGCTAGGGCCAGGCTAGGGCCAGTCTAGGGATTCGGTCAGGTTATGCCTAGGGCCAGGCTAGGCCTAGGGCCCGGCTAGGGCTACGCCAGGCTAGGGCTAGGGCCAGGATAGATTTGAGGCCAGGCTACGGCTAGGGCCAGTCTAGGGCCAGGCTAGGGCTAGGGCCAGGCTGGGGCTTGTGCCAGGTTAGGGCCAGGCTAGGTTTAGGGCCGGGCTAGGGTTATGGCCAGTCTAGCGCTAGGCCAGGTTAGGGCTACTGCCAGGCTAGTGTTTCGGCCAGGCTAGGGCTAGGCCAGGTTACGGCTAGGGCCATTCAAGGGCTAGGGCCAGGCTATGTCTTGGCCAGGCTAGGGCTAGGGCCAGGCTATGTCTAGGCCAGGCTAGTGCTAGGGCCAGGCTAGTTCTAGGACAGGCTAGGGCTAGGGCCAGGCTAGGTCTAGGCTAGGGCTACCCCAGGCTAGGTCTAGGCTAGGGCTATCCGGCTTGGTCTAGGCTAGGGCTATGCTAGGCTAGGTCTAGGCTAGGGCTAGGCCAGGCTAGGGCTAGGCTAGCGCTAGGCCAGTCTAGGGCTAGGCTAGGGCTAGGTCACGCTAGGGCTAGGCTAGGTCTAGGCCAGGCTAGGGCTAGGCCAGTCTAGGGCTAGGGATATTCTAGGCCTAGTGCCAGGGTAGGGCAAGAGCCAGTCTAGGGCCAGGGCCAGGCTAGGGCTAGTGTCAGGGTATTGCTAGGCAAGGCTAGGGCAAGACCCAGGCTAGGGCCAGGCTAGGTCTAGGGCCGCACTAGGGCCAGCCTAGGGCTAGGGCCAGGCTAGGGCTAGGGCTAGGCTAGGGCCAGGCTAGGGCTACGGCCAGGCTAGGGCTAGGGCCACGCTAGGGCCAGGCTAGGTCTAGGGCCAGGCTAGGGTTGGACCAGGCTAGGGCCAGGCTAGGGCTAGGGCCAGGCTAGGGCCAGGCTAGGGCTAGGGCCTGGCTAGGGTTATGGCCAGGCTAGCGCTAGGCCAGGTTAGGTCTAGTTCCAGGCTAGGGTTACGGCCAGACTAGGGCTAGGCCAGGTCGGGGCTAGGGCCAGGCTAGGGCTACGCCAGGCTAGGGCTAGGGCCAGGATAGGGTTAAGGCCAGGCTAGGGCTAGGGCCAGTCTAGGGCCAGGCTAGGGCTAGTGCCAGGCTGGTACTACGCCAGGCTAGGGCTAGAGACAGGCTAGGGTAGGCCAATTTAGGGCTAGGGCCCTGCTGGTGCTAGGGTCAGGCTAGGGCCAGGTTGGGGCTAGGGTCAGGCTAGGGCCAGGGTAGGGCCCGGCTAGGGCTTCGGTCAGGCTAGGGCCAGGCTAGGGCTAGGGTCAGGCTAGGGCCAGGCTAGGGCCAGGCTAGGGCTTCGGGCAGGCTAGGCCTAGGGCCAGGCTAGGGCTAGGGCCATGCTAGGGCTATGCCAGGCTAGGGCTAGGGCCAGGATAGGGTTGAGGCCAGGCTAGGGCTAGGGCCAGGCTAGGGCCAGGCTAGGGGTAGGGCCAGGCTCGGGCCTGGCTAGGGCTAGGGCCAGGCTATGGCTAGGGCCCGGCTATGTCTAGGCCAGGCTAGGGCTAGGGCCAGTTTATGTCTAGGCCAGTCTAGGGCTAGGGCCACGCTAGATCTAAGCTAGGGCTACCCCAGGCTAGGTCTTGGCTAGGGCTATCCAGCTAGGTCTAGCTAGGGCTACCCCAGGCTAGCTCTAGGCTAGGGCTAGTCCAGGCTAGTGCCAGGCTGGTACTAGGCCAGGCTAGGGCTAGAGCCAGGCTAGGGTAGGCCAGTTTAGGTCTAGTGCCCTGCTAGGGCTAGGGTCAGTCTAGGGACAGGCTAGGGCTAGGCTCAGGCTATGGCAAGGCTAGGGCTAGGGCCAGGCTAGGGCCAGGCTAGGGCTTTGGCCAGGCTAGGCCTAGGGCCAGGCTAGGGCTCTGGCTAGGTTAGGGCTACGCCAGGCTAGGGCTAGGGCCAGGATACTGTTAAGGCCAGGCTAGGGCTAGGGCCAGGCTAGGGCCAGGCTAGGGCTAGGGCCAGGCTAGGGCCAGGCTAGGGCTAGTGCCAGGCTGGTACAAGGCCAGGCTAGGGCTACAGCCAGGCTAGGGTAGGCCAGTTTAGGGCTAGGGCCCTGCTGTTGCTACGGTCTGGCTACGGACAGGCTAGGGCTAGGGTCAGGCTATGGCCAGGCTAGGGCTAAGGCAAGGCTAGGGCCAGGCTAGGGCTAGTGCCAGGCTGGTACTAGGCCAGGTTAGGGCTACAGCCAGGCTAGGGTAGGCCAGTTTAGGGCTAGGGCCCTGCTGGTGCTACGGTCTGGCTAGGGACAGGCTAGGGCAGGGGTCAGGCTAGGGCCAGGCTAGGGCTAAGGCCAGGCTAGGGCCAGGCTAGGGCTTCGGCCAGGCTAGGCCTAGGGCCAGGCTAGGGCTCGGGCCAGGCTAGGGCTACGCCAGGCTAGGGCTAGGGCCAGGATAGGGTTAAGGCCAGGCTAGGGCTAGGGCAAGGCTAGGGCCAGGCTAGGGATAGGGTCCGGCTAGGGCCAGGCTAGGGCTAGGGCCAGGCTAGGGCCAGGCTAGGGCTTCGGCCAGGCTAGGCCTAGGGCTAGGCTAGGGCTAGGGCCAGGCTAGGGCTATGCCAGGCTAGGGCTAGTGCCAGGATAGGGTAAAGGCCAGGCTAGGGCTAGAGCCAGTCTAGGGATAGGGCCAGGCTAGGGTAAGGCTAGGGCTAGAGCCAGGCTAGGGCAAGGGCCAAGCTAAGGCCAGGCTAGGGCTAGGGACAGTCTAGGGCTAGGGCCAGGGTAGAGCAAGAGCCAGTCTAGGGCTAGGGACAGGCTAGGGCTAGTGCCAGGCTACTGCTAGGCCAGGCTAGGGCTAGACCCAGGCTAGGGCCAGGCTAGTTCTAGGGCCGGGCTAGGGCCGGGCTAGGGCTAGGGCCAGGCTAGGGCAAGGGGCAGGCTAGGGCCAGGCTAGGGCTAGGGCCATGCTAGGGCTAGGGCCACGCTAGGGCCAGGCTAGTGCCACGCTAGGGCTAGGGCCAGGCTAGGGCCAGGCTAGGGCTAGCGACAGGCTAGGGCCAGGCTAGGGCTAGGTCCACGCTAGGGCCAGGCTAGGGCTAGGGCCAGGCTAGGGCCAGGCTAGGGCTACGGCCAGGCTTGTCCTAGGGCCAGGCTAGGGCTAGCTCCAGGCTAGGGCTAGGCCAGGCTAGGACGAGGGCCAAGCTAGAGCTAGGCCAGGCTAACTCTACGGTCAGGCTAGGGGTAGGTTAGGGCTAGGTTAGGGCTAGGCCAGGCTAGGGCTAGGCTAGGGCTAGGCCAGTCTAGGGCTAGGCTAGGGCTAGGCCACGCTAGGGCTAGGCTAGAGCTAGGCCAGTCTAGGGCTAGGCCAGTCTAGGGCTAGGGACAGTCTAGGGCTAGGGCCAGGGTAGGGCAAGAGCCAGTCTGGGGCTAGGGCCAGGCTAGGGCAAGTGCCAGACTACTGCTAGGCCAGGCTAGGGCTAGACCCAGGCTAGGGCCAGGCTAGGTCTAGGGCCGGGCTAGGGCCAGGCTAGGGCCTGGGTCAGGCTATGGCTAGGGCCAGTCTAGGGCCAGGCTAGGCCTAGGGCCAGGCTAGGGCTAGTGGCACGCTAGGGCCAGGCTAGGGCTAGGGCCAGGCTAGGGCCAGGCTAGGGCTAGGACCACGCTAGGGCCAGGCTAGGGCTACGGCCAGGCTAGTCCTAGGGCCAGGCTAGGGCTAGGGCCAGGCTAGGGCTAGGCCAGGCTAGGACGAGGGCCAAGCTAGGGCTAGGCCAGTCTAAGTCTAGGGTCAGGCTAGGGCTAGGCTAGGGTTAGGCCAGGCGAGGGCTGGGCTAGGGCCAGGCCGACTATGTCTAGGCTAGGGCTAGGCCAGACTAGGTCTAGGCTAGTGCTAGGCCAGGCTACGGCTAGGCTAGGGCTAGTCAAGGCTAGGGCTAGGCTAGGGCTAACTAGGCTAGGGCTAGGCTAGGGCTAGGCCAGTCTAGGGCTAGGCCAGGCTACGGCTAGTGCCAGGCTAGCGCTAGGGCCAGACTACGGCCAGGCTAGGGCTAGGGCCAGGCTAGGGCCAGGCTAGGACTAGGGCCAGGCTAGGGCTAGGCCAGGCTAGGACTAGGCTAGGGCTAGGCCAGTCTAGGGCTAGGCCAGGCTACGGCTAGTGCCAGGCTAGCGCTAGGGCCAGACTACGGCCAGGCTAGGGCTAGGGTCAGGCTAGGGTCAGGCTAGGACTAGGGCCAGGCTAGGGCTAGGGCCAGGCTAGGGTCAGGCCAGGGCTAGAGACAGGCTAGGGCCAGGCTAGCGCTAGGGACAGGCTAGGGCCCGGCTAGGGTTAGGGCCAGCCTAGGGCAAGGCTAGTGTTAGGGCCACGCTAGGGCCAGACTAAGGCTAGGTCCAGGCTAGGGCAAAGCTAGGGCTAGGGCCAGGCTAGGGCTAGGGCCAGGCTAGGGATAGGCCAGGTTAGGGCTAGGGCCAGTCTAGGGCTAGATCCAGGGTAAGGTAAGGGCCAGTCTAGGGCTAGGGCCAGGATAGGGCTACTGCCAGGCTAGTGCTAGGCCAGGCTAGGGCTAGAGCCAGGCTAGTGTAGGCCAGTTTAGAGCTAGGGCCCTGCTAGGGCTAGGGTCAGGATAGAGCCAGGCTAGGGCTAGGGCCAGGCTAGGCCCAGGCTAGGGCTAGTGCCAGGCTAGGGCCAGGCTAGGGCTAGGGCCAGGCTGGGGCTTGTGCCAGGTTAGGGCCAGGCTGGGGCTAGGGCCAGGCTAGGGTTATGGGCAGGCTAGCGCTAGGCAAGGTTAGGGCTAGTGCCAGGCTACGGTTAAGGCCAGGCTAGGGCTAGGCCAGGTTAGAGCTAGGGCAAGGCTAGGGCTAGGGCCTGGGTAGGGCAAGGATCAGCCTAGGGCTAGGGCCAGGCTAGGGCTAGTGCCAGGCTGGTACTAGGCCAGGCTAGGGCTAGAGCAAGGCTAGGGTAGGCCAGTTTAGAGCTAGGGCCCAGCTGCTGCTAGGGTCAGGCTATGGCCAGGCTGGGGCTAGGGTCAGGCTGGGGCCAGGCTAGGGCTAGGGCCAGGCTAGGGACAGGGTAGGGCTAGGGCCAGGCTAGGGCTACGCCAGGCTAGGGCTAGGGCCAGGATAGGGTTAAGGCCAGGCTTGGGCTAGGGCCAGGCTAGGGCCAGGCTAGGGCTAGGGCCAGGCTAGGGCCAGGCTAGGGCTAGGGCCAGGCTATGGCAAGGCTAGGACTAGGGCCAGGCTATGTCTAGGCCAGGCTAGGGCTAGGGCCAGGCTAGGTCTAGGCCAGGCTAGGGCTAGGGCCATGCTAGGTATAGGCTAGGGCTACCCCATGCTAGGTCTAGGCAAGGGCTATCTGGCTAGGTCTAGGCTAGCGCTATGCCAGGATAGGACTTGGCTAGGGCTAGGCCAGGCTAGGTCTAGGCTAGGGCTAGGCCAGGCTAGGGCAACGCTAGGGCTAGGCCAGGCTAGGGCTAGGCTAGGGCTAGGCCACGCTAGGGCTTGGCTAGGGCTAGGCCATGCTAGGGTTAGGCCAGTCTAGGTCTAGGGACAGTCTAGGGCTAGGGCCAGGGTAGGGCAAGAGCCAGTCTAGGGCTAGGGCCAGGCTAGGGCTAGTGCCAGGCTACTGCTAGGCCAGGCTAGGGCTATACCCAGGCTAGGGCCAGGCTAGGTCTAGGGCCGGGCTAGGGCCAGGCTATGGCTACGCCAGGCTAGGGCTAGGGCCACGCTAGGGACAGGCAAGGGCTAGGGCCAGGCTAGGGCCAGGCAAGGGCCACGCGAGGGCTACGGCCAGGCTAGGGCCAGGCTAGGGCCAGGGGCAGGGTAGCGCCAGGCTAGGACTAGGGCCAGGCTAGGGCTAGGGCCAGGCTAGTGCTAGGGCCAGGCTAGGGTAGGCCAGTTTAGGTCTGGGGCCCTGCTTGTGCTAGGGTCAGTCTAGGGCCAGGCGAGGGCTAGGCTCCAGCTATGGCAAGGCTAGGGCTAGGGCCAGGCTAGGGCCAGGCTAGGGCTTCGGCCAGGCTAGGCCTAGGGCCAGGCTAGGGCTAGGGCCAGGCTAGGGCTACGCCAGGCTAGGGCTAGGGCCAGGATAGGGTTAAGGCTAGGGCCAGGCTAGGGGCAGGGCCAGGGTAGGGCCAGGCTAGGGCTATGGCCAGGCTAGGGCTAGGACCAGGCTAGGGCTAGGCCAGGCTAGGATGAGGGCCAAGCTAGGGCTATGCCAGGCTAAGTTTAGGTTCAGGCTAAGGCTAGGCTAGGGCTAGGCCAGGCTAGGGCTGGGCTAGGGCCATGCCAACTAGGTCTAGGAGAGGGCTAGGCCAGACTAGGTCTAGACTAGTGCAAGGCCAGGCTAGGGCTAGGGTAGGGCTAGGCAAGGCTAGGGCTAGGCTAGGGCTAACTAGGCTAGAGCTAGGCTAGGGCTAGGCCAGGATAGGTCTAGGCTAGGGATAGGCCAGTCTAGGAATAGGCTAGGGCTAGGCCAGTCTAGGGCTAGGCCAGGCTAGGGCTAGTGCCAGGCTCGCGCTAGGGCCAGACTACGGCCAGGCTAGGTCTATGGCCAGGCTAGGGCCAGGCTAGGACTAGGGCCAGGCTAGGGCCAGGCTAGGGCTAGGGCCAGGCTAGGGCCAGGCTAGGGCTAGAGACAGGCTAGGGCCAGGCTAGCGCTAGGGACAGGCTAGGGCCAGGCTAGGGTTAGGGCCAGCCTAGGGCAAGGCTAGTGTTAGGGCCACGCTAGGGCCAGACTAAGGCTAGGTCCAGGCTAGGGCAAGGCTAGGGCTAGGGCCAGGCTAGGGCTAGGGCCAGGCTAGGGCTAGGCCAGGTTAGGGCTAGGGCCAGTCTAGGGCTAGAACCAGGGTAAGGTAAGGGCCAGTCTAGTGCTAGGGCCAGGATAGGGCTACTGCCAGGCTAGTGCTAGGCCAGGCTAGGGCTAGAGCCAGGCTAGGGTAGGCCAGTTTAGGTCTGGGGCCCTGCTAGGGCTAGGGTCAGTCTAGGGCCAGGCGAGGGCTAGGCTCCGGCTATGGCAAGGCTAGGGCTAGGGCCAGGCTAGGGCCAGGCTAGGGCTTCGGCCAGGCTAGGCCTAGGGCCAGGCTAGGGCTAGGGCCAGGCTAGGGCTAGGGCCAGGCTAGGGCTACGCCAGGCAAGGGCTAGAGCCAGGCTAGGGTAGGCCATTTTAGTGCTAGAGCCCTGCTGGTGCTAGGGTCAGGCTAGGGTCAGGCTAGGGCTAGGGTCAGGCTAGGGCCAGGCTAGGGATAGAGCCAGGCTTGGGCCAGGCTAGGGATAGGGCCAGGCTATGGCTAGGGGCAGGCTATGCCTAGGACAGGCTAGAGATAGAGCCAGGATAGGGCTACTGCCAGGCTAGTGCTAGGCCAGGCTAGGGCTAGAGCAAGGCTAGGGTAGGCCAGTTTAGAGCTAGGGCCCTGCTAGGGCTAGGGTCAGGATAGAGCCAGGCTAGGGCTAGGGCCAGGCTAGGGCAAGCCTAGGGCTAGGGCCAGGCTAGGGCTAGGGCCAGGCTAGGGCTAGGCCACGTTAGGTCTCGGGCCAGTCTAGGGCTAGATCCAGGATAAGGTAAGGGCCAGTCTAGGGCTAGGGCCAGGATAGGGCTACTGCCAGGCTAGTGCAAGGCCAGGCTAGGGCTAGTCTAGGGCTTGGCCAGGCTAGGGCTAGGCCAGTCTAGGGCTAGTGAAAGTCTAGGGGTAGGGCCAGGGTAAGGCAAGAGCCAGTCTAGGGCTAGGGCTAGGCTAGGGATAGTGCCAGGCTACTGCTAGGCCAGGCTAGGGCTAGACCCAGGATAGGGCCAGGCTAGGTCTAGGGCCGTGCTAGGGCCAGGCTAGGGCTAGGGCCAGGCTAGGGCCAGGCTAGGGCCACGCTAGGGCTAGGGACAGGCTAGGGCCAGGCTAGGGCTAGGGCCAGGCTAGGGCCAGGCTAGGGCTAAGGCCACGCTAGGGCCAGGCTAGGGCTAGGGCCAGGCTAGGGCCAGGCTAGGGTTAGGGCCAGCCTAGGGCAAGGCTAGTGTTAGGGCCACACTAGGGCCAGACTAAGGCTAGGTCCAGGCTAGGGCAAGGCTAGAGCTAGGGCCAGGCTAGGTCTAGGGCCAGGCTAGGGCTAGGCCACGTTAGGTCTCGGGCCAGTCTAGGGCTAGATCCAGGATAAGGTAAGGGCCAGTCTAGGGCTAGGGCCAGGATAGGGCTACTGCCAGGCTAGTGCAAGGCCAGGCTACGGCTAGAGCCAGGCTAGGGTAGGCCAGTTTAGAGCTAGGGCCCTGCTAGGGCAAGGGTCAGGATAGAGCCAGGCTAAGGCTAGGGCCAGGCTAGGGCCAGGCTAGGGCTAGGGCCAGGCTGGGGCTTGTGCCAGGTTAGGGCCAGGCTAGGTCTAGGGCCGGGCTAGGGTTACGGCCAGGCTAGCCCCAGGCCAGGTTAGGGCTAGTGCCAGGCTAGGGTTACGGCCAGGCTAGGGCTAGGCCAGGTTAGGGCTAGGGCCAGGCTAGGGCTAGGGCCAGGGTAGGGCAATGGTCAGTCTAGGGCTAGGGCCAGGATAGGGCTACTGCCAGGCTGGTACTAGGCCAGGCTAGGGCTAGAGCCAGGCTAGGGTAGGCCAGTTTAGGTCTAGGGCCCTGCTAGGGCTAGAGTCAGTCTAGGGCCAGGCGAGGCTAGGCTCAGGCTATGGCCAGGCTAGGGCTAGGGCCAGGCTAGGGCCAGACTAGGGCTTCGGCCAGGCTAGGCCTAGGGCCAGGCTAGGGCTAGAGCCAGGCTAGGGCTACGCTAGGCTAGGGCTAGGGCCAGGATACGGTTAAGGCCAGGCTAGGGCTAGGGCCAGGCTAGGGCCAGGCTAGGGCTAGGGCCACGCTAGGGCCAGGCTAGGGCTAGGGCCAGGCTAGGGCCAGGCTAGGGATATGGCCTGGCTAAGGTTATGGCCAGGCTAACGCTAGGCCAGGTTAGGGCTAGTGCCAGGCTATGGTTACGCCCAGGCTAGGGCTAGGGCAGGTTAGGGCCAGGCTAGTGCTAGGGCCACGCTAGGGCCAGGCTAGGGCTAGGGCCAGGCTAGGGCCAGTCTAGGGATTCGGTCAGGTTATGCCTAGGGCCAGGCTAGGCCTAGGGCCAGGCTAGGGCTACGCCAGGCTAGGGCTAGGGCCAGGATAGATTTGAGGCCAGGCTACGGCTAGGGCCAGTCTAGGGCCAGGCTAGGGCTAGGGCCAGGCTGGGGCTTGTGCCAGGTTAGGGCCAGGCTAGGTTTAGGGCCGGGCTAGGGTTATGGCCAGTCTAGCGCTAGGCCAGGTTAGGGCTACTGCCAGGCTAGTGTTTCGGCCAGGCTAGGGCTAGGCCAGGTTACGGCTAGGGCCATTCAAGGGCTAGGGCCAGGCTATGTCTTGGCCAGGCTAGGGCTAGGGCCAGGCTATGTCTAGGCCAGGCTAGTGCTAGGGCCAGGCTAGTTCTAGGACAGGCTAGGGCTAGGGCCAGGCTAGGTCTAGGCTAGGGCTACCCCAGGCTAGGTCTAGGCTAGGGCTATCCGGCTTGGTCTAGGCTAGGGCTATGCTAGGCTAGGTCTAGGCTAGGGCTAGGCCAGGCTAGGGCTAGGCTAGCGCTAGGCCAGTCTAGGGCTAGGCTAGGGCTAGGTCACGCTAGGGCTAGGCTAGGTCTAGGCCAGGCTAGGGCTAGGCCAGTCTAGGGCTAGGGATATTCTAGGCCTAGTGCCAGGGTAGGGCAAGAGCCAGTCTAGGGCCAGGGCCAGGCTAGGGCTAGTGTCAGGGTATTGCTAGGCAAGGCTAGGGCAAGACCCAGGCTAGGGCCAGGCTAGGTCTAGGGCCGCACTAGGGCCAGCCTAGGGCTAGGGCCAGGCTAGGGCTAGGGCTAGGCTAGGGCCAGGCTAGGGCTACGGCCAGGCTAGGGCTAGGGCCACGCTAGGGCCAGGCTAGGTCTAGGGCCAGGCTAGGGTTGGACCAGGCTAGGGCCAGGCTAGGGCTAGGGCCAGGCTAGGGCCAGGCTAGGGCTAGGGCCTGGCTAGGGTTATGGCCAGGCTAGCGCTAGGCCAGGTTAGGTCTAGTTCCAGGCTAGGGTTACGGCCAGACTAGGGCTAGGCCAGGTCGGGGCTAGGGCCAGGCTAGGGCTACGCCAGGCTAGGGCTAGGGCCAGGATAGGGTTAAGGCCAGGCTAGGGCTAGGGCCAGTCTAGGGCCAGGCTAGGGCTAGTGCCAGGCTGGTACTACGCCAGGCTAGGGCTAGAGACAGGCTAGGGTAGGCCAATTTAGGGCTAGGGCCCTGCTGGTGCTAGGGTCAGGCTAGGGCCAGGTTGGGGCTAGGGTCAGGCTAGGGCCAGGGTAGGGCCCGGCTAGGGCTTCGGTCAGGCTAGGGCCAGGCTAGGGCTAGGGTCAGGCTAGGGCCAGGCTAGGGCCAGGCTAGGGCTTCGGGCAGGCTAGGCCTAGGGCCAGGCTAGGGCTAGGGCCATGCTAGGGCTATGCCAGGCTAGGGCTAGGGCCAGGATAGGGTTGAGGCCAGGCTAGGGCTAGGGCCAGGCTAGGGCCAGGCTAGGGGTAGGGCCAGGCTCGGGCCTGGCTAGGGCTAGGGCCAGGCTATGGCTAGGGCCCGGCTATGTCTAGGCCAGGCTAGGGCTAGGGCCAGTTTATGTCTAGGCCAGTCTAGGGCTAGGGCCACGCTAGATCTAAGCTAGGGCTACCCCAGGCTAGGTCTTGGCTAGGGCTATCCAGCTAGGTCTAGCTAGGGCTACCCCAGGCTAGCTCTAGGCTAGGGCTAGTCCAGGCTAGTGCCAGGCTGGTACTAGGCCAGGCTAGGGCTAGAGCCAGGCTAGGGTAGGCCAGTTTAGGTCTAGGGCCCTGCTAGGGCTAGGGTCAGTCTAGGGACAGGCTAGGGCTAGGCTCAGGCTATGGCAAGGCTAGGGCTAGGGCCAGGCTAGGGCCAGGCTAGGGCTTTGGCCAGGCTAGGCCTAGGGCCAGGCTAGGGCTCTGGCTAGGTTAGGGCTACGCCAGGCTAGGGCTAGGGCCAGGATACTGTTAAGGCCAGGCTAGGGCTAGGGCCAGGCTAGGGCCAGGCTAGGGCTAGGGCCAGGCTAGGGCCAGGCTAGGGCTAGTGCCAGGCTGGTACAAGGCCAGGCTAGGGCTACAGCCAGGCTAGGGTAGGCCAGTTTAGGGCTAGGGCCCTGCTGTTGCTACGGTCTGGCTACGGACAGGCTAGGGCTAGGGTCAGGCTATGGCCAGGCTAGGGCTAAGGCAAGGCTAGGGCCAGGCTAGGGCTAGTGCCAGGCTGGTACTAGGCCAGGTTAGGGCTACAGCCAGGCTAGGGTAGGCCAGTTTAGGGCTAGGGCCCTGCTGGTGCTACGGTCTGGCTAGGGACAGGCTAGGGCAGGGGTCAGGCTAGGGCCAGGCTAGGGCTAAGGCCAGGCTAGGGCCAGGCTAGGGCTTCGGCCAGGCTAGGCCTAGGGCCAGGCTAGGGCTCGGGCCAGGCTAGGGCTACGCCAGGCTAGGGCTAGGGCCAGGATAGGGTTAAGGCCAGGCTAGGGCTAGGGCAAGGCTAGGGCCAGGCTAGGGATAGGGTCCGGCTAGGGCCAGGCTAGGGCTAGGGCCAGGCTAGGGCCAGGCTAGGGCTTCGGCCAGGCTAGGCCTAGGGCTAGGCTAGGGCTAGGGCCAGGCTAGGGCTATGCCAGGCTAGGGCTAGTGCCAGGATAGGGTAAAGGCCAGGCTAGGGCTAGAGCCAGTCTAGGGATAGGGCCAGGCTAGGGTAAGGCTAGGGCTAGAGCCAGGCTAGGGCAAGGGCCAAGCTAAGGCCAGGCTAGGGCTAGGGACAGTCTAGGGCTAGGGCCAGGGTAGAGCAAGAGCCAGTCTAGGGCTAGGGACAGGCTAGGGCTAGTGCCAGGCTACTGCTAGGCCAGGCTAGGGCTAGACCCAGGCTAGGGCCAGGCTAGTTCTAGGGCCGGGCTAGGGCCGGGCTAGGGCTAGGGCCAGGCTAGGGCAAGGGGCAGGCTAGGGCCAGGCTAGGGCTAGGGCCATGCTAGGGCTAGGGCCACGCTAGGGCCAGGCTAGTGCCACGCTAGGGCTAGGGCCAGGCTAGGGCCAGGCTAGGGCTAGCGACAGGCTAGGGCCAGGCTAGGGCTAGGTCCACGCTAGGGCCAGGCTAGGGCTAGGGCCAGGCTAGGGCCAGGCTAGGGCTACGGCCAGGCTTGTCCTAGGGCCAGGCTAGGGCTAGCTCCAGGCTAGGGCTAGGCCAGGCTAGGACGAGGGCCAAGCTAGAGCTAGGCCAGGCTAACTCTACGGTCAGGCTAGGGGTAGGTTAGGGCTAGGTTAGGGCTAGGCCAGGCTAGGGCTAGGCTAGGGCTAGGCCAGTCTAGGGCTAGGCTAGGGCTAGGCCACGCTAGGGCTAGGCTACGGCTAGGCCAGGCTAGGGCTAGGCCTGTGTAGGCCTAGGAACAGGCTTGAGCTAGGGCCAGGGTAGTGCAAGAGGCAGTCTAGGGCTAGGGCCAGGCTAGGGCTAGGGCTACCTTGGGCCAGGCTAGGGCTATGGCCAGTCTAGGGCTACGGCCACGCTAGGACCAGGCTATGGCTAGAGCCAGGGTAGGGCCAGGCAAGGGCCACGCAAGGGCTAGGGCCAGGCTAGGGCCAGGCTAGGGCTAGGGCCAGGCTAGGGCCAGGCTAGGGCTAGGGCCACGCTAGGGCCAGGCTAGGGCTAGGGACAGGCTACGGCCAGGTTAGGGCTAGGGCCGGGCTAGGGTTATGGCCAGGCTATGGCTAGGGCCAGGCTATGTCTAGGCCAGGCTACGTCTAGGGCCAGGCTAGGGCTACGCCAGGCTAGGGCTAGGGCCAGGATAGGGTTAAGGCCAGGCTTGGGATAGGGCCAGTCTAGGGCCAGGCTAGTGCTAGGGCCAGGCTAGGGCCAGGCTAGGGCTACGGCCAGGCTAGTCCTAGGGCCAGGCTAGGACCAGGGCCAGGCTAGGGCTAGGCCAGGCTAGGAAGAGGGCCAAGCTAGGGCTAGGCCAGGCTAAGTCTAGGGTCAGGTTAGGGCTAGGCTAGGGCTAGGCCAGACTAGGGCTGGGCTAGGGCAATGCCGACTAGGTCTAGTCTAGGGCTAGGCCAGACTAGGTCTAGGCTAGTGCTAGGCCAGGCTAGGGCTAGGCTAGGGCTAGGCAAGACTAGGGCTAGGCTAGGGCTAACTAGGCTAGAGCTAGGCTAGAGCTAGGCTAGGGCTAGGCCAGGATAGGGCTAGGCTAGGGCGAGGCCAGGCTAGGACTAGGCTAGGGCTAGGCCAGTCTAGGGCTAGGCCAGGCTAGGTCTAGTGCCAGGCTAGCGCTAGGGCCATACTACGGCCAGGCAAGGGCTAGGGCCAGGCTAGGGCCAGGCTAGGACTTGTGCCACGCTAGGGCCAGGGTATGCCTATGCCAGGCTAAGGTTAGGTCGAGGCTAGGGCTAGGGCTAGGCTAGGGTAGGCCAGTTTAGAGCTAGAGCCAGGCTAGAGCTAGGGCCAGGCTAGGGCTAGAGACAGGCTAGGGCCAGGCTAGCGCTAGGGACAGGCTAGGGCCAGGCTAGGGCTTAGGCCAGGCTGGGGCTTGTACCAGTTTAGGGCCAGGCTAGGGCTAGGGCCAGGCTAGGGTTATGGCCAGGCTAGCGCTAGGCCAGGTTAGGGCTAGGGCCAGGCTAGGGCTAGGGCTAGGGTAGGGAAAGAGCCAGTCTAGGGCTAGGGACAGACTAGGGCTAGGGCCAGGCTACTGCTAGGCCAGGCTAGGGCGAGACCCAGGCTAGGGCCAGGCTAGGTCTAGGGCCGGGCTAGGGCCAGGCTAGTGCTAGGGCCAGGCTTGGGCTAGGGGCAGGCTAGGGCCAGGCTAGGGCTAGGGCCAGGCTAGGGCTAGGGCCAGGCTAGGGCCAGGCTAGGGCTACGGCCAGGCTAGTCCTAGGGCCAGGCTAGGGCTAGGGCCAGGCTAGGGCTAGGCCAGGCTAGGACGAGGGCCAAGCTAGGGCTAGGCCAGTCTAAGTCTAGGGTCAGGCTAGGGCTAGGGTAGGGCTAGGCCAGGCTAGGGCTGGGCTAGGACCATGCCGACTAGGTCTAGGCTAGGGCTAGGCCAGACTAGGTCTAGGCTAGTGCTAGGCCAGGCTAGGGCTAGGCTAGGGCTAGGCAAGGCTAGGGCTAGGCTAGGGCTAACTAGGCTAGGGCTAGGCTAGGGCTAGGCCAGGATAGGGCTAGGCTAGGGCTAGGCCAGGCTAGGACTAGGCTAGGGCTAGGCCAGTCTAGGGCTAGGCCAGGCTAGGGCTAGTGCCAGGCTAGCGCTAGGGCCAGACTACGGCCAGGCTAGGGCTAGGGCCAGGCTAGGGCCAGGCTAGGACTAGGGCCAGGCTAGGGCCAGGCTAGGGCTAGGGCCAGGCTAGGGCTAGGCTAGGGCTAGGCCAGGCTAGGGCCAGGGTATTCCTATGCCAGGCTAAGGTTAGGTCGAGGCTAGGGCTAGGGCTAGGCTAGGGTAGGCCAGTTTAGGGCTAGAGCCAGGCTAGGGCTAGGGTCAGGCTACCCCCAGGCTACGGCTAGAGACAGGCTAGGGCCAGGCTAGCGCTAGGGACAGGCTAGGGCCCGGCTAGGGTTAGGGCCATCCTAGGGCAAGGCTAGTGTTAGGGCCATGCTAGGGCCAGACTAAGGCTACGTCCAGGCTAGGGCAAGGCTAGGGCTAGGGCCAGGCTAGGGCTATGGCCAGGCTAGGGCTAGGCCAGGCTAGGCCTAGGGCCAGGCTAGGGCTAGGGCCAGGCTAGGGCTACGCCAGGCTAGGGCTAGGGCCAGGATAGGGTTAAGGCCAGGATAGGGCTAGGGCCAGGCTAGGGCCAGGCTAGGGCCAGGGCCAGGCTAGGGCTAGGGTCAGGCTAGGGCCAGGCTAGGGCTATGGCCAGGCTATGGCTAGGGCCAGGCTATGTCTTGGCCAGGCTAGGGCTAGGGCCAGGCTAGGTCTAGGCCAGGCTAGGGCTAGGGCCAGGCTAGGTCTAGGCTAGGGCTACCCCAGGCTAGGTCTAGGCTAGGGCTATCCGGCTAGGTCTAGGCTAGGGCTATGCCAGGCTAGGTCTAGGCTAGGGCTAGGCCAGGCTAGGTCCAGGCTAGGGCTAGGCCAGACTAGTGCTAGGCTAGGGCTAGGCCAGGCTAGGGCTAGGCTACGGCTAGGCCACGCTAGGGCTAGGCTAGGGCTAGGCCAGGCTAGGGCTAGGCCAGTCTAGGGCTAGGGACAGACTAGGGCTAGGGCCAGGGTAGGGCAAGAGCCAGTCTAGGGCTAGGGCCAGGCTAGGGCTAGTGCCAGGCTACTGCTAGGCCAGGCTAGGGCTAGACACAGGCTAGGGCCAGGTTAGGTCTAGGGCCGGGCTAGGGCCAGGCTAGGGCTATCGCCAGGCTAGGGCTAGGGCGAGGCTAGGGCCAGGCTAGGGCTAGGGCCAGGCTAGGGCTAGGGCCACGCTAGGGCCAGGCTAGGGCTAGGGACAGGCTAGGGCCAGGCTAGGGCTTTGGCCAGGCTAGGCCTAGGGCCAGGCTAGGGCTAGGGCCAGGCTAGGGCTACGCCAGGCTAGGGCTAGGGCCAGGATAGGGTTAAGGCCAGGCTAGGTATAGGACCAGGCAAGGGCCAGGCTAGGGCTAAGGCCAGGCTAGGGCCAGGCTAGGGCTAGGGCCACGCTAGGGCCAGGCTAGGGCTAGGGCCAGGCTAGGGCCAGGCTAGGGCTACGGCCAGGCTAGTCCTAGGGCCAGGCTAGGGCTAGGGCCAGGCTAGGGCTAGGCCAGGCTAGGACGAGGGCCAAGCTAGGGCTAGGCCAGTCTAAGTCTAGGGTCAGGCTAGGGCTAGGGTAGGGCTAGGCCAGGCTAGGGCTGGGCTAGGACCATGCCGACTAGGTCTAGGCTAGGGCTAGGCCAGACTAGGTCTAGGCTAGTGCTAGGCCAGGCTAGGGCTAGGCTAGGGCTAGGCTAGGGCTAGGCAAGGCTAGGGCTAGGCTAGGGCTAACTAGGCTAGGGCTAGGCTAGGGCTAGGCCAGGATAGGGCTAGGCTAGGGCTAGGCCAGGCTAGGACTAGGCTAGGGCTAGGCCAGGCTAGGATTAGGCCAGGCTAGGGCTAGTGCCAGGCTAGCGCTAGGGCCAGACTACGGCCAGGCTAGGGCTAGGGCCAGGCTAGGGCCAGGCTAGGACTAGGGCCAGGCTAGGGCCAGGCTAGGGCTAGGGCCAGGCTAGGGCTAGGCTAGGGCTAGGCCAGGCTAGGGCCAGGGTATTCCTATGCCAGGCTAAGGTTAGGTCGAGGCTAGGGCTAGGGCTAGGCTAGGGTAGGCCAGTTTAGGGCTAGAGCCAGGCTAGGGCTAGGGTCAGGCTACCCCCAGGCTACGGCTAGAGACAGGCTAGGGCCAGGCTAGCGCTAGGGACAGGCTAGGGCCCGGCTAGGGTTAGGGCCATCCTAGGGCAAGGCTAGTGTTAGGGCCATGCTAGGGCCAGACTAAGGCTACGTCCAGGCTAGGGCAAGGCTAGGGCTAGGGCCAGGCTAGGGCTATGGCCAGGCTAGGGCTAGGCCAGGTTAGGGCTAGGGCCAGTCTAGGGCTACATCCAGGGTAAGGTAAGGGCCAGTCTATGGCTAGGGCCAGGATAGGGCTACTGCCAGGCTAGTGCTAGGCCAGGCTAGGGCTAGAGCCAGGCTAGGGTAGGCCAGTTTAGAGCTAGGGCCCTGCTAGGGCTAGGGTCAGGATAGAGCCAGGCTTGGGCTAGGGCCAGGCTAGGGCCAGGCTAGGGCTAGGGCCAGGCTAGGGCCAGGCTAGGGCTAGGGCCAGGCTGGGGCTTGTGCCAGGTTAGGGCCAGGCTAGGGCTAGGGCCAGGCTAGGGTTACGGCCAGGCTAGCGCTAGGCCAGGTTAGGGCTAGTGCCAGGCTAGGGTTACGGCCAGGCTAGGCCTAGGCCAGGTTAGGGCTAGGGCCAGGCTAGGGCTAGGGCCAGGGTAGGGCAAGGGTCAGTCTAGGGCTAGGGCCAGGCTAGGGCTAGAGCCAGGCTAGGGTAGGCCAGTTTAGGTCTACGGCCCTGCTAGTGCTAGGGTCAGTCTAGGGCCAGGCTAGGGCTAGGCTAGGGCTAGGCCAGGCTAGGGCCAGGGTATGCCTATGCCAGGCTAAGGTTAGGTCGAGGCTAGGGCTAGGGCTAGGCTAGGGTAGGCCAGTTTAGGGCTAGGTCCCTGCTGGTGCTACGGTCTGGCTAGGGCCACGCTAGGTCTAGGGTCAGGCTAGGGCCTGGCTAGGGCTAAGGCCAGGCTAGGGCCAGGCTAGGGCTTCGGCCAGGCTAGGGCCAGGCTAGGGCTTCGGCCAGGCTAGGCCTAGGGCCAGGCTAGGGCTAGGGCCAGGCTAGGGCTACGCCAGGCTAGGGCTAGGGCCAGGATAGGGTTAAGGCCAGGATAGGGCTAGGGCCAGGCTAGGGCCAGGCTAGGGCTAGGGCCAGGCTAGGGCTAGGGCCAGGCTAGGGCCAGGCTAGGGCTAGGGCCAGGCTATGGCTAGGGCCAGGCTATGTCTTGGCCAGGCTAGGGCTAGGGCCAGGCTAGGTCTAGGCCAGGCTAGGGCTAGGGCCAGGCTAGGTCTAGGCTAGGGCTACCCCAGGCTAGGTCTAGGCTAGGGCTATCCGGCTAGGTCTAGGCTAGGGCTATGCCAGGCTAGGTCTAGGCTAGGGCTAGGCCAGGCTAGGTCTAGGCTAGGGCTAGGCCAGACTAGGGCTAGGCTAGGGCTAGGCCAGGCTAGGGCTAGGCTACGGCTAGGCCACGCTAGGGCTAGGCTAGGGCTAGGCCAGGCTAGGGCTAGGCCAGTCTAGGGCTAGGGACAGACTAGGGCTAGGGCCAGGGTAGGGCAAGAGCCAGTCTAGGGCTAGGGCCAGGCTAGGGCTAGTGCCAGGCTACTGCTAGGCCAGGCTAGGGCTAGACACAGGCTAGGGCCAGGTTAGGTCTAGGGCCGGGCTAGGGCCAGGCTAGGGCTATCGCCAGGCTAGGGCTAGGGCGAGGCTAGGGCCAGGCTAGGGCTAGGGCCAGGCTAGGGCTAGGGCCACGCTAGGGCCAGGCTAGGGCTAGGGACAGGCTAGGGCCAGGCTAGGGCTTTGGCCAGGCTAGGCCTAGGGCCAGGCTAGGGCTAGGGCCAGGCTAGGGCTACGCCAGGCTAGGGCTAGGGCCAGGATAGGGTTAAGGCCAGGCTAGGTATAGGACCAGGCTAGGGCCAGGCTAGGGCTAGGGCCAGGCTAGGGCCAGGCTAGGGCTAGGGCCACGCTAGGGCCAGGCTAGGGCTAGGGCCAGGCTAGGGCCAGGCTAGGGCTACGGCCAGGCTAGTCCTAGGGCCAGGCTAGGGCTAGGGCCAGGCTAGGGCCAGGCTAGGGCTAGGGCCACGCTAGGGCCAGGCTAGGTCTAGGGCCAGGCTAGGGCCAGGCTAGGGCTACGGCCAGGCTAGTCCTAGGGCCAGGTTAGGGCTAGGGCCAGGCTAGGGCTAGGCCAGGCTAGGACGAGGGCCAAGCTAGGGCTAGGCCAGTCTAAGTCTAGGGTCAGGCTAGGGCTAGGGTAGGGCTAGGCCAGGCTAGGGCTGGGCTAGGACCATGCCGACTAGGTCTAGGCTAGGGCTAGGCCAGACTAGGTCTAGGCTAGTGCTAGGCCAGGCTAGGGCTAGGCTAGGGCTAGGCAAGGCTAGGGCTAGGCTAGGGCTAACTAGGCTAGGGCTAGGCTAGGGCTAGGCCAGGATAGGGCTAGGCTAGGGCTAGGCCAGGCTAGGACTAGGCTAGGGCTAGGCCAGTCTAGGGCTAGGCCAGGCTAGGGCTAGTGCCAGGCTAGCGCTAGGGCCAGACTACGGCCAGGCTAGGGCTAGGGCCAGGCTAGGGCCAGGCTAGGACTAGGGCCAGGCTAGGGCCAGGCTAGGGCTAGGGCCAGGCTAGGGCTAGGCTAGGGCTAGGCCAGGCTAGGGCCAGGGTATTCCTATGCCAGGCTAAGGTTAGGTCGAGGCTAGGGCTAGGGCTAGGCTAGGGTAGGCCAGTTTAGGGCTAGAGCCAGGCTAGGGCTAGGGTCAGGCTACCCCCAGGCTACGGCTAGAGACAGGCTAGGGCCAGGCTAGCGCTAGGGACAGGCTAGGGCCCGGCTAGGGTTAGGGCCATCCTAGGGCAAGGCTAGTGTTAGGGCCATGCTAGGGCCAGACTAAGGCTACGTCCAGGCTAGGGCAAGGCTAGGGCTAGGGCCAGGCTAGGGCTATGGCCAGGCTAGGGCTAGGCCAGGTTAGGGCTAGGGCCAGTCTAGGGCTACATCCAGGGTAAGGTAAGGGCCAGTCTATGGCTAGGGCCAGGATAGGGCTACTGCCAGGCTAGTGCTAGGCCAGGCTAGGGCTAGAGCCAGGCTAGGGTAGGCCAGTTTAGAGCTAGGGCCCTGCTAGGGCTAGGGTCAGGATAGAGCCAGGCTTGGGCTAGGGCCAGGCTAGGGCCAGGCTAGGGCTAGGGCCAGGCTAGGGCCAGGCTAGGGCTAGGGCCAGGCTGGGGCTTGTGCCAGGTTAGGGCCAGGCTAGGGCTAGGGCCAGGCTAGGGTTACGGCCAGGCTAGCGCTAGGCCAGGTTAGGGCTAGTGCCAGGCTAGGGTTACGGCCAGGCTAGGCCTAGGCCAGGTTAGGGCTAGGGCCAGGCTAGGGCTAGGGCCAGGGTAGGGCAAGGGTCAGTCTAGGGCTAGGGCCAGGCTAGGGCTAGAGCCAGGCTAGGGTAGGCCAGTTTAGGTCTACGGCCCTGCTAGTGCTAGGGTCAGTCTAGGGCCAGGCTAGGGCTAGGCTAGGGCTAGGCCAGGCTAGGGCCAGGGTATGCCTATGCCAGGCTAAGGTTAGGTCGAGGCTAGGGCTAGGGCTAGGCTAGGGTAGGCCAGTTTAGGGCTAGGTCCCTGCTGGTGCTACGGTCTGGCTAGGGCCACGCTAGGTCTAGGGTCAGGCTAGGGCCTGGCTAGGGCTAAGGCCAGGCTAGGGCCAGGCTAGGGCTTCGGCCAGGCTAGGGCCAGGCTAGGGCTTCGGCCAGGCTAGGCCTAGGGCCAGGCTAGGGCTAGGGCCAGGCTAGGGCTACGCCAGGCTAGGGCTAGGGCCAGGATAGGGTTAAGGCCAGGATAGGGCTAGGGCCAGGCTAGGGCCAGGCTAGGGCTAGGGCCAGGCTAGGGCTAGGGCCAGGCTAGGGCCAGGCTAGGGCTAGGGCCAGGCTATGGCTAGGGCCAGGCTATGTCTTGGCCAGGCTAGGGCTAGGGCCAGGCTAGGTCTAGGCCAGGCTAGGGCTAGGGCCAGGCTAGGTCTAGGCTAGGGCTACCCCAGGCTAGGTCTAGGCTAGGGCTATCTGGCTAGGTCTAGGCTAGGGCTATGCCAGGCTAGGTCTAGGCTAGGGCTAGGCCAGGCTAGGTCTAGGCTAGGGCTAGGCCAGACTAGGGCTAGGCTAGGGCTAGGCCAGGCTAGGGCTAGGCTACGGCTAGGCCACGCTAGGGCTAGGCTAGGGCTAGGCCAGGCTAGGGCTAGGCCAGTCTAGGGCTAGGGACAGACTAGGGCTAGGGCCAGGGTAGGGCAAGAGCCAGTCTAGGGCTAGGGCCAGGCTAGGGCTAGTGCCAGGCTACTGCTAGGCCAGGCTAGGGCTAGACCCAGGCTAGGGCCAGGCTAGGTCTAGGGCCGGGCTAGGGCCACGCTAGGGCTATCGCCAGGCTAGGGCTAGGGCGAGGCTAGGGCCAGGCTAGGGCTAGGGCCAGGCTAGGGCTAGGGCCACGCTAGGGCCAGGCTAGGGCTAGGGACAGGCTAGGGCCAGGCTAGGGCTTTGGCCAGGCTAGGCCTAGGGCCAGGCTAGGGCTAGGGCCAGGCTAGGGCTACGCCAGGCTAGGGCTAGGGCCAGGATAGGGTTAAGGCCAGGCTAGGTATAGGACCAGGCTAGGGCCAGGCTAGGGCTAGGGCCAGGCTAGGGCCAGGCTAGGGCTTCGGCCAGGCTAGGGCCAGGCTAGGGCTTCGGCCAGGCTAGGGCCAGGCTAGGGCTTCGGCCAGGCTAGTCCTAGGGTCAGGCTAGGGCTAGGGCCAGGCTAGGGCTACGCCAGGCTAGGGCTAGGGCCAGGATAGGGTTAAGGCCAGGATAGGGCTAGGGCCAGGCTAGGGCCAGGCTAGGGCTAGGGCCAGGCTAGGGCTAGGGCCAGGCTAGGGCCAGGCTAGGGCTAGGGCCAGGCTATGGCTAGGGCCAGGCTATGTCTTGGCCAGGCTAGGGCTAGGGCCAGGCTAGGTCTAGGCCAGGCTAGGGCTAGGGCCAGGCTAGGTCTAGGCTAGGGCTACCCCAGGCTAGGTCTAGGCTAGGGCTATCCGGCTAGGTCTAGGCTAGGGCTATGCCAGGCTAGGTCTAGGCTAGGGCTAGGACAGGCTAGGTCTAGGCTAGGGCTAGGCCAGACTAGTGCTAGGCTAGGGCTAGGCCAGGCTAGGGCTAGGCTACGGCTAGGCCACGCTAGGGCTAGGCTAGGGCTAGGCCAGGCTAGGGCTAGGCCAGTCTAGGGCTAGGGACAGACTAGGGCTAGGGCCAGGGTAGGGCAAGAGCCAGTCTAGGGCTAGGGCCAGGCTAGGGCTAGTGCCAGGCTACTGCTAGGCCAGGCTAGGGCTAGACACAGGCTAGGGCCAGGTTAGGTCTAGGGCCGGGCTAGGGCCAGGCTAGGGCTATCGCCAGGCTAGGGCTAGGGCGAGGCTAGGGCCAGGCTAGGGCTAGGGCCAGGCTAGGGCTAGGGCCACGCTAGGGCCAGGCTAGGGCTAGGGACAGGCTAGGGCCAGGCTAGGGCTTTGACCAGGCTAGGCCTAGGGCCAGGCTAGGGCTAGGGCCAGGCTAGGGCTACGCCAGGCTAGGGCTAGGGCCAGGATAGGGTTAAGGCCAGGCTAGGTATAGGAACAGGCAAGGGCCAGGCTAGGGCTAAGGCCAGGCTAGGGCCAGGCTAGGGCTAGGGCCACGCTAGGGCCAGGCTAGGGCTAGGGCCAGGCTAGGGCCAGGCTAGGGCTACGGCCAGGCTAGTCCTAGGGCCAGGCTAGGGCTAGGGCCAGGCTAGGGCTAGGCCAGGCTAGGACGAGGGCCAAGCTAGGGCTAGGCCAGTCTAAGTCTAGGGTCAGGCTAGGGCTAGGGTAGGGCTAGGCCAGGCTAGGGCTGGGCTAGGACCATGCCGACTACGTCTAGGCTAGGGCTAGGCCAGACTAGGTCTAGGCTAGTGCTAGGCCAGGCTAGGGCTAGGCTAGGGCTAGGCAAGGCTAGGGCTAGGCTAGGGCTAACTAGGCTAGGGCTAGGCTAGGGCTAGGCCAGGATAGGGCTAGGCTAGGGCTAGGCCAGGCTAGGACTAGGCTACGGCTAGGCCAGGCTAGGACTAGGCCAGGCTAGGGCTAGTGCCAGGCTAGCGCTAGGGCCAGACTACGGCCAGGCTAGGGCTAGGGCCAGGCTAGGGCCAGGCTAGGACTAGGGCCAGGCTAGGGCCAGGCTAGGGCTAGGGCCAGGCTACGGCTAGGCTAGGGCTAGGCCAGGCTAGGGCCAGGGTATTCCTATGCCAGGCTAAGGTTAGGTCGAGGCTAGGGCTAGGGCTAGGCTAGGGTAGGCCAGTTTAGGGCTAGAGCCAGGCTAGGGCTAGGGTCAGGCTACCCCCAGGCTACGGCTAGAGACAGGCTAGGGCCAGGCTAGCGCTAGGGACAGGCTAGGGCCCGGCTAGGGTTAGGGCCATCCTAGGGCAAGGCTAGTGTTAGGGCCATGCTAGGGCCAGACTAAGGCTACGTCCAGGCTAGGGCAAGGCTAGGGCTAGGGCCAGGCTAGGGCTATGGCCAGGCTAGGGCTAGGCCAGGTTAGGGCTAGGGCCAGTCTAGGGCTACATCCAGGGTAAGGTAAGGGCCAGTCTATGGCTAGGGCCAGGATAGGGCTACTGCCAGGCTAGTGCTAGGCCAGGCTAGGGCTAGAGCCAGGCTAGGGTAGGCCAGTTTAGAGCTAGGGCCCTGCTAGGGCTAGGGTCAGGATAGAGCCAGGCTTGGGCTAGGGCCAGGCTAGGGCCAGGCTAGGGCTAGGGCCAGGCTAGGGCCAGGCTAGGGCTAGGGCCAGGCTGGGGCTTGTGCCAGGTTAGGGCCAGGCTAGGGCTAGGGCCAGGCTAGGGTTACGGCCAGGCTAGCGCTAGGCCAGGTTAGGGCTAGTGCCAGGCTAGGGTTACGGCCAGGCTAGGCCTAGGCCAGGTTAGGGCTAGGGCCAGGCTAGGGCTAGGGCCAGGGTAGGGCAAGGGTCAGTCTAGGGCTAGGGCCAGGCTAGGGCTAGAGCCAGGCTAGGGTAGGCCAGTTTAGGTCTACGGCCCTGCTAGTGCTGGGGTCAGTCTAGGGCCAGGCTAGGGCTAGGCTAGGGCTAGGCCAGGCTAGGGCCAGGGTATGCCTATGCCAGGCTAAGGTTAGGTCGAGGCTAGGGCTAGGGCTAGGCTAGGGTAGGCCAGTTTAGGGCTAGGTCCCTGCTGGTGCTACGGTCTGGCTAGGGCCACGCTAGGTCTAGGGTCAGGCTAGGGCCTGGCTAGGGCTAAGGCCAGGCTAGGGCCAGGCTAGGGCTTCGGCCAGGCTAGGGCCAGGCTAGGGCTTCGGCCAGGCTAGGCCTAGGGCCAGGCTAGGGCTAGGGCCAGGCTAGGGCTACGCCAGGCTAGGGCTAGGGCCAGGATAGGGTTAAGGCCAGGATAGGGCTAGGGCCAGGCTAGGGCCAGGCTAGGGCTAGGGCCAGGCTAGGGCTAGGGCCAGGCTAGGGCCAGGCTAGGGCTAGGGCCAGGCTATGGCTAGGGCCAGGCTATGTCTTGGCCAGGCTAGGGCTACGGCCAGGCTAGGTCTAGGCCAGGCTAGGGCTAGGGCCAGGCTAGGTCTAGGCTAGGGCTACCCCAGGCTAGGTCTAGGCTAGGGCTATCCGGCTAGGTCTAGGCTAGGGCTATGCCAGGCTAGGTCTAGGCTAGGGCTAGGCCAGGCTAGGTCTAGGCTAGGGCTAGGCCAGACTAGGGCTAGGCTAGGGCTAGGCCAGGCTAGGGCTAGGCTACGGCTAGGCCACGCTAGGGCTAGGCTAGGGCTAGGCCAGGCTAGGGCTAGGCCAGTCTAGGGCTAGGGACAGACTAGGGCTAGGGCCAGGGTAGGGCAAGAGCCAGTCTAGGGCTAGGGCCAGGCTAGGGCTAGTGCCAGGCTACTGCTAGGCCAGGCTAGGGCTAGACACAGGCTAGGGCCAGGTTAGGTCTAGGGCCGGGCTAGGGCCAGGCTAGGGCTATCGCCAGGCTAGGGCTAGGGCGAGGCTAGGGCCAGGCTAGGGCTAGGGCCAGGCTAGGGCTAGGGCCCCGCTAGGGCCAGGCTAGGGCTAGGGACAGGCTAGGGCCAGGCTAGGGCTTTGGCCAGGCTAGGCCTAGGGCCAGGCTAGGGCTAGGGCCAGGCTAGGGCTACGCCAGGCTAGGGCTAGGGCCAGGATAGGGTTAAGGCCAGGCTAGGTATAGGACCAGGCTAGGGCCAGGCTAGGGCTAGGGCCAGGCTAGGGCCAGGCTAGGGCTAGGGCCACGCTAGGGCCAGGCTAGGGCTAGGGCCAGGCTAGGGCCAGGCTACGGCTACGGCCAGGCTAGTCCTAGGGCCAGGCTAGGGCTAGGGCCAGGCTAGGGCTAGGCCAGGCTAGGACGAGGGCCAAGCTAGGCCTAGGCCAGTCTAAGTCTAGGGTCAGGCTAGGGCTAGGGTAGGGCTAGGCCAGGCTAGGGCTGGGCTAGGACCATGCCGACTAGGTCTAGGCTAGGGCTAGGCCAGACTAGGTCTAGGCTAGTGCTAGGCCAGGCTAGGGCTAGGCTAGGGCTAGGCAAGGCTAGGGCTAGGCTAGGGCTAACTAGGCTAGGGCTAGGCTAGGGCTAGGCCAGGATAGGGCTAGGCTAGGGCTAGGCCAGGCTAGGACTAGGCTAGGGCTAGGCCAGTCTAGGGCTAGGCCAGGCTAGGGCTAGTGCCAGGCTAGCGCTAGGGCCAGACTACGGCCAGGCTAGGGCTAGGGCCAGGCTAGGGCCAGGCTAGGACTAGGGCCAGGCTAGGGCCAGGCTAGGGCTAGGGCCAGGCTAGGGCTAGGCTAGGGCTAGGCCAGGCTAGGGCCAGGGTATTCCTATGCCAGGCTAAGGTTAGGTCGAGGCTAGGGCTAGGGCTAGGCTAGGGTAGGCCAGTTTAGGGCTAGAGCCAGGCTAGGGCTAGGGTCAGGCTACCCCCAGGCTACGGCTAGAGACAGGCTAGGGCCAGGCTAGTGCTAGGGACAGGCTAGGGCCCGGCTAGGGTTAGGGCCATCCTAGGGCAAGGCTAGTGTTAGGGCCATGCTAGGGCCAGACTAAGGCTACGTCCAGGCTAGGGCAAGGCTAGGGCTAGGGCCAGGCTAGGGCTATGGCCAGGCTAGGGCTAGGCCAGGTTAGGGCTAGGGCCAGTCTAGGGCTACATCCAGGGTAAGGTAAGGGCCAGTCTATGGCTAGGGCCAGGATAGGGCTACTGCCAGGCTAGTGCTAGGCCAGGCTAGGGCTAGAGCCAGGCTAGGGTAGGCCAGTTTAGAGCTAGGGCCCTGCTAGGGCTAGGGTCAGGATAGAGCCAGGCTTGGGCTAGGGCCAGGCTAGGGCCAGGCTAGGGCTAGGGCCAGGCTAGGGCCAGGCTAGGGCTAGGGCCAGGCTGGGGCTTGTGCCAGGTTAGGGCCAGGCTAGGGCTAGGGCCAGGCTAGGGTTACGGCCAGGCTAGCGCTAGGCCAGGTTAGGGCTAGTGCCAGGCTAGGGTTACGGCCAGGCTAGGCCTAGGCCAGGTTAGGGCTAGGGCCAGGCTAGGGCTAGGGCCAGGGTAGGGCAAGGGTCAGTCTAGGGCTAGGGCCAGGCTAGGGCTAGAGCCAGGCTAGGGTAGGCCAGTTTAGGTCTACGGCCCTGCTAGTGCTAGGGTCAGTCTAGGGCCAGGCTAGGGCTAGGCTAGGGCTAGGCCAGGCTAGGGCCAGGGTATGCCTATGCCAGGCTAAGGTTAGGTCGAGGCTAGGGCTAGGGCTAGGCTAGGGTAGGCCAGTTTAGGGCTAGGTCCCTGCTGGTGCTACGGTCTGGCTAGGGCCACGCTAGGTCTAGGGTCAGGCTAGGGCCTGGCTAGGGCTAAGGCCGGGCTAGGGCCAGGCTAGGGCTTCGGCCAGGCTAGGGCCAGGCTAGGGCTTCGGCCAGGCTAGGCCTAGGGCCAGGCTAGGGCTAGGGCCAGGCTAGGGCTACGCCAGGCTAGGGCTAGGGCCAGGATAGGGTTAAGGCCAGGATAGGGCTAGGGCCAGGCTAGGGCCAGGCTAGGGCTAGGGCCAGGCTAGGGCTAGGGCCAGGCTAGGGCCAGGCTAGGGCTAGGGCCAGGCTATGGCTAGGGCCAGGCTATGTCTTGGCCAGGCTAGGGCTACGGCCAGGCTAGGTCTAGGCCAGGCTAGGGCTAGGGCCAGGCTAGGTCTAGGCTAGGGCTACCCCAGGCTAGGTCTAGGCTAGGGCTATCCGGCTAGGTCTAGGCTAGGGCTATGCCAGGCTAGGTCTAGGCTAGGGCTAGGCCAGGCTAGGTCTAGGCTAGGGCTAGGCCAGACTAGGGCTAGGCTAGGGCTAGGCCAGGCTAGGGCTAGGCTACGGCTAGGCCACGCTAGGGCTAGGCTAGGGCTAGGCCAGGCTAGGGCTAGGCCAGTCTAGGGCTAGGGACAGACTAGGGCTAGGGCCAGGGTAGGGCAAGAGCCAGTCTAGGGCTAGGGCCAGGCTAGGGCTAGTGCCAGGCTACTGCTAGGCCAGGCTAGGGCTAGACACAGGCTAGGGCCAGGTTAGGTCTAGGGCCGGGCTAGGGCCAGGCTAGGGCTATCGCCAGGCTAGGGCTAGGGCGAGGCTAGGGCCAGGCTAGGGCTAGGGCCAGGCTAGGGCTAGGGCCACGCTAGGGCCAGGCTAGGGCTAGGGACAGGCTAGGGCCAGGCTAGGGCTTTGGCCAGGCTAGGCCTAGGGCCAGGCTAGGGCTAGGGCCAGGCTAGGGCTACGCCAGGCTAGGGCTAGGGCCAGGATAGGGTTAAGGCCAGGCTAGGTATAGGACCAGGCTAGGGCCAGGCTAGGGCTAGGGCCAGGCTAGGGCCAGGCTAGGGCTAGGGCCACGCTAGGGCCAGGCTAGGGCTAGGGCCAGGCTAGGGCCAGGCTAGGGCTACGGCCAGGCTAGTCCTAGGGCCAGGCTAGGGCTAGGGCCAGGCTAGGGCTAGGCCAGGCTAGGACGAGGGCCAAGCTAGGGCTAGGCCAGTCTAAGTCTAGGGTCAGGCTAGGGCTAGGGTAGGGCTAGGCCAGGCTAGGGCTGGGCTAGGACCATGCCGACTACGTCTAGGCTAGGGCTAGGCCAGACTAGGTCTAGGCTAGTGCTAGGCCAGGCTAGGGCTAGGCTAGGGCTAGGCAAGGCTAGGGCTAGGCTAGGGCTAACTAGGCTAGGGCTAGGCTAGGGCTAGGCCAGGATAGGGCTAGGCTAGGGCTAGGCCAGGCTAGGACTAGGCTACGGCTAGGCCAGGCTAGGACTAGGCCAGGCTAGGGCTAGTGCCAGGCTAGCGCTAGGGCCAGACTACGGCCAGGCTAGGGCTAGGGCCAGGCTAGGGCCAGGCTAGGACTAGGGCCAGGCTAGGGCCAGGCTAGGGCTAGGGCCAGGCTACGGCTAGGCTAGGGCTAGGCCAGGCTAGGGCCAGGGTATTCCTATGCCAGGCTAAGGTTAGGTCGAGGCTAGGGCTAGGGCTAGGCTAGGGTAGGCCAGTTTAGGGCTAGAGCCAGGCTAGGGCTAGGGTCAGGCTACCCCCAGGCTACGGCTAGAGACAGGCTAGGGCCAGGCTAGCGCTAGGGACAGGCTAGGGCCCGGCTAGGGTTAGGGCCATCCTAGGGCAAGGCTAGTGTTAGGGCCATGCTAGGGCCAGACTAAGGCTACGTCCAGGCTAGGGCAAGGCTAGGGCTAGGGCCAGGCTAGGGCTATGGCCAGGCTAGGGCTAGGCCAGGTTAGGGCTAGGGCCAGTCTAGGGCTACATCCAGGGTAAGGTAAGGGCCAGTCTATGGCTAGGGCCAGGATAGGGCTACTGCCAGGCTAGTGCTAGGCCAGGCTAGGGCTAGAGCCAGGCTAGGGTAGGCCAGTTTAGAGCTAGGGCCCTGCTAGGGCTAGGGTCAGGATAGAGCCAGGCTTGGGCTAGGGCCAGGCTAGGGCCAGGCTAGGGCTAGGGCCAGGCTAGGGCCAGGCTAGGGCTAGGGCCAGGCTGGGGCTTGTGCCAGGTTAGGGCCAGGCTAGGGCTAGGGCCAGGCTAGGGTTACGGCCAGGCTAGCGCTAGGCCAGGTTAGGGCTAGTGCCAGGCTAGGGTTACGGCCAGGCTAGGCCTAGGCCAGGTTAGGGCTAGGGCCAGGCTAGGGCTAGGGCCAGGGTAGGGCAAGGGTCAGTCTAGGGCTAGGGCCAGGCTAGGGCTAGAGCCAGGCTAGGGTAGGCCAGTTTAGGTCTACGGCCCTGCTAGTGCTAGGGTCAGTCTAGGGCCAGGCTAGGGCTAGGCTAGGGCTAGGCCAGGCTAGGGCCAGGGTATTCCTATGCCAGGCTAAGGTTAGGTCGAGGCTAGGGCTAGGGCTAGGCTAGGGTAGGCCAGTTTAGGGCTAGGTCCCTGCTGGTGCTACGGTCTGGCTAGGGCCACGCTAGGTCTAGGGTCAGGCTAGGGCCTGGCTAGGGCTAAGGCCAGGCTAGGGCCAGGCTAGGGCTTCGGCCAGGCTAGGGCCAGGCTAGGGCTTCGGCCAGGCTAGGCCTAGGGCCAGGCTAGGGCTAGGGCCAGGCTAGGGCTACGCCAGGCTAGGGCTAGGGCCAGGATAGGGTTAAGGCCAGGATAGGGCTAGGGCCAGGCTAGGGCCAGGCTAGGGCTAGGGCCAGGCTAGGGCTAGGGCCGGGCTAGGGCCAGGCTAGGGCTAGGGCCAGGCTATGGCTAGGGCCAGGCTATGTCTTGGCCAGGCTAGGGCTAGGGCCAGGCTAGGTCTAGGCCAGGCTAGGGCTAGGGCCAGGCTAGGACTAGGCTAGGGCTACCCCAGGCTAGGTCTAGGCTAGGGCTATCCGGCTAGGTCTAGGCTAGGGCTATGCCAGGCTAGGTCTAGGCTAGGGCTAGGCCAGGCTAGGTCTAGGCTAGGGCTAGGCCAGACTAGGGCTAGGCTAGGACTAGGCCAGGCTAGGGCTAGGCTACGGCTAGGCCACGCTAGGGCTAGGCTAGGGCTAGGCCAGGCTAGGGCTAGGCCAGTCTAGGGCTAGGGACAGACTAGGGCTAGGGCCAGGGTAGGGCAAGAGCCAGTCTAGGACTAGGGCCAGGCTAGGGCTAGTGCCAGGCTACTGCTAGGCCAGGCTAGGTCTAGACACAGGCGAGGGCCAGGTTAGGTCTAGGGCCGGGCTAGGGCCAGGCTAGGGCTATCGCCAGGCTAGGGCTAGGGCGAGGCTAGGGCCAGGCTAGGGCTAGGGCCAGGCTAGGGCTAGGGCCACGCTAGGGCCAGGCTAGGGCTAGGGACAGGCTAGGGCCAGGCTAGGGCTTTGGCCAGGCTAGGCCTAGGGCCAGGCTAGGGCTAGGGCCAGGCTAGGGCTACGCCAGGCTAGGGCTAGGGCCAGGATAGGGTTAAGGCCAGGCTAGGTATAGGACCAGGCTAGGGCCAGGCTAGGGCTAGGGCCAGGCTAGGGCAAGGCTAGGGCTAGGGCCACGCTAGGGCCAGGCTAGGGCTAGGGCCAGGCTAGGGCCAGGCTAGGGCTACGGCCAGGCTAGTCCTAGGGCCAGGCTAGGGCTAGGGCCAGGCTAGGGCTAGGCCAGGCTAGGACGAGGGCCAAGCTAGGGCTAGGCCAGGCTAAGTCTAGGGTCAGGCTAGGGCTAGGGTAGGGCTAGGCCAGGCTAGGGCTGGGCTAGGACCATGCCGACTAGGTCTAGGCTAGGGCTAGGCCAGACTAGGTCTAGGCTAGTGCTAGGCCAGGCTACGGCTAGGCTAGGGCTAGGCAAGGCTAGGGCTAGGCTAGGGCTAACTAGGCTAGGGCTAGGCTAGGGCTAGGCCAGGATAGGGCTAGGCTAGGGCTAGGCCAGGCTAGGACTAGGCTAGGGCTAGGCCAGTCTAGGGCTAGGCCAGGCTAGGGCTAGTGCCAGGCTAGCGCTAGGGCCAGACTACGGCCAGGCTAGGGCTAGGGCCAGGCTAGGACTAGGGCCAGGCTAGGGCCAGGCTAGGGCTAGGGCCAGGCTAGGGCTAGGCTAGGGCTAGGCCAGGCTAGGGCCAGGGTATTCCTATGCCAGGCTAAGGTTAGGTCGAGGCTAGGGCTAGGGCTAGGCTAGGGTAGGCCAGTTTAGGGCTAGAGCCAGGCTAGGGCTAGGGTCAGGCTACCCCCAGGCTACGGCTAGAGACAGGCTAGGGCCAGGCTAGCGCTAGGGACAGGCTAGGGCCCGGCTAGGGTTACGGCCATCCTAGGGCAAGGCTAGTGTTAGGGCCATGCTAGGGCCAGACTAAGGCTACGTCCAGGCTAGGGCAAGGCTAGGGCTAGGGCCAGGCTAGGGCTATGGCCAGGCTAGGGCTAGGCCAGGTTAGGGCTAGGGCCAGTCTAGGGCTACATCCAGGGTAAGGTAAGGGCCAGTCTATGGCTAGGGCCAGGATAGGGCTACTGCCAGGCTAGTGCTAGGCCAGGCTAGGGCTAGAGCCAGGCTAGGGTAGGCCAGTTTAGAGCTAGGGCCCTGCTAGGGCTAGGGTCAGGATAGAGCCAGGCTTGGGCTAGGGCCAGGCTAGGGCCAGGCTAGGGCTAGGGCCAGGCTAGGGCCAGGCTAGGGCTAGGGCCAGGCTGGGGCTTGTGCCAGGTTAGGGCCAGGCTAGGGCTAGGGCCAGGCTAGGGTTACGGCCAGGCTAGCGCTAGGCCAGGTTAGGGCTAGTGCCAGGCTAGGGTTACGGCCAGGCTAGGCCTAGGCCAGGTTAGGGCTAGGGCCAGGCTAGGGCTAGGGCCAGGGTAGGGCAAGGGTCAGTCTAGGGCTAGGGCCAGGCTAGGGCTAGAGCCAGGCTAGGGTAGGCCAGTTTAGGTCTACGGCCCTGCTAGTGCTAGGGTCAGTCTAGGGCCAGGCTAGGGCTAGGCTAGGGCTAGGCCAGGCTAGGGCCAGGGTATGCCTATGCCAGGCTAAGGTTAGGTCGAGGCTAGGGCTAGGGCTAGGCTAGGGTAGGCCAGTTTAGGGCTAGGTCCCTGCTGGTGCTACGGTCTGGCTAGGGCCACGCTAGGTCTAGGGTCAGGCTAGGGCCTGGCTAGGGCTAAGGCCAGGCTAGGGCCAGGCTAGGGCTTCGGCCAGGCTAGGGCCAGGCTAGGGCTTCGGCCAGGCTAGGGCCAGGCTAGGGCTTCGGCCAGGCTAGGCCTAGGGCCAGGCTAGGGCTAGGGCCAGGCTAGGGCTACGCCAGGCTAGGGCTAGGGCCAGGATAGGGTTAAGGCCAGGATAGGGCTAGGGCCAGGCTAGGGCCAGGCTAGGGCCAGGGCCAGGCTAGGGCTAGGGCCAGGCTAGGGCCAGGCTAGGGCTAGGGCCAGGCTCTGGCTAGGGCCAGGCTATGTCTTGGCCAGGCTAGGGCTAGGGCCAGGCTAGGTCTAGGCCAGGCTAGGGCTAGGGCCAGGCTAGGTCTAGGCTAGGGCTACCCCAGGCTAGGTCTAGGCTAGGGCTATCCGGCTAGGTCTAGGCTAGGGCTATGCCAGGCTAGGTCTAGGCTAGGGCTAGGCCAGGCTAGGTCCAGGCTAGGGCTAGGACAGACTAGTGCTAGGCTAGGGCTAGGCCAGGCTAGGGCTAGGCTACGGCTAGGCCACGCTAGGGCTAGGCTAGGGCTAGGCCAGGCTAGGGCTAGGCCAGTCTAGGGCTAGGGAGAGACTAGGGCTAGGGCCAGGGTAGGGCAAGAGCCAGTCTAGGGCTAGGGCCAGGCTAGGGCTAGTGCCAGGCTACTGCTAGGCCAGGCTAGGGCTAGACACAGGCTAGGGCCAGGTTAGGTCTAGGGCCGGGCTAGGGCCAGGCTAGGGCTATCGCCAGGCTAGGGCTAGGGCGAGGCTAGGGCCAGGCTAGGGCTAGGGCCAGGCTAGGGCTAGGGCCACGCTAGGGCCAGGCTAGGGCTAGGGACAGGCTAGGGCCAGGCTAGGGCTTTGGCCAGGCTAGGCCTAGGGCCAGGCTAGGGCTAGGGCCAGGCTAGGGCTACGCCAGGCTAGGGCTAGGGCCAGGATAGGGTTAAGGCCAGGCTAGGTATAGGACCAGGCAAGGGCCAGGCTAGGGCTACGGCCAGGCTAGTCCTAGGGCCAGGCTAGGGCTAGGGCCAGGCTAGGGCTAGGCCAGGCTAGGACGAGGGCCAAGCTAGGGCTAGGCCAGTCTAAGTCTAGGGTCAGGCTAGGGCTAGGGTAGGGCTAGGCCAGGCTAGGGCTGGGCTAGGACCATGCCGACTACGTCTAGGCTAGGGCTAGGCCAGACTAGGTCTAGGCTAGTGCTAGGCCAGGCTAGGGCTAGGCTAGGGCTAGGCAAGGCTAGGGCTAGGCTAGGGCTAACTAGGCTAGGGCTAGGCTAGGGCTAGGCCAGGATAGGGCTAGGCTAGGGCTAGGCCAGGCTAGGACTAGGCTAGGGCTAGGCCAGGCTAGGACTAGGCCAGGCTAGGGCTAGTGCCAGGCTAGCGCTAGGGCCAGACTACGGCCAGGCTAGGGCTAGGGCCAGGCTAGGGCCAGGCTAGGACTAGGGCCAGGCTAGGGCCAGGCTAGGGCTAGGGCCAGGCTACGGCTAGGCTAGGGCTAGGCCAGGCTAGGGCCAGGGTATTCCTATGCCAGGCTAAGGTTAGGTCGAGGCTAGGGCTAGGGCTAGGCTAGGGTAGGCCAGTTTAGGGCTAGAGCCAGGCTAGGGCTAGGGTCAGGCTACCCCCAGGCTACGGCTAGAGACAGGCTAGGGCCAGGCTAGCGCTAGGGACAGGCTAGGGCCCGGCTAGGGTTAGGGCCATCCTAGGGCAAGGCTAGTGTTAGGGCCATGCTAGGGCCAGACTAAGGCTACGTCCAGGCTAGGGCAAGGCTAGGGCTAGGGCCAGGCTAGGGCTATGGCCAGGCTAGGGCTAGGCCAGGTTAGGGCTAGGGCCAGTCTAGGGCTACATCCAGGGTAAGGTAAGGGCCAGTCTATGGCTAGGGCCAGGATAGGGCTACTGCCAGGCTAGTGCTAGGCCAGGCTAGGGCTAGAGCCAGGCTAGGGTAGGCCAGTTTAGAGCTAGGGCCCTGCTAGGGCTAGGGTCAGGATAGAGCCAGGCTTGGGCTAGGGCCAGGCTAGGGCCAGGCTAGGGCTAGGGCCAGGCTAGGGCCAGGCTAGGGCTAGGGCCAGGCTGGGGCTTGTGCCAGGTTAGGGCCAGGCTAGGGCTAGGGCCAGGCTAGGGTTACGGCCAGGCTAGCGCTAGGCCAGGTTAGGGCTAGTGCCAGGCTAGGGTTACGGCCAGGCTAGGCCTAGGCCAGGTTAGGGCTAGGGCCAGGCTAGGGCTAGGGCCAGGGTAGGGCAAGGGTCAGTCTAGGGCTAGGGCCAGGCTAGGGCTAGAGCCAGGCTAGGGTAGGCCAGTTTAGGTCTACGGCCCTGCTAGTGCTAGGGTCAGTCTAGGGCCAGGCTAGGGCTAGGCTAGGGCTAGGCCAGGCTAGGGCCAGGGTATGCCTATGCCAGGCTAAGGTTAGGTCGAGGCTAGGGCTAGGGCTAGGCTAGGGTAGGCCAGTTTAGGGCTAGGTCCCTGCTGGTGCTACGGTCTGGCTAGGGCCACGCTAGGTCTAGGGTCAGGCTAGGGCCTGGCTAGGGCTAAGGCCAGGCTAGGGCCAGGCTAGGGCTTCGGCCAGGCTAGGGCCAGGCTAGGGCTTCGGCCAGGCTAGGCCTAGGGCCAGGCTAGGGCTAGGGCCAGGCTAGGGCTACGCCAGGCTAGGGCTAGGGCCAGGATAGGGTTAAGGCCAGGATAGGGCTAGGGCCAGGCTAGGGCCAGGCTAGGGCTAGGGCCAGGCTAGGGCTAGGGCCAGGCTAGGGCCAGGCTAGGGCTAGGGCCAGGCTATGGCTAGGGCCAGGCTATGTCTTGGCCAGGCTAGGGCTAGGGCCAGGCTAGGTCTAGGCCAGGCTAGGGCTAGGGCCAGGCTAGGTCTAGGCTAGGGCTACCCCAGGCTAGGTCTAGGCTAGGGCTATCCGGCTAGGTCTAGGCTAGGGCTATGCCAGGCTAGGTCTAGGCTAGGGCTAGGCCAGGCTAGGTCTAGGCTAGGGCTAGGACAGACTAGGGCTAGGCTAGGGCTAGGCCAGGCTAGGGCTAGGCTACGGCTAGGCCACGCTAGGGCTAGGCTAGGGCTAGGCCAGGCTAGGGCTAGGCCAGTCTAGGGCTAGGGACAGACTAGGGCTAGGGCCAGGGTAGGGCAAGAGCCAGTCTAGGGCTAGGGCCAGGCTAGGGCTAGTGCCAGGCTACTGCTAGGCCAGGCTAGGGCTAGACACAGGCTAGGGCCAGGTTAGGTCTAGGGCCGGGCTAGGGCCAGGCTAGGGCTATCGCCAGGCTAGGGCTAGGGCGAGGCTAGGGCCAGGCTAGGGCTAGGGCCAGGCTAGGGCTAGGGCCACGCTAGGGCCAGGCTAGGGCTAGGGACAGGCTAGGGCCAGGCTAGGGCTTTGGCCAGGCTAGGCCTAGGGCCAGGCTAGGGCTAGGGCCAGGCTAGGGCTACGCCAGGCTAGGGCTAGGGCCAGGATAGGGTTAAGGCCAGGCTAGGTATAGGACCAGGCTAGGGCCAGGCTAGGGCTAGGGCCAGGCTAGGGCCAGGCTAGGGCTAGGGCCACGCTAGGGCCAGGCTAGGGCTAGGGCCAGGCTAGGGCCAGGCTAGGGCTACGGCCAGGCTAGTCCTAGGGCCAGGCTAGGGCTAGGGCCAGGCTAGGGCTAGGCCAGGCTAGGACGAGGGCCAAGCTAGGGCTAGGCCAGTCTAAGTCTAGGGTCAGGCTAGGGCTAGGGTAGGGCTAGGCCAGGCTAGGTCTGGGCTAGGACCATGCCGACTAGGTCTAGGCTAGGGCTAGGCCAGACTAGGTCTAGGCTAGTGCTAGGCCAGGCTAGGGCTAGGCTAGGGCTAGGCAAGGCTAGGGCTAGGCTAGGGCTAACTAGGCTAGGGCTAGGCTAGGGCTAGGCCAGGATAGGGCTAGGCTAGGGCTAGGCCAGGCTAGGACTAGGCTAGGGCTAGGCCAGTCTAGGGCTAGGCCAGGCTAGGGCTAGTGCCAGGCTAGCGCTAGGGCCAGACTACGGCCAGGCTAGGGCTAGGGCCAGGCTAGGGCCAGGCTAGGACTAGGGCCAGGCTAGGGCCAGGCTAGGGCTAGGGCCAGGCTAGGGCTAGGCTAGGGCTAGGCCAGGCTAGGGCCAGGGTATTCCTATGCCAGGCTAAGGTTAGGTCGAGGCTAGGGCTAGGGCTAGGCTAGGGTAGGCCAGTTTAGGGCTAGAGCCAGGCTAGGGCTAGGGTCAGGCTACCCCCAGGCTACGGCTAGAGACAGGCTAGGGCCAGGCTAGTGCTAGGGACAGGCTAGGGCCCGGCTAGGGTTAGGGCCATCCTAGGGCAAGGCTAGTGTTAGGGCCATGCTAGGGCCAGACTAAGGCTACGTCCAGGCTAGGGCAAGGCTAGGGCTAGGGCCAGGCTAGGGCTATGGCCAGGCTAGGGCTAGGCCAGGTTAGGGCTAGGGCCAGTCTAGGGCTACATCCAGGGTAAGGTAAGGGCCAGTCTATGGCTAGGGCCAGGATAGGGCTACTGCCAGGCTAGTGCTAGGCCAGGCTAGGGCTAGAGCCAGGCTAGGGTAGGCCAGTTTAGAGCTAGGGCCCTGCTAGGGCTAGGGTCAGGATAGAGCCAGGCTTGGGCTAGGGCCAGGCTAGGGCCAGGCTAGGGCTAGGGCCAGGCTAGGGCCAGGCTAGGGCTAGGGCCAGGCTGGGGCTTGTGCCAGGTTAGGGCCAGGCTAGGGCTAGGGCCAGGCTAGGGTTACGGCCAGGCTAGCGCTAGGCCAGGTTAGGGCTAGTGCCAGGCTAGGGTTACGGCCAGGCTAGGCCTAGGCCAGGTTAGGGCTAGGGCCAGGCTAGGGCTAGGGCCAGGGTAGGGCAAGGGTCAGTCTAGGGCTAGGGCCAGGCTAGGGCTAGAGCCAGGCTAGGGTAGGCCAGTTTAGGTCTACGGCCCTGCTAGTTCTAGGGTCAGTCTAGGGCCAGGCTAGGGCTAGGCTAGGGCTAGGCCAGGCTAGGGCCAGGGTATGCCTATGCCAGGCTAAGGTTAGGTCGAGGCTAGGGCTAGGGCTAGGCTAGGGTAGGCCAGTTTAGGGCTAGGTCCCTGCTGGTGCTACGGTCTGGCTAGGGCCACGCTAGGTCTAGGGTCAGGCTAGGGCCTGGCTAGGGCTAAGGCCAGGCTAGGGCCAGGCTAGGGCTTCGGCCAGGCTAGGGCCAGGCTAGGGCTTCGGCCAGGCTAGGCCTAGGGCCAGGCTAGGGCTAGGGCCAGGCTAGGGCTACGCCAGGCTAGGGCTAGGGCCAGGATAGGGTTAAGGCCAGGATAGGGCTAGGGCCAGGCTAGGGCCAGGCTAGGGCTAGGGCCAGGCTAGGGCTAGGGCCAGGCTAGGGCCAGGCTAGGGCTAGGGCCAGGCTATGGCTAGGGCCAGGCTATGTCTTGGCCAGGCTAGGGCTACGGCCAGGCTAGGTCTAGGCCAGGCTAGGGCTAGGGCCAGGCTAGGTCTAGGCTAGGGCTACCCCAGGCTAGGTCTAGGCTAGGGCTATCCGGCTAGGTCTAGGCTAGGGCTATGCCAGGCTAGGTCTAGGCTAGGGCTAGGCCAGGCTAGGTCTAGGCTAGGGCTAGGCCAGACTAGGGCTAGGCTAGGGCTAGGCCAGGCTAGGGCTAGGCTACGGCTAGGCCACGCTAGGGCTAGGCTAGGGCTAGGCCAGGCTAGGGCTAGGCCAGTCTAGGGCTAGGGACAGACTAGGGCTAGGGCCAGGGTAGGGCAAGAGCCAGTCTAGGGCTAGGGCCAGGCTAGGGCTAGTGCCAGGCTACTGCTAGGCCAGGCTAGGGCTAGACACAGGCTAGGGCCAGGTTAGGTCTAGGGCCGGGCTAGGGCCAGGCTAGGGCTATCGCCAGGCTAGGGCTAGGGCGAGGCTAGGGCCAGGCTAGGGCTAGGGCCAGGCTAGGGCTAGGGCCACGCTAGGGCCAGGCTAGGGCTAGGGACAGGCTAGGGCCAGGCTAGGGCTTTGGCCAGGCTAGGCCTAGGGCCAGGCTAGGGCTAGGGCCAGGCTAGGGCTACGCCAGGCTAGGGCTAGGGCCAGGATAGGGTTAAGGCCAGGCTAGGTATAGGACCAGGCTAGGGCCAGGCTAGGGCTAGGGCCAGGCTAGGGCCAGGCTAGGGCTAGGGCCACGCTAGGGCCAGGCTAGGGCTAGGGCCAGGCTAGGGCCAGGCTAGGGCTACGGCCAGGCTAGTCCTAGGGCCAGGCTAGGGCTAGGGCCAGGCTAGGGCTAGGCCAGGCTAGGAAGAGGGCCAAGCTAGGGCTAGGCCAGTCTAAGTCTAGGGTCAGGCTAGGGCTAGGGTAGGGCTAGGCCAGGCTAGGGCTGGGCTAGGACCATGCCGACTAGGTCTAGGCTAGGGCTAGGCCAGACTAGGTCTAGGCTAGTGCTAGGCCAGGCTAGGGCTAGGCTAGGGCTAGGCAAGGCTAGGGCTAGGCTAGGGCTAACTAGGCTAGGGCTAGGCTAGGGCTAGGCCAGGATAGGGCTAGGCTAGGGCTAGGCCAGGCTAGGACTAGGCTAGGGCTAGGCCAGGCTAGGACTAGGCCAGGCTAGGGCTAGTGCCAGGCTAGCGCTAGGGCCAGACTACGGCCAGGCTAGGGCTAGGGCCAGGCTAGGGCCAGGCTAGGACTAGGGCCAGGCTAGGGCCAGGCTAGGGCTAGGGCCAGGCTACGGCTAGGCTAGGGCTAGGCCAGGCTAGGGCCAGGGTATTCCTATGCCAGGCTAAGGTTAGGTCGAGGCTAGGGCTAGGGCTAGGCTAGGGTAGGCCAGTTTAGGGCTAGAGCCAGGCTAGGGCTAGGGTCAGGCTACCCCCAGGCTACGGCTAGAGACAGGCTAGGGCCAGGCTAGCGCTAGGGACAGGCTAGGGCCCGGCTAGGGTTAGGGCCATCCTAGGGCAAGGCTAGTGTTAGGGCCATGCTAGGGCCAGACTAAGGCTACGTCCAGGCTAGGGCAAGGCTAGGGCTAGGGCCAGGCTAGGGCTATGGCCAGGCTAGGGCTAGGCCAGGTTAGGGCTAGGGCCAGTCTAGGGCTACATCCAGGGTAAGGTAAGGGCCAGTCTATGGCTAGGGCCAGGATAGGGCTACTGCCAGGCTAGTGCTAGGCCAGGCTAGGGCTAGAGCCAGGCTAGGGTAGGCCAGTTTAGAGCTAGGGCCCTGCTAGGGCTAGGGTCAGGATAGAGCCAGGCTTGGGCTAGGGCCAGGCTAGGGCCAGGCTAGGGCTAGGGCCAGGCTAGGGCCAGGCTAGGGCTAGGGCCAGGCTGGGGCTTGTGCCAGGTTAGGGCCAGGCTAGGGCTAGGGCCAGGCTAGGGTTACGGCCAGGCTAGCGCTAGGCCAGGTTAGGGCTAGTGCCAGGCTAGGGTTACGGCCAGGCTAGGCCTAGGCCAGGTTAGGGCTAGGGCCAGGCTAGGGCTAGGGCCAGGGTAGGGCAAGGGTCAGTCTAGGGCTAGGGCCAGGCTAGGGCTAGAGCCAGGCTAGGGTAGGCCAGTTTAGGTCTACGGCCCTGCTAGTGCTAGGGTCAGTCTAGGGCCAGGCTAGGGCTAGGCTAGGGCTAGGCCAGGCTAGGGCCAGGGTATGCCTATGCCAGGCTAAGGTTAGGTCGAGGCTAGGGCTAGGGCTAGGCTAGGGTAGGCCAGTTTAGGGCTAGGTCCCTGCTGGTGCTACGGTCTGGCTAGGGCCATGCTAGGTCTAGGGTCAGGCTAGGGCCTGGCTAGGGCTAAGGCCAGGCTAGGGCCAGGCTAGGGCTTCGGCCAGGCTAGGGCCAGGCTAGGGCTTCGGCCAGGCTAGGGCCAGGCTAGGGCTTCGGCCAGGCTAGGCCTAGGGCCAGGCTAGGGCTAGGGCCAGGCTAGGGCTACGCCAGGCTAGGGCTAGGGCCAGGATAGGGTTAAGGCCAGGATAGGGCTAGGGCCAGGCTAGGGCCAGGCTAGGGCCAGGGCCAGGCTAGGGCTAGGGCCAGGCTAGGGCCAGGCTAGGGCTAGGGCCAGGCTCTGGCTAGGGCCAGGCTATGTCTTGGCCAGGCTAGGGCTAGGGCCAGGCTAGGTCTAGGCCAGGCTAGGGCTAGGGCCAGGCTAGGTCTAGGCTAGGGCTACCCCAGGCTAGGTCTAGGCTAGGGCTATCCGGCTAGGTCTAGGCTAGGGCTATGCCAGGCTAGGTCTAGGCTAGGGCTAGGCCAGGCTAGGTCCAGGCTAGGGCTAGGACAGACTAGTGCTAGGCTAGGGCTAGGCCAGGCTAGGGCTAGGCTACGGCTAGGCCACGCTAGGGCTAGGCTAGGGCTAGGCCAGGCTAGGGCTAGGCCAGTCTAGGGCTAGGGAGAGACTAGGGCTAGGGCCAGGGTAGGGCAAGAGCCAGTCTAGGGCTAGGGCCAGGCTAGGGCTAGTGCCAGGCTACTGCTAGGCCAGGCTAGGGCTAGACACAGGCTAGGGCCAGGTTAGGTCTAGGGCCGGGCTAGGGCCAGGCTAGGGCTATCGCCAGGCTAGGGCTAGGGCGAGGCTAGGGCCAGGCTAGGGCTAGGGCCAGGCTAGGGCTAGGGCCACGCTAGGGCCAGGCTAGGGCTAGGGACAGGCTAGGGCCAGGCTAGGGCTTTGGCCAGGCTAGGCCTAGGGCCAGGCTAGGGCTAGGGCCAGGCTAGGGCTACGCCAGGCTAGGGCTAGGGCCAGGATAGGGTTAAGGCCAGGCTAGGTATAGGACCAGGCAAGGGCCAGGCTAGGGCTACGGCCAGGCTAGTCCTAGGGCCAGGCTAGGGCTAGGGCCAGGCTAGGGCTAGGCCAGGCTAGGACGAGGGCCAAGCTAGGGCTAGGCCAGTCTAAGTCTAGGGTCAGGCTAGGGCTAGGGTAGGGCTAGGCCAGGCTAGGGCTGGGCTAGGACCATGCCGACTACGTCTAGGCTAGGGCTAGGCCAGACTAGGTCTAGGCTAGTGCTAGGCCAGGCTAGGGCTAGGCTAGGGCTAGGCAAGGCTAGGGCTAGGCTAGGGCTAACTAGGCTAGGGCTAGGCTAGGGCTAGGCCAGGATAGGGCTAGGCTAGGGCTAGGCCAGGCTAGGACTAGGCTAGGGCTAGGCCAGGCTAGGACTAGGCCAGGCTAGGGCTAGTGCCAGGCTAGCGCTAGGGCCAGACTACGGCCAGGCTAGGGCTAGGGCCAGGCTAGGGCCAGGCTAGGACTAGGGCCAGGCTAGGGCCAGGCTAGGGCTAGGGCCAGGCTACGGCTAGGCTAGGGCTAGGCCAGGCTAGGGCCAGGGTATTCCTATGCCAGGCTAAGGTTAGGTCGAGGCTAGGGCTAGGGCTAGGCTAGGGTAGGCCAGTTTAGGGCTAGAGCCAGGCTAGGGCTAGGGTCAGGCTACCCCCAGGCTACGGCTAGAGACAGGCTAGGGCCAGGCTAGCGCTAGGGACAGGCTAGGGCCCGGCTAGGGTTAGGGCCATCCTAGGGCAAGGCTAGTGTTAGGGCCATGCTAGGGCCAGACTAAGGCTACGTCCAGGCTAGGGCAAGGCTAGGGCTAGGGCCAGGCTAGGGCTATGGCCAGGCTAGGGCTAGGCCAGGTTAGGGCTAGGGCCAGTCTAGGGCTACATCCAGGGTAAGGTAAGGGCCAGTCTATGGCTAGGGCCAGGATAGGGCTACTGCCAGGCTAGTGCTAGGCCAGGCTAGGGCTAGAGCCAGGCTAGGGTAGGCCAGTTTAGAGCTAGGGCCCTGCTAGGGCTAGGGTCAGGATAGAGCCAGGCTTGGGCTAGGGCCAGGCTAGGGCCAGGCTAGGGCTAGGGCCAGGCTAGGGCCAGGCTAGGGCTAGGGCCAGGCTGGGGCTTGTGCCAGGTTAGGGCCAGGCTAGGGCTAGGGCCAGGCTAGGGTTACGGCCAGGCTAGCGCTAGGCCAGGTTAGGGCTAGTGCCAGGCTAGGGTTACGGCCAGGCTAGGCCTAGGCCAGGTTAGGGCTAGGGCCAGGCTAGGGCTAGGGCCAGGGTAGGGCAAGGGTCAGTCTAGGGCTAGGGCCAGGCTAGGGCTAGAGCCAGGCTAGGGTAGGCCAGTTTAGGTCTACGGCCCTGCTAGTGCTAGGGTCAGTCTAGGGCCAGGCTAGGGCTAGGCTAGGGCTAGGCCAGGCTAGGGCCAGGGTATGCCTATGCCAGGCTAAGGTTAGGTCGAGGCTAGGGCTAGGGCTAGGCTAGGGTAGGCCAGTTTAGGGCTAGGTCCCTGCTGGTGCTACGGTCTGGCTAGGGCCACGCTAGGTCTAGGGTCAGGCTAGGGCCTGGCTAGGGCTAAGGCCAGGCTAGGGCCAGGCTAGGGCTTCGGCCAGGCTAGGGCCAGGCTAGGGCTTCGGCCAGGCTAGGCCTAGGGCCAGGCTAGGGCTAGGGCCAGGCTAGGGCTACGCCAGGCTAGGGCTAGGGCCAGGATAGGGTTAAGGCCAGGATAGGGCTAGGGCCAGGCTAGGGCCAGGCTAGGGCTAGGGCCAGGCTAGGGCTAGGGCCAGGCTAGGGCCAGGCTAGGGCTAGGGCCAGGCTATGGCTAGGGCCAGGCTATGTCTTGGCCAGGCTAGGGCTAGGGCCAGGCTAGGTCTAGGCCAGGCTAGGGCTAGGGCCAGGCTAGGTCTAGGCTAGGGCTACCCCAGGCTAGGTCTAGGCTAGGGCTATCCGGCTAGGTCTAGGCTAGGGCTATGCCAGGCTAGGTCTAGGCTAGGGCTAGGCCAGGCTAGGTCTAGGCTAGGGCTAGGCCAGACTAGGGCTAGGCTAGGGCTAGGCCAGGCTAGGGCTAGGCTACGGCTAGGCCACGCTAGGGCTAGGCTAGGGCTAGGCCAGGCTAGGGCTAGGCCAGTCTAGGGCTAGGGACAGACTAGGGCTAGGGCCAGGGTAGGGCAAGAGCCAGTCTAGGGCTAGGGCCAGGCTAGGGCTAGTGCCAGGCTACTGCTAGGCCAGGCTAGGGCTAGACACAGGCTAGGGCCAGGTTAGGTCTAGGGCCGGGCTAGGGCCAGGCTAGGGCTATCGCCAGGCTAGGGCTAGGGCGAGGCTAGGGCCAGGCTAGGGCTAGGGCCAGGCTAGGGCTAGGGCCACGCTAGGGCCAGGCTAGGGCTAGGGACAGGCTAGGGCCAGGCTAGGGCTTTGGCCAGGCTAGGCCTAGGGCCAGGCTAGGGCTAGGGCCAGGCTAGGGCTACGCCAGGCTAGGGCTAGGGCCAGGATAGGGTTAAGGCCAGGCTAGGTATAGGACCAGGCTAGGGCCAGGCTAGGGCTAGGGCCAGGCTAGGGCCAGGCTAGGGCTAGGGCCACGCTAGGGCCAGGCTAGGGCTAGGGCCAGGCTAGGGCCAGGCTAGGGCTACGGCCAGGCTAGTCCTAGGGCCAGGCTAGGGCTAGGGCCAGGCTAGGGCTAGGCCAGGCTAGGACGAGGGCCAAGCTAGGGCTAGGCCAGTCTAAGTCTAGGGTCAGGCTAGGGCTAGGGTAGGGCTAGGCCAGGCTAGGTCTGGGCTAGGACCATGCCGACTAGGTCTAGGCTAGGGCTAGGCCAGACTAGGTCTAGGCTAGTGCTAGGCCAGGCTAGGGCTAGGCTAGGGCTAGGCAAGGCTAGGGCTAGGCTAGGGCTAACTAGGCTAGGGCTAGGCTAGGGCTAGGCCAGGATAGGGCTAGGCTAGGGCTAGGCCAGGCTAGGACTAGGCTAGGGCTAGGCCAGTCTAGGGCTAGGCCAGGCTAGGGCTAGTGCCAGGCTAGCGCTAGGGCCAGACTACGGCCAGGCTAGGGCTAGGGCCAGGCTAGGGCCAGGCTAGGACTAGGGCCAGGCTAGGGCCAGGCTAGGGCTAGGGCCAGGCTAGGGCTAGGCTAGGGCTAGGCCAGGCTAGGGCCAGGGTATTCCTATGCCAGGCTAAGGTTAGGTCGAGGCTAGGGCTAGGGCTAGGCTAGGGTAGGCCAGTTTAGGGCTAGAGCCAGGCTAGGGCTAGGGTCAGGCTACCCCCAGGCTACGGCTAGAGACAGGCTAGGGCCAGGCTAGTGCTAGGGACAGGCTAGGGCCCGGCTAGGGTTAGGGCCATCCTAGGGCAAGGCTAGTGTTAGGGCCATGCTAGGGCCAGACTAAGGCTACGTCCAGGCTAGGGCAAGGCTAGGGCTAGGGCCAGGCTAGGGCTATGGCCAGGCTAGGGCTAGGCCAGGTTAGGGCTAGGGCCAGTCTAGGGCTACATCCAGGGTAAGGTAAGGGCCAGTCTATGGCTAGGGCCAGGATAGGGCTACTGCCAGGCTAGTGCTAGGCCAGGCTAGGGCTAGAGCCAGGCTAGGGTAGGCCAGTTTAGAGCTAGGGCCCTGCTAGGGCTAGGGTCAGGATAGAGCCAGGCTTGGGCTAGGGCCAGGCTAGGGCCAGGCTAGGGCTAGGGCCAGGCTAGGGCCAGGCTAGGGCTAGGGCCAGGCTGGGGCTTGTGCCAGGTTAGGGCCAGGCTAGGGCTAGGGCCAGGCTAGGGTTACGGCCAGGCTAGCGCTAGGCCAGGTTAGGGCTAGTGCCAGGCTAGGGTTACGGCCAGGCTAGGCCTAGGCCAGGTTAGGGCTAGGGCCAGGCTAGGGCTAGGGCCAGGGTAGGGCAAGGGTCAGTCTAGGGCTAGGGCCAGGCTAGGGCTAGAGCCAGGCTAGGGTAGGCCAGTTTAGGTCTACGGCCCTGCTAGTTCTAGGGTCAGTCTAGGGCCAGGCTAGGGCTAGGCTAGGGCTAGGCCAGGCTAGGGCCAGGGTATGCCTATGCCAGGCTAAGGTTAGGTCGAGGCTAGGGCTAGGGCTAGGCTAGGGTAGGCCAGTTTAGGGCTAGGTCCCTGCTGGTGCTACGGTCTGGCTAGGGCCACGCTAGGTCTAGGGTCAGGCTAGGGCCTGGCTAGGGCTAAGGCCAGGCTAGGGCCAGGCTAGGGCTTCGGCCAGGCTAGGGCCAGGCTAGGGCTTCGGCCAGGCTAGGCCTAGGGCCAGGCTAGGGCTAGGGCCAGGCTAGGGCTACGCCAGGCTAGGGCTAGGGCCAGGATAGGGTTAAGGCCAGGATAGGGCTAGGGCCAGGCTAGGGCCAGGCTAGGGCTAGGGCCAGGCTAGGGCTAGGGCCAGGCTAGGGCCAGGCTAGGGCTAGGGCCAGGCTATGGCTAGGGCCAGGCTATGTCTTGGCCAGGCTAGGGCTACGGCCAGGCTAGGTCTAGGCCAGGCTAGGGCTAGGGCCAGGCTAGGTCTAGGCTAGGGCTACCCCAGGCTAGGTCTAGGCTAGGGCTATCCGGCTAGGTCTAGGCTAGGGCTATGCCAGGCTAGGTCTAGGCTAGGGCTAGGCCAGGCTAGGTCTAGGCTAGGGCTAGGCCAGACTAGGGCTAGGCTAGGGCTAGGCCAGGCTAGGGCTAGGCTACGGCTAGGCCACGCTAGGGCTAGGCTAGGGCTAGGCCAGGCTAGGGCTAGGCCAGTCTAGGGCTAGGGACAGACTAGGGCTAGGGCCAGGGTAGGGCAAGAGCCAGTCTAGGGCTAGGGCCAGGCTAGGGCTAGTGCCAGGCTACTGCTAGGCCAGGCTAGGGCTAGACACAGGCTAGGGCCAGGTTAGGTCTAGGGCCGGGCTAGGGCCAGGCTAGGGCTATCGCCAGGCTAGGGCTAGGGCGAGGCTAGGGCCAGGCTAGGGCTAGGGCCAGGCTAGGGCTAGGGCCACGCTAGGGCCAGGCTAGGGCTAGGGACAGGCTAGGGCCAGGCTAGGGCTTTGGCCAGGCTAGGCCTAGGGCCAGGCTAGGGCTAGGGCCAGGCTAGGGCTACGCCAGGCTAGGGCTAGGGCCAGGATAGGGTTAAGGCCAGGCTAGGTATAGGACCAGGCTAGGGCCAGGCTAGGGCTAGGGCCAGGCTAGGGCCAGGCTAGGGCTAGGGCCACGCTAGGGCCAGGCTAGGGCTAGGGCCAGGCTAGGGCCAGGCTAGGGCTACGGCCAGGCTAGTCCTAGGGCCAGGCTAGGGCTAGGGCCAGGCTAGGGCTAGGCCAGGCTAGGAAGAGGGCCAAGCTAGGGCTAGGCCAGTCTAAGTCTAGGGTCAGGCTAGGGCTAGGGTAGGGCTAGGCCAGGCTAGGGCTGGGCTAGGACCATGCCGACTAGGTCTAGGCTAGGGCTAGGCCAGACTAGGTCTAGGCTAGTGCTAGGCCAGGCTAGGGCTAGGCTAGGGCTAGGCAAGGCTAGGGCTAGGCTAGGGCTAACTAGGCTAGGGCTAGGCTAGGGCTAGGCCAGGATAGGGCTAGGCTAGGGCTAGGCCAGGCTAGGACTAGGCTAGGGCTAGGCCAGGCTAGGACTAGGCCAGGCTAGGGCTAGTGCCAGGCTAGCGCTAGGGCCAGACTACGGCCAGGCTAGGGCTAGGGCCAGGCTAGGGCCAGGCTAGGACTAGGGCCAGGCTAGGGCCAGGCTAGGGCTAGGGCCAGGCTACGGCTAGGCTAGGGCTAGGCCAGGCTAGGGCCAGGGTATTCCTATGCCAGGCTAAGGTTAGGTCGAGGCTAGGGCTAGGGCTAGGCTAGGGTAGGCCAGTTTAGGGCTAGAGCCAGGCTAGGGCTAGGGTCAGGCTACCCCCAGGCTACGGCTAGAGACAGGCTAGGGCCAGGCTAGCGCTAGGGACAGGCTAGGGCCCGGCTAGGGTTAGGGCCATCCTAGGGCAAGGCTAGTGTTAGGGCCATGCTAGGGCCAGACTAAGGCTACGTCCAGGCTAGGGCAAGGCTAGGGCTAGGGCCAGGCTAGGGCTATGGCCAGGCTAGGGCTAGGCCAGGTTAGGGCTAGGGCCAGTCTAGGGCTACATCCAGGGTAAGGTAAGGGCCAGTCTATGGCTAGGGCCAGGATAGGGCTACTGCCAGGCTAGTGCTAGGCCAGGCTAGGGCTAGAGCCAGGCTAGGGTAGGCCAGTTTAGAGCTAGGGCCCTGCTAGGGCTAGGGTCAGGATAGAGCCAGGCTTGGGCTAGGGCCAGGCTAGGGCCAGGCTAGGGCTAGGGCCAGGCTAGGGCCAGGCTAGGGCTAGGGCCAGGCTGGGGCTTGTGCCAGGTTAGGGCCAGGCTAGGGCTAGGGCCAGGCTAGGGTTACGGCCAGGCTAGCGCTAGGCCAGGTTAGGGCTAGTGCCAGGCTAGGGTTACGGCCAGGCTAGGCCTAGGCCAGGTTAGGGCTAGGGCCAGGCTAGGGCTAGGGCCAGGGTAGGGCAAGGGTCAGTCTAGGGCTAGGGCCAGGCTAGGGCTAGAGCCAGGCTAGGGTAGGCCAGTTTAGGTCTACGGCCCTGCTAGTGCTAGGGTCAGTCTAGGGCCAGGCTAGGGCTAGGCTAGGGCTAGGCCAGGCTAGGGCCAGGGTATGCCTATGCCAGGCTAAGGTTAGGTCGAGGCTAGGGCTAGGGCTAGGCTAGGGTAGGCCAGTTTAGGGCTAGGTCCCTGCTGGTGCTACGGTCTGGCTAGGGCCACGCTAGGTCTAGGGTCAGGCTAGGGCCTGGCTAGGGCTAAGGCCAGGATAGGGCCAGGCTAGGGCTTCGGCCAGGCTAGGGCCAGGCTAGGGCTTCGGCCAGGCTAGGCCTAGGGCCAGGCTAGGGCTAGGGCCAGGCTAGGGCTACGCCAGGCTAGGGCTAGGGCCAGGATAGGGTTAAGGCCAGGATAGGGCTAGGGCCAGGCTAGGGCCAGGCTAGGGCTAGGGCCAGGCTAGGGCTAGGGCCAGGCTAGGGCCAGGCTAGGGCTAGGGCCAGGCTATGGCTAGGGCCAGGCTATGTCTTGGCCAGGCTAGGGCTAGGGCCAGGCTAGGTCTAGGCCAGGCTAGGGCTAGGGCCAGGCTAGGTCTAGGCTAGGGCTACCCCAGGCTAGGTCTAGGCTAGGGCTATCCGGCTAGGTCTAGGCTAGGGCTATGCCAGGCTAGGTCTAGGCTAGGGCTAGGCCAGGCTAGGTCTAGGCTAGGGCTAGGCCAGACTAGGGCTAGGCTAGGGCTAGGCCAGGCTAGGGCTAGGCTACGGCTAGGCCACGCTAGGGCTAGTCTAGGGCTAGGCCAGGCTAGGGCTAGGCCAGTCTAGGGCTAGGGACAGACTAGGGCTAGGGCCAGGGTAGGGCAAGAGCCAGTCTAGGGCTAGGGCCAGGCTAGGGCTAGTGCCAGGCTACTGCTAGGCCAGGCTAGGGCTAGACACAGGCGAGGGCCAGGTTAGGTCTAGGGCCGGGCTAGGGCCAGGCTAGGGCTATCGCCAGGCTAGGGCTAGGGCGAGGCTAGGGTCAGGCTAGGGCTAGGGCCAGGCTAGGGCTAGGGCCACGCTAGGGCCAGGCTAGGGCTAGGGACAGGCTAGGGCCAGGCTAGGGCTTTGGCCAGGCTAGGCCTAGGGCCAGGCTAGGGCTAGGGCCAGGCTAGGGCTACGCCAGGCTAGGGCTAGGGCCAGGATAGGGTTAAGGCCAGGCTAGGTATAGGACCAGGCTAGGGCCAGGCTAGGGCTAGGGCCAGGCTAGGGCAAGGCTAGGGCTAGGGCCACGCTAGGGCCAGGCTAGGGCTAGGGCCAGGCTAGGGCCAGGCTAGGGCTACGGCCAGGCTAGTCCTAGGGCCAGGCTAGGGCTAGGGCCAGGCTAGGGCTAGGCCAGGCTAGGACGAGGGCCAAGCTAGGGCTAGGCCAGGCTAAGTCTAGGGTCAGGCTAGGGCTAGGGTAGGGCTAGGCCAGGCTAGGGCTGGGCTAGGACCATGCCGACTAGGTCTAGGCTAGGGCTAGGCCAGACTAGGTCTAGGCTAGTGCTAGGCCAGGCTACGGCTAGGCTAGGGCTAGGCAAGGCTAGGGCTAGGCTAGGGCTAACTTGGCTAGGGCTAGGCTAGGGCTAGGCCAGGATAGGGCTAGGCTAGGGCTAGGCCAGGCTAGGACTAGGCTAGGGCTAGGCCAGTCTAGGGCTAGGCCAGGCTAGGGCTAGTGCCAGGCTAGCGCTAGGGCCAGACTACGGCCAGGCTAGGGCTAGGGCCAGGCTAGGGCCAGGCTAGGACTAGGGCCAGGCTAGGGCCAGGCTAGGGCTAGGGCCAGGCTAGGGCTAGGCTAGGGCTAGGCCAGGCTAGGGCCAGGGTATTCCTATGCCAGGCTAAGGTTAGGTCGAGGCTAGGGCTAGGGCTAGGCTAGGGTAGGCCAGTTTAGGGCTAGAGCCAGGCTAGGGCTAGGGTCAGGCTACCCCCAGGCTACGGCTAGAGACAGGCTAGGGCCAGGCTAGCGCTAGGGACAGGCTAGGGCCCGGCTAGGGTTAGGGCCATCCTAGGGCAAGGCTAGTGTTAGGGCCATGCTAGGGCCAGACTAAGGCTACGTCCAGGCTAGGGCAAGGCTAGGGCTAGGGCCAGGCTAGGGCTATGGCCAGGCTAGGGCTAGGCCAGGTTAGGGCTAGGGCCAGTCTAGGGCTACATCCAGGGTAAGGTAAGGGCCAGTCTATGGCTAGGGCCAGGATAGGGCTACTGCCAGGCTAGTGCTAGGCCAGGCTAGGGCTAGAGCCAGGCTAGGGTAGGCCAGTTTAGAGCTAGGGCCCTGCTAGGGCTAGGGTCAGGATAGAGCCAGGCTTGGGCTAGGGCCAGGCTAGGGCCAGGCTAGGGCTAGGGCCAGGCTAGGGCCAGGCTAGGGCTAGGGCCAGGCTGGGGCTTGTGCCAGGTTAGGGCCAGGCTAGGGCTAGGGCCAGGCTAGGGTTACGGCCAGGCTAGCGCTAGGCCAGGTTAGGGCTAGTGCCAGGCTAGGGTTACGGCCAGGCTAGGCCTAGGCCAGGTTAGGGCTAGGGCCAGGCTAGGGCTAGGGCCAGGGTAGGGCAAGGGTCAGTCTAGGGCTAGGGCCAGGCTAGGGCTAGAGCCAGGCTAGGGTAGGCCAGTTTAGGTCTACGGCCCTGCTAGTGCTAGGGTCAGTCTAGGGCCAGGCTAGGGCTAGGCTAGGGCTAGGCCAGGCTAGGGCCAGGGTATGCCTATGCCAGGCTAAGGTTAGGTCGAGGCTAGGGCTAGGGCTAGGCTAGGGTAGGCCAGTTTAGGGCTAGGTCCCTGCTGGTGCTACGGTCTGGCTAGGGCCACGCTAGGTCTAGGGTCAGGCTAGGGCCTGGCTAGGGCTAAGGCCAGGATAGGGCCAGGCTAGGGCTTCGGCCAGGCTAGGGCCAGGCTAGGGCTTCGGCCAGGCTAGGCCTAGGGCCAGGCTAGGGCTAGGGCCAGGCTAGGGCTACGCCAGGCTAGGGCTAGGGCCAGGATAGGGTTAAGGCCAGGCTACGGCTAGGGCCAGGCTAGGGCCAGGCTAGGGCTAGGGCCAGGCTAGGGCTAGGGCCAGGCTAGGGCCAGGCTAGGGCTAGGGCCAGGCTATGGCTAGGGCCAGGCTATGTCTTGGCCAGGCTAGGGCTAGGGCCAGGCTAGGTCTAGGCCAGGCTAGGGCTAGGGCCAGGCTAGGTCTAGGCTAGGGCTACCCCAGGCTAGGTCTAGGCTAGGGCTATCCGGCTAGGTCTAGGCTAGGGCTATGCCAGGCTAGGTCTAGGCTAGGGCTAGGCCAGGCTAGGTCTAGGCTAGGGCTAGGCCAGACTAGGGCTAGGCTAGGGCTAGGCCAGGCTAGGGCTAGGCTACGGCTAGGCCACGCTAGGGCTAGTCAAGGGCTAGGCCAGGCTAGGGCTAGGCCAGTCTAGGGCTAGGGACAGACTAGGGCTAGGGCCAGGGTAGGGCAAGAGCCAGTCTAGGGCTAGGGCCAGGCTAGGGCTAGTGCCAGGCTACTGCTAGGCCAGGCTAGGGCTAGACACAGGCGAGGGCCAGGTTAGGTCTAGGGCCGGGCTAGGGCCAGGCTAGGGCTATCGCGAGGCTAGGGCTAGGGCGAGGCTAGGGTCAGGCTAGGGCTAGGGCCAGGCTAGGGCTAGGGCCACGCTAGGGCCAGGCTAGGGCTAGGGACAGGCTAGGGCCAGGCTAGGGCTTTGGCCAGGCTAGGCCTAGGGCCAGGCTAGGGCTAGGGCCAGGCTAGGGCTACGCCAGGCTAGGGCTAGGGCCAGGATAGGGTTAAGGCCAGGCTAGGTATAGGACCAGGCTAGGGCCAGGCTAGGGCTAGGGCCAGGCTAGGGCAAGGCTAGGGCTAGGGCCACGCTAGGGCCAGGCTAGGGCTAGGGCCAGGCTAGGGCCAGGCTAGGGCTACGGCCAGGCTAGTCCTAGGGCCAGGCTAGGGCTAGGGCCAGGCTAGGGCTAGGCCAGGCTAGGACGAGGGCCAAGCTAGGGCTAGGCCAGGCTAAGTCTAGGGTCAGGCTAGGGCTAGGGTAGGGCTAGGCCAGGCTAGGGCTGGGCTAGGACCATGCCGACTAGGTCTAGGCTAGGGCTAGGCCAGACTAGGTCTAGGCTAGTGCTAGGCCAGGCTACGGCTAGGCTAGGGCTAGGCAAGGCTAGGGCTAGGCTAGGGCTAACTAGGCTAGGGCTAGGCTAGGGCTAGGCCAGGATAGGGCTAGGCTAGGGCTAGGCCAGGCTAGGACTAGGCTAGGGCTAGGCCAGTCTAGGGCTAGGCCAGGCTAGGGCTAGTGCCAGGCTAGCGCTAGGGCCAGACTACGGCCAGGCTAGGGCTAGGGCCAGGCTAGGGCCAGGCTAGGACTAGGGCCAGGCTAGGGCCAGGCTAGGGCTAGGGCCAGGCTAGGGCTAGGCTAGGGCTAGGCCAGGCTAGGGCCAGGGTATTCCTATGCCAGGCTAAGGTTAGGTCGAGGCTAGGGCTAGGGCTAGGCTAGGGTAGGCCAGTTTAGGGCTAGAGCCAGGCTAGGGCTAGGGTCAGGCTACCCCCAGGCTACGGCTAGAGACAGGCTAGGGCCAGGCTAGCGCTAGGGACAGGCTAGGGCCCGGCTAGGGTTAGGGCCATCCTAGGGCAAGGCTAGTGTTAGGGCCATGCTAGGGCCAGACTAAGGCTACGTCCAGGCTAGGGCAAGGCTAGGGCTAGGGCCAGGCTAGGGCTATGGCCAGGCTAGGGCTAGGCCAGGTTAGGGCTAGGGCCAGTCTAGGGCTACATCCAGGGTAAGGTAAGGGCCAGTCTATGGCTAGGGCCAGGATAGGGCTACTGCCAGGCTAGTGCTAGGCCAGGCTAGGGCTAGAGCCAGGCTAGGGTAGGCCAGTTTAGAGCTAGGGCCCTGCTAGGGCTAGGGTCAGGATAGAGCCAGGCTTGGGCTAGGGCCAGGCTAGGGCCAGGCTAGGGCTAGGGCCAGGCTAGGGCCAGGCTAGGGCTAGGGCCAGGCTGGGGCTTGTGCCAGGTTAGGGCCAGGCTAGGGCTAGGGCCAGGCTAGGGTTACGACCAGGCTAGCGCTAGGCCAGGTTAGGGCTAGTGCCAGGCTAGGGTTACGGCCAGGCTAGGCCTAGGCCAGGTTAGGGCTAGGGCCAGGCTAGGGCTAGGGCCAGGGTAGGGCAAGGGTCAGTCTAGGGCTAGGGCCAGGCTAGGGCTAGAGCCAGGCTAGGGTAGGCCAGTTTAGGTCTACGGCCCTGCTAGTGCTAGGGTCAGTCTAGGGCCAGGCTAGGGCTAGGCTAGGGCTAGGCCAGGCTAGGGCCAGGGTATGCCTATGCCAGGCTAAGGTTAGGTCGAGGCTAGGGCTAGGGCTAGGCTAGGGTAGGCCAGTTTAGGGCTAGGTCCCTGCTGGTGCTACGGTCTGGCTAGGGCCACGCTAGGTCTAGGGTCAGGCTAGGGCCTGGCTAGGGCTAAGGCCAGGCTAGGGCCAGGCTAGGGCTTCGGCCAGGCTAGGGCCAGGCTAGGGCTTCGGCCAGGCTAGAGCCAGGCTAGGGCTTCGGCCAGGCTAGGCCTAGGGCCAGGCTAGGGCTAGGGCCAGGCTAGGGCTACGCCAGGCTAGGGCTAGGGCCAGGATAGGGTTAAGGCCAGGATAGGGCTAGGGCCAGGCTAGGGCCAGGCTAGGGCTAGGGCCAGGCTAGGGCTAGGGCCAGGCTAGGGCCAGGCTAGGGCTAGGGCCAGGCTATGGCTAGGGCCAGGCTATGTCTTGGCCAGGCTAGGGCTAGGGCCAGGCTAGGTCTAGGCCAGGCTAGGGCTAGGGCCAGGCTAGGTCTAGGCTAGGGCTACCTCAGGCTAGGTCTAGGCTAGGGCTATCCGGCTAGGTCTAGGCTAGGGCTATGCCAGGCTAGGTCTAGGCTAGGGCTAGGCCAGGCTAGGTCCAGGCTAGGGCTAGGCCAGACTAGTGCTAGGCTAGGGCTAGGCCAGGCTAGGGCTAGGCTACGGCTAGGCCACGCTAGGGCTAGGCTAGGGCTAGGCCAGGCTAGGGCTAGGCCAGTCTAGGGCTAGGGACAGACTAGGGCTAGGGCCAGGGTAGGGCAAGAGCCAGTCTAGGGCTAGGGCCAGGCTAGGGCTAGTGCCAGGCTACTGCTAGGCCAGGCTAGGGCTAGACACAGGCTAGGGCCAGGTTAGGTCTAGGGCCGGGCTAGGGCCAGGCTAGGGCTATCGCCAGGCTAGGGCTAGGGCGAGGCTAGGGCCAGGCTAGGGCTAGGGCCAGGCTAGGGCTAGGGCCACGCTAGGGCCAGGCTAGGGCTAGGGACAGGCTAGGGCCAGGCTAGGGCTTTGGCCAGGCTAGGCCTAGGGCCAGGCTAGGGCTAGGGCCAGGCTAGGGCTACGCCAGGCTAGGGCTAGGGCCAGGATAGGGTTAAGGCCAGGCTAGGTATAGGACCAGGCTAGGGCCAGGCTAGGGCTAGGGCCAGGCTAGGGCCAGGCTAGGGCTAGGGCCACGCTAGGGCCAGGCTAGGGCTAGGGCCAGGCTAGGGCCAGGCTAGGGCTACGGCCAGGCTAGTCCTAGGGCCAGGCTAGGGCTAGGGCCAGGCTAGGGCTAGGCCAGGCTAGGACGAGGGCCAAGCTAGGGCTAGGCCAGTCTAAGTCTAGGGTCAGGCTAGGGCTAGGGTAGGGCTAGGCCAGGCTAGGGCTGGGCTAGGACCATGCCGACTAGGTCTAGGCTAGGGCTAGGCCAGACTAGGTCTAGGCTAGTGCTAGGCCAGGCTAGGGCTAGGCTAGGGCTAGGCAAGGCTAGGGCTAGGCTAGGGCTAACTAGGCTAGGGCTAGGCTAGGGCTAGGCCAGGATAGGGCTAGGCTAGGGCTAGGCCAGGCTAGGACTAGGCTAGGGCTAGGCCAGTCTAGGGCTAGGCCAGGCTAGGGCTAGTGCCAGGCTAGCGCTAGGGCCAGACTACGGCCAGGCTAGGGCTAGGGCCAGGCTAGGGCCAGGCTAGGACTAGGGCCAGGCTAGGGCCAGGCTAGGGCTAGGGCCAGGCTAGGGCTAGGCTAGGGCTAGGCCAGGCTAGGGCCAGGGTATTCCTATGCCAGGCTAAGGTTAGGTCGAGGCTAGGGCTAGGGCTAGGCTAGGGTAGGCCAGTTTAGGGCTAGAGCCAGGCTAGGGCTAGGGTCAGGCTACCCCCAGGCTACGGCTAGAGACAGGCTAGGGCCAGGCTAGTGCTAGGGACAGGCTAGGGCCCGGCTAGGGTTAGGGCCATCCTAGGGCAAGGCTAGTGTTAGGGCCATGCTAGGGCCAGACTAAGGCTACGTCCAGGCTAGGGCAAGGCTAGGGCTAGGGCCAGGCTAGGGCTATGGCCAGGCTAGGGCTAGGCCAGTTTAGGGCTAGGGCCAGTCTAGGGCTACATCCAGGGTAAGGTAAGGGCCAGTCTATGGCTAGGGCCAGGATAGGGCTACTGCCAGGCTAGTGCTAGGCCAGGCTAGGGCTAGAGCCAGGCTAGGGTAGGCCAGTTTAGAGCTAGGGCCCTGCTAGGGCTAGGGTCAGGATAGAGCCAGGCTTGGGCTAGGGCCAGGCTAGGGCCAGGCTAGGGCTAGGGCCAGGCTAGGGCCAGGCTAGGGCTAGGGCCAGGCTGGGGCTTGTGCCAGGTTAGGGCCAGGCTAGGGCTAGGGCCAGGCTAGGGTTACGGCCAGGCTAGCGCTAGGCCAGGTTAGGGCTAGTGCCAGGCTAGGGTTACGGCCAGGCTAGGCCTAGGCCAGGTTAGGGCTAGGGCCAGGCTAGGGCTAGGGCCAGGGTAGGGCAAGGGTCAGTCTAGGGCTAGGGCCAGGCTAGGGCTAGAGCCAGGCTAGGGTAGGCCAGTTTAGGTCTACGGCCCTGCTAGTGCTAGGGTCAGTCTAGGGCCAGGCTAGGGCTAGGCTAGGGCTAGGCCAGGCTAGGGCCAGGGTATGCCTATGCCAGGCTAAGGTTAGGTCGAGGCTAGGGCTAGGGCTAGGCTAGGGTAGGCCAGTTTAGGGCTAGGTCCCTGCTGGTGCTACGGTCTGGCTAGGGCCACGCTAGGTCTAGGGTCAGGCTAGGGCCTGGCTAGGGCTAAGGCCAGGCTAGGGCCAGGCTAGGGCTTCGGCCAGGCTAGGGCCAGGCTAGGGCTTCGGCCAGGCTAGGCCTAGGGCCAGGCTAGGGCTAGGGCCAGGCTAGGGCTACGCCAGGCTAGGGCTAGGGCCAGGATAGGGTTAAGGCCAGGATAGGGCTAGGGCCAGGCTAGGGCCAGGCTAGGGCTAGGGCCAGGCTAGGGCTAGGGCCAGGCTAGGGCCAGGCTAGGGCTAGGGCCAGGCTATGGCTAGGGCCAGGCTATGTCTTGGCCAGGCTAGGGCTACGGCCAGGCTAGGTCTAGGCCAGGCTAGGGCTAGGGCCAGGCTAGGTCTAGGCTAGGGCTACCCCAGGCTAGGTCTAGGCTAGGGCTATCCGGCTAGGTCTAGGCTAGGGCTATGCCAGGCTAGGTCTAGGCTAGGGCTAGGCCAGGCTAGGTCTAGGCTAGGGCTAGGCCAGACTAGGGCTAGGCTAGGGCTAGGCCAGGCTAGGGCTAGGCTACGGCTAGGCCACGCTAGGGCTAGGCTAGGGCTAGGCCAGGCTAGGGCTAGGCCAGTCTAGGGCTAGGGACAGACTAGGGCTAGGGCCAGGGTAGGGCAAGAGCCAGTCTAGGGCTAGGGCCAGGCTAGGGCTAGTGCCAGGCTACTGCTAGGCCAGGCTAGGGCTAGACACAGGCTAGGGCCAGGTTAGGTCTAGGGCCGGGCTAGGGCCAGGCTAGGGCTATCGCCAGGCTAGGGCTAGGGCGAGGCTAGGGCCAGGCTAGGGCTAGGGCCAGGCTAGGGCTAGGGCCACGCTAGGGCCAGGCTAGGGCTAGGGACAGGCTAGGGCCAGGCTAGGGCTTTGGCCAGGCTAGGCCTAGGGCCAGGCTAGGGCTAGGGCCAGGCTAGGGCTACGCCAGGCTAGGGCTAGGGCCAGGATAGGGTTAAGGCCAGGCTAGGTATAGGACCAGGCTAGGGCCAGGCTAGGGCTAGGGCCAGGCTAGGGCCAGGCTAGGGCTAGGGCCACGCTAGGGCCAGGCTAGGGCTAGGGCCAGGCTAGGGCCAGACTAAGGCTACGTCCAGGCTAGGGCAAGGCTAGGGCTAGGGCCAGGCTAGGGCTATGGCCAGGCTAGGGCTAGGCCAGGTTAGGGCTAGGGCCAGTCTAGGGCTACATCCAGGGTAAGGTAAGGGCCAGTCTATGGCTAGGGCCAGGATAGGGCTACTGCCAGGCTAGTGCTAGGCCAGGCTAGGGCTAGAGCCAGGCTAGGGTAGGCCAGTTTAGAGCTAGGGCCCTGCTAGGGCTAGGGTCAGGATAGAGCCAGGCTTGGGCTAGGGCCAGGCTAGGGCCAGGCTAGGGCTAGGGCCAGGCTAGGGCCAGGCTAGGGCTAGGGCCAGGCTGGGGCTTGTGCCAGGTTAGGGCCAGGCTAGGGCTAGGGCCAGGCTAGGGTTACGGCCAGGCTAGCGCTAGGCCAGGTTAGGGCTAGTGCCAGGCTAGGGTTACGGCCAGGCTAGGCCTAGGCCAGGTTAGGGCTAGGGCCAGGCTAGGGCTAGGGCCAGGGTAGGGCAAGGGTCAGTCTAGGGCTAGGGCCAGGCTAGGGCTAGAGCCAGGCTAGGGTAGGCCAGTTTAGGTCTACGGCCCTGCTAGTGCTAGGGTCAGTCTAGGGCCAGGCTAGGGCTAGGCTAGGGCTAGGCCAGGCTAGGGCCAGGGTATGCCTATGCCAGGCTAAGGTTAGGTCGAGGCTAGGGCTAGGGCTAGGCTAGGGTAGGCCAGTTTAGGGCTAGGTCCCTGCTGGTGCTACGGTCTGGCTAGGGCCACGCTAGGTCTAGGGTCAGGCTAGGGCCTGGCTAGGGCTAAGGCCAGGCTAGGGCCAGGCTAGGGCTTCGGCCAGGCTAGGGCCAGGCTAGGGCTTCGGCCAGGCTAGGCCTAGGGCCAGGCTAGGGCTAGGGCCAGGCTAGGGCTACGCCAGGCTAGGGCTAGGGCCAGGATAGGGTTAAGGCCAGGATAGGGCTAGGGCCAGGCTAGGGCCAGGCTAGGGCTAGGGCCAGGCTAGGGCTAGGGCCAGGCTAGGGCCAGGCTAGGGCTAGGGCCAGGCTATGGCTAGGGCCAGGCTATGTCTTGGCCAGGCTAGGGCTAGGGCCAGGCTAGGTCTAGGCCAGGCTAGGGCTAGGGCCAGGCTAGGTCTAGGCTAGGGCTACCCCAGGCTAGGTCTAGGCTAGGGCTATCCGGCTAGGTCTAGGCTAGGGCTATGCCAGGCTAGGTCTAGGCTAGGGCTAGGCCAGGCTAGGTCTAGGCTAGGGCTAGGCCAGACTAGGGCTAGGCTAGGGCTAGGCCAGGCTAGGGCTAGGCTACGGCTAGGCCACGCTAGGGCTAGGCTAGGGCTAGGCCAGGCTAGGGCTAGGCCAGTCTAGGGCTAGGGACAGACTAGGGCTAGGGCCAGGGTAGGGCAAGAGCCAGTCTAGGGCTAGGGCCAGGCTAGGGCTAGTGCCAGGCTACTGCTAGGCCAGGCTAGGGCTAGACACAGGCGAGGGCCAGGTTAGGTCTAGGGCCGGGCTAGGGCCAGGCTAGGGCTATCGCCAGGCTAGGGCTAGGGCGAGGCTAGGGCCAGGCTAGGGCTAGGGCCAGGCTAGGGCTAGGGCCACGCTAGGGCCAGGCTAGGGCTAGGGACAGGCTAGGGCCAGGCTAGGGCTTTGGCCAGGCTAGGCCTAGGGCCAGGCTAGGGCTAGGGCCAGGCTAGGGCTACGCCAGGCTAGGGCTAGGGCCAGGATAGGGTTAAGGCCAGGCTAGGTATAGGACCAGGCTAGGGCCAGGCTAGGGCTAGGGCCAGGCTAGGGCAAGGCTAGGGCTAGGGCCACGCTAGGGCCAGGCTAGGGCTAGGGCCAGGCTAGGGCCAGGCTAGGGCTACGGCCAGGCTAGTCCTAGGGCCAGGCTAGGGCTAGGGCCAGGCTAGGGCTAGGCCAGGCTAGGACGAGGGCCAAGCTAGGGCTAGGCCAGGCTAAGTCTAGGGTCAGGCTAGGGCTAGGGTAGGGCTAGGCCAGGCTAGGGCTGGGCTAGGACCATGCCGACTAGGTCTAGGCTAGGGCTAGGCCAGACTAGGTCTAGGCTAGTGCTAGGCCAGGCTAGGGCTAGGCTAGGGCTAGGCAAGGCTAGGGCTAGGCTAGGGCTAACTAGGCTAGGGCTAGGCTAGGGCTAGGCCAGGATAGGGCTAGGCTAGGGCTAGGCCAGGCTAGGACTAGGCTAGGGCTAGGCCAGTCTAGGGCTAGGCCAGGCTAGGGCTAGTGCCAGGCTAGCGCTAGGGCCAGACTACGGCCAGGCTAGGGCTAGGGCCAGGCTAGGGCCAGGCTAGGACTAGGGCCAGGCTAGGGCCAGGCTAGGGCTAGGGCCAGGCTAGGGCTAGGCTAGGGCTAGGCCAGGCTAGGGCCAGGGTATTCCTATGCCAGGCTAAGGTTAGGTCGAGGCTAGGGCTAGGGCTAGGCTAGGGTAGGCCAGTTTAGGGCTAGAGCCAGGCTAGGGCTAGGGTCAGGCTACCCCCAGGCTACGGCTAGAGACAGGCTAGGGCCAGGCTAGCGCTAGGGACAGGCTAGGGCCCGGCTAGGGTTAGGGCCATCCTAGGGCAAGGCTAGTGTTAGGGCCATGCTAGGGCCAGACTAAGGCTACGTCCAGGCTAGGGCAAGGCTAGGGCTAGGGCCAGGCTAGGGCTATGGCCAGGCTAGGGCTAGGCCAGGTTAGGGCTAGGGCCAGTCTAGGGCTACATCCAGGGTAAGGTAAGGGCCAGTCTATGGCTAGGGCCAGGATAGGGCTACTGCCAGGCTAGTGCTAGGCCAGGCTAGGGCTAGAGCCAGGCTAGGGTAGGCCAGTTTAGAGCTAGGGCCCTGCTAGGGCTAGGGTCAGGATAGAGCCAGGCTTGGGCTAGGGCCAGGCTAGGGCCAGGCTAGGGCTAGGGCCAGGCTAGGGCCAGGCTAGGGCTAGGGCCAGGCTGGGGCTTGTGCCAGGTTAGGGCCAGGCTAGGGCTAGGGCCAGGCTAGGGTTACGGCCAGGCTAGCGCTAGGCCAGGTTAGGGCTAGTGCCAGGCTAGGGTTACGGCCAGGCTAGGCCTAGGCCAGGTTAGGGCTAGGGCCAGGCTAGGGCTAGGGCCAGGGTAGGGCAAGGGTCAGTCTAGGGCTAGGGCCAGGCTAGGGCTAGAGCCAGGCTAGGGTAGGCCAGTTTAGGTCTACGGCCCTGCTAGTGCTAGGGTCAGTCTAGGGCCAGGCTAGGGCTAGGCTAGGGCTAGGCCAGGCTAGGGCCAGGGTATGCCTATGCCAGGCTAAGGTTAGGTCGAGGCTAGGGCTAGGGCTAGGCTAGGGTAGGCCAGTTTAGGGCTAGGTCCCTGCTGGTGCTACGGTCTGGCTAGGGCCACGCTAGGTCTAGGGTCAGGCTAGGGCCTGGCTAGGGCTAAGGCCAGGCTAGGGCCAGGCTAGGGCTTCGGCCAGGCTAGGGCCAGGCTAGGGCTTCGGCCAGGCTAGGCCTAGGGCCAGGCTAGGGCTAGGGCCAGGCTAGGGCTACGCCAGGCTAGGGCTAGGGCCAGGATAGGGTTAAGGCCAGGATAGGGCTAGGGCCAGGCTAGGGCCAGGCTAGGGCTAGGGCCAGGCTAGGGCTAGGGCCAGGCTAGGGCTAGGGCCAGGCTATGGCTAGGGCCAGGCTATGTCTTGGCCAGGCTAGGGCTAGGGCCAGGCTAGGTCTAGGCCAGGCTAGGGCTAGGGCCAGGCTAGGTCTAGGCTAGGGCTACCCCAGGCTAGGTCTAGGCTAGGGCTATCCGGCTAGGTCTAGGCTAGGGCTATGCCAGGCTAGGTCTAGGCTAGGGCTAGGCCAGGCTAGGTCTAGGCTAGGGCTAGGCCAGACTAGGGCTAGGCTAGGGCTAGGCCAGGCTAGGGCTAGGCTACGGCTAGGCCACGCTAGGGCTAGGCTAGGGCTAGGCCAGGCTAGGGCTAGGCCAGTCTAGGGCTAGGGACAGACTAGGGCTAGGGCCAGGGTAGGGCAAGAGCCAGTCTAGGGCTAGGACCAGGCTAGGGCTAGTGCCAGGCTACTGCTAGGCCAGGCCAGGGCTAGACACAGGCTAGGGCCAGGTTAGGTCTAGGGCCGGGCTAGGGCCAGGCTAGGGCTATCGCCAGGCTAGGGCTAGGGCGAGGCTAGGGCCAGGCTAGGGCTAGGGCCAGGCTAGGGCTAGGGCCACGCTAGGGCCAGGCTAGGGCTAGGGACAGGCTAGGGCCAGGCTAGGGCTTTGGCCAGGCTAGGCCTAGGGCCAGGCTAGGGCTAGGGCCAGGCTAGGGCTACGCCAGGCTAGGGCTAGGGCCAGGATAGGGTTAAGGCCAGGCTAGGTATAGGACCAGGCTAGGGCCAGGCTAGGGCTAGGGCCAGGCTAGGGCCAGGCTAGGGCTAGGGCCACGCTAGGGCCAGGCTAGGGCTAGGGCCAGGCTAGGGCCAGGCTAGGGCTACGGCCAGGCTAGTCCTAGGGCCAGGCTAGGGCTAGGGCCAGGCTAGGGCCAGGCTAGGGCTAGGGCCACGCTAGGGCCAGGCTAGGTCTAGGGCCAGGCTAGGGCCAGGCTAGGGCTACGGCCAGGCTAGTCCTAGGGCCAGGTTAGGGCTAGGGCCAGGCTAGGGCTAGGCCAGGCTAGGACGAGGGCCAAGCTAGGGCTAGGCCAGTCTAAGTCTAGGGTCAGGCTAGGGCTAGGGTAGGGCTAGGCCAGGCTAGGGCTGGGCTAGGACCATGCCGACTAGGTCTAGGCTAGGGCTAGGCCAGACTAGGTCTAGGCTAGTGCTAGGCCAGGCTAGGGCTAGGCTAGGGCTAGGCAAGGCTAGGGCTAGGCTAGGGCTAACTAGGCTAGGGCTAGGCTAGGGCTAGGCCAGGATAGGGCTAGGCTAGGGCTAGGCCAGGCTAGGACTAGGCTAGGGCTAGGCCAGTCTAGGGCTAGGCCAGGCTAGGGCTAGTGCCAGGCTAGCGCTAGGGCCAGACTACGGCCAGGCTAGGGCTAGGGCCAGGCTAGGGCCAGGCTAGGACTAGGGCCAGGCTAGGGCCAGGCTAGGGCTAGGGCCAGGCTAGGGCTAGGCTAGGGCTAGGCCAGGCTAGGGCCAGGGTATTCCTATGCCAGGCTAAGGTTAGGTCGAGGCTAGGGCTAGGGCTAGGCTAGGGTAGGCCAGTTTAGGGCTAGAGCCAGGCTAGGGCTAGGGTCAGGCTACCCCCAGGCTACGGCTAGAGACAGGCTAGGGCCAGGCTAGCGCTAGGGACAGGCTAGGGCCCGGCTAGGGTTAGGGCCATCCTAGGGCAAGGCTAGTGTTAGGGCCATGCTAGGGCCAGACTAAGGCTACGTCCAGGCTAGGGCAAGGCTAGGGCTAGGGCCAGGCTAGGGCTATGGCCAGGCTAGGGCTAGGCCAGGTTAGGGCTAGGGCCAGTCTAGGGCTACATCCAGGGTAAGGTAAGGGCCAGTCTATGGCTAGGGCCAGGATAGGGCTACTGCCAGGCTAGTGCTAGGCCAGGCTAGGGCTAGAGCCAGGCTAGGGTAGGCCAGTTTAGAGCTAGGGCCCTGCTAGGGCTAGGGTCAGGATAGAGCCAGGCTTGGGCTAGGGCCAGGCTAGGGCCAGGCTAGGGCTAGGGCCAGGCTAGGGCCAGGCTAGGGCTAGGGCCAGGCTGGGGCTTGTGCCAGGTTAGGGCCAGGCTAGGGCTAGGGCCAGGCTAGGGTTACGGCCAGGCTAGCGCTAGGCCAGGTTAGGGCTAGTGCCAGGCTAGGGTTACGGCCAGGCTAGGCCTAGGCCAGGTTAGGGCTAGGGCCAGGCTAGGGCTAGGGCCAGGGTAGGGCAAGGGTCAGTCTAGGGCTAGGGCCAGGCTAGGGCTAGAGCCAGGCTAGGGTAGGCCAGTTTAGGTCTACGGCCCTGCTAGTGCTAGGGTCAGTCTAGGGCCAGGCTAGGGCTAGGCTAGGGCTAGGCCAGGCTAGGGCCAGGGTATGCCTATGCCAGGCTAAGGTTAGGTCGAGGCTAGGGCTAGGGCTAGGCTAGGGTAGGCCAGTTTAGGGCTAGGTCCCTGCTGGTGCTACGGTCTGGCTAGGGCCACGCTAGGTCTAGGGTCAGGCTAGGGCCTGGCTAGGGCTAAGGCCAGGCTAGGGCCAGGCTAGGGCTTCGGCCAGGCTAGGGCTAGGGCCAGGGTAGGGCAAGAGTCAGTCTAGGGCTAGGGCCAGGCTAGGGCTAGAGCCAGGCTAGGGTAGGCCAGTTTAGGTCTACGGCCCTGCTAGTGCTAGGGTCAGTCTAGGGCCAGGCTAGGGCTAGGCTAGGGCTAGGCCAGACTAGGGCCAGGGTATGCCTATGCCAGGCTAAGGTTAGGTCGAGGCTAGGGCTAGGGCTAGGCTAGGGTAGGCCAGTTTAGGGCTAGGTCCCTGCTGGTGCTACGGTCTGGCTAGGGCCACGCTAGGTCTAGGGTCAGGCTAGGGCCTGGCTAGGGCTAAGGCCAGGCTAGGGCCAGGCTAGGGCTTCGGCCAGGCTAGGGCCAGGCTAGGGCTTCGGCCAGGCTAGGGCCAGGCTAGGGCTTCGGCCAGGCTAGGCCTAGGGCCAGGCTAGGGCTAGGGCCAGGCTAGGGCTAGGCCAGGCTAGGACGAGGGCCAAGCTAGGGCTAGGCCAGTCTAAGTCTAGGGTCAGGCTAGGGCTAGGGTAGGGCTAGGCCAGGCTAGGGCTGGGCTAGGACCATGCCGACTAGGTCTAGGCTAGGGCTAGGCCAGACTAGGTCTAGGCTAGTGCTAGGCCAGGCTAGGGCTAGGCTAGGGCTAGGCAAGGCTAGGGCTAGGCTAGGGCTAACTAGGCTAGGGCTAGGCTAGGGCTAGGCCAGGATAGGGCTAGGCTAGGGCTAGGCCAGGCTAGGACTAGGCTAGGGCTAGGCCAGTCTAGGGCTAGGCCAGGCTAGGGCTAGTGCCAGGCTAGCGCTAGGGCCAGACTACGGCCAGGCTAGGGCTAGGGCCAGGCTAGGGCCAGGCTAGGACTAGGGCCAGGCTAGGGCCAGGCTAGGGCTAGGGCCAGGCTAGGGCTAGGCTAGGGCTAGGCCAGGCTAGGGCCAGGGTATTCCTATGCCAGGCTAAGGTTAGGTCGAGGCTAGGGCTAGGGCTAGGCTAGGGTAGGCCAGTTTAGGGCTAGAGCCAGGCTAGGGCTAGGGTCAGGCTACCCCAGGCTACGGCTAGAGACAGGCTAGGGCCAGGCTAGTGCTAGGGACAGGCTAGGGCCCGGCTAGGGTTAGGGCCATCCTAGGGCAAGGCTAGTGTTAGGGCCATGCTAGGGCCAGACTAAGGCTACGTCCAGGCTAGGGCAAGGCTAGGGCTAGGGCCAGGCTAGGGCTATGGCCAGGCTAGGGCTAGGCCAGGTTAGGGCTAGGGCCAGTCTAGGGCTACATCCAGGGTAAGGTAAGGGCCAGTCTATGGCTAGGGCCAGGATAGGGCTACTGCCAGGCTAGTGCTAGGCCAGGCTAGGGCTAGAGCCAGGCTAGGGTAGGCCAGTTTAGAGCTAGGGCCCTGCTAGGGCTAGGGTCAGGATAGAGCCAGGCTTGGGCTAGGGCCAGGCTAGGGCCAGGCTAGGGCTAGGGCCAGGCTAGGGCCAGGCTAGGGCTAGGGCCAGGCTGGGGCTTGTGCCAGGTTAGGGCCAGGCTAGGGCTAGGGCCAGGCTAGGGTTACGGCCAGGCTAGCGCTAGGCCAGGTTAGGGCTAGTACCAGGCTAGGGTTACGGCCAGGCTAGGCCTAGGCCAGGTTAGGGCTAGGGCCAGGCTAGGGCTAGGGCCAGGGTAGGGCAAGGGTCAGTCTAGGGCTAGGGCCAGGCTAGGGCTAGAGCCAGGCTAGGGTAGGCCAGTTTAGGTCTACGGCCCTGCTAGTGCTAGGGTCAGTCTAGGGCCAGGCTAGGGCTAGGCTAGGGCTAGGCCAGGCTAGGGCCAGGGTATGCCTATGCCAGGCTAAGGTTAGGTCGAGGCTAGGGCTAGGGCTAGGCTAGGGTAGGCCAGTTTAGGGCTAGGTCCCTGCTGGTGCTACGGTCTGGCTAGGGCCACGCTAGGTCTAGGGTCAGGCTAGGGCCTGGCTAGGGCTAAGGCCAGGCTAGGGCCAGGCTAGGGCTTCGGCCAGGCTAGGGCCAGGCTAGGGCTTCGGCCAGGCTAGGCCTAGGGCCAGGCTAGGGCTAGGGCCAGGCTAGGGCTACGCCAGGCTAGGGCTAGGGCCAGGATAGGGTTAAGGCCAGGATAGGGCTAGGGCCAGGCTAGGGCCAGGCTAGGGCTAGGGCCAGGCTAGGGCTAGGGCCAGGCTAGGGCCAGGCTAGGGCTAGGGCCAGGCTATGGCTAGGGCCAGGCTATGTCTTGGCCAGGCTAGGGCTAGGGCCAGGCTAGGTCTTGGCCAGGCTAGGGCTAGGGCCAGGCTAGGTCTAGGCTAGGGCTACCCCAGGCTAGGTCTAGGCTAGGGCTATCCGGCTAGGTCTAGGCTAGGGCTATGCCAGGCTAGGTCTAGGCTAGGGCTAGGCCAGGCTAGGTCTAGGCTAGGGCTAGGCCAGACTAGGGCTAGGCTAGGGCTAGGCCAGGCTAGGGCTAGGCTACGGCTAGGCCACGCTAGGGCTAGGCTAGGGCTAGGCCAGGCTAGGGCTAGGCCAGTCTAGGGCTAGGGACAGACTAGGGCTAGGGCCAGGGTAGGGCAAGAGCCAGTCTAGGGCTAGGGCCAGGCTAGGGCTAGTGCCAGGCTACTGCTAGGCCAGGCTAGGGCTAGTCACAGGCTAGGGCCAGGTTAGGTCTAGGGCCGGGCTAGGGCCAGGCCAGGGCTATCGCCAGGCTAGGGCTAGGGCGAGGCTAGGGCCAAGCTAGGGCTAGGGCCACGCTAGGGCCAGGCTAGGGCTAGGGACAGGCTAGGGCCAGGCTAGGGCTTTGGCCAGGCTAGGCCTAGGGCCAGGCTAGGGCTAGGGCCAGGCTAGGGCTACGCCAGGCTAGGGCTAGGGCCAGGATAGGGTTAAGGCCAGGCTAGGTATAGGACCAGGCTAGGGCCAGGCTAGGGCTAGGGCCAGGCTAGGGCCAGGCTAGGGCTAGGGCCACTCTAGGGCCAGGCTAGGGCTAGGGCCAGGCTAGGGCCAGGCTAGGGCTACGGCCAGGCTAGTCCTAGGGCCAGGCTAGGGCTAGGGCCAGGCTAGGGCTAGGCCAGGCTAGGACGAGGGCCAAGCTAGGGCTAGGCCAGTCTAAGTCTAGGGTCAGGCTAGGGCTAGGGTAGGGCTAGGCCAGGCTAGGGCTGGGCTAGGACCATGCCGACTAGGTCTAGGCTAGGGCTAGGCCAGACTAGGTCTAGGCTAGTGCTAGGCCAGGCTAGGGCTAGGCTAGGGCTAGGCAAGGCTAGGGCTAGGCTAGGGCTAACTAGGCTAGGGCTAGGCTAGGGCTAGGCCAGGATAGGGCTAGGCTAGGGCTAGGCCAGGCTAGGACTAGGCTAGGGCTAGGCCAGTCTAGGGCTAGGCCAGGCTAGGGCTAGTGCCAGGCTAGCGCTAGGGCCAGACTACGGCCAGGCTAGGGCTAGGGCCAGGCTAGGGCCAGGCTAGGACTAGGGCCAGGCTAGGGCCAGGCTAGGGCTAGGGCCAGGCTAGGGCTAGGCTAGGGCTAGGCCAGGCTAGGGCCAGGGTATTCCTATGCCAGGCTAAGGTTAGGTCGAGGCTAGGGCTAGGGCTAGGCTAGGGTAGGCCAGTTTAGGGCTAGAGCCAGGCTAGGGCTAGGGTCAGGCTACCCCCAGGCTACGGCTAGAGACAGGCTAGGGCCAGGCTAGCGCTAGGGACAGGCTAGGGCCCGGCTAGGGTTAGGGCCATCCTAGGGCAAGGCTAGTGTTAGGGCCATGCTAGGGCCAGACTAAGGCTACGTCCAGGCTAGGGCAAGGCTAGGGCTAGGGCCAGGCTAGGGCTATGGCCAGGCTAGGGCTAGGCCAGGTTAGGGCTAGGGCCAGTCTAGGGCTACATCCAGGGTAAGGTAAGGGCCAGTCTATGGCTAGGGCCAGGATAGGGCTACTGCCAGGCTAGTGCTAGGCCAGGCTAGGGCTAGAGCCAGGCTAGGGTAGGCCAGTTTAGAGCTAGGGCCCTGCTAGGGCTAGGGTCAGGATAGAGCCAGGCTTGGGCTAGGGCCAGGCTAGGGCCAGGCTAGGGCTAGGGCCAGGCTAGGGCCAGGCTAGGGCTAGGGCCAGGCTGGGGCTTGTGCCAGGTTAGGGCCAGGCTAGGGCTAGGGCCAGGCTAGGGTTACGGCCAGGCTAGCGCTAGGCCAGGTTAGGGCTAGTGCCAGGCTAGGGTTACGGCCAGGCTAGGCCTAGGCCAGGTTAGGGCTAGGGCCAGGCTAGGGCTAGGGCCAGGATAGGGCAAGGGTCAGTCTAGGGCTAGGGCCAGGCTAGGGCTAGAGCCAGGCTAGGGTAGGCCAGTTTAGGTCTACGGCCCTGCTAGTGCTAGGGTCAGTCTAGGGCCAGGCTAGGGCTAGGCTAGGGCTAGGCCAGGCTAGGGCCAGGGTATGCCTATGCCAGGCTAAGGTTAGGTCGAGGCTAGGGCTAGGGCTAGGCTAGGGTAGGCCAGTTTAGGGCTAGGTCCCTGCTGGTGCTACGGTCTGGCTAGGGCCACGCTAGGTCTAGGGTCAGGCTAGGGCCTGGCTAGGGCTAAGGCCAGGCTAGGGCCAGGCTAGGGCTTCGGCCAGGCTAGGGCCAGGCTAGGGCTTCGGCCAGGCTAGGCCTAGGGCCAGGCTAGGGCTAGGGCCAGGCTAGGGCTACGCCAGGCTAGGGCTAGGGCCAGGATAGGGTTAAGGTCAGGATAGGGCTAGGGCCAGGCTAGGGCCAGGCTAGGGCTAGGGCCAGGCTAGGGCTAGGGCCAGGCTAGGGCCAGGCTAGGGCTAGGGCCAGGCTATGGCTAGGGCCAGGCTATGTCTTGGCCAGGCTAGGGCTAGGGCCAGGCTAGGTCTAGGCCAGGCTAGGGCTAGGGCCAGGCTAGGTCTAGGCTAGGGCTACCCCAGGCTAGGTCTAGGCTAGGGCTATCCGGCTAGGTCTAGGCTAGGGCTATGCCAGGCTAGGTCTAGGCTAGGGCTAGGCCAGGCTAGGTCTAGGCTAGGGCTAGGCCAGACTAGGGCTAGGCTAGGGCTAGGCCAGGCTAGGGCTAGGCTACGGCTAGGCCACGCTAGGGCTAGGCTAGGGCTAGGCCAGGCTAGGGCTAGGCCAGTCTAGGGCTAGGGACAGACTAGGGCTAGGGCCAGGGTAGGGCAAGAGCCAGTCTAGGGCTAGGGCCAGGCTAGGGCTAGTGCCAGGCTACTGCTAGGCCAGGCTAGGGCTAGACACAGGCTAGGGCCAGGTTAGGTCTAGGGCCGGGCTAGGGCCAGGCTAGGGCTATCGCCAGGCTAGGGTTAGGGCGAGGCTAGGGCCAGGCTAGGGCTAGGGACAGGCTAGGGCTAGAGCCACGCTAGGGCCAGGCTAGGGCTAGGGACAGGCTAGGGCCAGGCTAGGGCTTTGGCCAGGCTAGGCCTAGGGCCAGGCTAGGGCTAGGGCCAGGCTAGGGCTACGCCAGGCTAGGGCTAGGGCCAGGATAGGGTTAAGGCCAGGCTAGGTATAGGACCAGGCTAGGGCCAGGCTAGGGCTAGGGCCAGGCTAGGGCAAGGCTAGGGCTAGGGCCACGCTAGGGCCAGGCTAGGGCTAGGGCCAGGCTAGGGCCAGGCTAGGGCTACGGCCAGGCTAGTCCTAGGGCCAGGCTAGGGCTAGGGCCAGGCTAGGGCTAGGCCAGGCTAGGACGAGGGCCAAGCTAGGGCTAGGCCAGTCTAAGTCTAGGGTCAGGCTAGGGCTAGGGTAGGGCTAGGCCAGGCTAGGGCTGGGCTAGGACCATGCCGACTAGGTCTAGGCTAGGGCTAGGCCAGACTAGGTCTAGGCTAGTGCTAGGCCAGGCTAGGGCTAGGCTAGGGCTAGGCAAGGCTAGGGCTAGGCTAGGGCTAACTAGGCTAGGGCTAGGCTAGGGCTAGGCCAGGATAGGGCTAGGCTAGGGCTAGGCCAGGCTAGGACTAGGCTAGGGCTAGGCCAGTCTAGGGCTAGGCCAGGCTAGGGCTAGTGCCAGGCTAGCGCTAGGGCCAGACTACGGCCAGGCTAGGGCTAGGGCCAGGCTAGGGCCAGGCTAGGACTAGGGCCAGGCTAGGGCCAGGCTAGGGCTAGGGCCAGGCTAGGGCTAGGCTAGGGCTAGGCCAGGCTAGGGCCAGGGTATTCCTATGCCAGGCTAAGGTTAGGTCGAGGCTAGGGCTAGGGCTAGGCTAGGGTAGGCCAGTTTAGGGCTAGAGCCAGGCTAGGGCTAGGGTCAGGCTACCCCCAGGCTACGGCTAGAGACAGGCTAGGGCCAGGCTAGCGCTAGGGACAGGCTAGGGCCCGGCTAGGGTTAGGGCCATCCTAGGGCAAGGCTAGTGTTAGGGCCATGCTAGGGCCAGACTAAGGCTACGTCCAGGCTAGGGCAAGGCTAGGGCTAGGGCCAGGCTAGGGCTATGGCCAGGCTAGGGCTAGGCCAGGTTAGGGCTAGGGCCAGTCTAGGGCTACATCCAGGGTAAGGTAAGGGCCAGTCTATGGCTAGGGCCAGGATAGGGCTACTGCCAGGCTAGTGCTAGGCCAGGCTAGGGCTAGAGCCAGGCTAGGGTAGGCCAGTTTAGAGCTAGGGCCCTGCTAGGGCTAGGGTCAGGATAGAGCCAGGCTTGGGCTAGGGCCAGGCTAGGGCCAGGCTAGGGCTAGGGCCAGGCTAGGGCCAGGCTAGGGCTAGGGCCAGGCTGGGGCTTGTGCCAGGTTAGGGCCAGGCTAGGGCTAGGGCCAGGCTAGGGTTACGGCCAGGCTAGCACTAGGCCAGGTTAGGGCTAGTGCCAGGCTAGGGTTACGGCCAGGCTAGGGCCAGGGTATGCCTATGCCAGGCTAAGGTTAGGTCGAGGCTAGGGCTAGGGCTAGGCTAGGGTAGGCCAGTTTAGGGCTAGGTCCCTGCTGGTGCTACGGTCTGGCTAGGGCCACGCTAGGTCTAGGGTCAGGCTAGGGCCTGGCTAAGGCTAAGGCCAGGCTAGGGCCAGGCTAGGGCTTCGGCCAGGCTAGGGCCAGGCTAGGGCTTCGGCCAGGCTAGGGCCAGGCTAGGGCTTCGGCCAGGCTAGGCCTAGGGCCAGGCTAGGGCTAGGGCCAGGCTAGGGCTACGCCAGGCTAGGGCTAGGGCCAGGATAGGGTTAAGGCCAGGATAGGGCTAGGGCCAGGCTAGGGCCAGGCTAGGGCTAGGGCCAGGCTAGGGCTAGGGCCAGGCTAGGGCCAGGCTAGGGCTAGGGCCAGGCTATGGCTAGGGCCAGGCTATGTCTTGGCCAGGCTAGGGCTAGGGCCAGGCTAGGTCTAGGCCAGGCTAGGGCTAGGGCCAGGCTAGGTCTAGGCTAGGGCTACCCCAGGCTAGGTCTAGGCTAGGGCTATCCGGCTAGGTCTAGGCTAGGGCTATGCCAGGCTAGGTCTAGGCTAGGGCTAGGCCAGGCTAGGTCTAGGCTAGGGCTAGGCCAGACTAGTGCTAGGCTAGGGCTAGGCCAGGCTAGGGCTAGGCTACGGCTAGGCCACGCTAGGGCTAGGCCAGGGCTAGGCCAGGCTAGGGCTAGGCCAGTCTAGGGCTAGGGACAGACTAGGGCTAGGGCCAGGGTAGGGCAAGAGCCAGTCTAGGGCTAGGGCCAGGCTAGGGCTAGTGCCAGGCTACTGCTAGGCCAGGCTAGGGCTAGACACAGGCTAGGGCCAGGTTAGGTCTAGGGCCGGGCTAGGGCCAGGCTAGGGCTATCGCCAGGCTAGGGCTAGGGCGAGGCTAGGGCCAGGCTAGGGCTAGGGCCAGGCTAGGGCTAGGGCCACGCTAGGGCCAGGCTAGGGCTAGGGACAGGCTAGGGCCAGGCTAGGGCTTTGGCCAGGCTAGGCCTAGGGCCAGGCTAGGGCTAGGGCCAGGCTAGGGCTACGCCAGGCTAGGGCTAGGGCCAGGATAGGGTTAAGGCCAGGCTAGGTATAGGACCAGGCAAGGGCCAGGCTAGGGCTAAGGCCAGGCTAGGGCCAGGCTAGGGCTAGGGCCACGCTAGGGCCAGGCTAGGGCTAGGGCCAGGCTAGGGCCAGGCTAGGGCTACGGCCAGGCTAGTCCTAGGGCCAGGCTAGGGCTAGGGCCAGGCTAGGGCTAGGCCAGGCTAGGACGAGGGCCAAGCTAGGGCTAGGCCAGGCTAAGTCTAGGGTCAGGCTAGGGCTAGGGTAGGGCTAGGCCAGGCTAGGGCTGGGCTAGGACCATGCCGACTAGGTCTAGGCTAGGGCTAGGCCAGACTAGGTCTAGGCTAGTGCTAGGCCAGGCTAGGGCTAGGCTAGGGCTAGGCAAGGCTAGGGCTAGGCTAGGGCTAACTAGGCTAGGGCTAGGCTAGGGCTAGGCCAGGATAGGGCTAGGCTAGGGCTAGGCCAGGCTAGGACTAGGCTAGGGCTAGGCCAGGCGAGGACTAGGCCAGGCTAGGGCTAGTGCCAGGCTAGCGCTAGGGCCAGACTACGGCCAGGCTAGGGCTAGGGCCAGGCTAGGGCCAGGCTAGGACTAGGGCCAGGCTAGGGCCAGGCTAGGGCTAGGGCCAGGCTAGGGCTAGGCTAGGGCTAGGCCAGGCTAGGGCCAGGGTATTCCTATGCCAGGCTAAGGTTAGGTCGAGCCTAGGGCTAGGGCTAGGCTAGGGTAGGCCAGTTTAGGGCTAGAGCCAGGCTAGGGCTAGGGTCAGGCTACCCCCAGGCTACGGCTAGAGACAGGCTAGGGCCAGGCTAGCGCTAGGGACAGGCTAGGGCCCGGCTAGGGTTAGGGCCATCCTAGGGCAAGGCTAGTGTTAGGGCCATGCTAGGGCCAGACTAAGGCTACGTCCAGGCTAGGGCAAGGCTAGGGCTAGGGCCAGGCTAGGGCTATGGCCAGGCTAGGGCTAGGCCAGGTTAGGGCTAGGGCCAGTCTAGGGCTACATCCAGGGTAAGGTAAGGGCCAGTCTATGGCTAGGGCCAGGATAGGGCTACTGCCAGGCTAGTGCTAGGCCAGGCTAGGGCTAGAGCCAGGCTAGGGTAGGCCAGTTTAGAGCTAGGGCCCTGCTAGGGCTAGGGTCAGGATAGAGCCAGGCTTGGGCTAGGGCCAGGCTAGGGCCAGGCTAGGGCTAGGGCCAGGCTAGGGCCAGGCTAGGGCTAGGGCCAGGCTGGGGCTTGTGCCAGGTTAGGGCCAGGCTAGGGCTAGGGCCAGGCTAGGGTTACGGCCAGGCTAGCGCTAGGCCAGGTTAGGGCTAGTGCCAGGCTAGGGTTACGGCCAGGCTAGGCCTAGGCCAGGTTAGGGCTAGGGCCAGGCTAGGGCTAGGGCCAGGGTAGGGCAAGGGTCAGTCTAGGGCTAGGGCCAGGCTAGGGCTAGAGCCAGGCTAGGGTAGGCCAGTTTAGGTCTACGGCCCTGCTAGTGCTAGGGTCAGTCTAGGGCCAGGCTAGGGCTAGGCTAGGGCTAGGCCAGGCTAGGGCCAGGGTATGCCTATGCCAGGCTAAGGTTAGGTCGAGGCTAGGGCTAGGGCTAGGCTAGGGTAGGCCAGTTTAGGGCTAGGTCCCTGCTGGTGCTACGGTCTGGCTAGGGCCACGCTAGGTCTAGGGTCAGGCTAGGGCCTGGCTAGGGCTAAGGCCAGGCTAGGGCCAGGCTAGGGCTTCGGCCAGGCTAGGGCCAGGCTAGGGCTTCGGCCAGGCTAGGCCTAGGGCCAGGCTAGGGCTAGGGCCAGGCTAGGGCTACGCCAGGCTAGGGCTAGGGCCAGGATAGGGTTAAGGCCAGGATAGGGCTAGGGCCAGGCTAGGGCCAGGCTAGGGCTAGGGCCAGGCTAGGGCTAGGGCCAGGCTAGGGCCAGGCTAGGGCTAGGGCCAGGCTATGGCTAGGGCCAGGCTATGTCTTGGCCAGGCTAGGGCTAGGGCCAGGCTAGGTCTAGGCCAGGCTAGGGCTAGGGCCAGGCTAGGTCTAGGCTAGGGCTACCCCAGGCTAGGTCTAGGCTAGGGCTATCCGGCTAGGTCTAGGCTAGGGCTATGCCAGGCTAGGTCTAGGCTAGGGCTAGGCCAGGCTAGGTCTAGGCTAGGGCTAGGCCAGACTAGGGCTAGGCTAGGGCTAGGCCAGGCTAGGGCTAGGCTACGGCTAGGCCACGCTAGGGCTAGGCTAGGGCTAGGCCAGGCTAGGGCTAGGCCAGTCTAGGGCTAGGGACAGACTAGGGCTAGGGCCAGGGTAGGGCAAGAGCCAGTCTAGGGCTAGGACCAGGCTAGGGCTAGTGCCAGGCTACTGCTAGGCCAGGCCAGGGCTAGACACAGGCTAGGGCCAGGTTAGGTCTAGGGCCGGGCTAGGGCCAGGCTAGGGCTATCGCCAGGCTAGGGCTAGGGCGAGGCTAGGGCCAGGCTAGGGCTAGGGCCAGGCTAGGGCTAGGGCCACGCTAGGGCCAGGCTAGGGCTAGGGACAGGCTAGGGCCAGGCTAGGGCTTTGGCCAGGCTAGGCCTAGGGCCAGGCTAGGGCTAGGGCCAGGCTAGGGCTACGCCAGGCTAGGGCTAGGGCCAGGATAGGGTTAAGGCCAGGCTAGGTATAGGACCAGGCTAGGGCCAGGCTAGGGCTAGGGCCAGGCTAGGGCCAGGCTAGGGCTAGGGCCACGCTAGGGCCAGGCTAGGGCTAGGGCCAGGCTAGGGCCAGGCTAGGGCTACGGCCAGGCTAGTCCTAGGGCCAGGCTAGGGCTAGGGCCAGGCTAGGGCTAGGCCAGGCTAGGACGAGGGCCAAGCTAGGGCTAGGCCAGTCTAAGTCTAGGGTCAGGCTAGGGCTAGGGTAGGGCTAGGCCAGGCTAGGGCTGGGCTAGGACCATGCCGACTAGGTCTAGGCTAGGGCTATGCCAGACTAGGTGTAGGCTAGTGCTAGGCCAGGCTAGGGCTAGGCTAGGGCTAGGCAAGGCTAGGGCTAGGCTCGGGCTAACTAGGCTTGGGCTAGGCTAGGGCTAGGCCAGGATAGGGCTAGGCTAGGGCTAGGCCAGGCTAGGACTAGGCTAGGGCTAGGCCAGTCTAGGGCTAGGCCAGGCTAGGGCTAGTGCCAGGCTAGCGCTAGGGCCAGACTACGGCCAGGCTAGGGCTAGGGCCAGGCTAGGGCCAGGCTAGGACTAGGGCCAGGCTAGGGCCAGGCTAGGGCTAGGGCCAGGCTAGGGCTAGGCTAGGGCTAGGCCCGGCTAGGGCCAGGGTATTCCTATGCCAGGCTAAGGTTAGGTCGAGGCTAGGGCTAGGGCTAGGCTAGGGTAGGCCAGTTTAGGGCTAGAGCCAGGCTAGGGCTAGGGTCAGGCTACCCCCAGGCTACGGCTAGAGACAGGCTAGGGCCAGGCTAGTGCTAGGGACAGGCTAGGGCCCGGCTAGGGTTAGGGCCATCCTAGGGCAAGGCTAGTGTTAGGGCCATGCTAGGGCCAGACTAAGGCTACGTCCAGGCTAGGGCAAGGCTAGGGCTAGGGCCAGGCTAGGGCTATGGCCAGGCTAGGGCTAGGCCAGGTTAGGGCTAGGGCCAGTCTAGGGCTACATCCAGGGTAAGGTAAGGGCCAGTCTATGGCTAGGGCCAGGATAGGGCTACTGCCAGGCTAGTGCTAGGCCAGGCTAGGGCTAGAGCCAGGCTAGGGTAGGCCAGTTTAGAGCTAGGGCCCTGCTAGGGCTAGGGTCAGGATAGAGCCAGGCTTGGGCTAGGGCCAGGCTAGGGCCAGGCTAGGGCTAGGGCCAGGCTAGGGCCAGGCTAGGGCTAGGGCCAGGCTGGGGCTTGTGCCAGGTTAGGGCCAGGCTAGGGCTAGGGCCAGGCTAGGGTTACGGCCAGGCTAGCGCTAGGCCAGGTTAGGGCTAGTGCCAGGCTAGGGTTACGGCCAGGCTAGGCCTAGGCCAGGTTAGGGCTAGGGCCAGGCTAGGGCTAGGGCCAGGGTAGGGCAAGGGTCAGTCTAGGGCTAGGGCCAGGCTAGGGCTAGAGCCAGGCTAGGGTAGGCCAGTTTAGGTCTACGGCCCTGCTAGTGCTAGGGTCAGTCTAGGGCCAGGCTAGGGCTAGGCTAGGGCTAGGCCAGGCTAGGGCCAGGGTATGCCTATGCCAGGCTAAGGTTAGGTCGAGGCTAGGGCTAGGGCTAGGCTAGGGTAGGCCAGTTTAGGGCTAGGTCCCTGCTGGTGCTACGGTCTGGCTAGGGCCACGCTAGGTCTAGGGTCAGGCTAGGGCCTGGCTAGGGCTAAGGCCAGGCTAGGGCCAGGCTAGGGCTTCGGCCAGGCTAGGGCCACGCTAGGGCTTCGGCCAGGCTAGGCCTAGGGCCAGGCTAGGGCTAGGGCCAGGCTAGGGCTACGCCAGGCTAGGGCTAGGGCCAGGATAGGGTTAAGGCCAGGATAGGGCTAGGGCCAGGCTAGGTCTAGGCTAGGGCTACCCCAGGCTAGGTCTAGGCTAGGGCTATCCGGCTAGGTCTAGGCTAGGGCTATGCCAGGCTAGGTCTAGGCTAGGGCTAGGCCAGGCTAGGTCTAGGCTAGGGCTAGGCCAGACTAGGGCTAGGCTAGGGCTAGGCCAGGCTAGGGCTAGGCTACGGCTAGGCCACGCTAGGGCTAGGCTAGGGCTAGGCCAGGCTAGGGCTAGGCCAGTCTAGGGCTAGGGACAGACTAGGGCTAGGGCCAGGGTAGGGCAAGAGCCAGTCTAGGGCTAGGGCCAGGCTAGGGCTAGTGCCAGGCTACTGCTAGGCCAGGCTAGGGCTAGACACAGGCTAGGGCCAGGTTAGGTCTAGGGCCGGGCTAGGGCCAGGCTAGGGCTATCGCCAGGCTAGGGCTAGGGCGAGGCTAGGGCCAGGCTAGGGCTAGGGCCAGGCTAGGGCTAGGGCCACGCTAGGGCCAGGCTAGGGCTAGGGACAGGCTAGGGCCAGGCTAGGGCTTTGGCCAGGCTAGGCCTAGGGCCAGGCTAGGGCTAGGGCCAGGCTAGGGCTACGCCAGGCTAGGGCTAGGGCCAGGATAGGGTTAAGGCCAGGCTAGGTATAGGACCAGGCTAGGGCCAGGCTAGGGCTAGGGCCAGGCTAGGGCCAGGCTAGGGCTAGGGCCACGCTAGGGCCAGGCTAGGGCTAGGGCCAGGCTAGGGCCAGGCTAGGGCTACGGCCAGGCTAGTCCTAGGGCCAGGCTAGGGCTAGGGCCAGGCTAGGGCTAGGCCAGGCTAGGACGAGGGCCAAGCTAGGGCTAGGCCAGGCTAAGTCTAGGGTCAGGCTAGGGCTAGGGTAGGGCTAGGCCAGGCTAGGGCTGGGCTAGGACCATGCCGACTAGGTCTAGGCTAGGGCTAGGCCAGACTAGGTCTAGGCTAGTGCTAGGCCAGGCTACGGCTAGGCTAGGGCTAGGCAAGGCTAGGGCTAGGCTAGGGCTAACTAGGCTAGGGCTAGGCTAGGGCTAGGCCAGGATAGGGCTAGGCTAGGGCTAGGCCAGGCTAGGACTAGGCTAGGGCTAGGCCAGTCTAGGGCTAGGCCAGGCTAGGGCTAGTGCCAGGCTAGCGCTAGGGCCAGACTACGGCCAGGCTAGGGCTAGGGCCAGGCTAGGGCCAGGCTAGGACTAGGGCCAGGCTAGGGCCAGGCTAGGGCTAGGGCCAGGCTAGGGCTAGGCTAGGGCTAGGCCAGGCTAGGGCCAGGGTATTCCTATGCCAGGCTAAGGTTAGGTCGAGGCTAGGGCTAGGGCTAGGCTAGGGTAGGCCAGTTTAGGGCTAGAGCCAGGCTAGGGCTAGGGTCAGGCTACCCCCAGGCTACGGCTAGAGACAGGCTAGGGCCAGGCTAGCGCTAGGGACAGGCTAGGGCCCGGCTAGGGTTAGGGCCATCCTAGGGCAAGGCTAGTGTTAGGGCCATGCTAGGGCCAGACTAAGGCTACGTCCAGGCTAGGGCAAGGCTAGGGCTAGGGCCAGGCTAGGGCTATGGCCAGGCTAGGGCTAGGCCAGGTTAGGGCTAGGGCCAGTCTAGGGCTACATCCAGGGTAAGGTAAGGGCCAGTCTATGGCTAGGGCCAGGATAGGGCTACTGCCAGGCTAGTGCTAGGCCAGGCTAGGGCTAGAGCCAGGCTAGGGTAGGCCAGTTTAGAGCTAGGGCCCTGCTAGGGCTAGGGTCAGGATAGAGCCAGGCTTGGGCTAGGGCCAGGCTAGGGCCAGGCTAGGGCTAGGGCCAGGCTAGGGCCAGGCTAGGGCCAGGCTAGGGCTAGGGCCAGGCTAGGGCCAGGCTAGGGCTAGGGCCAGGCTGGGTCTTGTGCCAGGTTAGGGCCAGGCTAGGGCTAGGGCCAGGCTAGGGTTACGGCCAGGCTAGCGCTAGGCCAGGTTAGGGCTAGTGCCAGGCTAGGGTTACGGCCAGGCTAGGCCTAGGCCAGGTTAGGGCTAGGGCCAGGCTAGGGCTAGGGCCAGGGTAGGGCAAGGGTCAGTCTAGGGCTAGGGCCAGGCTAGGGCTAGAGCCAGGCTAGGGTAGGCCAGTTTAGGTCTACGGCCCTGCTAGTGCTAGGGTCAGTCTAGGGCCAGGCTAGGGCTAGGCTAGGGCTAGGCCAGGCTAGGGCCAGGGTATGCCTATGCCAGGCTAAGGTTAGGTCGAGGCTAGGGCTAGGGCTAGGCTAGGGTAGGCCAGTTTAGGGCTAGGTCCCTGCTGGTGCTACGGTCTGGCTAGGGCCACGCTAGGTCTAGGGTCAGGCTAGGGCCTGGCTAGGGCTAAGGCCAGGCTAGGGCCAGGCTAGGGCTTCGGCCAGGCTAGGGCCAGGCTAGGGCTTCGGCCAGGCTAGGCCTAGGGCCAGGCTAGGGCTAGGGCCAGGCTAGGGCTACGCCAGGCTAGGGCTAGGGCCAGGATAGGGTTAAGGCCAGGATAGGGCTAGGGCCAGGCTAGGGCCAGGCTAGGGCTAGGGCCAGGCTAGGGCTAGGGCCAGGCTAGGGCCAGGCTAGGGCTAGGGCCAGGCTATGGCTAGGGCCAGGCTATGTCTTGGCCAGGCTAGGGCTAGGGCCAGGCTAGGTCTAGGCCAGGCTAGGGCTAGGGCCAGGCTAGGCCTAGGCTAGGGCTACCCCAGGCTAGGTCTAGGCTAGGGCTATCCGGCTAGGTCTAGGCTAGGGCTATGCCAGGCTAGGTCTAGGCTAGGGCTAGGCCAGGCTAGGTCTAGGCTAGGGCTAGGCCAGACTAGGGCTAGGCTAGGGCTAGGCCAGGCTAGGGCTAGGCTACGGCTAGGCCACGCTAGGGCTAGGCTAGGGCTAGGCCAGGCTAGGGCTAGGCCAGTCTAGGGCTAGGGACAGACTAGGGCTAGGGCCAGGGTAGGGCAAGAGCCAGTCTAGGGCTAGGGCCAGGCTAGGGCTAGTGCCAGGCTACTGCTAGGCCAGGCTAGGGCTAGACACAGGCTAGGGCCAGGTTAGGTCTAGGGCCGGGCTAGGGCCAGGCTAGGGCTATCGCCAGGCTAGGGCTAGGGCGAGGCTAGGGCCAGGCTAGGGCTAGGGCCAGGCTAGGGCTAGGGCCACGCTAGGGCCAGGCTAGGGCTAGGGACAGGCTAGGGCCAGGCTAGGGCTTTGGCCAGGCTAGGCCTAGGGCCAGGCTAGGGCTAGGGCCAGGCTAGGGCTACGCCAGGCTAGGGCTAGGGCCAGGATAGGGTTAAGGCCAGGCTAGGTATAGGACCAGGCTAGGGCCCGGCTAGGGCTAGGGCCAGGCTAGGGCCAGGCTAGGGCTAGGGCCACGCTAGGGCCAGGCTAGGGCTAGGGCCACGCTAGGGCCAGGCTAGGGCTACGGCCAGGCTAGTCCTAGGGCCAGGCTAGGGCTAGGGCCAGGCTAGGGCTAGGCCAGGCTAGGACGAGGGCCAAGCTAGGGCTAGGCCAGGCTAAGTCTAGGGTCAGGCTAGGGCTAGGGTAGGGCTAGGCCAGGCTAGGGCTGGGCTAGGACCATGCCGACTAGGTCTAGGCTAGGGCTAGGCCAGACTAGGTCTAGGCTAGTGCTAGGCCAGGCTACGGCTAGGCTAGGGCTAGGCAAGGCTAGGGCTAGGCTAGGGCTAACTAGGCTAGGGCTAGGCTAGGGCTAGGCCAGGATAGGGCTAGGCTAGGGCTAGGCCAGGCTAGGACTAGGCTAGGGCTAGGCCAGTCTAGGGCTAGGCCAGGCTAGGGCTAGTGCCAGGCTAGCGCTAGGGCCAGACTACGGCCAGGCTAGGGCTAGGGCCAGGCTAGGGCCAGGCTAGGACTAGGGCCAGGCTAGGGCCAGGCTAGGGCTAGGGCCAGGCTAGGGCTAGGCTAGGGCTAGGCCAGGCTAGGGCCAGGGTATTCCTATGCCAGGCTAAGGTTAGGTCGAGGCTAGGGCTAGGGCTAGGCTAGGGTAGGCCAGTTTAGGGCTAGAGCCAGGCTAGGGCTAGGGTCAGGCTACCCCCAGGCTACGGCTAGAGACAGGCTAGGGCCAGGCTAGCGCTAGGGACAGGCTAGGGCCCGGCTAGGGTTAGGGCCATCCTAGGGCAAGGCTAGTGTTAGGGCCATGCTAGGGCCAGACTAAGGCTACGTCCAGGCTAGGGCAAGGCTAGGGCTAGGGCCAGGCTAGGGCTATGGCCAGGCTAGGGCTAGGCCAGGTTAGGGCTAGGGCCAGTCTAGGGCTACATCCAGGGTAAGGTAAGGGCCAGTCTATGGCTAGGGCCAGGATAGGGCTACTGCCAGGCTAGTGCTAGGCCAGGCTAGGGCTAGAGCCAGGCTAGGGTAGGCCAGTTTAGAGCTAGGGCCCTGCTAGGGCTAGGGTCAGGATGGAGCCAGGCTTGGGCTAGGGCCAGGCTAGGGCCAGGCTAGGGCCAGGCTAGGGCTAGGGCCAGGCTGGGTCTTCTGCCAGGTTAGGGCCAGGCTAGGGCTAGGGCCAGGCTAGGGTTACGGCCAGGCTAGCGCTAGGCCAGGTTAGGGCTAGTGCCAGGCTAGGGTTACGGCCAGGCTAGGCCTAGGCCAGGTTAGGGCTAGGGCCAGGCTAGGGCTAGGGCCAGGGTAGGGCAAGGGTCAGTCTAGGGCTAGGGCCAGGCTAGGGCTAGAGCCAGGCTAGGGTAGGCCAGTTTAGGTCTACGGCCCTGCTAGTGCTAGGGTCAGTCTAGGGCCAGGCTAGGGCTAGGCTAGGGCTAGGCCAGGCTAGGGCCAGGGTATGCCTATGCCAGGCTAAGGTTAGGTCGAGGCTAGGGCTAGGGCTAGGCTAGGGTAGGCCAGTTTAGGGCTAGGTCCCTGCTGGTGCTACGGTCTGGCTAGGGCCACGCTAGGTCTAGGGTCAGGCTAGGGCCTGGCTAGGGCTAAGGCCAGGCTAGGGCCAGGCTAGGGCTTCGGCCAGGCTAGGGCCAGGCTAGGGCTTCGGCCAGGCTAGGCCTAGGGCCAGGCTAGGGCTAGGGCCAGGCTAGGGCTACGCCAGGCTAGGGCTAGGGCCAGGATAGGGTTAAGGCCAGGATAGGGCTAGGGCCAGGCTAGGGCCAGGCTAGGGCTAGGGCCAGGCTAGGGCTAGGGCCAGGCTAGGGCCAGGCTAGGGCTAGGGCCAGGCTATGGCTAGGGCCAGGCTATGTCTTGGCCAGGCTAGGGCTAGGGCCAGGCTAGGTCTAGGCCAGGCTAGGGCTAGGGCCAGGCTAGGTCTAGGCTAGGGCTACCCCAGGCTAGGTCTAGGCTAGGGCTATCCGGCTAGGTCTAGGCTAGGGCTATGCCAGGCTAGGTCTAGGCTAGGGCTAGGCCAGGCTAGGTCTAGGCTAGGGCTAGGCCAGACTAGGGCTAGGCTAGGGCTAGGCCAGGCTAGGGCTAGGCTAGGGCTAGGCCAGGCTAGGGCTAGGCTACGGCTAGGCCACGCTAGGGCTAGGCTAGGGCTAGGCCAGGCTAGGGCTAGGCCAGTCTAGGGCTAGGGACAGACTAGGGCTAGGGCCAGGGTAGGGCAAGAGCCAGTCTAGGGCTAGGGCCAGGCTAGGGCTAGTGCCAGGCTACTGCTAGGCCAGGCTAGGGCTAGACACAGGCTAGGGCCAGGTTAGGTCTAGGGCCGGGCTAGGGCCAGGCTAGGGCTATCGCCAGGCTAGGGCTAGGGCGAGGCTAGGGCCAGGCTAGGGCTAGGGCCAGGCTAGGGCTAGGGCCACGCTAGGGCCAGGCTAGGGCTAGGGACAGGCTAGGGCCAGGCTAGGGCTTTGGCCAGGCTAGGCCTAGGGCCAGGCTAGGGCTAGGGCCAGGCTAGGGCTACGCCAGGCTAGGGCTAGGGCCAGGATAGGGTTAAGGCCAGGCTAGGTATAGGACCAGGCTAGGGCCCGGCTAGGGCTAGGGCCAGGCTAGGGCCAGGCTAGGGCTAGGGCCACGCTAGGGCCAGGCTAGGGCTAGGGCCAGGCTAGGGCCAGGCTAGGGCTACGGCCAGGCTAGTCCTAGGGCCAGGCTAGGGCTAGGGCCAGGCTAGGGCTAGGCCAGGCTAGGACGAGGGCCAAGCTAGGGCTAGGCCAGGCTAAGTCTAGGGTCAGGCTAGGGCTAGGGTAGGGCTAGGCCAGGCTAGGGCTGGGCTAGGACCATGCCGACTAGGTCTAGGCTAGGGCTAGGCCAGACTAGGTCTAGGCTAGTGCTAGGCCAGGCTACGGCTAGGCTAGGGCTAGGCAAGGCTAGGGCTAGGCTAGGGCTAACTAGGCTAGGGCTAGGCTAGGGCTAGGCCAGGATAGGGCTAGGCTAGGGCTAGGCCAGGCTAGGACTAGGCTAGGGCTAGGCCAGTCTAGGGCTAGGCCAGGCTAGGGCTAGTGCCAGGCTAGCGCTAGGGCCACACTACGGCCAGGCTAGGGCTAGGGCCAGGCTAGGGCCAGACTAGGACTAGGGCCAGGCTAGGGCCAGGCTAGGGCTAGGGCCAGGCTAGGGCTAGGCTAGGGCTAGGCCAGGCTAGGGCCAGGGTATTCCTATGCCAGGCTAAGGTTAGGTCGAGGCTAGGGCTAGGGCTAGGCTAGGGTAGGCCAGTTTAGGGCTAGAGCCAGGCTAGGGCTAGGGTCAGGCTACCCCCAGGCTACGGCTAGAGACAGGCTAGGGCCAGGCTAGCGCTAGGGACAGGCTAGGGCCCGGCTAGGGTTAGGGCCATCCTAGGGCAAGGCTAGTGTTAGGGCCATGCTAGGGCCAGACTAAGGCTACGTCCAGGCTAGGGCAAGGCTAGGGCTAGGGCCAGGCTAGGGCTATGGCCAGGCTAGGGCTAGGCCAGGTTAGGGCTAGGGCCAGTCTAGGGCTACATCCAGGGTAAGGGAAGGGCCAGTCTATGGCTAGGGCCAGGATAGGGCTACTGCCAGGCTAGTGCTAGGCCAGGCTAGGGCTAGAGCCAGGCTAGGGTAGGCCAGTTTAGAGCTAGGGCCCTGCTAGGGCTAGGGTCAGGATGGAGCCAGGCTTGGGCTAGGGCCAGGCTAGGGCCAGGCTAGGGCTAGGGCCAGGCTAGGGCCAGGCTAGGGCCAGGCTAGGGCTAGGGCCAGGCTGGGTTTCCTGCCAGGTTAGGGCCAGGCTAGGGCTAGGGCCAGGCTAGGGTTAAGGCCAGGCTAGCGCTAGGCCAGGTTAGGGCTAGTGCCAGGCTAGGGTTACGGCCAGGCTAGGCCTAGGCCAGGTTAGGGCTAGGGCCAGGCTAGGGCTAGGGCCAGGGTAGGGCAAGGGTCAGTCTAGGGCTAGGGCCAGGCTAGGGCTAGAGCCAGGCTAGGGTAGGCCAGTTTAGGTCTACGGCCCTGCTAGTGGTAGGGTCAGTCTAGGGCCAGGCAAGGGCTAGGCTAGGGCTAGGCCAGGCTAGGGCCAGGGTATGCTTATGCCAGGCTAAGGTTAGGTCGAGGCTAGGGCTAGGGCGAGGCTAGGGTAGGCCAGTTTAGGGCTAGGTCCCTGCTGGTGCTACGGTCTGGCTAGGGCCACGCTAGGTCTAGGGTCAGGCTAGGGCCTGGCTAGGGCTAAGGCCAGGCTAGGGCCAGGCTAGGGCTTCGGCCAGGCTAGGGCCAGGCTAGGGCTTCAGCCAGGCTAGGCCTAGGGCCAGGCTAGGGCTAGGGCCAGGCTAGGGCTACGCCAGGCTAGGGCTAGGGCCAGGATAGGGTTAAGGCCAGGATAGGGCTAGGGCCAGGCTAGGGCCAGGCTAGGGCTAGGGCCAGGCTAGGGCTAGGGCCAGGCTAGGGCCAGGCTAGGGCTAGGGCCAGGCTATGGCTAGGGCCAGGCTATGTCTTGGCCAGGCTAGGGCTAGGGCCAGGCTAGGTCTAGGCTAGGGCTACCCCAGGCTAGGTCTAGGCTAGGGCTATCCGGCTAGGTCTAGACTAGGGCTATGCCAGGCTAGGTCTAGGCTAGGGCTAGGCCAGGCTAGGTCTAGGCTAGGGCTTCGCCAGACTAGGGCTAGGCTAGGGCTAGGCCAGGCTAGGGCTAGGCTACGGCTAGGCCACGCTAGGGCTAGGCTAGGGCTAGGCCAGGCTAGGGCTAGGGCCAGGATAGGGTTAAGGCCAGGCTAGGTATAGTACCAGGCTAGGGCCAGGCTAGGGCTAGGGCCAGGCTAGGGCCAGGCTAGGGCTAGGGCCACGCTAGGGCCAGGCTAGGGCTAGGGCCAGGCTAGGGCCAGGCTAGGGCTACGGCCAGGCTAGTCCTAGGGCCAGGCTAGGGCTAGGGCCAGGCTAGGGCTAGGCCAGGCTAGGACGAGGGCCAAGCTAGGGCTAGGCCAGTCTAAGTCTAGGGTCAGGCTAGGGCTAGGGTAGGGCTAGGCCAGGCTAGGGCTGGGCTAGGACCATGCCGACTAGGTCTAGGCTAGGGCTAGGCCAGACTAGGTCTAGGCTAGTGCTAGGCCAGGCTAGGGCTAGGCTAGGGCTAGGCAAGGCTAGGGCTAGGCTAGGGCTAACTAGGCTAGGGCTAGGCTAGGGCTAGGCCAGGATAGGGCTAGGCTAGGGCTAGGCCAGGCTAGGACTAGGCTAGGGCTAGGCCAGTCTAGGGCTAGGCCAGGCTAGGGCTAGTGCCAGGCTAGCGCTAGGGCCAGACTACGGCCAGGCTAGGGCTAGGGCCAGGCTAGGGCCAGGCTAGGACTAGGGCCAGGCTAGGGCCAGGCTAGGGCTAGGGCCAGGCTAGGGCTAGGCTAGGGCTAGGCCAGGCTAGGGCCAGGGTATTCCTATGCCAGGCTAAGGTTAGGTCGAGGCTAGGGCTAGGGCTAGGCTAGGGTAGGCCAGTTTAGGGCTAGAGCCAGGCTAGGGCTAGGGTCAGGCTACCCCCAGGCTACGGCTAGAGACAGGCTAGGGCCAGGCTAGCGCTAGGGACAGGCTAGGGCCCGGCTAGGGTTAGGGCCATCCTAGGGCAAGGCTAGTGTTAGGGCCATGCTAGGGCCAGACTAAGGCTACGTCCAGGCTAGGGCAAGGCTAGGGCTAGGGCCAGGCTAGGGCTATGGCCAGGCTAGGGCTAGGCCAGGTTAGGGCTAGGGCCAGTCTAGGGCTACATCCAGGGTAAGGTAAGGGCCAGTCTATGGCTAGGGCCAGGATAGGGCTACTGCCAGGCTAGTGCTAGGCCAGGCTAGGGCTAGAGCCAGGCTAGGGTAGGCCAGTTTAGAGCTAGGGCCCTGCTAGGGCTAGGGTCAGGATAGAGCCAGGCTTGGGCTAGGGCCAGGCTAGGGCCAGGCTAGGGCTAGGGCCAGGCTAGGGCCAGGCTAGGGCTAGGGCCAGGCTGGGGCTTGTGCCAGGTTAGGGCCAGGCTAGGGCTAGGGCCAGGCTAGGGTTACGGCCAGGCTAGCGCTAGGCCAGGTTAGGGCTAGTGCCAGGCTAGGGTTACGGCCAGGCTAGGCCTAGGCCAGGTTAGGGCTAGGGCCAGGCTAGGGCTAGGGCCAGGGTAGGGCAAGGGTCAGTCTAGGGCTAGGGCCAGGCTAGGGCTAGAGCCAGGCTAGGGTAGGCCAGTTTAGGTCTACGGCCCTGCTAGTGCTAGGGTCAGTCTAGGGCCAGGCTAGGGCTAGGCTAGGGCTAGGCCAGGCTAGGGCCAGGGTATGCCTATGCCAGGCTAAGGTTAGGTCGAGGCTAGGGCTAGGGCTAGGCTAGGGTAGGCCAGTTTAGGGCTAGGTCCCTGCTGGTGCTACGGTCTGGCTAGGGCCACGCTAGGTCTAGGGTCAGGCTAGGGCCTGGCTAGGGCTAAGGCCAGGCTAGGGCCAGGCTAGGGCTTCGGCCAGGCTAGGGCCAGGCTAGGGCTTCGGCCAGGCTAGGCCTAGGGCCAGGCTAGGGCTAGGGCCAGGCTAGGGCTACGCCAGGCTAGGGCTAGGGCCAAGATAGGGTTAAGGCCAGGATAGGGCTAGGGCCAGGCTAGGGCCAGGCTAGGGCTAGGGCCAGGCTAGGGCTAGGGCCAGGCTAGGGCTAGGGCCAGGCTATGGCTAGGGCCAGGCTATGTCTTGGCCAGGCTAGGGCTAGGGCCAGGCTAGGTCTAGGCCAGGCTAGGGCTAGGGCCAGGCTAGGTCTAGGCCAGGTTAGGGCTAGGGCCAGGCTAGGGCTAGGGCCAGGGTAGGGCAAGGGTCAGTCTAGGGCTAGGGCCAGGCTAGGGCTAGAGCCAGGCTAGGGTAGGCCAGTTTAGGTCTACGGCCCTGCTAGTGCTAGGGTCAGTCTAGGGCCAGGCTAGGGCTAGGCTAGGGCTAGGCCAGGCTAGGGCCAGGGTATGCCTATGCCAGGCTAAGGTTAGGTCGAGGCTAGGGCTAGGGCTAGGCTAGGGTAGGCCAGTTTAGGGCTAGGTCCCTGCTGGTGCTACGGTCTGGCTAGGGCCACGCTAGGTCTAGGGTCAGGCTAGGGCCTGGCTAGGGCTAAGGCCAGGCTAGGGCCAGTCTAGGGCTTCGGCCAGGCTGGGGCCAGGCTAGGGCTTCGGCCAGGCTAGGGCCAGGCTAGGGCTTCGGCCAGGCTAGGCCTAGGGCCAGGCTAGGGCTAGGGCCAGGCTAGGGCTACGCCAGGCTAGGGCTAGGGCCAGGATAGGGTTAAGGCCAGGATAGGGCTAGGGCCAGGCTAGGGCCAGGCTAGGGCTAGGGCCAGGCTAGGGCTAGGGCCAGGCTAGGGCCAGGCTAGGGCTAGGGCCAGGCTATGGCTAGGGCCAGGCTATGTCTTGGCCAGGCTAGGGCTAGGGCCAGGCTAGGTCTAGGCCAGGCTAGGGCTAGGGCCAGGCTAGGTCTAGGCTAGGGCTACCCCAGGCTAGGTCTAGGCTAGGGCTATCCGGCTAGGTCTAGGCTAGGGCTATGCCAGGCTAGGTCTAGGCTAGGGCTAGGCCAGGCTAGGTCTAGGCTAGGGCTAGGCCAGACTAGGGCTAGGCTAGGGCTAGGCCAGGCTAGGGCTAGGCTACGGCTAGGCCACGCTAGGGCTAGGCTAGGGCTAGGCCAGGCTAGGGCTAGGCCAGTCTAGGGCTAGGGACAGACTAGGGCTAGGGCCAGGGTAGGGCAAGAGCCAGTCTAGGGCTAGGGCCAGGCTAGGGCTAGTGCCAGGCTACTGCTAGGCCAGGCTAGGGCTAGACACAGGCTAGGACCAGGTTAGGTCTAGGGCCGGGCTAGGGCCAGGCTAGGGCTATCGCCAGGCTAGGGCTAGGGCGAGGCTAGGGCCAGGCTAGGGCTAGGGCCAGGCTAGGGCTAGGGCCACGCTAGGGCCAGGCTAGGGCTAGGGACAGGCTAGGGCCAGGCTAGGGCTTTGGCCAGGCTAGGCCTAGGGCCAGGCTAGGGCTAGGGCCAGGCTAGGGCTACGCCAGGCTAGGGCTAGGGCCAGGATAGGGTTAAGGCCAGGCTAGGTATAGGACCAGGCTAGGGCCAGGCTAGGGCTAGGGCCAGGCTAGGGCCAGGCTAGGGCTAGGGCCACGCTAGGGCCAGGCTAGGGCTAGGGCCAGGCTAGGGCCAGGCTAGGGCTACGGCCAGGCTAGTCCTAGGGCCAGGCTAGGGCTAGGGCCAGGCTAGGGCTAGGCCAGGCTAGGACGAGGGCCAAGCTAGGGCTAGGCCAGTCTAAGTCTAGGGTCAGGCTAGGGCTAGGGTAGGGCTAGGCCAGGCTAGGGCTGGGCTAGGACCATGCCGACTACGTCTAGGCTAGGGCTAGGCCAGACTAGGTCTAGGCTAGTGCTAGGCCTGGCTAGGGCTAGGCTAGGGCTAGGCAAGGCTAGGGCTAGGCTAGGGCTAACTAGGCTAGGGCTAGGCTAGGGCTAGGCCAGGATAGGGCTAGGCTAGGTTAGGGCTAGGGCCAGGCTAGGGCTAGGGCCAGGGTAGGGCAAGGGTCAGTCTAGGGCTAGGGCCAGGCTAGGGCTAGAGCCAGGCTAGGGTAGGCCAGTTTAGGTCTACGGCCCTGCTAGTGCTAGGGTCAGTCTAGGGCCAGGCTAGGGCTAGGCTAGGGCTAGGCCACGCTAGGGCCAGGGTATGCCTATGCCAGGCTAAGGTTAGGTCGAGGCTAGGGCTAGGGCTAGGCTAGGGTAGGCCAGTTTAGGGCTAGGTCCCTGCTGGTGCTACGGTCTGGCTAGGGCCACGCTAGGTCTAGGGTCAGGCTAGGGCCTGGCTAGGGCTAAGGCCAGGCTAGGGCCAGGCTAGGGCTTCGGCCAGGCTGCGGCCAGGCTAGGGCTTCGGCCAGGCTAGGGCCAGGCTAGGGCTTCGGCCAGGCTAGGCCTAGGGCCAGGCTAGGGCTAGGGCCAGGCTAGGGCTACGCCAGGCTAGGGCTAGGGCCAGGATAGGGTTAAGGCCAGGATAGGGCTAGGGCCAGGCTAGGGCCAGGCTAGGGCTAGGGCCAGGCTAGGGCTAGGGCCAGGCTAGGGCCAGGCTAGGGCTAGGGCCAGGCTATGGCTAGGGCCAGGCTATGTCTTGGCCAGGCTAGGGCTAGGGCCAGGCTAGGTCTAGGCTAGGGCTACCCCAGGCTAGGTCTAGGCTAGGGCTATCCGGCTAGGTCTAGGCTAGGGCTATGCCAGGCTAGGTCTAGGCTAGGGCTAGGCCAGGCTAGGTCTAGGCTAGGGCTAGGCCAGACTAGGGCTAGGCTAGGGCTAGGCCAGGCTAGGGCTAGGCTACGGCTAGGCCACGCTAGGGCTAGGCTAGGGCTAGGCCAGGCTAGGGCTAGGCCAGTCTAGGGCTAGGGACAGACTAGGGCTAGGGCCAGGGTAGGGCAAGAGCCAGTCTAGGGCTAGGGCCAGGCTAGGGCTAGTGCCAGGCTACTGCTAGGCCAGGCTAGGGCTAGACACAGGCTAGGACCAGGTTAGGTCTAGGGCCGGGCTAGGGCCAGGCTAGGGCTATCGCCAGGCTAGGGCTAGGGCGAGGCTAGGGCCAGGCTAGGGCTAGGGCCAGGCGAGGGCTAGGGCCACGCTAGGGCCAGGCTAGGGCTAGGGACAGGCTAGGGCCAGGCTAGGGCTTTGGCCAGGCGAGGCCTAGGGCCAGGCTAGGGCTAGGGCCAGGCTAGGGCTACGCCAGGCTAGGGCTAGGGCCAGGATAGGGTTAAGGCCAGGCTAGGTATAGGACCAGGCTAGGGCCAGGCTAGGGCTAGGGCCAGGCTAGGGCCAGGCTAGGGCTAGGGCCACGCTAGGGCCAGGCTAGGGCTAGGGCCAGGCTAGGGCCAGGCTAGGGCTACGGCCAGGCTAGTCCTAGGGCCAGGCTAGGGCTAGGGCCAGGCTAGGGCTAGGCCAGGCTAGGACGAGGGCCAAGCTAGGGCTAGGCCAGTCTAAGTCTAGGGTCAGGCTAGGGCTAGGGTAGGGCTAGGCCAGGCTAGGGCTGGGCTAGGACCATGCCGACTAGGTCTAGGCTAGGGCTAGGCCAGACTAGGTCTAGGCTAGTGCTAGGCCAGGCTAGGGCTAGGCTAGGGCTAGGCAAGGCTAGGGCTAGGCTAGGGCTAACTAGGCTAGGGCTAGGCTAGGGCTAGGCCAGGATAGGGCTAGGCTAGGGCTAGGCCAGGCTAGGACTAGGCTAGGGCTAGGCCAGTCTAGGGCTAGGCCAGGCTAGGGCTAGTGCCAGGCTAGCGCTAGGGCCAGACTACGGCCAGGCTAGGGCTAGGGCCAGGCTAGGGCCAGGCTAGGACTAGGGCCAGGCTAGGGCCAGGCTAGGGCTAGGGCCAGGCTAGGGCTAGGCTAGGGCTAGGCCAGGCTAGGGCCAGGGTATTCCTATGCCAGGCTAAGGTTAGGTCGAGGCTAGGGCTAGGGCTAGGCTAGGGTAGGCCAGTTTAGGGCTAGAGCCAGGCTAGGGCTAGGGTCAGGCTACCCCCAGGCTACGGCTAGAGACAGGCTAGGGCCAGGCTAGCGCTAGGGACAGGCTAGGGCCCGGCTAGGGTTAGGGCCATCCTAGGGCAAGGCTAGTGTTAGGGCCATGCTAGGGCCAGACTAAGGCTACGTCCAGGCTAGGGCAAGGCTAGGGCTAGGGCCAGGCTAGGGCTATGGCCAGGCTAGGGCTAGCCCAGGTTAGGGCTAGGGCCAGTCTAGGGCTACATCCAGGGTAAGGTAAGGGCCAGTCTATGGCTAGGGCCAGGATAGGGCTACTGCCAGGCTAGTGCTAGGCCAGGCTAGGGCTAGAGCCAGGCTAGGGTAGGCCAGTTTAGAGCTAGGGCCCTGCTAGGGCTAGGGTCAGGATAGAGCCAGGCTTGGGCTAGGGCCAGGCTAGGGCCGGGCTAGGGCTAGGGCCAGGCTAGGGCCAGGCTAGGGCTAGGGCCAGGCTGGGGCTTGTGCCAGGTTAGGGCCAGGCTAGGGCTAGGGCCAGGCTAGGGTTACGGCCAGGCTAGCGCTAGGCCAGGTTAGGGCTAGTGCCAGGCTAGGGTTACGGCCAGGCTAGGCCTAGGCCAGGTTAGGGCTAGGGCCAGGCTAGGGCTAGGGCCAGGGTAGGGCAAGGGTCAGTCTAGGGCTAGGGCCAGGCTAGGGCTAGAGCCAGGCTAGGGTAGGCCAGTTTAGGTCTACGGCCCTGCTAGTGCTAGGGTCAGTCTAGGGCCAGGCTAGGGCTAGGCTAGGGCTAGGCCAGGCTAGGGCCAGGGTATGCCTATGCCAGGCTAAGGTTAGGTCGAGGCTAGGGCTAGGGCTAGGCTAGGGTAGGCCAGTTTAGGGCTAGGTCCCTGCTGGTGCTACGGTCTGGCTAGGGCCACGCTAGGTCTAGGGTCAGGCTAGGGCCTGGCTAGGGCTAAGGCCAGGCTAGGGCCAGGCAAGGGCTTCGGCCAGGCTAGGGCCAGGCTAGGGCTTCGGCCAGGCTAGGCCTAGGGCCAGGCTAGGGCTAGGGCCAGGCTAGGGCTACGCCAGGCTAGGGCGAGGGCCAGGATAGGGTTAAGGCCAGGATAGGGCTAGGGCCAGGCTAGGGCCAGGCTAGGGCTAGGGCCAGGCTAGGGCTAGGGCCAGGCTAGGGCCAGGCTAGGGCTAGGGCCAGGCTATAGCTAGGGCCAGGCTATGTCTTGGCCAGGCTAGGGCTAGGGCCAGGCTAGGTCTAGGCCAGGCTAGGGCTAGGGCCAGGCTAGGTCTAGGCTAGGGCTACCCCAGGCTAGGTCTAGGCTAGGGCTATCCGGCTAGGTCTAGGCTAGGGCTATGCCAGGCTAGGTCTAGGCTAGGGCTAGGCCAGGCTAGGTCTAGGCTAGGGCTAGGCCAGACTAGGGCTAGGCTAGGGCTAGGCCAGGCTAGGGCTAGGCTACGGCTAGGCCACGCTAGGGCTAGGCTAGGGCTAGGCCAGGCTAGGGCTAGGCCAGTCTAGGGCTAGGGACAGACTAGGGCTAGGGCCAGGGTAGGGCAAGAGCCAGTCTAGGGCTAGGACCAGGCTAGGGCTAGTGCCAGGCTACTGCTAGGCCAGGCCAGGGCTAGACACAGGCTAGGGCCAGGTTAGGTCTAGGGCCGGGCTAGGGCCAGGCTAGGGCTATCGCCAGGCTAGGGCTAGGGCGAGGCTAGGGCCAGGCTAGGGCTAGGGCCAGGCTAGGGCTAGGGCCACGCTAGGGCCAGGCTAGGGCTAGGGACAGGCTAGGGCCAGGCTAGGGCTTTGGCCAGGCTAGGCCTAGGGCCAGGCTAGGGCTAGGGCCAGGCTAGGGCTACGCCAGGCTAGGGCTAGGGCCAGGATAGGGTTAAGGCCAGGCTAGGTATAGGACCAGGCTAGGGCCAGGCTAGGGCTAGGGCCAGGCTAGGGCCAGGCTAGGGCTAGGGCCACGCTAGGGCCAGGCTAGGGCTAGGGCCAGGCTAGGGCCAGGCTAGGGCTACGCCCAGGCTAGTCCTAGGGCCAGGCTAGGGCTAGGGCCAGGCTAGGGCTAGGCCAGGCTAGGACGAGGGCCAAGCTCGGGCTAGGCCAGGCTAAGTCTATGGTCAGGCTAGGGCTAGGCTAGGGCTAGGCCAGGCTAGGACTAGGCTAGTGGTAGGCCAGCCTAGGGCTAGGCCAGGCTAGGGCTAGTGCCAGGCTAGCGCTAGGGCCAGACTACGGCCAGGCTAGGGCTAGGGCCAGGCTAGGGCTATGGCCAGGCAAGGGCTAGGCTAGGGCTAGGCCAGGCTATGGCCAGGGTATGCCTATGCCAGGCTTAGGTTAGGTCGACGCTAGGGCTAGGGCTAGGCTAGGATAGGCCAGTTTAGGGCTAGAGCCAGGCTAGGGCTAGGGCCAGGCTAGGGCTAGAGACAGGCTAGGGCCAGGCTAGCGCTAGTGACAGGCTACGGCCAGGCTAGGGCTAGGGACAGGCTGGGGCTTGTGCCAGGTTAGGGCCAGGCAAGGGCTAGGGCCGGGCTAGGTTTATGGCCAGGCTAGCGCTAGGCCAGGTTAGGGCTCGTGCCAGGCTAGGGTTACGGCCAGGCTAGGGCTAGGCCAGGTTAGGGCTAGGGCCAGGCTAGGGCTAGGGCCAGGGTAGGGCAAGGGTCAGTCTAGGGCTAGGGCCAGGCTAGGGCTACTGCCAGGCTGGTACTAGGCCAGACTAGGGCTAGAGCCAGGCTAGGGTAGTCCAGTTTAGGGCTAGGGCCCTTCGAGGGCTAGGGTCTGTCTAGGGCCAGGCTAGGGCTAGGCTCAGGCTATGGCCAGGCTAGGGCTGGGCTAGGGCCATGCCGACTAGGTCTAGGCTAGGGCTAGGCCAGACTAGGTCTAGGCTAGTGCTAGGCCAGGCTACAGCTAGGCTAGTGCTCGGCAAGGCTAGGGCTAGGCTAGGGCTAACTAGGCTAGGTCTAGGCTAGGGCTAGGCCAGGATAGGGCTGGGCTAGGGCCATGCCGACTAGGTCTAGGCTAGGCCTAGGCCAGACTAGGTCTATGCTAGTGCTAGGCTAGGCAAGGGCTAGGCTAGGGCTAGGCAAGGCTAGGGCTAGGCTAGGGCTAACTAGGCTAGGGCTAGGCTAGGGCTAGGCCAGGATAGGGCTAGCCTAGGGCTAGGCCAGTCTAGGACTAGGCTAGGGCTAGGCCAGTCTAGGGCTAGGCCAGGCTAGGGCTAGTGCCAGGCTAGCGCTAGGGCCAGACTACGGCCAGGCTAGGGCTAGGGCCAGGCTAGGGCTAGGCTAGGGCTAGGCCAGGCTAGGGCCAGGGTATGCCTGTGCCAGGCTAAGGTTAGGTCGAGGCTAGGGCTAGGGCTAGGCTATGTTAGGCCAGTTTAGGGCTAGAGCCAGGCTAGGGCTAGGGCCAGGCTAGGGCTAGAGACCGGCTAGGGCCAGGCTAGCGCTAGGGACAGGCTAGGTCCAGGCTAGGGCTAGGGCAAGGCTGGGGCTAGGGCCAGGCTAGGGCCAGTCTAGGGCTAGGGCCAGGCTAGGACTAGGGCCACGCTAGGGCCACGCTAGGGCTAGGGCCATGCTAGGGCTAGGCTAGGGCTAGGCCAGACTAGGGCCAGGGTATGCCTATGCCAGGCTAAGGTTAGGTCGAGGCTAGGGCTAGGGCTAGACTAGGGTAGGCCAGTTTAGGGCTAGAGCCAGGCTAGGGCTAGGGCCAGGCTACGGCCAGGCTACGGCTAGAGACAGGCTAGGGCCAGGCTAGCGCTAGGGACAGGCTAGGGCCAGGCTAGGGCCAGGCTAGGGCTAGGTCCAGGCTGGGGCTTGTGCCAGGTTAGGGCCAGGCTAGGGCTAGGGCCAGGCTAGGGTTACGGCCAGGCTAGCGCTAGGCCAGGTTAGGGCTAGTGCCAGGCTAGGGTTACGGCCAGGCTAGGCCTAGGCCGGGTTAGGGCTAGGGCCAGGCTAGGGCTAGGGCCAGGGTAGGGCAAGGGTCAGTCTAGGGCTAGGGCCAGGCTAGGGCTAGAGCCAGGCTAGGGTAGGCCAGTTTAGGTCTACGGCCCTGCTAGTGCTAGGGTCAGTCTAGGGCCAGGCTAGGGCTAGGCTAGGGCTAGGCCAGGCTAGGGCCAGGGTATGCCTATGCCAGGCTAAGGTTAGGTCGAGGCTAGGGCTAGGGCTAGGCTAGGGTAGGCCAGTTTAGGGCTAGGTCCCTGCTGGTGCTACGGTCTGGCTAGGGCCACGCTAGGTCTAGGGTCAGGCTAGGGCCTGGCTAGGGCTAAGGCCAGGCTAGGGCCAGGCTAGGGCTTCGGCCAGGCTAGGGCCAGGCTAGGGCTTCGGCCAGGCTAGGCCTAGGGCCAGGCTAGGGCTAGGGCCAGGCTAGGGCTACGCCAGGCTAGGGCTAGGGCCAGGATAGGGTTAAGGCCAGGATAGGGCTAGGGCCAGGCTAGGGCCAGGCTAGGGCTAGGGCCAGGCTAGGGCTAGGGCCAGGCTATGGCTAGGGCCAGGCTATGTCTAGGCCAGGCTAGGGCTAGGGCCAGGCTAGGTCTAGGCCAGGCTAGGGCTAGGGCCAGGCTAGGTCTAGTCTAGGGCTACCCCAGGCTAGGTCTAGGCTAGAGCTGTCCGGCTAGGTCTAGGCTAGGGCTATGCCAGGCTAGGTCTAGGCTAGGGCTAGGCCAGGCTAGGTCTAGGCTAGGGCTAGGCCAGACTAGGGCTAGGCTAGGGCTAGGCCAGGCTAGGGCTAGGCTACGGCTAGGCCACGCTAGGGCTAGGCTAGGGCTAGGCCAGGCTAGGGCTAGGCCAGTCTAGGGCTAGGGACAGACAAGGGCTAGGGCCAGGCTAGGGCAAGAGCCATTCTAGGGCTAGGGCCAGGCTAGGGCTAGTGCCAGGCTACTGCTAGGCCAGGCTAGGGCTGGATCCAGGCTAGGGCCAGGCTAGGTCTAGGGCCGGGCTATGGCCAGGCTAGGGCTATCACAAGGCTAGGGCTAGGGCGAGGCTAGGGCCAGGCTAGGGCTAGGGCCAGGCTAGGGCCAGGCTAGGGCTAGGGCCAGGCTAGGGCTAGGCAAGGGCTAGGCCAGGCTAGCGCCAGGGTATGCCTATGCCAGGCTAAGGTTAGGTCGAGGCTAGGGCTAGGGCTAGGCTAGGGTAGGCCAGTTTAGGGCTAGAGCCAGGCTAGGGCTAGGGTCAGGCTACCCCCAGGCTACGGCTAGAGACAGGCTAGGGCCAGGCTAGCGCTAGGGACAGGCTAGGGCCCGGCTAGGGTTAGGGCCATCCTAGGGCAAAGCTAGTGTTAGGGCCATGCTAGGGCCAGACTAAGGCTACGTCCAGGCTAGGGCAAGGCTAGGGCTAGGGCCAGGCTAGGGATATGGCCAGGCTAGGGCTAGGCCAGGTTAGGGCTAGGGCCAGTCTAGGGCTACATCCAGGGTAAGGTAAGGGCCAGTCTATGGCTAGGGCCAGGATAGGGCTACTGCCAGGCTAGTGCTAGGCCAGGCTAGGGCTGGAGCCAGGCTAGGGTAGGCCAGTTTAGAGCTAGGGCCCTGCTAGGGCTAGGGTCAGGATAGAGCCAGGCTTGGGCTAGGGCCAGGCTAGGGCCGGGCTAGGGCTAGGGCCAGGCTAGGGCCAGGCTAGGGCTAGGGCCAGGCTGGGGCTTGTGCCAGGTTAGGGCCAGGCTAGGGCTAGGGCCAGGCTAGGGTTACGGCCAGGCTAGCGCTAGGCCAGGTTAGGGCTAGTGCCAGGCTAGGGTTACGGCCAGGCTAGGCCTCGGCCAGGTTAGGGCTAGGGCCAGGCTAGGGCTAGGGCCAGGGTAGGGCAAGGGTCAGTCTAGGGCTAGGGCCAGGCTAGGGCTAGAGCCAGGCTAGGGTAGGCCAGTTTAGGTCTACGGCCCTGCTAGTGCTAGGGTCAGTCTAGGGCCAGGCTAGGGCTAGGCTAGGGCTAGGCCAGGCTAGGGCCAGGGTATGCCTATGCCAGGCTAAGGTTAGGTCGAGGCTAGGGCTAGGGCTAGGCTAGGGTAGGCCAGTTTAGGGCTAGGTCCCTGCTGGTGCTACGGTCTGGCTAGGGCCACGCTAGGTCTAGGGTCAGGCTAGGGCCTGGCTAGGGCTAAGGCCAGGCTAGGGCCAGGCTAGGGCTTCGGCCAGGCTAGGGCCAGGCTAGGGCTTCGGCCAGGCTAGGCCTAGGGCCAGGCTAGGGCTAGGGCCAGGCTAGGGCTACGCCAGGCTAGGGCTAGGGCCAGGATAGGGTTAAGGCCAGGATAGGGCTAGGGCCAGGCTAGGGCCAGGCTAGGGCTAGGGCCAGGCTAGGGCTAGGGCCAGGCTAGGGCCAGGCTAGGGCTAGGACCAGGCTATGGCTAGGGCCAGGCTATGTCTTGGCCAGGCTAGGGCTAGGGCCAGGCTAGGTCTAGGCCAGGCTAGGGCTAGGGCCAGGCTAGGTCTAGGCTAGGGCTACCCCAGGCTAGGTCTAGGCTAGGGCTATCCGGCTAGGTCTAGGCTAGGGCTATGCCAGGCTAGGTCTAGGCTAGGGCTAGGCCAGGCTAGGTCTAGGCTAGGGCTAGGCCAGACTAGGGCTAGGCTAGGGCTAGGCCAGGCTAGGGCTAGGCTACGGCTAGGCCACGCTAGGGCTAGGCTAGGGCTAGGCCAGGCTAGGGCTAGGCCAGTCTAGGGCTAGGGACAGACTAGGGCTAGGGCCAGGGTAGGGCAAGAGCCAGTCTAGGGCTAGGGCCAGGCTAGGGCTAGTGCCAGGCTACTGCTAGGCCAGGCTAGGGCTAGACACAGGCTAGGGCCAGGTTAGGTCTAGGGCCGGGCTAGGGCCAGGCTAGGGCTATCGCCAGGCTAGGGCTAGGGCGAGGCTAGGGCCAGGCTAGGGCTAGTGCCAGGCTAGGGCTAGGGCCACGCTAGGGCCAGGCTAGGGCTAGGGACAGGCTAGGGCCAGGCTAGGGCTTTGGCCAGGCTAGGCCTAGGGCCAGGCTAGGGCTAGGGCCAGGCTAGGGCTACGCCAGGCTAGGGCTAGGGCCAGGATAGGGTTAAGGCCAGGCTAGGTATAGGACCAGGCTAGGGCCAGGCTAGGGCTAGGGCCAGGCTAGGGCCAGGCTAGGGCTAGGGCCACGCTAGGGCCAGGCTAGGGCTAGGGCCAGGCTAGGGCCAGGCTAGGGCTACGGCCAGGCTAGTCCTAGGGCCAGGCTAGGGCTAGGGCCAGGCTAGGGCTAGGCCAGGCTAGGACGAGTGCCAAGCTAGGGCTAGGCCAGTCTAAGTCTAGGGTCAGGCTAGGGCTAGGGTAGGGCTAGGCCAGGCTAGGGCTGGGCTAGGACCATGCCGACTAGGTCTAGGCTAGGGCTAGGCCAGACTAGGTCTAGGCTAGTGCTAGGCCAGGCTAGGGCTAGGCTAGGGCTAGGCAAGGCTAGGGCTAGGCTAGGGCTAACTAGGCTAGGGCTAGGCTAGGGCTAGGCCAGGATAGGGCTAGGCTAGGGCTAGGCCAGGCTAGGACTAGGCTAGGGCTAGGCCAGTCTAGGGCTAGGCCAGGCTAGGGCTAGTGCCAGGCTAGCGCTAGGGCCAGACTACGGCCAGGCTAGGGCTAGGGCCAGGCTAGGGCCAGGCTAGGACTAGGGCCAGGCTAGGGCCAGGCTAGGGCTAGGGCCAGGCTAGGGCTAGGCTAGGGCTAGGCCAGGCTAGGGCCAGGGTATTCCTATGCCAGGCTAAGGTTAGGTCGAGGCTAGGGCTAGGGCTAGGCTAGGGTAGGCCAGTTTAGGGCTAGAGCCAGGCTAGGGCTAGGGTCAGGCTACCCCCAGGCTACGGCTAGAGACAGGCTAGGGCCAGGCTAGCGCTAGGGACAGGCTAGGGCCCGGCTAGGGTTAGGGCCATCCTAGGGCAAGGCTAGTGTTAGGGCCATGCTAGGGCCAGACTAAGGCTACGTCCAGGCTAGGGCAAGGCTAGGGCTAGGGCCAGGCTAGGGCTATGGCCAGGCTAGGGCTAGGCCAGGTTAGGGCTAGGGCCAGTCTAGGGCTACATCCAGGGTAAGGTAAGGGCCAGTCTATGGCTAGGGCCAGGATAGGGCTACTGCCAGGCTAGTGCTAGGCCAGGCTAGGGCTAGAGCCAGGCTAGGGTAGGCCAGTTTAGAGCTAGGGCCCTGCTAGGGCTAGGGTCAGGATAGAGCCAGGCTTGGGCTAGGGCCAGGCTAGGGCCAGGCTAGGGCTAGGGCCAGGCTAGGGCCAGGCTAGGGCTAGGGCCAGGCTGGGGCTTGTGCCAGGTTAGGGCCAGGCTAGGGCTAGGGCCAGGCTAGGGTTACGGCCAGGCTAGCGCTAGGCCAGGTTAGGGCTAGTGCCAGGCTAGGGTTACGGCCAGGCTAGGCCTAGGCCAGGTTAGGGCTAGGGCCAGGCTAGGGCTAGGGCCAGGGTAGGGCAAGGGTCAGTCTAGGGCTAGGGCCAGGCTAGGGCTAGAGCCAGGCTAGGGTAGGCCAGTTTAGGTCTACGGCCCTGCTAGTGCTAGGGTCAGTCTAGGGCCAGGCTAGGGCTAGGCTAGGGCTAGGCCAGGCTAGGGCCAGGGTATGCCTATGCCAGGCTAAGGTTAGGTCGAGGCTAGGGCTAGGGCTAGGCTAGGGTAGGCCAGTTTAGGGCTAGGTCCCTGCTGGTGCTACGGTCTGGCTAGGGCCACGCTAGGTCTAGGGTCAGGCTAGGGCCTGGCTAGGGCTAAGGCCAGGCTAGGGCCAGGCTAGGGCTTCGGCCAGGCTAGGGCCAGGCTAGGGCTTCGGCCAGGCTAGGCCTAGGGCCAGGCTAGGGCTAGGGCCAGGCTAGGGCTACGCCAGGCTAGGGCTAGGGCCAGGATAGGGTTAAGGCCAGGATAGGGCTAGGGCCAGGCTAGGGCCAGGCTAGGGCTAGGGCCAGGCTAGGGCTAGGGCCAGGCTAGGGCCAGGCTAGGGCTAGGACCAGGCTATGGCTAGGGCCAGGCTATGTCTTGGCCAGGCTAGGGCTAGGGCCAGGCTAGGTCTAGGCCAGGCTAGGGCTAGGGCCAGGCTAGGTCTAGGCTAGGGCTACCCCAGGCTAGGTCTAGGCTAGGGCTATCCGGCTAGGTCTAGGCTAGGGCTATGCCAGGCTAGGTCTAGGCTAGGGCTAGGCCAGGCTAGGTCTAGGCTAGGGCTAGGCCAGACTAGGGCTAGGCTAGGGCTAGGCCAGGCTAGGGCTAGGCTACGGCTAGGCCACGCTAGGGCTAGGCTAGGGCTAGGCCAGGCTAGGGCTAGGCCAGTCTAGGGCTAGGGACAGACTAGGGCTAGGGCCAGGGTAGGGCAAGAGCCAGTCGAGGGCTAGGGCCAGGCTAGGGCTAGTGCCAGGCTACTGCTAGGCCAGGCTAGGGCTAGACACAGGCTAGGGCCAGGTTAGGTCTAGGGCCGGGCTAGGGCCAGGCTAGGGCTATCGCCAGGCTAGGGCTAGGGCGAGGCTAGGGCCAGGCTAGGGCTAGGGCCAGGCTAGGGCTAGGGCCACGCTAGGGCCAGGCTAGGGCTAGGGACAGGCTAGGGCCAGGCTAGGGCTTTGGCCAGGCTAGGCCTAGGGCCAGGCTAGGGCTAGGGCCAGGCTAGGGCTACGCCAGGCTAGGGCTAGGGCCAGGATAGGGTTAAGGCCAGGCTAGGTATAGGACCAGGCTAGGGCCAGGCTAGGGCTAGGGCCTGGCTAGGGCCAGGCTAGGGCTAGGGCCACGCTAGGGCCAGGCTAGGGCTAGGGCCAGGCTAGGGCCAGGCTAGGGCTACGCCCAGGCTAGGGCTAGGGCCAGGCTAGGGCTAGGCCAGGCTAGGACGAGGGCCAAGCTAGGGCTAGGCCAGGCTAAGTCTAGGGTCAGGCTAGGGCTAGGGTAGGGCTAGGCCAGGCTAGGGCTGGGCTAGGACCATGCCGACTAGGTCTAGGCTAGGGCTAGGCCAGACTAGGTCTAGGCTAGTGCTAGGCCAGGCTACGGCTAGGCTAGGGCTAGGCAAGGCTAGGGCTAGGCTAGGGCTAACTAGGCTAGGGCTAGGCTAGGGCTAGGCCAGGATAGGGCTAGGCTAGGGCTAGGCCAGGCTAGGACTAGGCTAGGGCTAGGCCAGTCTAGGGCTAGGCCAGGCTAGGGCTAGTGCCAGGCTAGCGCTAGGGCCAGACTACGGCCAGGCTAGGGCTAGGGCCAGGCTAGGGCCAGGCTAGGACTAGGGCCAGGCTAGGGCCAGGCTAGGGCTAGGGCCAGGCTAGGGCTAGGCTAGGGCTAGGCCAGGCTAGGGCCAGGGTATTCCTATGCCAGGCTAAGGTTAGGTCGAGGCTAGGGCTAGGGCTAGGCTAGGGTAGGCCAGTTTAGGGCTAGAGCCAGGCTAGGGCTAGGGTCAGGCTACCCCCAGGCTACGGCTAGAGACAGGCTAGGGCCAGGCTAGCGCTAGGGACAGGCTAGGGCCCGGCTAGGGTTAGGGCCATCCTAGGGCAAGGCTAGTGTTAGGGCCATGCTAGGGCCAGACTAAGGCTACGTCCAGGCTAGGGCAAGGCTAGGGCTAGGGCCAGGCTAGGGCTATGGCCAGGCTAGGGCTAGGCCAGGTTAGGGCTAGGGCCAGTCTAGGTCTACATCCAGGGTAAGGTAAGGGCCAGTCTATGGCTAGGGCCAGGATAGGGCTACTGCCAGGCTAGTGCTAGGCCAGGCTAGGGCTAGAGCCAGGCTAGGGTAGGCCAGTTTAGAGCTAGGGCCCTGCTAGGGCTAGGGTCAGGATAGAGCCAGGCTTGGGCTAGGGCCAGGCTAGGGCCAGGCTAGGGCTAGGGCCAGGCTAGGGCCAGGCTAGGGCTAGGGCCAGGCTGGGGCTTGTGCCAGGTTAGGGCCAGGCTAGGGCTAGGGCCAGGCTAGGGTTACGGCCAGGCTAGCGCTAGGCCAGGTTAGGGCTAGTGCCAGGCTAGGGTTACGGCCAGGCTAGGCCTAGGCCAGGTTAGGGCTAGGGCCAGGCTAGGGCTAGGGCCAGGGTAGGGCAAGGGTCAGTCTAGGGCTAGGGCCAGGCTAGGGCTAGAGCCAGGCTAGGGTAGGCCAGTTTAGGTCTACGGCCCTGCTAGTGCTAGGGTCAGTCTAGGGCCAGGCTAGGGCTAGGCTAGGGCTAGGCCAGACTAGGGCCAGGGTATGCCTATGCCAGGCTAAGGTTAGGTCGAGGCTACGGCTAGGGCTAGGCTAGGGTAGGCCAGTTTAGGGCTAGGTCCCTGCTGGTGCTACGGTCTGGCTAGGGCCACGCTAGGTCTAGGGTCAGGCTAGGGTCTGGCTAGGGCTAAGGCCAGGCTAGGGCCAGGCTAGGGCTTCGGCCAGGCTAGGGCCAGGCTAGGGCTTCGGCCAGGCTAGGCCTAGGGCCAGGCTAGGGCTAGGGCCAGGCTAGGGCTACGCCAGGCTAGGGCTAGGGCCAGGATAGGGTTAAGGCCAGGATAGGGCTAGGGCCAGGCTAGGGCCAGGCTAGGGCTAGGGCCAGGCTAGGGCTAGGGCCAGGCTAGGGCCAGGCTAGGGCTAGGGCCAGGCTATGGCTAGGGCCAGGCTATGTCTTGGCCAGGCTAGGGCTAGGGCCAGGCTAGGTCTAGGCCACGCTAGGGCTAGGGCCAGGCTAGATCTAGGCTAGGGCTACCCCAGGCTAGGTCTAGGCTAGGGCTATCCGGCTAGGTCTAGGCTAGGCCTATGCCAGGCTAGGTCTAGGCTAGGGCTAGGCCAGGCTAGGTCTAGGCTAGGGCTAGGCCAGACTAGGGCTAGGCTAGGGCTAGGCCAGGCTAGGGCTAGGCTACGGCTAGGCCACGCTAGGGCTAGGCTAGGGCTAGGCCAGGCTAGGGCTAGGCCAGTCTAGGGCTAGGGACAGACTAGGGCTAGGGCCAGGGTAGGGCAAGAGCCAGTCTAGGGCTAGGGCCAGGCTAGGGCTAGTGCCAGGCTACTGCTAGGCCAGGCTAGGGCTAGACACAGGCTAGGGCCAGGTTAGGTCTAGGGCCGGGCTAGGGCCAGGCTAGGGCTATCGCCAGGCTAGGGCTAGGGCGAGGCTAGGGCCAGGCTAGGGCTAGGGCCAGGCTAGGGCTAGGGCCACGCTAGGGCCAGGCTAGGGCTAGGGACAGGCTAGGGCCAGGCTAGGGCTTTGGCCAGGCTAGGCCTAGGGCCAGGCTAGGGCTAGGGCCAGGCTAGGGCTACGCCAGGCTAGGGCTAGGGCCAGGATAGGGTTAAGGCCAGGCTAGGTATAGGACCAGGCTAGGGCCAGGCTAGGGCTAGGGCCAGGCTAGGGCCAGGCTAGGGCTAGGGCCACGCTAGGGCCAGGCTAGGGCTAGGGCCAGGCTAGGGCCAGGCTAGGGCTACGGCCAGGCTAGTCCTAGGGCCAGGCTAGGGCTAGGGCCAGGCTAGGGCTAGGCCAGGCTAGGACGAGGGCCAAGCTAGGGCTAGGCCAGGCTAAGTCTAGGGTCAGGCTAGGGCTAGGGTAGGGCTAGGCCAGGCTAGGGCTGGGCTAGGACCATGCCGACTAGGTCTAGGCTAGGGCTAGGCCAGACTAGGTCTAGGCTAGTGCTAGGCCAGGCTACGGCTAGGCTAGGGCTAGGCAAGGCTAGGGCTAGGCTAGGGCTAACTAGGCTAGGGCTAGGCTAGGGCTAGGCCAGGATAGGGCTAGGCTAGGGCTAGGCCAGGCTAGGACTAGGCTAGGGCTAGGCCAGTCTAGGGCTAGGCCAGGCTAGGGCTAGTGCCAGGCTAGCGCTAGGGCCAGACTACGGCCAGGCTAGGGCTAGGGCCAGGCTAGGGCCAGGCTAGGACTAGGGCCAGGCTAGGGCCAGGCTAGGGCTAGGGCCAGGCTAGGGCTAGGCTAGGGCTAGGCCAGGCTAGGGCCAGGGTATTCCTATGCCAGGCTAAGGTTAGGTCGAGGCTAGGGCTAGGGCTAGGCTAGGGTAGGCCAGTTTAGGGCTAGAGCCAGGCTAGGGCTAGGGTCAGGCTACCCCCAGGCTACGGCTAGAGACAGGCTAGGGCCAGGCTAGCGCTAGGGACAGGCTAGGGCCCGGCTAGGGTTAGGGCCATCCTAGGGCAAGGCTAGTGTTAGGGCCATGCTAGGGCCAGACTAAGGCTACGTCCAGGCTAGGGCAAGGCTAGGGCTAGGGCCAGGCTAGGGCTATGGCCAGGCTAGGGCTAGCCCAAGTTAGGGCTAGGGCCAGTCTAGGGCTACATCCAGGGTAAGGTAAGGGCCAGTCTATGGCTAGGGCCAGGATAGGGCTACTGCCAGGCTAGTGCTAGGCCAGGCTAGGGCTAGAGCCAGGCTAGGGTAGGCCAGTTTAGAGCTAGGGCCCTGCTAGGGCTAGGGTCAGGATAGAGCCAGGCTTGGGCTAGGGCCAGGCTACGGCCAGGCTAGGGCTAGGGCCAGGCTAGGGCCAGGCTAGGGCTAGGGCCAGGCTGGGGCTTGTGCCAGGTTAGGGCCAGGCTAGGGCTAGGGCCAGGCTAGGGTTACGGCCAGGCTAGCGCTAGGCCAGGTTAGGGCTAGTGCCAGGCTAGGGTTACGGCCAGGCTAGGCCTAGGCCAGGTTAGGGCTAGGGCCAGGCTAGGGCTAGGGCCAGGGTAGGGCAAGGGTCAGTCTAGGGCTAGGGCCAGGCTAGGGCTAGAGCCAGGCTAGGGTAGGCCAGTTTAGGTCTACGGCCCTGCTAGTGCTAGGGTCAGTCTAGGGCCAGGCTAGGGCTAGGCTAGGGCTAGGCCAGGCTAGGGCCAGGGTATGCCTATGCCAGGCTAAGGTTAGGTCGAGGCTAGGGCTAGGGCTAGGCTAGGGTAGGCCAGTTTAGGGCTAGGTCCCTGCTGGTGCTACGGTCTGGCTAGGGCCACGCTAGGTCTAGGGTCAGGCTAGGGCCTGGCTAGGGCTAAGGCCAGGCTAGGGCCAGGCTAGGGCTTCGGCCAGGCTAGGGCCAGGCTAGGGCTTCGGCCAGGCTAGGCCTAGGGCCAGGCTAGGGCTAGGGCCAGGCTAGGGCTACGCCAGGCTAGGGCTAGGGCCAGGATAGGGTTAAGGCCAGGATAGGGCTAGGGCCAGGCTAGGGCCAGGCTAGGGCTAGGGCCAGGCTAGGGCTAGGGCCAGGCTAGGGCCAGGCTAGGGCTAGGGCCAGGCTATGGCTAGGGCCAGGCTATGTCTTGGCCAGGCTAGGGCTAGGGCCAGGCTAGGTCTAGGCCAGGCTAGGGCTAGGGCCAGGCTAGGTCTAGGCTAGGGCTACCCCAGGCTAGGTCTAGGCTAGGGCTATCCGGCTAGGTCTAGGCTAGGGCTATGCCAGGCTAGGTCTAGGCAAGGGCTAGGCAAGGCTAGGTCTAGGCTAGGGCTAGGCCAGACTAGGGCTAGGCTAGGGCTAGGCCAGGCTAGGGCTAGGCTACGGCTAGGCCACGCTAGGGCTAGGCTAGGGCTAGGCCAGGCTAGGGCTAGGCCAGTCTAGGGCTAGGGACAGACTAGGGCTAGGGCCAGGGTAGGGCAAGAGCCAGTCTAGGGCTAGGGCCAGGCTAGGGCTAGTGCCAGGCTACTGCTAGGCCAGGCTAGGGCTAGACACAGGCTAGGGCCAGGTTAGGTCTAGGGCCGGGCTAGGGCCAGGCTAGGGCTATCGCCAGGCTAGGGCTAGGGCGAGGCTAGGGCCAGGCTAGGGCTAGGGCCACGCTAGGGCCAGGCTAGGGCTAGGGACAGGCTAGGGCCAGGCTAGGGCTTTGGCCAGGCTAGGCCTAGGGCCAGGCTAGGGCTAGGGCCAGGCTAGGGCTACGCCAGGCTAGGGCTAGGGCCAGGATAGGGTTAAGGCCAGGCTAGGTATAGGACCAGGCTAGGGCCAGGCTAGGGCTAGGGCCAGGCTAGGGCCAGGCTAGGGCTAGGGCCACGCTAGGGCCAGGCTAGGGCTAGGGCCAGGCTAGGGCCAGGCTAGGGCTACGGCCAGGCTAGTCCTAGGGCCAGGCTAGGGCTAGGGCCAGGCTAGGGCTAGGCCAGGCTAGGACGAGGGCCAAGCTAGGGCTAGGCCAGGCTAAGTCTAGGGTCAGGCTAGGGCTAGGGTAGGGCTAGGCCAGGCTAGGGCTGGGCTAGGACCATGCCGACTAGGTCTAGGCTAGGGCTAGGCCAGACTAGGTCTAGGCTAGTGCTAGGCCAGGCTACGGCTAGGCTAGGGCTAGGCAAGGCTAGGGCTAGGCTAGGGCTAACTAGGCTAGGGCTAGGCTAGGGCTAGGCCAGGATAGGGCTAGGCTAGGGCTAGGCCAGGCTAGGACTAGGCTAGGGCTAGGCCAGTCTAGGGCTAGGCCAGGCTAGGGCTAGTGCCAGGCTAGCGCTAGGGCCAGACTACGGCCAGGCTAGGGCTAGGGCCAGGCTAGGGCCAGGCTAGGACTAGGGCCAGGCTAGGGCCAGGCTAGGGCTAGGGCCAGGCTAGGGCTAGGCTAGGGCTAGGCCAGGCTAGGGCCAGGGTATTCCTATGCCAGGCTAAGGTTAGGTCGAGGCTAGGGCTAGGGCTAGGCTAGGGTAGGCCAGTTTAGGGCTAGAGCCAGGCTAGGGCTAGGGTCAGGCTACCCCCAGGCTACGGCTAGAGACAGGCTAGGGCCAGGCTAGCGCTAGGGACAGGCTAGGGCCCGGCTAGGGTTAGGGCCATCCTAGGGCAAGGCTAGTGTTAGGGCCATGCTAGGGCCAGACTAAGGCTACGTCCAGGCTAGGGCAAGGCTAGGGCTAGGGCCAGGCTAGGGCTATGGCCAGGCTAGGGCTAGGCCAGGTTAGGGCTAGGGCCAGTCTAGGGCTACATCCAGGGTAAGGTAAGGGCCAGTCTATGGCTAGGGCCAGGATAGGGCTACTGCCAGGCTAGTGCTAGGCCAGGCTAGGGCTAGAGCCAGGCTAGGGTAGGCCAGTTTAGAGCTAGGGCCCTGCTAGGGCTAGGGTCAGGATAGAGCCAGGCTTGGGCTAGGGCCAGGCTAGGGCCAGGCTAGGGCTAGGGCCAGGCTAGGGCCAGGCTAGGGCCAGGCTAGGGCTAGGGCCAGGCTAGGGCCAGGCTAGGGCTAGGGCCAGGCTGGGTCTTGTGCCAGGTTAGGGCCAGGCTAGGGCTAGGGCCAGGCTAGGGTTACGGCCAGGCTAGCGCTAGGCCAGGTTAGGGCTAGTGCCAGGCTAGGGTTACGGCCAGGCTAGGCCTAGGCCAGGTTAGGGCTAGGGCCAGGCTAGGGCTAGGGCCAGGGTAGGGCAAGGGTCAGTCTAGGGCTAGGGCCAGGCTAGGGCTAGAGCCAGGCTAGGGTAGGCCAGTTTAGGTCTACGGCCCTGCTAGTGCTAGGGTCAGTCTAGGGCCAGGCTAGGGCTAGGCTAGGGCTAGGCCAGGCTAGGGCCAGGGTATGCCTATGCCAGGCTAAGGTTAGGTCGAGGCTAGGGCTAGGGCTAGGCTAGGGTAGGCCAGTTTAGGGCTAGGTCCCTGCTGGTGCTACGGTCTGGCTAGGGCCACGCTAGGTCTAGGGTCAGGCTAGGGCCTGGCTAGGGCTAAGGCCAGGCTAGGGCCAGGCTAGGGCTTCGGCCAGGCTAGGGCCAGGCTAGGGCTTCGGCCAGGCTAGGCCTAGGGCCAGGCTAGGGCTAGGGCCAGGCTAGGGCTACGCCAGGCTAGGGCTAGGGCCAGGATAGGGTTAAGGCCAGGATAGGGCTAGGGCCAGGCTAGGGCCAGGCTAGGGCTAGGGCCAGGCTAGGGCTAGGGCCAGGCTAGGGCCAGGCTAGGGCTAGGGCCAGGCTATGGCTAGGGCCAGGCTATGTCTTGGCCAGGCTAGGGCTAGGGCCAGGCTAGGTCTAGGCCAGGCTAGGGCTAGGGCCAGGCTAGGTCTAGGCTAGGGCTACCCCAGGCTAGGTCTAGGCTAGGGCTATCCGGCTAGGTCTAGGCTAGGGCTATGCCAGGCTAGGTCTAGGCTAGGGCTAGGCCAGGCTAGGTCTAGGCTAGGGCTAGGCCAGACTAGGGCTAGGCTAGGGCTAGGCCAGGCTAGGGCTAGGCTACGGCTAGGCCACGCTAGGGCTAGGCTAGGGCTAGGCCAGGCTAGGGCTAGGCCAGTCTAGGGCTAGGGACAGACTAGGGCTAGGGCCAGGGTAGGGCAAGAGCCAGTCTAGGGCTAGGGCCAGGCTAGGGCTAGTGCCAGGCTACTGCTAGGCCAGGCTAGGGCTAGACACAGGCTAGGGCCAGGTTAGGTCTAGGGCCGGGCTAGGGCCAGGCTAGGGCTATCGCCAGGCTAGGGCTAGGGCGAGGCTAGGGCCAGGCTAGGGCTAGTGCCAGGCTAGGGCTAGGGCCACGCTAGGGCCAGGCTAGGGCTAGGGACAGGCTAGGGCCAGGCTAGGGCTTTGGCCAGGCTAGGCCTAGGGCCAGGCTAGGGCTAGGGCCAGGCTAGGGCTACGCCAGGCTAGGGCTAGGGCCAGGATAGGGTTAAGGCCAGGCTAGGTATAGGACCAGGCTAGGGCCCGGCTAGGGCTAGGGCCAGGCTAGGGCCAGGCTAGGGCTAGGGCCACGCTAGGGCCAGGCTAGGGCTAGGGCCAGGCTAGGGCCAGGCTAGGGCTACGGCCATGCTAGTCCTAGGGCCAGGCTAGGGCTAGGGCCAGGCTAGGGCTAGGCCAGGCTAGGACGAGGGCCAAGCTAGGGCTAGGCCAGGCTAAGTCTAGGGTCAGGCTAGGGCTAGGGTAGGGCTAGGCCAGGCTAGGGCTGGGCTAGGACCATGCCGACTAGGTCTAGGCTAGGGCTAGGCCAGACTAGGTCTAGGCTAGTGCTAGGCCAGGCTACGGCTAGGCTAGGGCTAGGCAAGGCTAGGGCTAGGCTAGGGCTAACTAGGCTAGGGCTAGGCTAGGGCTAGGCCAGGATAGGGCTAGGCTAGGGCTAGGCCAGGCTAGGACTAGGCTAGGGCTAGGCCAGTCTAGGGCTAGGCCAGGCTAGGGCTAGTGCCAGGCTAGCGCTAGGGCCAGACTACGGCCAGGCTAGGGCTAGGGCCAGGCTAGGGCCAGGCTAGGACTAGGGCCAGGCTAGGGCCAGGCTAGGGCTAGGGCCAGGCTAGGGCTAGGCTAGGGCTAGGCCAGGCTAGGGCCAGGGTATTCCTATGCCAGGCTAAGGTTAGGTCGAGGCTAGGGCTAGGGCTAGGCTAGGGTAGGCCAGTTTAGGGCTAGAGCCAGGCTAGGGCTAGGGTCAGGCTACCCCCAGGCTACGGCTAGAGACAGGCTAGGGCCAGGCTAGCGCTAGGGACAGGCTAGGGCCCGGCTAGGGTTAGGGCCATCCTAGGGCAAGGCTAGTGTTAGGGCCATGCTAGGGCCAGACTAAGGCTACGTCCAGGCTAGGGCAAGGCTAGGGCTAGGGCCAGGCTAGGGCTATGGCCAGGCTAGGGCTAGGCCAGGTTAGGGCTAGGGCCAGTCTAGGGCTACATCCAGGGTAAGGTAAGGGCCAGTCTATGGCTAGGGCCAGGATAGGGCTACTGCCAGGCTAGTGCTAGGCCAGGCTAGGGCTAGAGCCAGGCTAGGGTAGGCCAGTTTAGAGCTAGGGCCCTGCTAGGGCTAGGGTCAGGATAGAGCCAGGCTTGGGCTAGGGCCAGGCTAGGGCCAGGCTAGGGCTAGGGCCAGGCTAGGGCCAGGCTAGGGCTAGGGCCAGGCTGGGGCTTGTGCCAGGTTAGGTCCAGGCTAGGGCTAGGGCCAGGCTAGGGTTACGGCCAGGCTAGCGCTAGGCCAGGTTAGGGCTAGTGCCAGGCTAGGGTTACGGCCAGGCTAGGCCTAGGCCAGGTTAGGGCTAGGGCCAGGCTAGGGCTAGGGCCAGGGTAGGGCAAGGGTCAGTCTAGGGCTAGGGCCAGGCTAGGGCTAGAGCCAGGCTAGGGTAGGCCAGTTTAGGTCTACGGCCCTGCTAGTGCTAGGGTCAGTCTAGGGCCAGGCTAGGGCTAGGCTAGGGCTAGGCCAGGCTAGGGCCAGGGTATGCCTATGCCAGGCTAAGGTTAGGTCGAGGCTAGGGCTAGGGCTAGGCTAGGGTAGGCCAGTTTAGGGCTAGGTCCCTGCTGGTGCTACGGTCTGGCTAGGGCCACGCTAGGTCTAGGGTCAGGCTAGGGCCTGGCTAGGGCTAAGGCCAGGCTAGGGCCAGGCTAGGGCTTCGGCCAGGCTAGGGCCAGGCTAGGGCTTCGGCCAGGCTAGGCCTAGGGCCAGGCTAGGGCTAGGGCCAGGCTAGGGCTACGCCAGGCTAGGGCTAGGGCCAGGATAGGGTTAAGGCCAGGATAGGGCTAGGGCCAGGCTAGGGCCAGGCTAGGGCTAGGGCCAGGCTAGGGCTAGGGCCAGGCTAGGGCCAGGCTAGGGCTAGGACCAGGCTATGGCTAGGGCCAGGCTATGTCTTGGCCAGGCTAGGGCTAGGGCCAGGATAGGTCTAGGCCAGGCTAGGGCTAGGGCCAGGCTAGGTCTAGGCTAGGGCTACCCCAGGCTAGGTCTAGGCTAGGGCTATCCGGCTAGGTCTAGGCTAGGGCTATGCCAGGCTAGGTCTAGGCTAGGGCTAGGCCAGGCTAGGTCTAGGCTAGGGCTAGGCCAGACTAGGGCTAGGCTAGGGCTAGGCCAGGCTAGGGCTAGGCTACGGCTAGGCCACGCTAGGGCTAGGCTAGGGCTAGGCCAGGCTAGGGCTAGGCCAGTCTAGGGCTAGGGACAGACTAGGGCTAGGGCCAGGGTAGGGCAAGAGCCAGTCGAGGGCTAGGGCCAGGCTAGGGCTAGTGCCAGGCTACTGCTAGGCCAGGCTAGGGCTAGACACAGGCTAGGGCCAGGTTAGGTCTAGGGCCGGGCTAGGGCCAGGCTAGGGCTATCGCCAGGCTAGGGCTAGGGCGAGGCTAGGGCCAGGCTAGGGCTAGGGCCAGGCTAGGGCTAGGGCCACGCTAGGGCCAGGCTAGGGCTAGGGACAGGCTAGGGCCAGGCTAGGGCTTTGGCCAGGCTAGGCCTAGGGCCAGGCTAGGGCTAGGGCCAGGCTAGGGCTACGCCAGGCTAGGGCTAGGGCCAGGATAGGGTTAAGGCCAGGCTAGGTATAGGACCAGGCTAGGGCCAGGCTAGGGCTAGGGCCTGGCTAGGGCCAGGCTAGGGCTAGGGCCACGCTAGGGCCAGGCTAGGGCTAGGGCCAGGCTAGGGCCAGGCTAGGGCTACGCCCAGGCTAGGGCTAGGGCCAGGCTAGGGCTAGGCCAGGCTAGGACGAGGGCCAAGCTAGGGCTAGGCCAGGCTAAGTCTAGGGTCAGGCTAGGGCTAGGGTAGGGCTAGGCCAGGCTAGGGCTGGGCTAGGACCATGCCGACTAGGTCTAGGCTAGGGCTAGGCCAGACTAGGTCTAGGCTAGTGCTAGGCCAGGCTACGGCTAGGCTAGGGCTAGGCAAGGCTAGGGCTAGGCTAGGGCTAACTAGGCTAGGGCTAGGCTAGGGCTAGGCCAGGATAGGGCTAGGCTAGGGCTAGGCCAGGCTAGGACTAGGCTAGGGCTAGGCCAGTCTAGGGCTAGGCCAGGCTAGGGCTAGTGCCAGGCTAGCGCTAGGGCCAGACTACGGCCAGGCTAGGGCTAGGGCCAGGCTAGGGCCAGGCTAGGACTAGGGCCAGGCTAGGGCCAGGCTAGGGCTAGGGCCAGGCTAGGGCTAGGCTAGGGCTAGGCCAGGCTAGGGCCAGGGTATTCCTATGCCAGGCTAAGGTTAGGTCGAGGCTAGGGCTAGGGCTAGGCTAGGGTAGGCCAGTTTAGGGCTAGAGCCAGGCTAGGGCTAGGGTCAGGCTACCCCCAGGCTACGGCTAGAGACAGGCTAGGGCCAGGCTAGCGCTAGGGACAGGCTAGGGCCCGGCTAGGGTTAGGGCCATCCTAGGGCAAGGCTAGTGTTAGGGCCATGCTAGGGCCAGACTAAGGCTACGTCCAGGCTAGGGCAAGGCTAGGGCTAGGGCCAGGCTAGGGCTATGGCCAGGCTAGGGCTAGGCCAGGTTAGGGCTAGGGCCAGTCTAGGTCTACATCCAGGGTAAGGTAAGGGCCAGTCTATGGCTAGGGCCAGGATAGGGCTACTGCCAGGCTAGTGCTAGGCCAGGCTAGGGCTAGAGCCAGGCTAGGGTAGGCCAGTTTAGAGCTAGGGCCCTGCTAGGGCTAGGGTCAGGATAGAGCCAGGCTTGGGCTAGGGCCAGGCTAGGGCCAGGCTAGGGCTAGGGCCAGGCTAGGGCCAGGCTAGGGCTAGGGCCAGGCTGGGGCTTGTGCCAGGTTAGGGCCAGGCTAGGGCTAGGGCCAGGCTAGGGTTACGGCCAGGCTAGCGCTAGGCCAGGTTAGGGCTAGTGCCAGGCTAGGGTTACGGCCAGGCTAGGCCTAGGCCAGGTTAGGGCTAGGGCCAGGCTAGGGCTAGGGCCAGGGTAGGGCAAGGGTCAGTCTAGGGCTAGGGCCAGGCTAGGGCTAGAGCCAGGCTAGGGTAGGCCAGTTTAGGTCTACGGCCCTGCTAGTGCTAGGGTCAGTCTAGGGCCAGGCTAGGGCTAGGCTAGGGCTAGGCCAGACTAGGGCCAGGGTATGCCTATGCCAGGCTAAGGTTAGGTCGAGGCTACGGCTAGGGCTAGGCTAGGGTAGGCCAGTTTAGGGCTAGGTCCCTGCTGGTGCTACGGTCTGGCTAGGGCCACGCTAGGTCTAGGGTCAGGCTAGGGTCTGGCTAGGGCTAAGGCCAGGCTAGGGCCAGGCTAGGGCTTCGGCCAGGCTAGGGCCAGGCTAGGGCTTCGGCCAGGCTAGGCCTAGGGCCAGGCTAGGGCTAGGGCCAGGCTAGGGCTACGCCAGGCTAGGGCTAGGGCCAGGATAGGGTTAAGGCCAGGATAGGGCTAGGGCCAGGCTAGGGCCAGGCTAGGGCTAGGGCCAGGCTAGGGCTAGGGCCAGGCTAGGGCCAGGCTAGGGCTAGGGCCAGGCTATGGCTAGGGCCAGGCTATGTCTTGGCCAGGCTAGGGCTAGGGCCAGGCTAGGTCTAGGCCAGGCTAGGGCTAGGGCCAGGCTAGGTCTAGGCTAGGGCTACCCCAGGCTAGGTCTAGGCTAGGGCTATCCGGCTAGGTCTAGGCTAGGCCTATGCCAGGCTAGGTCTAGGCTAGGGCTAGGCCAGGCTAGGTCTAGGCTAGGGCTAGGCCAGACTAGGGCTAGGCTAGGGCTAGGCCAGGCTAGGGCTAGGCTACGGCTAGGCCACGCTAGGGCTAGGCTAGGGCTAGGCCAGGCTAGGGCTAGGCCAGTCTAGGGCTAGGGACAGACTAGGGCTAGGGCCAGGGTAGGGCAAGAGCCAGTCTAGGGCTAGGGCCAGGCTAGGGCTAGTGCCAGGCTACTGCTAGGCCAGGCTAGGGCTAGACACAGGCTAGGGCCAGGTTAGGTCTAGGGCCGGGCTAGGGCCAGGCTAGGGCTATCGCCAGGCTAGGGCTAGGGCGAGGCTAGGGCCAGGCTAGGGCTAGGGCCAGGCTAGGGCTAGGGCCACGCTAGGGCCAGGCTAGGGCTAGGGACAGGCTAGGGCCAGGCTAGGGCTTTGGCCAGGCTAGGCCTAGGGCCAGGCTAGGGCTAGGGCCAGGCTAGGGCTACGCCAGGCTAGGGCTAGGGCCAGGATAGGGTTAAGGCCAGGCTAGGTATAGGACCAGGCTAGGGCCAGGCTAGGGCTAGGGCCAGGCTAGGGCCAGGCTAGGGCTAGGGCCACGCTAGGGCCAGGCTAGGGCTAGGGCCAGGCTAGGGCCAGGCTAGGGCTACGGCCAGGCTAGTCCTAGGGCCAGGCTAGGGCTAGGGCCAGGCTAGGGCTAGGCCAGGCTAGGACGAGGGCCAAGCTAGGGCTAGGCCAGGCTAAGTCTAGGGTCAGGCTAGGGCTAGGGTAGGGCTAGGCCAGGCTAGGGCTGGGCTAGGACCATGCCGACTAGGTCTAGGCTAGGGCTAGGCCAGACTAGGTCTAGGCTAGTGCTAGGCCAGGCTACGGCTAGGCTAGGGCTAGGCAAGGCTAGGGCTAGGCTAGGGCTAACTAGGCTAGGGCTAGGCTAGGGCTAGGCCAGGATAGGGCTAGGCTAGGGCTAGGCCAGGCTAGGACTAGGCTAGGGCTAGGCCAGTCTAGGGCTAGGCCAGGCTAGGGCTAGTGCCAGGCTAGCGCTAGGGCCAGACTACGGCCAGGCTAGGGCTAGGGCCAGGCTAGGGCCAGGCTAGGACTAGGGCCAGGCTAGGGCCAGGCTAGGGCTAGGGCCAGGCTAGGGCTAGGCTAGGGCTAGGCCAGGCTAGGGCCAGGGTATTCCTATGCCAGGCTAAGGTTAGGTCGAGGCTAGGGCTAGGGCTAGGCTAGGGTAGGCCAGTTTAGGGCTAGAGCCAGGCTAGGGCTAGGGTCAGGCTACCCCCAGGCTACGGCTAGAGACAGGCTAGGGCCAGGCTAGCGCTAGGGACAGGCTAGGGCCCGGCTAGGGTTAGGGCCATCCTAGGGCAAGGCTAGTGTTAGGGCCATGCTAGGGCCAGACTAAGGCTACGTCCAGGCTAGGGCAAGGCTAGGGCTAGGGCCAGGCTAGGGCTATGGCCAGGCTAGGGCTAGGCCAGGTTAGGGCTAGGGCCAGTCTAGGGCTACATCCAGGGTAAGGTAAGGGCCAGTCTATGGCTAGGGCCAGGATAGGGCTACTGCCAGGCTAGTGCTAGGCCAGGCTAGGGCTAGAGCCAGGCTAGGGTAGGCCAGTTTAGAGCTAGGGCCCTGCTAGGGCTAGGGTCAGGATAGAGCCAGGCTTGGGCTAGGGCCAGGCTAGGGCCAGGCTAGGGCTAGGGCCAGGCTAGGGCCAGGCTAGGGCTAGGTCCAGGCTGGGGCTTGTGCCAGGTTAGGGCCAGGCTAGGGCTAGGGCCAGGCTAGGGTTACGGCCAGGCTAGCGCTAGGCCAGGTTAGGGCTAGTGCCAGGCTAGGGTTACGGCCAGGCTAGGCCTAGGCCAGGTTAGGGCTAGGGCCAGGCTAGGGCTAGGGCCAGGGTAGGGCAAGGGTCAGTCTAGGGCTAGGGCCAGGCTAGGGCTAGAGCCAGGCTAGGGTAGGCCAGTTTAGGTCTACGGCCCTGCTAGTGCTAGGGTCAGTCTAGGGCCAGGCTAGGGCTAGGCTAGGGCTAGGCCAGGCTAGGGCCAGGGTATGCCTATGCCAGGCTAAGGTTAGGTCGAGGCTAGGGCTAGGGCTAGGCTAGGGTAGGCCAGTTTAGGGCTAGGTCCCTGCTGGTGCTACGGTCTGGCTAGGGCCACGCTAGGTCTAGGGTCAGGCTAGGGCCTGGCTAGGGCTAAGGCCAGGCTAGGGCCAGGCTAGGGCTTCGGCCAGGCTAGGGCCAGGCTAGGGCTTCGGCCAGGCTAGGCCTAGGGCCAGGCTAGGGCTAGGGCCAGGCTAGGGCTACGCCAGGCTAGGGCTAGGGCCAGGATAGGGTTAAGGCCAGGATAGGGCTAGGGCCAGGCTAGGGCCAGGCTAGGGCTAGGGCCAGGCTAGGGCTAGGGCCAGGCTAGGGCCAGGCTAGGGCTAGGGCCAGGCTATGGCTAGGGCCAGGCTATGTCTTGGCCAGGCTAGGGCTAGGGCCAGGCTAGGTCTAGGCCAGGCTAGGGCTAGGGCCAGGCTAGGTCTAGGCTAGGGCTACCCCAGGCTAGGTCTAGGCTAGGGCTATCCGGCTAGGTCTAGGCTAGGGCTATGCCAGGCTAGGTCTAGGCTAGGGCTAGGCCAGGCTAGGTCTAGGCTAGGGCTAGGCCAGACTAGGGCTAGGCTAGGGCTAGGCCAGGCTAGGGCTAGGCTACGGCTAGGCCACGCTAGGGCTAGGCTAGGGCTAGGCCAGGCTAGGGCTAGGCCAGTCTAGGGCTAGGGACAGACTAGGGCTAGGGCCAGGGTAGGGCAAGAGCCAGTCTAGGGCTAGGGCCAGGCTAGGGCTAGTGCCAGGCTACTGCTAGGCCAGGCTAGGGCTAGACACAGGCTAGGGCCAGGTTAGGTCTAGGGCCAGGCTAGGGCCAGGCTAGGGCTATCGCCAGGCTAGGGCTAGGGCGAGGCTAGGGCCAGGCTAGGGCTAGGGCCAGGCTAGGGCTAGGGCCACGCTAGGGCCAGGCTAGGGCTAGGGACAGGCTAGGGCCAGGCTAGGGCTTTGGCCAGGCTAGGCCTAGGGCCAGGCTAGGGCTAGGGCCAGGCTAGGGCTACGCCAGGCTAGGGCTAGGGCCAGGATAGGGTTAAGGCCAGGCTAGGTATAGGACCAGGCTAGGGCCAGGCTAGGGCTAGGGCCAGGCTAGGGCCAGGCTAGGGCTAGGGCCACGCTAGGGCCAGGCTAGGGCTAGGGCCAGGCTAGGGCCAGGCTAGGGCTACGGCCAGGCTAGTCCTAGGGCCAGGCTAGGGCTAGGGCCAGGCTAGGGCTAGGCCAGGCTAGGACGAGGGCCAAGCTAGGGCTAGGCCAGTCTAAGTCTAGGGTCAGGCTAGGGCTAGGGTAGGGCTAGGCCAGGCTAGGGCTGGGCAAGGACCATGCCGACTAGGTCTAGGCTAGGGCTAGGCCAGACTAGGTCTAGGCTAGTGCTAGGCCAGGCTAGGGCTAGGCTAGGGCTAGGCAAGGCTAGGGCTAGGCTAGGGCTAACTAGGCTAGGGCTAGGCTAGGGCTAGGCCAGGATAGGGCTAGGCTAGGGCTAGGCCAGGCTAGGACTAGGCTAGGGCTAGGCCAGTCTAGGGCTAGGCCAGGCTAGGGCTAGTGCCAGGCTAGCGCTAGGGCCAGACTACGGCCAGGCTAGGGCTAGGGCCAGGCTAGGGCCAGGCTAGGACTAGGGCCAGGCTAGGGCCAGGCTAGGGCTAGGGCCAGGCTAGGGCTAGGCTAGGGCTAGGCCAGGCTAGGGCCAGGGTATTCATATGCCAGGCTAAGGTTAGGTCGAGGCTAGGGCTAGGGCTAGGCTAGGGTAGGCCAGTTTAGGGCTAGAGCCAGGCTAGGGCTAGGGTCAGGCTACCCCCAGGCTACGGCTAGAGACAGGCTAGGGCCAGGCTAGCGCTAGGGACAGGCTAGGGCCCGGCTAGGGTTAGGGCCATCCTAGGGCAAGGCTAGTGTTAGGGCCATGCTAGGGCCAGACTAAGGCTACGTCCAGGCTAGGGCAAGGCTAGGGCTAGGGCCAGGCTAGGGCTATGGCCAGGCTAGGGCTAGCCCAGGTTAGGGCTAGGGCCAGTCTAGGGCTACATCCAGGGTAAGGTAAGGGCCAGTCTATGGCTAGGGCCAGGATAGGGCTACTGCCAGGCTAGTGCTAGGCCAGGCTAGGGCTAGAGCCAGGCTAGGGTAGGCCAGTTTAGAGCTAGGGCCCTGCTAGGGCTAGGGTCAGGATAGAGCCAGGCTTGGGCTAGGGCCAGGCTAGGGCCAGGCTAGGGCTAGGGCCAGGCTAGGGCCAGGCTAGGGCTAGGGCCAGGCTGGGGCTTGTGCCAGGTTAGGGCCAGGCTAGGGCTAGGGCCAGGCTAGGGTTACGGCCAGGCTAGCGCTAGGCCAGGTTAGGGCTAGTGCCAGGCTAGGGTTATGGCCAGGCTAGGCCTAGGCCAGGTTAGGGCTAGGGCCAGGCTAGGGCTAGGGCCAGGGTAGGGCAAGGGTCAGTCTAGGGCTAGGGCCAGGCTAGGGCTAGAGCCAGGCTAGGGTAGGCCAGTTTAGGTCTACGGCCCTGCTAGTGCTAGGGTCAGTCTAGGGCCAGGCTAGGGCTAGGCTAGGGCTAGGCCAGGCTAGGGCCAGGGTATGCCTATGCCAGGCTAAGGTTAGGTCGAGGCTAGGGCTAGGGCTAGGCTAGGGTAGGCCAGTTTAGGGCTAGGTCCCTGCTGGTGCTACGGTCTGGCTAGGGCCACTCTAGGTCTAGGGTCAGGCTAGGGCCTGGCTAGGGCTAAGGCCAGGCTAGGGCCAGGCTAGGGCTTCGGCCAGGCTAGGGCCAGGCTAGGGCTTCGGCCAGGCTAGGCCTAGGGCCAGGCTAGGGCTAGGGCCAGGCTAGGGCTACGCCAGGCTAGGGCTAGGGCCAGGATAGGGTTAAGGCCAGGATAGGGCTAGGGCCAGGCTAGGGCCAGGCTAGGGCTAGGGCCAGGCTAGGGCTAGGGCCAGGCTAGGGCCAGGCTAGGGCTAGGGCCAGGCTATGGCTAGGGCCAGGCTATGTCTTGGCCAGGCTAGGGCTAAGGCCAGGCTAGGTCTAGGCCAGGCTAGGGCTAGGGCCAGGCTAGGTCTAGGCTAGGGCTACCCCAGGCTAGGTCTAGGCTAGGGCTATCCGGCTAGGTCTAGGCTAGGGCTATGCCAGGCTAGGTCTAGGCTAGGGCTAGGCCAGGCTAGGTCTAGGCTAGGGCTAGGCCAGACTAGGGCTAGGCTAGGGCTAGGCCAGGCTAGGGCTAGGCTACGGCTAGGCCACGCTAGGGCTAGGCTAGGGCTAGGCCAGGCTAGGGCTAGGCCAGTCTAGGGCTAGGGACAGACTAGGGCTAGGGCCAGGGTAGGGCAAGAGCCAGTCTAGGGCTAGGGCCAGGCTAGGGCTAGTGCCAGGCTACTGCTAGGCCAGGCTAGGGCTAGACACAGGCTAGGGCCAGGTTAGGTCTAGGGCCGGGCTAGGGCCAGGCTAGGGCTATCGCCAGGCTAGGGCTAGGGCGAGGCTAGGGCCAGGCTAGGGCTAGGGCCAGGCTAGGGCTAGGGCCACGCTAGGGCCAGGCTAGGGCTAGGGACAGGCTAGGGCCAGGCTAGGGCTTTGGCCAGGCTAGGCCTAGGGCCAGGCTAGGGCTAGGGCCAGGCTAGGGCTACGCCAGGCTAGGGCTAGGGCCAGGATAGGGTTAAGGCCAGGCTAGGTATAGGACCAGGCTAGGGCCAGGCTAGGGCTAGGGCCAGGCTAGGGCCAGGCTAGGGCTAGGGCCACGCTAGGGCCAGGCTAGGGCTAGGGCCAGGCTAGGGCCAGGCTGGGGCTACAGCCAGGCTAGTCCTAGGGCCAGGCTAGGGCTAGGGCCAGGCTAGGGCTAGGCCAGGCTAGGACGAGGGCCAAGCTAGGGCTAGGCCAGTCTAAGTCTAGGGTCAGGCTAGGGCTAGGGTAGGGCTAGGCCAGGCTAGGGCTGGGCTAGGACCATGCCGACTAGGTCTAGGCTAGGGCTAGGCCAGACTAGGTCTAGGCTAGTGCTAGGCCAGGCTAGGGCTAGGCTAGGGCTAGGCAAGGCTAGGGCTAGGCTAGGGCTAACTAGGCTAGGGCTAGGCTAGGGCTAGGCCAGGATAGGGCTAGGCTAGGGCTAGGCCAGGCTAGGACTAGGCTAGGGCTAGGCCAGTCTAGGGCTAGGCCAGGCTAGGGCTAGTGCCAGGCTAGCGCTAGGGCCAGACTACGGCCAGGCTAGGGCTAGGGCCAGGCTAGGGCCAGGCTAGGACTAGGGCCAGGCTAGGGCCAGGCTAGGGCTAGGGCCAGGCTAGGGCTAGGCTAGGGCTAGGCCAGGCTAGGGCCAGGGTATTCCTATGCCAGGCTAAGGTTAGGTCGAGGCTAGGGCTAGGGCTAGGCTAGGGTAGGCCAGTTTAGGGCTAGAGCCAGGCTAGGGCTAGGGTCAGGCTACCCCCAGGCTACGGCTAGAGACAGGCTAGGGCCAGGCTAGCGCTAGGGACAGGCTAGGGCCCGGCTAGGGTTAGGGCCATCCTAGGGCAAGGCTAGTGTTAGGGCCATGCTAGGGCCAGACTAAGGCTACGTCCAGGCTAGGGCAAGGCTAGGGCTAGGGCCAGGCTAGGGCTATGGCCAGGCTAGGGCTAGGCCAGGTTAGGGCTAGGGCCAGTCTAGGGCTACATCCAGGGTAAGGTAAGGGCCAGTCTATGGCTAGGGCCAGGATAGGGCTACTGCCAGGCTAGTGCTAGGCCAGGCTAGGGCTAGAGCCAGGCTAGGGTAGGCCAGTTTAGAGCTAGGGCCCTGCTAGGGCTAGGGTCAGGATAGAGCCAGGCTTGGGCTAGGGCCAGGCTAGGGCCAGGCTAGGGCTAGGGCCAGGCTAGGGCCAGGCTAGGGCTAGGGCCAGGCTGGGGCTTGTGCCAGGTTAGGGCCAGGCTAGGGCTAGGGCCAGGCTAGGGTTACGGCCAGGCTAGCGCTAGGCCAGGTTAGGGCTAGTGCCAGGCTAGGGTTACGGCCAGGCTAGGCCTAGGCCAGGTTAGGGCTAGGGCCAGGCTAGGGCTAGGGCCAGGGTAGGGCAAGGGTCAGTCTAGGGCTAGGGCCAGGCTAGGGCTAGAGCCAGGCTAGGGTAGGCCAGTTTAGGTCTACGGCCCTGCTAGTGCTAGGGTCAGTCTAGGGCCAGGCTAGGGCTAGGCTAGGGCTAGGCCAGGCTAGGGCCAGGGTATGCCTATGCCAGGCTAAGGTTAGGTCGAGGCTAGGGCTAGGGCTAGGCTAGGGTAGGCCAGTTTAGGGCTAGGTCCCTGCTGGTGCTACGGTCTGGCTAGGGCCACGCTAGGTCTAGGGTCAGGCTAGGGCCTGGCTAGGGCTAAGGCCAGGCTAGGGCCAGGCTAGGGCTTCGGCCAGGCTAGGGCCAGGCTAGGGCTAGGGCCAGGCTAGGGCTAGGGCCAGGCTAGGGCCAGGCTAGGGCTAGGGCCAGGCTATGGCTAGGGCCAGGCTATGTCTTGGCCAGGCTAGGGCTAGGGCCAGGCTAGGTCTAGGCCAGGCTAGGGCTAGGGCCAGGCTAGGTCTAGGCTAGGGCTACCCCAGGCTAGGTCTAGGCTAGGGCTATCCGGCTAGGTCTAGGCTAGGGCTATGCCAGGCTAGGTCTAGGCTAGGGCTAGGCCAGGCTAGGTCTAGGCTAGGGCTAGGCCAGACTAGGGCTAGGCTAGGGCTAGGCCAGGCTAGGGCTAGGCTACGGCTAGGCCACGCTAGGGCTAGGCTAGGGCTAGGCCAGGCTAGGGCTAGGCCAGTCTAGGGCTAGGGACAGACTAGGGCTAGGGCCAGGGTAGGGCAAGAGCCAGTCTAGGGCTAGGGCCAGGCTAGGGCTAGTGCCAGGCTACTGCTAGGCCAGGCTAGGGCTAGACACAGGCTAGGGCCAGGTTAGGTCTAGGGCCGGGCTAGGGCCAGGCTAGGGCTATCGCCAGGCTAGGGCTAGGGCGAGGCTAGGGCCAGGCTAGGGCTAGGGCCAGGCTAGGGCTAGGGCCACGCTAGGGCCAGGCTAGGGCTAGGGACAGGCTAGGGCCAGGCTAGGGCTTTGGCCAGGCTAGGCCTAGGGCCAGGCTAGGGCTAGGGCCAGGCTAGGGCTACGCCAGGCTAGGGCTAGGGCCAGGATAGGGTTAAGGCCAGGCTAGGTATAGGACCAGGCTAGGGCCAGGCTAGGGCTAGGGCCAGGCTAGGGCAAGGCTAGGTCTAGGGCCACGCTAGGGCCAGGCTAGGGCTAGGGCCAGGCTAGGGCCAGGCTAGGGCTACGGCCAGGCTAGTCCTAGGGCCAGGCTAGGGCTAGGGCCAGGCTAGGGCTAGGCCAGGCTAGGACGAGGGCCAAGCTAGGGCTAGGCCAGTCTAAGTCTAGGGTCAGGCTAGGGCTAGGGTAGGGCTAGGCCAGGCTAGGGCTGGGCTAGGACCATGCCGACTAGGTCTAGGCTAGGGCTAGGCCAGACTAGGTCTAGGCTAGTGCTAGGCCAGGCTAGGGCTAGGCTAGGGCTAGGCAAGGCTAGGGCTAGGCTAGGGCTAACTAGGCTAGGGCTAGGCTAGGGCTAGGCCAGGATAGGGCTAGGCTAGGGCTAGGCCAGGCTAGGACTAGGCTAGGGCTAGGCCAGTCTAGGGCTAGGCCAGGCTAGGGCTAGTGCCAGGCTAGCGCTAGGGCCAGACTACGGCCAGGCTAGGGCTAGGGCCAGGCTAGGGCCAGGCTAGGACTAGGGCCAGGCTAGGGCCAGGCTAGGGCTAGGGCCAGGCTAGGGCTAGGCTAGGGCTAGGCCAGGCTAGGGCCAGGGTATTCCTATGCCAGGCTAAGGTTAGGTCGAGGCTAGGGCTAGGGCTAGGCTAGGGTAGGCCAGTTTAGGGCTAGAGCCAGGCTAGGGCTAGGGTCAGGCTACCCCCAGGCTACGGCTAGAGACAGGCTAGGGCCAGGCTAGCGCTAGGGACAGGCTAGGGCCCGGCTAGGGTTAGGGCCATCCTAGGGCAAGGCTAGTGTTAGGGCCATGCTAGGGCCAGACTAAGGCTACGTCCAGGCTAGGGCAAGGCTAGGGCTAGGGCCAGGCTAGGGCTATGGCCAGGCTAGGGCTAGGCCAGGTTAGGGCTAGGGCCAGTCTAGGGCTACATCCAGGGTAAGGTAAGGGCCAGTCTATGGCTAGGGCCAGGATAGGGCTACTGCCAGGCTAGTGCTAGGCCAGGCTAGGGCTAGAGCCAGGCTAGGGTAGGCCAGTTTAGAGCTAGGGCCCTGCTAGGGCTAGGGTCAGGATAGAGCCAGGCTTGGGCTAGGGCCAGGCTAGGGCCAGGCTAGGGCTAGGGCCAGGCTAGGGCCAGGCTAGGGCTAGGGCCAGGCTGGGGCTTGTGCCAGGTTAGGGCCAGGCTAGGGCTAGGGCCAGGCTAGGGTTACGGCCAGGCTAGCGCTAGGCCAGGTTAGGGCTAGTGCCAGGCTAGGGTTACGGCCAGGCTAGGCCTAGGCCAGGTTAGGGCTAGGGCCAGGCTAGGGCTAGGGCCAGGGTAGGGCAAGGGTCAGTCTAGGGCTAGGGCCAGGCTAGGGCTAGAGCCAGGCTAGGGTAGGCCAGTTTAGGTCTACGGCCCTGCTAGTGCTAGGGTCAGTCTAGGGCCAGGCTAGGGCTAGGCTAGGGCTAGGCCAGGCTAGGGCCAGGGTATGCCTATGCCAGGCTAAGGTTAGGTCGAGGCTAGGGCTAGGGCTAGGCTAGGGTAGGCCAGTTTAGGGCTAGGTCCCTGCTGGTGCTACGGTCTGGCTAGGGCCACGCTAGGTCTAGGGTCAGGCTAGGGCCTGGCTAGGGCTAAGGCCAGGCTAGGGCCAGGCTAGGGCTTCGGCCAGGCTAGGGCCAGGCTAGGGCTTCGGCCAGGCTAGGCCTAGGGCCAGGCTAGGGCTAGGGCCAGGCTAGGGCTACGCCAGGCTAGGGCTAGGGCCAGGATAGGGTTAAGGCCAGGATAGGGCTAGGGCCAGGCTAGGGCCAGGCTAGGGCTAGGGCCAGGCTAGGGCTAGGGCCAGGCTAGGGCTAGGGCCAGGCTAGGGCCAGGCTAGGGCTAGGGCCAGGCTATGGCTAGGGCCAGGCTATGTCTTGGCCAGGCTAGGGCTAGGGCCAGGCTAGGTCTAGGCCAGGCTAGGGCTAGGGCCAGGCTAGGTCTAGGCTAGGGCTACCCCAGGCTAGGTCTAGGCTAGGGCTATCCGGCTAGGTCTAGGCTAGGGCTATGCCAGGCTAGGTCTAGGCTAGGGCTAGGCCAGGCTAGGTCTAGGCTAGGGCTAGGCCAGACTAGGGCTAGGCTAGGGCTAGGCCAGGCTAGGGCTAGGCTACGGCTAGGCCACGCTAGGGCTAGGCTAGGGCTAGGCCAGGCTAGGGCTAGGCCAGTCTAGGGCTAGGGACAGACTAGGGCTAGGGCCAGGGTAGGGCAAGAGCCAGTCTAGGGCTAGGGCCAGGCTAGGGCTAGTGCCAGGCTACTGCTAGGCCAGGCTAGGGCTAGACACAGGCTAGGGCCAGGTTAGGTCTAGGGCCGGGCTAGGGCCAGGCTAGGGCTATCGCCAGGCTAGGGCTAGGGCGAGGCTAGGGCCAGGCTAGGGCTAGGGCCAGGCTAGGGCTAGGGCCACGCTAGGGCCAGGCTAGGGCTAGGGACAGGCTAGGGCCAGGCTAGGGCTTTGGCCAGGCTAGGCCTAGGGCCAGGCTAGGGCTAGGGCCAGGCTAGGGCTACGCCAGGCTAGGGCTAGGGCCAGGATAGGGTTAAGGCCAGGCTAGGTATAGGACCAGGCTAGGGCCAGGCTAGGGCTAGGGCCAGGCTAGGGCCAGGCTAGGGCTAGGGCCACGCTAGGGCCAGGCTAGGGCTAGGGCCAGGCTAGGGCCAGGCTAGGGCTACAGCCAGGCTAGTCCTAGGGCCAGGCTAGGGCTAGGGCCAGGCTAGGGCTAGGCCAGGCTAGGACGAGGGCCAAGCTAGGGCTAGGCCAGTCTAAGTCTAGGGTCAGGCTAGGGCTAGGGTAGGGCTAGGCCAGGCTAGGGCTGGGCTAGGACCATGCCGACTAGGTCTAGGCTAGGGCTAGGCCAGACTAGGTCTAGGCTAGTGCTAGGCCAGGCTAGGGCTAGGCTAGGGCTAGGCAAGGCTAGGGCTAGGCTAGGGCTAACTAGGCTAGGGCTAGGCTAGGGCTAGGCCAGGATAGGGCTAGGCTAGGGCTAGGCCAGGCTAGGACTAGGCTAGGGCTAGGCCAGTCTAGGGCTAGGCCAGGCTAGGGCTAGTGCCAGGCTAGCGCTAGGGCCAGACTACGGCCAGGCTAGGGCTAGGGCCAGGCTAGGGCCAGGCTAGGACTAGGGCCAGGCTAGGGCCAGGCTAGGGCTAGGGCCAGGCTAGGGCTAGGCTAGGGCTAGGCCAGGCTAGGGCCAGGGTATTCCTATGCCAGGCTAAGGTTAGGTCGAGGCTAGGGCTAGGGCTAGGCTAGGGTAGGCCAGTTTAGGGCTAGAGCCAGGCTAGGGCTAGGGTCAGGCTACCCCCAGGCTACGGCTAGAGACAGGCTAGGGCCAGGCTAGCGCTAGGGACAGGCTAGGGCCCGGCTAGGGTTAGGGCCATCCTAGGGCAAGGCTAGTGTTAGGGCCATGCTAGGGCCAGACTAAGGCTACGTCCAGGCTAGGGCAAGGCTAGGGCTAGGGCCAGGCTAGGGCTATGGCCAGGCTAGGGCTAGGCCAGGTTAGGGCTAGGGCCAGTCTAGGGCTACATCCAGGGTAAGGTAAGGGCCAGTCTATGGCTAGGGCCAGGATAGGGCTACTGCCAGGCTAGTGCTAGGCCAGGCTAGGGCTAGAGCCAGGCTAGGGTAGGCCAGTTTAGAGCTAGGGCCCTGCTAGGGCTAGGGTCAGGATAGAGCCAGGCTTGGGCTAGGGCCAGGCTAGGGCCAGGCTAGGGCTAGGGCCAGGCTAGGGCCAGGCTAGGGCTAGGGCCAGGCTGGGGCTTGTGCCAGGTTAGGGCCAGGCTAGGGCTAGGGCCAGGCTAGGGTTACGGCCAGGCTAGCGCTAGGCCAGGTTAGGGCTAGTGCCAGGCTAGGGTTACGGCCAGGCTAGGCCTAGGCCAGGTTAGGGCTAGGGCCAGGCTAGGGCTAGGGCCAGGGTAGGGCAAGGGTCAGTCTAGGGCTAGGGCCAGGCTAGGGCTAGAGCCAGGCTAGGGTAGGCCAGTTTAGGTCTACGGCCCTGCTAGTGCTAGGGTCAGTCTAGGGCCAGGCTAGGGCTAGGCTAGGGCTAGGCCAGGCTAGGGCCAGGGTATGCCTATGCCAGGCTAAGGTTAGGTCGAGGCTAGGGCTAGGGCTAGGCTAGGGTAGGCCAGTTTAGGGCTAGGTCCCTGCTGGTGCTACGGTCTGGCTAGGGCCACGCTAGGTCTAGGGTCAGGCTAGGGCCTGGCTAGGGCTAAGGCCAGGCTAGGGCCAGGCTAGGGCTTCGGCCAGGCTAGGGCCAGGCTAGGGCTTCGGCCAGGCTAGGCCTAGGGCCAGGCTAGGGCTAGGGCCAGGCTAGGGCTATGCCAGGCTAGGGCTAGGGCCAGGATAGGGTTAAGGCCAGGATAGGGCTAGGGCCAGGCTAGGGCCAGGCTAGGGCTAGGGCCAGGCTAGGGCTAGGGCCAGGCTAGGGCCAGGCTAGGGCTAGGGCCAGGCTATGGCTAGGGCCAGGCTATGTCTTGGCCAGGCTAGGGCTAGGGCCAGGCTAGGTCTAGGCCAGGCTAGGGCTAGGGCCAGGCTAGGTCTAGGCTAGGGCTACCCCAGGCTAGGTCTAGGCAAGGGCTATCCGGCTAGGTCTAGGCTAGGGCTATGCCAGGCTAGGTCTAGGCTAGGGCTAGGCCAGGCTAGGTCTAGGCTAGGGCTAGGCCAGACTAGGGCTAGGCTAGGGCTAGGCCAGGCTAGGGCTAGGCTACGGCTAGGCCACGCTAGGGCTAGGCTAGGGCTAGGCCAGGCTAGGGCTAGGCCAGTCTAGGGCTAGGGACAGACTAGGGCTAGGGCCAGGCTAGGGCTAGTGCCAGGCTACTGCTAGGCCAGGCTAGGGCTAGACACAGGCTAGGGCCAGGTTAGGTCTAGGGCCGGGCTAGGGCCAGGCTAGGGCTATCGCCAGGCTAGGGCTAGGGCGAGGCTAGGGCCAGGCTAGGGCTAGGGCCAGGCTAGGGCTAGGGCCACGCTAGGGCCAGGCTAGGGCTAGGGACAGGCTAGGGCCAGGCTAGGGCTTTGGCCAGGCTAGGCCTAGGGCCAGGCTAGGGCTAGGGCCAGGCTAGGGCTACGCCAGGCTAGGGCTAGGGCCAGGATAGGGTTAAGGCCAGGCTAGGTATAGGACCAGGCTAGGGCCAGGCTAGGGCTAGGGCCAGGCTAGGGCAAGGCTAGGTCTAGGGCCACGCTAGGGCCAGGCTAGGGCTAGGGCCAGGCTAGGGCCAGGCTAGGGCTACGGCCAGGCTAGTCCTAGGGCCAGGCTAGGGCTAGGGCCAGGCTAGGGCTAGGCCAGGCTAGGACGAGGGCCAAGCTAGGGCTAGGCCAGTCTAAGTCTAGGGTCAGGCTAGGGCTAGGGTAGGGCTAGGCCAGGCTAGGGCTGGGCTAGGACCATGCCGACTAGGTCTAGGCTAGGGCTAGGCCAGACTAGGTCTAGGCTAGTGCTAGGCCAGGCTAGGGCTAGGCTAGGGCTAGGCAAGGCTAGGGCTAGGCTAGGGCTAACTAGGCTAGGGCTAGGCTAGGGCTAGGCCAGGATAGGGCTAGGCTAGGGCTAGGCCAGGCTAGGACTAGGCTAGGGCTAGGCCAGTCTAGGGCTAGGCCAGGCTAGGGCTAGTGCCAGGCTAGCGCTAGGGCCAGACTACGGCCAGGCTAGGGCTAGGGCCAGGCTAGGGCCAGGCTAGGACTAGGGCCAGGCTAGGGCCAGGCTAGGGCTAGGGCCAGGCTACGGCTAGGCTAGGGCTAGGCCAGGCTAGGGCCAGGGTATTCCTATGCCAGGCTAAGGTTAGGTCGAGGCTAGGGCTAGGGCTAGGCTAGGGTAGGCCAGTTTAGGGCTAGAGCCAGGCTAGGGCTAGGGTCAGGCTACCCCCAGGCTACGGCTAGAGACAGGCTAGGGCCAGGCTAGCGCTAGGGACAGGCTAGGGCCCGGCTAGGGTTAGGGCCATCCTAGGGCAAGGCTAGTGTTAGGGCCATGCTAGGGCCAGACTAAGGCTACGTCCAGGCTAGGGCAAGGCTAGGGCTAGGGCCAGGCTAGGGCTATGGCCAGGCTAGGGCTAGGCCAGGTTAGGGCTAGGGCCAGTCTAGGGCTACATCCAGGGTAAGGTAAGGGCCAGTCTATGGCTAGGGCCAGGATAGGGCTACTGCCAGGCTAGTGCTAGGCCAGGCTAGGGCTAGAGCCAGGCTAGGGTAGGCCAGTTTAGAGCTAGGGCCCTGCTAGGGCTAGGGTCAGGATAGAGCCAGGCTTGGGCTAGGGCCAGGCTAGGGCCAGGCTAGGGCTAGGGCCAGGCTAGGGCCAGGCTAGGGCTAGGGCCAGGCTGGGGCTTGTGCCAGGTTAGGGCCAGGCTAGGGCTAGGGCCAGGCTAGGGTTACGGCCAGGCTAGCGCTAGGCCAGGTTAGGGCTAGTGCCAGGCTAGGGTTACGGCCAGGCTAGGCCTAGGCCAGGTTAGGGCTAGGGCCAGGCTAGGGCTAGGGCCAGGGTAGGGCAAGGGTCAGTCTAGGGCTAGGGCCAGGCTAGGGCTAGAGCCAGGCTAGGGTAGGCCAGTTTAGGTCTACGGCCCTGCTAGTGCTAGGGTCAGTCTAGGGCCAGGCTAGGGCTAGGCTAGGGCTAGGCCAGGCTAGGGCCAGGGTATGCCTATGCCAGGCTAAGGTTAGGTCGAGGCTAGGGCTAGGGCTAGGCTAGGGTAGGCCAGTTTAGGGCTAGGTCCCTGCTGGTGCTACGGTCTGGCTAGGGCCACGCTAGGTCTAGGGTCAGGCTAGGGCCTGGCTAGGGCTAAGGCCAGGCTAGGGCCAGGCTAGGGCTTCGGCCAGGCTAGGGCCAGGCTAGGGCTTCGGCCAGGCTAGGCCTAGGTCCAGGCTAGGGCTAGGGCCAGGCTAGGGCTATGCCAGGCTAGGGCTAGGGCCAGGATAGGGTTAAGGCCAGGATAGGGCTAGGGCCAGGCTAGGGCCAGGCTAGGGCTAGGGCCAGGCTAGGGCTAGGGCCAGGCTAGGGCCAGGCTAGGGCTAGGGCCAGGCTATGGCTAGGGCCAGGCTATGTCTTGGCCAGGCTAGGGCTAGGGCCAGGCTAGGTCTAGGCCAGGCTAGGGCTAGGGCCAGGCTAGGTCTAGGCTAGGGCTACCCCAGGCTAGGTCTAGGCTAGGGCTATCCGGCTAGGTCTAGGCTAGGGCTATGCCAGGCTAGGTCTAGGCTAGGGCTAGGCCAGGCTAGGTCTAGGCTAGGGCTAGGCCAGACTAGGGCTAGGCTAGGGCTAGGCCAGGCTAGGGCTAGGCTACGGCTAGGCCACGCTAGGGCTAGGCTAGGGCTAGGCCAGGCTAGGGCTAGGCCAGTCTAGGGCTAGGGACAGACTAGGGCTAGGGCCAGGGTAGGGCAAGAGCCAGTCTAGGGCTAGGGCCAGGCTAGGGCTAGTGCCAGGCTACTGCTAGGCCAGGCTAGGGCTAGACACAGGCTAGGGCCAGGTTAGGTCTAGGGCCGGGCTAGGGCCAGGCTAGGGCTATCGCCAGGCTAGGGCTAGGGCGAGGCTAGGGCCAGGCTAGGGCTAGGGCCAGGCTAGGGCTAGGGCCATGCTAGGGCCAGGCTAGGGCTAGGGACAGGCTAGGGCCAGGCTAGGGCTTTGGCCAGGCTAGGCCTAGGGCCAGGCTAGGGCTAGGGCCAGGCTAGGGCTACGCCAGGCTAGGGCTAGGGCCAGGATAGGGTTAAGGCCAGGCTAGGTATAGGACCAGGCTAGGGCCAGGCTAGGGCTAGGGCCAGGCTAGGGCAAGGCTAGGTCTAGGGCCACGCTAGGGCCAGGCTAGGGCTAGGGCCAGGCTAGGGCCAGGCTAGGGCTACGGCCAGGCTAGTCCTAGGGCCAGGCTAGGGCTAGGGCCAGGCTAGGGCTAGGCCAGGCTAGGACGAGGGCCAAGCTAGGGCTAGGCCAGTCTAAGTCTAGGGTCAGGCTAGGGCTAGGGTAGGGCTAGGCCAGGCTAGGGCTGGGCTAGGACCATGCCGACTAGGTCTAGGCTAGGGCTAGGCCAGACTAGGTCTAGGCTAGTGCTAGGCCAGGCTAGGGCTAGGCTAGGGCTAGGCAAGGCTAGGGCTAGGCTAGGGCTAACTAGGCTAGGGCTAGGCTAGGGCTAGGCCAGGATAGGGCTAGGCTAGGGCTAGGCCAGGCTAGGACTAGGCTAGGGCTAGGCCAGTCTAGGGCTAGGCCAGGCTAGGGCTAGTGCCAGGCTAGCGCTAGGGCCAGACTACGGCCAGGCTAGGGCTAGGGCCAGGCTAGGGCCAGGCTAGGACTAGGGCCAGGCTAGGGCCAGGCTAGGGCTAGGGCCAGGCTAGGGCTAGGCTAGGGCTAGGCCAGGCTAGGGCCAGGGTATTCCTATGCCAGGCTAAGGTTAGGTCGAGGCTAGGGCTAGGGCTAGGCTAGGGTAGGCCAGTTTAGGGCTAGAGCCAGGCTAGGGCTAGGGTCAGGCTACCCCCAGGCTACGGCTAGAGACAGGCTAGGGCCAGGCTAGCGCTAGGGACAGGCTAGGGCCCGGCTAGGGTTAGGGCCATCCTAGGGCAAGGCTAGTGTTAGGGCCATGCTAGGGCCAGACTAAGGCTACGTCCAGGCTAGGGCAAGGCTAGGGCTAGGGCCAGGCTAGGGCTATGGCCAGGCTAGGGCTAGGCCAGGTTAGGGCTAGGGCCAGTCTAGGGCTACATCCAGGGTAAGGTAAGGGCCAGTCTATGGCTAGGGCCAGGATAGGGCTACTGCCAGGCTAGTGCTAGGCCAGGCTAGGGCTAGAGCCAGGCTAGGGTAGGCCAGTTTAGAGCTAGGGACCTGCTAGGGCTAGGGTCAGGATAGAGCCAGGCTTGGGCTAGGGCCAGGCTAGGGCCAGGCTAGGGCTAGGGCCAGGCTAGGGCCAGGCTAGGGCTAGGGCCAGGCTGGGGCTTGTGCCAGGTTAGGGCCAGGCTAGGGCTAGGGCCAGGCTAGGGTTACGGCCAGGCTAGCGCTAGGCCAGGTTAGGGCTAGTGCCAGGCTAGGGTTACGGCCAGGCTAGGCCTAGGCCAGGTTAGGGCTAGGGCCAGGCTAGGGCTAGGGCCAGGGTAGGGCAAGGGTCAGTCTAGGGCTAGGGCCAGGCTAGGGCTAGAGCCAGGCTAGGGTAGGCCAGTTTAGGTCTACGGCCCTGCTAGTGCTAGGGTCAGTCTAGGGCCAGGCTAGGGCTAGGCTAGGGCTAGGCCAGGCTAGGGCCAGGGTATGCCTATGCCAGGCTAAGGTTAGGTCGAGGCTAGGGCTAGGGCTAGGCTAGGGTAGGCCAGTTTAGGGCTAGGTCCCTGCTGGTGCTACGGTCTGGCTAGGGCCACGCTAGGTCTAGGGTCAGGCTAGGGCCTGGCTAGGGCTAAGGCCAGGCTAGGGCCAGGCTAGGGCTTCGGCCAGGCTAGGGCCAGGCTAGGGCTTCGGCCAGGCTAGGCCTAGGGCCAGGCTAGGGCTAGGGCCAGGCTAGGGCTATGCCAGGCTAGGGCTAGGGCCAGGATAGGGTTAAGGCCAGGATAGGGCTAGGGCCAGGCTAGGGCCAGGCTAGGGCTAGGGCCAGGCTAGGGCTAGGGCCAGGCTAGGGCCAGGCTAGGGCTAGGGCCAGGCTAGGGCCAGGCTAGGGCTAGGGCCAGGCTATGGCTAGGGCCAGGCTATGTCTTGGCCAGGCTAGGGCTAGGGCCAGGCTAGGTCTAGGCCAGGCTAGGGCTAGGGCCAGGCTAGGTCTAGGCTAGGGCTACCCCAGGCTAGGTCTAGGCTAGGGCTATCCGGCTAGGTCTAGGCTAGGGCTATGCCAGGCTAGGTCTAGGCTAGGGCTAGGCCAGGCTAGGTCTAGGCTAGGGCTAGGCCAGACTAGGGCTAGGCTAGGGCTAGGCCAGGCTAGGGCTAGGCTACGGCTAGGCCACGCTAGGGCTAGGCTAGGGCTAGGCCAGGCTAGGGCTAGGCCAGTCTAGGGCTAGGGACAGACTAGGGCTAGGGCCAGGGTAGGGCAAGAGCCAGTCTAGGGCTAGGGCCAGGCTAGGGCTAGTGCCAGGCTACTGCTAGGCCAGGCTAGGGCTAGACACAGGCTAGGGCCAGGTTAGGTCTAGGGCCGGGCTAGGGCCAGGCTAGGGCTATCGCCAGGCTAGGGCTAGGGCGAGGCTAGGGCCAGGCTAGGGCTAGGGCCAGGCTAGGGCTAGGGCCACGCTAGGGCCAGGCTAGGGCTAGGGACAGGCTAGGGCCAGGCTAGGGCTTTGGCCAGGCTAGGCCTAGGGCCAGGCTAGGGCTAGGGCCAGGCTAGGGCTACGCCAGGCTAGGGCTAGGGCCAGGATAGGGTTAAGGCCAGGCTAGGTATAGGACCAGGCTAGGGCCAGGCTAGGGCTAGGGCCAGGCTAGGGCAAGGCTAGGTCTAGGGCCACGCTAGGGCCAGGCTAGGGCTAGGGCCAGGCTAGGGCCAGGCTAGGGCTACGGCCAGGCTAGTCCTAGGGCCAGGCTAGGGCTAGGGCCAGGCTAGGGCTAGGCCAGGCTAGGACGAGGGCCAAGCTAGGGCTAGGCCAGTCTAAGTCTAGGGTCAGGCTAGGGCTAGGGTAGGGCTAGGCCAGGCTAGGGCTGGGCTAGGACCATGCCGACTAGGTCTAGGCTAGGGCTAGGCCAGACTAGGTCTAGGCTTGTGCTAGGCCAGGCTAGGGCTAGGCTAGGGCTAGGCAAGGCTAGGGCTAGGCTAGGGCTAACTAGGCTAGGGCTAGGCTAGGGCTAGGCCAGGATAGGGCTAGGCTAGGGCTAGGCCAGGCTAGGACTAGGCTAGGGCTAGGCCAGTCTAGGGCTAGGCCAGGCTAGGGCTAGTGCCAGGCTAGCGCTAGGGCCAGACTACGGCCAGGCTAGGGCTAGGGCCAGGCTAGGGCCAGGCTAGGACTAGGGCCAGGCTAGGGCCAGGCTAGGGCTAGGGCCAGGCTAGGGCTAGGCTAGGGCTAGGCCAGGCTAGGGCCAGGGTATTCCTATGCCAGGCTAAGGTTAGGTCGAGGCTAGGGCTAGGGCTAGGCTAGGGTAGGCCAGTTTAGGGCTAGAGCCAGGCTAGGGCTAGGGTCAGGCTTCCCCCAGGCTACGGCTAGAGACAGGCTAGGGCCAGGCTAGCGCTAGGGACAGGCTAGGGCCCGGCTAGGGTTAGGGCCATCCTAGGGCAAGGCTAGTGTTAGGGCCATGCTAGGGCCAGACTAAGGCTACGTCCAGGCTAGGGCAAGGCTAGGGCTAGGGCCAGGCTAGGACTATGGCCAGGCTAGGGCTAGGCCAGGTTAGGGCTAGGGCCAGTCTAGGGCTACATCCAGGGTAAGGTAAGGGCCAGTCTATGGCTAGGGCCAGGATAGGGCTACTGCCAGGCTAGTGCTAGGCCAGGCTAGGGCTAGAGCCAGGCTAGGGTAGGCCAGTTTAGAGCTAGGGCCCTGCTAGGGCTAGGGTCAGGATAGAGCCAGGCTTGGGCTAGGGCCAGGCTAGGGCCAGGCTAGGGCTAGGGCCAGGCTAGGGCGAGGCTAGGGCTAGGGCCAGGCTGGGGCTTGTGCCAGGTTAGGGCCAGGCTAGGGCTAGGGCCAGGCTAGGGTTACGGCCAGGCTAGCGCTAGGCCAGGTTAGGGCTAGTGCCAGGCTAGGGTTACGGCCAGGCTAGGCCTAGGCCAGGTTAGGGCTAGGGCCAGGCTAGGGCTAGGGCCAGGGTAGGGCAAGGGTCAGTCTAGGGCTAGGGCCAGGCTAGGGCTAGAGCCAGGCTAGGGTAGGCCAGTTTAGGTCTACGGCCCTGCTAGTGCTAGGGTCAGTCTAGGGCCAGGCTAGGGCTAGGCTAGGGCTAGGCCAGGCTAGGGCCAGGGTATGCCTATGCCAGGCTAAGGTTAGGTCGAGGCTAGGGCTAGGGCTAGGCTAGGGTAGGCCAGTTTAGGGCTAGGTCCCTGCTGGTGCTACGGTCTGGCTAGGGCCACGCTAGGTCTAGGGTCAGGCTAGGGCCTGGCTAGGGCTAAGGCCAGGCTAGGGCCAGGCTAGGGCTTCGGCCAGGCTAGGCCTAGGGCCAGGCTAGGGCTAGGGCCAGGCTAGGGCTACGCCAGGCTAGGGCTAGGGCCAGGATAGGGTTAAGGCCAGGATAGGGCTAGGGCCAGGCTAGGGCCAGGCTAGGGCTAGGGCCAGGCTAGGGCTAGGGCCAGGCTAGGGCCAGGCTAGGGCTAGGGCCAGGCTATGGCTAGGGCCAGGCTATGTCTTGGCCAGGCTAGGGCTAGGGCCAGGCTAGGTCTAGGCCAGGCTAGGGCTAGGGCCAGGCTAGGTCTAGGCTAGGGCTACCCCAGGCTAGGTCTAGGCTAGGGCTATCCGGCTAGGTCTAGGCTAGGGCTATGCCAGGCTAGGTCTAGGCTAGGGCTAGGCCAGGCTAGGTCTAGGCTAGGGCTAGGCCAGACTAGGGCTAGGCTAGGGCTAGGCCAGGCTAGGGCTAGGCTACGGCTAGGCCACGCTAGGGCTAGGCTAGGGCTAGGCCACGTTAGGGCTAGGCCAGTCTAGGGCTAGGGACAGACTAGGGCTAGGGCCAGGGTAGGGCAAGAGCCAGTCTAGGGCTAGGGCCAGGCTAGGGCTAGTGCCAGGCTACTGCTAGGCCAGGCTAGGGCTAGACACAGGCTAGGGCCAGGTTAGGTCTAGGGCCGGGCTAGGGCCAGGCTAGGGCTATCGCCAGGCTAGGGCTAGGGCGAGGCTAGGGCCAGGCTAGGGCTAGGGCCAGGCTAGGGCTAGGGCCACGCTAGGGCCAGGCTAGGGCTAGGGACAGGCTAGGGCCAGGCTAGGGCTTTGGCCAGGCTAGGCCTAGGGCCAGGCTAGGGCTAGGGCCAGGCTAGGGCTACGCCAGGCTAGGGCTAGGGCCAGGATAGGGTTAAGGCCAGGCTAGGTATAGGACCAGGCTAGGGCCAGGCTAGGGCTAGGGCCAGGCTAGGGCCAGGCTAGGGCTAGGGCCACGCTAGGGCCAGGCTAGGGCTAGGGCCAGGCTAGGGCCAGGCTAGGGCTACAGCCAGGCTAGTCCTAGGGCCAGGCTAGGGCTAGGGCCAGGCTAGGGCTAGGCCAGGCTAGGACGAGGGCCAAGCTAGGGCTAGGCCAGTCTAAGTCTAGGGTCAGGCTAGGGTTAGGGTAGGGCTAGGCCAGGCTAGGGCTGGGCTAGGACCATGCCGACTAGGTCTAGGCTAGGGCTAGGCCAGACTAGGTCTAGGCTAGTGCTAGGCCAGGCTAGGGCTAGGCTAGGGCTAGGCAAGGCTAGGGCTAGGCTAGGGCTAACTAGGCTAGGGCTAGGCTAGGGCTAGGCCAGGATAGGGCTAGGCTAGGGCTAGGCCAGGCTAGGACTAGGCTAGGGCTAGGCCAGTCTAGGGCTAGGCCAGGCTAGGGCTAGTGCCAGGCTAGCGCTAGGGCCAGACTACGGCCAGGCTAGGGCTAGGGCCAGGCTAGGGCCAGGCTAGGACTAGGGCCAGGCTAGGGCCAGGCTAGGGCTAGGGCCAGGCTAGGGCTAGGCTAGGGCTAGGCCAGGCTAGGGCCAGGGTATTCCTATGCCAGGCTAAGGTTAGGTCGAGGCTAGGGCTAGGGCTAGGCTAGGGTAGGCCAGTTTAGGGCTAGAGCCAGGCTAGGGCTAGGGTCAGGCTACCCCCAGGCTACGGCTAGAGACAGGCTAGGGCCAGGCTAGCGCTAGGGACAGGCTAGGGCCCGGCTAGGGTTAGGGCCATCCTAGGGCAAGGCTAGTGTTAGGGCCATGCTAGGGCCAGACTAAGGCTACGTCCAGGCTAGGGCAAGGCTAGGGCTAGGGCCAGGCTAGGGCTATGGCCAGGCTAGGGCTAGGCCAGGTTAGGGCTAGGGCCAGTCTAGGGCTACATCCAGGGTAAGGTAAGGGCCAGTCTATGGCTAGGGCCAGGATAGGGCTACTGCCAGGCTAGTGCTAGGCCAGGCTAGGGCTAGAGCCAGGCTAGGGTAGGCCAGTTTAGAGCTAGGGCCCTGCTAGGGCTAGGGTCAGGATAGAGCCAGGCTTGGGCTAGGGCCAGGCTAGGGCCAGGCTAGGGCTAGGGCCAGGCTAGGGCCAGGCTAGGGCTAGGGCCAGGCTGGGGCTTGTGCCAGGTTAGGGCCAGGCTAGGGCTAGGGCCAGGCTAGGGTTACGGCCAGGCTAGCGCTAGGCCAGGTTAGGGCTAGTGCCAGGCTAGGGTTACGGCCAGGCTAGGCCTAGGCCAGGTTAGGGCTAGGGCCAGGCTAGGGCTAGGGCCAGGGTAGGGCAAGGGTCAGTCTAGGGCTAGGGCCAGGCTAGGGCTAGAGCCAGGCTAGGGTAGGCCAGTTTAGGTCTACGGCCCTGCTAGTGCTAGGGTCAGTCTAGGGCCAGGCTAGGGCTAGGCTAGGGCTAGGCCAGGCTAGGGCCAGGGTATGCCTATGCCAGGCTAAGGTTAGGTCGAGGCTAGGGCTAGGGCTAGGCTAGGGTAGGCCAGTTTAGGGCTAGGTCCCTGCTGGTGCTACGGTCTGGCTAGGGCCACGCTAGGTCTAGGGTCAGGCTAGGGCCTGGCTAGGGCTAAGGCCAGGCTAGGGCCATGCTAGGGCTTCGGCCAGGCTAGGGCCAGGCTAGGGCTTCGGCCAGGCTAGGCCTAGGGCCAGGCTAGGGCTAGGGCCAGGCTAGGGCTACGCCAGGCTAGGGCTAGGGCCAGGATAGGGTTAAGGCCAGGATAGGGCTAGGGCCAGGCTAGGGCCAGGCTAGGGCTAGGGCCAGGCTAGGGCTAGGGCCAGGCTAGGGCCAGGCTAGGGCTAGGGCCAGGCTATGGCTAGGGCCAGGCTATGTCTTGGCCAGGCTAGGGCTAGGGCCAGGCTAGGTCTAGGCCAGGCTAGGGCTAGGGCCAGGCTAGGTCTAGGCTAGGGCTACCCCAGGCTAGGTCTAGGCTAGGGCTATCCGGCTAGGTCTAGGCTAGGGCTATGCCAGGCTAGGTCTAGGCTAGGGCTAGGCCAGGCTAGGTCTAGGCTAGGGCTAGGCCAGACTAGGGCTAGGCTAGGGCTAGGCCAGGCTAGGGCTAGGCTACGGCTAGGCCACGCTAGGGCTAGGCTAGGGCTAGGCCAGGCTAGGGCTAGGCCAGTCTAGGGCTAGGGACAGACTAGGGCTAGGGCCAGGGTAGGGCAAGAGCCAGTCTAGGGCTAGGGCCAGGCTAGGGCTAGTGCCAGGCTACTGCTAGGCCAGGCTAGGGCTAGACACAGGCTAGGGCCAGGTTAGGTCTAGGGCCGGGCTAGGGCCAGGCTAGGGCTATCGCCAGGCTAGGGCTAGGGCGAGGCTAGGGCCAGGCTAGGGCTAGGGCCACGCTAGGGCTAGGGCCACGCTAGGGCCAGGCTAGGGCTAGGGACAGGCTAGGGCCAGGCTAGGGCTTTGGCCAGGCTAGGCCTAGGGCCAGGCTAGGGCTAGGGCCAGGCTAGGGCCAGGCTAGGGCTTCGGCCAGGCTAGGGCCAGGCTAGGGCTTCGGCCAGGCTAGGCCTAGGGCCAGGCTAGGGCTAGGGCCAGGCTAGGGCTACGCCAGGCTAGGGCTAGGGCCAGGATAGGGTTAAGGCCAGGATAGGGCTAGGGCCAGGCTAGGGCCAGGCTAGGGCTAGGGCCAGGCTAGGGCTAGGGCCAGGCTAGGGCCAGGCTAGGGCTAGGGCCAGGCTATGGCTAGGGCCAGGCTATGTCTTGGCCAGGCTAGGGCTAGGGCCAGGCTAGGTCTAGGCCAGGCTAGGGCTAGGGCCAGGCTAGGTCTAGGCTAGGGCTACCCCAGGCTAGGTCTAGGCTAGGGCTATCCGGCTAGGTCTAGGCTAGGGCTATGCCAGGCTAGGTCTAGGCTAGGGCTAGGCCAGGCTAGGTCTAGGCTAGGGCTAGGCCAGACTAGGGCTAGGCTAGGGCTAGGCCAGGCTAGGGCTAGGCTACGGCTAGGCCACGCTAGGGCTAGGCTAGGGCTAGGCCAGGCTAGGGCTAGGCCAGTCTAGGGCTAGGGACAGACTAGGGCTAGGGCCAGGGTAGGGCAAGAGCCAGTCTAGGGCTAGGGCCAGGCTAGGGCTAGTGCCAGGCTACTGCTAGGCCAGGCTAGGGCTAGACACAGGCTAGGGCCAGGTTAGGTCTAGGGCCGGGCTAGGGCCAGGCTAGGGCTATCGCCAGGCTAGGGCTAGGGCGAGGCTAGGGCCAGGCTAGGGCTAGGGCCAGGCTAGGGCTAGGGCCACGCTAGGGCCAGGCTAGGGCTAGGGACAGGCTAGGGCCAGGCTAGGGCTTTGGCCAGGCTAGGCCTAGGGCCAGGCTAGGGCTAGGGCCAGGCTAGGGCTAGGGCCAGGCTAGGGCTACGCCAGGCTAGGGCTAGGGCCAGGATAGGGTTAAGGCCAGGCTAGGTATAGGACCAGGCTAGGGCCAGGCTAGGGCTAGGGCCAGGCTAGGGCCAGGCTAGGGCTAGGGCCACGCTAGGGCCAGGCTAGGGCTAGGGCCAGGCTAGGGCCAGGCTAGGGCTACAGCCAGGCTAGTCCTAGGGCCAGGCTAGGGCTAGGGCCAGGCTAGGGCTAGGCCAGGCTAGGACGAGGGCCAAGCTAGGGCTAGGCCAGTCTAAGTCTAGGGTCAGGCTAGGGCTAGGGTAGGGCTAGGCCAGGCTAGGGCTGGGCTAGGACCATGCCGACTAGGTCTAGGCTAGGGCTAGGCCAGACTAGGTCTAGGCTAGTGCTAGGCCAGGCTAGGGCTAGGCTAGGGCTAGGCAAGGCTAGGGCTAGGCTAGGGCTAACTAGGCTAGGGCTAGGCTAGGGCTAGGCCAGGATAGGGCTAGGCTAGGGCTAGGCCAGGCTAGGACTAGGCTAGGGCTAGGCCAGTCTAGGGCTAGGCCAGGCTAGGGCTAGTGCCAGGCTAGCGCTAGGGCCAGACTACGGCCAGGCTAGGGCTAGGGCCAGGCTAGGGCCAGGCTAGGACTAGGGCCAGGCTAGGGCCAGGCTAGGGCTAGGGCCAGGCTAGGGCTAGGCTAGGGCTAGGCCAGGCTAGGGCCAGGGTATTCCTATGCCAGGCTAAGGTTAGGTCGAGGCTGGGGCTAGGGCTAGGCTAGGGTAGGCCAGTTTAGGGCTAGAGCCAGGCTAGGGCTAGGGTCAGGCTACCCCCAGGCTACGGCTAGAGACAGGCTAGGGCCAGGCTAGCGCTAGGGACAGGCTAGGGCCCGGCTAGGGTTAGGGCCATCCTAGGGCAAGGCTAGTGTTAGGGCCATGCTAGGGCCAGACTAAGGCTACGTCCAGGCTAGGGCAAGGCTAGGGCTAGGGCCAGGCTAGGGCTATGGCCAGGCTAGGGCTAGGCCAGGTTAGGGCTAGGGCCAGTCTAGGGCTACATCCAGGGTAAGGTAAGGGCCAGTCTATGGCTAGGGCCAGGATAGGGCTACTGCCAGGCTAGTGCTAGGCCAGGCTAGGGCTAGAGCCAGGCTAGGGTAGGCCAGTTTAGAGCTAGGGCCCTGCTAGGGCTAGGGTCAGGATAGAGCCAGGCTTGGGCTAGGGCCAGGCTAGGGCCAGGCTAGGGCTAGGGCCAGGCTAGGGCCAGGCTAGGGCTAGGGCCAGGCTGGGGCTTGTGCCAGGTTAGGGCCAGGCTAGGGCTAGGGCCAGGCTAGGGTTACGGCCAGGCTAGCGCTAGGCCAGGTTAGGGCTAGTGCCAGGCTAGGGTTACGGCCAGGCTAGGCCTAGGCCAGGTTAGGGCTAGGGCCAGGCTAGGGCTAGGGCCAGGGTAGGGCAAGGGTCAGTCTAGGGCTAGGGCCAGGCTAGGGCTAGAGCCAGGCTAGGGTAGGCCAGTTTAGGTCTACGGCCCTGCTAGTGCTAGGGTCAGTCTAGGGCCAGGCTAGGGCTAGGCTAGGGCTAGGCCAGGCTAGGGCCAGGGTATGCCTATGCCAGGCTAAGGTTAGGTCGAGGCTAGGGCTAGGGCTAGGCTAGGGTAGGCCAGTTTAGGGCTAGGTCCCTGCTGGTGCTACGGTCTGGCTAGGGCCACGCTAGGTCTAGGGTCAGGCTAGGGCCTGGCTAGGGCTAAGGCCAGGCTAGGGCCAGGCTAGGGCTTCGGCCAGGCTAGGGCCAGGCTAGGGCTTCGGCCAGGCTAGGCCTAGGGCCAGGCTAGGGCTAGGGCCAGGCTAGGGCTACGCCAGGCTAGGGCTAGGGCCAGGATAGGGTTAAGGCCAGGATAGGGCTAGGGCCAGGCTAGGGCCAGGCTAGGGCTAGGGCCAGGCTAGGGCTAGGGCCAGGCTAGGGCCAGGCTAGGGCTAGGGCCAGGCTATGGCTAGGGCCAGGCTATGTTTTGGCCAGGCTAGGGCTAGGGCCAGGCTCGGTCTAGGCCAGGCTAGGGCTAGGGCCAGGCTAGGTCTAGGCTAGGGCTACCCCAGGCTAGGTCTAGGCTAGGGCTATCCGGCTAGGTCTAGGCTAGGGCTATGCCAGGCTAGGTCTAGGCTACGGCTAGGCCACGCTAGGGCTAGGCTAGGGCTAGGCCAGGCTAGGGCTAGGCCAGTCTAGGGCTAGGGACAGACTAGGGCTAGGGCCAGGGTAGGGCAAGAGCCAGTCTAGGGCTAGGGCCAGGCTAGGGCTAGTGCCAGGCTACTGCTAGGCCAGGCTAGGGCTAGACACAGGCTAGGGCCAGGTTAGGTCTAGGGCCGGGCTAGGGCCAGGCTAGGGCTATCGCCAGGCTAGGGCTAGGGCGAGGCTAGGGCCAGGCTAGGGCTAGGGCCACGCTAGGGCTAGGGCCACGCTAGGGCCAGGCTAGGGCTAGGGACAGGCTAGGGCCAGGCTAGGGCTTTGGCCAGGCTAGGCCTAGGGCCAGGCTAGGGCTAGGGCCAGGCTAGGGCTACGCCAGGCTAGGGCTAGGGCCAGGATAGGGTTAAGGCCAGGCTAGGTATAGGACCAGGCTAGGGCCAGGCTAGGGCTAGGCCAGGCTAGGACGAGGGCCAAGCTAGGGCTAGGCCAGTCTAAGTCTAGGGTCAGGCTAGGGCTAGGGTAGGGCTAGGCCAGGCTAGGGCTGGGCTAGGACCATGCCGACTAGGTCTAGGCTAGGGCTAGGCCAGACTAGGTCTAGGCTAGTGCTAGGCCAGGCTAGGGCTAGGCTAGGGCTAGGCAAGGCTAGGGCTAGGCTAGGGCTAACTAGGCTAGGGCTAGGCTAGGGCTAGGCCAGGATAGGGCTAGGCTAGGGCTAGGCCAGGCTAGGACTAGGCTAGGGCTAGGCCAGTCTAGGGCTAGGCCAGGCTAGGGCTAGTGCCAGGCTAGCGCTAGGGCCAGACTACGGCCAGGCTAGGGCTAGGGCCAGGCTAGGGCCAGGCTAGGACTAGGGCCAGGCTAGGGCCAGGCTAGGGCTAGGGCCAGGCTAGGGCTAGGCTAGGGCTAGGCCAGGCTAGGGCCAGGGTATTCCTATGCCAGGCTAAGGTTAGGTCGAGGCTAGGGCTAGGGCTAGGCTAGGGTAGGCCAGTTTAGGGCTAGAGCCAGGCTAGGGCTAGGGTCAGGCTACCCCCAGGCTACGGCTAGAGACAGGCTAGGGCCAGGCTAGCGCTAGGGACAGGCTAGGGCCCGGCTAGGGTTAGGGCCATCCTAGGGCAAGGCTAGTGTTAGGGCCATGCTAGGGCCAGACTAAGGCTACGTCCAGGCTAGGGCAAGGCTAGGGCTAGGGCCAGGCTAGGACTATGGCCAGGCTAGGGCTAGGCCAGGTTAGGGCTAGGGCCAGTCTAGGGCTACATCCAGGGTAAGGTAAGGGCCAGTCTATGGCTAGGGCCAGGATAGGGCTACTGCCAGGCTAGTGCTAGGCCAGGCTAGGGCTAGAGCCAGGCTAGGGTAGGCCAGTTTAGAGCTAGGGCCCTGCTAGGGCTAGGGTCAGGATAGAGCCAGGCTTGGGCTAGGGCCAGGCTAGGGCCAGGCTAGGGCTAGGGCCAGGCTAGGGCCAGGCTAGGGCTAGGGCCAGGCTGGGGCTTGTGCCAGGTTAGGGCCAGGCTAGGGCTAGGGCCAGGCTAGGGTTACGGCCAGGCTAGCGCTAGGCCAGGTTAGGGCTAGTGCCAGGCTAGGGTTACGGCCAGGCTAGGCCTAGGCCAGGTTAGGGCTAGGGCCAGGCTAGGGCTAGGGCCAGGGTAGGGCAAGGGTCAGTCTAGGGCTAGGGCCAGGCTAGGGCTAGAGCCAGGCTAGGGTAGGCCAGTTTAGGTCTACGGCCCTGCTAGTGCTAGGGTCAGTCTAGGGCCAGGCTAGGGCTAGGCTAGGGCTAGGCCAGGCTAGGGCCAGGGTATGCCTATGCCAGGCTAAGGTTAGGTCGAGGCTAGGGCTAGGGCTAGGCTAGGGTAGGCCAGTTTAGGGCTAGGTCCCTGGGGTGCTACGGTCTGGCTAGGGCCACGCTAGGTCTAGGGTCAGGCTAGGGCCTGGCTAGGGCTAAGGCCAGGCTAGGGCCAGGCTAGGGCTTCGGCCAGGCTGGGGCCAGGCTAGGGCTTCGGCCAGGCTAGGCCTAGGGCCAGGCTAGGGCTAGGGCCAGGCTAGGGCTATGGCAGGCTAGGGCTAGGGCCAGGATAGGGTTAAGGCCAGGATAGGGCTAGGGCCAGGCTAGGGCCAGGCCAGGGCTAGGGCCAGGCTAGGGCTAGGGCCAGGCTAGGGCCAGGCTAGGGCTAGGGCCAGGCTATAGCTAGGGCCAGGCTATGTCTTGGCCAGGCTAGGGCTAGGGCCAGGCTAGGTCTAGGCCAGGCTAGGGCTAGGGCCAGGCTAGGTCTAGGCTAGGGCTACCCGAGGCTAGGTCTAGGCTAGGGCTATCCGGCTAGGTCTAGGCTAGGGCTATGCCAGGCTAGGTCTAGGCTAGGGCTAGGCCAGGCTAGGTCTAGGCTAGGGCTAGGCCAGACTAGGGCTAGGCTAGGGCTAGGCCAGGCTAGGGCTAGGCTACGGCTAGGCCACGCTAGGGCTAGGCTAGGGCTAGGCCAGGCTAGGGCTAGGCCAGTCTAGGTCTAGGGACAAATTAGGGCTAGGGCCAGGGTAGGGCAAGAGCCAGTCTAGGGCTAGGGCCAGGCTAGGGCTAGTGCCAGGCTACTGCTAGGCCAGGCTAGGGCTAGACCCAGGCTAGGGCGAGGCTAGGTCTAGGGCCGGGCTAGGGCCAGGCTAGGGCTATCGCCAGGCTAGGGCTAGGGCGAGGCTAGGGCCAGGCTAGGGCTAGGGCCAGGCTAGGGCTAGGGCCACGCTAGGGCCAGGCTAGGGCTAGGGACAGGCTAGGGCCAGGCTAGGGCTTTGGCCAGGCTAGGCCTAGGGCCAGGCTAGGGCTAGGGCCAGGCTAGGGCTACGCCAGGCTAGGGCTAGGGCCAGGATAGGGTTAAGGCCAGGCTAGGTATAGGACCAGGCTAGGGCCAGGCTAGGGCTAGGGCCACCTAGGGCCAGGCTAGGGCTAGGGCCACGCTAGGGCCAGGCTAGGGCTACGGCCAGGCTAGTCTTAGGGCCAGGCTAGTGCTAGGGCCAGGCTAGGGCTAGGCCAGGCTAGGACGAGGGCCAAGCTCGGGCTAGGCCAGGCTAAGTCTCTGTTCAGGCTAGGGCTAGGCTAGGGCTAGGCCAGGCTAGGGCTGGGCTAGGACCATGCCGACTAGGTCTAGGCTAGGGCTAGGCCAGACTAGGTCTAGGCTAGTGCTAGGCCAGGCTAGGGCTAGGCTAGGGCTAGGCAAGGCTAGGGCTAGGCTAGGGCTAACTAGGCTAGGGCTAGGCTAGGGCTAGGCCAGGATAGGGCTAGGCTAGGGCTAGGCCAGGCTAGGACTAGGCTACTGGTAGGCCAGCCTAGGGCTAGGCCAGGCTAGGGCTAGTGCCAGGCTAGCGCTAGGGCCAGACTACGGCCAGGCTAGGGCTAGGGCCAGGCTAGGGCTAGGGCCAGGCAAGGGCTAGGCTAGGGCTAGGCCAGGCTATGGCCAGGGTATGCCTATGCCAGGCTTAGGTTAGGTCGACGCTAGGGCTAGGGCTAGGCTAGGATAGGCCAGTTTAGGGCTAGAGCCAGGCTAGGGCTAGGGCCAGGCTAGGGCTAGAGACAGGCTAGGGCCAGGCTAGCGCTAGTGACAGGCTACGGCCAGGCTAGGGCTAGGGACAGGCTGGGGCTTGTGCCAGGTTAGGGCCAGGCAAGGGCTAGGGCCGGGCTAGGTTTATGGCCAGGCTAGCGCTAGGCCAGGTTAGGGCTCGTGCCAGGCTAGGGTTACGGCCAGGCTACGGCTAGGCCAGGTTAGGGCTAGGGCCAGGCTAGGGCTAGGGCCAGGGTAGGGCAAGGGTCAGTCTAGGGCTAGGGCCAGGCTAGGGCTACTGCCAGGCTGGTACTAGGCCAGGCTAGGGCTAGAGCCAGGCTAGGGTAGTCCAGTTTAGGGCTAGGGCCCTTCGAGGGCTAGGGTCTGTCTACGGCCAGGCTAGGGCTAGGCTCAAGCTATGGCCAGGCTAGGGCTGGGCTAGGGCCATGCCGACTACTTCTAGGCTAGGGCTAGGCCAGACTAGGTCTAGGCTAGTGCTAGGCCAGGCTAGGGCTAGGCTAGTGCTCGGCAAGGCTAGGGCTAGGCTAGGGCTAACTAGGCTAGGTCTAGGCTAGGGCTAGGCCAGGATAGGGCTGGGCTAGGGCCATGCCGACTAGGTCTAGGCTAGGCCTAGGCCAGACTAGGTCTATGCTAGTGCTAGGCCAGGGAAGGGCTAGGCTAGGGCTAGGCAAGGCTAGGGCAAGGCTAGGGCTAACTAGGCTAGGGCTAGGCTAGGGCTAGGCCAGGATAGGGCTAGCCTAGGGCTAGGCCAGTCTAGGACTAGGCTAGGGCTAGGCCAGTCTAGGGCTAGGCCAGGCTAGGGCTACTGCCAGGCTAGCACTAGGGCCAGACTACGGCCAGGCTAGGGCTAGGGCCAGGCTAGGGCTAGGCTAGGGCTAGGCCAGGCTAGGGCCAGGGTATGCCTGTGCCAGGCTAAGGTTAGGTCGAGGCTAGGGCTAGGGCTAGGCTATGTTAGGCCAGTTTAGGGCTAGAGCCAGGCTAGGGCTAGGGCCAGGCTAGGGCTAGAGACAGGCTAGGGCCAGGCTAGCGATAGGGACAGGCTAGGTCCAGGCTAGGGCTAGGGCCAGGCAGGGGCTAGGGCCAGGCTAGGGCCAGTCTAGGGCTAGGGCCAGGCTAGGACTAGGGCCACGCTAGGGCCACGCTAGGGCTAGGGCCAGGCTAGGGCTAGGCTAGGGCTAGGCCAGACTAGGGCCAGGGTATGCCTATGCCAGGCTAAGGTTAGGTCGAGGCTAGGGCTAGGGCTAGACTAGGGTAGGCCAGTTTAGGGCTAGAGCCAGGCTAGGGTTGGGCCAGGCTACGGCCAGGCTATGGCTAGAGACAGGCTAGGGCCAGGCTAGCGCTAGGGACAGGCTAGGGCCAGGCTAGGGCCAGGCTAGGGCTAGGGCCAGGCTGGGGCTTGTGCCAGGTTAGGGCCAGGCTAGGGCTAGGGCCAGGCTAGGGTTACGGCCAGGCTAGCGCTAGGCCAGGTTAGGGCTAGTGTCAGACTAGGGTTACGGCCAGGCTAGGCCTAGGCCAGGTTAGGGCTAGGGCCAGGCTAGGGCTAGGGCCAGGGTAGGGCAAGGGTCAGTCTAGGGCTAGGGCCAGGCTAGGGCTAGAGCCAGGCTAGGGTAGGCCAGTTTAGGTCTACGGCCCTGCTAGTGCTAGGGTCAGTCTAGGGCCAGGCTAGGGTTAGGCTAGGGCTAGGCCAGGCTAGGGCCAGGGTATGCCTATGCCAGGCTAAGGTTAGGTCGAGGCTAGGGCTAGGGCTAGGCAAGGGTAGGCCAGTTTAGGGCTAGGTCCCTGCTGGTGCTACGGTCTGGCTAGGGCCACGCTAGGTCTAGGGTCAGGCTAGGGCCTGGCTAGGGCTAAGGCCAGGCTAGGGCCAGGCTAGGGCTTCGGCCAGGCTAGGGCCAGGCTAGGGCTTCGGCCAGGCTAGGCCTAGGGCCAGGCTAGGGCTAGGGCCAGGCTAGGGCTACGCCAGGCTAGGGCTAGGGCCAGGATAGGGTTAAGGCCAGGATAGGGCTAGGGCCAGGCTAGGGCCAGGCTAGGGCTAGGGCCAGGCTAGGGCCAGGCTAGGGCTAGGGCCAGGCTAGGGCTAGGGCCAGGCTAGGGCCAGGCTAGGGCTAGGGCCAGGCTATGGCTAGGGCCAGGCTATGTCTAGGCCAGGCTAGGGCTAGGGGCAGGCTAGGTCTAGGCCAGGCTAAGGCTAGGGCCAGGCTAGGTCTAGGCTAGGGCTACCCCAGGCTAGGTCTAGGCTAGAGCTGTCCTTCTAGGTCTAGGCTAGGGCTATGCCAGGCTAGGTCTAGGCTAGGGCTAGGCCAGGCTAGGTCTAGGCTAGGGCTAGGCCAGACTAGGGCTAGGCTAGGGCTAGGCCAGGCTAGGGCTAGGCTACGGCTAGGCCACGCTAGGGCTAGGCTAGGGCTAGGCCAGGCTAGGGCTAGGCCAGTCTAGGGCTAGGGACAGACTAGGGCTAGGGCCAGGGTAGGGCAAGAGCCAGTCTAGGGCTAGGGCCAGGCTAGGGCTAGTGCCAGGCTACTGCTAGGCCAGGCTAGGGCTGGACCCAGGCTAGGGCCAGGCTAGGTCTAGGGCCGGGCTAGGGCCAGGCTAGGGCTATCACCAGGCTAGGGCTAGGGCGAGGCTAGGGCCAGGCTAGGGCTAGGGCCAGGCTAGGGCTAGGGCCACGCTAGGGCCAGGCTAGGGCTAGGGCCAGGCTAGGGCCAGGCTAGGGCTTCGGCCAGGCTAGGCCTAGGGCCAGGCTAGGGCTAGGGCCAGGCTAGGGCTACGCCAGGCTAGGGCTAGGGCCAGGATAGGGTTAAGGCCAGGCTAGGTCTAGGACCAGGCTAGGGCCAGGCTAGGGCTAGGGCCAGGCTAGGGCCAGGCTAGGGCTAGGGCCACGCTAGGGCCAGGCTAGGGCTAGGGCCAGGCTAGGGCTAGGCTAGGGCTAGGCCAGGCTAGGGCCAGGGTATGCCTATGCCAGGCTAAGGTTAGGTCGAGGCTAGGGCTAGGGCTAGGCTAGGGTAGGCCAGTTTAGGGCTAGAGCCAGGCTAGGGCTAGGGTCAGGCTACCCCCAGGCTACGGCTAGAGACAGGCTAGGGCCAGGGTAGCGCTAGGGACAGGCTAGGGCCTGGCTAGTGTTAGGGCCACGCTAGGGCCAGACTAAGGCTACGTCCAGGCTAGGGCAAGGCTAGGGCTAGGGCCAGGCTAGGGCTATGGCCAGGCTAGGGCTAGGCCAGGTTAGGGCTAGGGCCAGTCTAGGGCTACATCCACGGTAATGTAAGGGCCAGTCTATGGCTAGGGCCAGGATAGGGCTACTGCCAGGCTAGTGCTAGGCCAGGCTAGGGCTAGAGCCAGGCTAGGGTAGGCCAGTTTAGAGCTAGGGCCCTGCTAGGGCTAGGGTCAGGATAGAGCCAGGCTTGGGCTAGGGCCAGGCTAGGGCCAGGCTAGGGCTAGGGCCAGGCTGGGGCTTGTGCCAGGTTAGGGCCAGGCTAGGGCTAGGGCCAGGCTAGGGTTACGGCCAGGCTAGCGCTAGGCCAGGTTAGGGCTAGTGCCAGGCTAGGGTTACGGCCAGGCTAGGCCTAGGCCAGGTTAGGGCTAGGGCCAGGCTAGGGCTAGGGCCAGGGTAGGGCAAGGGTCAGTCTAGGGCTAGGGCCAGGCTAGGGCTAGAGCCAGGCTAGGGTAGGCCAGTTTAGGTCTACGGCCCTGCTAGTGCTAGGGTCAGTCTAGGGCCAGGCTAGGGCTAGGCTAGGGCTAGGCCAGGCTAGGGCCAGGGTATGCCTATGCCAGGCTAAGGTTAGGTCGAGGCTAGGGCTAGGGCTAGGCTAGGGTAGGCCAGTTTAGGGCTAGGTCCCTGCTGGTGCTACGGTCTGGCTAGGGCCACGCTAGGTCTAGGGTCAGGCTAGGGCCTGGCTAGGGCTAAGGCCAGGCTAGGGCCAGGCTAGGGCTTCGGCCAGGCTAGGGCCAGGCTAGGGCTTCGGCCAGGCTAGGCCTAGGGCCAGGCTAGGGCTAGGGCCAGGCTAGGGCTACGCCAGGCTAGGGCTAGGGCCAGGATAGGGTTAAGGCCAGGATAGGGCTAGGGCCAGGCTAGGGCCAGGCTAGGGCTAGGGCCAGGCTAGGGCTAGGGCCAGGCTAGGGCCAGGCTAGGGCTAGGGCCAGGCTATGGCTAGGGCCAGGCTATGTCTTGGCCAGGCTAGGGCTAGGGCCAGGCTAGGTCTAGGCCAGGCTAGGGCTAGGGCCAGGCTAGGTCTAGGCTAGGGCTACCCCAGGCTAGGTCTAGGCTAGGGCTATCCGGCTAGGTCTAGGCTAGGGCTATGCCAGGCTAGGTCTAGGCTAGGGCTAGGCCAGGCTAGGTCTAGGCTAGGGCTAGGCCAGACTAGGGCTAGGCTAGGGCTAGGCCAGGCTAGGGCTAGGCTACGGCTAGGCCACGCTAGGGCTAGGCTAGGGCTAGGCCAGGCTAGGGCTAGGCCAGTCTAGGGCTAGGGACAGACTAGGGCTAGGGCCAGGGTAGGGCAAGAGCCAGTCTAGGGCTAGGGCCAGGCTAGGGCTAGTGCCAGGCTACTGCTAGGCCAGGCTAGGGCTAGACACAGGCTAGGGCCAGGTTAGGTCTAGGGCCAGGCTAGGGCCAGGCTAGGGCTAGGGCCAGGCTAGGGTTACGGCCAGGCTAGCGCTAGGCCAGGTTAGGGCTAGTGCCAGGCTAGGGTTACGGCCAGGCTAGGCCTAGGCCAGGTTAGGGCTAGGGCCAGGCTAGGGCTAGGGCCAGGGTAGGGCAAGGGTCAGTCTAGGGCTAGGGCCAGGCTAGGGCTAGAGCCAGGCTAGGGTAGGCCAGTTTAGGTCTACGGCCCTGCTAGTGCTAGGGTCAGTCTAGGGCCAGGCTAGGGCTAGGCTAGGGCTAGGCCAGGCTAGGGCCAGGGTATGCCTATGCCAGGCTAAGGTTAGGTCGAGGCTAGGGCTAGGGCTAGGCTAGGGTAGGCCAGTTTAGGGCTAGGTCCCTGGGGTGCTACGGTCTGGCTAGGGCCACGCTAGGTCTAGGGTCAGGCTAGGGCCTGGCTAGGGCTAAGGCCAGGCTAGGGCCAGGCTAGGGCTTCGGCCAGGCTGGGGCCAGGCTAGGGCTTCGGCCAGGCTAGGCCTAGGGCCAGGCTAGGGCTAGGGCCAGGCTAGGGCTATGGCAGGCTAGGGCTAGGGCCAGGATAGGGTTAAGGCCAGGATAGGGCTAGGGCCAGGCTAGGGCCAGGCCAGGGCTAGGGCCAGGCTAGGGCTAGGGCCAGGCTAGGGCCAGGCTAGGGCTAGGGCCAGGCTATAGCTAGGGCCAGGCTATGTCTTGGCCAGGCTAGGGCTAGGGCCAGGCTAGGTCTAGGCCAGGCTAGGGCTAGGGCCATGCTAGGTCTAGGCTAGGGCTACCCGAGGCTAGGTCTAGGCTAGGGCTATCCGGCTAGGTCTAGGCTAGGGCTATGCCAGGCTAGGTCTAGGCTAGGGCTAGGCCAGGCTAGGTCTAGGCTAGGGCTAGGCCAGACTAGGGCTAGGCTAGGGCTAGGCCAGGCTAGGGCTAGGCTACGGCTAGGCCACGCTAGGGCTAGGCTAGGGCTAGGCCAGGCTAGGGCTAGGCCAGTCTAGGGCTAGGGACAGACTAGGGCTAGGGCCAGGGTAGGGCAAGAGCCAGTCTAGGGCTAGGGCCAGGCTAGGGCTAGTGCCAGGCTACTGCTAGGCCAGGCTAGGGCTAGACACAGGCTAGGGCCAGGCTAGGTCTAGGGCCGGGCTAGGGCCAGGCTAGGGCTATCGCCAGGCTAGGGCTAGGGCGAGGCTAGGGCCAGGCTAGGGCTAGGGCCAGGCTAGGGCTAGGGCCACGCTAGGGCCAGGCTAGGGCTAGGGACAGGCTAGGGCCAGGCTAGGGCTTTGGCCAGGCTAGGCCAAGGGCCAGGCTAGGGCTAGGGCCAGGCTAGGGCTACGCCAGGCTAGGGCTAGGGCCAGGATAGGGTTAAGGCCAGGCTAGGTATAGGACCAGGCTAGGGCCAGGCTAGGGCTAGGGCCAGGCTAGGGCCAGGCTAGGGCTAGGGCCACGCTAGGGCCAGGCTAGGGCTAGGGCCAGGCTAGGGCCAGGCTAGGGCTACGGCCAGGCTAGTCCTAGGGCCAGGCTAGGGCTAGGGCCAGGCTAGGGCTAGGCCAGGCTAGGACGAGGGCCAAGCTAGGGCTAGGCCAGTCTAAGTCTAGGGTCAGGCTAGGGCTAGGGTAGGGCTAGGCCAGGCTAGGGCTGGGCTAGGACCATGCCGACTAGGTCTAGGCTAGGGCTAGGCCAGACTAGGTCTAGGCTAGTGCTAGGCCAGGCTAGGGCTAGGCTAGGGCTAGGCAAGGCTAGGGCTAGGCTAGGGCTAACTAGGCTAGGGCTAGGCTAGGGCTAGGCCAGGATAGGGCTAGGCTAGGGCTAGGCCAGGCTAGGACTAGGCTAGGGCTAGGCCAGTCTAGGGCTAGGCCAGGCTAGGGCTAGTGCCAGGCTAGCGCTAGGGCCAGACTACGGCCAGGCTAGGGCTAGGGCCAGGCTAGGGCCAGGCTAGGACTAGGGCCAGGCTAGGGCCAGGCTAGGGCTAGGGCCAGGCTAGGGCTAGGCTAGGGCTAGGCCAGGCTAGGGCCAGGGTATTCCTATGCCAGGCTAAGGTTAGGTCGAGGCTAGTGCTAGGGCTAGGCTAGGGTAGGCCAGTTTAGGGCTAGAGCCAGGCTAGGGCTAGGGTCAGGCTACCCCCAGGCTACGGCTAGAGACAGGCTAGGGCCAGGCTAGGGTTAGGGCCATCCTAGGGCAAGGCTAGTGTTAGGGCCATGCTAGGGCCAGACTAAGGCTACGTCCAGGCTAGGGCAAGGCTAGGGCTAGGGCCAGGCTAGGGCTATGGCCAGGCTAGGGCTAGGCCAGGTTAGGGCTAGGGCCACTCTAGGGCTACATCCAGGGTAAGGTAAGGGCCAGTCTATGGCTAGGGCCAGGATAGGGCTACTGCCAGGCTAGTGCTAGGCCAGGCTAGGGCTAGAGCCAGGCTAGGGTAGGCCAGTTTAGAGCTAGGGCCCTGCTAGGGCTAGGGTCAGGATAGAGCCAGGCTTGGGCTAGGGCCAGGCTAGGGCCAGGCTAGGGCTAGGGCCAGGCTAGGGCCAGGCTAGGGCTAGGGCCAGGCTGGGGCTTGTGCCAGGTTAGGGCCAGGCTAGGGCTAGTGCCAGGCTAGGGTTACGGCCAGGCTAGCGCTAGGCCAGGTTAGGGCTAGTGCCAGGCTAGGGTTACGGCCAGGCTAGGCCTAGGCCAGGTTAGGGCTAGGGCCAGGCTAGGGCTAGGGCCAGGGTAGGGCAAGGGTCAGTCTAGGGCTAGGGCCAGGCTAGGGCTAGAGCCAGGCTAGGGTAGGCCAGTTTAGGTCTACGGCCCTGCTAGTGCTAGGGTCAGTCTAGGGCCAGGCTAGGGTTAGGCTAGGGCTAGGCCAGGCTAGGGCCAGGGTATGCCTATGCCAGGCTAAGGTTAGGTCGAGGCTAGGGCTAGGGCTAGGCTAGGGTAGGCCAGTTTAGGGCTAGGTCCCTGCTGGTGCTACGGTCTGGCTAGGGCCACGCTAGGTCTAGGGTCAGGCTAGGGCCTGGCTAGGGCTAAGGCCAGGCTAGGGCCAGGCTAGGGCATCGGCCAGGCTAGGGCCAGGCTAGGGCTTCGGCCAGGCTAGGCCTAGGGCCAGGCTAGGGCTAGGGCCAGGCTAGGGCTACGCCAGGCTAGGGCTAGGGCCAGGATAGGGTTAAGGCCAGGCTAGGGCTAGGGCCAGGCTAGGGCCAGGCTAGGGCTAGGGCCAGGCTAGGGCTAGGGCCAGGCTAGGGCCAGGCTATGGCTAGGGCCAGGCTATGGCTAGGGCCAGGCTATGTCTAGGCCAGGCTAGGGCTATGGCCAGGCTAGGTCTAGGCCAGGCTAGGGCTAGGGCCAGGCTAGGTCTAGTCTAGGGCTACCCCAGGCTACGTCTAGGCTATATCTGTCCGGCTAGGTCTTGGCTAGGGCTATGCCAGGCTAGGTCTAGGCTAGGGCTAGGCCAGGCTAGGTCTAGGCTAGGGCTAGGCCAGACTAGGGCTAGGCTAGGGCTAGGCCAGGCTAGGGCTAGGCTACGGCTAGGCCACGCTAGGGCTAGGCTAGGGCTAGGCCAGGCTAGGGCTAGGCCAGTCTAGGGCTAGGGACAGACTAGGGCTAGGGCCAGGCTAGGGCAAGAGCCAGTCTAGGGCTAGGGCCAGGCTAGGGCTAGTGGCAGGCTACTGCTAGGCCAGGCTAGGGCTGGACCCAGGCTAGGGCCAGGCTAGGTCTAGGGCCGGGCTATGGCCAGGCTAGGGCTATCACCAGGCTAGGGCTAGGGCGAGGCTAGGGCCAGGCTAGGGCTAGGGTCAGGCTAGGGCTAGGCTAGGGCTAGGGCCAGGCTAGGGCTAGGCTAGTGCTAGGCCAGGCTAGGGCCAGGGTATGCCTATACCAGGCTAAGGTTAGGTCGAGGCTAGGGCTAGGGCTAGGCTAGGGTAGGCCAGTTTAGGGCTAGAGCCAGGCTAGGGCTAGGGTCAGGCTACCCCCAGGCTACGGCTAGAGACAGGCTAGGGCCAGGCTAGCGCTAGGGACAGGCTAGGGCCCGGCTAGTGTTAGGGCCACGCTAGGGCCAGACTAAGGCTACGTCCAGGCTAGGGCAAGGCAAGGGCTAGGGCCAGGCTAGGGCTATGGCCAGCCTAGGGCTAGGCCAGGTTAGGGCTAGGGCCAGTCTAGGGCTACATCCAGGGTAAGGTAAGGGCCAGTCTATGGCTAGGGCCAGGATAGGGCTACTGCCAGGCTAGTGCTAGGCCAGGCTAGGGCTAGAGCCAGGCTAGGGTAGGCCAGTTTAGGTCTACGGCCCTGCTAGTGCTAGGGTCAGTCTAGGGCCAGGCTAGGGCTAGGCTAGGGCTAGGCCAGGCTAGGGCCAGGGTATGCCTATGCCAGGCTAAGGTTAGGTCGAGGCTAGGGCTAGGGCTAGGCTAGGGTAGGCCAGTTTAGGGCTAGGTCCCTTCTGGTGCTACGGTCTGGCTAGGGCCACGCTAGGTCTAGGGTCAGGCTAGGGCCTGGCTAGGGCTAGGGTTAGGGTTAGGGCCAGGCTAGGGCTAGGGCCAGGCTAGGGCCAGGCTAGGGCTAGGGCCAGGATAGGGTTAAGGCCAGGATAGGCTAGGGCCAGGCTAGGGCCAGGCTAGGGCTAGGGCCAGGCTAGGGCTAGGGCCAGGCTAGGGCCAGGCTAGGGCTAGGGCCAGGCTATGGCTAGGGCCAGGCTATGTCTTGGCCAGGCTAGGGCTAGGGCCAGGCTAGGTCTAGGCCAGGCTAGGGCTAGGGCCAGGCTAGGTCTAGGCTAGGGCTACCCCAGGATAGGTCTAGGCTAGGGCTATCCGGCTAGGTCTAGGCTAGGGCTATGCCAGGCTAGGTCTAGGCTAGGGCTAGGCCAGGCTAGGTCTAGGCTAGGGCTAGGCCAGACTAGTGCTAGGCTAGGGCTAGGCCAGGCTAGGGCTAGGCTACGGCTAGGCCACGCTAGGGCTAGGCTAGGGCTAGGCCAGGCTAGGGCTAGGCCAGTCTAGGGCTAGGGACAGACTAGGGCTAGGGCCAGGGTAGGGCAAGAGCCAGTCTAGGGCTAGGGCCAGGCTAGGGCTAGTGCCAGGCTACTGCTAGGCCAGGCTAGGGCTAGACACAGGCTAGGGCCAGGTTAGGTCTAGGGCCGGGCTAGGGCCAGGCTAGGGCTATCGCCAGGCTAGGGCTAGGGCGAGGCTAGGGCCAGGCTAGGGCTAGGGCCAGGCTAGGGCTAGGGCCACGCTAGGGCCAGGCTAGGGCTAGGGACAGGCTAGGGCCAGGCTAGGGCTTTGGCCAGGCTAGGCCTAGGGCCAGGCTAGGGCTAGGGCCAGGCAAGGGCTACGCCAGGCTAGGGCTAGGGCCAGGATAGGGTTAAGGCCAGGCTAGGTATAGGACCAGGCTAGGGCCAGGCTAGGGCTAGGGCCAGGCTAGGGCCAGGCTAGGGCTAGGGCCACGCTAGGGCCAGGCTAGGGCTAGGGCCAGGCTAGGGCCAGGCTAGGGCTACGGCCAGGCTAGTCCTAGGGCCAGGCTAGGGCTAGGGCCAGGCTAGGGCTAGGCCAGGCTAGGACGAGGGCCAAGCTAGGGCTAGGCCAGTCTAAGTCTAGGGTCAGGCTAGGGCTAGGGTAGGGCTAGGCCAGGCTAGGGCTGGGCTAGGACCATGCCGACTAGGTCTAGGCTAGGGCTAGGCCAGACTAGGTCTAGGCTAGTGCTAGGCCAGGCTAGGGCTAGGCTAGGGCTAGGCAAGGCTAGGGCTAGGCTAGGGCTAACTAGGCTAGGGCTAGGCTAGGGCTAGGCCAGGATAGGGCTAGGCTAGGGCTAGGCCAGGCTAGGACTAGGCTAGGGCTAGGCCAGTCTAGGGCTAGGCCAGGCTAGGGCTAGTGCCAGGCTAGCGCTAGGGCCAGACTACGGCCAGGCTAGGGCTAGGGCCAGGCTAGGGCCAGGCTAGGACTAGGGCCAGGCTAGGGCCAGGCTAGGGCTAGGGCCAGGCTAGGGCTAGGCTAGGGCTAGGCCAGGCTAGGGCCAGGGTATTCCTATGCCAGGCTAAGGTTAGGTCGAGGCTAGGGCTAGGGCTAGGCTAGGGTAGGCCAGTTTAGGGCTAGAGCCAGGCTAGGGCTAGGGTCAGGCTACCCCCAGGCTACGGCTAGAGACAGGCTAGGGCCAGGCTAGTGCTAGGGACAGGCTAGGGCCCGGCTAGGGTTAGGGCCATCCTAGGGCAAGGCTAGTGTTAGGGCCATGCTAGGGCCAGACTAAGGCTACGTCCAGGCTAGGGCAAGGCTAGGGCTAGGGCCAGGCTAGGGCTATGGCCAGGCTAGGGCTAGGCCAGGTTAGGGCTAGGGCCAGTCTAGGGCTACATCCAGGGTAAGGTAAGGGCCAGTCTATGGCTAGGGCCAGGATAGGGCTACTGCCAGGCTAGTGCTAGGCCAGGCTAGGGCTAGAGCCAGGCTAGGGTAGGCCAGTTTAGAGCTAGGGCCCTGCTAGGGCTAGGGTCAGGATAGAGCCAGGCTTGGGCTAGGGCCAGGCTAGGGCCAGGCTAGGGCTAGGGCCAGGCTAGGGCCAGGCTAGGGCTAGGGCCAGGCTGGGGCTTGTGCCAGGTTAGGGCCAGGCTAGGGCTAGGGCCAGGCTAGGGTTACGGCCAGGCTAGCGCTAGGCCAGTTTAGGTCTACGGCCCTGCTAGTGCTAGGGTCAGTCTAGGGCCAGGCTAGGGCTAGGCTAGGGCTAGGCCAGGCTAGGGCCAGGGTATGCCTATGCCAGGCTAAGGTTAGGTCGAGGCTAGGGCTAGGGCTAGGCTAGGGTAGGCCAGTTTAGGGCTAGGTCCCTGCTGGTGCTACGGTCTGGCTAGGGCCACGCTAGGTCTAGGGTCAGGCTAGGGCCTGGCTAGGGCTAAGGCCAGGCTAGGGCCAGGCTAGGGCTTCGGCCAGGCTGGGGCCAGGCTAGGGCTTCGGCCAGGCTAGGCCTAGGGCCAGGCTAGCGCTAGGGCCAGGCTAGGGCTATGCCAGGCTAGGGCTAGGGCCAGGATAGGGTTAAGGCCAGGATAGGGCTAGGGCCAGGCTAGGGCCAGGCCAGGGCTAGGGCCAGGCTAGGGCTAGGGCCAGGCTAGGGCCAGGCTAGGGCTAGGGCCAGGCTATAGCTAGGGCCAGGCTATGTCTTGGCCAGGCTAGGGCTAGGGCCAGGCTAGGTCTAGGCCAGGCTAGGGCTAGGGCCAGGCTAGGTCTAGGCTAGGGCTACCCCAGGCTAGGTCTAGGCTAGGGGTATCCGGCTAGGTCTAGGCTAGGGCTATGCCAGGCTAGGTCTAGGCTAGGGCTAGGCCAGGCTAGGTCTAGGCTAGGGCTAGGCCAGACTAGTGCTAGGCTAGGGCTAGGCCAGGCTAGGGCTAGGCTACGGCTAGGCCACGCTAGGGCTAGGCTAGGGCTAGGCCAGGCTAGGGCTAGGCCAGTCTAGGGCTAGGGACAGACTAGGGCTAGGGCCAGGGTAGGGCAAGAGCCAGTCTAGGGCTAGGGCCAGGCTAGGGCTAGTGCCAGGCTACTGCTAGGCCAGGCTAGGGCTAGACCCAGGCTAGGGCCAGGCTAGGTCTAGGGCCGGGCTAGGGCCAGGCTAGGGCTATCGCCAGGCTAGGGCTAGGGCGAGGCTAGGGCCAGGCTAGGGCTAGGGCCAGGCTAGGGCTAGGGCCACGCTAGGGCCAGGCTAGGGCTAGGGACAGGCTAGGGCCAGGCTAGGGCTTTGGCCAGGCTAGGCCTAGGGCCAGGCTAGGGCTAGGGCCAGGCTAGGGCTACGCCAGGCTAGGGCTAGGGCCAGGATAGGGTTAAGGCCAGGCTAGGTATAGGACCAGGCTAGGGCCAGGCTAGGGCTAGGGCCAGGCTAGGGCCAGGCTAGGGCTAGGGCCACGCTAGGGCCAGGCTAGGGCTAGGGCCAGGCTAGGGCCAGGCTAGGGCTACGGCCAGGCTAGTCTTAGGGCCAGGCTAGGGCTAGGGCCAGGCTAGGGCTAGGCCAGGCTAGGACGAGGGCCAAGCTCGGGCTAGGCCAGGCTAAGTCTAGGGTCAGGCTAGGGCTAGGCTAGGGCTAGGCCAGGCTAGGGCTGGGCTAGGGCCATGCCGACTAGGTCTAGGCTAAGGCTAGGCCAGACTAGGTCTAGGCTAGTGCTAGGCCAGGCTAGGGCTAGGATAGGGCTAGGCAAGGCTAGGGCTAGGCTAGGGCTAACTAGGCTAGGGCTAGGCTAGGGCTAGGCCAGGATAGGGCTAGGCTAGGGCTAGGCCAGGCTAGGACTAGGCTACTGGTAGGCCAGCCTAGGGCTAGGCCAGGCTAGGGCTAGTGCCAGGCTAGCGCTAGGGCCAGACTACGGCCAGGCTAGGGCTAGGGCCAGGCTAGGGCTAGGGCCAGGCTAGGGCTAGGCCAGGCTAGGGCTAGGGCCAGGCTAGGTCTAGGCTAGGGCTACCCCATGCTAGGTCTAGGCTAGAGCTGTCCGGCTAGGTCTAGGCTAGGGCTATGCCAGGCTAGGTCTAGGATAGGGCTAGGCCAGGCTAGGTCTAGGCTAGGGCTAGGCCAGTCTAGGGCTAGGCTATGGCTAGGCCAGGCTAGGGCTAGGCTACGGCTAGGCCACGCTAGGGCTAGGCTAGTGCTAGGCCAGGCTAGGGCTAGGCCAGTCTAGGGCTAGGGACAGACTAGGGCTAGGGCCAGGCTAGGGCAAGAGCCAGTCTAGGGCTAGGGCCAGGCTAGGGCTAGTGCCAGGCTACTGCTAGGCCAGGCTAGGGCTGGACCCAGGCTAGGGCCAGGCTAGGTCTAGGGCCGGGCTAGGGCCAGGCTAGGGCTATCACCAGGCTAGGGCTAGGGCGAGGCTAGGGCCAGGCTAGGGCTAGGGCCAGGCTAGGGCTAGGGCCACGCTAGGGCCAGGCTAGGGCTAGGGCCAGGCTAGGGCCAGGCTAGGGCTTCGGCCAGGCTAGGCCTAGGGCCAGGCTAGGGCTAGGGCCAGGCTAGGGCTACGCCAGGCTAGGGCTAGGGCCAGGATAGGGTTAAGGCCAGGCTAGGTCTAGGACCAGGCTAGGGCCAGGCTAGGGCTAGGGCCAGGCTAGGGCCAGGCTAGGGCTAGGGCCACGCTAGGGCCAGGCTAGGGCTAGGGCCAGGCTAGGGCCAGGCTAGGGCTACGGCCAGGCTAGTCCTAGGGCCAGGCTAGGGCTAGGGCCAGGCTAGGGCTAGGCCAGGCTAGGACGAGGGCCAAGCTAGGGCTAGGCCAGGCTAAGTCTAGGGTCAGGCTAGGGCTAGGCTAGGGCTAGGCCAGGCTAGTGCTGGGCTAGGACCATGCCGACTAGGTCTAGGCTAGGGCTAGGCCAGACTAGGCCTAGGCTAGTGCTAGGCCAGGCTACGGCTAGGCTAGGGCTAGGCAAGGCTAGGGCTAGGCTAGGGCTAACTAGGCTAGGGCTAGGCTAGGGCTAGGCCAGGATAGGGCTAGGCTAGGGCTAGGCCAGGCTAGGACTAGGCTAGGGCTAGGCCAGTCTAGGGCTAGGCCAGGCTAGGGCTAGGGCCAGGCTGGGGCTTGTGCCAGGTTAGGGCCAGGCTAGGGCTAGGGCCAGGCTAGGGTTACGGCCAGGCTAGCGCTAGGCCAGGTTAGGGCTAGTGCCAGGCTAGGGTTACGGCCAGGCTAGGCCTAGGCCAGGTTAGGGCTAGGGCCAGGCTAGGGCTAGGGCCAGGGTAGGGTAAGGGTCAGTCTACGGCTAGCGCCAGGCTAGGGCTAGACCCAGGCTAGGGTAGGCCAGTTTAGGTCTACGGCCCTGCTAGTGCTAGGGTCAGTCTAGGGCGAGGCTAGGGCTAGGCTAGGGCTAGGCCAGGCTAGGGCCAGGGTATGCCTATGCCAGGCTAAGGTTAGGTCGAGGCTAGGGCTAGGGCTAGGCTAGGGTAGGCCAGTTTAGGGCTAGGTCCCTGCTGCTGCTACAGTCTGGCTAGGGCCACGCTAGGTCTAGGGTCAGGCTAGGGCCTGGCTAGGGCTAAGGCCAGGCTAGGGCCAGGCTAGGGCTTCGGCCAGGCTAGGCCTAGGGCCAGGCTAGGGCTAGGGCCAGGCTAGGGCTACGCCAGGCTAGGGCTAGGGCCAGGATGGGGTTAAGGCCAGGATAGGGCTAGGGCCAGGCTAGGGCCAGGCTAGGGCTAGGGCCAGGCTAGGTCCAGGCTAGGGCTAGGGCCAGGCTAGGGCTAGGGCCAGGCTAGGGCCAGGCTAGGGCTAGGGCCAGGCTATGGCTAGGGCCAGGCTATGTCTAGGCCAGGCTAGGGCTAGGGCCAGGCTAGGTCTAGGCCAGGCTAGGGCTAGGGCCAGGCTATGTCTAGGCTAGGGCTACCCCATGCTAGGTCTAGGCTAGAGCTGTCCGGCTAGGTCTAGGCTAGGGCTATGCCAGGCTAGGTCTAGGATAGGGCTAGGCCAGGCTAGGTCTAGGCTAGGGCTAGGCCAGACTAGGGCTAGGCTAGGGCTAGGCCAGGCTAGGGCTAGGCTACGGCTAGGCCACGCTAGGGCTAGGCTAGGGCTAGGCCAGGCTAGGGCTAGGCCAGTCTAGGGCTAGGGACAGACTAGGGCTAGGGCCAGGCTAGGGCAAGAGCCAGTCTAGGGCTAGGGCCAGGCTAGGGCTAGTGCCAGGCTACTGCTAGGCCAGGCTAGGGCTGGACCCAGGCTAGGGACAGGCTAGGTCTAGGGCCGGGCTAGGGCCAGGCTAGGGCTATCGCCAGGCTAGGGCTAGGGCGAGGCTAGGGCCAGGCTAGGGCCAGGCTAGGGCTAGGGCCACGCTAGGGCCAGGCTAGGGCTAGGGCCAGGCTAGGGCCAGGCTAGGGCTACGGCCAGGCTAGTCCTAGGGCCAGGCTAGGGCTAGGGCCAGGCTAGGGCTAGGCCAGGCTAGGACGAGGGCCAAGCTAGGGCTAGGCCAGGCTAAGTCTAGGGTCAGGCTAGGGCTAGGCTAGGGCTAGGCCAGGCTAGGGCTGGGCTAGGACCATGCCGACTAGGTCTAGGCTAGGGCTAGGCCAGACTAGGCCTAGGCTAGTGCTAGGCCAGGCTACGGCTAGGCTATGGCTAAGCAAGGCTAGGGCTAGGCTAGGGCTAACTAGGCTAGGGCTAGGCTAGGGCTAGGCCAGGATAGGGCTAGGCTAGGGCTAGGCCAGGCTAGGACTAGGCTACGGCTAGGCCAGTCTAGGCCTAGGCCAGGCTGGGGCTAGTGCCAGGCTAGCACTAGGGCCAGACTACGGCCAGGCTAGGGCTAGGGCCAGGCTAGGGCCAGGCTAGGACTAGGGCCAGGCTAGGGCCAGGCTAGGGCTAGGGCCAGGCTACGGCTAGGCTAGGGCTAGGCCAGGCTAGGGCCAGGGTATTCCTATGCCAGGCTAAGGTTAGGTCGAGGCTAGGGCTAGGGCTAGGCTAGGGTAGGCCAGTTTAGGGCTAGAGCCAGGCTAGGGCTAGGGTCAGGCTACCCCCAGGCTACGGCTAGAGACAGGCTAGGGCCAGGCTAGCGCTAGGGACAGGCTAGGGCCCGGCTAGGGTTAGGGCCATCCTAGGGCAAGGCTAGTGTTAGGGCCACGCTAGGGCCAGACTAAGGCTACGTCCAGGCTAGGGCAAGGCTAGGGCTAGGGCCAGGCTAGGGCTATGGCCAGGCTAGGGCTAGGCCAGGTTAGGGCTAGGGCCAGTCTAGGGCTACATCCAGGGTAAGGTAAGGGCCAGTCTATGGCTAGGGCCAGGATAGGGCTACTGCCAGGCTAGTGCTAGGCCAGGCTAGGGCTAGAGCCAGGCTAGGGTAGGCCAGTTTAGAGCTAGGGCCCTGCTAGGGCTAGGGTCAGGATAGAGCCAGGCTTGGGCTAGGGCCAGGCTAGGGCCAGGCTAGGGCTAGGGCCAGGCTAGGGCCAGGCTAGGGCTAGGGCCAGGCTGTGGCTTGTGCCAGGTTAGGGCCAGGCTAGGGCTAGGGCCAGGCTAGGGTTACGGCCAGGCTAGCGCTAGGCCAGGTTAGGGCTAGTGCCAGGCTAGGGTTACGGCCAGGCTAGGCCTAGGCCAGGTTAGGGCTAGGGCCAGGCTAGGGCTAGGGCCAGGGTAGGGCAAGGGTCAGTCTAGGGCTAGGGCCAGGCTAGGGCTAGAGCCAGGCTAGGGTAGGCCAGTTTAGGTCTACGGCCCTGCTAGTGCTAGGGTCAGTCTAGGGCCAGGCTAGGGCTAGGCTAGGGCTAGGCCAGGCTAGGGCCAGGGTATGCCTATGCCAGGCTAAGGTTAGGTCGAGGCTAGGGCTAGGGCTAGGCTAGGGTAGGCCAGTTTAGGGCTAGGTCCCTGCTGGTGCTACGGTCTGGCTAGGGCCACGCTAGGTCTAGGGTCAGGCTAGGGCCTGGCTAGGGCTAAGGCCAGGCTAGGGCCAGGCTAGGGCTTCGGCCAGGCTAGGGCCAGGCTAGGGCTTCGGCCAGGCTAGGCCTAGGGCCAGGCTAGGGCTAGGGCCAGGCTAGGGCTACGCCAGGCTAGGGCTAGGGCCAGGATAGGGTTAAGGCCAGGATAGGGCTAGGGCCAGGCTAGGGCCAGGCTAGGGCTAGGGCCAGGCTAGGGCTAGGGCCAGGCTAGGGCCAGGCTAGGGCTAGGGCCAGGCTATGGCTAGGGCCAGGCTATGTCTTGGCCAGGCTAGGGCTAGGGCCAGGCTAGGTCTAGGCCAGGCTAGGGCTAGGGCCAGGCTAGGTCTAGGCTAGGGCTACCCCAGGCTAGGTCTAGGCTAGGGCTATCCGGCTAGGCCTAGGCTAGGGCTATGCCAGGCTAGGTCTAGGCTAGGGCTAGGCCAGGCTAGGTCTAGGCTAGGGCTAGGCCAGACTAGGGCTAGGCTAGGGCTAGGCCAGGCTAGGGCTAGGCTACGGCTAGGCCACGCTAGGGCTAGGCTAGGGCTAGGCCAGGCTAGGGCTAGGCCAGTCTAGGGCTAGGGACAGACTAGGGCTAGGGCCAGGGTAGGGCAAGAGCCAGTCTAGGGCTAGGGCCAGGCTAGGGCTAGTGCCAGGCTACTGCTAGGCCAGGCTAGGGCTAGACACAGGCTAGGGCCAGGTTAGGTCTAGGGCCGGGCTAGGGCCAGGCTAGGGCTATCGCCAGGCTAGGGCTAGGGCGAGGCTAGGGCCAGGCTAGGGCTAGGGCCAGGCTAGGGCTAGGGCCACGCTAGGGCCAGGCTAGGGCTAGGGACAGGCTAGGGCCAGGCTAGGGCTTTGGCCAGGCTAGGCCTAGGGCCAGGCTAGGGCTAGGGCCAGGCTAGGGCTACGCCAGGCTAGGGCTAGGGCCAGGATAGGGTTAAGGCCAGGCTAGGTATAGGACCAGGCTAGGGCCAGGCTAGGGCTAGGGCCAGGCTAGGGCCAGGCTAGGGCTAGGGCCACGCTAGGGCCAGGCTAGGGCTAGGGCCAGGCTAGGGCCAGGCTAGGGCTACGGCCAGGCTAGTCCTAGGGCCAGGCTAGGGCTAGGGCCAGGCTAGGGCTAGGCCAGGCTAGGACGAGGGCCAAGCTAGGGCTAGGCCAGGCTAAGTCTAGGGTCAGGCTAGGGCTAGGGTAGGGCTAGGCCAGGCTAGGGCTGGGCTAGGACCATGCCGACTAGGTCTAGGCTAGGGCTAGGCCAGACTAGGTCTAGGCTAGTGCTAGGCCAGGCTAGGGCTAGGCTAGGGCTAGGCAAGGCTAGGGCTAGGCTAGGGCTAACTAGGCTAGGGCTAGGCTAGGGCTAGGCCAGGATAGGGCTAGGCTAGGGCTAGGCCAGGCTAGGACTAGGCTAGGGCTAGGCCAGTCTAGGGCTAGGCCAGGCTAGGGCTAGTGCCAGGCTAGCGCTAGGGCCAGACTACGGCCAGGCTAGGGCTAGGGCCAGGCTAGGGCCAGGCTAGGACTAGGGCCAGGCTAGGGCCAGGCTAGGGCTAGGGCCAGGCTAGGGCTAGGCTAGGGCTAGGCCAGGCTAGGGCCAGGGTATTCCTATGCCAGGCTAAGGTTAGGTCGAGGCTAGGGCTAGGGCTAGGCTAGGGTAGGCCAGTTTAGGGCTAGAGCCAGGCTAGGGCTAGGGTCAGGCTACCCCCAGGCTACGGCTAGAGACAGGCTAGGGCCAGGCTAGCGCTAGGGACAGGCTAGGGCCCGGCTAGGGTTAGGGCCATCCTAGGGCAAGGCTAGTGTTAGGGCCATGCTAGGGCCAGACTAAGGCTACGTCCAGGCTAGGGCAAGGCTAGGGCTAGGGCCAGGCTAGGGCTATGGCCAGGCTAGGGCTAGGCCAGGTTAGGGCTAGGGCCAGTCTAGGGCTACATCCAGGGTAAGGTAAGGGCCAGTCTATGGCTAGGGCCAGGATAGGGCTACTGCCAGGCTAGTGCTAGGCCAGGCTAGGGCTAGAGCCAGGCTAGGGTAGGCCAGTTTAGAGCTAGGGCCCTGCTAGGGCTAGGGTCAGGATAGAGCCAGGCTTGGGCTAGGGCCAGGCTAGGGCCAGGCTAGGGCTAGGGCCAGGCTAGGGCCAGGCTAGGGCTAGGGCCAGGCTGGGGCTTGTGCCAGGTTAGGGCCAGGCTAGGGCTAGGGCCAGGCTAGGGTTACGGCCAGGCTAGCGCTAGGCCAGGTTAGGGCTAGTGCCAGGCTAGGGTTACGGCCAGGCTAGGCCTAGGCCAGGTTAGGGCTAGGGCCAGGCTAGGGCTAGGGCCAGGGTAGGGCAAGGGTCAGTCTAGGGCTAGGGCCAGGCTAGGGCTAGAGCCAGGCTAGGGTAGGCCAGTTTAGGTCTACGGCCCTGCTAGTGCTAGGGTCAGTCTAGGGCCAGGCTAGGGCTAGGCTAGGGCTAGGCCAGGCTAGGGCCAGGGTATGCCTATGCCAGGCTAAGGTTAGGTCGAGGCTAGGGCTAGGGCTAGGCTAGGGTAGGCCAGTTTAGGGCTAGGTCCCTGCTGGTGCTACGGTCTGGCTAGGGCCACGCTAGGTCTAGGGTCAGGCTAGGGCCTGGCTAGGGCTAAGGCCAGGCTAGGGCCAGGCTAGGGCTTCGGCCAGGCTAGGGCCAGGCTAGGGCTTCGGCCAGGCTAGGCCTAGGGCCAGGCTAGGGCTAGGGCCAGGCTAGGGCTACGCCAGGCTAGGGCTAGGGCCAGGATAGGGTTAAGGCCAGGATAGGGCTAGGGCCAGGCTAGGGCCAGGCTAGGGCTAGGGCCAGGCTAGGGCTAGGGCCAGGCTAGGGCCAGGCTAGGGCTAGGGCCAGGCTATGGCTAGGGCCAGGCTATGTCTTGGCCAGGCTAGGGCTAGGGCCAGGCTAGGTCTAGGCCAGGCTAGGGCTAGGGCCAGGCTAGGTCTAGGCTAGGGCTACCCCAGGCTAGGTCTAGGCTAGGGCTATCCGGCTAGGTCTAGGCTAGGGCTATGCCAGGCTAGGTCTAGGCTAGGGCTAGGCCAGGCTAGGTCTAGGCTAGGGCTAGGCCAGACTAGGGCTAGGCTAGGGCTAGGCCAGGCTAGGGCTAGGCTACGGCTAGGCCACGCTAGGGCTAGGCCAGGGCTAGGCCAGGCTAGGGCTAGGCCAGTCTAGGGCTAGGGACAGACTAGGGCTAGGGCCAGGGTAGGGCAAGAGCCAGTCTAGGGCTAGGGCCAGGCTAGGGCTAGTGCCAGGCTACTGCTAGGCCAGGCTAGGGCTAGACACAGGCTAGGGCCAGGTTAGGTCTAGGGCCGGGCTAGGGCCAGGCTAGGGCTATCGCCAGGCTAGGGCTAGGGCGAGGCTAGGGCCAGGCTAGGGCTAGGGCCACGCTAGGGCTAGGGCCACGCTAGGGCCAGGCTAGGGCTAGGGACAGGCTAGGGCCAGGCTAGGGCTTTGGCCAGGCTAGGCCTAGGGCCAGGCTAGGGCTAGGGCCAGGCTAGGGCTACGCCAGGCTAGGGCTAGGGCCAGGATAGGGTTAAGGCCAGGCTAGGTATAGGACCAGGCTAGGGCCAGGCTAGGGCTAGGGCCAGGCTAGGGCCAGGCTAGGGCTAGGGCCACGCTAGGGCCAGGCTAGGGCTAGGGCCAGGCTAGGGCCAGGCTAGGGCTACGGCCAGGCTAGTCCTAGGGCCAGGCTAGGGCTAGGGCCAGGCTAGGGCAAGGCCAGGCTAGGACGAGGGCCAAGCTAGGGCTAGGCCTGTCTAAGTCTAGGGTCAGGCTAGGGCTAGGGTAGGGCTAGGCCAGGCTAGGGCTGGGCTAGGACCATGCCGACTAGGTCTAGGCTAGGGCTAGGCCAGACTAGGTCTAGGCTAGTGCTAGGCCAGGCTAGGGCTAGGCTAGGGCTAGGCAAGGCTAGGGCTAGGCTAGGGCTAACTAGGCTAGGGCTAGGCTAGGGCTAGGCCAGGATAGGGCTAGGCTAGGGCTAGGCCAGGCTAGGACTAGGCTAGGGCTAGGCCAGTCTAGGGCTAGGCCAGGCTAGGGCTAGTGCCAGGCTAGCGCTAGGGCCAGACTACGGCCAGGCTAGGGCTAGGGCCAGGCTAGGGCCAGGCTAGGACTAGGGCCAGGCTAGGGCCAGGCTAGGGCTAGGGCCAGGCTAGGGCTAGGCTAGGGCTAGGCCAGGCTAGGGCCAGGGTATTCCTATGCCAGGCTAAGGTTAGGTCGAGGCTAGGGCTAGGGCTAGGCTAGGGTAGGCCAGTTTAGGGCTAGAGCCAGGCTAGGGCTAGGGTCAGGCTACCCCCAGGCTACGGCTAGAGACAGGCTAGGGCCAGGCTAGCGCTAGGGACAGGCTAGGGCCCGGCTAGGGTTAGGGCCATCCTAGGGCAAGGCTAGTGTTAGGGCCATGCTAGGGCCAGACTAAGGCTACGTCCAGGCTAGGGCAAGGCTAGGGCTAGGGCCAGGCTAGGGCTATGGCCAGGCTAGGGCTAGGCCAGGTTAGGGCTAGGGCCAGTCTAGGGCTACATCCAGGGTAAGGTAAGGGCCAGTCTATGGCTAGGGCCAGGATAGGGCTACTGCCAGGCTAGTGCTAGGCCAGGCTAGGGCTAGAGCCAGGCTAGGGTAGGCCAGTTTAGAGCTAGGGCCCTGCTAGGGCTAGGGTCAGGATAGAGCCAGGCTTGGGCTAGGGCCAGGCTAGGGCCAGGCTAGGGCTAGGGCCAGGCTAGGGCCAGGCTAGGGCTAGGGCCAGGCTGGGGCTTGTGCCAGGTTAGGGCCAGGCTAGGGCTAGGGCCAGGCTAGGGTTACGGCCAGGCTAGCGCTAGGCCAGGTTAGGGCTAGTGCCAGGCTAGGGTTACGGCCAGGCTAGGCCTAGGCCAGGTTAGGGCTAGGGCCAGGCTAGGGCTAGGGCCAGGGTAGGGCAAGGGTCAGTCTAGGGCTAGGGCCAGGCTAGGGCTAGAGCCAGGCTAGGGTAGGCCAGTTTAGGTCTACGGCCCTGCTAGTGCTAGGGTCAGTCTAGGGCAAGGCTAGGGCTAGGCTAGGGCTAGGCCAGGCTAGGGCCAGGGTATGCCTATGCCAGGCTAAGGTTAGGTCGAGGCTAGGGCTAGGGCTAGGCTAGGGTAGGCCAGTTTAGGGCTAGGACCCTGCTGGTGCTACGGTCTGGCTAGGGCCACGCTAGGTCTAGGGTCAGGCTAGGGCCTGGCTAGGGCTAAGGCCAGGCTAGGGCCAGGCTAGGGCTTCGGCCAGGCTGGGGCCAGGCTAGGGCTTCGGCCAGGCTAGGCCTAGGGCCAGGCTAGGGCTAGGGCCAGGCTAGGGCTACGCCAGGCTAGGGCTAGGGCCAGGATAGGGTTAAGGCCAGGATAGGGCCAGGGCCAGGCTAGGGCCAGGCTAGGGCTAGGGCCAGGCTAGGGCTAGGGCCAGGCTAGGGCCAGGCTAGGGCTAGGGCCAGGCTATGGCTAGGGCCAGGCTATGTCTTGGCCAGGCTAGGGCTAGGGCCAGGCTAGGTCTAGGCCAGGCTAGGGCTAGGGCCAGGCTAGGTCTAGGCTAGGGCTACCCCAGGCTAGGTCTAGGCTAGGGCTAGGCCAGGCTAGGGCTAGGCTACGGCTAGGCCACGCTAGGGCTAGGCTAGGGCTAAGCCAGGCTAGGGCTAGGCCAGTCTAGGGCTAGGGACAGACTAGGGCTAGGGCCAGGGTAGGGCAAGAGCCAGTCTAGGGCTAGGGCCAGGCTAGGGCTAGTGCCAGGCTACTGCTAGGCCAGGCTAGGGCTAGACACAGGCTAGGGCCAGGTTAGGTCTAGGGCAGGGCTAGGGCCAGGCTAGGGCTATCGCCAGGCTAGGGCTAGGGCGAGGCTAGGGCCAGGCTAGGGCTAGGGCCAGGCTAGGGCTAGGGCCACGCTAGGGCCAGGCTAGGGCTAGGGACAGGCTAGGGCCAGGCTAGGGCTTTGGCCAGGCTAGGCCTAGGGCCAGGCTAGGGCTAGGGCCAGGCTAGGGCTACGCCAGGCTAGGGCTAGGGCCAGGATAGGCTTAAGGCCAGGCTAGGTATAGGACCAGGCTAGGGCCAGGCTAGGGCTAGGGCCAGGCTAGGGCCAGGCTAGGGCTAGGGCCACGCTAGGGCCAGGCTAGGGCTAGGGCCAGGCTAGGGCCAGGCTAGGGCTACGGCCAGGCTAGTCCTAGGGCCAGGCTAGGGCTAGGGCCAGGCTAGGGCTAGGCCAGGCTAGGACGAGGGCCAAGCTAGGGCTAGGCCAGGCTAAGTCTAGGGTCAGGCTAGGGCTAGGCTAGGGCTAGGCCAGGCTAGGGCTGGGCTAGGACCATGCCGACTAGGTCTAGGCTAGGGCTAGGCCAGACTAGGTCTAGGCTAGTGCTAGGCCAGGCTAGGGCTAGGCTAGGGCTAGGCAAGGCTAGGGCTAGGCTAGGGCTAACTAGGCTAGGGCTAGGCTAGGGCTAGGCCAGGATAGGGCTAGGCTAGGGCTAGGCCAGGCTAGGACTAGGCTAGGGCTAGGCCAGTCTAGGGCTAGGCCAGGCTAGGGCTAGTGCCAGGCTAGCTCTAGGGCCAGACTACGGCCAGGCTAGGGCTAGGGCCAGGCTAGGGCCAGGCTAGGACTAGGGCCAGGCTAGGGCCAGGCTAGGGCTAGGGCCAGGCTAGGGCTAGGCTAGGGCTAGGCCAGGCTAGGGCCAGGGTATTCCTATGCCAGGCTAAGGTTAGGTCGAGGCTAGGGCTAGGGCTAGGCTAGGGTAGGCCAGTTTAGGGCTAGAGCCAGGCTAGGGCTAGGGTCAGGCTACCCCCAGGCTACGGCTAGAGACAGGCTAGGGCCAGGCTAGCGCTAGGGACAGGCTAGGGCCCGGCTAGGGTTAGGGCCATCCTAGGGCAAGGCTAGTGTTAGGGCCATGCTAGGGCCAGACTAAGGCTACGTCCAGGCTAGGGCAAGGCTAGGGCTAGGGCCAGGCTAGGGCTATGGCCAGGCTAGGGCTAGGCCATGTTAGGGCTAGGGCCAGTCTAGGGCTACATCCAGGGTAAGGTAAGGGCCAGTCTATGGCTAGGGCCAGGATAGGGCTACTGCCAGGCTAGTGCTAGGCCAGGCTAGGGCTAGAGCCAGGCTAGGGTAGGCCAGTTTAGAGCTAGGGCCCTGCTAGGGCCAGGCTAGGGCTAGGGCCAGGCTTGGGCTAGGGCCAGGCTAGGGCCAGGCTAGGGCTAGGGCCAGGCTATGGCTAGGGCCAGGCTATGTCTTGGCCAGGCTAGGGCTAGGGCCAGGCTAGGTCTAGGCCAGGCTAGGGCTAGGGCCAGGCTAGGTCTAGGCTAGGGCTACCCAAGGCTAGTTCTAGGCTAGGGCTATCCGGCTATGTCTAGGCTAGGGCTATGCCAGGCTAGGTCTAGGCTAGGGCTAGGCCAGGCTAGGGCTAGGCTAGGGCTAGGCCAGGCTAGGTCTAGGCTAGGGCTAGGCCAGACTAGGGCTAGGCTAGGGCTAGGCCAGGCTAGGGCTAGGCTACGGCTAGGCCACGCTAGGGCTAGGCCAGGGCTAGGCCAGGCTAGGGCTAGGCCAGTCTAGGGCTAGGGACAGACTAGGGCTAGGGCCAGGGTAGGGCAAGAGCCAGTCTAGGGCTAGGGCCAGGCTAGGGCTAGTGCCAGGCTACTGCTAGGCCAGGCTAGGGCTAGACACAGGCTAGGGCCAGGTTAGGTCTAGGGCCGGGCTAGGGCCAGGCTAGGGCTATCGCCAGGCTAGGGCTAGGGCGAGGCTAGGGCCAGGCTAGGGCTAGGGCCAGGCTAGGGCTAGGGCCACGCTAGGGCCAGGCTAGGGCTAGGGACAGGCTAGGGCCAGGCTAGGGCTTTGGCCACGCTAGGCCTAGGGCCAGGCTAGGGCTAGGGCCAGGCTAGGGGTACACCAGGCTAGGGCTAGGGCCAGGATAGGGTTAAGGCCAGGCTAGGTATAGGACCAGGCTAGGGCCAGGCTAGGGCTAGGGCCAGGCTAGGGCCAGGCTAGGGCTAGGGCCACGCTAGGGCCAGGCTAGGGCTAGGGCCAGGCTAGGGCCAGGCTAGGGCTACGGCCAGGCTAGTCCTAGGGCCAGGCTAGGGCTAGGGCCAGGCTAGGGCTAGGCCAGGCTAGGACGAGGGCCAAGCTAGGGCTAGGCCAGTCTAAGTCTGGGGTCAGGCTAGGGCTAGGGTAGGGCTAGGCCAGGCTAGGGCTGGGCTAGGACCATGCCGACTAGGTCTAGGCTAGGGCTAGGCCAGACTAGGTCTAGGCTAGTGCTAGGCCAGGCTAGGGCTAGGCTAGGGCTAGGCAAGGCTAGGGCTAGGCTAGGGCTAACTAGGCTAGGGCTAGGCTAGGGCTAGGCCAGGATAGGGCCAGGCTAGGGCTAGTGCCAGGCTACTGCTAGGCCAGGCTAGGGCTAGACACAGGCTAGGGCCAGGTTAGGTCTAGGGCCGGGCTAGGGCCAGGCTAGGGCTATCGCCAGGCTAGGGCTAGGGCGAGGCTAGGGCCAGGCTAGGGCTAGGGCCAGGCTAGGGCTAGGGCCACGCTAGGGCCAGGCTAGGGCTAGGGACAGGCTAGGGCCAGGCTAGGGCTTTGGCCAGGCTAGGCCTAGGGCCAGGCTAGGGCTAGGGCCAGGCTAGGGCTACACCAGGCTAGGGCTAGGGCCAGGATAGGGTTAAGGCCAGGCTAGGTATAGGACCAGGCTAGGGCCAGGCTAGGGCTAGGGCCAGGCTAGGGCCAGGCTAGGGCTAGGGCCACGCTAGGGCCAGGCTAGGGCTAGGGCCAGGCTAGGGCCAGGCTAGGGCTACGGCCAGGCTAGTCCTAGGGCCAGGCTTGGGCTAGGGCCAGGCTAGGGCTAGGCCAGGCTAGGACGAGGGCCAAGCTAGGGCTAGGCCAGTCTAAGTCTGGGGTCAGGCTAGGGCTAGGGTAGGGCTAGGCCAGGCTAGGGCTGGGCTAGGACCATGCCGACTAGGTCTAGGCTAGGGCTAGGCCAGACTAGGTCTAGGCTAGTGCTAGGCCAGGCTAGGGCTAGGCTAGGGCTAGGCAAGGCTAGGGCTAGGCTAGGGCTAACTAGGCTAGGGCTAGGCTAGGGCTAGGCCAGGATAGGGCTAGGCTAGGGCTAGGCCAGGCTAGGACTAGGCTAGGGCTAGGCCAGTCTAGGGCTAGGCCAGGCTAGGGCTAGTGCCAGGCTAGCGCTAGGGCCAGACTACGGCCAGGCTAGGGCTAGGGCCAGGCTAGGGCCAGGCTAGGACTAGGGCCAGGCTAGGGCCAGGCTAGGGCTAGGGCCAGGCTAGGGCTAGGCTAGGGCTAGGCCAGGCTAGGGCCAGGGTATTCCTATGCCAGGCTAAGGTTAGGTCGAGGCTAGGGCTAGGGCTAGGCTAGGGTAGGCCAGTTTAGGGCTAGAGCCAGGCTAGGGCTAGGGTCAGGCTACCCCCAGGCTACGGCTAGAGACAGGCTAGGGCCAGGCTAGCGCTAGGGACAGGCTAGGGCCCGGCTAGGGTTAGGGCCATCCTAGGGCAAGGCTAGTGTTAGGGCCATGCTAGGGCCAGACTAAGGCTACGTCCAGGCTAAGGCAAGGCTAGGGCTAGGGCCAGGCTAGGGCTATGGCCAGGCTAGGGCTAGGCCAGGTTAGGGCTAGGGCCAGTCTAGGGCTACATCCAGGGTAAGGTAAGGGCCAGTCTATGGCTAGGGCCAGGATAGGGCTACTGCCAGGCTAGTGCTAGGCCAGGCTAGGGCTAGAGCCAGGCTAGGGTAGGCCAGTTTAGAGCTAGGGCCCTGCTAGGGCTAGGGTCAGGATAGAGCCAGGCTTGGGCTAGGGCCAGGCTAGGGCCAGGCTAGGGCTAGGGCCAGGCTAGGGCCAGGCTAGGGCTAGGGCCAGGCTGGGGCTTGTGCCAGGTTAGGGCCAGGCTAGGGCTAGGGCCAGGCTAGGGTTACGGCCAGGCTAGCGCTAGGCCAGGTTAGGGCTAGTGCCAGGCTAGGGTTACGGCCAGGCTAGGCCTAGGCCAGGTTAGGGCTAGGGCCAGGCTAGGGCTAGGGCCAGGGTAGGGCAAGGGTCAGTCTAGGGCTAGGGCCAGGCTAGGGCTAGAGCCAGGCTAGGGTAGGCCAGTTTAGGTCTACGGCCCTGCTAGTGCTAGGGTCAGTCTAGGGCCAGGCTAGGGCTAGGCTAGGGCTAGGCCAGGCTAGGGCCAGGGTATGCCTATGCCAGGCTAAGGTTAGGTCGAGGCTAGGGCTAGGGCTAGGCTAGGGTAGGCCAGTTTAGGGCTAGGTCCCTGCTGGTGCTACGGTCTGGCTAGGGCCACGCTAGGTCTAGGGTCAGGCTAGGGCCTGGCTAGGGCTAAGGCCAGGCTAGGGCCAGGCTAGGGCTTCGGCCAGGCTAGGGCCAGGCTAGGGCTTCGGCCAGGCTAGGCCTAGGGCCAGGCTAGGGCTAGGGCCAGGCTAGGGCTACGCCAGGCTAGGGCTAGGGCCAGGATAGGGTTAAGGCCAGGATAGGGCTAGGGCCAGGCTAGGGCCAGGCTAGGGCTAGGGCCAGGCTAGGGCTAGGGCCAGGCTAGGGCCAGGCTAGGGCTAGGGCCAGGCTATGGCTAGGGCCAGGCTATGTCTTGGCCAGGCTAGGGCTAGGGCCAGGCTAGGTCTAGGCCAGGCTAGGGCTAGGGCCAGGCTAGGTCTAGGCTAGGGCTACCCCAGGCTAGGTCTAGGCTAGGGCTATCCGGCTAGGTCTAGGCTAGGCCTATGCCAGGCTAGGTCTAGGCTAGGGCTAGGCCAGGCTAGGTCTAGGCTAGGGCTAGGCCAGACTAGGGCTAGGCTAGGGCTAGGCCAGGCTAGGGCTAGGCTACGGCTAGGCCACGCTAGGGCTAGGCTAGGGCTAGGCCAGGCTAGGGCTAGGCCAGTCTAGGGCTAGGGACAGACTAGGGCTAGGGCCAGGGTAGGGCAAGAGCCAGTCTAGGGCTAGGGCCAGGCTAGGGCTAGTGCCAGGCTACTGCTAGGCCAGGCTAGGGCTAGACACAGGCTAGGGCCAGGTTAGGTCTAGGGCCGGGCTAGGGCCAGGCTAGGGCTATCGCCAGGCTAGGGCTAGGGCGAGGCTAGGGCCAGGCTAGGGCTAGGGCCAGGCTAGGGCTAGGGCCACGCTAGGGCCAGGCTAGGGCTAGGGACAGGCTAGGGCCAGGCTAGGGCTTTGGCCAGGCTAGGCCTAGGGCCAGGCTAGGGCTAGGGCCAGGCTAGGGCTACGCCAGGCTAGGGCTAGGGCCAGGATAGGCTTAAGGCCAGGCTAGGTATAGGACCAGGCTAGGGCCAGGCTAGGGCTAGGGCCAGGCTAGGGCCAGGCTAGGGCTAGGGCCACGCTAGGGCCAGGCTAGGGCTAGGGCCAGGCTAGGGCCAGGCTAGGGCTACGGCCAGGCTAGTCCTAGGGCCAGGCTAGGGCTAGGGCCAGGCTAGGGCTAGGCCAGGCTAGGACGAGGGCCAAGCTAGGGCTAGGCCAGGCTAAGTCTAGGGTCAGGCTAGGGCTAGGCTAGGGCTAGGCCAGGCTAGGGCTGGGCTAGGACCATGCCGACTAGGTCTAGGCTAGGGCTAGGCCAGACTAGGTCTAGGCTAGTGCTAGGCCAGGCTAGGGCTAGGCTAGGGCTAGGCAAGGCTAGGGCTAGGCTAGGGCTAACTAGGCTAGGGCTAGGCTAGGGCTAGGCCAGGATAGGGCTAGGCTAGGGCTAGGCCAGGCTAGGACTAGGCTAGGGCTAGGCCAGTCTAGGGCTAGGCCAGGCTAGGGCTAGTGCCAGGCTAGCGCTAGGGCCAGACTACGGCCAGGCTAGGTCTAGGGCCAGGCTAGGGCCAGGCTAGGACTAGGGCCAGGCTAGGGCCAGGCTAGGGCTAGGGCCAGGCTACGGCTAGGCTAGGGCTAGGCCAGGCTAGGGCCAGGGTATTCCTATGCCAGGCTAAGGTTAGGTCGAGGCTAGGGCTAGGGCTAGGCTAGGGTAGGCCAGTTTAGGGCTAGAGCCAGGCTAGGGCTAGGGTCAGGCTACCCCCAGGCTACGGCTAGAGACAGGCTAGGGCCAGGCTAGCGCTAGGGACAGGCTAGGGCCCGGCTAGGGTTAGGGCCATCCTAGGGCAAGGCTAGTGTTAGGGCCATGCTAGGGCCAGACTAAGGCTACGTCCAGGCTAGGGCAAGGCTAGGGCTAGGGCCAGGCTAGGGCTATGGCCAGGCTAGGGCTAGGCCAGGTTAGGGCTAGGGCCAGTCTAGGGCTACATCCAGGGTAAGGTAAGGGCCAGTCTATGGCTAGGGCCAGGATAGGGCTACTGCCAGGCTAGTGCTAGGCCAGGCTAGGGCTAGAGCCAGGCTAGGGTAGGCCAGTTTAGAGCTAGGGCCCTGCTAGGGCCAGGCTAGGGCTAGGGCCAGGCTTGGGCTAGGGCCAGGCTAGGGCCAGGCTAGGGCTAGGGCCAGGCTATGGCTAGGGCCAGGCTATGTCTTGGCCAGGCTAGGGCTAGGGCCAGGCTAGGTCTAGGCCAGGCTAGGGCTAGGGCCAGGCTAGGTCTAGGCTAGGGCTACCCAAGGCTAGTTCTAGGCTAGGGCTATCCGGCTAGGTCTAGGCTAGGGCTATGCCAGGCTAGGTCTAGGCTAGGGCTAGGCCAGGCTAGGGCTAGGCTAGGGCTAGGCCAGGCTAGGTCTAGGCTAGGGCTAGGCCAGACTAGGGCTAGGCTAGGGCTAGGCCAGGCTAGGGCTAGGCTACGGCTAGGCCACGCTAGGGCTAGGCCAGGGCTAGGCCAGGCTAGGGCTAGGCCAGTCTAGGGCTAGGGACAGACTAGGGCTAGGGCCAGGGTAGGGCAAGAGCCAGTCTAGGGCTAGGGCCAGGCTAGGGCTAGTGCCAGGCTACTGCTAGGCCAGGCTAGGGCTAGACACAGGCTAGGGCCAGGTTAGGTCTAGGGCCGGGCTAGGGCCAGGCTAGGGCTATCGCCAGGCTAGGGCTAGGGCGAGGCTAGGGCCAGGCTAGGGCTAGGGCCAGGCTAGGGCTAGGGCCACGCTAGGGCCAGGCTAGGGCTAGGGACAGGCTAGGGCCAGGCTAGGGCTTTGGCCAGGCTAGGCCTAGGGCCAGGCTAGGGCTAGGGCCAGGCTAGGGGTACACCAGGCTAGGGCTAGGGCCAGGATAGGGTTAAGGCCAGGCTAGGTATAGGACCAGGCTAGGGCCAGGCTAGGGCTAGGGCCAGGCTAGGGCCAGGCTAGGGCTAGGGCCACGCTAGGGCCAGGCTAGGGCTAGGGCCAGGCTAGGGCCAGGCTAGGGCTACGGCCAGGCTAGTCCTAGGGCCAGGCTAGGGCTAGGGCCAGGCTAGGGCTAGGCCAGGCTAGGACGAGGGCCAAGCTAGGGCTAGGCCAGTCTAAGTCTGGGGTCAGGCTAGGGCTAGGGTAGGGCTAGGCCAGGCTAGGGCTGGGCTAGGACCATGCCGACTAGGTCTAGGCTAGGGCTAGGCCAGACTAGGTCTAGGCTAGTGCTAGGCCAGGCTAGGGCTAGGCTAGGGCTAGGCAAGGCTAGGGCTAGGCTAGGGCTAACTAGGCTAGGGCTAGGCTAGGGCTAGGCCAGGATAGGGCTAGGCTAGGGCTAGGCCAGGCTAGGACTAGGCTAGGGCTAGGCCAGTCTAGGGCTAGGCCAGGCTAGGGCTAGTGCCAGGCTAGCTCTAGGGCCAGACTACGGCCAGGCTAGGGCTAGGGCCAGGCTAGGGCCAGGCTAGGACTAGGGCCAGGCTAGGGCCAGGCTAGGGCTAGGGCCAGGCTAGGGCTAGGCTAGGGCTAGGCCAGGCTAGGGCCAGGGTATTCCTATGCCAGGCTAAGGTTAGGTCGAGGCTAGGGCTAGGGCTAGGCTAGGGTAGGCCAGTTTAGGGCTAGAGCCAGGCTAGGGCTAGGGTCAGGCTACCCCCAGGCTACGGCTAGAGACAGGCTAGGGCCAGGCTAGCGCTAGGGACAGGCTAGGGCCCGGCTAGGGTTAGGGCCATCCTAGGGCAAGGCTAGTGTTAGGGCCATGCTAGGGCCAGACTAAGGCTACGTCCAGGCTAGGGCAAGGCTAGGGCTAGGGCCAGGCTAGGGCTATGGCCAGGCTAGGGCTAGGCCAGGTTAGGGCTAGGGCCAGTCTAGGGCTACATCCAGGGTAAGGTAAGGGCCAGTCTATGGCTAGGGCCAGGATAGGGCTACTGCCAGGCTAGTGCTAGGCCAGGCTAGGGCTAGAGCCAGGCTAGGGTAGGCCAGTTTAGAGCTAGGGCCCTGCTAGGGCTAGGGTCAGGATAGAGCCAGGCTTGGGCTAGGGCCAGGCTAGGGCCAGGCTAGGGCTAGGGCCAGGCTAGGGCCAGGCTAGGGCTAGGGCCAGGCTGGGGCTTGTGCCAGGTTAGGGCCAGGCTAGGGCTAGGGCCAGGCTAGGGTTACGGCCAGGCTAGCGCTAGGCCAGGTTAGGGCTAGTGCCAGGCTAGGGTTACGGCCAGGCTAGGCCTAGGCCAGGTTAGGGCTAGGGCCAGGCTAGGGCTAGGGCCGGGGTAGGGCAAGGGTCAGTCTAGGGCTAGGGCCAGGCTAGGGCTAGAGCCAGGCTAGGGTAGGCCAGTTTAGGTCTACGGCCCTGCTAGTGCTAGGGTCAGTCTAGGGCCAGGCTAGGGCTAGGCTAGGGCTAGACCAGGCTAGGGCCAGGGTATGCCTATGCCAGGCTAAGGTTAGGTCGAGGCTAGGGCTAGGGCTAGGCTAGGGTAGGCCAGTTTAGGGCTAGGTCCCTGCTGGTGCTACGGTCTGGCTAGGGCCACGCTAGGTCTAGGGTCAGGCTAGGGCCTGGCTAGGGCTAAGGCCAGGCTAGGGCCAGGCTAGGGCTTCGGCCAGGCTAGGGCCAGGCTAGGGCTTCGGCCAGGCTAGGCCTAGGGCCAGGCTAGGGCTAGGGCCAGGCTAGGGCTACGCCAGGCTAGGGCTAGGGCCAGGATAGGGTTAAGGCCAGGATAGGGCTAGGGCCAGGCTAGGGCCAGGCTAGGGCTAGGGCCAGGCTAGGGCTAGGGCCAGGCTAGGGCCAGGCTAGGGCTAGGGCCAGGCTATGGCTAGGGCCAGGCTATGTCTTGGCCAGGCTAGGGCTAGGGCCAGGCTAGGTCTAGGCCAGGCTAGGGCTAGGGCCAGGCTAGGTCTAGGCTAGGGCTACCCCAGGCTAGGTCTAGGCTAGGGCTATCCGGCTAGGTCTAGGCTAGGGCTATGCCAGGCTAGGTCTAGGCTAGGGCTAGGCCAGGCTAGGTCTAGGCTAGGGCTAGGCCAGACTAGGGCTAGGCTAGGGCTAGGCCAGGCTAGGGCTAGGCTACGGCTAGGCCACGCTAGGGCTAGGCTAGGGCTAGGCCAGGCTAGGGCTAGGCCAGTCTAGGGCTAGGGACAGACTAGGGCTAGGGCCAGGGTAGGGCAAGAGCCAGTCTAGGGCTAGGGCCAGGCTAGGGCTAGTGCCAGGCTACTGCTAGGCCAGGCTAGGGCTAGACACAGGCTAGGGCCAGGTTAGGTCTAGGGCCGGGCTAGGGCCAGGCTAGGGCTATCGCCAGGCTAGGGCTAGGGCGAGGCTAGGGCCAGGCTAGGGCTAGGGCCACGCTAGGGCCAGGCTAGGGCTAGGGACAGGCTAGGGCCAGGCTAGGGCTTTGGCCAGGCTAGGCCTAGGGCCAGGCTAGGGCTAGGGCCAGGCTAGGGCTACGCCAGGCTAGGGCTAGGGCCAGGATAGGGTAAAGGCCAGGCTAGGTATAGGACCAGGCTAGGGCCAGGCTAGGGCTAGGGCCAGGCTAGGGCCAGGCTAGGGCTAGGGCCACGCTAGGGCCAGGCTAGGGCTAGGGCCAGGCTAGGGCCAGGCTAGGGCTACGGCCAGGCTAGTCCTAGGGCCAGGCTAGGGCTAGGGCCAGGCTAGGGCTAGGCCAGGCTAGGACGAGGGCCAAGCTAGGGCTAGGCCAGTCTAAGTCTAGGGTCAGGCTAGGGCTAGGGTAGGGCTAGGCCAGGCTAGGGATGGGCTAGGACCATGCCGACTAGGTCTAGGCTAGGGCTAGGCCAGACTAGGTCTAGGCTAGTGCTAGGCCAGGCTAGGGCTAGGCTAGGGCTAGGCAAGGCTAGGGCTAGGCTAGGGCTAACTAGGCTAGGGCTAGGCTAGGGCTAGGCCAGGATAGGGCTAGGCTAGGGCTAGGCCAGGCTAGGACTAGGCTAGGGCTAGGCCAGTCTAGGGCTAGGCCAGGCTAGGGCTAGTGCCAGGCTAGCGCTAGGGCCAGACTACGGCCAGGCTAGGGCTAGGGCCAGGCTAGGGCCAGGCTAGGACTAGGGCCAGGCTAGGGCCAGGCTAGGGCTAGGGCCAGGCTAGGGCTAGGCTAGGGCTAGGCCAGGCTAGGGCCAGGGTATTCCTATGCCAGGCTAAGGTTAGGTCGAGGCTAGGGCTAGGGCTAGGCTAGGGTAGGCCAGTTTAGGGCTAGAGCCAGGCTAGGGCTAGGGTCAGGCTACCCCCAGGCTACGGCTAGAGACAGGCTAGGGCCAGGCTAGCGCTAGGGACAGGCTAGGGCCCGGCTAGGGTTAGGGCCATCCTAGGGCAAGGCTAGTGTTAGGGCCATGCTAGGGCCAGACTAAGGCTACGTCCAGGCTAGGGCAAGGCTAGGGCTAGGGCCAGGCTAGGGCTATGGCCAGGCTAGGGCTAGGCCAGGTTAGGGCTAGGGCCAGTCTAGGGCTACATCCAGGGTAAGGTAAGGGCCAGTCTATGGCTAGGGCCAGGATAGGGCTACTGCCAGGCTAGTGCTAGGCCAGGCTAGGGCTAGAGCCAGGCTAGGGTAGGCCAGTTTAGAGCTAGGGCCCTGCTAGGGCTAGGGTCAGGATAGAGCCAGGCTTGGGCTAGGGCCAGGCTAGGGCCAGGCTAGGGCTAGGGCCAGGCTAGGGCCAGGCTAGGGCTAGGGCCAGGCTGGGGCTTGTGCCAGGTTAGGGCCAGGCTAGGGCTAGGGCCAGGCTAGGGTTACGGCCAGGCTAGCGCTAGGCCAGGTTAGGGCTAGTGCCAGGCTAGGGTTACGGCCAGGCTAGGCCTAGGCCAGGTTAGGGCTAGGGCCAGGCTAGGGCTAGGGCCAGGGTAGGGCAAGGGTCAGTCTAGGGCTAGGGCCAGGCTAGGGCTAGAGCCAGGCTAGGGTAGGCCAGTTTAGGTCTACGGCCCTGCTAGTGCTAGGGTCAGTCTAGGGCCAGGCTAGGGCTAGGCTAGGGCTAGGCCAGGCTAGGGCCAGGGTATGCCTATGCCAGGCTAAGGTTAGGTCGAGGCTAGGGCTAGGGCTAGGCTAGGGTAGGCCAGTTTAGGGCTAGGTCCCTGCTGGTGCTACGGTCTGGCTAGGGCCACGCTAGGTCTAGGGTCAGGCTAGGGCCTGGCTAGGGCTAAGGCCAGGCTAGGGCCAGGCTAGGGCTTCGGCCAGGCTGGGGCCAGGCTAGGGCTTCGGCCAGGCTAGGCCTAGGGCCAGGCTAGGGCTAGGGCCAGGCTAGGGCTACGCCAGGCTAGGGCTAGGGCCAGGATAGGGTTAAGGCCAGGATAGGGCTAGGGCCAGGCTAGGGCCAGGCTAGGGCTAGGGCCAGGCTAGGGCTAGGGCCAGGCTAGGGCCAGGCTAGGGCTAGGGCCAGGCTATGGCTACGGCCAGGCTATGTCTTGGCCAGGCTAGGGCTAGGGCCAGGCTAGGTCTAGGCCAGGCTAGGGCTAGGGCCAGGCTAGGTCTAGGCTAGGGCTACCCCAGGCTAGGTCTAGGCTAGGGCTATCCGGCTAGGTCTAGGCTAGGGCTATGCCAGGCTAGGTCTAGGCTAGGGCTAGGCCAGGCTAGGTCTAGGCTAGGGCTAGGCCAGACTAGGGCTAGGCTAGGGCTAGGCCAGGCTAGGGCTAGGCTACGGCTAGGCCACGCTAGGGCTAGGCTACGGCTAGGCCAGGCTAGGGCTAGGCCAGTCTAGGGCTAGGGACAGACTAGGGCTAGGGCCAGGGTAGGGCAAGAGCCAGTCTAGGGCTAGGGCCAGGCTAGGGCTAGTGCCAGGCTACTGCTAGGCCAGGCTAGGGCTAGACCCAGGCTAGGGCCAGGCTAGGTCTAGGGCCGGGCTAGGGCCAGGCTAGGGCTATCGCCAGGCTAGGGCTAGGGCGAGGCTAGGGCCAGGCTAGGGCTAGGGCCAGGCTAGGGCTAGGGCCACGCTAGGGCCAGGCTAGGGCTAGGGACAGGCTAGGGCCAGGCTAGGGCTTTGGCCAGGCTAGGCCTAGGGCCAGGCTAGGGCTAGGGCCAGGCTAGGGCTACGCCAGGCTAGGGCTAGGGCCAGGATAGGGTTAAGGCCAGGCTAGGTATAGGACCAGGCTAGGGCCAGGCTAGGGCTAGGGCCAGGCTAGGGCTAGGGCCACGCTAGGGCCAGGCTAGGGCTAGGGCCAGGCTAGGGCCAGGCTAGGGCTACGGCCAGGCTAGTCCTAGGGCCAGGCTAGGGCTAGGGCCAGGCTAGGGCTAGGCCAGGCTAGGACGAGGGCCAAGCTAGGGCTAGGCCAGTCTAAGTCTAGGGTCAGGCTAGGGCTAGGGTAGGGCTAGGCCAGGCTAGGGCTGGGCTAGGACCATGCCGACTACGTCTAGGCTAGGGCTAGGCCAGACTAGGTCTAGGCTAGTGCTAGGCCAGGCTAGGGCTAGGCTAGGGCTAGGCAAGGCTAGGGCTAGGCTAGGGCTAACTAGGCTAGGGCTAGGCTAGGGCTAGGCCAGGATAGGGCTAGGCTAGGGCTAGGCCAGGCTAGGACTAGGCTAGGGCTAGGCCAGTCTAGGGCTAGGCCAGGCTAGGGCTAGTGCCAGGCTAGCGCTAGGGCCAGACTACGGCCAGGCTAGGGCTAGGGCCAGGCTAGGGCCAGGCTAGGACTAGGGCCAGGCTAGGGCCAGGCTAGGGCTAGGGCCAGGCTAGGGCTAGGCTAGGGCTAGGCCAGGCTAGGGCCAGGGTATTCCTATGCCAGGCTAAGGTTAGGTCGAGGCTAGGGCTAGGGCTAGGCTAGGGTAGGCCAGTTTAGGGCTAGAGCCAGGCTAGGGCTAGGGTCAGGCTACCCCCAGGCTACGGCTAGAGACAGGCTAGGGCCAGGCTAGCGCTAGGGACAGGCTAGGGCCCGGCTAGGGTTAGGGCCATCCTAGGGCAAGGCTAGTGTTAGGGCCATGCTAGGGCCAGACTAAGGCTACGTCCAGGCTAGGGCAAGGCTAGGGCTAGGGCCAGGCTAGGGCTATGGCCAGGCTAGGGCTAGGCCAGGTTAGGGCTAGGGCCAGTCTAGGGCTACATCCAGGGTAAGGTAAGGGCCAGTCTATGGCTAGGGCCAGGATAGGGCTACTGCCAGGCTAGTGCTAGGCCAGGCTAGGGCTAGAGCCAGGCTAGGGTAGGCCAGTTTAGAGCTAGGGCCCTGCTAGGGCTAGGGTCAGGATAGAGCCAGGCTTGGGCTAGGGCCAGGCTAGGGCCAGGCTAGAGCTAGGGCCAGGCTAGGGCCAGGCTAGGGCTAGGGCCAGGCTGGGGCTTGTGCCAGGTTAGGGCCAGGCTAGGGCTAGGGCCAGGCTAGGGTTACAGCCAGGCTAGCGCTAGGCCAGGTTAGGGCTAGTGCCAGGCTAGGGTTACGGCCAGGCTAGGCCTAGGCCAGGTTAGGGCTAGGGCCAGGCTAGGGCTAGGGCCAGGGTAGGGCAAGGGTCAGTCTAGGGCTAGGGCCAGGCTAGGGCTAGAGCCAGGCTAGGGTAGGCCAGTTTAGGTCTACGGCCCTGCTAGTGCTAGGGTCAGTCTAGGGCCAGGCTAGGGCTAGGCTAGGGCTAGGCCAGGCTAGGGCCAGGGTATGCCTATGCCAGGCTAAGGTTAGGTCGAGGCTAGGGCTAGGGCTAGGCTAGGGTAGGCCAGTTTAGGGCTAGGTCCCTGCTGGTGCTACGGTCTGGCTAGGGCCACGCTAGGTCTAGGGTCAGGCTAGGGCCTGGCTAGGGCTAAGGCCAGGCTAGGGCCAGGCTAGGGCTTCGGCCAGGCTAGGGCCAGGCTAGGGCTTCGGCCAGGCTAGGCCTAGGGCCAGGCTAGGGCTAGGGCCAGGCTAGGGCTACGCCAGGCTAGGGCTAGGGCCAGGATAGGGTTAAGGCCAGGATAGGGCTAGGGCCAGGCTAGGGCCAGGCTAGGGCTAGGGCCAGGCTAGGGCTAGGGCCAGGCTAGGGCCAGGCTAGGGCTAGGGCCAGGCTATGGCTAGGGCCAGGCTATGTCTTGGCCAGGCTAGGGCTAGGGCCAGGCTAGGTCTAGGCCAGGCTAGGGCTAGGGCCAGGCTAGGTCTAGGCTAGGGCTACCCCAGGCTAGGTCTAGGCTAGGGCTATCCGGCTAGGTCTAGGCTAGGGCTATGCCAGGCTAGGTCTAGGCTAGGGCTAGGCCAGGCTAGGTCTAGGCTAGGGCTAGGCCAGACTAGGGCTAGGCTAGGGCTAGGCCAGGCTAGGGCTAGGCTACGGCTAGGCCACGCTAGGGCTAGGCTAGGGCTAGGCCAGGCTAGGGCTAGGCCAGTCTAGGGCTAGGGACAGACTAGGGCTAGGGCCAGGGTAGGGCAAGAGCCAGTCTAGGGCTAGGGCCAGGCTAGGGCTAGTGCCAGGCTACTGCTAGGCCAGGCTAGGGCTAGACACAGGCTAGGGCCAGGTTAGGTCTAGGGCCGGGCTAGGGCCAGGCTAGGGCTATCGCCAGGCTAGGGCTAGGGCGAGGCTAGGGCCAGGCTAGGGCTAGGGCCAGGCTAGGGCTAGGGCCACGCTAGGGCCAGGCTAGGGCTAGGGACAGGCTAGGGCCAGGCTAGGGCTTTGGCCAGGCTAGGCCTAGGGCCAGGCTAGGGCTAGGGCCAGGCTAGGGCTACGCCAGGCTAGGGCTAGGGCCAGGATAGGCTTAAGGCCAGGCTAGGTATAGGACCAGGCTAGGGCCAGGCTAGGGCTAGGGCCAGGCTAGGGCCAGGCTAGGGCTAGGGCCACGCTAGGGCCAGGCTAGGGCTAGGGCCAGGCTAGGGCCAGGCTAGGGCTACGGCCAGGCTAGTCCTAGGGCCAGGCTAGGGCTAGGGCCAGGCTAGGGCTAGGCCAGGCTAGGACGAGGGCCAAGCTAGGGCTAGGCCAGTCTAAGTCTAGGGTCAGGCTAGGGCTAGGGTAGGGCTAGGCCAGGCTAGGGCTGGGCTAGGACCATGCCGACTAGGTCTAGGCTAGGGCTAGGCCAGACTAGGTCTAGGCTAGTGCTAGGCCAGGCTAGGGCTAGGCTAGGGCTAGGCAAGGCTAGGGCTAGGCTAGGGCTAACTAGGCTAGGGCTAGGCTAGGGCTAGGCCAGGATAGGGCTAGGCTAGGGCTAGGCCAGGCTAGGACTAGGCTAGGGCTAGGCCAGTCTAGGGCTAGGCCAGGCTAGGGCTAGTGCCAGGCTAGCGCTAGGGCCAGACTACGGCCAGGCTAGGGCTAGGGCCAGGCTAGGGCCAGGCTAGGACTAGGGCCAGGCTAGGGCCAGGCTAGGGCTAGGGCCAGGCTAGGGCTAGGCTAGGGCTAGGCCAGGCTAGGGCCAGGGTATTCCTATGCCAGGCTAAGGTTAGGTCGAGGCTAGGGCTAGGGCTAGGCTAGGGTAGGCCAGTTTAGGGCTAGAGCCAGGCTAGGGCTAGGGTCAGGCTACCCCCAGGCTACGGCTAGAGACAGGCTAGGGCCAGGCTAGCGCTAGGGACAGGCTAGGGCCCGGCTAGGGTTAGGGCCATCCTAGGGCAAGGCTAGTGTTAGGGCCATGCTAGGGCCAGACTAAGGCTACGTCCAGGCTAGGGCAAGGCTAGGGCTAGGGCCAGGCTAGGGCTATGGCCAGGCTAGGGCTAGGCCAGGTTAGGGCTAGGGCCAGTCTAGGGCTACATCCAGGGTAAGGTAAGGGCCAGTCTATGGCTAGGGCCAGGATAGGGCTACTGCCAGGCTAGTGCTAGGCCAGGCTAGGGCTAGAGCCAGGCTAGGGTAGGCCAGTTTAGAGCTAGGGCCCTGCTAGGGCCAGGCTAGGGCTAGGGCCAGGCTTGGGCTAGGGCCAGGCTAGGGCCAGGCTAGGGCTAGGGCCAGGCTATGGCTAGGGCCAGGCTATGTCTTGGCCAGGCTAGGGCTAGGGCCAGGCTAGGTCTAGGCCAGGCTAGGGCTAGGGCCAGGCTAGGTCTAGGCTAGGGCTACCCCAGGCTAGGTCTAGGCTAGGGCTATCCGGCTAGGTCTAGGCTAGGGCTATGCCAGGCTAGGTCTAGGCTAGGGCTAGGCCAGGCTAGGGCTAGGCTAGGGCTAGGCCAGGCTAGGTCTAGGCTAGGGCTAGGCCAGACTAGGGCTAGGCTAGGGCTAGGCCAGGCTAGGGCTAGGCTACGGCTAGGCCACGCTAGGGCTAGGCCAGGGCTAGGCCAGGCTAGGGCTAGGCCAGTCTAGGGCTAGGGACAGACTAGGGCTAGGGCCAGGGTAGGGCAAGAGCCAGTCTAGGGCTAGGGCCAGGCTAGGGCTAGTGCCAGGCTACTGCTAGGCCAGGCTAGGGCTAGACACAGGCTAGGGCCAGGTTAGGTCTAGGGCCGGGCTAGGGCCAGGCTAGGGCTATCGCCAGGCTAGGGCTAGGGCGAGGCTAGGGCCAGGCTAGGGCTAGGGCCACGCTAGGGCCAGGCTAGGGCTAGGGCCAGGCTAGGGCCAGGCTAGGGCTTTGGCCAGGCTAGGCCTAGGGCCAGGCTAGGGCTAGGGCCAGGCTAGGGCTACGCCAGGCTAGGGCTAGGGCCAGGATAGGGTTAAGGCCAGGCTAGGTATAGGACCAGGCTAGGGCCAGGCTAGGGCTAGGGCCAGGCTAGGGCCAGGCTAGGGCTAGGGCCACGCTAGGGCCAGGCTAGGGCTAGGGCCAGGCTAGGGCCAGGCTAGGGCTACGGCCAGGCTAGTCCTAGGGCCAGGCTAGGGCTAGGGCCAGGCTAGGGCTAGGCCAGGCTAGGACGAGGGCCAAGCTAGGGCTAGGCCAGTCCAAGTCTGGGGTCAGGCTAGGGCTAGGGTAGGGCTAGGCCAGGCTAGGGCTGGGCTAGGACCATGCCGACTAGGTCTAGGCTAGGGCTAGGCCAGACTAGGTCTAGGCTAGTGCTAGGCCAGGCTAGGGCTAGGCTAGGGCTAGGCAAGGCTAGGGCTAGGCTAGGGCTAACTAGGCTAGGGCTAGGCTAGGGCTAGGCCAGGATAGGGCTAGGCTAGGGCTAGGCCAGGCTAGGACTAGGCTAGGGCTAGGCCAGTCTAGGGCTAGGCCAGGCTAGGGCTAGTGCCAGGCTAGCGCTAGGGCCAGACTACGGCCAGGCTAGGGCTAGGGCCAGGCTAGGGCCAGGCTAGGACTAGGGCCAGGCTAGGGCCAGGCTAGGGCTAGGGCCAGGCTAGGGCTAGGCTAGAGCTAGGCCAGGCTAGGGCCAGGGTATTCCTATGCCAGGCTAAGGTTAGGTCGAGGCTAGGGCTAGGGCTAGGCTAGGGTAGGCCAGTTTAGGGCTAGAGCCAGGCTAGGGCTAGGGTCAGGCTACCCCCAGGCTACGGCTAGAGACAGGCTAGGGCCAGGCTAGCGCTAGGGACAGGCTAGGGCCCGGCTAGGGTTAGGGCCATCCTAGGGCAAGGCTAGTGTTAGGGCCATGCTAGGGCCAGACTAAGGCTACGTCCAGGCTAGGGCAAGGCTAGGGCTAGGGCCAGGCTAGGGCTATGGCCAGGCTAGGGCTAGGCCAGGTTAGGGCTAGGGCCAGTCTAGGGCTACATCCAGGGTAAGGTAAGGGCCAGTCTATGGCTAGGGCCAGGATAGGGCTACTGCCAGGCTAGTGCTAGGCCAGGCTAGGGCTAGAGCCAGGCTAGGGTAGGCCAGTTTAGAGCTAGGGCCCTGCTAGGGCTAGGGTCAGGATAGAGCCAGGCTTGGGCTAGGGCCAGGCTAGGGCCAGGCTAGGGCTAGGGCCAGGCTAGGGCCAGGCTAGGGCTAGGGCCAGGCTGGGGCTTGTGCCAGGTTAGGGCCAGGCTAGGGCTAGGGCCAGGCTAGGGTTACGGCCAGGCTAGCGCTAGGCCAGGTTAGGGCTAGTGCCAGGCTAGGGTTACGGCCAGGCTAGGCCTAGGCCAGGTTAGGGCTAGGGCCAGGCTAGGGCTAGGGCCAGGGTAGGGCAAGGGTCAGTCTAGGGCTAGGGCCAGGCTAGGGCTAGAGCCAGGCTAGGGTAGGCCAGTTTAGGTCTACGGCCCTGCTAGTGCTAGGGTCAGTCTAGGGCCAGGCTAGGGCTAGGCTAGGGCTAGGCCAGGCTAGGGCCAGGGTATGCCTATGCCAGGCTAAGGTTAGGTCGAGGCTAGGGCTAGGGCTAGGCTAGGGTAGGCCAGTTTAGGGCTAGGTCCCTGCTGGTGCTACGGTCTGGCTAGGGCCACGCTAGGTCTAGGGTCAGGCTAGGGCCTGGCTAGGGCTAAGGCCAGGCTAGGGCCAGGCTAGGGCTTCGGCCAGGCTAGGGCCAGGCTAGGGCTTCGGCCAGGCTAGGCCTAGGGCCAGGCTAGGGCTAGGGCCAGGCTAGGGCTACGCCAGGCTAGGGCTAGGGCCAGGATAGGGTTAAGGCCAGGATAGGGCTAGGGCCAGGCTAGGGCCAGGCTAGGGCTAGGGCCAGGCTAGGGCTAGGGCCAGGCTAGGGCCAGGCTAGGGCTAGGGCCAGGCTATGGCTAGGGCCAGGCTATGTCTTGGCCAGGCTAGGGCTAGGGCCAGGCTAGGTCTAGGCCAGGCTAGGGCTAGGGCCAGGCTAGGTCTAGGCTAGGGCTACCCCAGGCTAGGTCTAGGCTAGGGCTATCCGGCTAGGTCTAGGCTAGGCCTATGCCAGGCTAGGTCTAGGCTAGGGCTAGGCCAGGCTAGGTCTAGGCTAGGGCTAGGCCAGACTAGGGCTAGGCTAGGGCTAGGCCAGGCTAGGGCTAGGCTACGGCTAGGCCACGCTAGGGCTAGGCTAGGGCTAGGCCAGGCTAGGGCTAGGCCAGTCTAGGGCTAGGGACAGACTAGGGCTAGGGCCAGGGTAGGGCAAGAGCCAGTCTAGGGCTAGGGCCAGGCTAGGGCTAGTGCCAGGCTACTGCTAGGCCAGGCTAGGGCTAGACACAGGCTAGGGCCAGGTTAGGTCTAGGGCCGGGCTAGGGCCAGGCTAGGGCTATCGCCAGGCTAGGGCTAGGGCGAGGCTAGGGCCAGGCTAGGGCTAGGGCCACGCTAGGGCTAGGGCCACGCTAGGGCCAGGCTAGGGCTAGGGACAGGCTAGGGCCAGGCTAGGGCTTTGGCCAGGCTAGGCCTAGGGCCAGGCTAGGGATAGGGCCAGGCTAGGGCTACGCCAGGCTAGGGCTAGGGCCAGGATAGGGTTAAGGCCAGGCTAGGTATAGGACCAGGCTAGGGCCAGGCTAGGGCTAGGGCCAGGCTAGGGCCAGGCTAGGGCTAGGGCCACGCTAGGGCCAGGCTAGGGCTAGGGCCAGGCTAGGGCCAGGCTAGGGCTACGGCCAGGCTAGTCCTAGGGCCAGGCTAGGGCTAGGGCCAGGCTAGGGCTAGGCCAGGCTAGGACGAGGGCCAAGCTAGGGCTAGGCCAGTCTAAGTCTAGGGTCAGGCTAGGGCTAGGGTAGGGCTAGGCCAGGCTAGGGCTGGGCTAGGACCATGCCGACTAGGTCTAGGCTAGGGCTAGGCCAGACTAGGTCTAGGCTAGTGCTAGGCCAGGCTAGGGCTAGGCTAGGGCTAGGCAAGGCTAGGGCTAGGCTAGGGCTAACTAGGCTAGGGCTAGGCTAGGGCTAGGCCGGGATAGGGCTAGGCTAGGGCTAGGCCAGGCTAGGACTAGGCTAGGGCTAGGCCAGTCTAGGGCTAGGCCAGGCTAGGGCTAGTGCCAGGCTAGCGCTAGGGCCAGACTACGGCCAGGCTAGGGCTAGGGCCAGGCTAGGGCCAGGCTAGGACTAGGGCCAGGCTAGGGCCAGGCTAGGGCTAGGGCCAGGCTAGGGCTAGGCTAGGGCTAGGCCAGGCTAGGGCCAGGGTATTCCTATGCCAGGCTAAGGTTAGGTCGAGGCTAGGGCTAGGGCTAGGCTAGGGTAGGCCAGTTTAGGGCTAGAGCCAGGCTAGGGCTAGGGTCAGGCTACCCCCAGGCTACGGCTAGAGACAGGCTAGGGCCAGGCTAGCGCTAGGGACAGGCTAGGGCCCGGCTAGGGTTAGGGCCATCCTAGGGCAAGGCTAGTGTTAGGGCCATGCTAGGGCCAGACTAAGGCTACGTCCAGGCTAGGGCAAGGCTAGGGCTAGGGCCAGGCTAGGGCTATGGCCAGGCTAGGGCTAGGCCAGGTTAGGGCTAGGGCCAGTCTAGGGCTACATCCAGGGTAAGGTAAGGGCCAGTCTATGGCTAGGGCCAGGATAGGGCTACTGCCAGGCTAGTGCTAGGCCAGGCTAGGGCTAGAGCCAGGCTAGGGTAGGCCAGTTTAGAGCTAGGGCCCTGCTAGGGCTAGGGTCAGGATAGAGCCAGGCTTGGGCTAGGGCCAGGCTAGGGCCAGGCTAGGGCTAGGGCCAGGCTAGGGCCAGGCTAGGGCTAGGGCCAGGCTGGGGCTTGTGCCAGGTTAGGGCCAGGCTAGGGCTAGGGCCAGGCTAGGGTTACGGCCAGGCTAGCGCTAGGCCAGGTTAGGGCTAGTGCCAGGCTAGGGTTACGGCCAGGCTAGGCCTAGGCCAGGTTAGGGCTAGGGCCAGGCTAGGGCTAGGGCCAGGGTAGGGCAAGGGTCAGTCTAGGGCTAGGGCCAGGCTAGGGCTAGAGCCAGGCTAGGGTAGGCCAGTTTAGGTCTACGGCCCTGCTAGTGCTAGGGTCAGTCTACGGCCAGGCTAGGGCTAGGCTAGGGCTAGGCCAGGCTAGGGACAGGGTATGCCTATGCCAGGCTAAGGTTAGGTCGAGGCTAGGGCTAGGGCTAGGCTAGGGTAGGCCAGTTTAGGGCTAGGTCCCTGCTGGTGCTACGGTCTGGCTAGGGCCACGCTAGGTCTAGGGTCAGGCTAGGGCCTGGCTAGGGCTAAGGCCAGGCTAGGGCCAGGCTAGGGCTTCGGCCAGGCTGGGGCCAGGCTAGGGCTTCGGCCAGGCTAGGCCTAGGGCCAGGCTAGGGCTAGGGCCAGGCTAGGGCTACGCCAGGCTAGGGCTAGGGCCAGGATAGGGTTAAGGCCAGGATAGGGCTAGGGCCAGGCTAGGGCCAGGCTAGGGCTAGGGCCAGGCTAGGGCCAGGCTAGGGCTAGGGCCAGGCTAGGGCTAGGGCCAGGCTAGGGCCAGGCTAGGGCTAGGGCCAGGCTATGGCTAGGGCCAGGCTATGTCTTGGCCAGGCTAGGGCTAGGGCCAGGCTAGGTCTAGGCCAGGCTAGGGCTAGGGCCAGGCTAGGTCTAGGCTAGGGCTACCCCAGGCTAGGTCTAGGCTAGGGCTATCCGGCTAGGTCTAGGCTAGGGCTATGCCAGGCTAGGTCTAGGCTAGGGCTAGGCCAGGCTAGGTCTAGGCTAGGGCTAGGCCAGACTAGGGCTAGGCTAGGGCTAGGCCAGGCTAGGGCTAGGCTACGGCTAGGCCACGCTAGGGCTAGGCTAGGGCTAGGCCAGGCTAGGGCTAGGCCAGTCTAGGGCTAGGGACAGACTAGGGCTAGGGCCAGGGTAGGGCAAGAGCCAGTCTAGGGCTAGGGCCAGGCTAGGGCTAGTGCCAGGCTACTGCTAGGCCAGGCTAGGGCTAGACACAGGCTAGGGCCAGGTTAGGTCTAGGGCTGGGCTAGGGCCAGGCTAGGGCTATCGCCAGGCTAGGGCTAGGGCGAGGCTAGGGCCAGGCTAGGGCTAGGGCCAGGCTAGGGCTAGGGCCACGCTAGGGCCAGGCTAGGGCTAGGGACAGGCTAGGGCCAGGCTAGGGCTTTGGCCAGGCTAGGCCTAGGGCCAGGCTAGGGCTAGGGCCAGGCTAGGGCTACGCCAGGCTAGGGCTAGGGCCAGGATAGGGTTAAGGCCAGGCTAGGTATAGGACCAGGCTAGGGCCAGGCTAGGGCTAGGGCCAGGCTAGGGCCAGGCTAGGGCTAGGGCCACGCTAGGGCCAGGCTAGGGCTAGGGCCAGGCTAGGGCCAGGCTAGGGCTACGGCCAGGCTAGTCATAGGGCCAGGCTAGGGCTAGGGCCAGGCTAGGGCTAGGCCAGGCTAGGACGAGGGCCAAGCTAGGGCTAGGCCAGTCTAAGTCTAGGGTCAGGCTAGGGCTAGGGTAGGGCTAGGCCATGCTAGGGCTGGGCTAGGACCATGCCGACTAGGTCTAGGCTAGGGCTAGGCCAGACTAGGTCTAGGCTAGTGCTAGGCCAGGCTAGGGCTAGGCTAGGGCTAGGCAAGGCTAGGGCTAGGCTAGGGCTAACTAGGCTAGGGCTAGGCTAGGGCTAGGCCAGGATAGGGCTAGGCTAGGGCTAGGCCAGGCTAGGACTAGGCTAGGGCTAGGCCAGTCTAGGGCTAGGCCAGGCTAGGGCTAGTGCCAGGCTAGCGCTAGGGCCAGACTACGGCCAGGCTAGGGCTAGGGCCAGGCTAGGGCCAGGCTAGGACTAGGGCCAGGCTAGGGCCAGGCTAGGGCTAGGGCCAGGCTAGGGCTAGGCTAGGGCTAGGCCAGGCTAGGGCCAGGGTATTCCTATGCCAGGCTAAGGTTAGGTCGAGGCTAGGGCTAGGGCTAGGCTAGGGTAGGCCAGTTTAGGGCTAGAGCCAGGCTAGGGCTAGGGTCAGGCTACCCCCAGGCTACGGCTAGAGACAGGCTAGGGCCAGGCTAGCGCTAGGGACAGGCTAGGGCCCGGCTAGGGTTAGGGCCATCCTAGGGCAAGGCTAGTGTTAGGGCCATGCTAGGGCCAGACTAAGGCTACGTACAGGCTAGGGCAAGGCTAGGGCTAGGGCCAGGCTAGGGCTATGGCCAGGCTAGGGCTAGGCCAGGTTAGGGCTAGGGCCAGTCTAGGGCTACATCCAGGGTAAGGTAAGGGCCAGTCTATGGCTAGGGCCAGGATAGGGCTACTGCCAGGCTAGTGCTAGGCCAGGCTAGGGCTAGAGCCAGGCTAGGGTAGGCCAGTTTAGAGCTAGGGCCCTGCTAGGGCTAGGGTCAGGATAGAGCCAGGCTTGGGCTAGGGCCAGGCTAGGGCCAGGCTAGGGCTAGGGCCAGGCTAGGGCCAGGCTAGGGCTAGGGCCAGGCTGGGGCTTGTGCCAGGTTAGGGCCAGGCTAGGGCTAGGGCCAGGCTAGGGTTACGGCCAGGCTAGCGCTAGGCCAGGTTAGGGCTAGTGCCAGGCTAGGGTTACGGCCAGGCTAGGCCTAGGCCAGGTTAGGGCTAGGGCCAGGCTAGGGCTAGGGCCAGGGTAGGGCAAGGGTCAGTCTAGGGCTAGGGCCAGGCTAGGGCTAGAGCCAGGCTAGGGTAGGCCAGTTTAGGTCTACGGCCCTGCTAGTGCTAGGGTCAGTCTAGGGCCAGGCTAGGGCTAGGCTAGGGCTAGGCCAGGCTAGGGCCAGGGTATGCCTATGCCAGGCTAAGGTTAGGTCGAGGCTAGGGCTAGGGCTAGGCTAGGGTAGGCCAGTTTAGGGCTAGGTCCCTGCTGGTGCTACGGTCTGGCTAGGGCCACGCTAGGTCTAGGGTCAGGCTAGGGCCTGGCTAGGGCTAAGGCCAGGCTAGGGCCAGGCTAGGGCTTCGGCCAGGCTGGGGCCAGGCTAGGGCTTCGGCCAGGCTAGGGCCAGGCTAGGGCTTCGGCCAGGCTAGGCCTAGGGCCAGGCTAGGGCTAGGGCCAGGCTAGGGCTACGCCAGGCTAGGGCTAGGGCCAGGATAGGGTTAAGGCCAGGATAGGGCTAGGGCCAGGCTAGGGCCAGGCTAGGGCTAGGGCCAGGCTAGGGCTAGGGCCAGGCTAGGGCCAGGCTAGGGCTAGGGCCAGGCTATGGCTAGGGCCAGGCTATGTCTTGGCCAGGCTAGGGCTAGGGCCAGGCTAGGTCTAGGCCAGGCTAGGGCTAGGGCCAGGCTAGGTCTAGGCTAGGGCTACCCCAGGCTAGGTCTAGGCTAGGGCTATCCGGCTAGGTCTAGGCTAGGGCTATGCCAGGCTAGGTCTAGGCTAGGGCTAGGCCAGGCTAGGTCTAGGCTAGGGCTAGGCCAGACTAGGGCTAGGCTAGGGCTAGGCCAGGCTAGGGCTAGGCTACGGCTAGGCCACGCTAGGGCTAGGCTAGGGCTAGGCCAGGCTAGGGCTAGGCCAGTCTAGGGCTAGGGACAGACTAGGGCTAGGGCCAGGGTAGGGCAAGAGCCAGTCTAGGGCTAGGGCCAGGCTAGGGCTAGTGCCAGGCTACTGCTAGGCCAGGCTAGGGATAGACACAGGCTAGGGCCAGGTTAGGTCTAGGGTCGGGCTAGGGCCAGGCTAGGGCTATCGGCAGGCTAGGGCTAGGGCGAGGCTAGGGCCAGGCTAGGGCTAGGGCCAGGCTAGGGCTAGGGCCACGCTAGGGCCAGGCTAGGGCTAGGGACAGGCTAGGGCCAGGCTAGGGCTTTGGCCAGGCTAGGCCTAGGGCCAGGCTAGGGCTAGGGCCAGGCTAGGGCTACGCCAGGCTAGGGCTAGGGCCAGGATAGGGCTAGGCCAGGCTAGGTATAGGACCAGGCTAGGGCCAGGCTAGGGCTACGGCCAGGCTAGGGCTAGGGCCACGCTAGGGCCAGGCTAGGGCTAGGCCAGGCTAGGACGAGGGCCAAGCTAGGGCTAGGCCAGTCTAAGTCTAGGGTCAGGCTAGGGCTAGGGTAGGGCTAGGCCAGGCTAGGGCTGGGCTAGGACCATGCCGACTACGTCTAGGCTAGGGCTAGGCCAGACTAGGTCTAGGCTAGTGCTAGGCCAGGCTAGGGCTAGGCTAGGGCTAGGCAAGGCTAGGGCTAGGCTAGGGCTAACTAGGCTAGGGCTAGGCTAGGGCTAGGCCAGGATAGGGCTAGGCTAGGGCTAGGCCAGGCTAGGACTAGGCTAGGGCTAGGCCAGTCTAGGGCTAGGCCAGGCTAGGGCTAGTGCCAGGCTAGCGCTAGGGCCAGACTACGGCCAGGCTAGGGCTAGGGCCAGGCTAGGGCCAGGCTAGGACTAGGGCCAGGCTAGGGCCAGGCTAGGGCTAGGGCCAGGCTACGGCTAGGCTAGGGCTAGGCCAGGCTAGGGCCAGGGTATTCCTATGCCAGGCTAAGGTTAGCTCGAGGCTAGGGCTAGGGCTAGGCTAGGGTAGGCCAGTTTAGGGCTAGAGCCAGGCTAGGGCTAGGGTCAGGCTACCCCCAGGCTACGGCTAGAGACAGGCTAGGGCCAGGCTAGCGCTAGGGACAGGCTAGGGCCCGGCTAGGGTTAGGGCCATCCTAGGGCAAGGCTAGTGTTAGGGCCATGCTAGGGCCAGACTAAGGCTACGTCCAGGCTAGGGCAAGGCTAGGGCTAGGGCCAGGCTAGGGCTATGGCCAGGCTAGGGCTAGGCCAGGTTAGGGCTAGGGCCAGTCTAGGGCTACATCCAGGGTAAGGTAAGGGCCAGTCTATGGCTAGGGCCAGGATAGGGCTACTGCCAGGCTAGTGCTAGGCCAGGCTAGGGCTAGAGCCAGGCTAGGGTAGGCCAGTTTAGAGCTAGGGCCCTGCTAGGGCTAGGGTCAGGATAGAGCCAGGCTTGGGCTAGGGCCAGGCTAGGGCCAGGCTAGGGCTAGGGCCAGGCTAGGGCCAGGCTAGGGCTAGGGCCAGGCTGGGGCTTGTGCCAGGTTAGGGCCAGGCTAGGGCTAGGGCCAGGCTAGGGTTACGGCCAGGCTAGCGCTAGGCCAGGTTAGGGCTAGTGCCAGGCTAGGGTTACGGCCAGGCTAGGCCTAGGCCAGGTTAGGGCTAGGGCCAGGCTAGGGCTAGGGCCAGGGTAGGGCAAGGGTCAGTCTAGGGCTAGGGCCAGGCTAGGGCTAGAGCCAGGCTAGGGTAGGCCAGTTTAGGTCTACGGCCCTGCTAGTGCTAGGGTCAGTCTAGGGCCAGGCTAGGGCTAGGCTAGGGCTAGGCCAGGCTAGGGCCAGGGTATGCCTATGCCAGGCTAAGGTTAGGTCGAGGCTAGGGCTAGGGCTAGGCTAGGGTAGGCCAGTTTAGGGCTAGGTCCCTGCTGGTGCTACGGTCTGGCTAGGGCCACGCTAGGTCTAGGGTCAGGCTAGGGCCTGGCTAGGGCTAAGGCCAGGCTAGGGCCAGGCTAGGGCTTCGGCCAGGCTAGGGCCAGGCTAGGGCTTCGGCCAGGCTAGGCCTAGGGCCAGGCTAGGGCTAGGGCCAGGCTAGGGCTACGCCAGGCTAGGGCTAGGGCCAGGATAGGGTTAAGGCCAGGATAGGGCTAGGGCCAGGCTAGGGCCAGGCTAGGGCTAGGGCCAGGCTAGGGCTAGGGCCAGGCTAGGGCCAGGCTAGGGCTAGGGCCAGGCTATGGCTAGGGCCAGGCTATGTCTTGGCCAGGCTAGGGCTAGGGCCAGGCTAGGTCTAGGCCAGGCTAGGGCTAGGGCCAGGCTAGGTCTAGGCTAGGGCTACCCCAGGCTAGGTCTAGGCTAGGGCTATCCGGCTAGGTCTAGGCTAGGGCTATGCCAGGCTAGGTCTAGGCTAGGGCTAGGCCAGGCTAGGTCTAGGCTAGGGCTAGGCCAGACTAGGGCTAGGCTATGGCTAGGCCAGGCTAGGGCTAGGCTACGGCTAGGCCACGCTAGGGCTAGGCTAGGGCTAGGCCAGGCTAGGGCTAGGCCAGTCTAGGGCTAGGGACAGACTAGGGCTAGGGCCAGGGTAGGGCAAGAGCCAGTCTAGGGCTAGGGCCAGGCTAGGGCTAGTGCCAGGCTACTGCTAGGCCAGGCTAGGGCTAGACCCAGGCTAGGGCCAGGCTAGGTCTAGGGCCGGGCTAGGGCCAGGCTAGGGCTATCGCCAGGCTAGGGCTAGGGCGAGGCTAGGGCCAGGCTAGGGCTAGGGCCAGGCTAGGGCTAGGGCCACGCTAGGGCCAGGCTAGGGCTAGGGACAGGCTAGGGCCAGGCTAGGGCTTTGGCCAGGCTAGGCCTAGGGCCAGGCTAGGGCTAGGGCCAGGCTAGGGCTACGCCAGGCTAGGGCTAGGGCCAGGATAGGGTTAAGGCCAGGCTAGGTATAGGACCAGGCTAGGGCCAGGCTAGGGCTAGGGCCAGGCTAGGGCCAGGCTAGGGCTAGGGCCACGCTAGGGCCAGGCTAGGGCTAGGGCCAGGCTAGGGCCAGGCTAGGGCTACGGCCAGGCTAGTCCTAGGGCCAGGCTAGGGCTAGGGCCAGGCTAGGGCTAGGCCAGGCTAGGACGAGGGCCAAGCTAGGGCTAGGCCAGTCTAAGTCTAGGGTCAGGCTAGGGCTAGGGTAGGGCTAGGCCAGGCTAGGGCTGGGCTAGGACCATGCCGACTAGGTCTAGGCTAGGGCTAGGCCAGACTAGGTCTAGGCTAGTGCTAGGCCAGGCTAGGGCTAGGCTAGGGCTAGGCAAGGCTAGGGCTAGGCTAGGGCTAACTAGGCTAGGGCTAGGCTAGGGCTAGGCCAGGATAGGGCTAGGCTAGGGCTAGGCCAGGCTAGGACTAGGCTAGGGCTAGGCCAGTCTAGGGCTAGGCCAGGCTAGGGCTAGTGCCAGGCTAGCGCTAGGGCCAGACTACGGCCAGGCTAGGGCTAGGGCCAGGCTAGGGCCAGGCTAGGACTAGGGCCAGGCTAGGGCCAGGCTAGGGCTAGGGCCAGGCTAGGGCTAGGCTAGGGCTAGGCCAGGCTAGGGCCAGGGTATTCCTATGCCAGGCTAAGGTTAGGTCGAGGCTAGGGCTAGGGCTAGGCTAGGGTAGGCCAGTTTAGGGCTAGAGCCAGGCTAGGGCTAGGGTCAGGCTACCCCCAGGCTACGGCTAGAGACAGGCTAGGGCCAGGCTAGCACTAGGGACAGGCTAGGGCCCGGCTAGGGTTAGGGCCATCCTAGGGCAAGGCTAGTGTTAGGGCCATGCTAGGGCCAGACTAAGGCTACGTCCAGGCTAGGGCAAGGCTAGGGCTAGGGCCAGGCTAGGGCTATGGCCAGGCTAGGGCTAGGCCAGGTTAGGGCTAGGGCCAGTCTAGGGCTACATCCAGGGTAAGGTAAGGGCCAGTCTATGGCTAGGGCCAGGATAGGGCTACTGCCAGGCTAGTGCTAGGCCAGGCTAGGGCTAGAGCCAGGCTAGGGTAGGCCAGTTTAGAGCTAGGGCCCTGCTAGGGCTAGGGTCAGGATAGAGCCAGGCTTGGGCTAGGGCCAGGCTAGGGCCAGGCTAGGGCTAGGGCCAGGCTAGGGCCAGGCTAGGGCTAGGGCCAGGCTGGGGCTTGTGCCAGGTTAGGGCCAGGCTAGGGCTAGGGCCAGGCTAGGGTTACGGCCAGGCTAGCGCTAGGCCAGGTTAGGGCTAGTGCCAGCCTAGGGTTACGGCCAGGCTAGGCCTAGGCCAGGTTAGGGCTAGGGCCAGGCTAGGGCTAGGGCCAGGGTAGGGCAAGGGTCAGTCTAGGGCTAGGGCCAGGCTAGGGCTAGAGCCAGGCTAGGGTAGGCCAGTTTAGGTCTACGGCCCTGCTAGTGCTAGGGTCAGTCTAGGGCCAGGCTAGGGCTAGGCTAGGGCTAGGCCAGGCTAGGGCCAGGGTATGCCTATGCCAGGCTAAGGTTAGGTCGAGGCTAGGGCTAGGGCTAGGCTAGGGTAGGCCAGTTTAGGGCTAGGTCCCTGCTGGTGCTACGGTCTGGCTAGGGCCACGCTAGGTCTAGGGTCAGGCTAGGGCCTGGCTAGGGCTAAGGCCAGGCTAGGGCCAGGCTAGGGCTTCGGCCAGGCTAGGGCCAGGCTAGGGCTTCGGCCAGGCTAGGCCTAGGGCCAGGCTAGGGCTAGGGCCAGGCTAGGGCTACGCCAGGCTAGGGCTAGGGCCAGGATAGGGTTAAGGCCAGGATAGGGCTAGGGCCAGGCTAGGGCCAGGCTAGGGCTAGGGCCAGGCTAGGGCTAGGGCCAGGCTAGGGCCAGGCTAGGGCTAGGGCCAGGCTATGGCTACGGCCAGGCTATGTCTTGGCCAGGCTAGGGCTAGGGCCAGGCTAGGTCTAGGCCAGGCTAGGGCTAGGGCCAGGCTAGGTCTAGGCTAGGGCTACCCCAGGCTAGGTCTAGGCTAGGGCTATCCGGCTAGGTCTAGGCTAGGGCTATGCCAGGCTAGGTCTAGGCTAGGGCTAGGCCAGGCTAGGTCTAGGCTAGGGCTAGGCCAGACTAGGGCTAGGCTAGGGCTAGGCCAGGCTAGGGCTAGGCTACGGCTAGGCCACGCTAGGGCTAGGCTAGGGCTAGGCCAGGCTAGGGCTAGGCCAGTCTAGGGCTAGGGACAGACTAGGGCTAGGGCCAGGGTAGGGCAAGAGCCAGTCTAGGGCTAGGGCCAGGCTAGGGCTAGTGCCAGGCTACTGCTAGGCCAGGCTAGGGCTAGACACAGGCTAGGGCCAGGTTAGGTCTAGGGCCGGGCTAGGGCCAGGCTAGGGCTATCGCCAGGCTAGGGCTAGGGCGAGGCTAGGGCCAGGCTAGGGCTAGGGCCAGGCTGGGGCTAGGGCCACGCTAGGGCCAGGCTAGGGCTAGGGACAGGCTAGGGCCAGGCTAGGGCTTTGGCCAGGCGAGGCCTAGGGCCAGGCTAGGGCTAGGGCCAGGCTAGGGCTACGCCAGGCTAGGGCTAGGGCCAGGATAGGGTTAAGGCCAGGCTAGGTATAGGACCAGGCTAGGGCCAGGCTAGGGCTAGGGCCAGGCTAGGGCCAGGCTAGGGCTAGGGCCACGCTAGGGCCAGGCTAGGGCTAGGGCCAGGCTAGGGCCAGGCTAGGGCTACGGCCAGGCTAGTCCTAGGGCCAGGCTAGGGCTAGGGCCAGGCTAGGGCTAGGCCAGGCTAGGACGAGGGCCAAGCTAGGGCTAGGCCAGTCTAAGTCTAGGGTCAGGCTAGGGCTAGGGTAGGGCTAGGCCAGGCTAGGGCTGGGCTAGGACCATGCCGACTAGGTCTAGGCTAGGGCTAGGCCAGACTAGGTCTAGGCTAGTGCTAGGCCAGGCTAGGGCTAGGCTAGGGCTAGGCAAGGCTAGGGCTAGGCTAGGGCTAACTAGGCTAGGGCTAGGCTAGGGCTAGGCCAGGATAGGGCTAGGCTAGGGCTAGGCCAGGCTAGGACTAGGCTAGGGCTAGGCCAGTCTAGGGCTAGGCCAGGCTAGGGCCCGGCTAGGGTTAGGGCCATCCTAGGGCAAGGCTAGTGTTAGGGCCATGCTAGGGCCAGACTAAGGCTACGTCCAGGCTAGGGCAAGGCTAGGGCTAGGGCCAGGCTAGGGCTATGGCCAGGCTAGGGCTAGGCCAGGTTAGGGCTAGGGCCAGTCTAGGGCTACATCCAGGGTAAGGTAAGGGCCAGTCTATGGCTAGGGCCAGGATAGGGCTACTGCCAGGCTAGTGCTAGGCCAGGCTAGGGCTAGAGCCAGGCTAGGGTAGGCCAGTTTAGAGCTAGGGCCCTGCTAGGGCTAGGGTCAGGATAGAGCCAGGCTTGGGCTAGGGCCAGGCTAGGGCCAGGCTAGGGCTAGGGCCAGGCTAGGGCCAGGCTAGGGCTAGGGCCAGGCTGGGGCTTGTGCCAGGTTAGGGCCAGGCTAGGGCTAGGGCCAGGCTAGGGTTACGGCCAGGCTAGCGCTAGGCCAGGTTAGGGCTAGTGCCAGGCTAGGGTTACGGCCAGGCTAGGCCTAGGCCAGGTTAGGGCTAGGGCCAGGCTAGGGCTAGGGCCAGGGTAGGGCAAGGGTCAGTCTAGGGCTAGGGCCAGGCTAGGGCTAGAGCCAGGCTAGGGTAGGCCAGTTTAGGTCTACGGCCCTGCTAGTGCTAGGGTCAGTCTAGGGCCAGGCTAGGGCTAGGCTAGGGCTAGGCCAGGCTAGGGCCAGGGTATGCCTATGCCAGGCTAAGGTTAGGTCGAGGCTAGGGCTAGGGCTAGGCTAGGGTAGGCCAGTTTAGGGCTAGGTCCCTGCTGGTGCTACGGTCTGGCTAGGGCCACGCTAGGTCTAGGGTCAGGCTAGGGCCTGGCTAGGGCTAAGGCCAGGCTAGGGCCAGGCTAGGGCTTCGGCCAGGCTGGGGCCAGGCTAGGGCTTCGGCCAGGCTAGGCCTAGGGCCAGGCTAGGGCTAGGGCCAGGCTAGGGCTATGCCAGGCTAGGGCTAGGGCCAGGGTAGGGTTAAGGCCAGGATAGGGCTAGGGCCAGGCTAGGGCCAGGCCAGGGCTAGGGCCAGGCTAGGGCTAGGGCCAGGCTAGGGCCAGGCTAGGGCTAGGGCCAGGCTATAGCTAGGGCCAGGCTATGTCTTGGCCAGGCTAGGGCTAGGGCCAGGCTAGGTCTAGGCCAGGCTAGGGCTAGGGCCAGGCTAGGTCTAGGCTAGGGCTACCCGAGGCTAGGTCTAGGCTAGGGCTATCCGGCTAGGTCTAGGCTAGGGCTATGCCAGGCTAGGTCTAGGCTAGGGCTAGGCCAGGCTAGGTCTAGGCTAGGGCTAGGCCAGACTAGGGCTAGGCTAGGGCTAGGCCAGGCTAGGGCTAGGCTACGGCTAGGCCACGCTAGGGCTAGTCTAGGGCTAGGCCAGGCTAGGGCTAGGCCAGTCTAGGGCTAGGGACAGACTAGGGCTAGGGCCAGGGTAGGGCAAGAGCCAGTCTAGGGCTAGGGCCAGGCTAGGGCTAGTGCCAGGCTACTGCTAGGCCAGGCTAGGGCTAGACCCAGGCTAGGGCCAGGCTAGGTCTAGGGCCGGGCTAGGGCCAGGCTAGGGCTATCGCCAGGCTAGGGCTAGGGCGAGGCTAGGGCCAGGCTAGGGCTAGGGCCAGGCTAGGGCTAGAGACAGGCTAGGGCTAGGCTAGGGCTAGGCCAGGCTAGGACTAGGCTAGTGGTAGGCCAGCCTAGGGCTAGGCCAGGCTAGGGCTAGTGCCAGGCTAGCGCTAGGGCCAGACTACGGCCAGGCTAGGGCTAGGTCCAGGCTAGGGCTAGGGCCAGGCAAGGGCTAGGCTAGGGCTAGGCCAGGCTATGGCCAGGGTATGCCTATGCCAGGCTTAGGTTAGGTCGACGCTAGGGCTAGGGCTAGGCTAGGATAGGCCAGTTTAGGGCTAGAGCCAGGCTAGGGCTAGGGCCAGGCTAGGGCTAGAGACAGGCTAGGGCCAGGCTAGCGCTAGTGACAGGCTACGGCCAGGCTAGGGCTAGGGACAGGCTGGGGCTTGTGCCAGGTTAGGGCCAGGCAAGGGCTAGGGCCGGGCTAGGTTTATGGCGAGGCTAGCGCTAGGCCAGGTTAGGGCTCGTGCCAGGCTAGGGTTACGGCCAGGCTACGGCTAGGCCAGGTTAGGGCTAGGGCCAGGCTAGGGCTAGGGCCAGGGTAGGGCAAGGGTCAGTCTAGGGCTAGGGCCAGGCTAGGGCTACTGCCAGGCTGGTACTAGGCCAGGCTAGGGCTAGAGCCAGGCTAGGGTAGTCCAGTTTAGGGCTAGGGCCCTTCGAGGGCTAGGGACTGTCTACGGCCAGGCTAGGGCTAGGCTCAAGCTATGGCCAGGCTAGGGCTGGGCTAGGGCCATGCCGACTAGGTCTAGGCTAGGGCTAGGCCAGACTAGGTCTAGGCTAGTGCTAGGCCAGGCTAGGGCTAGGCTAGTGCTCGGCAAGGCTAGGGCTAGGCTAGGGCTAACTAGGCTAGGTCTAGGCTAGGGCTAGGCCAGGATAGGGCTGGGCTAGGGCCATGCCGACTAGGTCTAGGCTAGGCCTAGGCCAGACTAGGTCTATGCTACTGCTAGGCCAGGCAAGGGCTAGGCTAGGGCTAGGCAAGGCTAGGGCTAGGCTAGGGCTAACTAGGCTAGGGCTAGGCTAGGGCTAGGCCAGGATAGGGCTAGCCTAGGGCTAGGCCAGTCTAGGACTAGGCTAGGGCTAGGCCAGTCTAGGGCTAGGCCAGGCTAGGGCTACTGCCAGGCTAGCACTAGGGCCAGACTACGGCCAGGCTAGGGCTAGGCCAGGCTAGGGCTACTGCCAGGCTAGCGCTAGGGCCAGACTACGGCCAGGCTAGGGCTGGGGCCAGGCTAGGGCTAGGCTAGGGCTAGGCCAGGCTAGGGCCAGGGTATGCCTGTGCCAGGCTAAGGTTAGGTCGAGGCTAGGGCTAGGGCTAGGCTATGTTAGGCCAGTTTAGGGCTAGAGCCAGGCTAGGGCTAGGGCCAGGCTAGGGCTAGAGACAGGCTAGGGCCAGGCTAGCGATAGGGACAGGCTAGGTCCAGGCTAGGGCTAGGGCCAGGCTGGGGCTAGGGCCAGGCTAGGGCCAGTCTAGGGCTAGGGCCAGGCTAGGACTAGGGCCACGCTAGGGCCACGCTAGGGCTAGGGCCAGGCTAGGGCTAGGCTAGGGCTAGGCCAGGCTAGGGCTAGGCTAGGGCTAGGCCAGACTAGGGCCAGGGTATGCCTATGCCAGTCTAACGTTAAGTCGAGGCTAGGGCTAGGGCTAGACTAGGGTAGGCCAGTTTAGGGCTAGAGCCAGGCTAGGGTTGGGCCAGGCTACGGCCAGGCTATGGCTAGAGACAGGCTAGGGCCAGGCTAGCGCTAGGGACAGGGTAGGGCCAGGTTAGGGCCAGGCTAGGGCTAGGGCCAGGCTAGGGTTACGGCCAGGCTAGCGCTAGGCCAGGTTAGGGCTAGTGCCAGCCTAGGGTTACGGCCAGGCTAGGCCTAGGCCAGGTTAGGGCTAGGGCCAAGCTAGGGCTAGGGCCGGGGTAGGGCAAGGGTCAGTCTAGGGCTAGGGCCAGGCTAGGGCTAGAGCCAGGCTAGGGTAGGCCAGTTTAGGTCTACGGCCCTGCTAGTGCTAGGGTCAGTCTAGGGCCAGGCTAGGGCTAGGCTAGGGCTAGGCCAGGCTAGGGCCAGGGTATGCCTATGCCAGGCTAAGGTTAGGTCGAGGCTAGGGCTAGGGCTAGGCTAGGGTAGGCCAGTTTAGGGCTAGGTCCCTGCTGGTGCTACGGTCTGGCTAGGGCCACGCTAGGTCTAGGGTCAGGCTAGGGCCTGGCTAGGGCTAAGGCCAGGCTAGGGCCAGGCTAGGGCTTCGGCCAGGCTAGGGCCAGGCTAGGGCTTCGGCCAGGCTAGGCCTAGGGCCAGGCTAGGGCTAGGGCCAGGCTAGGGCTACGCCAGGCTAGGGCTAGGGCCAGGATAGGGTTAAGGCCAGGCTAGGGCTAGGGCCAGGCTAGGGCCAGGCTAGGGCTAGGGCCAGGCTAGGGCTAGGGCCAGGCTAGGGCCAGGCTAGGGCTAGGACCAGGCTATGGCTAGGGCCAGGCTATGTCTTGGCCAGGCTAGGGCTAGGGCCAGGCTAGGTCTAGGCCAGGCTAGGGCTAGGGCCAGGCTAGGTCTAGGCTAGGGCTACCCCAGGCTAGGTCTAGGCTAGGGCTATCCGGCTAGGTCTAGGCTAGGGCTATGCCAGGCTAGGTCTAGGCTAGGGCTAGGCCAGGCTAGGTCTAGGCTAGGTCTAGGCCAGACTAGTGCTAGTCTAGGGCTAGGCCAGGCTAGGGCTAGGCTACGGCTAGGCCACGCTAGGGCTAGGCTAGGGCTAGGCCAGGCTAGGGCTAGGCCAGTCTAGGGCTAGGGACAGACTAGGGCTAGGGCCAGGGTAGGGCAAGAGCCAGTCTAGGGCTAGGGCCAGGCTAGGGCTAGTGCCAGGCTACTGCTAGGCCAGGCTAGGGCTAGACACAGGCTAGGGCCAGGTTAGGTCTAGGGCCGGGCTAGGGCCAGGCTAGGGCTATCGCCAGGCTAGGGCTAGGGCGAGGCTAGGGCCAGGCTAGGGCTAGGGCCAGGCTAGGGCTAGGGCCACGCTAGGGCCAGGCTAGGGCTAGGGCCAGGCTAGGGCCAGGCTAGGGCTTTGGCCAGGCTAGGCCTAGGGCCAGGCTAGGGCTAGGGCCAGGCTAGGGCTACGCCAGGCTAGGGCTAGGGCCAGGATAGGGTTAAGGCCAGGCTAGGTATAGGACCAGGCTAGGGCCAGGCTAGGGCTAGGGCCAGGCTAGGGCCAGGCTAGGGCTAGGGCCACGCTAGGGCCAGGCTAGGGCTAGGGCCAGGCTAGGGCCAGGCTAGGGCTACGGCCAGGCTAGTCCTAGGGCCAGGCTAGGGCTAGGGCCAGGCTAGGGCTAGGCCAGGTTAGGACGAGGGCCAAGCTAGGGCTAGGCCAGTCTAAGTCTAGGGTCAGGCTAGGGCTTGGGTAGGGCTAGGCCAGGCTAGGGCTGGGCTAGGACCATGCCGACTAGGTCTAGGCTAGGGCTAGGCCAGACTAGGTCTAGGCTAGTGCTAGGCCAGGCTAGGGCTAGGCTAGGGCTAGGCAAGGCTAGGGCTAGGCTAGGGCTAACTAGGCTAGGGCTAGGCTAGGGCTAGGCCAGGATAGGGCTAGGCTAGGGCTAGGCCAGGCTAGGACTAGGCTAGGGCTAGGCCAGTCTAGGGCTAGGCCAGGCTAGGGCTAGTGCCAGGCTAGCGCTAGGGCCAGACTACGGCCAGGCTAGGGCTAGGGCCAGGCTAGGGCCAGGCTAGGACTAGGGCCAGGCTAGGGCCAGGCTAGGGCTAGGGCCAGGCTAGGGCTAGGCTAGGGCTAGGCCAGGCTAGGGCCAGGGTATTCCTATGCCAGGCTAAGGTTAGGTCGAGGCTAGGGCTAGGGCTAGGCTAGGGTAGGCCAGTTTAGGGCTAGAGCCAGGCTAGGGCTAGGGTCAGGCTACCCCCAGGCTACGGCTAGAGACAGGCTAGGGCCAGGCTAGCGCTAGGGACAGGCTAGGGCCCGGCTAGGGTTAGGGCCATCCTAGGGCAAGGCTAGTGTTAGGGCCATGCTAGGGCCAGACTAAGGCTACGTCCAGGCTAGGGCAAGGCTAGGGCTAGGGCCAGGCTAGGGCTATGGCCAGGCTAGGGCTAGGCCAGGTTAGGGCTAGGGCCAGTCTAGGGCTACATCCAGGGTAAGGTAAGGGCCAGTCTATGGCTAGGGCCAGGATAGGGCTACTGCCAGGCTAGTGCTAGGCCAGGCTAGGGCTAGAGCCAGGCTAGGGTAGGCCAGTTTAGAGCTAGGGCCCTGCTAGGGCTAGGGTCAGGATAGAGCCAGGCTTGGGCTAGGGCCAGGCTAGGGCCAGGCTAGGGCTAGGGCCAGGCTAGGGCCAGGCTAGGGCTAGGGCCAGGCTGGGGCTTGTGCCAGGTTAGGGCCAGGCTAGGGCTAGGGCCAGGCTAGGGTTACGGCCAGGCTAGCGCTAGGCCAGGTTAGGGCTAGTGCCAGGCTAGGGTTACGGCCAGGCTAGGCCTAGGCCAGGTTAGGGCTAGGGCCAGGCTAGGGCTAGGGCCAGGGTAGGGCAAGGGTCAGTCTAGGGCTAGGGCCAGGCTAGGGCTAGAGCCAGGCTAGGGTAGGCCAGTTTAGGTCTACGGCCCTGCTAGTGCTAGGGTCAGTCTAGGGCCAGGCTAGGGTTAGGCTAGGGCTAGGCCAGGCTAGGGCCAGGGTATGCCTATGCCAGGCTAAGGTTAGGTCGAGGCTAGGGCTAGGGCTAGGCTAGGGTAGGCCAGTTTAGGGCTAGGTCCCTGCTGGTGCTACGGTCTGGCTAGGGCCACGCTAGGTCTAGGGTCAGGCTAGGGCCTGGCTAGGGCTAAGGCCAGGCTAGGGCCAGGCTAGGGCTTCGGCCAGGCTAGGGCCAGGCTAGGGCTTCGGCCAGGCTAGGCCTAGGGCCAGGCTAGGGCTAGGGCCAGGCTAGGGCTACGCCAGGCTAGGGCTAGGGCCAGGATAGGGTTAAGGCCAGGCTAGGGCTAGGGCCAGGCTAGGGCTAGGGCCAGGCTAGGGCTAGGACCAGGCTAGGGCCAGGCTAGGGCTAGGGCCAGGCTATGGCTAGGGCCAGGCTATGTCTAGGCCAGGCTAGGGCTAGGGCCAGGCTAGGTCTAGGTCAGGCTAGGGCTAGGGCCAGGCTAGGTCTAGTCTAGGGCTACCCCAGGCTACATCTAGGCTATATCTGTCCGGCTAGGTCTTGGCTAGGGCTATGCCAGGCTAGGTCTAGGCTAGGGCTAGGCCAGGCTAGGTCTAGGCTAGGGCTAGGCCAGACTAGGGCTAGGCTAGGGCTAGGCCAGGCTAGGGCTAGGCTACGGCTAGGCCACGCTAGGGCTAGGCTAGGGCTAGGCCAGGCTAGGGCTAGGCCAGTCTAGGGCTAGGGACAGACTAGGGCTAGGGCCAGGCTAGGGCAAGAGCCAGTCTAGGGCTAGGGCCAGGCTAGGGCTAGTGCCAGGCTACTGCTAGGCCAGGCTAGGGCTGGACCCAGGCTAGGGCCAGGCTAGGTCTAGGGCCTGGCTATGGCCAGGCTAGGGCTATCACCAGGCTAGGGCTAGGGCGAGGCTAGGGCCAGGCTAGGGCTAGGGCCAGGCTAGGGCTAGGCTACGGCTAGGGCCAGCCTAGGGCCAGGCTAGGGCTTCGGCCAGGCTGGGGCCAGGCTAGGGCTTCGGCCAGGCTAGGGCCAGGCTAGGGCTTCGGCCAGGCTAGGCCTAGGGCCAGGCTAGGGCTAGGGCCAGGCTAGGGCTACGCCAGGCTAGGGCTAGGGCCAGGATAGGGTTAAGGCCAGGATAGGGCTAGGGCCAGGCTAGGGCCAGGCTAGGGCTAGGGCCAGGCTAGGGCTAGGGCCAGGCTAGGGCCAGGCTAGGGCTAGGGCCAGGCTATGGCTAGGGCCAGGCTATGTCTTGGCCAGGCTAGGGCTAGGGCCAGGCTAGGTCTAGGCCAGGCTAGGGCTAGGGCCAGGCTAGGTCTAGGCTAGGGCTACCCCAGGCTAGGTCTAGGCTAGGGCTATCCGGCTAGGTCTAGGCTAGGGCTATGCCAGGCTAGGTCTAGGCTAGGGCTAGGCCAGGCTAGGTCTAGGCTAGGGCTAGGCCAGACTAGGGCTAGGCTAGGGCTAGGCCAGGCTAGGGCTAGGCTACGGCTAGGCCACGCTAGGGCTAGGCTAGGGCTAGGCCAGGCTAGGGCTAGGCCAGTCTAGGGCTTGGGACAGACTAGGGCTAGGGACAGGGTAGAGCAAGAGCCAGTCTAGGGCTAGGGCCAGGCTAGGGCTAGTGCCAGGCTACTGCTAGGCCAGGCTAGGGATAGACACAGGCTAGGGCCAGGTTAGGTCTAGGGCCGGGCTAGGGCCAGGCTAGGGCTATCGGCAGGCTAGGGCTAGGGCGAGGCTAGGGCCAGGCTAGGGCTAGGGCCAGGCTAGGGCTAGGGCCACGCTAGGGCCAGGCTAGGGCTAGGGACAGGCTAGGGCCAGGCTAGGGCTTTGGCCAGGCTAGGCCTAGGGCCAGGCTAGGGCTAGGGCCAGGCTAGGGCTACGCCAGGCTAGGGCTAGGGCCAGGATAGGGCTAGGCCAGGCTAGGTATAGGACCAGGCTAGGGCCAGGCTAGGGCTACGGCCAGGCTAGGGCTAGGGCCACGCTAGGGCCAGGCTAGGGCTAGGCCAGGCTAGGACGAGGGCCAAGCTAGGGCTAGGCCAGTCTAAGTCTAGGGTCAGGCTAGGGCTAGGGTAGGGCTAGGCCAGGCTAGGGCTGGGCTAGGACCATGCCGACTACGTCTAGGCTAGGGCTAGGCCAGACTAGGTCTAGGCTAGTGCTAGGCCAGGCTAGGGCTAGGCTAGGGCTAGGCAAGGCTAGGGCTAGGCTAGGGCTAACTAGGCTAGGGCTAGGCTAGGGCTAGGCCAGGATAGGGCTAGGCTAGGGCTAGGCCAGGCTAGGACTAGGCTAGGGCTAGGCCAGTCTAGGGCTAGGCCAGGCTAGGGCTAGTGCCAGGCTAGCGCTAGGGCCAGACTACGGCCAGGCTAGGGCTAGGGCCAGGCTAGGGCCAGGCTAGGACTAGGGCCAGGCTAGGGCCAGGCTAGGGCTAGGGCCAGGCTACGGCTAGGCTAGGGCTAGGCCAGGCTAGGGCCAGGGTATTCCTATGCCAGGCTAAGGTTAGCTCGAGGCTAGGGCTAGGGCTAGGCTAGGGTAGGCCAGTTTAGGGCTAGAGCCAGGCTAGGGCTAGGGTCAGGCTACCCCCAGGCTACGGCTAGAGACAGGCTAGGGCCAGGCTAGCGCTAGGGACAGGCTAGGGCCCGGCTAGGGTTAGGGCCATCCTAGGGCAAGGCTAGTGTTAGGGCCATGCTAGGGCCAGACTAAGGCTACGTCCAGGCTAGGGCAAGGCTAGGGCTAGGGCCAGGCTAGGGCTATGGCCAGGCTAGGGCTAGGCCAGGTTAGGGCTAGGGCCAGTCTAGGGCTACATCCAGGGTAAGGTAAGGGCCAGTCTATGGCTAGGGCCAGGATAGGGCTACTGCCAGGCTAGTGCTAGGCCAGGCTAGGGCTAGAGCCAGGCTAGGGTAGGCCAGTTTAGAGCTAGGGCCCTGCTAGGGCTAGGGTCAGGATAGAGCCAGGCTTGGGCTAGGGCCAGGCTAGGGCCAGGCTAGGGCTAGGGCCAGGCTAGGGCCAGGCTAGGGCTAGGGCCAGGCTGGGGCTTGTGCCAGGTTAGGGCCAGGCTAGGGCTAGGGCCAGGCTAGGGTTACGGCCAGGCTAGCGCTAGGCCAGGTTAGGGCTAGTGCCAGGCTAGGGTTACGGCCAGGCTAGGCCTAGGCCAGGTTAGGGCTAGGGCCAGGCTAGGGCTAGGGCCAGGGTAGGGCAAGGGTCAGTCTAGGGCTAGGGCCAGGCTAGGGCTAGAGCCAGGCTAGGGTAGGCCAGTTTAGGTCTACGGCCCTGCTAGTGCTAGGGTCAGTCTAGGGCCAGGCTAGGGCTAGGCTAGGGCTAGGCCAGGCTAGGGCCAGGGTATGCCTATGCCAGGCTAAGGTTAGGTCGAGGCTAGGGCTAGGGCTAGGCTAGGGTAGGCCAGTTTAGGGCTAGGTCCCTGCTGGTGCTACGGTCTGGCTAGGGCCACGCTAGGTCTAGGGTCAGGCTAGGGCCTGGCTAGGGCTAAGGCCAGGCTAGGGCCAGGCTAGGGCTTCGGCCAGGCTAGGGCCAGGCTAGGGCTTCGGCCAGGCTAGGCCTAGGGCCAGGCTAGGGCTAGGGCCAGGCTAGGGCTACGCCAGGCTAGGGCTAGGGCCAGGATAGGGTTAAGGCCAGGATAGGGCTAGGGCCAGGCTAGGGCCAGGCTAGGGCTAGGGCCAGGCTAGGGCTAGGGCCAGGCTAGGGCCAGGCTAGGGCTAGGGCCAGGCTATGGCTACGGCCAGGCTATGTCTTGGCCAGGCTAGGGCTAGGGCCAGGCTAGGTCTAGGCCAGGCTAGGGCTAGGGCCAGGCTAGGTCTAGGCTAGGGCTACCCCAGGCTAGGTCTAGGCTAGGGCTATCCGGCTAGGTCTAGGCTAGGGCTATGCCAGGCTAGGTCTAGGCTAGGGCTAGGCCAGGCTAGGTCTAGGCTAGGGCTAGGCCAGACTAGGGCTAGGCTATGGCTAGGCCAGGCTAGGGCTAGGCTACGGCTAGGCCACGCTAGGGCTAGGCTAGGGCTAGGCCAGGCTAGGGCTAGGCCAGTCTAGGGCTAGGGACAGACTAGGGCTAGGGCCAGGGTAGGGCAAGAGCCAGTCTAGGGCTAGGGCCAGGCTAGGGCTAGTGCCAGGCTACTGCTAGGCCAGGCTAGGGCTAGACCCAGGCTAGGGCCAGGCTAGGTCTAGGGCCGGGCTAGGGCCAGGCTAGGGCTATCGCCAGGCTAGGGCTAGGGCGAGGCTAGGGCCAGGCTAGGGCTAGGGCCAGGCTAGGGCTAGGGCCACGCTAGGGCCAGGCTAGGGCTAGGGACAGGCTAGGGCCAGGCTAGGGCTTTGGCCAGGCTAGGCCTAGGGCCAGGCTAGGGCTAGGGCCAGGCTAGGGCTACGCCAGGCTAGGGCTAGGGCCAGGATAGGGTTAAGGCCAGGCTAGGTATAGGACCAGGCTAGGGCCAGGCTAGGGCTAGGGCCAGGCTAGGGCCAGGCTAGGGCTAGGGCCACGCTAGGGCCAGGCTAGGGCTAGGGCCAGGCTAGGGCCAGGCTAGGGCTACGGCCAGGCTAGTCCTAGGGCCAGGCTAGGGCTAGGGCCAGGCTAGGGCTAGGCCAGGCTAGGACGAGGGCCAAGCTAGGGCTAGGCCAGTCTAAGTCTAGGGTCAGGCTAGGGCTAGGGTAGGGCTAGGCCAGGCTAGGGCTGGGCTAGGACCATGCCGACTAGGTCTAGGCTAGGGCTAGGCCAGACTAGGTCTAGGCTAGTGCTAGGCCAGGCTAGGGCTAGGCTAGGGCTAGGCAAGGCTAGGGCTAGGCTAGGGCTAACTAGGCTAGGGCTAGGCTAGGGCTAGGCCAGGATAGGGCTAGGCTAGGGCTAGGCCAGGCTAGGACTAGGCTAGGGCTAGGCCAGTCTAGGGCTAGGCCAGGCTAGGGCTAGTGCCAGGCTAGCGCTAGGGCCAGACTACGGCCAGGCTAGGGCTAGGGCCAGGCTAGGGCCAGGCTAGGACTAGGGCCAGGCTAGGGCCAGGCTAGGGCTAGGGCCAGGCTAGGGCTAGGCTAGGGCTAGGCCAGGCTAGGGCCAGGGTATTCCTATGCCAGGCTAAGGTTAGGTCGAGGCTAGGGCTAGGGCTAGGCTAGGGTAGGCCAGTTTAGGGCTAGAGCCAGGCTAGGGCTAGGGTCAGGCTACCCCCAGGCTACGGCTAGAGACAGGCTAGGGCCAGGCTAGCACTAGGGACAGGCTAGGGCCCGGCTAGGGTTAGGGCCATCCTAGGGCAAGGCTAGTGTTAGGGCCATGCTAGGGCCAGACTAAGGCTACGTCCAGGCTAGGGCAAGGCTAGGGCTAGGGCCAGGCTAGGGCTATGGCCAGGCTAGGGCTAGGCCAGGTTAGGGCTAGGGCCAGTCTAGGGCTACATCCAGGGTAAGGTAAGGGCCAGTCTATGGCTAGGGCCAGGATAGGGCTACTGCCAGGCTAGTGCTAGGCCAGGCTAGGGCTAGAGCCAGGCTAGGGTAGGCCAGTTTAGAGCTAGGGCCCTGCTAGGGCTAGGGTCAGGATAGAGCCAGGCTTGGGCTAGGGCCAGGCTAGGGCCAGGCTAGGGCTAGGGCCAGGCTAGGGCCAGGCTAGGGCTAGGGCCAGGCTGGGGCTTGTGCCAGGTTAGGGCCAGGCTAGGGCTAGGGCCAGGCTAGGGTTACGGCCAGGCTAGCGCTAGGCCAGGTTAGGGCTAGTGCCAGGCTAGGGTTACGGCCAGGCTAGGCCTAGGCCAGGTTAGGGCTAGGGCCAGGCTAGGGCTAGGGCCAGGGTAGGGCAAGGGTCAGTCTAGGGCTAGGGCCAGGCTAGGGCTAGAGCCAGGCTAGGGTAGGCCAGTTTAGGTCTACGGCCCTGCTAGTGCTAGGGTCAGTCTAGGGCCAGGCTAGGGCTAGGCTAGGGCTAGGCCAGGCTAGGGCCAGGGTATGCCTATGCCAGGCTAAGGTTAGGTCGAGGCTAGGGCTAGGGCTAGGCTAGGGTAGGCCAGTTTAGGGCTAGGTCCCTGCTGGTGCTACGGTCTGGCTAGGGCCACGCTAGGTCTAGGGTCAGGCTAGGGCCTGGCTAGGGCTAAGGCCAGGCTAGGGCCAGGCTAGGGCTTCGGCCAGGCTAGGGCCAGGCTAGGGCTTCGGCCAGGCTAGGCCTAGGGCCAGGCTAGGGCTAGGGCCAGGCTAGGGCTACGCCAGGCTAGGGCTAGGGCCAGGATAGGGTTAAGGCCAGGATAGGGCTAGGGCCAGGCTAGGGCCAGGCTAGGGCTAGGGCCAGGCTAGGGCTAGGGCCAGGCTAGGGCCAGGCTAGGGCTAGGGCCAGGCTATGGCTACGGCCAGGCTATGTCTTGGCCAGGCTAGGGCTAGGGCCAGGCTAGGTCTAGGCCAGGCTAGGGCTAGGGCCAGGCTAGGTCTAGGCTAGGGCTACCCCAGGCTAGGTCTAGGCTAGGGCTATCCGGCTAGGTCTAGGCTAGGGCTATGCCAGGCTAGGTCTAGGCTAGGGCTAGGCCAGGCTAGGTCTAGGCTAGGGCTAGGCCAGACTAGGGCTAGGCTAGGGCTAGGCCAGGCTAGGGCTAGGCTACGGCTAGGCCACGCTAGGGCTAGGCTAGGGCTAGGCCAGGCTAGGGCTAGGCCAGTCTAGGGCTAGGGACAGACTAGGGCTAGGGCCAGGGTAGGGCAAGAGCCAGTCTAGGGCTAGGGCCAGGCTAGGGCTAGTGCCAGGCTACTGCTAGGCCAGGCTAGGGCTAGACACAGGCTAGGGCCAGGTTAGGTCTAGGGCCGGGCTAGGGCCAGGCTAGGGCTATCGCCAGGCTAGGGCTAGGGCGAGGCTAGGGCCAGGCTAGGGCTAGGGCCAGGCTGGGGCTAGGGCCACGCTAGGGCCAGGCTAGGGCTAGGGCCAGGCTAGGGCCAGGCTAGGGCTTTGGCCAGGCTAGGCCTAGGGCCAGGCTAGGGCTAGGGCCAGGCTAGGGCTACGCCAGGCTAGGGCTAGGGCCAGGATAGGGTTAAGGCCAGGCTAGGTATAGGACCAGGCTAGGGCCAGGCTAGGGCTAGGGCCAGGCTAGGGCCAGGCTAGGGCTAGGGCCACGCTAGGGCCAGGCTAGGGCTAGGGCCAGGCTAGGGCCAGGCTAGGGCTACGGCCAGGCTAGTCCTAGGGCCAGGCTAGGGCTAGGGCCAGGCTAGGGCTAGGCCAGGCTAGGACGAGGGCCAAGCTAGGGCTAGGCCAGTCTAAGTCTAGGGTCAGGCTAGGGCTAGGGTAGGGCTAGGCCAGGCTAGGGCTGGGCTAGGACCATGCCGACTAGGTCTAGGCTAGGGCTAGGCCAGACTAGGTCTAGGCTAGTGCTAGGCCAGGCTAGGGCTAGGCTAGGGCTAGGCAAGGCTAGGGCTAGGCTAGGGCTAACTAGGCTAGGGCTAGGCTAGGGCTAGGCCAGGATAGGGCTAGGCTAGGGCTAGGCCAGGCTAGGACTAGGCTAGGGCTAGGCCAGTCTAGGGCTAGGCCAGGCTAGGGCCCGGCTAGGGTTAGGGCCATCCTAGGGCAAGGCTAGTGTTAGGGCCATGCTAGGGCCAGACTAAGGCTACGTCCAGGCTAGGGCAAGGCTAGGGCTAGGGCCAGGCTAGGGCTATGGCCAGGCTAGGGCTAGGCCAGGTTAGGGCTAGGGCCAGTCTAGGGCTACATCCAGGGTAAGGTAAGGGCCAGTCTATGGCTAGGGCCAGGATAGGGCTACTGCCAGGCTAGTGCTAGGCCAGGCTAGGGCTAGAGCCAGGCTAGGGTAGGCCAGTTTAGAGCTAGGGCCCTGCTAGGGCTAGGGTCAGGATAGAGCCAGGCTTGGGCTAGGGCCAGGCTAGGGCCAGGCTAGGGCTAGGGCCAGGCTAGGGCCAGGCTAGGGCTAGGGCCAGGCTGGGGCTTGTGCCAGGTTAGGGCCAGGCTAGGGCTAGGGCCAGGCTAGGGTTACGGCCAGGCTAGCGCTAGGCCAGGTTAGGGCTAGTGCCAGGCTAGGGTTACGGCCAGGCTAGGCCTAGGCCAGGTTAGGGCTAGGGCCAGGCTAGGGCTAGGGCCAGGGTAGGGCAAGGGTCAGTCTAGGGCTAGGGCCAGGCTAGGGCTAGAGCCAGGCTAGGGTAGGCCAGTTTAGGTCTACGGCCCTGCTAGTGCTAGGGTCAGTCTAGGGCCAGGCTAGGGCTAGGCTAGGGCTAGGCCAGGCTAGGGCCAGGGTATGCCTATGCCAGGCTAAGGTTAGGTCGAGGCTAGGGCTAGGGCTAGGCTAGGGTAGGCCAGTTTAGGGCTAGGTCCCTGCTGGTGCTACGGTCTGGCTAGGGCCACGCTAGGTCTAGGGTCAGGCTAGGGCCTGGCTAGGGCTAAGGCCAGGCTAGGGCCAGGCTAGGGCTTCGGCCAGGCTGGGGCCAGGCTAGGGCTTCGGCCAGGCTAGGCCTAGGGCCAGGCTAGGGCTAGGGCCAGGCTAGGGCTATGCCAGGCTAGGGCTAGGGCCAGGGTAGGGTTAAGGCCAGGATAGGGCTAGGGCCAGGCTAGGGCCAGGCCAGGGCTAGGGCCAGGCTAGGGCTAGGGCCAGGCTAGGGCCAGGCTAGGGCTAGGGCCAGGCTATAGCTAGGGCCAGGCTATGTCTTGGCCAGGCTAGGGCTAGGGCCAGGCTAGGTCTAGGCCAGGCTAGGGCTAGGGCCAGGCTAGGTCTAGGCTAGGGCTACCCGAGGCTAGGTCTAGGCTAGGGCTATCCGGCTAGGTCTAGGCTAGGGCTATGCCAGGCTAGGTCTAGGCTAGGGCTAGGCCAGGCTAGGTCTAGGCTAGGGCTAGGCCAGACTAGGGCTAGGCTAGGGCTAGGCCAGGCTAGGGCTAGGCTACGGCTAGGCCACGCTAGGGCTAGTCTAGGGCTAGGCCAGGCTAGGGCTAGGCCAGTCTAGGGCTAGGGACAGACTAGGGCTAGGGCCAGGGTAGGGCAAGAGCCAGTCTAGGGCTAGGGCCAGGCTAGGGCTAGTGCCAGGCTACTGCTAGGCCAGGCTAGGGCTAGACCCAGGCTAGGGCCAGGCTAGGTCTAGGGCCGGGCTAGGGCCAGGCTAGGGCTATCGCCAGGCTAGGGCTAGGGCGAGGCTAGGGCCAGGCTAGGGCTAGGGCCAGGCTAGGGCTAGAGACAGGCTAGGGCTAGGCTAGGGCTAGGCCAGGCTAGGACTAGGCTAGTGGTAGGCCAGCTTAGGGCTAGGCCAGGCTAGGGCTAGTGCCAGGCTAGCGCTAGGGCCAGACTACGGCCAGGCTAGGGCTAGGTCCAGGCTAGGGCTAGGGCCAGGCAAGGGCTAGGCTAGGGCTAGGCCAGGCTATGGCCAGGGTATGCCTATGCCAGGCTTAGGTTAGGTCGACGCTAGGGCTAGGGCTAGGCTAGGATAGGCCAGTATAGGGCTAGAGCCAGGCTAGGGCTAGGGCCAGGCTAGGGCTAGAGACAGGCTAGGGCCAGGCTAGCGCTAGTGACAGGCTACGGCCAGGCTAGGGCTAGGGACAGGCTGGGGCTTGTGCCAGGTTAGGGCCAGGCAAGGGCTAGGGCCGGGCTAGGTTTATGGCGAGGCTAGCGCTAGGCCAGGTTAGGGCTCGTGCCAGGCTAGGGTTACGGCCAGGCTACGGCTAGGCCAGGTTAGGGCTAGGGCCAGGCTAGGGCTAGGGCCAGGGTAGGGCAAGGGTCAGTCTAGGGCTAGGGCCAGGCTAGGGCTACTGCCAGGCTGGTACTAGGCCAGGCTAGGGCTAGAGCCAGGCTAGGGTAGTCCAGTTTAGGGCTAGGGCCCTTCGAGGGCTAGGGACTGTCTACGGCCAGGCTAGGGCTAGGCTCAAGCTATGGCCAGGCTAGGGCTGGGCTAGGGCCATGCCGACTAGGTCTAGGCTAGGGCTAGGCCAGACTAGGTCTAGGCTAGTGCTAGGCCAGGCTAGGGCTAGGCTAGTGCTCGGCAAGGCTAGGGCTAGGCTAGGGCTAACTAGGCTAGGTCTAGGCTAGGGCTAGGCCAGGATAGGGCTGGGCTAGGGCCATGCCGACTAGGTCTAGGCTAGGCCTAGGCCAGACTAGGTCTATGCTACTGCTAGGCCAGGCAAGGGCTAGGCTAGGGCTAGGCAAGGCTAGGGCTAGGCTAGGGCTAACTAGGCTAGGGCTAGGCTAGGGCTAGGCCAGGATAGGGCTAGCCTAGGGCTAGGCCAGTCTAGGACTAGGCTAGGGCTAGGCCAGTCTAGGGCTAGGCCAGGCTAGGGCTACTGCCAGGCTAGCACTAGGGCCAGACTACGGCCAGGCTAGGGCTAGGCCAGGCTAGGGCTACTGCCAGGCTAGCGCTAGGGCCAGACTACGGCCAGGCTAGGGCTGGGGCCAGGCTAGGGCTAGGCTAGGGCTAGGCCAGGCTAGGGCCAGGGTATGCCTGTGCCAGGCTAAGGTTAGGTCGAGGCTAGGGCTAGGGCTAGGCTATGTTAGGCCAGTTTAGGGCTAGAGCCAGGCTAGGGCTAGGGCCAGGCTAGGGCTAGAGACAGGCTAGGGCCAGGCTAGCGATAGGGACAGGCTAGGTCCAGGCTAGGGCTAGGGCCAGGCTGGGGCTAGGGCCAGGCTAGGGCCAGTCTAGGGCTAGGGCCAGGCTAGGACTAGGGCCACGCTAGGGCCACGCTAGGGCTAGGGCCAGGCTAGGGCTAGGCTAGGGCTAGGCCAGGCTAGGGCTAGGCTAGGGCTAGGCCAGACTAGGGCCAGGGTATGCCTATGCCAGTCTAACGTTAAGTCGAGGCTAGGGCTAGGGCTAGACTAGGGTAGGCCAGTTTAGGGCTAGAGCCAGGCTAGGGTTGGGCCAGGCTACGGCCAGGCTATGGCTAGAGACAGGCTAGGGCCAGGCTAGCGCTAGGGACAGGGTAGGGCCAGGTTAGGGCCAGGCTAGGGCTAGGGCCAGGCTAGGGTTACGGCCAGGCTAGCGCTAGGCCAGGTTAGGGCTAGTGCCAGCCTAGGGTTACGGCCAGGCTAGGCCTAGGCCAGGTTAGGGCTAGGGCCAAGCTAGGGCTAGGGCCGGGGTAGGGCAAGGGTCAGTCTAGGGCTAGGGCCAGGCTAGGGCTAGAGCCAGGCTAGGGTAGGCCAGTTTAGGTCTACGGCCCTGCTAGTGCTAGGGTCAGTCTAGGGCCAGGCTAGGGCTAGGCTAGGGCTAGGCCAGGCTAGGGCCAGGGTATGCCTATGCCAGGCTAAGGTTAGGTCGAGGCTAGGGCTAGGGCTAGGCTAGGGTAGGCCAGTTTAGGGCTAGGTCCCTGCTGGTGCTACGGTCTGGCTAGGGCCACGCTAGGTCTAGGGTCAGGCTAGGGCCTGGCTAGGGCTAAGGCCAGGCTAGGGCCAGGCTAGGGCTTCGGCCAGGCTAGGGCCAGGCTAGGGCTTCGGCCAGGCTAGGCCTAGGGCCAGGCTAGGGCTAGGGCCAGGCTAGGGCTACGCCAGGCTAGGGCTAGGGCCAGGATAGGGTTAAGGCCAGGCTAGGGCTAGGGCCAGGCTAGGGCCAGGCTAGGGCTAGGGCCAGGCTAGGGCTAGGGCCAGGCTAGGGCCAGGCTAGGGCTAGGACCAGGCTATGGCTAGGGCCAGGCTATGTCTTGGCCAGGCTAGGGCTAGGGCCAGGCTAGGTCTAGGCCAGGCTAGGGCTAGGGCCAGGCTAGGTCTAGGCTAGGGCTACCCCAGGCTAGGTCTAGGCTAGGGCTATCCGGCTAGGTCTAGGCTAGGGCTATGCCAGGCTAGGTCTAGGCTAGGGCTAGGCCAGGCTAGGTCGAGGCTAGGTCTAGGCCAGACTAGTGCTAGTCTAGGGCTAGGCCAGGCTAGGGCTAGGCTACGGCTAGGCCACGCTAGGGCTAGGCTAGGGCTAGGCCAGGCTAGGGCTAGGCCAGTCTAGGGCTAGGGACAGACTAGGGCTAGGGCCAGGGTAGGGCAAGAGCCAGTCTAGGGCTAGGGCCAGGCTAGGGCTAGTGCCAGGCTACTGCTAGGCCAGGCTAGGGCTAGACACAGGCTAGGGCCAGGTTAGGTCTAGGGCCGGGCTAGGGCCAGGCTAGGGCTATCGCCAGGCTAGGGCTAGGGCGAGGCTAGGGCCAGGCTAGGGCTAGGGCCAGGCTAGGGCTAGGGCCACGCTAGGGCCAGGCTAGGGCTAGGGCCAGGCTAGGGCCAGGCTAGGGCTTTGGCCAGGCTAGGCCTAGGGCCAGGCTAGGGCTAGGGCCAGGCTAGGGCTACGCCAGGCTAGGGCTAGGGCCAGGATAGGGTTAAGGCCAGGCTAGGTATAGGACCAGGCTAGGGCCAGGCTAGGGCTAGGGCCAGGCTAGGGCCAGGCTAGGGCTAGGGCCACGCTAGGGCCAGGCTAGGGCTAGGGCCAGGCTAGGGCCAGGCTAGGGCTACGGCCAGGCTAGTCCTAGGGCCAGGCTAGGGCTAGGGCCAGGCTAGGGCTAGGCCAGGTTAGGACGAGGGCCAAGCTAGGGCTAGGCCAGTCTAAGTCTAGGGTCAGGCTAGGGCTTGGGTAGGGCTAGGCCAGGCTAGGGCTGGGCTAGGACCATGCCGACTAGGTCTAGGCTAGGGCTAGGCCAGACTAGGTCTAGGCTAGTGCTAGGCCAGGCTAGGGCTAGGCTAGGGCTAGGCAAGGCTAGGGCTAGGCTAGGGCTAACTAGGCTAGGGCTAGGCTAGGGCTAGGCCAGGATAGGGCTAGGCTAGGGCTAGGCCAGGCTAGGACTAGGCTAGGGCTAGGCCAGTCTAGGGCTAGGCCAGGCTAGGGCTAGTGCCAGGCTAGCGCTAGGGCCAGACTACGGCCAGGCTAGGGCTAGGGCCAGGCTAGGGCCAGGCTAGGACTAGGGCCAGGCTAGGGCCAGGCTAGGGCTAGGGCCAGGCTAGGGCTAGGCTAGGGCTAGGCCAGGCTAGGGCCAGGGTATTCCTATGCCAGGCTAAGGTTAGGTCGAGGCTAGGGCTAGGGCTAGGCTAGGGTAGGCCAGTTTAGGGCTAGAGCCAGGCTAGGGCTAGGGTCAGGCTACCCCCAGGCTACGGCTAGAGACAGGCTAGGGCCAGGCTAGCGCTAGGGACAGGCTAGGGCCCGGCTAGGGTTAGGGCCATCCTAGGGCAAGGCTAGTGTTAGGGCCATGCTAGGGCCAGACTAAGGCTACGTCCAGGCTAGGGCAAGGCTAGGGCTAGGGCCAGGCTAGGGCTATGGCCAGGCTAGGGCTAGGCCAGGTTAGGGCTAGGGCCAGTCTAGGGCTACATCCAGGGTAAGGTAAGGGCCAGTCTATGGCTAGGGCCAGGATAGGGCTACTGCCAGGCTAGTGCTAGGCCAGGCTAGGGCTAGAGCCAGGCTAGGGTAGGCCAGTTTAGAGCTAGGGCCCTGCTAGGGCTAGGGTCAGGATAGAGCCAGGCTTGGGCTAGGGCCAGGCTAGGGCCAGGCTAGGGCTAGGGCCAGGCTAGGGCCAGGCTAGGGCTAGGGCCAGGCTGGGGCTTGTGCCAGGTTAGGGCCAGGCTAGGGCTAGGGCCAGGCTAGGGTTACGGCCAGGCTAGCGCTAGGCCAGGTTAGGGCTAGTGCCAGGCTAGGGTTACGGCCAGGCTAGGCCTAGGCCAGGTTAGGGCTAGGGCCAGGCTAGGGCTAGGGCCAGGGTAGGGCAAGGGTCAGTCTAGGGCTAGGGCCAGGCTAGGGCTAGAGCCAGGCTAGGGTAGGCCAGTTTAGGTCTACGGCCCTGCTAGTGCTAGGGTCAGTCTAGGGCCAGGCTAGGGTTAGGCTAGGGCTAGGCCAGGCTAGGGCCAGGGTATGCCTATGCCAGGCTAAGGTTAGGTCGAGGCTAGGGCTAGGGCTAGGCTAGGGTAGGCCAGTTTAGGGCTAGGTCCCTGCTGGTGCTACGGTCTGGCTAGGGCCACGCTAGGTCTAGGGTCAGGCTAGGGCCTGGCTAGGGCTAAGGCCAGGCTAGGGCCAGGCTAGGGCTTCGGCCAGGCTAGGGCCAGGCTAGGGCTTCGGCCAGGCTAGGCCTAGGGCCAGGCTAGGGCTAGGGCCAGGCTAGGGCTACGCCAGGCTAGGGCTAGGGCCAGGATAGGGTTAAGGCCAGGCTAGGGCTAGGGCCAGGCTAGGGCTAGGGCCAGGCTAGGGCTAGGACCAGGCTAGGGCCAGGCTAGGGCTAGGGCCAGGCTATGGCTAGGGCCAGGCTATGTCTAGGCCAGGCTAGGGCTAGGGCCAGGCTAGGTCTAGGTCAGGCTAGGGCTAGGGCCAGGCTAGGTCTAGTCTAGGGCTACCCCAGGCTACATCTAGGCTATATCTGTCCGGCTAGGTCTTGGCTAGGGCTATGCCAGGCTAGGTCTAGGCTAGGGCTAGGCCAGGCTAGGTCTAGGCTAGGGCTAGGCCAGACTAGGGCTAGGCTAGGGCTAGGCCAGGCTAGGGCTAGGCTACGGCTAGGCCACGCTAGGGCTAGGCTAGGGCTAGGCCAGGCTAGGGCTAGGCCAGTCTAGGGCTAGGGACAGACTAGGGCTAGGGCCAGGCTAGGGCAAGAGCCAGTCTAGGGCTAGGGCCAGGCTAGGGCTAGTGCCAGGCTACTGCTAGGCCAGGCTAGGGCTGGACCCAGGCTAGGGCCAGGCTAGGTCTAGGGCCTGGCTATGGCCAGGCTAGGGCTATCACCAGGCTAGGGCTAGGGCGAGGCTAGGGCCAGGCTAGGGCTAGGGCCAGGCTAGGGCTAGGCTACGGCTAGGGCCAGGCTAGGGCTAGGCTAGGGCTAGGCCAGGCTAGGGCCAGGGTATGCCTATGCCAGGCTAAGGTTAGGTCGAGGCTAGGGCTAGGGCTAGGCTAGGGTAGGCCAGTTTAGGGCTAGAGCCAGGCTAGGGCTAGGGTCAGGCTACCCCCAGGCTACAGCTAGAGACAGGCTAGGGCCAGGCTAGCGCTAGGGACAGGCTAGGGCCCGGCTAGTGTTAGGGCCACGCTAGGGCCAGACTAAGGCTACGTCCAGGCTAGGGCAAGGCTAGGGCTAGGGCCAGGCTAGGGCTATGGCCAGCCTTGGGCTAGGCCAGGTTAGGGCTAGGGCCAGTCTAGGGCTACATCCAGGGTAAGGTAAGGGCCAGTCTATGGCTAGGGCCAGGATAGGGCTACTGCCAGGCTAGTGCTAGGCCAGGCTAGGGCTAGAGCCAGGCTAGGGTAGGCCAGTTTAGAGCTAGGGCCCTGCTAGGGCTAGGGTCAGGATAGAGCCAGGCTTGGGCTAGGGCCAGGCTAGGGCTAGGGCAAGGCTAGGGCCAGGCTAGGGCTAGGGCCAGGCTGGGGCTTGTGCCAGGTTAGGGCCAGGCTAGGGCTAGGGCCAGGCTAGGGTTACGGCCAGGCTAGCGCTAGGCCAGGTTAGGGCTAGTGCCAGGCTAGGGTTACGGCCAGGCTAGGCCTAGGCCAGGTTAGGGCTAGGGCCAGGCTAGGGCTAGGGCCGGGGTAGGGCAAGGGTCAGTCTAGGGCTAGGGCCAGGCTAGGGCTAGAGCCAGGCTAGGGTAGGCCAGTTTAGGTCTACGGCCCTGCTAGTGCTAGGGTCAGTCTAGGGCCAGGCTAGGGCTAGGCTAGGGCTAGGCCAGGCTAGGGCCAGGGTATGCCTATGCCAGGCTAAGGTTAGGTCGAGGCTAGGGCTAGGGCTAGGCTAGGGTAGGCCAGTTTAGGGCTAGGTCCCTGCTGGTGCTACGGTCTGGCTAGGGCCACGCTAGGTCTAGGGTCAGGCTAGGGCCTGGCTAGGGCTAAGGCCAGGCTAGGGCCAGGCTAGGGCTTCGGCCAGGCTAGGGCCAGGCTAGGGCTTCGGCCAGGCTAGGCCTAGGGCCAGGCTAGGGCTAGGGCCAGGCTAGGGCTACGCCAGGCTAGGGCTAGGGCCAGGATAGGGTTAAGGCCAGGATAGGGCTAGGGCCAGGCTAGGGCCAGGCTAGGGCTAGGGCCAGGCTAGGGCTAGGGCCAGGCTAGGGCCAGGCTAGGGCTAGGGCCAGGCTATGGCTACGGCCAGGCTATGTCTTGGCCAGGCTAGGGCTAGGGCCAGGCTAGGTCTAGGCCAGGCTAGGGCTAGGGCCAGGCTAGGTCTAGGCTAGGGCTACCCCAGGCTAGGTCTAGGCTAGGGCTATCCGGCTAGGTCTAGGCTAGGGCTATGCCAGGCTAGGTCTAGGCTAGGGCTAGGCCAGGCTAGGTCTAGGCTAGGGCTAGGCCAGACTAGTGCTAGGCTAGGGCTAGGCCAGGCTAGGGCTAGGCTACGGCTAGGCCACGCTAGGGCTAGGCTAGGGCTAGGCCAGGCTAGGGCTAGGCCAGTCTAGGGCTAGGGACAGACTAGGGCTAGGGCCAGGGTAGGGCAAGAGCCAGTCTAGGGCTAGGGCCAGGCTAGGGCTAGTGCCAGGCTACTGCTAGGCCAGGCTAGGGCTAGACACAGGCTAGGGCCAGGTTAGGTCTAGGGCCGGGCTAGGGCCAGGCTAGGGCTATCGCCAGGCTAGGGCTAGGGCGAGGCTAGGGCCAGGCTAGGGCTAGGGCCACGCTAGGGCTAGGGCCACGCTAGGGCCAGGCTAGGGCTAGGGACAGGCTAGGGCCAGGCTAGGGCTTTGGCCAGGCTAGGCCTAGGGCCAGGCTAGGGCTAGGGCCAGGCTAGGGCTACGCCAGGCTAGGGCTAGGGCCAGGATAGGGTTAAGGCCAGGCTAGGTATAGGACCAGGCTAGGGCCAGGCTAGGGCTAGGGCCAGGCTAGGGCCAGGCTAGGGCTAGGGCCACGCTAGGGCCAGGCTAGGGCTAGGGCCAGGCTAGGGCCAGGCTAGGGCTACGGCCAGGCTAGTCCTAGGGCCAGGCTAGGGCTAGGGCCAGGCTAGGGCTAGGCCAGGCTAGGACGAGGGCCAAGCTAGGGCTAGGCCAGTCTAAGTCTAGGGTCAGGCTAGGGCTAGGGTAGGGCTAGGCCAGGCTAGGGCTGGGCTAGGACCATGCCGACTAGGTCTAGGATAGGGCTAGGCCAGACTAGGTCTAGGCTAGTGCTAGGCCAGGCTAGGGCTAGGCTAGGGCTAGGCAAGGCTAGGGCTAGGCTAGGGCTAACTAGGCTAGGGCTAGGCTAGGGCTAGGCCAGGATAGGGCTAGGCTAGGGCTAGGCCAGGCTAGGACTAGGCTAGGGCTAGGCCAGTCTAGGGCTAGGCCAGGCTAGGGCTAGTGCCAGGCTAGCGCTAGGGCCAGACTACGGCCAGGCTAGGGCTAGGGCCAGGCTAGGGCCAGGCTAGGACTAGGGCCAGGCTAGGGCCAGGATAGGGCTAGGGCCAGGCTAGGGCTAGGCTAGGGCTACGCCAGGCTAGGGCTAGGGCCAGGATAGGGTTAAGGCCAGGCTAGGGCTAGGGCCAGGCTAGGGCCAGGCTAGGGCTAGGGCCAGGCTAGGGCTAGGGCCAGGCTAGGGCCAGGCTAGGGCTAGGACCAGGCTAGGGCTATCACCAGGCTAGGGCTAGGGCGAGGCTAGGGCCAGGCTAGGGCTAGGGCCAGGCTAGGGCTAGGCTAGGGCTAGGGCCAGGCTAGGGCTAGGCTAGGGCTAGGCCAGGCTAGGGCCAGGGTATGCCTATGCCAGGCTAAGGTTAGGTCGAGGCTAGGGCTAGGGCTAGGCTAGGGTAGGCCAGTTTAGGGCTAGAGCCAGGCTAGGGCTAGGGTCAGGCTACCCCCAGGCTACAGCTAGAGACAGGCTAGGGCCAGGCTAGCGCTAGGGACAGGCTAGGGCCCGGCTAGTGTTAGGGCCACGCTAGGGCCAGACTAAGGCTACGTCCAGGCTAGGGCAAGGCTAGGGCTAGGGCCAGGCTAGGGCTATGGCCAGCCTTGGGCTAGGCCAGGTTAGGGCTAGGGCCAGTCTAGGGCTACATCCAGGGTAAGGTAAGGGCCAGTCTATGGCTAGGGCCAGGATAGGGCTACTGCCAGGCTAGTGCTAGGCCAGGCTAGGGCTAGAGCCAGGCTAGGGTAGGCCAGTTTAGAGCTAGGGCCCTGCTAGGGCTAGGGTCAGGATAGAGCCAGGCTTGGGCTAGGGCCAGGCTAGGGCTAGGGCAAGGCTAGGGCCAGGCTAGGGCTAGGGCCAGGCTGGGGCTTGTGCCAGGTTAGGGCCAGGCTAGGGCTAGGGCCAGGCTAGGGTTACGGCCAGGCTAGCGCTAGGCCAGGTTAGGGCTAGTGCCAGGCTAGGGTTACGGCCAGGCTAGGCCTAGGCCAGGTTAGGGCTAGGGCCAGGCTAGGGCTAGGGCCGGGGTAGGGCAAGGGTCAGTCTAGGGCTAGGGCCAGGCTAGGGCTAGAGCCAGGCTAGGGTAGGCCAGTTTAGGTCTACGGCCCTGCTAGTGCTAGGGTCAGTCTAGGGCCAGGCTAGGGCTAGGCTAGGGCTAGGCCAGGCTAGGGCCAGGGTATGCCTATGCCAGGCTAAGGTTAGGTCGAGGCTAGGGCTAGGGCTAGGCTAGGGTAGGCCAGTTTAGGGCTAGGTCCCTGCTGGTGCTACGGTCTGGCTAGGGCCACGCTAGGTCTAGGGTCAGGCTAGGGCCTGGCTAGGGCTAAGGCCAGGCTAGGGCCAGGCTAGGGCTTCGGCCAGGCTAGGGCCAGGCTAGGGCTTCGGCCAGGCTAGGCCTAGGGCCAGGCTAGGGCTAGGGCCAGGCTAGGGCTACGCCAGGCTAGGGCTAGGGCCAGGATAGGGTTAAGGCCAGGATAGGGCTAGGGCCAGGCTAGGGCCAGGCTAGGGCTAGGGCCAGGCTAGGGCTAGGGCCAGGCTAGGGCCAGGCTAGGGCTAGGGCCAGGCTATGGCTACGGCCAGGCTATGTCTTGGCCAGGCTAGGGCTAGGGCCAGGCTAGGTCTAGGCCAGGCTAGGGCTAGGGCCAGGCTAGGTCTAGGCTAGGGCTACCCCAGGCTAGGTCTAGGCTAGGGCTATCCGGCTAGGTCTAGGCTAGGGCTATGCCAGGCTAGGTCTAGGCTAGGGCTAGGCCAGGCTAGGTCTAGGCTAGGGCTAGGCCAGACTAGTGCTAGGCTAGGGCTAGGCCAGGCTAGGGCTAGGCTACGGCTAGGCCACGCTAGGGCTAGGCTAGGGCTAGGCCAGGCTAGGGCTAGGCCAGTCTAGGGCTAGGGACAGACTAGGGCTAGGGCCAGGGTAGGGCAAGAGCCAGTCTAGGGCTAGGGCCAGGCTAGGGCTAGTGCCAGGCTACTGCTAGGCCAGGCTAGGGCTAGACACAGGCTAGGGCCAGGTTAGGTCTAGGGCCGGGCTAGGGCCAGGCTAGGGCTATCGCCAGGCTAGGGCTAGGGCGAGGCTAGGGCCAGGCTAGGGCTAGGGCCAGGCTAGGGCTAGGGCCACGCTAGGGCCAGGCTAGGGCTAGGGCCAGGCTACGGCCAGGCTAGGGCTTTGGCCAGGCTAGGCCTAGGGCCAGGCTAGGGCTAGGGCCAGGCTAGGGCTACGCCAGGCTAGGGCTAGGGCCAGGATAGGGTTAAGGCCAGGCTAGGTATAGGACCAGGCTAGGGCCAGGCTAGGGCTAGGGCCAGGCTAGGGCCAGGCTAGGGCTAGGGCCACGCTAGGGCCAGGCTAGGGCTAGGGCCAGGCTAGGGCCAGGCTAGGGCTACGGCCAGGCTAGTCCTAGGGCCAGGCTAGGGCTAGGGCCAGGCTAGGGCTAGGCCAGGTTAGGACGAGGGCCAAGCTAGGGCTAGGCCAGTCTAAGTCTAGGGTCAGGCTAGGGCTAGGGTAGGGCTAGGCCAGGCTAGGGCTGGGCTAGGACCATGCCGACTAGGTCTAGGCTAGGGCTAGGCCAGACTAGGTCTAGGCTAGTGCTAGGCCAGGCTAGGGCTAGGCTAGGGCTAGGCAAGGCTAGGGCTAGGCTAGGGCTAACTAGGCTAGGGCTAGGCTAGGGCTAGGCCAGGATAGGGCTAGGCTAGGGCTAGGCCAGGCTAGGACTAGGCTAGGGCTAGGCCAGTCTAGGGCTAGGCCAGGCTAGGGCTAGTGCCAGGCTAGCGCTAGGGCCAGACTACGGCCAGGCTAGGGCTAGGGCCAGGCTAGGGCCAGGCTAGGACTAGGGCCAGGCTAGGGCCAGGCTAGGGCTAGGGCCAGGCTAGGGCTAGGCTAGGGCTAGGCCAGGCTAGGGCCAGGGTATGCCTATGCCAGGCTAAGGTTAGGTCGAGGCTAGGGCTAGGGCTAGGCTAGGGTAGGCCAGTTTAGGGCTAGAGCCAGGCTAGGGCTAGGGTCAGGCTACCCCCAGGCTACGGCTAGAGACAGGCTAGGGCCAGGCTAGCGCTAGGGACAGGCTAGGGCCCGGCTAGGGTTAGGGCCATCCTAGGGCAAGGCTAGTGTTAGGGCCATGCTAGGGCCAGACTAAGGCTACGTCCAGGCTAGGGCCAGGCTAGGGCTATGGCCAGCCTTGGGCTAGGCCAGGTTAGGGCTAGGGCCAGTCTAGGGCTACATCCAGGGTAAGGTAAGGGCCAGTCTATGGCTAGGGCCAGGATAGGGCTACTGCCAGGCTAGTGCTAGGCCAGGCTAGGGCTAGAGCCAGGCTAGGGTAGGCCAGTTTAGAGCTAGGGCCCTGCTAGGGCTAGGGTCAGGATAGAGCCAGGCTTGGGCTAGGGCCAGGCTAGGGCCAGGCTAGGGCTAGGGCCAGGCTAGGGCCAGGCTAGGGCTAGGGCCAGGCTGGGGCTTGTGCCAGGTTAGGGCCAGGCTAGGGCTAGGGCCAGGCTAGGGTTACGGCCAGGCTAGCGCTAGGCCAGGTTAGGGCTAGTGCCAGGCTAGGGTTACGGCCAGGCTAGGCCTAGGCCAGGTTAGGGCTAGGGCCAGGCTAGGGCTAGGGCCAGGGTAGGGCAAGGGTCAGTCTAGGGCTAGGGCCAGGCTAGGGCTAGAGCCAGGCTAGGGTAGGCCAGTTTAGGTCTACGGCCCTGCTAGTGCTAGGGTCAGTCTAGGGCCAGGCTAGGGTTAGGCTAGGGCTAGGCCAGGCTAGGGCCAGGGTATGCCTATGCCAGGCTAAGGTTAGGTCGAGGCTAGGGCTAGGGCTAGGCTAGGGTAGGCCAGTTTAGGGCTAGGTCCCTGCTGGTGCTACGGTCTGGCTAGGGCCACGCTAGGTCTAGGGTCAGGCTAGGGCCTGGCTAGGGCTAAGGCCAGGCTAGGGCCAGGCTAGGGCATCGGCCAGGCTAGGGCCAGGCTAGGGCTTCGGCCAGGCTAGGCCTAGGGCCAGGCTAGGGCTAGGGCCAGGCTAGGGCTACGCCAGGCTAGGGCTAGGGCCAGGATAGGGTTAAGGCCAGGCTAGGGCTAGGGCCAGGCTAGGGCTAGGGCCAGGCTAGGGCTAGGACCAGGCTAGGGCCAGGCTAGGGCTAGGGCCAGGCTATGGCTAGGGCCAGGCTATGTCTAGGCCAGGCTAGGGCTAGGGCCAGGCTAGGTCTAGGCCAGGCTAGGGCTAGGGCCAGGCTAGGTCTAGTCTAGGGCTACCCCAGGCTACATCTAGGCTATATCTGTCCGGCTAGGTCTTGGCTAGGGCTATGCCAGGCTAGGTCTAGGCTAGGGCTAGGCCAGGCTAGGTCTAGGCTAGGGCTAGGCCAGACTAGGGCTAGGCTAGGGCTAGGCCAGGCTAGGGCTAGGCTACGGCTAGGCCACGCTAGGGCTAGGCTAGGGCTAGGCCAGGCTAGGGCTAGGCCAGTCTAGGGCTAGGGACAGACTAGGGCTAGGGCCAGGCTAGGGCAAGAGCCAGTCTAGGGCTAGGGCCAGGCTAGGGCTAGTGCCAGGCTACTGCTAGGCCAGGCTAGGGCTGGACCCAGGCTAGGGCCAGGCTAGGTCTAGGGCCGGGCTATGGCCAGGCTAGGGCTATCACCAGGCTAGGGCTAGGGCGAGGCTAGGGCCAGGCTAGGGCTAGGGCCAGGCTAGGGCTAGGCTAGGGCTAGGGCCAGGCTAGGGCTAGGCTAGGGCTAGGCCAGGCTAGGGCCAGGGTATGCCTATGCCAGGCTAAGGTTAGGTCGAGGCTAGGGCTAGGGCTAGGCTAGGGTAGGCCAGTTTAGGGCTAGAGCCAGGCTAGGGCTAGGGTCAGGCTACCCCCAGGCTACAGCTAGAGACAGGCTAGGGCCAGGCTAGCGCTAGGGACAGGCTAGGGCCCGGCTAGTGTTAGGGCCACGCTAGGGCCAGACTAAGGCTACGTCCAGGCTAGGGCAAGGCTAGGGCTAGGGCCAGGCTAGGGCTATGGCCAGCCTTGGGCTAGGCCAGGTTAGGGCTAGGGCCAGTCTAGGGCTACATCCAGGGTAAGGTAAGGGCCAGTCTATGGCTAGGGCCAGGATAGGGCTACTGCCAGGCTAGTGCTAGGCCAGGCTAGGGCTAGAGCCAGGCTAGGGTAGGCCAGTTTAGAGCTAGGGCCCTGCTAGGGCTAGGGTCAGGATAGAGCCAGGCTTGGGCTAGGGCCAGGCTAGGGCTAGGGCAAGGCTAGGGCCAGGCTAGGGCTAGGGCCAGGCTGGGGCTTGTGCCAGGTTAGGGCCAGGCTAGGGCTAGGGCCAGGCTAGGGTTACGGCCAGGCTAGCGCTAGGCCAGGTTAGGGCTAGTGCCAGGCTAGGGTTACGGCCAGGCTAGGCCTAGGCCAGGTTAGGGCTAGGGCCAGGCTAGGGCTAGGGCCGGGGTAGGGCAAGGGTCAGTCTAGGGCTAGGGCCAGGCTAGGGCTAGAGCCAGGCTAGGGTAGGCCAGTTTAGGTCTACGGCCCTGCTAGTGCTAGGGTCAGTCTAGGGCCAGGCTAGGGCTAGGCTAGGGCTAGGCCAGGCTAGGGCCAGGGTATGCCTATGCCAGGCTAAGGTTAGGTCGAGGCTAGGGCTAGGGCTAGGCTAGGGTAGGCCAGTTTAGGGCTAGGTCCCTGCTGGTGCTACGGTCTGGCTAGGGCCACGCTAGGTCTAGGGTCAGGCTAGGGCCTGGCTAGGGCTAAGGCCAGGCTAGGGCCAGGCTAGGGCTTCGGCCAGGCTAGGGCCAGGCTAGGGCTTCGGCCAGGCTAGGCCTAGGGCCAGGCTAGGGCTAGGGCCAGGCTAGGGCTACGCCAGGCTAGGGCTAGGGCCAGGATAGGGTTAAGGCCAGGATAGGGCTAGGGCCAGGCTAGGGCCAGGCTAGGGCTAGGGCCAGGCTAGGGCTAGGGCCAGGCTAGGGCCAGGCTAGGGCTAGGGCCAGGCTATGGCTAGGGCCAGGCTATGTCTTGGCCAGGCTAGGGCTAGGGCCAGGCTAGGTCTAGGCCAGGCTAGGGCTAGGGCCAGGCTAGGTCTAGGCTAGGGCTACCCCAGGCTAGGTCTAGGCTAGGGCTATCCGGCTAGGTCTAGGCTAGGGCTATGCCAGGCTAGGTCTAGGCTAGGGCTAGGCCAGGCTAGGTCTAGGCTAGGGCTAGGCCAGACTAGTGCTAGGCTAGGGCTAGGCCAGGCTAGGGCTAGGCTACGGCTAGGCCACGCTAGGGCTAGGCTAGGGCTAGGCCAGGCTAGGGCTAGGCCAGTCTAGGGCTAGGGACAGACTAGGGCTAGGGCCAGGGTAGGGCAAGAGCCAGTCTAGAGCTAGGGCCAGGCTAGGGCTAGTGCCAGGCTACTGCTAGGCCAGGCTAGGGCTAGACACAGGCTAGGGCCAGGTTAGGTCTAGGGCCGGGCTAGGGCCAGGCTAGGGCTATCGCCAGGCTAGGGCTAGGGCGAGGCTAGGGCCAGGCTAGGGCTAGGGCCACGCTAGGGCTAGGGCCACGCTAGGGCCAGGCTAGGGCTAGGGACAGGCTAGGGCCAGGCTAGGGCTTTGGCCAGGCTAGGCCTAGGGCCAGGCTAGGGCTAGGGCCAGGCTAGGGCTACGCCAGGCTAGGGCTAGGGCCAGGATAGGGTTAAGGCCAGGCTAGGTATAGGACCAGGCTAGGGCCAGGCTAGGGCTAGGGCCAGGCTAGGGCCAGGCTAGGGCTAGGGCCACGCTAGGGCCAGGCTAGGGCTAGGGCCAGGCTAGGGCCAGGCTAGGGCTACGGCCAGGCTAGTCCTAGGGCCAGGCTAGGGCTAGGGCCAGGCTAGGGCTAGGCCAGGCTAGGACGAGGGCCAAGCTAGGGCTAGGCCAGTCTAAGTCTAGGGTCAGGCTAGGGCTAGGGTAGGGCTAGGCCAGGCTAGGTCTGGGCTAGGACCATGCCGACTAGGTCTAGGCTAGGGCTAGGCCAGACTAGGTCTAGGCTAGTGCTAGGCCAGGCTAGGGCTAGGCTAGGGCTAGGCAAGGCTAGGGCTAGGCTAGGGCTAACTAGGCTAGGGCTAGGCTAGGGCTAGGCCAGGATAGGGCTAGGCTAGGGCTAGGCCAGGCTAGGACTAGGCTAGCGCTAGGCCAGTCTAGGGCTAGGCCAGGCTAGGGCTAGTGCCAGGCTAGCGCTAGGGCCAGACTACGGCCAGGCTAGGGCTAGGGCCAGGCTAGGGCCAGGCTAGGACTAGGGCCAGGCTAGGGCCAGGCTAGGGCTAGGGCCAGGCTAGGGCTAGGCTAGGGCTAGGCCAGGCTAGGGCCAGGGTATTCCTATGCCAGGCTAAGGTTAGGTCGAGGCTAGGGCTAGGGCTAGGCTAGGGTAGGCCAGTTTAGGGCTAGAGCCAGGCTAGGGCTAGGGTCAGGCTACCCCCAGGCTACGGCTAGAGACAGGCTAGGGCCAGGCTAGCGCTAGGGACAGGCTACGGCCCGGCTAGGGTTAGGGCCATCCTAGGGCAAGGCTAGTGTTTGGGCCATGCTAGGGCCAGACTAAGGCTACGTCCAGGCTAGGGCAAGGCTAGGGCTAGGGCCAGGCTAGGGCTATGGCCAGGCTACGGCTAGGCCAGGTTAGGGCTAGGGCCAGTCTAGGGCTACATCCAGGGTAAGGTAAGGGCCAGTCTATGGCTAGGGCCAGGATAGGGCTACTGCCAGGCTAGTGCTAGGCCAGGCTAGGGCTAGAGCCAGGCTAGGGTAGGCCAGTTTAGAGCTAGGGCCCTGCTAGGGCTAGGGTCAGGATAGAGCCAGGCTTGGGCTAGGGCCAGGCTAGGGCCAGGCTAGGGCTAGGGCCAGGCTAGGGCCAGGCTAGGGCTAGGGCCAGGCTGGGTCTTGTGCCAGGTTAGGGCCTGGCTAGGGCTAGGGCCAGGCTAGGGTTACGGCCAGGCTAGCGCTAGGCCAGGTTAGGGCTAGTGCCAGGCTAGGGTTACGGCCAGGCTAGGCCTAGGCCAGGTTAGGGCTAGTGCCAGGCTAGGGCTAGGGCTAGGCTAGGGTAGGCCAGTTTAGGGCTAGGTCCCTGCTGGTGCTACGGTCTGGCTAGGGCCACGCTAGGTCTAGGGTCAGGCTAGGGCCTGGCTAGGGCTAAGGCCAGGCTAGGGCCAGGCTAGGGCTTCGGCCAGGCTAGGGCCAGGCTAGGGCTTCGGCCAGGCTAGGCCTAGGGCCAGGCTAGGGCTAGGGCCAGGCTAGGGCTACGCCAGGCTAGGGCTAGGGCCAGGATAGGGTTAAGGCCAGGATAGGGCTAGGGCCAGGCTAGGGCCAGGCTAGGGCTAGGGCCAGGCTAGGGCTAGGGCCAGGCAAGTGCCAGGCTAGGGCTAGGGCCAGGCTATGGCTTGGGCCAGGCTATGTCTTGGCCAGGCTAGGGCTAGGGCCAGGCTAGGTCTAGGCCAGGCTAGGGCTAGGGCCAGGCTAGGTCTAGGGTAGGGCTAGGCCAGACTAGGGCTAGGCTAGGGCTAGGCCAGGCTAGGGCTAGGCTACGGCTAGGCCACGCTAGGTCTAGGCTAGGGCTAGGCCAGGCTAGGGCTAGGCCTGTCTAGGGCTAGGGACAGACTAGGGCTAGGGCCAGGGTAGGGCAAGAGCCAGTCTAGGGCTAGGGCCAGGCTAGGGCTAGTGCCAGGCTACTGCTAGGCCAGGCTAGGGCTAGACACAGGCTAGGGCCAGGTTAGGTCTAGGGCCGTGCTAGGGCCAGGCTGGGGCTATCGCCAGGCTAGGGCTAGGGCGAGGCTAGGGCCAGGCTAGGGCTAGGGCCACGCTAGGGCTAGGGCCACGCTAGGGCCAGGCTAGGGCTAGGGACAGGCTAGGGCCAGGCTAGGGCTTTGGCCAGGCTAGGCCTAGGGCCAGGCTAGGGCTAGGGCCAGGCTAGGGCTACGCCAGGCTAGGGCTAGGGCCAGGATAGGGTTAAGGCCAGGCTAGGTATAGGACCAGGCTAGGGCCAGGCTAGGGCTAGGGCCAGGCTAGGGCCAGGCTAGGGCTAGGGCCACGCTAGGGCCAGGCTAGGGCTAGGGCCAGGCTAGGGCCAGGCTAGGGCTACGGCCAGGCTAGTCCTAGGGCCAGGCTAGGGCTAGGGCCAGGCTAGGGCTAGGCCAGGCTAGGACGAGGGCCAAGCTAGGGCTAGGCCAGTCTAAGTCTAGGGTCAGGCTAGGGCTAGGGTAGGGCTAGGCCAGGCTAGGGCTGGGCTAGGACCATGCCGACTACGTCTAGGCTAGGGCTAGGCCAGACTAGGTCTAGGCTAGTGCTAGGCCAGGCTAGGGCTAGGCTAGGGCTAGGCAAGGCTAGGGCTAGGCTAGGGCTAACTAGGCTAGGGCTAGGCTAGGGCTAGGCCAGGATAGGGCTAGGCTAGGGCTAGGCCAGGCTAGGACTAGGCTAGGGCTAGGCCAGTCTAGGGCTAGGCCAGGCTAGGGCTAGTGCCAGGCTAGCGCTAGGGCCAGACTACGGCCAGGCTAGGGCTAGGGCCAGGCTAGGGCCAGGCTAGGACTAGGGCCAGGCTAGGGCCAGGCTAGGGCTAGGGCCAGGCTACGGCTAGGCTAGGGCTAGGCCAGGCTAGGGCCAGGGTATTCCTATGCCAGGCTAAGGTTAGGTCGAGGCTAGGGCTAGGGCTAGGCTAGGGTAGGCCAGTTTAGGGCTAGAGCCAGGCTAGGGCTAGGGTCAGGCTACCCCCAGGCTACGGCTAGAGACAGGCTAGGGCCAGGCTAGCGCTAGGGACAGGCTAGGGCCCGGCTAGGGTTAGGGCCATCCTAGGGCAAGGCTAGTGTTAGGGCCATGCTAGGGCCAGACTAAGGCTACGTCCAGGCTAGGGCAAGGCTAGGGCTAGGGCCAGGCTAGGGCTATGGCCAGGCTAGGGCTAGGCCAGGTTAGGGCTAGGGCCAGTCTAGGGCTACATCCAGGGTAAGGTAAGGGCCAGTCTATGGCTAGGGCCAGGATAGGGCTACTGCCAGGCTAGTGCTAGGCCAGGCTAGGGCTAGAGCCAGGCTAGGGTAGGCCAGTTTAGAGCTAGGGCCCTGCTAGGGCTAGGGTCAGGATAGAGCCAGGCTTGGGCTAGGGCCAGGCTAGGGCCAGGCTAGGGCTAGGGCCAGGTTAGGGCCAGGCTAGGGCTAGGGCCAGGCTGGGGCTTGTGCCAGGTTAGGGCCAGGCTAGGGCTAGGGCCAGGCTAGGGTTACGGCCAGGCTAGCGCTAGGCCAGGTTAGGGCTAGTGCCAGGCTAGGGTTACGGCCAGGCTAGGCCTAGGCCAGGTTAGGGCTAGGGCCAGGCTAGGGCTAGGGCCAGGGTAGGGCAAGGGTCAGTCTAGGGCTAGGGCCAGGCTAGGGCTAGAGCCAGGCTAGGGTAGGCCAGTTTAGGTCTACGGCCCTGCTAGTGCTAGGGTCAGTCTAGGGCCAGGCTAGGGCTAGGCTAGGGCTAGGCCAGGCTAGGGCCAGGGTATGCCTATGCCAGGCTAAGGTTAGGTCGAGGCTAGGGCTAGGGCTAGGCTAGGGTAGGCCAGTTTAGGGCTAGGTCCCTGCTGGTGCTACGGTCTGGCTAGGGCCACGCTAGGTCTAGGGTCAGGCTAGGGCCTGGCTAGGGCTAAGGCCAGGCTAGGGCCAGGCTAGGGCTTCGGCCAGGCTAGGCCTAGGGCCAGGCTAGGGCTAGGGCCAGGCTAGGGCTACGCCAGGCTAGGGCTAGGGCCAGGATAGGGTTAAGGCCAGGATAGGGCTAGGGCCAGGCTAGGGCCAGGCTAGGGCTAGGGCCAGGCTAGGGCTAGGGCCAGGCTAGGGCCAGGCTAGGGCTAGGGCCAGGCTATGGCTAGGGCCAGGCTATGTCTTGGCCAGGCTAGGGCTAGGGCCAGGCTATGTCTAGGCCAGGCTAGGGCTAGGGCCAGGCTAGGTCTAGGCTAGGGCTACCCCAGGCTAGGTCTAGGCTAGGGCTATCCGGCTAGGTCTAGGCTAGGGCTATGCCAGGCTAGGTCTAGGCTAGGGCTAGGCCAGGCTAGGTCTAGGCTAGGGCTAGGCCAGACTAGGGCTAGGCTAGGGCTAGGCCAGGCTAGGGCTAGGCTACGGCTAGGCCACGCTAGGGCTAGGCTAGGGCTAGGCCAGGCTAGGGCTAGGCCAGTCTAGGGCTAGGGACAGACTAGGGCTAGGGCCAGGGTAGGGCAAGAGCCAGTCTAGGGCTAGGGCCAGGCTAGGGCTAGTGCCAGGCTACTGCTAGGTCAGGCTAGGGCTAGACACAGGCTAGGGCCAGGCTAGGTCTAGGGCCGGGCTAGGGCCAGGCTAGGGCTATCGCCAGGCTAGGGCTAGGGCGAGGCTAGGGCCAGGCTAGGGCTAGGGCCAGGCTAGGGCTAGGGCCACGCTAGGGCCAGGCTAGGGCTAGGGACAGGCTACGGCCAGGCTAGAGCTTTGGCCAGGCTAGGCCTAGGGCCAGGCTAGGGCTAGGGCCAGGCTAGGGCTACGCCAGGCTAGGGCTAGGGCCAGGATAGGGTTAAGGCCAGGCTAGGTATAGGACCAGGCTAGGGCCAGGCTAGGGCTAGGGCCAGGCTAGGGCAAGGCTAGGGCTAGGGCCACGCTAGGGCCAGGCTAGGGCTAGGGCCAGGCTAGGGCCAGGCTAGGGCTACGGCCAGGCTAGTCCTAGGGCCAGGCTAGGGCTAGGGCCAGGCTAGGGCTAGGCCAGGCTAGGACGAGGGCCAAGCTAGGGCTAGGCCAGGCTAAGTCTAGGGTCAGGCTAGGGCTAGGCTAGGGCTAGGCCAGGCAAGGGCTGGGCTAGGACCATGCCGACTAGGTCTAGGCTAGGGCTAGGCCAGACTAGGTCTAGGCTAGTGCTAGGCCAGGCTAGGGCTAGGCTAGGGCTAGGCAAGGCTAGGGCTAGGCTAGGGCTAACTAGGCTAGGGCTAGGCTAGGGCTAGGCCAGGATAGGGCTAGGCTAGGGCTAGGCCAGGCTAGGACTAGGCTAGGGCTAGGCCAGTCTAGGGCTAGGCCAGGCTAGGGCTAGTGCCAGGCTAGCGCTAGGGCCAGACTACGGCCAGGCTAGGGCTAGGGCCAGGCTAGGGCCAGGCTAGGACTAGGGCCAGGCTAGGGCCAGGATAGGGCTAGGGCCAGGCTACGGCTAGGCTAGGGCTAGGCCAGGCTAGGGCCAGGGTATTCCTATGCCAGGCTAAGGTTAGGTCGAGGCTAGGGCTAGGGCTAGGCTAGGGTAGGCCAGTTTAGGGCTAGAGCCAGGCTAGGGCTAGGGTCAGGCTACCCCCAGGCTACGGCTAGAGACAGGCTAGGGCCAGGCTAGCGCTAGGGACAGGCTAGGGCCCGGCTAGGGTTAGGGCCAGCCTAGGGCAAGGCTAGTGTTAGGGCCACGCTAGGGCCAGACTAAGGCTACGTCCAGGCTAGGGCAAGGCTAGGGCTAGGGCCAGGCTAGGGCTATGGCCAGGCTAGGGCTAGGCCAGGTTAGGGCTAGGGCCAGTCTAGCGCTACATCCAGGGTAAGGTAAGGGCCAGTCTATGGCTAGGGCCAGGATAGGGCTACTGCCAGGCTAGTGCTAGGCCAGGCTAGGGCTAGAGCCAGGCTAGGGTAGGCCAGTTTAGAGCTAGGGCCCTGCTAGGGCTAGGGTCAGGATAGAGCCAGGCTTGGGCTAGGGCCAGGCTAGGGCCAGGCTAGGGCTAGGGCCAGGCTAGGGCCAGGCTAGGGCTAGGGCCAGGCTGGGGTTTGTGCCAGGTTAGGGCCAGGCTAGGGCTAGGGCCAGGCTAGGGTTACGGCCAGGCTAGCGCTAGGCCAGGTTAGGGCTAGTGCCAGGCTAGGGTTACGGCCAGGCTAGGCCTAGGCCAGGTTAGGGCTAGGGCCAGGCTAGGGCTAGGGCCAGGGTAGGGCAAGGGTCAGTCTAGGGCTAGGGCCAGGCTAGGGCTAGAGCCAGGCTAGGGTAGGCCAGTTTAGGTCTACGGCCCTGCTAGTGCTAGGGTCAGTCTAGGGCCAGGCTAGGGCTAGGCTAGGGCTAGGCCAGGCTAGGGCCAGGGTATGCCTATGCCAGGCTAAGGTTAGGTCGAGGCTAGGGCTAGGGCTAGGCTAGGGTAGGCCAGTTTAGGGCTAGGTCCCTGCTGGTGCTACGGTCTGGCTAGGGCCACGCTAGTTCTAGGGTCAGGCTAGGGCCTGGCTAGGGCTAAGGCCAGGCTAGGGCCAGGCTAGGGCTTCGGCCAGGCTAGGGCCAGGCTAGGGCTTCGGCCAGGCTAGGCCTAGGGCCAGGCTAGGGCTAGGGCCAAGCTAGGGCTACGCCAGGCTAGGGCTAGGGCCAGGATAGGGTTAAGGCCAGGATAGGGCTAGGGCCAGGCTAGGGCCAGGCTAGGGCTAGGGCCAGGCTATGGCTAGGGCCAGGCTATGTCTTGGCCAGGCTAGGGCTATGGCCAGGCTAGGTCTAGGCCAGGCTAGGGCTAGGGCCAGGCTAGGTCTAGGCTAGGGCTACCCCAGGCTAGGTCTAGGCTAGGGCTATCCGGCTAGGTCTAGGCTAGGGCTATGCCAGGCTAGGTCTAGGCTAGGGCTAGGCCAGGCTAGGTCTAGGCTAGGGCTAGGCCAGACTAGTGCTAGGCTAGGGCTAGGCCAGGCTAGGGCTAGGCTACGGCTAGGCCACGCTAGGGCTAGGCTAGGGCTAGGCCAGGCTAGGGCTAGGCCAGTCTAGGGCTAGGGACAGACTAGGGCTAGGGCCAGGGTAGGGCAAGAGCCAGTCTAGGGCTAGGGCCAGGCTAGGGCTAGTGCCAGGCTACTGCTAGGCCAGGCTAGGGCTAGACACAGGCTAGGGCCAGGTTAGGTCTAGGGCCGGGCTAGGGCCAGGCTAGGGCTATCGCCAGGCTAGGGCTAGGGCGAGGCTAGGGCCAGGCTAGGGCTAGGGCCAGGCTAGGGCTAGGGCCACGCTAGGGCCAGGCTAGGGCTAGGGACAGGCTAGGGCCAGGCTAGGGCTTTGGCCAGGCTAGGCCTAGGGCCAGGCTAGGGCTAGGGCCAGGCTAGGGCTACGCCAGGCTAGGGCTAGGGCCAGGATAGGGTTAAGGCCAGGCTAGGTATAGGACCAGGCTAGGGCCAGGCTAGGGCTAGGGCCAGGCTAGGGCCAGGCTAGGGCTAGGGCCACGCTAGGGCCAGGCTAGGGCTAGGGCCAGGCTAGGGCCAGGCTAGGGCTACGGCCAGGCTAGTCCTAGGGCCAGGCTAGGGCTAGGGCCAGGCTAGGGCTAGGCCAGGCTAGGACGAGGGCCAAGCTAGGGCTAGGCCAGTCTAAGTCTAGGGTCAGGCTAGGGCTAGGGTAGGGCTAGGCCAGGCTAGGGCTGGGCTAGGACCATGCCGACTAGGTCTAGGCTAGGGCTAGGCCAGACTAGGTCTAGGCTAGTGCTAGGCCAGGCTAGGGCTAGGCTAGGGCTAGGCAAGGCTAGGGCTAGGCTAGGGCTAACTAGGCTAGGGCTAGGCTAGGGCTAGGCCAGGATAGGGCTAGGCTAGGGCTAGGCCAGGCTAGGACTAGGCTAGGGCTAGGCCAGTCTAGGGCTAGGCCAGGCTAGGGCTAGTGCCAGGCTAGCGCTAGGGCCAGACTACGGCCAGGCTAGGGCTAGGGCCAGGCTAGGGCCAGGCTAGGACTAGGGCCAGGCTAGGGCCAGGCTAGGGCTAGGGCCAGGCTAGGGCTAGGCTAGGGCTAGGCCAGGCTAGGGCCAGGGTATTCCTATGCCAGGCTAAGGTTAGGTCGAGGCTAGGGCTAGGGCTAGGCTAGGGTAGGCCAGTTTAGGGCTAGAGCCAGGCTAGGGCTAGGGTCAGGCTACCCCCAGGCTACGGCTAGAGACAGGCTAGGGCCAGGCTAGCGCTAGGGACAGGCTAGGGCTCGGCTAGGGTTAGGGCCATCCTAGGGCAAGGCTAGTGTTAGGGCCACGCTAGGGCCAGACTAAGGCTACGTCCAGGCTAGGGCAAGGCTAGGGCTAGGGCCAGGCTAGGGCTATGGCCAGGCTAGGGCTAGGCCAGGTTAGGGCTAGGGCCAGTCTAGGGCTACATCCAGGGTAAGGTAAGGGCCAGTCTATGGCTAGGGCCAGGATAGGGCTAGAGCCAGGCTAGGGTAGGCCAGTTTAGGTCTACGGCCCTGCTAGTGCTAGGGTCAGTCTAGGGCCAGGCTAGGGTTAGGCTAGGGCTAGGCCAGGCTAGGGCCAGGGTATGCCTATGCCAGGCTAAGGTTAGGTCGAGGCTAGGGCTAGGGCTAGGCTAGGGTAGGCCAGTTTAGGGCTAGGTCCCTGCTGGTGCTACGGTCTGGCTAGGGCCACGCTAGGTCTAGGGTCAGGCTAGGGCCTGGCTAGGGCTAAGGCCAGGCTAGGGCCAGGCTAGGGCATCGGCCAGGCTAGGGCCAGGCTAGGGCTTCGGCCAGGCTAGGCCTAGGGCCAGGCTAGGGCTAGGGCCAGGCTAGGGCTACGCCAGGCTAGGGCTAGGGCCAGGATAGGGTTAAGGCCAGGCTAGGGCTAGGGCCAGGCTAGGGCTAGGGCCAGGCTAGGGCTAGGACCAGGCTAGGGCCAGGCTAGGGCTAGGGCCAGGCTATGGCTAGGGCCAGGCTATGTCTAGGCCAGGCTAGGGCTAGGGCCAGGCTAGGTCTAGGACAGGCTAGGGCTAGGGCCAGGCTAGGTCTAGTCTAGGGCTACCCCAGGCTACATCTAGGCTATATCTGTCCGGCTAGGTCTTGGCTAGGGCTATGCCAGGCTAGGTCTAGGCTAGGGCTAGGCCAGGCTAGGTCTAGGCTAGGGCTAGGCCAGACTAGGGCTAGGCTAGGGCTAGGCCAGGCTAGGGCTAGGCCAGTCTAGGGCTAGGGACAGACTAGGGCTAGGGCCAGGCTAGGGCAAGAGCCAGTCTAGGGCTAGGGCCAGGCTAGGGCTAGTGCCAGGCTACTGCTAGGCCAGGCTAGGGCTGGACCCAGGCTAGGGCCAGGCTAGGTCTAGGGCCGGGCTATGGCCAGGCTAGGGCTATCACCAGGCTAGGGCTAGGGCGAGGCTAGGGCCAGGCTAGGGCTAGGGCCAGGCTAGGGCTAGGCTAGGGCTAGGGCCAGGCTAGGGCTAGGCTAGGGCTAGGCCAGGCTAGGGCCAGGGTATGCCTATGCCAGGCTAAGGTTAGGTCGAGGCTAGGGCTAGGGCTAGGCTAGGGTAGGCCAGTTTAGGGCTAGAGCCAGGCTAGGGCTAGGGTCAGGCTACCCCCAGGCTACAGCTAGAGACAGGCTAGGGCCAGGCTAGCGCTAGGGACAGGCTAGGGCCCGGCTAGTGTTAGGGCCACGCTAGGGCCAGACTAAGGCTACGTCCAGGCTAGGGCAAGGCTAGGGCTAGGGCCAGGCTAGGGCTATGGCCAGCCTTGGGCTAGGCCAGGTTAGGGCTAGGGCCAGTCTAGGGCTACATCCAGGGTAAGGTAAGGGCCAGTCTATGGCTAGGGCCAGGATAGGGCTACTGCCAGGCTAGTGCTAGGCCAGGCTAGGGCTAGAGCCAGGCTAGGGTAGGCCAGTTTAGAGCTAGGGCCCTGCTAGGGCTAGGGTCAGGATAGAGCCAGGCTTGGGCTAGGGCCAGGCTAGGGCTAGGGCAAGGCTAGGGCCAGGCTAGGGCTAGGGCCAGGCTGGGGCTTGTGCCAGGTTAGGGCCAGGCTAGGGCTAGGGCCAGGCTAGGGTTACGGCCAGGCTAGCGCTAGGCCAGGTTAGGGCTAGTGCCAGGCTAGGGTTACGGCCAGGCTAGGCCTAGGCCAGGTTAGGGCTAGGGCCAGGCTAGGGCTAGGGCCGGGGTAGGGCAAGGGTCAGTCTAGGGCTAGGGCCAGGCTAGGGCTAGAGCCAGGCTAGGGTAGGCCAGTTTAGGTGTACGGCCCTGCTAGTGCTTGGGTCAGTCTAGGGCCAGGCTAGGGCTAGGCTAGGGCTAGGCCAGGCTAGGGCCAGGGTATGCCTATGCCAGGCTAAGGTTAGGTCGAGGCTAGGGCTAGGGCTAGGCTAGGGTAGGCCAGTTTAGGGCTAGGTCCCTGCTGGTGCTACGGTCTGGCTAGGGCCACGCTAGGTCTAGGGTCAGGCTAGGGCCTGGCTAGGGCTAAGGCCAGGCTAGGGCCAGGCTAGGGCTTCGGCCAGGCTAGGGCCAGGCTAGGGCTTCGGCCAGGCTAGGCCTAGGGCCAGGCTAGGGCTAGGGCCAGGCTAGGGCTACGCCAGGCTAGGGCTAGGGCCAGGATAGGGTTAAGGCCAGGATAGGGCTAGGGCCAGGCTAGGGCCAGGCTAGGGCTAGGGCCAGGCTAGGGCTAGGGCCAGGCTAGGGCCAGGCTAGGGCTAGGGCCAGGCTATGGCTAGGGCCAGGCTATGTCTTGGCCAGGCTAGGGCTAGGGCCAGGCTAGGTCTAGGCCAGGCTAGGGCTAGGGCCAGGCTAGGTCTAGGCTAGGGCTACCCCAGGCTAGGTCTAGGCTAGGGCTATCCGGCTAGGTCTAGGCTAGGGCTATGCCAGGCTAGGTCTAGGCTAGGGCTAGGCCAGGCTAGGTCTAGGCTAGGGCTAGGCCAGACTAGTGCTAGGCTAGGGCTAGGCCAGGCTAGGGCTAGGCTACGGCTAGGCCACGCTAGGGCTAGGCTAGGGCTAGGCCAGGCTAGGGCTAGGCCAGTCTAGGGCTAGGGACAGACTAGGGCTAGGGCCAGGGTAGGGCAAGAGCCAGTCTAGGGCTAGGGCCAGGCTAGGGCTAGTGCCAGGCTACTGCTAGGCCAGGCTAGGGCTAGACACAGGCTAGGGCCAGGTTAGGTCTAGGGCCGGGCTAGGGCCAGGCTAGGGCTATCGCCAGGCTAGGGCTAGGGCGAGGCTAGGGCCAGGCTAGGGCTAGGGCCACGCTAGGGCTAGGGCCACGCTAGGGCCAGGCTAGGGCTAGGGACAGGCTAGGGCCAGGCTAGGGCTTTGGCCAGGCTAGGCCTAGGGCCAGGCTAGGGCTAGGGCCAGGCTAGGGCTACGCCAGGCTAGGGCTAGGGCCAGGATAGGGTTAAGGCCAGGCTAGGTATAGGACCAGGCTAGGGCCAGGCTAGGGCTAGGGCCAGGCTAGGGCCAGGCTAGGGCTAGGGCCACGCTAGGGCCAGGCTAGGGCTAGGGCCAGGCTAGGGCCAGGCTAGGGCTACGGCCAGGCTAGTCCTAGGGCCAGGCTAGGGCTAGGGCCAGGCTAGGGCTAGGCCAGGCTAGGACGAGGGCCAAGCTAGGGCTAGGCCAGTCTAAGTCTAGGGTCAGGCTAGGGCTAGGGTAGGGCTAGGCCAGGCTAGGGCTGGGCTAGGACCATGCCGACTAGGTCTAGGCTAGGGCTAGGCCAGACTAGGTCTAGGCTAGTGCTAGGCCAGGCTAGGGCTAGGCTAGGGCTAGGCAAGGCTAGGGCTAGGCTAGGGCTAACTAGGCTAGGGCTAGGCTAGGGCTAGGCCAGGATAGGGCTAGGCTAGGGCTAGGCCAGGCTAGGACTAGGCTAGGGCTAGGCCAGTCTAGGGCTAGGCCAGGCTAGGGCTAGTGCCAGGCTAGCGCTAGGGCCAGACTATGGCCAGGCTAGGGCTAGGGCCAGGCTAGGGCCAGGCTAGGACTAGGGCCAGGCTAGGGCCAGGCTAGGGCTAGGGCCAGGCTAGGGCTAGGCTAGGGCTAGGCCAGGCTAGGGCCAGGGTATTCCTATGCCAGGCTAAGGTTAGGTCGAGGCTAGGGCTAGGGCTAGGCTAGGGTAGGCCAGTTTAGGGCTAGAGCCAGGCTAGGGCTAGGGTCAGGCTACCCCCAGGCTACGGCTAGAGACAGGCTAGGGCCAGGCTAGCGCTAGGGACAGGCTAGGGCCCGGCTAGGGTTAGGGCCATCCTAGGGCAAGGCTAGTGTTTGGGCCATGCTAGGGCCAGACTAAGGCTACGTCCAGGCTAGGGCAAGGCTAGGGCTAGGGCCAGGCTAGGGCTATGGCCAGGCTAGGGCTAGGCCAGGTTAGGGCTAGGGCCAGTCTAGGGCTACATCCAGGGTAAGGTAAGGGCCAGTCTATGGCTAGGGCCAGGATAGGGCTACTGCCAGGCTAGTGCTAGGCCAGGCTAGGGCTAGAGCCAGGCTAGGGTAGGCCAGTTTAGAGCTAGGGCCCTGCTAGGGCTAGGGTCAGGATAGAGCCAGGCTTGGGCTAGGGCCAGGCTAGGGCCAGGCAAGGGCTAGGGCCAGGCTAGGGCCAGGCTAGGGCTAGGGCCAGGCTGGGTCTTGTGCCAGGTTAGGGCCTGGCTAGGGCTAGGGCCAGGCTAGGGTTACGGCCAGGCTAGCGCTAGGCCAGGTTAGGGCTAGTGCCAGGCTAGGGTTACGGCCAGGCTAGGCCTAGGCCAGGTTAGGGCTAGTGCCAGGCTAGGGCTAGGGCTAGGCTAGGGTAGGCCAGTTTAGGGCTAGGTCCCTGCTGGTGCTACGGTCTGGCTAGGGCCACGCTAGGTCTAGGGTCAGGCTAGGGCCTGGCTAGGGCTAAGGCCAGGCTAGGGCCAGGCTAGGGCTTCGGCCAGGCTAGGGCCAGGCTAGGGCTTCGGCCAGGCTAGGCCTAGGGCCAGGCTAGGGCTAGGGCCAGGCTAGGGCTACGCCAGGCTAGGGCTAGGGCCAGGATAGGGTTAAGGCCAGGATAGGGCTAGGGCCAGGCTAGGGCCAGGCTAGGGCTACGGCCAGGCTAGGGCTAGGGCCAGGCAAGGGCCAGGCTAGGGCTAGGGCCAGGCTATGGCTAGGGCCAGGCTATGTCCTGGCCATGCTAGGGCTAGGGCCAGGCTAGGTCTAGGCCAGGCTAGGGCTAGGGCCAGGCTAGGTCTAGGGTAGGGCTAGGCCAGACTAGGGCTAGGCTAGGGCTAGGCCAGGCTAGGGCTAGGCTACGGCTAGGCCACGCTAGGGCTAGGCTAGGGCTAGGCCAGGCTAGGGCTAGGCCTGTCTAGGGCTAGGGACAGACTAGGGCTAGGGCCAGGGTAGGGCAAGAGCCAGTCTAGGGCTAGGGCCAGGCTAGGGCTAGTGCCAGGCTACTGCTAGGCCAGGCTAGGGCTAGACACAGGCTAGGGCCAGGTTAGGTCTAGGGCCGTGCTAGGGCCAGGCTAGGGCTATCGCCAGGCTAGGGCTAGGGCGAGGCTAGGGCCAGGCTAGGGCTAGGGCCACGCTAGGGCTAGGGCCACGCTAGGGCCAGGCTAGGGCTAGGGACAGGCTAGGGCCAGGCTAGGGCTTTGGCCAGGCTAGGCCTAGGGCCAGGCTAGGGCTAGGGCCAGGCTAGGGCTACGCCAGGCTAGGGCTAGGGCCAGGATAGGGTTAAGGCCAGGCTAGGTATAGGACCAGGCTAGGGCCAGGCTAGGGCTAGGGCCAGGCTAGGGCCAGGCTAGGGCTAGGGCCACGCTAGGGCCAGGCTAGGGCTAGGGCCAGGCTAGGGCCAGGCTAGGGCTACGGCCAGGCTAGTCCTAGGGCCAGGCTAGGGCTAGGGCCAGGCTAGGGCTAGGCCAGGCTAGGACGAGGGCCAAGCTAGGGCTAGGCCAGTCTAAGTCTAGGGTCAGGCTAGGGCTAGGGTAGGGCTAGGCCAGGCTAGGGCTGGGCTAGGACCATGCCGACTACGTCTAGGCTAGGGCTAGGCCAGACTAGGTCTAGGCTAGTGCTAGGCCAGGCTAGGGCTAGGCTAGGGCTAGGCAAGGCTAGGGCTAGGCTAGGGCTAACTAGGCTAGGGCTAGGCTAGGGCTAGGCCAGGATAGGGCTAGGCTAGGGCTAGGCCAGGCTAGGACTAGGCTAGGGCTAGGCCAGTCTAGGGCTAGGCCAGGCTAGGGCTAGTGCCAGGCTAGCGCTAGGGCCAGACTACGGCCAGGCTAGGGCTAGGGCCAGGCTAGGGCCAGGCTAGGACTAGGGCCAGGCTAGGGCCAGGCTAGGGCTAGGGCCAGGCTACGGCTAGGCTAGGGCTAGGCCAGGCTAGGGCCAGGGTATTCCTATGCCAGGCTAAGGTTAGGTCGAGGCTAGGGCTAGGGCTAGGCTAGGGTAGGCCAGTTTAGGGCTAGAGCCAGGCTAGGGCTAGGGTCAGGCTACCCCCAGGCTACGGCTAGAGACAGGCTAGGGCCAGGCTAGCGCTAGGGACAGGCTAGGGCCCGGCTAGGGTTAGGGCCATCCTAGGGCAAGGCTAGTGTTAGGGCCATGCTAGGGCCAGACTAAGGCTACGTCCAGGCTAGGGCAAGGCTAGGGCTAGGGCCAGGCTAGGGCTATGGCCAGGCTAGGGCTAGGCCAGGTTAGGGCTAGGGCCAGTCTAGGGCTACATCCAGGGTAAGGTAAGGGCCAGTCTATGGCTAGGGCCAGGATAGGGCTACTGCCAGGCTAGTGCTAGGCCAGGCTAGGGCTAGAGCCAGGCTAGGGTAGGCCAGTTTAGAGCTAGGGCCCTGCTAGGGCTAGGGTCAGGATAGAGCCAGGCTTGGGCTAGGGCCAGGCTAGGGCCAGGCTAGGGCTAGGGCCAGGCTAGGGCCAGGCTAGGGCTAGGGCCAGGCTGGGGCTTGTGCCAGGTTAGGGCCTGGCTAGGGCTAGGGCCAGGCTAGGGTTACGGCCAGGCTAGCGCTAGGCCAGGTTAGGGCTAGTGCCAGGCTAGGGTTACGGCCAGGCTAGGCCTAGGCCAGGTTAGGGCTAGGGCCAGGCTAGGGCTAGGGCCAGGGTAGGGCAAGGGTCAGTCTAGGGCTAGGGCCAGGCTAGGGCTAGAGCCAGGCTAGGGTAGGCCAGTTTAGGTCTACGGCCCTGCTAGTGCTAGGGTCAGTCTAGGGCCAGGCTAGGGCTAGGCTAGGGCTAGGCCAGGCTAGGGCCAGGGTATGCCTATGCCAGGCTAAGGTTAGGTCGAGGCTAGGGCTAGGGCTAGGCTAGGGTAGGCCAGTTTAGGGCTAGGTCCCTGCTGGTGCTACGGTCTGGCTAGGGCCACGCTAGGTCTAGGGTCAGGCTAGGGCCTGGCTAGGGCTAAGGCCAGGCTAGGGCCAGGCTAGGGCTTCGGCCAGGCTAGGCCTAGGGCCAGGCTAGGGCTAGGGCCAGGCTAGGGCTACGCCAGGCTAGGGCTAGGGCCAGGATAGGGTTAAGGCCAGGATAGGGCTAGGGCCAGGCTAGGGCCAGGCTAGGGCTAGGGCCAGGCTAGGGCTAGGGCCAGGCTAGGGCCAGGCTAGGGCTAGGGCCAGGCTATGGCTAGGGCCAGGCTATGTCTTGGCCAGGCTAGGGCTAGGGCCAGGCTAGGTCTAGGCCAGGCTAGGGCTAGGGCCAGGCTAGGTCTAGGCTAGGGCTACCCCAGGCTAGGTCTAGGCTAGGGCTATCCGGCTAGGTCTAGGCTAGGGCTATGCCAGGCTAGGTCTAGGCTAGGGCTAGGCCAGGCTAGGTCTAGGCTAGGGCTAGGCCAGACTAGGGCTAGGCTAGGGCTAGGCCAGGCTAGGGCTAGGCTACGGCTAGGCCACGCTAGGGCTAGGCTAGGGCTAGGCCAGGCTAGGGCTAGGCCAGTCTAGGGCTAGGGACAGACTAGGGCTAGGGCCAGGGTAGGGCAAGAGCCAGTCTAGGGCTAGGGCCAGGCTAGGGCTAGTGCCAGGCTACTGCTAGGCCAGGCTAGGGCTAGACACAGGCTAGGGCCAGGCTAGGTCTAGGGCCGGGCTAGGGCCAGGCTAGGGCTATCGCCAGGCTAGGGCTAGGGCGAGGCTAGGGCCAGGCTAGGGCTAGGGCCAGGCTAGGGCTAGGGCCACGCTAGGGCCAGGCTAGGGCTAGGGACAGGCTACGGCCATGCTAGAGCTTTGGCCAGGCTAGGCCTAGGGCCAGGCTAGGGCTAGGGCCAGGCTAGGGCTACGCCAGGCTAGGGCTAGGGCCAGGATAGGGTTAAGGCCAGGCTAGGTATAGGACCAGGCTAGGGCCAGGCTAGGGCTAGGGCCAGGCTAGGGCAAGGCTAGGGCTAGGGCCACGCTAGGGCCAGGCTAGGGCTAGGGCCAGGCTAGGGCCAGGCTAGGGCTACGGCCAGGCTAGTCCTAGGGCCAGGCTAGGGCTAGGGCCAGGCTAGGGCTAGGCCAGGCTAGGACGAGGGCCAAGCTAGGGCTAGGCCAGGCTAAGTCTAGGGTCAGGCTAGGGCTAGGCTAGGGCTAGGCCAGGCAAGGGCTGGGCTAGGACCATGCCGACTAGGTCTAGGCTAGGGCTAGGCCAGACTAGGTCTAGGCTAGTGCTAGGCCAGGCTAGGGCTAGGCTAGGGCTAGGCAAGGCTAGGGCTAGGCTAGGGCTAACTAGGCTAGGGCTAGGCTAGGGCTAGGCCAGGATAGGGCTAGGCTAGGGCTAGGCCAGGCTAGGACTAGGCTAGGGCTAGGCCAGTCTAGGGCTAGGCCAGGCTAGGGCTAGTGCCAGGCTAGCGCTAGGGCCAGACTACGGCCAGGCTAGGGCTAGGGCCAGGCTAGGGCCAGGCTAGGACTAGGGCCAGGCTAGGGCCAGGATAGGGCTAGGGCCAGGCTACGGCTAGGCTAGGGCTAGGCCAGGCTAGGGCCAGGGTATTCCTATGCCAGGCTAAGGTTAGGTCGAGGCTAGGGCTAGGGCTAGGCTAGGGTAGGCCAGTTTAGGGCTAGAGCCAGGCTAGGGCTAGGGTCAGGCTACCCCCAGGCTACGGTTAGAGACAGGCTAGGGCCAGGCTAGCGCTAGGGACAGGCTAGGGCCCGGCTAGGGTTAGGGCCAGCCTAGGGCAAGGCTAGTGTTAGGGCCACGCTAGGGCCAGACTAAGGCTACGTCCAGGCTAGGGCAAGGCTAGGGCTAGGGCCAGGCTAGGGCTATGGCCAGCCTAGGGCTAGGCCAGGTTAGGGCTAGGGCCAGTCTAGGGCTACATCCAGGGTAAGGTAAGGGCCAGTCTATGGCTAGGGCCAGGATAGGGCTACTGCCAGGCTAGAGCTAGGCCAGGCTAGGGCTAGAGCCAGGCTAGGGTAGGCCAGTTTAGAGCTAGGGCCCTGCTAGGGCTAGGGTCAGGATAGAGCCAGGCTTGGGCTAGGGCCAGGCTAGGGCAAGGCTAAGGCTAGAGCCAGGCTAGGGCCAGGCTAGGGCTAGGGCCAGGCTGGGGCTTGTGCCAGGTTAGGGCCAGGCTAGGGCTAGGGCCAGGCTAGGGTTACGGCCAGGCTAGCGCTAGGCCAGGTTAGGGCTAGTGCCAGGCTAGGGTTACGGCCAGGCTAGGCCTAGGCCAGGTTAGGGCTAGGGCCAGGCTAGGGCTAGGGCCAGGGTAGGGCAAGGGTCAGTCTAGGGCTAGGGCCAGGCTAGGGCTAGAGCCAGGCTAGGGTAGGCCAGTTTAGGTCTACGGCCCTGCTAGTGCTAGGGTCAGTCTAGGGCCAGGCTAGGGCTAGGCTAGGGCTAGGCCAGGCTAGGGCCAGGGTATGCCTATGCCAGGCTAAGGTTAGGTCGAGGCTAGGGCTAGGGCTAGGCTAGGGTAGGCCAGTTTAGGGCTAGGTCCCTGCTGGTGCTACGGTCTGGCTAGGGCCACGCTAGGTCTAGGGTCAGGCTAGGGCCTGGCTAGGGCTAAGGCCAGGCTAGGGCCAGGCTAGGGCTTCGGCCAGGCTAGGGCCAGGCTAGGGCTTCGGCCAGGCTAGGCCTAGGGCCAGGCTAGGGCTAGGGCCAGGCTAGGGCTACGCCAGGCTAGGGCTAGGGCCAGGATAGGGTTAAGGCCAGGATAGGGCTAGGGCCAGGCTAGGGCTAGGGCCAGGCTAGGGCTAGGGCCAGGCTAGGGCCAGGCTAGGGCTAGGGCCAGGCTATGGCTAGGGCCAGGCTATGTCTTGGCCAGGCTAGGGCTAGGGCCAGGCTAGGTCTAGGCCAGGCTAGGGCTAGGGCCAGGCTAGGTCTAGGCTAGGGCTACCCCAGGCTAGGTCTAGGCTAGGGCTATCCGGCTAGGTCTAGGCTAGGGCTATGCCAGGCTAGGTCTAGGCTAGGGCTAGGCCAGGCTAGGTCTAGGCTAGGGCTAGGCCAGACTAGGGCTAGGCTAGGGCTAGGCCAGGCTAGGGCTAGGCTACGGCTAGGCCACGCTAGGGCTAGGCTAGGGCTAGGCCAGGCTAGGGCTAGGCCAGTCTAGGGCTAGGGACAGACTAGGGCTAGGGCCAGGGTAGGGCAAGAGCCAGTCTAGGGCTAGGGCCAGGCTAGGGCTAGTGCCAGGCTACTGCTAGGCCAGGCTAGGGCTAGACACAGGCTAGGGCCAGGTTAGGTCTAGGGCCGGGCTAGGGCCAGGCTAGGGCTATCGCCAGGCTAGGGCTAGGGCGAGGCTAGGGCCAGGCTAGGGCTAGGGCCAGGCTAGGGCTAGGGCCACGCTAGGGCCAGGCTAGGGCTAGGGACAGGCTAGGGCCAGGCTAGGGCTTTGGCTAGGCTAGGCCTAGGGCCAGGCTAGGGCTAGGGCCAGGCTAGGGCTACGCCAGGCTAGGGCTAGGGCCAGGATAGGGTTAAGGCCAGGCTAGGTATAGGACCAGGCTAGGGCCAGGCTAGGGCTAGGGCCAGGCTAGGGCCAGGCTAGGGCTAGGGCCACGCTAGGGCCAGGCTAGGGCTAGGGCCAGGCTAGGGCCAGGCTAGGGCTACGGCCAGGCTAGTCCTAGGGCCAGGCTAGGGCTAGGGCCAGGCTAGGGCTAGGCCAGGCTAGGACGAGGGCCAAGCTAGGGCTAGGCCAGTCTAAGTCTAGGGTCAGGCTAGGGCTAGGGTAGGGCTAGGCCAGGCTAGGGCTGGGCTAGGACCATGCCGACTAGGTCTAGGCTAGGGCTAGGCCAGACTAGGTCTAGGCTAGTGCTAGGCCAGGCTAGGGCTAGGCTAGGGCTAGGCAAGGCTAGGGCTAGGCTAGGGCTAACTAGGCTAGGGCTAGGCTAGGGCTAGGCCAGGATAGGGCTAGGCTAGGGCTAGGCCAGGCTAGGACTAGGCTAGGGCTAGGCCAGTCTAGGGCTAGGCCAGGCTAGGGCTAGTGCCAGGCTAGCGCTAGGGCCAGACTACGGCCAGGCTAGGGCTAGGGCCAGGCTAGGGCCAGGCTAGGACTAGGGCCAGGCTAGGGCCAGGCTAGGGCTAGGGCCAGGCTACGGCTAGGCTAGGGCTAGGCCAGGCTAGGGCCAGGGTATTCCTATGCCAGGCTAAGGTTAGGTCGAGGCTAGGGCTAGGGCTAGGCTAGGGTAGGCCAGTTTAGGGCTAGAGCCAGTCTAGGGCTAGGGTCAGGCTACCCCCAGGCTACGGCTAGAGACAGGCTAGGGCCAGGCTAGCGCTAGGGACAGGCTAGGGCCCGGCTAGGGTTAGGGCCATCCTAGGGCAAGGCTAGTGTTAGGGCCATGCTAGGGCCAGACTAAGGCTACGTCCAGGCTAGGGCAAGGCTAGGGCTAGGGTCAGGCTAGGGCTATGGCCAGGCTAGGGCTAGGCCAGGTTAGGGCTAGGGCCAGTCTAGCGCTACATCCAGGGTAAGGTAAGGGCCAGTCTATGGCTAGGGCCAGGATAGGGCTACTGCCAGGCTAGTGCTAGGCCAGGCTAGGGCTAGAGCCAGGCTAGGGTAGGCCAGTTTAGAGCTAGGGCCCTGCTAGGGCTAGGGTCAGGATAGAGCCAGGCTTGGGCTAGGGCCAGGCTAGGGCCAGGCTAGGGCTAGGGCCAGGCTAGGGCCAGGCTAGGGCTAGGGCCAGGCTGGGGTTTGTGCCAGGTTAGGGCCAGGCTAGGGCTAGGGCCAGGCTAGGGTTACGGCCAGGCTAGCGCTAGGCCAGGTTAGGGCTAGTGCCAGGCTAGGGTTACGGCCAGGCTAGGCCTAGGCCAGGTTAGGGCTAGGGCCAGGCTAGGGCTAGGGCCAGGGTAGGGCAAGGGTCAGTCTAGGGCTAGGGCCAGGCTAGGGCTAGAGCCAGGCTAGGGTAGGCCAGTTTAGGTCTACGGCCCTGCTAGTGCTAGGGTCAGTCTAGGGCCAGGCTAGGGCTAGGCTAGGGCTAGGCCAGGCTAGGGCCAGGGTATGCCTATGCCAGGCTAAGGTTAGGTCGAGGCTAGGGCTAGGGCTAGGCTAGGGTAGGCCAGTTTAGGGCTAGGTCCCTGCTGGTGCTACGGTCTGGCTAGGGCCACGCTAGTTCTAGGGTCAGGCTAGGGCCTGGCTAGGGCTAAGGCCAGGCTAGGGCCAGGCTAGGGCTTCGGCCAGGCTAGGGCCAGGCTAGGGCTTCGGCCAGGCTAGGCCTAGGGCCAGGCTAGGGCTAGGGCCAGGCTAGGGCTACGCCAGGCTAGGGCTAGGGCCAGGATAGGGTTAAGGCCAGGATAGGGCTAGGGCCAGGCTAGGGCCAGGCTAGGGCTAGGGCCAGGCTATGGCTAGGGCCAGGCTATGTCTTGGGCAGGCTAGGGCTATGGCCAGGCTAGGTCTAGGCCAGGCTAGGGCTAGGGCCAGGCTAGGTCTAGGCTAGGGCTACCCCAGGCTAGGTCTAGGCTAGGGCTATCCGGCTAGGTCTAGGCTAGGGCTATGCCAGGCTAGGTCTAGGCTAGGGCTAGGCCAGGCTAGGTCTAGGCTAGGGCTAGGCCAGACTAGTGCTAGGCTAGGGCTAGGCCAGGCTAGGGCTAGGCTACGGCTAGGCCACGCTAGGGCTAGGCTAGGGCTAGGCCAGGCTAGGGCTAGGCCAGTCTAGGGCTAGGGACAGACTAGGGCTAGGGCCAGGGTAGGGCAAGAGCCAGTCTAGGGCTAGGGCCAGGCTAGGGCTAGTGCCAGGCTACTGCTAGGCCAGGCTAGGGCTAGACACAGGCTAGGGCCAGGTTAGGTCTAGGGCCGGGCTAGGGCCAGGCTAGGGCTATCGCCAGGCTAGGGCTAGGGCGAGGCTAGGGCCAGGCTAGGGCTAGGGCCAGGCTAGGGCTAGGGCCACGCTAGGGCCAGGCTAGGGCTAGGGACAGGCTAGGGCCAGGCTAGGGCTTTGGCCAGGCTAGGCCTAGGGCCAGGCTAGGGCTAGGGCCAGGCTAGGGCTACGCCAGGCTAGGGCTAGGGCCAGGATAGGGTTAAGGCCAGGCTAGGTATAGGACCAGGCTAGGGCCAGGCTAGGGCTAGGGCCAGGCTAGGGCCAGGCTAGGGCTAGGGCCACGCTAGGGCCAGGCTAGGGCTAGGGCCAGGCTAGGGCCAGGCTAGGGCTACGGCCAGGCTAGTCCTAGGGCCAGGCTAGGGCTAGGGCCAGGCTAGGGCTAGGCCAGGCTAGGACGAGGGCCAAGCTAGGGCTAGGCCAGTCTAAGTCTAGGGTCAGGCTAGGGCTAGGGTAGGGCTAGGCCAGGCTAGGGCTGGGCTAGGACCATGCCGACTACGTCTAGGCTAGGGCTAGGCCAGACTAGGTCTAGGCTAGTGCTAGGCCAGGCTAGGGCTAGGCTAGGGCTAGGCAAGGCTAGGGCTAGGCTAGGGCTAACTAGGCTAGGGCTAGGCTAGGGCTAGGCCAGGATAGGGCTAGGCTAGGGCTAGGCCAGGCTAGGACTAGGCTAGGGCTAGGCCAGTCTAGGGCTAGGCCAGGCTAGGGCTAGTGCCAGGCTAGCGCTAGGGCCAGACTACGGCCAGGCTAGGGCTAGGGCCAGGCTAGGGCCAGGCTAGGACTAGGGCCAGGCTAGGGCCAGGCTAGGGCTAGGGCCAGGCTAGGGCTAGGCTAGGGCTAGGCCAGGCTAGGGCCAGGGTATTCCTATGCCAGGCTAAGGTTAGGTCGAGGCTAGGGCTAGGGCTAGGCTAGGGTAGGCCAGTTTAGGGCTAGAGCCAGGCTAGGGCTAGGGTCAGGCTACCCCCAGGCTACGGCTAGAGACAGGCTAGGGCCAGGCTAGCGCTAGGGACAGGCTAGGGCTCGGCTAGGGTTAGGGCCATCCTAGGGCAAGGCTAGTGTTAGGGCCACGCTAGGGCCAGACTAAGGCTACGTCCAGGCTAGGGCAAGGCTAGGGCTAGGGCCAGGCTAGGGCTATGGCCAGGCTAGGGCTAGGCCAGGTTAGGGCTAGGGCCAGTCTAGGGCTACATCCAGGGTAAGGTAAGGGCCAGTCTATGGCTAGGGCCAGAATAGGGCTAGAGCCAGGCTAGGGTAGGCCAGTTTAGGTCTACGGCCCTGCTAGTGCTAGGGTCAGTCTAGGGCCAGGCTAGGGTTAGGCTAGGGCTAGGCCAGGCTAGGGCCAGGGTATGCCTATGCCAGGCTAAGTTTAGGTCGAGGCTAGGGCTAGGGCTAGGCTAGGGTAGGCCAGTTTAGGGCTAGGTCCCTGCTGGTGCTACGGTCTGGCTAGGGCCACGCTAGGTCTAGGGTCAGGCTAGGGCCTGGCTAGGGCTAAGGCCAGGCTAGGGCCAGGCTAGGGCATCGGCCAGGCTAGGGCCAGGCTAGGGCTTCGGCCAGGCTAGGCCTAGGGCCAGGCTAGGGCTAGGGCCAGGCTAGGGCTACGCCAGGCTAGGGCTAGGGCCAGGATAGGGTTAAGGCCAGGCTAGGGCTAGGGCCAGGCTAGGGCTAGGGCCAGGCTAGGGCTAGGACCAGGCTAGGGCCAGGCTAGGGCTAGGGCCAGGCTATGGCTAGGGCCAGGCTATGTCTAGGCCAGGCTAGGGCTAGGGCCAGGCTAGGTCTAGGACAGGCTAGGGCTAGGGCCAGGCTAGGTCTAGTCTAGGGCTACCCCAGGCTACATCTAGGCTATATCTGTCCGGCTAGGACTTGGCTAGGGCTATGCCAGGCTAGGTCTAGGCTAGGGCTAGGCCAGGCTAGGTCTAGGCTAGGGCTAGGCCAGACTAGGGCTAGGCTAGGGCTAGGCCAGGCTAGGGCTAGGCTACGGCTAGGCCACGCTAGGGCTAGGCTAGGGCTAGGCCAGGCTAGGGCTAGGCCAGTCTAGGGCTAGGGACAGACTAGGGCTAGGGCCAGGCTAGGGCAAGAGCCAGTCTAGGGCTAGGGCCAGGCTAGGGCTAGTGCCAGGCTACTGCTAGGCCAGGCTAGGGCTGGACCCAGGCTAGGGCCAGGCTAGGTCTAGGGCCGGGCTATGGCCAGGCTAGGGCTATCACCAGGCTAGGGCTAGGGCGAGGCTAGGGCCAGGCTAGGGCTAGGGCCAGGCTAGGGCTAGGCTAGGGCTAGGGCCAGGCTAGGGCTAGGCTAGGGCTAGGCCAGGCTAGGGCCAGGGTATGCCTATGCCAGGCTAAGGTTAGGTCGAGGCTAGGGCTAGGGCTAGGCTAGGGTAGGCCAGTTTAGGGCTAGAGCCAGGCTAGGGCTAGGGTCAGGCTACCCCCAGGCTACAGCTAGAGACAGGCTAGGGCCAGGCTAGCGCTAGGGACAGGCTAGGGCCCGGCTAGTGTTAGGGCCACGCTAGGGCCAGACTAAGGCTACGTCCAGGCTAGGGCAAGGCTAGGGCTAGGGCCAGGCTAGGGCTATGGCCAGCCTTGGGCTAGGCCAGGTTAGGGCTAGGGCCAGTCTAGGGCTACATCCAGGGTAAGGTAAGGGCCAGTCTATGGCTAGGGCCAGGATAGGGCTACTGCCAGGCTAGTGCTAGGCCAGGCTAGGGTTAGAGCCAGGCTATGGTAGGCCAGTTTAGAGCTAGGGCCCTGCTAGGGCTAGGGTCAGGATAGAGCCAGGTTTGGGCTAGGGCCAGGCTAGGGCTAGGGCAAGGCTAGGGCCAGGCTAGGGCTAGGGCCAGGCTGGGGCTTGTGCCAGGTTAGGGCCAGGCTAGGGCTAGGGCCAGGCTAGGGTTACGGCCAGGCTAGCGCTAGGCCAGGTTAGGGCTAGTGCCAGGCTAGGGTTACGGCCAGGCTAGGCCTAGGCCAGGTTAGGGCTAGGGCCAGGCTAGGGCTAGGGCCGGGGTAGGGCAAGGGTCAGTCTAGGGCTAGGGCCAGGCTAGGGCTAGAGCCAGGCTAGGGTAGGCCAGTTTAGGTGTACGGCCCTGCTAGTGCTAGGGTCAGTCTAGGGCCAGGCTAGGGCTAGGCTAGGGCTAGGCCAGGCTAGGGCCAGGGTATGCCTATGCCAGGCTAAGGTTAGGTCGAGGCTAGGGCTAGGGCTAGGCTAGGGTAGGCCAGTTTAGGGCTAGGTCCCTGCTGGTGCTACGGTCTGGCTAGGGCCACGCTAGGTCTAGGGTCAGGCTAGGGTCTGGCTAGGGCTAAGGCCAGGCTAGGGCCAGGCTAGGGCTTCGGCCAGGCTAGGGCCAGGCTAGGGCTTCGGCCAGGCTAGGCCTAGGGCCAGGCTAGGGCTAGGGCCAGGCTAGGGCTACGCCAGGCTAGGGCTAGGGCCAGGATAGGGTTAAGGCCAGGATAGGGCTAGGGCCAGGCTAGGGCCAGGCTAGGGCTAGGGCCAGGCTAGGGCTAGGGCCAGGCTAGGGCCAGGCTAGGGCTAGGGCCAGGCTATGGCTAGGGCCAGGCTATGTCTTGGCCAGGCTAGGGCTAGGGCCAGGCTAGGTCTAGGCCAGGCTAGGGCTAGGGCCAGGCTAGGTCTAGGCTAGGGCTACCCCAGGCTAGGTCTAGGCTAGGGCTATGCCAGGCTAGGTCTAGGCTAGGGCTAGGCCAGGCTAGGTCTAGGCTAGGGCTAGGCCAGACTAGTGCTAGGCTAGGGCTAGGCCAGGCTAGGGCTAGGCTACGGCTAGGCCACGCTAGGGCTAGGCTAGGGCTAGGCCAGGCTAGGGCTAGGCCAGTCTAGGGCTAGGGACAGACTAGGGCTAGGGCCAGGGTAGGGCAAGAGCCAGTCTAGGGCTAGGGCCAGGCTAGGGCTAGTGCCAGGCTACTGCTAGGCCAGGCTAGGGCTAGACACAGGCTAGGGCCAGGTTAGGTCTAGGGCCGGGCTAGGGCCAGGCTAGGGCTATCGCCAGGCTAGGGCTAGGGCGAGGCTAGGGCCAGGCTAGGGCTAGGGCCACGCTAGGGCTAGGGCCACGCTAGGGCCAGGCTAGGGCTAGGGACAGGCTAGGGCCAGGCTAGGGCTTTGGCCAGGCTAGGCCTAGGGCCAGGCTAGGGCTAGGGCCAGGCTAGGGCTACGCCAGGCTAGGGCTAGGGCCAGGATAGGGTTAAGGCCAGGCTAGGTATAGGACCAGGCTAGGGCCAGGCTAGGGCTAGGGCCAGGCTAGGGCCAGGCTAGGGCTAGGGCCACGCTAGGGCCAGGCTAGGGCTAGGGCCAGGCTAGGGCCAGGCTAGGGCTACGGCCAGGCTAGTCCTAGGGCCAGGCTAGGGCTAGGGCCAGGCTAGGGCTAGGCCAGGCTAGGACGAGGGCCAAGCTAGGGCTAGGCCAGTCTAAGTCTAGGGTCAGGCTAGGGCTAGGGTAGGGCTAGGCCAGGCTAGGGCTGGGCTAGGACCATGCCGACTAGGTCTAGGATAGGGCTAGGCCAGACTAGGTCTAGGCTAGTGCTAGGCCAGGCTAGGGCTAGGCTAGGGCTAGGCAAGGCTAGGGCTAGGCTAGGGCTAACTAGGCTAGGGCTAGGCTAGGGCTAGGCCAGGATAGGGCTAGGCTAGGGCTAGGCCAGGCTAGGACTAGGCTAGGGCTAGGCCAGTCTAGGGCTAGGCCAGGCTAGGGCTAGTGCCAGGCTAGCGCTAGGGCCAGACTACGGCCAGGCTAGGGCTAGGGCCAGGCTAGGGCCAGGCTAGGACTAGGGCCAGGCTAGGGCCAGGATAGGGCTAGGGCCAGGCTAGGGCTAGGCTAGGGCTACGCCAGGCTAGGGCTAGGGCCAGGATAGGGTTAAGGCCAGGCTAGGGCTAGGGCCAGGCTAGGGCCAGGCTAGGGCTAGGGCCAGGCTAGGGCTAGGGCCAGGCTAGGGCCAGGCTAGGGCTAGGACCAGGCTAGGGCTATCACCAGGCTAGGGCTAGGGCGAGGCTAGGGCCAGGCTAGGGCTAGGGCCAGGCTAGGGCTAGGCTAGGGCTAGGGCCAGGCTAGGGCTAGGCTAGGGCTAGGCCAGGCTAGGGCCAGGGTATGCCTATGCCAGGCTAAGGTTAGGTCGAGGCTAGGGCTAGGGCTAGGCTAGGGTAGGCCAGTTTAGGGCTAGAGCCAGGCTAGGGCTAGGGTCAGGCTACCCCCAGGCTACAGCTAGAGACAGGCTAGGGCCAGGCTAGCGCTAGGGACAGGCTAGGGCCCGGCTAGTGTTAGGGCCACGCTAGGGCCAGACTAAGGCTACGTCCAGGCTAGGGCAAGGCTAGGGCTAGGGCCAGGCTAGGGCTATGGCCAGCCTTGGGCTAGGCCAGGTTAGGGCTAGGGCCAGTCTAGGGCTACATCCAGGGTAAGGTAAGGGCCAGTCTATGGCTAGGGCCAGGATAGGGCTACTGCCAGGCTAGTGCTAGGCCAGGCTAGGGCTAGAGCCAGGCTAGGGTAGGCCAGTTTAGAGCTAGGGCCCTGCTAGGGCTAGGGTCAGGATAGAGCCAGGCTTGGGCTAGGGCCAGGCTAGGGCTAGGGCAAGGCTAGGGCCAGGCTAGGGCTAGGGCCAGGCTGGGGCTTGTGCCAGGTTAGGGCCAGGCTAGGGCTAGGGCCAGGCTAGGGTTACGGCCAGGCTAGCGCTAGGCCAGGTTAGGGCTAGTGCCAGGCTAGGGTTACGGCCAGGCTAGGCCTAGGCCAGGTTAGGGCTAGGGCCAGGCTAGGGCTAGGGCCGGGGTAGGGCAAGGGTCAGTCTAGGGCTAGGGCCAGGCTAGGGCTAGAGCCAGGCTAGGGTAGGCCAGTTTAGGTCTACGGCCCTGCTAGTGCTAGGGTCAGTCTAGGGCCAGGCTAGGGCTAGGCTAGGGCTAGGCCAGGCTAGGGCCAGGGTATGCCTATGCCAGGCTAAGGTTAGGTCGAGGCTAGGGCTAGGGCTAGGCTAGGGTAGGCCAGTTTAGGGCTAGGTCCCTGCTGGTGCTACGGTCTGGCTAGGGCCACGCTAGGTCTAGGGTCAGGCTAGGGCCTGGCTAGGGCTAAGGCCAGGCTAGGGCCAGGCTAGGGCTTCGGCCAGGCTAGGGCCAGGCTAGGGCTTCGGCCAGGCTAGGCCTAGGGCCAGGCTAGGGCTAGGGCCAGGCTAGGGCTACGCCAGGCTAGGGCTAGGGCCAGGATAGGGTTAAGGCCAGGATAGGGCTAGGGCCAGGCTAGGGCCAGGCTAGGGCTAGGGCCAGGCTAGGGCTAGGGCCAGGCTAGGGCCAGGCTAGGGCTAGGGCCAGGCTATGGCTACGGCCAGGCTATGTCTTGGCCAGGCTAGGGCTAGGGCCAGGCTAGGTCTAGGCCAGGCTAGGGCTAGGGCCAGGCTAGGTCTAGGCTAGGGCTACCCCAGGCTAGGTCTAGGCTAGGGCTATCCGGCTAGGTCTAGGCTAGGGCTATGCCAGGCTAGGTCTAGGCTAGGGCTAGGCCAGGCTAGGTCTAGGCTAGGGCTAGGCCAGACTAGTGCTAGGCTAGGGCTAGGCCAGGCTAGGGCTAGGCTACGGCTAGGCCACGCTAGGGCTAGGCTAGGGCTAGGCCAGGCTAGGGCTAGGCCAGTCTAGGGCTAGGGACAGACTAGGGCTAGGGCCAGGGTAGGGCAAGAGCCAGTCTAGGGCTAGGGCCAGGCTAGGGCTAGTGCCAGGCTACTGCTAGGCCAGGCTAGGGCTAGACACAGGCTAGGGCCAGGTTAGGTCTAGGGCCGGGCTAGGGCCAGGCTAGGGCTATCGCCAGGCTAGGGCTAGGGCGAGGCTAGGGCCAGGCTAGGGCTAGGGCCAGGCTAGGGCTAGGGCCACGCTAGGGCCAGGCTAGGGCTAGGGCCAGGCTACGGCCAGGCTAGGGCTTTGGCCAGGCTAGGCCTAGGGCCAGGCTAGGGCTAGGGCCAGGCTAGGGCTACGCCAGGCTAGGGCTAGGGCCAGGATAGGGTTAAGGCCAGGCTAGGTATAGGACCAGGCTAGGGCCAGGCTAGGGCTAGGGCCAGGCTAGGGCCAGGCTAGGGCTAGGGCCACGCTAGGGCCAGGCTAGGGCTAGGGCCAGGCTAGGGCCAGGCTAGGGCTACGGCCAGGCTAGTCCTAGGGCCAGGCTAGGGCTAGGGCCAGGCTAGGGCTAGGCCAGGTTAGGACGAGGGCCAAGCTAGGGCTAGGCCAGTCTAAGTCTAGGGTCAGGCTAGGGCTAGGGTAGGGCTAGGCCAGGCTAGGGCTGGGCTAGGACCATGCCGACTAGGTCTAGGCTAGGGCTAGGCCAGACTAGGTCTAGGCTAGTGCTAGGCCAGGCTAGGGCTAGGCTAGGGCTAGGCAAGGCTAGGGCTAGGCTAGGGCTAACTAGGCTAGGGCTAGGCTAGGGCTAGGCCAGGATAGGGCTAGGCTAGGGCTAGGCCAGGCTAGGACTAGGCTAGGGCTAGGCCAGTCTAGGGCTAGGCCAGGCTAGGGCTAGTGCCAGGCTAGCGCTAGGGCCAGACTACGGCCAGGCTAGGGCTAGGGCCAGGCTAGGGCCAGGCTAGGACTAGGGCCAGGCTAGGGCCAGGCTAGGGCTAGGGCCAGGCTAGGGCTAGGCTAGGGCTAGGCCAGGCTAGGGCCAGGGTATGCCTATGCCAGGCTAAGGTTAGGTCGAGGCTAGGGCTAGGGCTAGGCTAGGGTAGGCCAGTTTAGGGCTAGAGCCAGGCTAGGGCTAGGGTCAGGCTACCCCCAGGCTACGGCTAGAGACAGGCTAGGGCCAGGCTAGCGCTAGGGACAGGCTAGGGCCCGGCTAGGGTTAGGGCCATCCTAGGGCAAGGCTAGTGTTAGGGCCATGCTAGGGCCAGACTAAGGCTACGTCCAGGCTAGGGCCAGGCTAGGGCTATGGCCAGCCTTGGGCTAGGCCAGGTTAGGGCTAGGGCCAGTCTAGGGCTACATCCAGGGTAAGGTAAGGGCCAGTCTATGGCTAGGGCCAGGATAGGGCTACTGCCAGGCTAGTGCTAGGCCAGGCTAGGGCTAGAGCCAGGCTAGGGTAGGCCAGTTTAGAGCTAGGGCCCTGCTAGGGCTAGGGTCAGGATAGAGCCAGGCTTGGGCTAGGGCCAGGCTAGGGCCAGGCTAGGGCTAGGGCCAGGCTAGGGCCAGGCTAGGGCTAGGGCCAGGCTGGGGCTTGTGCCAGGTTAGGGCCAGGCTAGGGCTAGGGCCAGGCTAGGGTTACGGCCAGGCTAGCGCTAGGCCAGGTTAGGGCTAGTGCCAGGCTAGGGTTACGGCCAGGCTAGGCCTAGGCCAGGTTAGGGCTAGGGCCAGGCTAGGGCTAGGGCCAGGGTAGGGCAAGGGTCAGTCTAGGGCTAGGGCCAGGCTAGGGCTAGAGCCAGGCTAGGGTAGGCCAGTTTAGGTCTACGGCCCTGCTAGTGCTAGGGTCAGTCTAGGGCCAGGCTAGGGTTAGGCTAGGGCTAGGCCAGGCTAGGGCCAGGGTATGCCTATGCCAGGCTAAGGTTAGGTCGAGGCTAGGGCTAGGGCTAGGCTAGGGTAGGCCAGTTTAGGGCTAGGTCCCTGCTGGTGCTACGGTCTGGCTAGGGCCACGCTAGGTCTAGGGTCAGGCTAGGGCCTGGCTAGGGCTAAGGCCAGGCTAGGGCCAGGCTAGGGCATCGGCCAGGCTAGGGCCAGGCTAGGGCTTCGGCCAGGCTAGGCCTAGGGCCAGGCTAGGGCTAGGGCCAGGCTAGGGCTACGCCAGGCTAGGGCTAGGGCCAGGATAGGGTTAAGGCCAGGCTAGGGCTAGGGCCAGGCTAGGGCTAGGGCCAGGCTAGGGCTAGGACCAGGCTAGGGCCAGGCTAGGGCTAGGGCCAGGCTATGGCTAGGGCCAGGCTATGTCTAGGCCAGGCTAGGGCTAGGGCCAGGCTAGGTCTAGGCCAGGCTAGGGCTAGGGCCAGGCTAGGTCTAGTCTAGGGCTACCCCAGGCTACATCTAGGCTATATCTGTCCGGCTAGGTCTTGGCTAGGGCTATGCCAGGCTAGGTCTAGGCTAGGGCTAGGCCAGGCTAGGTCTAGGCTAGGGCTAGGCCAGACTAGGGCTAGGCTAGGGCTAGGCCAGGCTAGGGCTAGGCTACGGCTAGGCCACGCTAGGGCTAGGCTAGGGCTAGGCCAGGCTAGGGCTAGGCCAGTCTAGGGCTAGGGACAGACTAGGGCTAGGGCCAGGCTAGGGCAAGAGCCAGTCTAGGGCTAGGGCCAGGCTAGGGCTAGTGCCAGGCTACTGCTAGGCCAGGCTAGGGCTGGACCCAGGCTAGGGCCAGGCTAGGTCTAGGGCCGGGCTATGGCCAGGCTAGGGCTATCACCAGGCTAGGGCTAGGGCGAGGCTAGGGCCAGGCTAGGGCTAGGGCCAGGCTAGGGCTAGGCTAGGGCTAGGGCCAGGCTAGGGCTAGGCTAGGGCTAGGCCAGGCTAGGGCCAGGGTATGCCTATGCCAGGCTAAGGTTAGGTCGAGGCTAGGGCTAGGGCTAGGCTAGGGTAGGCCAGTTTAGGGCTAGAGCCAGGCTAGGGCTAGGGTCAGGCTACCCCCAGGCTACAGCTAGAGACAGGCTAGGGCCAGGCTAGCGCTAGGGACAGGCTAGGGCCCGGCTAGTGTTAGGGCCACGCTAGGGCCAGACTAAGGCTACGTCCAGGCTAGGGCAAGGCTAGGGCTAGGGCCAGGCTAGGGCTATGGCCAGCCTTGGGCTAGGCCAGGTTAGGGCTAGGGCCAGTCTAGGGCTACATCCAGGGTAAGGTAAGGGCCAGTCTATGGCTAGGGCCAGGATAGGGCTACTGCCAGGCTAGTGCTAGGCCAGGCTAGGGCTAGAGCCAGGCTAGGGTAGGCCAGTTTAGAGCTAGGGCCCTGCTAGGGCTAGGGTCAGGATAGAGCCAGGCTTGGGCTAGGGCCAGGCTAGGGCTAGGGCAAGGCTAGGGCCAGGCTAGGGCTAGGGCCAGGCTGGGGCTTGTGCCAGGTTAGGGCCAGGCTAGGGCTAGGGCCAGGCTAGGGTTACGGCCAGGCTAGCGCTAGGCCAGGTTAGGGCTAGTGCCAGGCTAGGGTTACGGCCAGGCTAGGCCTAGGCCAGGTTAGGGCTAGGGCCAGGCTAGGGCTAGGGCCGGGGTAGGGCAAGGGTCAGTCTAGGGCTAGGGCCAGGCTAGGGCTAGAGCCAGGCTAGGGTAGGCCAGTTTAGGTCTACGGCCCTGCTAGTGCTAGGGTCAGTCTAGGGCCAGGCTAGGGCTAGGCTAGGGCTAGGCCAGGCTAGGGCCAGGGTATGCCTATGCCAGGCTAAGGTTAGGTCGAGGCTAGGGCTAGGGCTAGGCTAGGGTAGGCCAGTTTAGGGCTAGGTCCCTGCTGGTGCTACGGTCTGGCTAGGGCCACGCTAGGTCTAGGGTCAGGCTAGGGCCTGGCTAGGGCTAAGGCCAGGCTAGGGCCAGGCTAGGGCTTCGGCCAGGCTAGGGCCAGGCTAGGGCTTCGGCCAGGCTAGGCCTAGGGCCAGGCTAGGGCTAGGGCCAGGCTAGGGCTACGCCAGGCTAGGGCTAGGGCCAGGATAGGGTTAAGGCCAGGATAGGGCTAGGGCCAGGCTAGGGCCAGGCTAGGGCTAGGGCCAGGCTAGGGCTAGGGCCAGGCTAGGGCCAGGCTAGGGCTAGGGCCAGGCTATGGCTAGGGCCAGGCTATGTCTTGGCCAGGCTAGGGCTAGGGCCAGGCTAGGTCTAGGCCAGGCTAGGGCTAGGGCCAGGCTAGGTCTAGGCTAGGGCTACCCCAGGCTAGGTCTAGGCTAGGGCTATCCGGCTAGGTCTAGGCTAGGGCTATGCCAGGCTAGGTCTAGGCTAGGGCTAGGCCAGGCTAGGTCTAGGCTAGGGCTAGGCCAGACTAGTGCTAGGCTAGGGCTAGGCCAGGCTAGGGCTAGGCTACGGCTAGGCCACGCTAGGGCTAGGCTAGGGCTAGGCCAGGCTAGGGCTAGGCCAGTCTAGGGCTAGGGACAGACTAGGGCTAGGGCCAGGGTAGGGCAAGAGCCAGTCTAGAGCTAGGGCCAGGCTAGGGCTAGTGCCAGGCTACTGCTAGGCCAGGCTAGGGCTAGACACAGGCTAGGGCCAGGTTAGGTCTAGGGCCGGGCTAGGGCCAGGCTAGGGCTATCGCCAGGCTAGGGCTAGGGCGAGGCTAGGGCCAGGCTAGGGCTAGGGCCACGCTAGGGCTAGGGCCACGCTAGGGCCAGGCTAGGGCTAGGGACAGGCTAGGGCCAGGCTAGGGCTTTGGCCAGGCTAGGCCTAGGGCCAGGCTAGGGCTAGGGCCAGGCTAGGGCTACGCCAGGCTAGGGCTAGGGCCAGGATAGGGTTAAGGCCAGGCTAGGTATAGGACCAGGCTAGGGCCAGGCTAGGGCTAGGGCCAGGCTAGGGCCAGGCTAGGGCTAGGGCCACGCTAGGGCCAGGCTAGGGCTAGGGCCAGGCTAGGGCCAGGCTAGGGCTACGGCCAGGCTAGTCCTAGGGCCAGGCTAGGGCTAGGGCCAGGCTAGGGCTAGGCCAGGCTAGGACGAGGGCCAAGCTAGGGCTAGGCCAGTCTAAGTCTAGGGTCAGGCTAGGGCTAGGGTAGGGCTAGGCCAGGCTAGGTCTGGGCTAGGACCATGCCGACTAGGTCTAGGCTAGGGCTAGGCCAGACTAGGTCTAGGCTAGTGCTAGGCCAGGCTAGGGCTAGGCTAGGGCTAGGCAAGGCTAGGGCTAGGCTAGGGCTAACTAGGCTAGGGCTAGGCTAGGGCTAGGCCAGGATAGGGCTAGGCTAGGGCTAGGCCAGGCTAGGACTAGGCTAGCGCTAGGCCAGTCTAGGGCTAGGGCAGGCTAGGGCTAGTGCCAGGCTAGCGCTAGGGCCAGACTACGGCCAGGCTAGGGCTAGGGCCAGGCTAGGGCCAGGCTAGGACTAGGGCCAGGCTAGGGCCAGGCTAGGGCTAGGGCCAGGCTAGGGCTAGGCTAGGGCTAGGCCAGGCTAGGGCCAGGGTATTCCTATGCCAGGCTAAGGTTAGGTCGAGGCTAGGGCTAGGGCTAGGCTAGGGTAGGCCAGTTTAGGGCTAGAGCCAGGCTAGGGCTAGGGTCAGGCTACCCCCAGGCTACGGCTAGAGACAGGCTAGGGCCAGGCTAGCGCTAGGGACAGGCTACGGCCCGGCTAGGGTTAGGGCCATCCTAGGGCAAGGCTAGTGTTTGGGCCATGCTAGGGCCAGACTAAGGCTACGTCCAGGCTAGGGCAAGGCTAGGGCTAGGGCCAGGCTAGGGCTATGGCCAGGCTACGGCTAGGCCAGGTTAGGGCTAGGGCCAGTCTAGGGCTACATCCAGGGTAAGGTAAGGGCCAGTCTATGGCTAGGGCCAGGATAGGGCTACTGCCAGGCTAGTGCTAGGCCAGGCTAGGGCTAGAGCCAGGCTAGGGTAGGCCAGTTTAGAGCTAGGGCCCTGCTAGGGCTAGGGTCAGGATAGAGCCAGGCTTGGGCTAGGGCCAGGCTAGGGCCAGGCTAGGGCTAGGGCCAGGCTAGGGCCAGGCTAGGGCTAGGGCCAGGCTGGGTCTTGTGCCAGGTTAGGGCCTGGCTAGGGCTAGGGCCAGGCTAGGGTTACGGCCAGGCTAGCGCTAGGCCAGGTTAGGGCTAGTGCCAGGCTAGGGTTACGGCCAGGCTAGGCCTAGGCCAGGTTAGGGCTAGTGCCAGGCTAGGGCTAGGGCTAGGCTAGGGTAGGCCAGTTTAGGGCTAGGTCCCTGCTGGTGCTACGGTCTGGCTAGGGCCACGCTAGGTCTAGGGTCAGGCTAGGGCCTGGCTAGGGCTAAGGCCAGGCTAGGGCCAGGCTAGGGCTTCGGCCAGGCTAGGGCCAGGCTAGGGCTTCGGCCAGGCTAGGCCTAGGGCCAGGCTAGGGCTAGGGCCAGGCTAGGGCTACGCCAGGCTAGGGCTAGGGCCAGGATAGGGTTAAGGCCAGGATAGGGCTAGGGCCAGGCTAGGGCCAGGCTAGGGCTAGGGCCAGGCTAGGGCTAGGGCCAGGCAAGTGCCAGGCTAGGGCTAGGGCCAGGCTATGGCTTGGGCCAGGCTATGTCTTGGCCAGGCTAGGGCTAGGGCCAGGCTAGGTCTAGGCCAGGCTAGGGCTAGGGCCAGGCTAGGTCTAGGGTAGGGCTAGGCCAGACTAGGGCTAGGCTAGGGCTAGGCCAGGCTAGGGCTAGGCTACGGCTAGGCCACGCTAGGTCTAGGCTAGGGCTAGGCCAGGCTAGGGCTAGGCCTGTCTAGGGCTAGGGACAGACTAGGGCTAGGGCCAGGGTAGGGCAAGAGCCAGTCTAGGGCTAGGGCCAGGCTAGGGCTAGTGCCAGGCTACTGCTAGGCCAGGCTAGGGCTAGACACAGGCTAGGGCCAGGTTAGGTCTAGGGCCGTGCTAGGGCCAGGCTGGGGCTATCGCCAGGCTAGGGCTAGGGCGAGGCTAGGGCCAGGCTAGGGCTAGGGCCACGCTAGGGCTAGGGCCACGCTAGGGCCAGGCTAGGGCTAGGGACAGGCTAGGGCCAGGCTAGGGCTTTGGCCAGGCTAGGCCTAGGGCCAGGCTAGGGCTAGGGCCAGGCTAGGGCTACGCCAGGCTAGGGCTAGGGCCAGGATAGGGTTAAGGCCAGGCTAGGTATAGGACCAGGCTAGGGCCAGGCTAGGGCTAGGGCCAGGCTAGGGCCAGGCTAGGGCTAGGGCCACGCTAGGGCCAGGCTAGGGCTAGGGCCAGGCTAGGGCCAGGCTAGGGCTACGGCCAGGCTAGTCCTAGGGCCAGGCTAGGGCTAGGGCCAGGCTAGGGCTAGGCCAGGCTAGGACGAGGGCCAAGCTAGGGCTAGGCCAGTCTAAGTCTAGGGTCAGGCTAGGGCTAGGGTAGGGCTAGGCCAGGCTAGGGCTGGGCTAGGACCATGCCGACTACGTCTAGGCTAGGGCTAGGCCAGACTAGGTCTAGGCTAGTGCTAGGCCAGGCTAGGGCTAGGCTAGGGCTAGGCAAGGCTAGGGCTAGGCTAGGGCTAACTAGGCTAGGGCTAGGCTAGGGCTAGGCCAGGATAGGGCTAGGCTAGGGCTAGGCCAGGCTAGGACTAGGCTAGGGCTAGGCCAGTCTAGGGCTAGGCCAGGCTAGGGCTAGTGCCAGGCTAGGGCTAGGGCCAGGCTAGGGCCAGGCTAGGACTAGGGCCAGGCTAGGGCCAGGCTAGGGCTAGGGCCAGGCTACGGCTAGGCTAGGGCTAGGCCAGGCTAGGGCCAGGGTATTCCTATGCCAGGCTAAGGTTAGGTCGAGGCTAGGGCTAGGGCTAGGCTAGGGTAGGCCAGTTTAGGGCTAGAGCCAGGCTAGGGCTAGGGTCAGGCTACCCCCAGGCTACGGCTAGAGACAGGCTAGGGCCAGGCTAGCGCTAGGGACAGGCTAGGGCCCGGCTAGGGTTAGGGCCATCCTAGGGCAAGGCTAGTGTTAGGGCCATGCTAGGGCCAGACTAAGGCTACGTCCAGGCTAGGGCAAGGCTAGGGCTAGGGCCAGGCTAGGGCTATGGCCAGGCTAGGGCTAGGCCAGGTTAGGGCTAGGGCCAGTCTAGGGCTACATCCAGGGTAAGGTAAGGGCCAGTCTATGGCTAGGGCCAGGATAGGGCTACTGCCAGGCTAGTGCTAGGCCAGGCTAGGGCTAGAGCCAGGCTAGGGTAGGCCAGTTTAGAGCTAGGGCCCTGCTAGGGCTAGGGTCAGGATAGAGCCAGGCTTGGGCTAGGGCCAGGCTAGGGCCAGGCTAGGGCTAGGGCCAGGTTAGGGCCAGGCTAGGGCTAGGGCCAGGCTGGGGCTTGTGCCAGGTTAGGGCCAGGCTAGGGCTAGGGCCAGGCTAGGGTTACGGCCAGGCTAGCGCTAGGCCAGGTTAGGGCTAGTGCCAGGCTAGGGTTACGGCCAGGCTAGGCCTAGGCCAGGTTAGGGCTAGGGCCAGGCTAGGGCTAGGGCCAGGGTAGGGCAAGGGTCAGTCTAGGGCTAGGGCCAGGCTAGGGCTAGAGCCAGGCTAGGGTAGGCCAGTTTAGGTCTACGGCCCTGCTAGTGCTAGGGTCAGTCTAGGGCCAGGCTAGGGCTAGGCTAGGGCTAGGCCAGGCTAGGGCCAGGGTATGCCTATGCCAGGCTAAGGTTAGGTCGAGGCTAGGGCTAGGGCTAGGCTAGGGTAGGCCAGTTTAGGGCTAGGTCCCTGCTGGTGCTACGGTCTGGCTAGGGCCACGCTAGGTCTAGGGTCAGGCTAGGGCCTGGCTAGGGCTAAGGCCAGGCTAGGGCCAGGCTAGGGCTTCGGCCAGGCTAGGCCTAGGGCCAGGCTAGGGCTAGGGCCAGGCTAGGGCTACGCCAGGCTAGGGCTAGGGCCAGGATAGGGTTAAGGCCAGGATAGGGCTAGGGCCAGGCTAGGGCCAGGCTAGGGCTAGGGCCAGGCTAGGGCTAGGGCCAGGCTAGGGCCAGGCTAGGGCTAGGGCCAGGCTATGGCTAGGGCCAGGCTATGTCTTGGCCAGGCTAGGGCTAGGGCCAGGCTATGTCTAGGCCAGGCTAGGGCTAGGGCCAGGCTAGGTCTAGGCTAGGGCTACCCCAGGCTAGGTCTAGGCTAGGGCTATCCGGCTAGGTCTAGGCTAGGGCTATGCCAGGCTAGGTCTAGGCTAGGGCTAGGCCAGGCTAGGTCTAGGCTAGGGCTAGGCCAGACTAGGGCTAGGCTAGGGCTAGGCCAGGCTAGGGCTAGGCTACGGCTAGGCCACGCTAGGGCTAGGCTAGGGCTAGGCCAGGCTAGGGCTAGGCCAGTCTAGGGCTAGGGACAGACTAGGGCTAGGGCCAGGGTAGGGCAAGAGCCAGTCTAGGGCTAGGGCCAGGCTAGGGCTAGTGCCAGGCTACTGCTAGGTCAGGCTAGGGCTAGACACAGGCTAGGGCCAGGCTAGGTCTAGGGCCGGGCTAGGGCCAGGCTAGGGCTATCGCCAGGCTAGGGCTAGGGCGAGGCTAGGGCCAGGCTAGGGCTAGGGCCAGGCTAGGGCTAGGGCCACGCTAGGGCCAGGCTAGGGCTAGGGACAGGCTACGGCCAGGCTAGAGCTTTGGCCAGGCTAGGCCTAGGGCCAGGCTAGGGCTAGGGCCAGGCTAGGGCTACGCCAGGCTAGGGCTAGGGCCAGGATAGGGTTAAGGCCAGGCTAGGTATAGGACCAGGCTAGGGCCAGGCTAGGGCTAGGGCCAGGCTAGGGCAAGGCTAGGGCTAGGGCCACGCTAGGGCCAGGCTAGGGCTAGGGCCAGGCTAGGGCCAGGCTAGGGCTACGGCCAGGCTAGTCCTAGGGCCAGGCTAGGGCTAGGGCCAGGCTAGGGCTAGGCCAGGCTAGGACGAGGGCCAAGCTAGGGCTAGGCCAGGCTAAGTCTAGGGTCAGGCTAGGGCTAGGCTAGGGCTAGGCCAGGCAAGGGCTGGGCTAGGACCATGCCGACTAGGTCTAGGCTAGGGCTAGGCCAGACTAGGTCTAGGCTAGTGCTAGGCCAGGCTAGGGCTAGGCTAGGGCTAGGCAAGGCTAGGGCTAGGCTAGGGCTAACTAGGCTAGGGCTAGGCTAGGGCTAGGCCAGGATAGGGCTAGGCTAGGGCTAGGCCAGGCTAGGACTAGGCTAGGGCTAGGCCAGTCTAGGGCTAGGCCAGGCTAGGGCTAGTGCCAGGCTAGCGCTAGGGCCAGACTACGGCCAGGCTAGGGCTAGGGCCAGGCTAGGGCCAGGCTAGGACTAGGGCCAGGCTAGGGCCAGGATAGGGCTAGGGCCAGGCTACGGCTAGGCTAGGGCTAGGCCAGGCTAGGGCCAGGGTATTCCTATGCCAGGCTAAGGTTAGGTCGAGGCTAGGGCTAGGGCTAGGCTAGGGTAGGCCAGTTTAGGGCTAGAGCCAGGCTAGGGCTAGGGTCAGGCTACCCCCAGGCTACGGCTAGAGACAGGCTAGGGCCAGGCTAGCGCTAGGGACAGGCTAGGGCCCGGCTAGGGTTAGGGCCAGCCTAGGGCAAGGCTAGTGTTAGGGCCACGCTAGGGCCAGACTAAGGCTACGTCCAGGCTAGGGCAAGGCTAGGGCTAGGGCCAGGCTAGGGCTATGGCCAGGCTAGGGCTAGGCCAGGTTAGGGCTAGGGCCAGTCTAGCGCTACATCCAGGGTAAGGTAAGGGCCAGTCTATGGCTAGGGCCAGGATAGGGCTACTGCCAGGCTAGTGCTAGGCCAGGCTAGGGCTAGAGCCAGGCTAGGGTAGGCCAGTTTAGAGCTAGGGCCCTGCTAGGGCTAGGGTCAGGATAGAGCCAGGCTTGGGCTAGGGCCAGGCTAGGGCCAGGCTAGGGCTAGGGCCAGGCTAGGGCCAGGCTAGGGCTAGGGCCAGGCTGGGGTTTGTGCCAGGTTAGGGCCAGGCTAGGGCTAGGGCCAGGCTAGGGTTACGGCCAGGCTAGCGCTAGGCCAGGTTAGGGCTAGTGCCAGGCTAGGGTTACGGCCAGGCTAGGCCTAGGCCAGGTTAGGGCTAGGGCCAGGCTAGGGCTAGGGCCAGGGTAGGGCAAGGGTCAGTCTAGGGCTAGGGCCAGGCTAGGGCTAGAGCCAGGCTAGGGTAGGCCAGTTTAGGTCTACGGCCCTGCTAGTGCTAGGGTCAGTCTAGGGCCAGGCTAGGGCTAGGCTAGGGCTAGGCCAGGCTAGGGCCAGGGTATGCCTATGCCAGGCTAAGGTTAGGTCGAGGCTAGGGCTAGGGCTAGGCTAGGGTAGGCCAGTTTAGGGCTAGGTCCCTGCTGGTGCTACGGTCTGGCTAGGGCCACGCTAGTTCTAGGGTCAGGCTAGGGCCTGGCTAGGGCTAAGGCCAGGCTAGGGCCAGGCTAGGGCTTCGGCCAGGCTAGGGCCAGGCTAGGGCTTCGGCCAGGCTAGGCCTAGGGCCAGGCTAGGGCTAGGGCCAAGCTAGGGCTACGCCAGGCTAGGGCTAGGGCCAGGATAGGGTTAAGGCCAGGATAGGGCTAGGGCCAGGCTAGGGCCAGGCTAGGGCTAGGGCCAGGCTATGGCTAGGGCCAGGCTATGTCTTGGCCAGGCTAGGGCTATGGCCAGGCTAGGTCTAGGCCAGGCTAGGGCTAGGGCCAGGCTAGGTCTAGGCTAGGGCTACCCCAGGCTAGGTCTAGGCTAGGGCTATCCGGCTAGGTCTAGGCTAGGGCTATGCCAGGCTAGGTCTAGGCTAGGGCTAGGCCAGGCTAGGTCTAGGCTAGGGCTAGGCCAGACTAGTGCTAGGCTAGGGCTAGGCCAGGCTAGGGCTAGGCTACGGCTAGGCCACGCTAGGGCTAGGCTAGGGCTAGGCCAGGCTAGGGCTAGGCCAGTCTAGGGCTAGGGACAGACTAGGGCTAGGGCCAGGGTAGGGCAAGAGCCAGTCTAGGGCTAGGGCCAGGCTAGGGCTAGTGCCAGGCTACTGCTAGGCCAGGCTAGGGCTAGACACAGGCTAGGGCCAGGTTAGGTCTAGGGCCGGGCTAGGGCCAGGCTAGGGCTATCGCCAGGCTAGGGCTAGGGCGAGGCTAGGGCCAGGCTAGGGCTAGGGCCAGGCTAGGGCTAGGGCCACGCTAGGGCCAGGCTAGGGCTAGGGACAGGCTAGGGCCAGGCTAGGGCTTTGGCCAGGCTAGGCCTAGGGCCAGGCTAGGGCTAGGGCCAGGCTAGGGCTACGCCAGGCTAGGGCTAGGGCCAGGATAGGGTTAAGGCCAGGCTAGGTATAGGACCAGGCTAGGGCCAGGCTAGGGCTAGGGCCAGGCTAGGGCCAGGCTAGGGCTAGGGCCACGCTAGGGCCAGGCTAGGGCTAGGGCCAGGCTAGGGCCAGGCTAGGGCTACGGCCAGGCTAGTCCTAGGGCCAGGCTAGGGCTAGGGCCAGGCTAGGGCTAGGCCAGGCTAGGACGAGGGCCAAGCTAGGGCTAGGCCAGTCTAAGTCTAGGGTCAGGCTAGGGCTAGGGTAGGGCTAGGCCAGGCTAGGGCTGGGCTAGGACCATGCCGACTAGGTCTAGGCTAGGGCTAGGCCAGACTAGGTCTAGGCTAGTGCTAGGCCAGGCTAGGGCTAGGCTAGGGCTAGGCAAGGCTAGGGCTAGGCTAGGGCTAACTAGGCTAGGGCTAGGCTAGGGCTAGGCCAGGATAGGGCTAGGCTAGGGCTAGGCCAGGCTAGGACTAGGCTAGGGCTAGGCCAGTCTAGGGCTAGGCCAGGCTAGGGCTAGTGCCAGGCTAGCGCTAGGGCCAGACTACGGCCAGGCTAGGGCTAGGGCCAGGCTAGGGCCAGGCTAGGACTAGGGCCAGGCTAGGGCCAGGCTAGGGCTAGGGCCAGGCTAGGGCTAGGCTAGGGCTAGGCCAGGCTAGGGCCAGGGTATTCCTATGCCAGGCTAAGGTTAGGTCGAGGCTAGGGCTAGGGCTAGGCTAGGGTAGGCCAGTTTAGGGCTAGAGCCAGGCTAGGGCTAGGGTCAGGCTACCCCCAGGCTACGGCTAGAGACAGGCTAGGGCCAGGCTAGCGCTAGGGACAGGCTAGGGCTCGGCTAGGGTTAGGGCCATCCTAGGGCAAGGCTAGTGTTAGGGCCACGCTAGGGCCAGACTAAGGCTACGTCCAGGCTAGGGCAAGGCTAGGGCTAGGGCCAGGCTAGGGCTATGGCCAGGCTAGGGCTAGGCCAGGTTAGGGCTAGGGCCAGTCTAGGGCTACATCCAGGGTAAGGTAAGGGCCAGTCTATGGCTAGGGCCAGGATAGGGCTAGAGCCAGGCTAGGGTAGGCCAGTTTAGGTCTACGGCCCTGCTAGTGCTAGGGTCAGTCTAGGGCCAGGCTAGGGTTAGGCTAGGGCTAGGCCAGGCTAGGGCCAGGGTATGCCTATGCCAGGCTAAGGTTAGGTCGAGGCTAGGGCTAGGGCTAGGCTAGGGTAGGCCAGTTTAGGGCTAGGTCCCTGCTGGTGCTACGGTCTGGCTAGGGCCACGCTAGGTCTAGGGTCAGGCTAGGGCCTGGCTAGGGCTAAGGCCAGGCTAGGGCCAGGCTAGGGCATCGGCCAGGCTAGGGCCAGGCTAGGGCTTCGGCCAGGCTAGGCCTAGGGCCAGGCTAGGGCTAGGGCCAGGCTAGGGCTACGCCAGGCTAGGGCTAGGGCCAGGATAGGGTTAAGGCCAGGCTAGGGCTAGGGCCAGGCTAGGGCTAGGGCCAGGCTAGGGCTAGGACCAGGCTAGGGCCAGGCTAGGGCTAGGGCCAGGCTATGGCTAGGGCCAGGCTATGTCTAGGCCAGGCTAGGGCTAGGGCCAGGCTAGGTCTAGGACAGGCTAGGGCTAGGGCCAGGCTAGGTCTAGTCTAGGGCTACCCCAGGCTACATCTAGGCTATATCTGTCCGGCTAGGTCTTGGCTAGGGCTATGCCAGGCTAGGTCTAGGCTAGGGCTAGGCCAGGCTAGGTCTAGGCTAGGGCTAGGCCAGACTAGGGCTAGGCTAGGGCTAGGCCAGGCTAGGGCTAGGCCAGTCTAGGGCTAGGGACAGACTAGGGCTAGGGCCAGGCTAGGGCAAGAGCCAGTCTAGGGCTAGGGCCAGGCTAGGGCTAGTGCCAGGCTACTGCTAGGCCAGGCTAGGGCTGGACCCAGGCTAGGGCCAGGCTAGGTCTAGGGCCGGGCTATGGCCAGGCTAGGGCTATCACCAGGCTAGGGCTAGGGCGAGGCTAGGGCCAGGCTAGGGCTAGGGCCAGGCTAGGGCTAGGCTAGGGATAGGGCCAGGCTAGGGCTAGGCTAGGGCTAGGCCAGGCTAGGGCCAGGGTATGCCTATGCCAGGCTAAGGTTAGGTCGAGGCTAGGGCTAGGGCTAGGCTAGGGTAGGCCAGTTTAGGGCTAGAGCCAGGCTAGGGCTAGGGTCAGGCTACCCCCAGGCTACAGCTAGAGACAGGCTAGGGCCAGGCTAGCGCTAGGGACAGGCTAGGGCCCGGCTAGTGTTAGGGCCACGCTAGGGCCAGACTAAGGCTACGTCCAGGCTAGGGCAAGGCTAGGGCTAGGGCCAGGCTAGGGCTATGGCCAGCCTTGGGCTAGGCCAGGTTAGGGCTAGGGCCAGTCTAGGGCTACATCCAGGGTAAGGTAAGGGCCAGTCTATGGCTAGGGCCAGGATAGGGCTACTGCCAGGCTAGTGCTAGGCCAGGCTAGGGCTAGAGCCAGGCTAGGGTAGGCCAGTTTAGAGCTAGGGCCCTGCTAGGGCTAGGGTCAGGATAGAGCCAGGCTTGGGCTAGGGCCAGGCTAGGGCTAGGGCAAGGCTAGGGCCAGGCTAGGGCTAGGGCCAGGCTGGGGCTTGTGCCAGGTTAGGGCCAGGCTAGGGCTAGGGCCAGGCTAGGGTTACGGCCAGGCTAGCGCTAGGCCAGGTTAGGGCTAGTGCCAGGCTAGGGTTACGGCCAGGCTAGGCCTAGGCCAGGTTAGGGCTAGGGCCAGGCTAGGGCTAGGGCCGGGGTAGGGCAAGGGTCAGTCTAGGGCTAGGGCCAGGCTAGGGCTAGAGCCAGGCTAGGGTAGGCCAGTTTAGGTGTACGGCCCTGCTAGTGCTTGGGTCAGTCTAGGGCCAGGCTAGGGCTAGGCTAGGGCTAGGCCAGGCTAGGGCCAGGGTATGCCTATGCCAGGCTAAGGTTAGGTCGAGGCTAGGGCTAGGGCTAGGCTAGGGTAGGCCAGTTTAGGGCTAGGTCCCTGCTGGTGCTACGGTCTGGCTAGGGCCACGCTAGGTCTAGGGTCAGGCTAGGGCCTGGCTAGGGCTAAGGCCAGGCTAGGGCCAGGCTAGGGCTTCGGCCAGGCTAGGGCCAGGCTAGGGCTTCGGCCAGGCTAGGCCTAGGGCCAGGCTAGGGCTAGGGCCAGGCTAGGGCTACGCCAGGCTAGGGCTAGGGCCAGGATAGGGTTAAGGCCAGGATAGGGCTAGGGCCAGGCTAGGGCCAGGCTAGGGCTAGGGCCAGGCTAGGGCTAGGGCCAGGCTAGGGCCAGGCTAGGGCTAGGGCCAGGCTATGGCTAGGGCCAGGCTATGTCTTGGCCAGGCTAGGGCTAGGGCCAGGCTAGGTCTAGGCCAGGCTAGGGCTAGGGCCAGGCTAGGTCTAGGCTAGGGCTACCCCAGGCTAGGTCTAGGCTAGGGCTATCCGGCTAGGTCTAGGCTAGGGCTATGCCAGGCTAGGTCTAGGCTAGGGCTAGGCCAGGCTAGGTCTAGGCTAGGGCTAGGCCAGACTAGTGCTAGGCTAGGGCTAGGCCAGGCTAGGGCTAGGCTACGGCTAGGCCACGCTAGGGCTAGGCTAGGGCTAGGCCAGGCTAGGGCTAGGCCAGTCTAGGGCTAGGGACAGACTAGGGCTAGGGCCAGGGTAGGGCAAGAGCCAGTCTAGGGCTAGGGCCAGGCTAGGGCTAGTGCCAGGCTACTGCTAGGCCAGGCTAGGGCTAGACACAGGCTAGGGCCAGGTTAGGTCTAGGGCCGGGCTAGGGCCAGGCTAGGGCTATCGCCAGGCTAGGGCTAGGGCGAGGCTAGGGCCAGGCTAGGGCTAGGGCCACGCTAGGGCTAGGGCCACGCTAGGGCCAGGCTAGGGCTAGGGACAGGCTAGGGCCAGGCTAGGGCTTTGGCCAGGCTAGGCCTAGGGCCAGGCTAGGGCTAGGGCCAGGCTAGGGCTACGCCAGGCTAGGGCTAGGGCCAGGATAGGGTTAAGGCCAGGCTAGGTATAGGACCAGGCTAGGGCCAGGCTAGGGCTAGGGCCAGGCTAGGGCCAGGCTAGGGCTAGGGCCACGCTAGGGCCAGGCTAGGGCTAGGGCCAGGCTAGGGCCAGGCTAGGGCTACGGCCAGGCTAGTCCTAGGGCCAGGCTAGGGCTAGGGCCAGGCTAGGGCTAGGCCAGGCTAGGACGAGGGCCAAGCTAGGGCTAGGCCAGTCTAAGTCTAGGGTCAGGCTAGGGCTAGGGTAGGGCTAGGCCAGGCTAGGGCTGGGCTAGGACCATGCCGACTAGGTCTAGGCTAGGGCTAGGCCAGACTAGGTCTAGGCTAGTGCTAGGCCAGGCTAGGGCTAGGCTAGGGCTAGGCAAGGCTAGGGCTAGGCTAGGGCTAACTAGGCTAGGGCTAGGCTAGGGCTAGGCCAGGATAGGGCTAGGCTAGGGCTAGGCCAGGCTAGGACTAGGCTAGGGCTAGGCCAGTCTAGGGCTAGGCCAGGCTAGGGCTAGTGCCAGGCTAGCGCTAGGGCCAGACTATGGCCAGGCTAGGGCTAGGGCCAGGCTAGGGCCAGGCTAGGACTAGGGCCAGGCTAGGGCCAGGCTAGGGCTAGGGCCAGGCTAGGGCTAGGCTAGGGCTAGGCCAGGCTAGGGCCAGGGTATTCCTATGCCAGGCTAAGGTTAGGTCGAGGCTAGGGCTAGGGCTAGGCTAGGGTAGGCCAGTTTAGGGCTAGAGCCAGGCTAGGGCTAGGGTCAGGCTACCCCCAGGCTACGGCTAGAGACAGGCTAGGGCCAGGCTAGCGCTAGGGACAGGCTAGGGCCCGGCTAGGGTTAGGGCCATCCTAGGGCAAGGCTAGTGTTTGGGCCATGCTAGGGCCAGACTAAGGCTACGTCCAGGCTAGGGCAAGGCTAGGGCTAGGGCCAGGCTAGGGCTATGGCCAGGCTAGGGCTAGGCCAGGTTAGGGCTAGGGCCAGTCTAGGGCTACATCCAGGGTAAGGTAAGGGCCAGTCTATGGCTAGGGCCAGGATAGGGCTACTGCCAGGCTAGTGCTAGGCCAGGCTAGGGCTAGAGCCAGGCTAGGGTAGGCCAGTTTAGAGCTAGGGCCCTGCTAGGGCTAGGGTCAGGATAGAGCCAGGCTTGGGCTAGGGCCAGGCTAGGGCCAGGCAAGGGCTAGGGCCAGGCTAGGGCCAGGCTAGGGCTAGGGCCAGGCTGGGTCTTGTGCCAGGTTAGGGCCTGGCTAGGGCTAGGGCCAGGCTAGGGTTACGGCCAGGCTAGCGCTAGGCCAGGTTAGGGCTAGTGCCAGGCTAGGGTTACGGCCAGGCTAGGCCTAGGCCAGGTTAGGGCTAGTGCCAGGCTAGGGCTAGGGCTAGGCTAGGGTAGGCCAGTTTAGGGCTAGGTCCCTGCTGGTGCTACGGTCTGGCTAGGGCCACGCTAGGTCTAGGGTCAGGCTAGGGCCTGGCTAGGGCTAAGGCCAGGCTAGGGCCAGGCTAGGGCTTCGGCCAGGCTAGGGCCAGGCTAGGGCTTCGGCCAGGCTAGGCCTAGGGCCAGGCTAGGGCTAGGGCCAGGCTAGGGCTACGCCAGGCTAGGGCTAGGGCCAGGATAGGGTTAAGGCCAGGATAGGGCTAGGGCCAGGCTAGGGCCAGGCTAGGGCTACGGCCAGGCTAGGGCTAGGGCCAGGCAAGGGCCAGGCTAGGGCTAGGGCCAGGCTATGGCTAGGGCCAGGCTATGTCCTGGCCATGCTAGGGCTAGGGCCAGGCTAGGTCTAGGCCAGGCTAGGGCTAGGGCCAGGCTAGGTCTAGGGTAGGGCTAGGCCAGACTAGGGCTAGGCTAGGGCTAGGCCAGGCTAGGGCTAGGCTACGGCTAGGCCACGCTAGGGCTAGGCTAGGGCTAGGCCAGGCTAGGGCTAGGCCTGTCTAGGGCTAGGGACAGACTAGGGCTAGGGCCAGGGTAGGGCAAGAGCCAGTCTAGGGCTAGGGCCAGGCTAGGGCTAGTGCCAGGCTACTGCTAGGCCAGGCTAGGGCTAGACACAGGCTAGGGCCAGGTTAGGTCTAGGGCCGTGCTAGGGCCAGGCTAGGGCTATCGCCAGGCTAGGGCTAGGGCGAGGCTAGGGCCAGGCTAGGGCTAGGGCCACGCTAGGGCTAGGGCCACGCTAGGGCCAGGCTAGGGCTAGGGACAGGCTAGGGCCAGGCTAGGGCTTTGGCCAGGCTAGGCCTAGGGCCAGGCTAGGGCTAGGGCCAGGCTAGGGCTACGCCAGGCTAGGGCTAGGGCCAGGATAGGGTTAAGGCCAGGCTAGGTATAGGACCAGGCTAGGGCCAGGCTAGGGCTAGGGCCAGGCTAGGGCCAGGCTAGGGCTAGGGCCACGCTAGGGCCAGGCTAGGGCTAGGGCCAGGCTAGGGCCAGGCTAGGGCTACGGCCAGGCTAGTCCTAGGGCCAGGCTAGGGCTAGGGCCAGGCTAGGGCTAGGCCAGGCTAGGACGAGGGCCAAGCTAGGGCTAGGCCAGTCTAAGTCTAGGGTCAGGCTAGGGCTAGGGTAGGGCTAGGCCAGGCTAGGGCTGGGCTAGGACCATGCCGACTACGTCTAGGCTAGGGCTAGGCCAGACTAGGTCTAGGCTAGTGCTAGGCCAGGCTAGGGCTAGGCTAGGGCTAGGCAAGGCTAGGGCTAGGCTAGGGCTAACTAGGCTAGGGCTAGGCTAGGGCTAGGCCAGGATAGGGCTAGGCTAGGGCTAGGCCAGGCTAGGACTAGGCTAGGGCTAGGCCAGTCTAGGGCTAGGCCAGGCTAGGGCTAGTGCCAGGCTAGCGCTAGGGCCAGACTACGGCCAGGCTAGGGCTAGGGCCAGGCTAGGGCCAGGCTAGGACTAGGGCCAGGCTAGGGCCAGGCTAGGGCTAGGGCCAGGCTACGGCTAGGCTAGGGCTAGGCCAGGCTAGGGCCAGGGTATTCCTATGCCAGGCTAAGGTTAGGTCGAGGCTAGGGCTAGGGCTAGGCTAGGGTAGGCCAGTTTAGGGCTAGAGCCAGGCTAGGGCTAGGGTCAGGCTACCCCCAGGCTACGGCTAGAGACAGGCTAGGGCCAGGCTAGCGCTAGGGACAGGCTAGGGCCCGGCTAGGGTTAGGGCCATCCTAGGGCAAGGCTAGTGTTAGGGCCATGCTAGGGCCAGACTAAGGCTACGTCCAGGCTAGGGCAAGGCTAGGGCTAGGGCCAGGCTAGGGCTATGGCCAGGCTAGGGCTAGGCCAGGTTAGGGCTAGGGCCAGTCTAGGGCTACATCCAGGGTAAGGTAAGGGCCAGTCTATGGCTAGGGCCAGGATAGGGCTACTGCCAGGCTAGTGCTAGGCCAGGCTAGGGCTAGAGCCAGGCTAGGGTAGGCCAGTTTAGAGCTAGGGCCCTGCTAGGGCTAGGGTCAGGATAGAGCCAGGCTTGGGCTAGGGCCAGGCTAGGGCCAGGCTAGGGCTAGGGCCAGGCTAGGGCCAGGCTAGGGCTAGGGCCAGGCTGGGGCTTGTGCCAGGTTAGGGCCTGGCTAGGGCTAGGGCCAGGCTAGGGTTACGGCCAGGCTAGCGCTAGGCCAGGTTAGGGCTAGTGCCAGGCTAGGGTTACGGCCAGGCTAGGCCTAGGCCAGGTTAGGGCTAGGGCCAGGCTAGGGCTAGGGCCAGGGTAGGGCAAGGGTCAGTCTAGGGCTAGGGCCAGGCTAGGGCTAGAGCCAGGCTAGGGTAGGCCAGTTTAGGTCTACGGCCCTGCTAGTGCTAGGGTCAGTCTAGGGCCAGGCTAGGGCTAGGCTAGGGCTAGGCCAGGCTAGGGCCAGGGTATGCCTATGCCAGGCTAAGGTTAGGTCGAGGCTAGGGCTAGGGCTAGGCTAGGGTAGGCCAGTTTAGGGCTAGGTCCCTGCTGGTGCTACGGTCTGGCTAGGGCCACGCTAGGTCTAGGGTCAGGCTAGGGCCTGGCTAGGGCTAAGGCCAGGCTAGGGCCAGGCTAGGGCTTCGGCCAGGCTAGGCCTAGGGCCAGGCTAGGGCTAGGGCCAGGCTAGGGCTACGCCAGGCTAGGGCTAGGGCCAGGATAGGGTTAAGGCCAGGATAGGGCTAGGGCCAGGCTAGGGCCAGGCTAGGGCTAGGGCCAGGCTAGGGCTAGGGCCAGGCTAGGGCCAGGCTAGGGCTAGGGCCAGGCTATGGCTAGGGCCAGGCTATGTCTTGGCCAGGCTAGGGCTAGGGCCAGGCTAGGTCTAGGCCAGGCTAGGGCTAGGGCCAGGCTAGGTCTAGGCTAGGGCTACCCCAGGCTAGGTCTAGGCTAGGGCTATCCGGCTAGGTCTAGGCTAGGGCTATGCCAGGCTAGGTCTAGGCTAGGGCTAGGCCAGGCTAGGTCTAGGCTAGGGCTAGGCCAGACTAGGGCTAGGCTAGGGCTAGGCCAGGCTAGGGCTAGGCTACGGCTAGGCCACGCTAGGGCTAGGCTAGGGCTAGGCCAGGCTAGGGCTAGGCCAGTCTAGGGCTAGGGACAGACTAGGGCTAGGGCCAGGGTAGGGCAAGAGCCAGTCTAGGGCTAGGGCCAGGCTAGGGCTAGTGCCAGGCTACTGCTAGGCCAGGCTAGGGCTAGACACAGGCTAGGGCCAGGCTAGGTCTAGGGCCGGGCTAGGGCCAGGCTAGGGCTATCGCCAGGCTAGGGCTAGGGCGAGGCTAGGGCCAGGCTAGGGCTAGGGCCAGGCTAGGGCTAGGGCCACGCTAGGGCCAGGCTAGGGCTAGGGACAGGCTACGGCCATGCTAGAGCTTTGGCCAGGCTAGGCCTAGGGCCAGGCTAGGGCTAGGGCCAGGCTAGGGCTACGCCAGGCTAGGGCTAGGGCCAGGATAGGGTTAAGGCCAGGCTAGGTATAGGACCAGGCTAGGGCCAGGCTAGGGCTAGGGCCAGGCTAGGGCAAGGCTAGGGCTAGGGCCACGCTAGGGCCAGGCTAGGGCTAGGGCCAGGCTAGGGCCAGGCTAGGGCTACGGCCAGGCTAGTCCTAGGGCCAGGCTAGGGCTAGGGCCAGGCTAGGGCTAGGCCAGGCTAGGACGAGGGCCAAGCTAGGGCTAGGCCAGGCTAAGTCTAGGGTCAGGCTAGGGCTAGGCTAGGGCTAGGCCAGGCAAGGGCTGGGCTAGGACCATGCCGACTAGGTCTAGGCTAGGGCTAGGCCAGACTAGGTCTAGGCTAGTGCTAGGCCAGGCTAGGGCTAGGCTAGGGCTAGGCAAGGCTAGGGCTAGGCTAGGGCTAACTAGGCTAGGGCTAGGCTAGGGCTAGGCCAGGATAGGGCTAGGCTAGGGCTAGGCCAGGCTAGGACTAGGCTAGGGCTAGGCCAGTCTAGGGCTAGGCCAGGCTAGGGCTAGTGCCAGGCTAGCGCTAGGGCCAGACTACGGCCAGGCTAGGGCTAGGGCCAGGCTAGGGCCAGGCTAGGACTAGGGCCAGGCTAGGGCCAGGATAGGGCTAGGGCCAGGCTACGGCTAGGCTAGGGCTAGGCCAGGCTAGGGCCAGGGTATTCCTATGCCAGGCTAAGGTTAGGTCGAGGCTAGGGCTAGGGCTAGGCTAGGGTAGGCCAGTTTAGGGCTAGAGCCAGGCTAGGGCTAGGGTCAGGCTACCCCCAGGCTACGGTTAGAGACAGGCTAGGGCCAGGCTAGCGCTAGGGACAGGCTAGGGCCCGGCTAGGGTTAGGGCCAGCCTAGGGCAAGGCTAGTGTTAGGGCCACGCTAGGGCCAGACTAAGGCTACGTCCAGGCTAGGGCAAGGCTAGGGCTAGGGCCAGGCTAGGGCTATGGCCAGCCTAGGGCTAGGCCAGGTTAGGGCTAGGGCCAGTCTAGGGCTACATCCAGGGTAAGGTAAGGGCCAGTCTATGGCTAGGGCCAGGATAGGGCTACTGCCAGGCTAGAGCTAGGCCAGGCTAGGGCTAGAGCCAGGCTAGGGTAGGCCAGTTTAGAGCTAGGGCCCTGCTAGGGCTAGGGTCAGGATAGAGCCAGGCTTGGGCTAGGGCCAGGCTAGGGCAAGGCTAAGGCTAGAGCCAGGCTAGGGCCAGGCTAGGGCTAGGGCCAGGCTGGGGCTTGTGCCAGGTTAGGGCCAGGCTAGGGCTAGGGCCAGGCTAGGGTTACGGCCAGGCTAGCGCTAGGCCAGGTTAGGGCTAGTGCCAGGCTAGGGTTACGGCCAGGCTAGGCCTAGGCCAGGTTAGGGCTAGGGCCAGGCTAGGGCTAGGGCCAGGGTAGGGCAAGGGTCAGTCTAGGGCTAGGGCCAGGCTAGGGCTAGAGCCAGGCTAGGGTAGGCCAGTTTAGGTCTACGGCCCTGCTAGTGCTAGGGTCAGTCTAGGGCCAGGCTAGGGCTAGGCTAGGGCTAGGCCAGGCTAGGGCCAGGGTATGCCTATGCCAGGCTAAGGTTAGGTCGAGGCTAGGGCTAGGGCTAGGCTAGGGTAGGCCAGTTTAGGGCTAGGTCCCTGCTGGTGCTACGGTCTGGCTAGGGCCACGCTAGGTCTAGGGTCAGGCTAGGGCCTGGCTAGGGCTAAGGCCAGGCTAGGGCCAGGCTAGGGCTTCGGCCAGGCTAGGGCCAGGCTAGGGCTTCGGCCAGGCTAGGCCTAGGGCCAGGCTAGGGCTAGGGCCAGGCTAGGGCTACGCCAGGCTAGGGCTAGGGCCAGGATAGGGTTAAGGCCAGGATAGGGCTAGGGCCAGGCTAGGGCTAGGGCCAGGCTAGGGCTAGGGCCAGGCTAGGGCCAGGCTAGGGCTAGGGCCAGGCTATGGCTAGGGCCAGGCTATGTCTTGGCCAGGCTAGGGCTAGGGCCAGGCTAGGTCTAGGCCAGGCTAGGGCTAGGGCCAGGCTAGGTCTAGGCTAGGGCTACCCCAGGCTAGGTCTAGGCTAGGGCTATCCGGCTAGGTCTAGGCTAGGGCTATGCCAGGCTAGGTCTAGGCTAGGGCTAGGCCAGGCTAGGTCTAGGCTAGGGCTAGGCCAGACTAGGGCTAGGCTAGGGCTAGGCCAGGCTAGGGCTAGGCTACGGCTAGGCCACGCTAGGGCTAGGCTAGGGCTAGGCCAGGCTAGGGCTAGGCCAGTCTAGGGCTAGGGACAGACTAGGGCTAGGGCCAGGGTAGGGCAAGAGCCAGTCTAGGGCTAGGGCCAGGCTAGGGCTAGTGCCAGGCTACTGCTAGGCCAGGCTAGGGCTAGACACAGGCTAGGGCCAGGTTAGGTCTAGGGCCGGGCTAGGGCCAGGCTAGGGCTATCGCCAGGCTAGGGCTAGGGCGAGGCTAGGGCCAGGCTAGGGCTAGGGCCAGGCTAGGGCTAGGGCCACGCTAGGGCCAGGCTAGGGCTAGGGACAGGCTAGGGCCAGGCTAGGGCTTTGGCTAGGCTAGGCCTAGGGCCAGGCTAGGGCTAGGGCCAGGCTAGGGCTACGCCAGGCTAGGGCTAGGGCCAGGATAGGGTTAAGGCCAGGCTAGGTATAGGACCAGGCTAGGGCCAGGCTAGGGCTAGGGCCAGGCTAGGGCCAGGCTAGGGCTAGGGCCACGCTAGGGCCAGGCTAGGGCTAGGGCCAGGCTAGGGCCAGGCTAGGGCTACGGCCAGGCTAGTCCTAGGGCCAGGCTAGGGCTAGGGCCAGGCTAGGGCTAGGCCAGGCTAGGACGAGGGCCAAGCTAGGGCTAGGCCAGTCTAAGTCTAGGGTCAGGCTAGGGCTAGGGTAGGGCTAGGCCAGGCTAGGGCTGGGCTAGGACCATGCCGACTAGGTCTAGGCTAGGGCTAGGCCAGACTAGGTCTAGGCTAGTGCTAGGCCAGGCTAGGGCTAGGCTAGGGCTAGGCAAGGCTAGGGCTAGGCTAGGGCTAACTAGGCTAGGGCTAGGCTAGGGCTAGGCCAGGATAGGGCTAGGCTAGGGCTAGGCCAGGCTAGGACTAGGCTAGGGCTAGGCCAGTCTAGGGCTAGGCCAGGCTAGGGCTAGTGCCAGGCTAGCGCTAGGGCCAGACTACGGCCAGGCTAGGGCTAGGGCCAGGCTAGGGCCAGGCTAGGACTAGGGCCAGGCTAGGGCCAGGCTAGGGCTAGGGCCAGGCTACGGCTAGGCTAGGGCTAGGCCAGGCTAGGGCCAGGGTATTCCTATGCCAGGCTAAGGTTAGGTCGAGGCTAGGGCTAGGGCTAGGCTAGGGTAGGCCAGTTTAGGGCTAGAGCCAGTCTAGGGCTAGGGTCAGGCTACCCCCAGGCTACGGCTAGAGACAGGCTAGGGCCAGGCTAGCGCTAGGGACAGGCTAGGGCCCGGCTAGGGTTAGGGCCATCCTAGGGCAAGGCTAGTGTTAGGGCCATGCTAGGGCCAGACTAAGGCTACGTCCAGGCTAGGGCAAGGCTAGGGCTAGGGTCAGGCTAGGGCTATGGCCAGGCTAGGGCTAGGCCAGGTTAGGGCTAGGGCCAGTCTAGCGCTACATCCAGGGTAAGGTAAGGGCCAGTCTATGGCTAGGGCCAGGATAGGGCTACTGCCAGGCTAGTGCTAGGCCAGGCTAGGGCTAGAGCCAGGCTAGGGTAGGCCAGTTTAGAGCTAGGGCCCTGCTAGGGCTAGGGTCAGGATAGAGCCAGGCTTGGGCTAGGGCCAGGCTAGGGCCAGGCTAGGGCTAGGGCCAGGCTAGGGCCAGGCTAGGGCTAGGGCCAGGCTGGGGTTTGTGCCAGGTTAGGGCCAGGCTAGGGCTAGGGCCAGGCTAGGGTTACGGCCAGGCTAGCGCTAGGCCAGGTTAGGGCTAGTGCCAGGCTAGGGTTACGGCCAGGCTAGGCCTAGGCCAGGTTAGGGCTAGGGCCAGGCTAGGGCTAGGGCCAGGGTAGGGCAAGGGTCAGTCTAGGGCTAGGGCCAGGCTAGGGCTAGAGCCAGGCTAGGGTAGGCCAGTTTAGGTCTACGGCCCTGCTAGTGCTAGGGTCAGTCTAGGGCCAGGCTAGGGCTAGGCTAGGGCTAGGCCAGGCTAGGGCCAGGGTATGCCTATGCCAGGCTAAGGTTAGGTCGAGGCTAGGGCTAGGGCTAGGCTAGGGTAGGCCAGTTTAGGGCTAGGTCCCTGCTGGTGCTACGGTCTGGCTAGGGCCACGCTAGTTCTAGGGTCAGGCTAGGGCCTGGCTAGGGCTAAGGCCAGGCTAGGGCCAGGCTAGGGCTTCGGCCAGGCTAGGGCCAGGCTAGGGCTTCGGCCAGGCTAGGCCTAGGGCCAGGCTAGGGCTAGGGCCAGGCTAGGGCTACGCCAGGCTAGGGCTAGGGCCAGGATAGGGTTAAGGCCAGGATAGGGCTAGGGCCAGGCTAGGGCCAGGCTAGGGCTAGGGCCAGGCTATGGCTAGGGCCAGGCTATGTCTTGGGCAGGCTAGGGCTATGGCCAGGCTAGGTCTAGGCCAGGCTAGGGCTAGGGCCAGGCTAGGTCTAGGCTAGGGCTACCCCAGGCTAGGTCTAGGCTAGGGCTATCCGGCTAGGTCTAGGCTAGGGCTATGCCAGGCTAGGTCTAGGCTAGGGCTAGGCCAGGCTAGGTCTAGGCTAGGGCTAGGCCAGACTAGTGCTAGGCTAGGGCTAGGCCAGGCTAGGGCTAGGCTACGGCTAGGCCACGCTAGGGCTAGGCTAGGGCTAGGCCAGGCTAGGGCTAGGCCAGTCTAGGGCTAGGGACAGACTAGGGCTAGGGCCAGGGTAGGGCAAGAGCCAGTCTAGGGCTAGGGCCAGGCTAGGGCTAGTGCCAGGCTACTGCTAGGCCAGGCTAGGGCTAGACACAGGCTAGGGCCAGGTTAGGTCTAGGGCCGGGCTAGGGCCAGGCTAGGGCTATCGCCAGGCTAGGGCTAGGGCGAGGCTAGGGCCAGGCTAGGGCTAGGGCCAGGCTAGGGCTAGGGCCACGCTAGGGCCAGGCTAGGGCTAGGGACAGGCTAGGGCCAGGCTAGGGCTTTGGCCAGGCTAGGCCTAGGGCCAGGCTAGGGCTAGGGCCAGGCTAGGGCTACGCCAGGCTAGGGCTAGGGCCAGGATAGGGTTAAGGCCAGGCTAGGTATAGGACCAGGCTAGGGCCAGGCTAGGGCTAGGGCCAGGCTAGGGCCAGGCTAGGGCTAGGGCCACGCTAGGGCCAGGCTAGGGCTAGGGCCAGGCTAGGGCCAGGCTAGGGCTACGGCCAGGCTAGTCCTAGGGCCAGGCTAGGGCTAGGGCCAGGCTAGGGCTAGGCCAGGCTAGGACGAGGGCCAAGCTAGGGCTAGGCCAGTCTAAGTCTAGGGTCAGGCTAGGGCTAGGGTAGGGCTAGGCCAGGCTAGGGCTGGGCTAGGACCATGCCGACTACGTCTAGGCTAGGGCTAGGCCAGACTAGGTCTAGGCTAGTGCTAGGCCAGGCTAGGGCTAGGCTAGGGCTAGGCAAGGCTAGGGCTAGGCTAGGGCTAACTAGGCTAGGGCTAGGCTAGGGCTAGGCCAGGATAGGGCTAGGCTAGGGCTAGGCCAGGCTAGGACTAGGCTAGGGCTAGGCCAGTCTAGGGCTAGGCCAGGCTAGGGCTAGTGCCAGGCTAGCGCTAGGGCCAGACTACGGCCAGGCTAGGGCTAGGGCCAGGCTAGGGCCAGGCTAGGACTAGGGCCAGGCTAGGGCCAGGCTAGGGCTAGGGCCAGGCTAGGGCTAGGCTAGGGCTAGGCCAGGCTAGGGCCAGGGTATTCCTATGCCAGGCTAAGGTTAGGTCGAGGCTAGGGCTAGGGCTAGGCTAGGGTAGGCCAGTTTAGGGCTAGAGCCAGGCTAGGGCTAGGGTCAGGCTACCCCCAGGCTACGGCTAGAGACAGGCTAGGGCCAGGCTAGCGCTAGGGACAGGCTAGGGCTCGGCTAGGGTTAGGGCCATCCTAGGGCAAGGCTAGTGTTAGGGCCACGCTAGGGCCAGACTAAGGCTACGTCCAGGCTAGGGCAAGGCTAGGGCTAGGGCCAGGCTAGGGCTATGGCCAGGCTAGGGCTAGGCCAGGTTAGGGCTAGGGCCAGTCTAGGGCTACATCCAGGGTAAGGTAAGGGCCAGTCTATGGCTAGGGCCAGAATAGGGCTAGAGCCAGGCTAGGGTAGGCCAGTTTAGGTCTACGGCCCTGCTAGTGCTAGGGTCAGTCTAGGGCCAGGCTAGGGTTAGGCTAGGGCTAGGCCAGGCTAGGGCCAGGGTATGCCTATGCCAGGCTAAGTTTAGGTCGAGGCTAGGGCTAGGGCTAGGCTAGGGTAGGCCAGTTTAGGGCTAGGTCCCTGCTGGTGCTACGGTCTGGCTAGGGCCACGCTAGGTCTAGGGTCAGGCTAGGGCCTGGCTAGGGCTAAGGCCAGGCTAGGGCCAGGCTAGGGCATCGGCCAGGCTAGGGCCAGGCTAGGGCTTCGGCCAGGCTAGGCCTAGGGCCAGGCTAGGGCTAGGGCCAGGCTAGGGCTACGCCAGGCTAGGGCTAGGGCCAGGATAGGGTTAAGGCCAGGCTAGGGCTAGGGCCAGGCTAGGGCTAGGGCCAGGCTAGGGCTAGGACCAGGCTAGGGCCAGGCTAGGGCTAGGGCCAGGCTATGGCTAGGGCCAGGCTATGTCTAGGCCAGGCTAGGGCTAGGGCCAGGCTAGGTCTAGGACAGGCTAGGGCTAGGGCCAGGCTAGGTCTAGTCTAGGGCTACCCCAGGCTACATCTAGGCTATATCTGTCCGGCTAGGACTTGGCTAGGGCTATGCCAGGCTAGGTCTAGGCTAGGGCTAGGCCAGGCTAGGTCTAGGCTAGGGCTAGGCCAGACTAGGGCTAGGCTAGGGCTAGGCCAGGCTAGGGCTAGGCTACGGCTAGGCCACGCTAGGGCTAGGCTAGGGCTAGGCCAGGCTAGGGCTAGGCCAGTCTAGGGCTAGGGACAGACTAGGGCTAGGGCCAGGCTAGGGCAAGAGCCAGTCTAGGGCTAGGGCCAGGCTAGGGCTAGTGCCAGGCTACTGCTAGGCCAGGCTAGGGCTGGACCCAGGCTAGGGCCAGGCTAGGTCTAGGGCCGGGCTATGGCCAGGCTAGGGCTATCACCAGGCTAGGGCTAGGGCGAGGCTAGGGCCAGGCTAGGGCTAGGGCCAGGCTAGGGCTAGGCTAGGGCTAGGGCCAGGCTAGGGCTAGGCTAGGGCTAGGCCAGGCTAGGGCCAGGGTATGCCTATGCCAGGCTAAGGTTAGGTCGAGGCTAGGGCTAGGGCTAGGCTAGGGTAGGCCAGTTTAGGGCTAGAGCCAGGCTAGGGCTAGGGTCAGGCTACCCCCAGGCTACAGCTAGAGACAGGCTAGGGCCAGGCTAGCGCTAGGGACAGGCTAGGGCCCGGCTAGTGTTAGGGCCACGCTAGGGCCAGACTAAGGCTACGTCCAGGCTAGGGCAAGGCTAGGGCTAGGGCCAGGCTAGGGCTATGGCCAGCCTTGGGCTAGGCCAGGTTAGGGCTAGGGCCAGTCTAGGGCTACATCCAGGGTAAGGTAAGGGCCAGTCTATGGCTAGGGCCAGGATAGGGCTACTGCCAGGCTAGTGCTAGGCCAGGCTAGGGTTAGAGCCAGGCTATGGTAGGCCAGTTTAGAGCTAGGGCCCTGCTAGGGCTAGGGTCAGGATAGAGCCAGGTTTGGGCTAGGGCCAGGCTAGGGCTAGGGCAAGGCTAGGGCCAGGCTAGGGCTAGGGCCAGGCTGGGGCTTGTGCCAGGTTAGGGCCAGGCTAGGGCTAGGGCCAGGCTAGGGTTACGGCCAGGCTAGCGCTAGGCCAGGTTAGGGCTAGTGCCAGGCTAGGGTTACGGCCAGGCTAGGCCTAGGCCAGGTTAGGGCTAGGGCCAGGCTAGGGCTAGGGCCGGGGTAGGGCAAGGGTCAGTCTAGGGCTAGGGCCAGGCTAGGGCTAGAGCCAGGCTAGGGTAGGCCAGTTTAGGTGTACGGCCCTGCTAGTGCTAGGGTCAGTCTAGGGCCAGGCTAGGGCTAGGCTAGGGCTAGGCCAGGCTAGGGCCAGGGTATGCCTATGCCAGGCTAAGGTTAGGTCGAGGCTAGGGCTAGGGCTAGGCTAGGGTAGGCCAGTTTAGGGCTAGGTCCCTGCTGGTGCTACGGTCTGGCTAGGGCCACGCTAGGTCTAGGGTCAGGCTAGGGTCTGGCTAGGGCTAAGGCCAGGCTAGGGCCAGGCTAGGGCTTCGGCCAGGCTAGGGCCAGGCTAGGGCTTCGGCCAGGCTAGGCCTAGGGCCAGGCTAGGGCTAGGGCCAGGCTAGGGCTACGCCAGGCTAGGGCTAGGGCCAGGATAGGGTTAAGGCCAGGATAGGGCTAGGGCCAGGCTAGGGCCAGGCTAGGGCTAGGGCCAGGCTAGGGCTAGGGCCAGGCTAGGGCCAGGCTAGGGCTAGGGCCAGGCTATGGCTAGGGCCAGGCTATGTCTTGGCCAGGCTAGGGCTAGGGCCAGGCTAGGTCTAGGCCAGGCTAGGGCTAGGGCCAGGCTAGGTCTAGGCTAGGGCTACCCCAGGCTAGGTCTAGGCTAGGGCTATGCCAGGCTAGGTCTAGGCTAGGGCTAGGCCAGGCTAGGTCTAGGCTAGGGCTAGGCCAGACTAGTGCTAGGCTAGGGCTAGGCCAGGCTAGGGCTAGGCTACGGCTAGGCCACGCTAGGGCTAGGCTAGGGCTAGGCCAGGCTAGGGCTAGGCCAGTCTAGGGCTAGGGACAGACTAGGGCTAGGGCCAGGGTAGGGCAAGAGCCAGTCTAGGGCTAGGGCCAGGCTAGGGCTAGTGCCAGGCTACTGCTAGGCCAGGCTAGGGCTAGACACAGGCTAGGGCCAGGTTAGGTCTAGGGCCGGGCTAGGGCCAGGCTAGGGCTATCGCCAGGCTAGGGCTAGGGCGAGGCTAGGGCCAGGCTAGGGCTAGGGCCACGCTAGGGCTAGGGCCACGCTAGGGCCAGGCTAGGGCTAGGGACAGGCTAGGGCCAGGCTAGGGCTTTGGCCAGGCTAGGCCTAGGGCCAGGCTAGGGCTAGGGCCAGGCTAGGGCTACGCCAGGCTAGGGCTAGGGCCAGGATAGGGTTAAGGCCAGGCTAGGTATAGGACCAGGCTAGGGCCAGGCTAGGGCTAGGGCCAGGCTAGGGCCAGGCTAGGGCTAGGGCCACGCTAGGGCCAGGCTAGGGCTAGGGCCAGGCTAGGGCCAGGCTAGGGCTACGGCCAGGCTAGTCCTAGGGCCAGGCTAGGGCTAGGGCCAGGCTAGGGCTAGGCCAGGCTAGGACGAGGGCCAAGCTAGGGCTAGGCCAGTCTAAGTCTAGGGTCAGGCTAGGGCTAGGGTAGGGCTAGGCCAGGCTAGGGCTGGGCTAGGACCATGCCGACTACGTCTAGGCTAGGGCTAGGCCAGACTAGGTCTAGGCTAGTGCTAGGCCAGGCTAGGGCTAGGCTAGGGCTAGGCAAGGCTAGGGCTAGGCTAGGGCTAACTAGGCTAGGGCTAGGCTAGGGCTAGGCCAGGATAGGGCTAGGCTAGGGCTAGGCCAGGCTAGGACTAGGCTAGGGCTAGGCCAGTCTAGGGCTAGGCCAGGCTAGGGCTAGTGCCAGGCTAGCGCTAGGGCCAGACTACGGCCAGGCTAGGGCTAGGGCCAGGCTAGGGCCAGGCTAGGACTAGGGCCAGGCTAGGGCCAGGCTAGGGCTAGGGCCAGGCTAGGGCTAGGCTAGGGCTAGGCCAGGCTAGGGCCAGGGTATTCCTATGCCAGGCTAAGGTTAGGTCGAGGCTAGGGCTAGGGCTAGGCTAGGGTAGGCCAGTTTAGGGCTAGAGCCAGGCTAGGGCTAGGGTCAGGCTACCCCCAGGCTACGGCTAGAGACAGGCTAGGGCCAGGCTAGCGCTAGGGACAGGCTAGGGCTCGGCTAGGGTTAGGGCCATCCTAGGGCAAGGCTAGTGTTAGGGCCACGCTAGGGCCAGACTAAGGCTATGTCCAGGCTACGGCAAGGCTAGGGCTAGGGCCAGGCTAGGGCTATGGCCAGGCTAGGGCTAGGCCAGGTTAGGGCTAGGGCCAGTCTAGGGCTACATCCAGGGTAAGGTAAGGGCCAGTCTATGGCTAGGGCCAGGATAGGGCTACTGCCAGGCTAGTGCTAGGCCAGGCTAGGGCTAGAGCCAGGCTAGGGTAGGCCAGTTTAGAGCTAGGGCCCTGCTAGGGCTAGGGTCAGGATAGAGCCAGGCTTGGGCTAGGGCCAGGCTAGGGCCAGGCTAGGGCTAGGGCCAGGCTAGGGCCAGGCTAGGGCCAGGCTAGGGCTAGGGCCAGGCTGGGTCTTGTGCCAGGTTAGGGCCTGGCTAGGGCTAGGGCCAGGCTAGGGTTACGGCCAGGCTAGCGCTAGGCCAGGTTAGGGCTAGTGCCAGGCTAGGGTTACGGCCAGGCTAGGCCTAGGCCAGGTTAGGGCTAGTGCCAGGCTAGGGCTAGGGCTAGGCTAGGGTAGGCCAGTTTAGGGCTAGGTCCCTGCTGGTGCTACGGTCTGGCTAGGGCCACGCTAGGTCTAGGGTCAGGCTAGGGCCTGGCTAGGGCTAAGGCCAGGCTAGGGCCAGGCTAGGGCTTCGGCCAGGCTAGGGCCAGGCTAGGGCTTCGGCCAGGCTAGGCCTAGGGCCAGGCTAGGGCTAGGGCCAGGCTAGGGCTACGCCAGGCTAGGGCTAGGGCCAGGATAGGGTTAAGGCCAGGATAGGGCTAGGGCCAGGCTAGGGCCAGGCTAGGGCTACGGCCAGGCTAGGGCTAGGGCCAGGCAAGGGCCAGGCTAGGGCTAGGGCCAGGCTATGGCTAGGGCCAGGCTATGTCTTGGCCAGGCTAGGGCTAGGGCCAGGCTAGGTCTAGGCCAGGCTAGGGCTAGGGCCAGGCTAGGTCTAGGGTAGGGCTAGGCCAGACTAGGGCTAGGCTAGGGCTAGGCCAGGCTAGGGCTAGGCTACGGCTAGGCCACGCTAGGGCTAGGCTAGGGCTAGGCCAGGCTAGGGCTAGGCCTGTCTAGGGCTAGGGACAGACTAGGGCTAGGGCCAGGGTAGGGCAAGAGCCAGTCTAGGGCTAGGGCCAGGCTAGGGCTAGTGCCAGGCTACTGCTAGGCCAGGCTAGGGCTAGACACAGGCTAGGGCCAGGTTAGGTCTAGGGCCGGGCTAGGGCCAGGCTAGGGCTATCGCCAGGCTAGGGCTAGGGCGAGGCTAGGGCCAGGCTAGGGCTAGGGCCACGCTAGGGCTAGGGCCACGCTAGGGCCAGGCTAGGGCTAGGGACAGGCTAGGGCCAGGCTAGGGCTTTGGCCAGGCTAGGCCTAGGGCCAGGCTAGGGCTAGGGCCAGGCTAGGGCTACGCCAGGCTAGGGCTAGGGCCAGGATAGGGTTAAGGCCAGGCTAGGTATAGGACCAGGCTAGGGCCAGGCTAGGGCTAGGGCCAGGCTAGGGCCAGGCTAGGGCTAGGGCCACGCTAGGGCCAGGCTAGGGCTAGGGCCAGGCTAGGGCCAGGCTAGGGCTACGGCCAGGCTAGTCCTAGGGCCAGGCTAGGGCTAGGGCCAGGCTAGGGCTAGGCCAGGCTAGGACGAGGGCCAAGCTAGGGCTAGGCCAGTCTAAGTCTAGGGTCAGGCTAGGGCTAGGGTAGGGCTAGGCCAGGCTAGGGCTGGGCTAGGACCATGCCGACTAGGTCTAGGCTAGGGCTAGGCCAGACTAGGTCTAGGCTAGTGCTAGGCCAGGCTAGGGCTAGGCTAGGGCTAGGCAAGGCTAGGGCTAGGCTAGGGCTAACTAGGCTAGGGCTAGGCTAGGGCTAGGCCAGGATAGGGCTAGGCTAGGGCTAGGCCAGGCTAGGACTAGGCTAGGGCTAGGCCAGTCTAGGGCTAGGCCAGGCTAGGGCTAGTGCCAGGCTAGCGCTAGGGCCAGACTACGGCCAGGCTAGGGCTAGGGCCAGGCTAGGGCCAGGCTAGGACTAGGGCCAGGCTAGGGCCAGGCTAGGGCTAGGGCCAGGCTACGGCTAGGCTAGGGCTAGGCCAGGCTAGGGCCAGGGTATTCCTATGCCAGGCTAAGGTTAGGTCGAGGCTAGGGCTAGGGCTAGGCTAGGGTAGGCCAGTTTAGGGCTAGAGCCAGGCTAGGGCTAGGGTCAGGCTACCCACAGGCTACGGCTAGAGACAGGCTAGGGCCAGGCTAGCGCTAGGGACAGGCTAGGGCCTGGCTAGGGTTAGGGCCATCCTAGGGCAAGGCTAGTGTTAGGGCCATGCTAGGGCCAGACTAAGGCTACGTCCAGGCTAGGGCAAGGCTAGGGCTAGGGCCAGGCTAGGGCTATGGCCAGGCTAGGGCTAGGCCAGGTTAGGGCTAGGGCCAGTCTAGGGCTACATCCAGGGTAAGGTAAGGGCCAGTCTATGGCTAGGGCCAGGATAGGGCTACTGCCAGGCTAGTGCTAGGCCAGGCTAGGGCTAGAGCCAGGCTAGGGTAGGCCAGTTTAGAGCTAGGGCCCTGCTAGGGCTAGGGTCAGGATAGAGCCAGGCTTGGGCTAGGGCCAGGCTAGGGCCAGGCTAGGGCTAGGGCCAGGCTAGGGCCAGGCTAGGGCTAGGGCCAGGCTGGGGCTTGTGCCAGGTTAGGGCCAGGCTAGGGCTAGGGCCAGGCTAGGGTTACGGCCAGGCTAGCGCTAGGCCAGGTTAGGGCTAGTGCCAGGCTAGGGTTACGGCCAGGCTAGGCCTAGGCCAGGTTAGGGCTAGGGCCAGGCTAGGGCTAGGGCCAGGGTAGGGCAAGGGTCAGTCTAGGGCTAGGGCCAGGCTAGGGCTAGAGCCAGGCTAGGGTAGGCCAGTTTAGGTCTACGGCCCTGCTAGTGCTAGGGTCAGTCTAGGGCCAGGCTAGGGCTAGGCTAGGGCTAGGCCAGGCTAGGGCCAGGGTATGCCTATGCCAGGCTAAGGTTAGGTCGAGGCTAGGGCTAGGGCTAGGCTAGGGTAGGCCAGTTTAGGGCTAGGTCCCTGCTGGTGCTACGGTCTGGCTAGGGCCACGCTAGGTCTAGGGTCAGGCTAGGGCCTGGCTAGGGCTAAGGCCAGGCTAGGGCCAGGCTAGGGCTTCGGCCAGGCTAGGCCTAGGGCCAGGCTAGGGCTAGGGCCAGGCTAGGGCTACGCCAGGCTAGGGCTAGGGCCAGGATAGGGTTAAGGCCAGGATAGGGCTAGGGCCAGGCTAGGGCCAGGCTAGGGCTAGGGCCAGGCTAGGGCTAGGGCCAGGCTACGGCCAGGCTAGGGCTAGGGCCAGGCTATGGCTAGGGCCAGGCTATGTCTTGGCCAGGCTAGGGCTAGGGCCAGGCTAGGTCTAGGCCAGGCTAGGGCTAGGGCCAGGCTAGGTCTAGGCTAGGGCTACCCCAGGCTAGGTCTAGGCTAGGGCTATCCGGCTAGGTCTAGGCTAGGGCTATGCCAGGCTAGGTCTAGGCTAGGGCTAGGCCAGGCTAGGTCTAGGCTAGGGCTAGGCCAGACTAGGGCTAGGCTAGGGCTAGGCCAGGCTAGGGCTAGGCTACGGCTAGGCCACGCTAGGGCTAGGCTAGGGCTAGGCCAGGCTAGGGCTAGGCCAGTCTAGGGCTAGGGACAGACTAGGGCTAGGGCCAGGGTAGGGCAAGAGCCAGTCTAGGGCTAGGGCCAGGCTAGGGCTAGTGCCAGGCTACTGCTAGGCCAGGCTAGGGCTAGACACAGGCTAGGGCCAGGCTAGGTCTAGGGCCGGGCTAGGGCCAGGCTAGGGCTATCGCCAGGCTAGGGCTAGGGCGAGGCTAGGGCCAGGCTAGGGCTAGGGCCAGGCTAGGGCTAGGGCCACGCTAGGGCCAGGCTAGGGCTAGGGACAGGCTAGGGCCAGGCTAGGGCTTTGGCCAGGCTAGGCCTAGGGCCAGGCTAGGGCTAGGGCCAGGCTAGGGCTACGCCAGGCTAGGGCTAGGGCCAGGATAGGGTTAAGGCCAGGCTAGGTATAGGACCAGGCTAGGGCCAGGCTAGGGCTAGGGCCAGGCTAGGGCAAGGCTAGGGCTAGGGCCACGCTAGAGCCAGGCTAGGGCTAGGGCCAGGCTAGGGCCAGGCTAGGGCTACGGCCAGGCTAGTCCTAGGGCCAGGCTAGGGCTAGGGCCAGGCTAGGGCTAGGCCAGGCTAGGACGAGGGCCAAGCTAGGGCTAGGCCAGGCTAAGTCTAGGGTCAGGCTAGGGCTAGGCTAGGGCTAGGCCAGGCAAGGGCTGGGCTAGGACCATGCCGACTAGGTCTAGGCTAGGGCTAGGCCAGACTAGGTCTAGGCTAGTGCTAGGCCAGGCTAGGGCTAGGCTAGGGCTAGGCAAGGCTAGGGCTAGGCTAGGGCTAACTAGGCTAGGGCTAGGCTAGGGCTAGGCCAGGATAGGGCTAGGCTAGGGCTAGGCCAGGCTAGGACTAGGCTAGGGCTAGGCCAGTCTAGGGCTAGGCCAGGCTAGGGCTAGTGCCAGGCTAGCGCTAGGGCCAGACTACGGCCAGGCTAGGGCTAGGGCCAGGCTAGGGCCAGGCTAGGACTAGGGCCAGGCTAGGGCCAGGCTAGGGCTAGGGCCAGGCTACGGCTAGGCTAGGGCTAGGCCAGGCTAGGGCCAGGGTATTCCTATGCCAGGCTAAGGTTAGGTCGAGGCTAGGGCTAGGGCTAGGCTAGGGTAGGCCAGTTTAGGGCTAGAGCCAGGCTAGGGCTAGGGTCAGGCTACCCCCAGGCTACGGCTAGAGACAGGCTAGGGCCAGGCTAGCGCTAGGGACAGGCTAGGGCCCGGCTAGGGTTAGGGCCAGCCTAGGGCAAGGCTAGTGTTAGGGCCACGCTAGGGCCAGACTAAGGCTACGTCCAGGCTAGGGCAAGGCTAGGGCTAGGGCCAGGCTAGGGCTATGGCCAGCCTAGGGCTAGGCCAGGTTAGGGCTAGGGCCAGTCTAGGGCTACATCCAGGGTAAGGTAAGGGCCAGTCTATGGCTAGGGCCAGGATAGGGCTACTGCCAGGCTAGAGCTAGGCCAGGCTAGGGCTAGAGCCAGGCTAGGGTAGGCCAGTTTAGAGCTAGGGCCCTGCTAGGGCTAGGGTCAGGATAGAGCCAGGCTTGGGCTAGGGCCAGGCTAGGGCAAGGCTAAGGCTAGAGCCAGGCTAGGGCCAGGCTAGGGCTAGGGCCAGGCTGGGGCTTGTGCCAGGTTAGGGCCAGGCTAGGGCTAGGGCCAGGCTAGGGTTACGGCCAGGCTAGCGCTAGGCCAGGTTAGGGCTAGTGCCAGGCTAGGGTTACGGCCAGGCTAGGCCTAGGCCAGGTTAGGGCTAGGGCCAGGCTAGGGCTAGGGCCAGGGTAGGGCAAGGGTCAGTCTAGGGCTAGGGCCAGGCTAGGGCTAGAGCCAGGCTAGGGTAGGCCAGTTTAGGTCTACGGCCCTGCTAGTGCTAGGGTCAGTCTAGGGCCAGGCTAGGGCTAGGCTAGGGCTAGGCCAGGCTAGGGCCAGGGTATGCCTATGCCAGGCTAAGGTTAGGTCGAGGCTAGGGCTAGGGCTAGGCTAGGGTAGGCCAGTTTAGGGCTAGGTCCCTGCTGGTGCTACGGTCTGGCTAGGGCCACGCTAGGTCTAGGGTCAGGCTAGGGCCTGGCTAGGGCTAAGGCCAGGCTAGGGCCAGGCTAGGGCTTCGGCCAGGCTAGGGCCAGGCTAGGGCTTCGGCCAGGCTAGGCCTAGGGCCAGGCTAGGGCTAGGGCCAGGCTAGGGCTACGCCAGGCTAGGGCTAGGGCCAGGATAGGGTTAAGGCCAGGATAGGGCTAGGGCCAGGCTAGGGCTAGGGCCAGGCTAGGGCCAGGCTAGGGCTAGGGCCAGGCTATGGCTACGGCCAGGCTATGTCTTGGCCAGGCTAGGGCTAGGGCCAGGCTAGGTCTAGGCCAGGCTAGGGCTAGGGCCAGGCTAGGTCTAGGCTAGGGCTACCCCAGGCTAGGTCTAGGCTAGGGCTATCCGGCTAGGTCTAGGCTAGGGCTATGCCAGGCTAGGTCTAGGCTAGGGCTAGGCCAGGCTAGGTCTAGGCTAGGGCTAGGCCAGACTAGTGCTAGGCTAGGGCTAGGCCAGGCTAGGGCTAGGCTACGGCTAGGCCACGCTAGGGCTAGGCTAGGGCTAGGCCAGGCTAGGGCTAGGCCAGTCTAGGGCTAGGGACAGACTAGGGCTAGGGCCAGGGTAGGGCAAGAGCCAGTCTAGGGCTAGGGCCAGGCTAGGGCTAGTGCCAGGCTACTGCTAGGCCAGGCTAGGGCTAGACACAGGCTAGGGCCAGGTTAGGTCTAGGGCCGGGCTAGGGCCAGGCTAGGGCTATCGCCAGGCTAGGGCTAGGGCGAGGCTAGGGCCAGGCTAGGGCTAGGGCCAGGCTAGGGCTAGGGCCACGCTAGGGCCAGGCTAGGGCTAGGGACAGGCTAGGGCCAGGCTAGGGCTTTGGCTAGGCTAGGCCTAGGGCCAGGCTAGGGCTAGGGCCAGGCTAGGGTTACGCCAGGCTAGGGCTAGGGCCAGGATAGGGTTAAGGCCAGGCTAGGTATAGGACCAGGCTAGGGCCAGGCTAGGGCTAGGGCCAGGCTAGGGCCAGGCTAGGGCTAGGGCCACGCTAGGGCCAGGCTAGGGCTAGGGCCAGGCTAGGGCCAGGCTAGGGCTACGGCCAGGCTAGTCCTAGGGCCAGGCTAGGGCTAGGGCCAGGCTAGGGCTAGGCCAGGCTAGGACGAGGGCCAAGCTAGGGCTAGGCCAGTCTAAGTCTAGGGTCAGGCTAGGGCTAGGGTAGGGCTAGGCCAGGCTAGGGCTGGGCTAGGACCATGCCGACTACGTCTAGGCTAGGGCTAGGCCAGACTAGGTCTAGGCTAGTGCTAGGCCAGGCTAGGGCTAGGCTAGGGCTAGGCAAGGCTAGGGCTAGGCTAGGGCTAACTAGGCTAGGGCTAGGCTAGGGCTAGGCCAGGATAGGGCTAGGCTAGGGCTAGGCCAGGCTAGGACTAGGCTAGGGCTAGGCCAGTCTAGGGCTAGGCCAGGCTAGGGCTAGTGCCAGGCTAGCGCTAGGGCCAGACTACGGCCAGGCTAGGGCTAGGGCCAGGCTAGGGCCAGGCTAGGACTAGGGCCAGGCTAGGGCCAGGCTAGGGCTAGGGCCAGGCTACGGCTAGGCTAGGGCTAGGCCAGGCTAGGGCCAGGGTATTCCTATGCCAGGCTAAGGTTAGGTCGAGGCTAGGGCTAGGGCTAGGCTAGGGTAGGCCAGTTTAGGGCTAGAGCCAGGCTAGGGCTAGGGTCAGGCTACCCCCAGGCTACGGCTAGAGACAGGCTAGGGCCAGGCTAGCGCTAGGGACAGGCTAGGGCCCGGCTAGGGTTAGGGCCATCCTAGGGCAAGGCTAGTGTTAGGGCCATGCTAGGGCCAGACTAAGGCTACGTCCAGGCTAGGGCAAGGCTAGGGCTAGGGCCAGGCTAGGGCTATGGCCAGGCTAGGGCTAGGCCAGGTTAGGGCTAGGGCCAGTCTAGCGCTACATCCAGGGTAAGGTAAGGGCCAGTCTATGGCTAGGGCCAGGATAGGGCTACTGCCAGGCTAGTGCTAGGCCAGGCTAGGGCTAGAGCCAGGCTAGGGTAGGCCAGTTTAGAGCTAGGGCCCTGCTAGGGCTAGGGTCAGGATAGAGCCAGGCTTGGGCTAGGGCCAGGCTAGGGCCAGGCTAGGGCTAGGGCCAGGCTAGGGCCAGGCTAGGGCTAGGGCCAGGCTGGGGTTTGTGCCAGGTTAGGGCCAGGCTAGGGCTAGGGCCAGGCTAGGGTTACGGCCAGGCTAGCGCTAGGCCAGTTTAGGGCTAGTGCCAGCCTAGGGTTACGGCCAGGCTAGGCCTAGGCCAGGTTAGGGCTAGGGCCAGGCTAGGGCTAGGGCCAGGGTAGGGCAAGGGTCAGTCTAGGGCTAGGGCCAGGCTAGGGCTAGAGCCAGGCTAGGGTAGGCCAGTTTAGGTCTACGGCCCTGCTAGCGCTAGGGTCAGTCTAGGGCCAGGCTAGGGCTAGGCTAGGGCTAGGCCAGGCTAGGGCCAGGGTATGCCTATGCCAGGCTAAGGTTAGGTCGAGGCTAGGGCTAGGGCTAGGCTAGGGTAGGCCAGTTTAGGGCTAGGTCCCTGCTGGTGCTACGGTCTGGCTAGGGCCACGCTAGGTCCAGGGTCAGGCTAGGGCCTGGCTAGGGCTAAGGCCAGGCTAGGGCCAGGCTAGGGCTTCGGCCAGGCTAGGGCCAGGCTAGGGCTTCGGCCAGGCTAGGCCTAGGGCCAGGCTAGGGCTAGGGCCAGGCTAGGGCTACGCCAGGCTAGGGCTAGGGCCAGGATAGGGTTAAGGCCAGGATAGGGCTAGGGCCAGGCTAGGGCCAGGCTAGGGCTAGGGCCAGGCTATGGCTAGGGCCAGGCTATGTCTTGGCCAGGCTAGGGCTATGGCCAGGCTAGGTCTAGGCCAGGCTAGGGCTAGGGCCAGGCTAGGTCTAGGCTAGGGCTACCCCAGGCTAGGTCTAGGCTAGGGCTATCCGGCTAGGTCTAGGCTAGGGCTATGCCAGGCTAGGTCTAGGCTAGGGCTAGGCCAGGCTAGGTCTAGGCTAGGGCTAGGCCAGACTAGTGCTAGGCTAGGGCTAGGCCAGGCTAGGGCTAGGCTACGGCTAGGCCACGCTAGGGCTAGGCTAGGGCTAGGCCAGGCTAGGGCTAGGCCAGTCTAGGGCTAGGGACAGACTAGGGCTAGGGCCAGGGTAGGGCAAGAGCCAGTCTAGGGCTAGGGCCAGGCTAGGGCTAGTGCCAGGCTACTGCTAGGCCAGGCTAGGGCTAGACACAGGCTAGGGCCAGGTTAGGTCTAGGGCCGGGCTAGGGCCAGGCTAGGGCTATCGCCAGGCTAGGGCTAGGGCGAGGCTAGGGCCAGGCTAGGGCTAGGGCCAGGCTAGGGCTAGGGCCACGCTAGGGCCAGGCTAGGGCTAGGGACAGGCTAGGGCCAGGCTAGGGCTTTGGCCAGGCTAGGCCTAGGGCCACGCTAGGGCTAGGGCCAGGCTAGGGCTACGCCAGGCTAGGGCTAGGGCCAGGATAGGGTTAAGGCCAGGCTAGGTATAGGACCAGGCTAGGGCCAGGCTAGGGCTAGGGCCAGGCTAGGGCCAGGCTAGGGCTAGGGCCACGCTAGGGCCAGGCTAGGGCTAGGGCCAGGCTAGGGCCAGGCTAGGGCTACGGCCAGGCTAGTCCTAGGGCCAGGCTAGGGCTAGGGCCAGGCTAGGGCTAGGCCAGGCTAGGACGAGGGCCAAGCTAGGGCTAGGCCAGTCTAAGTCTAGGGTCAGGCTAGGGCTAGGGTAGGGCTAGGCCAGGCTAGGGCTGGGCTAGGACCATGCCGACTACGTCTAGGCTAGGGCTAGGCCAGACTAGGTCTAGGCTAGTGCTAGGCCAGGCTAGGGCTAGGCTAGGGCTAGGCAAGGCTAGGGCTAGGCTAGGGCTAACTAGGCTAGGGCTAGGCTAGGGCTAGGCCAGGATAGGGCTAGGCTAGGGCTAGGCCAGGCTAGGACTAGGCTAGGGCTAGGCCAGTCTAGGGCTAGGCCAGGCTAGGGCTAGTGCCAGGCTAGCGCTAGGGCCAGACTACGGCCAGGCTAGGGCTAGGGCCAGGCTAGGGCCAGGCTAGGACTAGGGCCAGGCTAGGGCCAGGCTAGGGCTAGGGCAAGGCTACGGCTAGGCTAGGGCTAGGCCAGGCTAGGGCCAGGGTATTCCTATGCCAGGCTAAGGTTAGGTCGAGGCTAGGGCTAGGGCTAGGCTAGGGTAGGCCAGTTTAGGGCTAGAGCCAGGCTAGGGCTAGGGTCAGGCTACCCCCAGGCTACGGCTAGAGACAGGCTAGGGCCAGGCTAGCGCTAGGGACAGGCTAGGGCTCGGCTAGGGTTAGGGCCATCCTAGGGCAAGGCTAGTGTTAGGGCCACGCTAGGGCCAGACTAAGGCTATGTCCAGGCTAGGGCAAGGCTAGGGCTAGGGCCAGGCTAGGGCTATGGCCAGGCTAGGGCTAGGCCAGGTTAGGGCTAGGGCCAGTCTAGGGCTACATCCAGGGTAAGGTAAGGGCCAGTCTATGGCTAGGGCCAGGATAGGGCTACTGCCAGGCTAGTGCTAGGCCAGGCTAGGGCTAGAGCCAGGCTAGGGTAGGCCAGTTTAGAGCTAGGGCCCTGCTAGGGCTAGGGTCAGGATAGAGCCAGGCTTGGGCTAGGGCCAGGCTAGGGCCAGGCTAGGGCTAGGGCCAGGCTAGGGCCAGGCTAGGGCTAGGGCCAGGCTGGGGCTTGTGCCAGGTTAGGGCCAGGCTAGGGCTAGGGCCAGGCTAGGGTTACGGCCAGGCTAGCGCTAGGCCAGGTTAGGGCTAGTGCCAGGCTAGGGTTACGGCCAGGCTAGGCCTAGGCCAGGTTAGGGCTAGGGCCAGGCTAGGGCTAGGGCCAGGGTAGGGCAAGGGTCAGTCTAGGGCTAGGGCCAGGCTAGGGCTAGAGCCAGGCTAGGGTAGGCCAGTTTAGGTCTACGGCCCTGCTAGTGCTAGGGTCAGTCTAGGGCCAGGCTAGGGCTAGGCTAGGGCTAGGCCAGGCTAGGGCCAGGGTATGCCTATGCCAGGCTAAGGTTAGGTCGAGGCTAGGGCTAGGGCTAGGCTAGGGTAGGCCAGTTTAGGGCTAGGTCCCTGCTGGTGCTACGGTCTGGCTAGGGCCACGCTAGGTCTAGGGTCAGGCTAGGGCCTGGCTAGGGCTAAGGCCAGGCTAGGGCCAGGCTAGGGCTTCGGCCAGGCTGGGGCCAGGCTAGGGCTTCGGCCAGGCTAGGGCCAGGCTAGGGCTTCGGCCAGGCTAGGCCTAGGGCCAGGCTAGGGCTAGGGCCAGGCTAGGGCTACGCCAGGCTAGGGCTAGGGCCAGGATAGGGTTAAGGCCAGGATAGGGCTAGGGCCAGGCTAGGGCCAGGCTAGGGCTAGGGCCAGGCTAGGGCTAGGGCCAGGCTAGGGCCAGGCTAGGGCTAGGGCCAGGCTATGGCTAGGGCCAGGCTATGTCTTGGCCAGGCTAGGGCTAGGGCCAGGCTAGGTCTAGGCCAGGCTAGGGCTAGGGCCAGGCTAGGTCTAGGCTAGGGCTACCCCAGGCTAGGTCTAGGCTAGGGCTATCCGGCTAGGTCTAGGCTAGGGCTATGCCAGGCTAGGTCTAGGCTAGGGCTAGGCCAGGCTAGGTCTAGGCTAGGGCTAGGCCAGACTAGGGCTAGGCTAGGGCTAGGCCAGGTTAGGGCTAGGCTACGGCTAGGCCACGCTAGGGCTAGGCTAGGGCTAGGCCAGGCTAGGGCTAGGCCAGTCTAGGGCTAGGGACAGACTAGGGCTAGGGCCAGGGTAGGGCAAGAGCCAGTCTAGGGCTAGGGCCAGGCTAGGGCTAGTGCCAGGCTACTGCTAGGCCAGGCTAGGGCTAGACACAGGCTAGGGCCAGGTTAGGTCTAGGGCCGGGCTAGGGCCAGGCTAGGGCTATCGCCAGGCTAGGGCTAGGGCGAGGCTAGGGCCAGGCTAGGGCTAGGGCCAGGCTAGGGCTAGGGCCACGCTAGGGCCAGGCTAGGGCTAGGGACAGGCTAGGGCCAGGCTAGGGCTTTGGCCAGGCTAGGCCTAGGGCCAGGCTAGGGCTAGGGCCAGGCTAGGGCTACGCCAGGCTAGGTCTACGGCCAGGATAGGGTTAAGGCCAGGCTAGGTATAGGACCAGGCTAGGGCCAGGCTAGGGCTAGGGCCAGGCTAGGGCCAGGCTAGGGCTAGGGCCACGCTAGGGCCAGGCTAGGGCTAGGGCCAGGCTAGGGCCAGGCTAGGGCTACGGCCAGGCTAGTCCTAGGGCCAGGCTAGGGCTAGGGCCAGGCTAGGGCTAGGCCAGGCTAGGACGAGGGCCAAGCTAGGGCTAGGCCAGGCTAAGTCTAGGGTCAGGCTAAGGCTAGGGTAGGGCTAGGCCAGGCTAGGGCTGGGCTAGGACCATGCCGACTAGGTCTAGGCTAGGGCTAGGCCAGACTAGGTCTAGGCTAGTGCTAGGCCAGGCTAGGGCTAGGCTAGGGCTAGGCAAGGCTAGGGCTAGGCTAGGGCTAACTAGGCTAGGGCTAGGCTAGGGCTAGGCCAGGATAGGGCTAGGCTAGGGCTAGGCCAGGCTAGGACTAGGCTAGGGCTAGGCCAGTCTAGGGCTAGGCCAGGCTAGGGCTAGTGCCAGGCTAGCGCTAGGGCCAGACTACGGCCAGGCTAGGGCTAGGGCCAGGCTAGGGCCAGGCTAGGACTAGGGCCAGGCTAGGGCCAGGCTAGGGCTAGGGCCAGGCTAGGGCTAGGCTAGGGCTAGGCCAGGCTAGGGCCAGGGTATTCCTATGCCAGGCTAAGGTTAGGTTGAGGCTAGGGCTAGGGCTAGGCTAGGGTAGGCCAGTTTAGGGCTAGAGCCAGGCTAGGGCTAGGGTCAGGCTACCCCCAGGCTACGGCTAGAGACAGGCTAGGGCCAGGCTAGCGCTAGGGACAGGCTAGGGCCCGGCTAGGGTTAGGGCCATCCTAGGGCAAGGCTAGTGTTAGGGCCATGCTAGGGCCAGACTAAGGCTACGTCCAGGCTAGGGCAAGGCTAGGGCTAGGGCCAGGCTAGGGCTATGGCCAGGCTAGGGCTAGGCCAGGTTAGGGCTAGGGCCAGTCTAGGGCTACATCCAGGGTAAGGTAAGGGCCAGTCTATGGCTAGGGCCAGGATAGGGCTACTGCCAGGCTAGTGCTAGGCCAGGCTAGGGCTAGAGCCAGGCTAGGGAAGGCCAGTTTAGAGCTAGGGCCCTGCTAGGGCTAGGGTCAGGATAGAGCCAGGCTTGGGCTAGGGCCAGGCTAGGGCCAGGCTAGGGCTAGGGCCAGGCTAGGGCCAGGCTAGGGCTAGGGCCAGGCTGGGGCTTGTGCCAGGTTAGGGCCAGGCTAGGGCTAGGGCCAGGCTAGGGTTACGGCCAGGCTAGCGCTAGGCCAGGTTAGGGCTAGTGCCAGGCTAGGGTTACGGCCAGGCTAGGCCTAGGCCAGGTTAGGGCTAGGGCCAGGCTAGGGCTAGGGCCAGGGTAGGGCAAGGGTCAGTCTAGGGCTAGGGCCAGGCTAGGGCTAGAGCCAGGCTAGGGTAGGCCAGTTTAGGTCTACGGCCCTGCTAGTGCTAGGGTTAGTCTAGGGCCAGGCTAGGGCTAGGCTAGGGCTAGGCCAGGCTAGGGCCAGGGTATGCCTATGCCAGGCTAAGGTTAGGTCGAGGCTAGGGCTAGGGCTAGGCTAGGGTAGGCCAGTTTAGGGCTAGGTCCCTGCTGGTGCTACGGTCTGGCTAGGGCCACGCTAGTTCTAGGGTCAGGCTAGGGCCTGGCTAGGGCTAAGGCCAGGCTAGGGCCAGGCTAGGGCTTCGGCCAGGCTAGGGCCAGCCTAGGGCTTCGGCCAGGCTAGGCCTAGGGCCAGGCTAGGGCTAGGGCCAGGCTAGGGCTACGCCAGGCTAGGGCTAGGGCCAGGATAGGGTTAAGGCCAGGATAGGGCTAGGGCCAGGCTAGGGCCAGGCTAGGGCTAGGGCCAGGCTAGGGCTAGGGCCAGGCTAGGGCCAGGCTAGGGCTAGGGCCAGGCTATGGCTACGGCCAGGCTATGTCTTGGCCAGGCTAGGGCTATGGCCAGGCTAGGTCTAGGCCAGGCTAGGGCTAGGGCCAGGCTAGGTCTAGGCTAGGGCTACCCCAGGCTAGGTCTAGGCTAGGGCTATCCGGCTAGGTCTAGGCTAGGGCTATGCCAGGCTAGGTCTAGGCTAGGGCTAGGCCAGGCTAGGTCTAGGCTAGGGCTAGGCCAGACTAGTGCTAGGCTAGGGCTAGGCCAGTCTAGGGCTAGGCTACGGCTAGGCCACGCTAGGGCTAGGCTAGGGCTAGGCCAGGCTAGGGCTAGGCCAGTCTAGGGCTAGGGACAGACTAGGGCTAGGGCCAGGGTAGGGCAAGAGCCAGTCTAGGGCTAGGGCCAGGCTAGGGCTAGTGCCAGGCTACTGCTAGGCCAGGCTAGGGCTAGACACAGGCTAGGGCCAGGTTAGGTCTAGAGCCGGGCTAGGGCCAGGCTAGGGCTATCGCCAGGCTAGGGCTAGGGCGAGGCTAGGGCCAGGCTAGGGCTAGGGCCAGGCTAGGGCTAGGGCCACGCTAGGGCCAGGCTAGGGCTAGGGACAGGCTAGGGCCAGGCTAGGGCTTTGGCCAGGCTAGGCCTAGGGCCAGGCTAGGGCTAGGGCCAGGCTAGGGCTACGCCAGGCTAGGGCTAGGGCCAGGATAGGGTTAAGGCCAGGCTAGGTATAGGACCAGGCTAGGGCCAGGCTAGGGCTAGGGCCAGGCTAGGGCCAGGCTAGGGCTAGGGCCACGCTAGGGCCAGGCTAGGGCTAGGGCCAGGCTAGGGCCAGGCTAGGGCTACGGCCAGGCTAGTCCTAGGGCCAGGCTAGGGCTAGGGCCAGGCTAGGGCTAGGCCAGGCTAGGACGAGGGCCAAGCTAGGGCTAGGCCAGTCTAAGTCTAGGGTCAGGCTAGGGCTAGGGTAGGGCTAGGCCAGGCTAGGGCTGGGCTAGGACCATGCCGACTAGGTCTAGGCTAGGGCTAGGCCAGACTAGGTCTAGGCTAGTGCTAGGCCAGGCTAGGGCTAGGCTAGGGCTAGGCAAGGCTAGGGCTAGGCTAGGGCTAACTAGGCTAGGGCTAGGCTAGGGCTAGGCCAGGATAGGGCTAGGCTAGGGCTAGGCCAGGCTAGGACTAGGCTAGGGCTAGGCCAGTCTAGGGCTAGGCCAGGCTAGGGCTAGTGCCAGGCTAGCGCTAGGGCCAGACTACGGCCAGGCTAGGGCTAGGGCCAGGCTAGGGCCAGGCTAGGACTAGGGCCAGGCTAGGGCCAGGCTAGGGCTAGGGCCAGGCTAGGGCTAGGCTAGGGCTAGGCCAGGCTAGGGCCAGGGTATTCCTATGCCAGGCTAAGGTTAGGTCGAGGCTAGGGCTAGGGCTAGGCTAGGGTAGGCCAGTTTAGGGCTAGAGCCAGGCTAGGGCTAGGGTCAGGCTACCCCCAGGCTACGGCTAGAGACAGGCTAGGGCCAGGCTAGCGCTAGGGACAGGCTAGGGCCCGGCTAGGGTTAGGGCCATCCTAGGGCAAGGCTAGTGTTAGGGCCACGCTAGGGCCAGACTAAGGCTACGTCCAGGCTAGGGCAAGGCTAGGGCTAGGGCCAGGCTAGGGCTATGGCCAGGCTAGGGCTAGGCCAGGTTAGGGCTAGGGCCAGTCTAGGGCTACATCCAGGGTAAGGTAAGGGCCAGTCTATGGCTAGGGCCAGGATAGGGCTACTGCCAGGCTAGTGCTAGGCCAGGCTAGGGCTAGAGCCAGGCTAGGGTAGGCCAGTTTAGAGCTAGGGCCCTGCTAGGGCTAGGGTCAGGATAGAGCCAGGCTTGGGCTAGGGCCAGGCTAGGGCCAGGCTAGGGCTAGGGCCAGGCTAGGGCCAGGCTAGGGCTAGGGCCAGGCTGGGGCTTGTGCCAGGTTAGGGCCAGGCTAGGGCTAGGGCCAGGCTAGGGTTACGGCCAGGCTAGCGCTAGGCCAGGTTAGGGCTAGTGCCAGGCTAGGGTTACGGCCAGGCTAGGCCTAGGCCAGGTTAGGGCTAGGGCAGGCTAGGGCTAGGGCCAGGGTAGGGCAAGGGTCAGTCTAGGGCTAGGGCCAGGCTAGGGCTAGAGCCAGGCTAGGGTAGGCCAGTTTAGGTCTACGGCCCTGCTAGTGCTAGGGTCAGTCTAGGGCCAGGCTAGGGCTAGGCTAGGGCTAGGCCAGGCTAGGGCCAGGGTATGCCTACGCCAGGCTAAGGTTAGGTCGAGGCTAGGGCTAGGGCTAGGCTAGGGTAGGCCAGTTTAGGGCTAGGTCCCTGCTGGTGCTACGGTCTGGCTAGGGCCACGCTAGGTCTAGGGTCAGGCTAGGGCCTGGCTAGGGCTAAGGCCAGGCTAGGGCTTCGGCCAGTCTGGGGCCAGGCTAGGGCTTCGGCCAGGCTAGGCCTAGGGCCAGGCTAGGGCTAGGGCCAGGCTAGGGCTACGCCAGGCTAGGGCTAGGGCCAGGATAGGGTTAAGGCCAGGATAGGGCTAGGGCCAGGCTAGGGCCAGGCTAGGGCTAGGGCCAGGCTAGGGCTAGGGCCAGGCTAGGGCCAGGCTAGGGCTAGGGCCAGGCTATGGCTAGGGCCAGGCTATGTCTTGGCCAGGCTAGGGCTAGGGCCAGGCTAGGTCTAGGCCAGGCTAGGGCTAGGGCCAGGCTAGGTCTAGGCTAGGGCTACCCCAGGCTAGGTCTAGGCTAGGGCTATCCGGCTAGGTCTAGGCTAGGGCTATGCCAGGCTAGGTCTAGGCTAGGGCTAGGCCAGGCTAGGTCTAGGCTAGGGCTAGGCCAGACTAGGGCTAGGCTAGGGCTAGGCCAGGCTAGGGCTAGGCTACGGCTAGGCCACGCTAGGGCTAGGCTACGGCTAGGCCAGGCTAGGGCTAGGCCAGTCTAGGGCTAGGGACAGACTAGGGCTAGGGCCAGGGTAGGGCAAGAGCCAGTCTAGGGCTAGGGCCAGGCTAGGGCTAGTGCCAGGCTACTGCTAGGCCAGGCTAGGGCTAGACACAGGCTAGGGCCAGGTTAGGTCTAGGGCCGGGCTAGGGCCAGGCTAGGGCTATCGCCAGGCTAGGGCTAGGGCGAGGCTAGGGCCAGGCTAGGGCTAGGGCCAGGCTAGGGCTAGGGCCACGCTAGGGCCAGGCTAGGGCTAGGGACAGGCTAGGGCCAGGCTAGGGCTTTGGCCAGGCTAGGCCTAGGGCCAGGCTAGGGCTAGGGCCAGGCTAGGGCTACGCCAGGCTAGGGCTAGGGCCAGGATAGGGTTAAGGCCAGGCTAGGTATAGGACCAGGCTAGGGCCAGGCTAGGGCTAGGGCCAGGCTAGGGCCAGGCTAGGGCTAGGGCCACGCTAGGGCCAGGCTAGGGCTAGGGCCAGGCTAGGGCCAGGCTAGGGCTACGGCCAGGCTAGTCCTAGGGCCAGGCTAGGGCTAGGGCCAGGCTAGGGCTAGGCCAGGCTAGGACGAGGGCCAAGCTAGGGCTAGGCCAGTCTAAGTCTAGGGTCAGGCTAGGGCTAGGGTAGGGCTAGGCCAGGCTAGGGCTGGGCTAGGACCATGCCGACTACGTCTAGGCTAGGGCTAGGCCAGACTAGGTCTAGGCTAGTGCTAGGCCAGGCTAGGGCTAGGCTAGGGCTAGGCAAGGCTAGGGCTAGGCTAGGGCTAACTAGGCTAGGGCTAGGCTAGGGCTAGGCCAGGATAGGGCTAGGCTAGGGCTAGGCCAGGCTAGGACTAGGCTAGGGCTAGGCCAGTCTAGGGCTAGGCCAGGCTAGGGCTAGTGCCAGGCTAGCGCTAGGGCCAGACTACGGCCAGGCTAGGGCTAGGGCCAGGCTAGGGCCAGGCTAGGACTAGGGCCAGGCTAGGGCCAGGCTAGGGCTAGGGCCAGGCTAGGGCTAGGCTAGGGCTAGGCCAGGCTAGGGCCAGGGTATGCCTATGCCAGGCTAAGGTTAGGTCGAGGCTAGGGCTAGGGCTAGGCTAGGGTAGGCCAGTTTAGGGCTAGGTCCCTGCTGGTGCTACGGTCTGGCTAGGGCCACGCTAGGTCTAGGGTCAGGCTAGGGCCTGGCTAGGGCTAAGGCCAGGCTAGGGCCAGGCTAGGGCTTCGGCCAGGCTAGGGCCAGGCTAGGGCTTCGGCCAGGCTAGGCCTAGGGCCAGGCTAGGGCTAGGGCCAGGCTAGGGCTACGCCAGGCTAGGGCTAGGGCCAGGATAGGGTTAAGGCCAGGATAGGGCTAGGGCCAGGCTAGGGCCAGGCTAGGGCTAGGGCCAGGCTAGGGCTAGGGCCAGGCTAGGGCCAGGCTAGGGCTAGGGCCAGGCTATGGCTAGGGCCAGGCTATGTCTTGGCCAGGCTAGGGCTAGGGCCAGGCTAGGTCTAGGCCAGGCTAGGGCTAGGGCCAGGCTAGGTCTAGGCTAGGGCTACCCCAGGCTAGGTCTAGGCTAGGGCTATCCGGCTAGGTCTAGGCTAGGGCTATGCCAGGCTAGGTCTAGGCTAGGGCTAGGCCAGGCTAGGTCTAGGCTAGGGCTAGGCCAGACTAGGGCTAGGCTAGGGCTAGGCCAGGCTAGGGCTAGGCTACGGCTAGGCCACGCTAGGGCTAGGCCAGGGCTAGACCAGGCTAGGGCTAGGCCAGTCTAGGGCTAGGGACAGACTAGGGCTAGGGCCAGGGTAGGGCAAGAGCCAGTCTAGGGCTAGGGCCAGGCTAGGGCTAGTGCCAGGCTACTGCTACGCCAGGCTAGGGCTAGACACAGGCTAGGGCCAGGTTAGGTCTAGGGCCGGGCTAGGGCCAGGCTAGGGCTATCGCCAGGCTAGGGCTAGGGCGAGGCTAGGGCCAGGCTAGGGCTAGGGCCAGGCTAGGGCTAGGGCCACGCTAGGGCCAGGCTAGGGCTAGGGACAGGCTAGGGCCAGGCTAGGGCTTTGGCCAGGCTAGGCCTAGGGCCAGGCTAGGGCTAGGGCCAGGCTAGGGCTACACCAGGCTAGGGCTAGGGCCAGGATAGGGTTAAGGCCAGGCTAGGTATAGGACCAGGCTAGGGCCAGGCTAGGGCTAGGGCCAGGCTAGGGCCAGGCTAGGGCTAGGGCCACGCTAGGGCCAGGCTAGGGCTAGGGCCAGGCTAGGGCCAGGCTAGGGCTACGGCCAGGCTAGTCCTAGGGCCAGGCTTGGGCTAGGGCCAGGCTAGGGCTAGGCCAGGCTAGGACGAGGGCCAAGCTAGGGCTAGGCCAGTCTAAGTCTGGGGTCAGGCTAGGGCTAGGGTAGGGCTAGGCCAGGCTAGGGCTGGGCTAGGACCATGCCGACTAGGTCTAGGCTAGGGCTAGGCCAGACTAGGTCTAGGCTAGTGCTAGGCCAGGCTAGGGCTAGGCTAGGGCTAGGCAAGGCTAGGGCTAGGCTAGGGCTAACTAGGCTAGGGCTAGGCTAGGGCTAGGCCAGGATAGGGCTAGGCTAGGGCTAGGCCAGGCTAGGACTAGGCTAGGGCTAGGCCAGTCTAGGGCTAGGCCAGGCTAGGGCTAGTGCCAGGCTAGCGCTAGGGCCAGACTACGGCCAGGCTAGGGCTAGGGCCAGGCTAGGGCCAGGCTAGGACTAGGGCCAGGCTAGGGCCAGGCTAGGGCTAGGGCCAGGCTAGGGCTAGGCTAGGGCTAGGCCAGGCTAGGGCCAGGGTATTCCTATGCCAGGCTAAGGTTAGGTCGAGGCTAGGGCTAGGGCTAGGCTAGGGTAGGCCAGTTTAGGGCTAGAGCCAGGCTAGGGCTAGGGTCAGGCTACCCCCAGGCTACGGCTAGAGACAGGCTAGGGCCAGGCTAGCGCTAGGGACAGGCTAGGGCCCGGCTAGGGTTAGGGCCATCCTAGGGCAAGGCTAGTGTTAGGGCCATGCTAGGGCCAGACTAAGGCTACGTCCAGGCTAGGGCAAGGCTAGGGCTAGGGCCAGGCTAGGGCTATGGCCAGGCTAGGGCTAGGCCAGGTTAGGGCTAGGGCCAGTCTAGGGCTACATCCAGGGTAAGGTAAGGGCCAGTCTATGGCTAGGGCCAGGATAGGGCTACTGCCAGGCTAGTGCTAGGCCAGGCTAGGGCTAGAGCCAGGCTAGGGTAGGCCAGTTTAGAGCTAGGGCCCTGCTAGGGCTAGGGTCAGGATAGAGCCAGGCTTGGGCTAGGGCCAGGCTAGGGCCAGGCTAGGGCTAGGGCCAGGCTAGGGCCAGGCTAGGGCTAGGGCCAGGCTGGGGCTTGTGCCAGGTTAGGGCCAGGCTAGGGCTAGGGCCAGGCTAGGGTTACGGCCAGGCTAGCGCTAGGCCAGGTTAGGGCTAGTGCCAGGCTAGGGTTACGGCCAGGCTAGGCCTAGGCCAGGTTAGGGCTAGGGCCAGGCTAGGGCTAGGGCCAGGGTAGGGCAAGGGTCAGTCTAGGGCTAGGGCCAGGCTAGGGCTAGAGCCAGGCTAGGGTAGGCCAGTTTAGGTCTACGGCCCTGCTAGTGCTAGGGTCAGTCTAGGGCCAGGCTAGGGCTAGGCTAGGGCTAGGCCAGGCTAGGGCCAGGGTATGCCTATGCCAGGCTAAGGTTAGGTCGAGGCTAGGGCTAGGGCTAGGCTAGGGTAGGCCAGTTTAGGGCTAGGTCCCTGCTGGTGCTACGGTCTGGCTAGGGCCACGCTAGGTCTAGGGTCAGGCTAGGGCCTGGCTAGGGCTTCGGCCAGGCTAGGGCCAGGCTAGGGCTTCGGCCAGGCTAGGGCCAGGCTAGGGCTTCGGCCAGGCTAGGCCTACGGCCAGGCTAGGGCTAGGGCCAGGCTAGGGCTACGCCAGGCTAGGGCTAGGGCCAGGATAGGGTTAAGGCCAGGATAGGGCTAGGGCCAGGCTAGGGCCAGGCTAGGGCTAGGGCCAGGCTAGGGCTAGGGCCAGGCTAGGGCCAGGCTAGGGCTAGGGCCAGGCTATGGCTAGGGCCAGGCTATGTCTTGGCCAGGCTAGGGCTAGGGCCAGGCTAGGTCTAGGCCAGGCTAGGGCTAGGGCCAGGCTAGGTCTAGGCTAGGGCTACCCCAGGCTAGGTCTAGGCTAGGGCTATCCGGCTAGGTCTAGGCTAGGGCTATGCCAGGCTAGGTCTAGGCTAGGGCTAGGCCAGGCTAGGTCTAGGCTAGGGCTAGGCCAGACTAGGGCTAGGCTAGGGCTAGGCCAGGCTAGGGCTAGGCTACGGCTAGGCCACGCTAGGGCTAGGCTAGGGCTAGGCCAGGCTAGGGCTAGGCCAGTCTAGGGCTAGGGACAGACTAGGGCTAGGGCCAGGGTAGGGCAAGAGCCAGTCTAGGGCTAGGGCCAGGCTAGGGCTAGTGCCAGGCTACTGCTAGGCCAGGCTAGGGCTAGACACAGGCTAGGGCCAGGTTAGGTCTAGGGCCGGGCTAGGGCCAGGCTAGGGCTATCGCCAGGCTAGGGCTAGGGCGAGGCTAGGGCCAGGCTAGGGCTAGGGCCAGGCTAGGGCTAGGGCCACGCTAGGGCCAGGCTAGGGCTAGGGACAGGCTAGGGCCAGGCTAGGGCTTTGGCCAGGCTAGGCCTAGGGCCAGGCTAGGGCTAGGGCCAGGCTAGGGCTACGCCAGGCTAGGGCTAGGGCCAGGATAGGGTTAAGGCCAGGCTAGGTATAGGACCAGGCTAGGGCCAGGCTAGGGCTAGGGCCAGGCTAGGGCCAGGCTAGGGCTAGGGCCACGCTAGGGCCAGGCTAGGGCTAGGGCCAGGCTAGGGCCAGGCTAGGGCTACGGCCAGGCTAGTCCTAGGGCCAGGCTAGGGCTAGGGCCAGGCTAGGGCTAGGCCAGGCTAGGACGAGGGCCAAGCTAGGGCTAGGCCAGTCTAAGTCTGGGGTCAGGCTAGGGCTAGGGTAGGGCTAGGCCAGGCTAGGGCTGGGCTAGGACCATGACGACTAGGTCTAGGCTAGGGCTAGGCCAGACTAGGTCTAGGCTAGTGCTAGGCCAGGCTAGGGCTAGGCTAGGGCTAGGCAAGGCTAGGGCTAGGCTAGGGCTAACTAGGCTAGGGCTAGGCTAGGGCTAGGCCAGGATAGGGCTAGGCTAGGGCTAGGCCAGGCTAGGACTAGGCTAGGGCTAGGCCAGTCTAGGGCTAGGCCAGGCTAGGGCTAGTGCCAGGCTAGCGCTAGGGCCAGACTACGGCCAGGCTAGGGCTAGGGCCAGGCTAGGGCCAGGCTAGGACTAGGGCCAGGCTAGGGCCAGGCTAGGGCTAGGGCCAGGCTAGGGCTAGGCTAGGGCTAGGCCAGGCTAGGGCCAGGGTATTCCTATGCCAGGCTAAGGTTAGGTCGAGGCTAGGCCTAGGGCCAGGCTAGGGCTAGGGCCAGGCTAGGGCTACACCAGGCTAGGGCTAGGGCCAGGATAGGGTTAAGGCCAGGCTAGGTATAGGACCAGGCTAGGGCCAGGCTAGGGCTAGGGCCAGGCTAGGGCCAGGCTAGGGCTAGGGCCACGCTAGGGCCAGGCTAGGGCTAGGGCCAGGCTAGGGCCAGGCTAGGGCTACGGCCAGGCTAGTCCTAGGGCCAGGCTAGGGCTAGGGCCAGGCTAGGGCTAGGCCAGGCTAGGACGAGGGCCAAGCTAGGGCTAGGCCAGTCTAAGTCTGGGGTCAGGCTAGGGCTAGGGTAGGGCTAGGCCAGGCTAGGGCTGGGCTAGGACCATGCCGACTAGGTCTAGGCTAGGGCTAGGCCAGACTAGGTCTAGGCTAGTGCTAGGCCAGGCTAGGGCTAGGCTAGGGCTAGGCAAGGCTAGGGCTAGGCTAGGGCTAACTAGGCTAGGGCTAGGCTAGGGCTAGGCCAGGATAGGGCTAGGCTAGGGCTAGGCCAGGCTAGGACTAGGCTAGGGCTAGGCCAGTCTAGGGCTAGGCCAGGCTAGGGCTAGTGCCAGGCTAGCGCTAGGGCCAGACTACGGCCAGGCTAGGGCTAGGGCCAGGCTAGGGCCAGGCTAGGACTAGGGCCAGGCTAGGGCCAGGCTAGGGCTAGGGCCAGGCTAGGGCTAGGCTAGGGCTAGGCCAGGCTAGGGCCAGGGTATTCCTATGCCAGGCTAAGGTTAGGTCGAGGCTAGGGCTAGGGCTAGGCTAGGGTAGGCCAGTTTAGGGCTAGAGCCAGGCTAGGGCTAGGGTCAGGCTACCCCCAGGCTACGGCTAGAGACAGGCTAGGGCCAGGCTAGCGCTAGGGACAGGCTAGGGCCCGGCTAGGGTTAGGGCCATCCTAGGGCAAGGCTAGTGTTAGGGCCATGCTAGGGCCAGACTAAGGCTACGTCCAGGCTAGGGCAAGGCTAGGGCTAGGGCCAGGCTAGGGCTATGGCCAGGCTAGGGCTAGGCCAGGTTAGGGCTAGGGCCAGTCTAGGGCTACATCCAGGGTAAGGTAAGGGCCAGTCTATGGCTAGGGCCAGGATAGGGCTACTGCCAGGCTAGTGCTAGGCCAGGCTAGGGCTAGAGCCAGGCTAGGGTAGGCCAGTTTAGAGCTAGGGCCCTGCTAGGGCTAGGGTCAGGATAGAGCCAGGCTTGGGCTAGGGCCAGGCTAGGGCCAGGCTAGGGCTAGGGCCAGGCTAGGGCCAGGCTAGGGCTAGGGCCAGGCTGGGGCTTGTGCCAGGTTAGGGCCAGGCTAGGGCTAGGGCCAGGCTAGGGTTACGGCCAGGCTAGCGCTAGGCCAGGTTAGGGCTAGTGCCAGGCTAGGGTTACGGCCAGGCTAGGCCTAGGCCAGGTTAGGGCTAGGGCCAGGCTAGGGCTAGGGCCAGGGTAGGGCAAGGGTCAGTCTAGGGCTAGGGCCAGGCTAGGGCTAGAGCCAGGCTAGGGTAGGCCAGTTTAGGTCTACGGCCCTGCTAGTGCTAGGGTCAGTCTAGGGCCAGGCTAGGGCTAGGCTAGGGCTAGGCCAGGCTAGGGCCAGGGTATGCCTATGCCAGGCTAAGGTTAGGTCGAGGCTAGGGCTAGGGCTAGGCTAGGGTAGGCCAGTTTAGGGCTAGGTCCCTGCTGGTGCTACGGTCTGGCTAGGGCCACGCTAGGTCTAGGGTCAGGCTAGGGCCTGGCTAGGGCTAAGGCCAGGCTAGGGCCAGGCTAGGGCTTCGGCCAGGCTAGGGCCAGGCTAGGGCTTCGGCCAGGCTAGGCCTAGGGCCAGGCTAGGGCTAGGGCCAGGCTAGGGCTACGCCAGGCTAGGGCTAGGGCCAGGATAGGGTTAAGGCCAGGATAGGGCTAGGGCCAGGCTAGGGCCAGGCTAGGGCTAGGGCCAGGCTAGGGCTAGGGCCAGGCTAGGGCCAGGCTAGGGCTAGGGCCAGGCTATGGCTAGGGCCAGGCTATGTCTTGGCCAGGCTAGGGCTAGGGCCAGGCTAGGTCTAGGCCAGGCTAGGGCTAGGGCCAGGCTAGGTCTAGGCTAGGGCTACCCCAGGCTAGGTCTAGGCTAGGGCTATCCGGCTAGGTCTAGGCTAGGGCTATGCCAGGCTAGGTCTAGGCTAGGGCTAGGCCAGGCTAGGTCTAGGCTAGGGCTAGGCCAGACTAGGGCTAGGCTAGGGCTAGGCCAGGCTAGGGCTAGGCTACGGCTAGGCCACGCTAGGGCTAGGCTAGGGCTAGGCCAGGCTAGGGCTAGGCCAGTCTAGGGCTAGGGACAGACTAGGGCTAGGGCCAGGGTAGGGCAAGAGCCAGTCTAGGGCTAGGGCCAGGCTAGGGCTAGTGCCAGGCTACTGCTAGGCCAGGCTAGGGCTAGACAGAGGCTAGGGCCAGGTTAGGTCTAGGGCCGGGCTAGGGCCAGGCTAGGGCTATCGCCAGGCTAGGGCTAGGGCGAGGCTAGGGCCAGGCTAGGGCTAGGGCCACGCTAGGGCTAGGGCCACGCTAGGGCCAGGCTAGGGCTAGGGACAGGCTAGGGCCAGGCTAGGGCTTTGGCCAGGCTAGGCCTAGGGCCAGGCTAGGGCTAGGGCCAGGCTAGGGCTACGCCAGGCTAGGGCTAGGGCCAGGATAGGGTTAAGGCCAGGCTAGGTATAGGACCAGGCTAGGGCCAGGCTAGGGCTAGGGCCAGGCTAGGGCCAGGCTAGGGCTAGGGCCACGCTAGGGCCAGGCTAGGGCTAGGGCCAGGCTAGGGCCAGGCTAGGGCTACGGCCAGGCTAGTCCTAGGGCCAGGCTAGGGCTAGGGCCAGGCTAGGGCTAGGCCAGGCTAGGACGAGGGCCAAGCTAGGGCTAGGCCAGTCTAAGTCTGGGGTCAGGCTAGGGCTAGGGTAGGGCTAGGCCAGGCTAGGGCTGGGCTAGGACCATGCCGACTAGGTCTAGGCTAGGGCTAGGCCAGACTAGGTCTAGGCTAGTGCTAGGCCAGGCTAGGGCTAGGCTAGGGCTAGGCAAGGCTAGGGCTAGGCTAGGGCTAACTAGGCTAGGGCTAGGCTAGGGCTAGGCCAGGATAGGGCTAGGCTAGGGCTAGGCCAGGCTAGGACTAGGCTAGGGCTAGGCCAGTCTAGGGCTAGGCCAGGCTAGGGCTAGTGCCAGGCTAGCGCTAGGGCCAGACTACGGCCAGGCTAGGGCTAGGGCCAGGCTAGGGCCAGGCTAGGACTTGGGCCAGGCTAGGGCCAGGCTAGGGCTAGGGCCAGGCTAGGGCTAGGCTAGGGCTAGGCCAGGCTAGGGCCAGGGTATTCCTATGCCAGGCTAAGGTTAGGTCGAGGCTAGGGCTAGGGCTAGGCTAGGGTAGGCCAGTTTAGGGCTAGAGCCAGGCTAGGGCTAGGGTCAGGCTACCCCCAGGCTACGGCTAGAGACAGGCTAGGGCCAGGCTAGCGCTAGGGACAGGCTAGGGCCCGGCTAGGGTTAGGGCCATCCTAGGGCAAGGCTAGTGTTAGGGCCATGCTAGGGCCAGACTAAGGCTACGTCCAGGCTAGGGCAAGGCTAGGGCTAGGGCCAGGCTAGGGCTATGGCCAGGCTAGGGCTAGGCCAGGTTAGGGCTAGGGCCAGTCTAGGGCTACATCCAGGGTAAGGTAAGGGCCAGTCTATGGCTAGGGCCAGGATAGGGCTACTGCCAGGCTAGTGCTAGGCCAGGCTAGGGCTAGAGCCAGGCTAGGGTAGGCCAGTTTAGAGCTAGGGCCCTGCTAGGGCTAGGGTCAGGATAGAGCCAGGCTTGGGCTAGGGCCAGGCTAGGGCCAGGCTAGGGCTAGGGCCAGGCTAGGGCCAGGCTAGGGCTAGGGCCAGGCTGGGGCTTGTGCCAGGTTAGGGCCAGGCTAGGGCTAGGGCCAGGCTAGGGTTACGGCCAGGCTAGCGCTAGGCCAGGTTAGGGCTAGTGCCAGGCTAGGGTTACGGCCAGGCTAGGCCTAGGCCAGGTTAGGGCTAGGGCCAGGCTAGGGCTAGGGCCAGGGTAGGGCAAGGGTCAGTCTAGGGCTAGGGCCAGGCTAGGGCTAGAGCCAGGCTAGGGTAGGCCAGTTTAGGTCTACGGCCCTGCTAGTGCTAGGGTCAGTCTAGGGCCAGGCTAGGGCTAGGCTAGGGCTAGGCCAGGCTAGGGCCAGGGTATGCCTATGCCAGGCTAAGGTTAGGTCGAGGCTAGGGCTAGGGCTAGGCTAGGGTAGGCCAGTTTAGGGCTAGGTCCCTGCTGGTGCTACGGTCTGGCTAGGGCCACGCTAGGTCTAGGGTCAGGCTAGGGCCTGGCTAGGGCTAAGGCCAGGCTAGGGCCAGGCTAGGGCTTCGGCCAGGCTAGGGCCAGGCTAGGGCTTCGGCCAGGCTAGGCCTAGGGCCAGGCTAGGGCTAGGGCCAGGCTAGGGCTACGCCAGGCTAGGGCTAGGGCCAGGATAGGGTTAAGGCCAGGATAGGGCTAGGGCCAGGCTAGGGCCAGGCTAGGGCTAGGGCCAGGCTAGGGCTAGGGCCAGGCTAGGGCCAGGCTAGGGCTAGGGCCAGGCTATGGCTAGGGCCAGGCTATGTCTTGGCCAGGCTAGGGCTAGGGCCAGGCTAGGTCTAGGCCAGGCTAGGGCTAGGGCCAGGCTAGGTCTAGGCTAGGGCTACCCCAGGCTAGGTCTAGGCTAGGGCTATCCGGCTAGGTCTAGGCTAGGGCTATGCCAGGCTAGGTCTAGGCTAGGGCTAGGCCAGGCTAGGTCTAGGCTAGGGCTAGGCCAGACTAGGGCTAGACTAGGGCTAGGCCAGGCTAGGGCTAGGCTACGGCTAGGCCACGCTAGGGCTAGGCCAGGGCTAGACCAGGCTAGGGCTAGGCCAGTCTAGGGCTAGGGACAGACTAGGGCTAGGGCCAGGGTAGGGCAAGAGCCAGTCTAGGGCTAGGGCCAGGCTAGGGCTAGTGCCAGGCTACTGCTAGGCCAGGCTAGGGCTAGACACAGGCTAGGGCCAGGTTAGGTCTAGGGCCGGGCTAGGGCCAGGCTAGGGCTATCGCCAGGCTAGGGCTAGGGCGAGGCTAGGGCCAGGCTAGGGCTAGGGCCAGGCTAGGGCTAGGGCCACGCTAGGGCCAGGCTAGGGCTAGGGACAGGCTAGGGCCAGGCTAGGGCTTTGGCCAGGCTAGGCCTAGGGCCAGGCTAGGGCTAGGGCCAGGCTAGGGCTACACCAGGCTAGGGCTAGGGCCAGGATAGGGTTAAGGCCAGGCTAGGTATAGGACCAGGCTAGGGCCAGGCTAGGGCTAGGGCCAGGCTAGGGCCAGGCTAGGGCTAGGGCCACGCTAGGGCCAGGCTAGGGCTAGGGCCAGGCTAGGGCCAGGCTAGGGCTACGGCCAGGCTAGTCCTAGGGCCAGGCTTGGGCTAGGGCCAGGCTAGGGCTAGGCCAGGCTAGGACGAGGGCCAAGCTAGGGCTAGGCCAGTCTAAGTCTGGGGTCAGGCTAGGGCTAGGGTAGGGCTAGGCCAGGCTAGGGCTGGGCTAGGACCATGCCGACTAGGTCTAGGCTAGGGCTAGGCCAGACTAGGTCTAGGCTAGTGCTAGGCCAGGCTAGGGCTAGGCTAGGGCTAGGCAAGGCTAGGGCTAGGCTAGGGCTAACTAGGCTAGGGCTAGGCTAGGGCTAGGCCAGGATAGGGCTAGGCTAGGGCTAGGCCAGGCTAGGACTAGGCTAGGGCTAGGCCAGTCTAGGGCTAGGCCAGGCTAGGGCTAGTGCCAGGCTAGCGCTAGGGCCAGACTACGGCCAGGCTAGGGCTAGGGCCAGGCTAGGGCCAGGCTAGGACTAGGGCCAGGCTAGGGCCAGGCTAGGGCTAGGGCCAGGCTAGGGCTAGGCTAGGGCTAGGCCAGGCTAGGGCCAGGGTATTCCTATGCCAGGCTAAGGTTAGGTCGAGGCTAGGGCTAGGGCTAGGCTAGGGTAGGCCAGTTTAGGGCTAGAGCCAGGCTAGGGCTAGGGTCAGGCTACCCCCAGGCTACGGCTAGAGACAGGCTAGGGCCAGGCTAGCGCTAGGGACAGGCTAGGGCCCGGCTAGGGTTAGGGCCATCCTAGGGCAAGGCTAGTGTTAGGGCCATGCTAGGGCCAGACTAAGGCTACGTCCAGGCTAGGGCAAGGCTAGGGCTAGGGCCAGGCTAGGGCTATGGCCAGGCTAGGGCTAGGCCAGGTTAGGGCTAGGGCCAGTCTAGGGCTACATCCAGGGTAAGGTAAGGGCCAGTCTATGGCTAGGGCCAGGATAGGGCTACTGCCAGGCTAGTGCTAGGCCAGGCTAGGGCTAGAGCCAGGCTAGGGTAGGCCAGTTTAGAGCTAGGGCCCTGCTAGGGCTAGGGTCAGGATAGAGCCAGGCTTGGGCTAGGGCCAGGCTAGGGCCAGGCTAGGGCTAGGGCCAGGCTAGGGCCAGGCTAGGGCTAGGGCCAGGCTGGGGCTTGTGCCAGGTTAGGGCCAGGCTAGGGCTAGGGCCAGGCTAGGGTTACGGCCAGGCTAGCGCTAGGCCAGGTTAGGGCTAGTGCCAGGCTAGGGTTACGGCCAGGCTAGGCCTAGGCCAGGTTAGGGCTAGGGCCAGGCTAGGGCTAGGGCCAGGGTAGGGCAAGGGTCAGTCAAGGGCTAGGGCCAGGCTAGGGCTAGAGCCAGGCTAGGGTAGGCCAGTTTAGGTCTACGGCCCTGCTAGTGCTAGGGTCAGTCTAGGGCCAGGCTAGGGCTAGGCTAGGGCTAGGCCAGGCTAGGGCCAGGGTATGCCTATGCCAGGCTAAGGTTAGGTCGAGGCTAGGGCTAGGGCTAGGCTAGGGTAGGCCAGTTTAGGGCTAGGTCCCTGCTGGTGCTACGGTCTGGCTAGGGCCACGCTAGGTCTAGGGTCAGGCTAGGGTCTGGCTAGGGCTAAGGCCAGGCTAGGGCCAGGCTAGGGCTTCGGCCAGGCTAGGGCCAGGCTAGGGCTTCGGCCAGGCTAGGCCTACGGCCAGGCTAGGGCTAGGGCCAGGCTAGGGCTACGCCAGGCTAGGGCTAGGGCCAGGATAGGGTTAAGGCCAGGATAGGGCTAGGGCCAGGCTAGGGCCAGGCTAGGGCTAGGGCCAGGCTAGGGCTAGGGCCAGGCTAGGGCCAGGCTAGGGCTAGGGCCAGGCTATGGCTAGGGCCAGGCTATGTCTTGGCCAGGCTAGGGCTAGGGCCAGGCTAGGTCTAGGCCAGGCTAGGGCTAGGGCCAGGCTAGGTCTAGGCTAGGGCTACCCCAGGCTAGGTCTAGGCTAGGGCTATCCGGCTAGGTCTAGGCTAGGGCTATGCCAGGCTAGGTCTAGGCTAGGGCTAGGCCAGGCTAGGTCTAGGCTAGGGCTAGGCCAGACTAGGGCTAGGCTAGGGCTAGGCCAGGCTAGGGCTAGGCTACGGCTAGGCCACGCTAGGGCTAGGCTAGGGCTTGGCCAGGCTAGGGCTAGGCCAGTCTAGGGCTAGGGACAGACTAGGGCTAGGGCCAGGGTAGGGCAAGAGCCAGTCTAGGGCTAGGGCCAGGCTAGGGCTAGTGCCAGGCTACTGCTAGGCCAGGCTAGGGCTAGACACAGGCTAGGGCCAGGTTAGGCCTAGGGCCGGGCTAGGGCCAGGCTAGGGCTATCGCCAGGCTAGGGCTAGGGCGAGGCTAGGGCCAGGCTAGGGCTAGGGCCACGCTAGGGCTAGGGCCACGCTAGGGCCAGGCTAGGGCTAGGGACAGGCTAGGGCCAGGCTAGGGCTTTGGCCAGGCTAGGCCTAGGGCCAGGCTAGGGCTAGGGCCAGGCTAGGGCTACGCCAGGCTAGGGCTAGGGCCAGGATAGGGTTAAGGCCAGGCTAGGTATAGGACCAGGCTAGGGCCAGGCTAGGGCTAGGGCCAGGCTAGGGCCAGGCTAGGGCTAGGGCCACGCTAGGGCCAGGCTAGGGCTAGGGCCAGGCTAGGGCCAGGCTAGGGCTACGGCCAGGCTAGTCCTAGGGCCAGGCTAGGGCTAGGGCCAGGCTAGGGCTAGGCCAGGCTAGGACGAGGGCCAAGCTAGGGCTAGGCCAGTCTAAGTCTAGGGTCAGGCTAGGGCTAGGGTAGGGCTAGGCCAGGCTAGGGCTGGGCTAGGACCATGCCGACTAGGTCTAGGCTAGGGCTAGGCCAGACTAGGTCTAGGCTAGTGCTAGGCCAGGCTAGGGCTAGGCTAGGGCTAGGCAAGGCTAGGGCTAGGCTAGGGCTAACTAGGCTAGGGCTAGGCTAGGGCTAGGCCAGGATAGGGCTAGGCTAGGGCTAGGCCAGGCTAGGACTAGGCTAGGGCTAGGCCAGTCTAGGGCTAGGCCAGGCTAGGGCTAGTGCCAGGCTAGCGCTAGGGCCAGACTACGGCCAGGCTAGGGCTAGGGCCAGGCTAGGGCCAGGCTAGGACTAGGGCCAGGCTAGGGCCAGGCTAGGGCTAGGGCCAGGCTAGGGCTAGGCTAGGGCTAGGCCAGGCTAGGGCCAGGGTATTCCTATGCCAGGCTAAGGTTAGGTCGAGGCTAGGGCTAGGGCTAGGCTAGGGTAGGCCAGTTTAGGGCTAGAGCCAGGCTAGGGCTAGGGTCAGGCTACCCCCAGGCTACGGCTAGAGACAGGCTAGGGCCAGGCTAGCGCTAGGGACAGGCTAGGGCCCGGCTAGGGTTAGGGCCATCCTAGGGCAAGGCTAGTGTTAGGGCCATGCTAGGGCCAGACTAAGGCTACGTCCAGGCTAGGGCAAGGCTAGGGCTAGGGCCAGGCTAGGGCTATGGCCAGCCTAGGGCTAGGCCAGGTTAGGGCTAGGGCCAGTCTAGGGCTACATCCAGGGTAAGGTAAGGGCCAGTCTATGGCTAGGGCCAGGATAGGGCTACTGCCAGGCTAGTGCTAGGCCAGGCTAGGGCTAGAGCCAGGCTAGGGTAGGCCAGTTTAGAGCTAGGGCCCTGCTAGGGCTAGGGTCAGGATAGAGCCAGGCTTGGGCTAGGGCCAGGCTAGGGCCAGGCTAGGGCTAGGGCCAGGCTAGGGCCAGGCTAGGGCTAGGGCCAGGCTGGGGCTTGTGCCAGGTTAGGGCCAGGCTAGGGCTAGGGCCAGGCTAGGGTTACGGCCAGGCTAGCGCTAGGCCAGGTTAGGGCTAGTGCCAGGCTAGGGTTACGGCCAGGCTAGGCCTAGGCCAGGTTAGGGCTAGGGCCAGGCTAGGGCTAGGGCCAGGGTAGGGCAAGGGTCAGTCTAGGGCTAGGGCCAGGCTAGGGCTAGAGCCAGGCTAGGGTAGGCCAGTTTAGGTCTACGGCCCTGCTAGTGCTAGGGTCAGTCTAGGGCCAGGCTAGGGCTAGGCTAGGGCTAGGCCAGGCTAGGGCCAGGGTATGCCTATGCCAGGCTAAGGTTAGGTCGAGGCTAGGGCTAGGGCTAGGCTAGGGTAGGCCAGTTTAGGGCTAGGTCCCTGCTGGTGCTACGGTCTGGCTAGGGCCACGCTAGGTCTAGGGTCAGGCTAGGGCCTGGCTAGGGCTAAGGCCAGGCTAGGGCCAGGCTAGGGCTTCGGCCAGGCTAGGGCCAGGCTAGGGCTTCGGCCAGGCTAGGCCTAGGGCCAGGCTAGGGCTAGGGCCAGGCTAGGGCTACGCCAGGCTAGGGCTAGGGCCAGGATAGGGTTAAGGCCAGGATAGGGCTAGGGCCAGGCTAGGGCCAGGCTAGGGCTAGGGCCAGGCTAGGGCTAGGGCCAGGCTAGGGCCAGGCTAGGGCTAGGGCCAGGCTATGGCTAGGGCCAGGCTATGTCTTGGCCAGGCTAGGGCTAGGGCCAGGCTAGGTCTAGGCCAGGCTAGGGCTAGGGCCAGGCTAGGTCTAGGCTAGGGCTACCCCAGGCTAGGTCTAGGCTAGGGCTATCCGGCTAGGTCTAGGCTAGGGCTATGCCAGGCTAGGTCTAGGCTAGGGCTAGGCCAGGCTAGGTCTAGGCTAGGGCTAGGCCAGACTAGGGCTAGGCTAGGGCTAGGCCAGGCTAGGGCTAGGCTACGGCTAGGCCACGCTAGGGCTAGGCCAGGGCTAGGCCAGGCTAGGGCTCGCCAGTCTAGGGCTAGGGACAGACTAGGGCTAGGGCCAGGGTAGGGCAAGAGCCAGTCTAGGGCTAGGGCCAGGCTAGGGCTAGTGCCAGGCTACTGCTAGGCCAGGTTAGGGCTAGACACAGGCTAGGGCCAGGTTAGGTCTAGGGCCGGGCTAGGGCCAGGCTAGGGCTATCGCCAGGCTAGGGCTAGGGCGAGGCTAGGGCCAGGCTAGGGCTAGGGCCAGGCTAGGGCTAGGGCCACGCTAGGGCCAGGCTAGGGCTAGGGACAGGCTAGGGCCAGGCTAGGGCTTTGGCCAGGCTAGGCCTAGGGCCAGGCTAGGGCTAGGGCCAGGCTAGGGCTACACCAGGCTAGGGCTAGGGCCAGGATAGGGTTAAGGCCAGGCTAGGTATAGGACCAGGCTAGGGCCAGGCTAGGGCTAGGGCCAGGCTAGGGCCAGGCTAGGGCTAGGGCCACGCTAGGGCCAGGCTAGGGCTAGGGCCAGGCTAGGGCCAGGCTAGGGCTACGGCCAGGCTAGTCCTAGGGCCAGGCTAGGGCTAGGGCCAGGCTAGGGCTAGGCCAGGCTAGGACGAGGGCCAAGCTAGGGCTAGGCCAGTCTAAGTCTGGGGTCAGGCTAGGGCTAGGGTAGGGCTAGGCCAGGCTAGGGCTGGGCTAGGACCATGCCGACTAGGTCTAGGCTAGGGCTAGGCCAGACTAGGTCTAGGCTAGTGCTAGGCCAGGCTAGGGCTAGGCTAGGGCTAGGCAAGGCTAGGGCTAGGCTAGGGCTAACTAGGCTAGGGCTAGGCTAGGGCTAGGCCAGGATAGGGCTAGGCTAGGGCTAGGCCAGGCTAGGACTAGGCTAGGGCTAGGCCAGTCTAGGGCTAGGCCAGGCTAGGGCTAGTGCCAGGCTAGCGCTAGGGCCAGACTACGGCCAGGCTAGGGCTAGGGCCAGGCTAGGGCCAGGCTAGGACTAGGGCCAGGCTAGGGCCAGGCTAGGGCTAGGGCCAGGCTAGGGCTAGGCTAGGGCTAGGCCAGGCTAGGGCCAGGGTATTCCTATGCCAGGCTAAGGTTAGGTCGAGGCTAGGGCTAGGGCTAGGCTAGGGTAGGCCAGTTTAGGGCTAGAGCCAGGCTAGGGCTAGGGTCAGGCTACCCCCAGGCTACGGCTAGAGACAGGCTAGGGCCAGGCTAGCGCTAGGGACAGGCTAGGGCCCGGCTAGGGTTAGGGCCATCCTAGGGCAAGGCTAGTGTTAGGGCCATGCTAGGGCCAGACTAAGGCTACGTCCAGGCTAGGGCAAGGCTAGGGCTAGGGCCAGGCTAGGGCTATGGCCAGGCTAGGGCTAGGCCAGGTTAGGGCTAGGGCCAGTCTAGGGCTACATCCAGGGTAAGGTAAGGGCCAGTCTATGGCTAGGGCCAGGATAGGGCTACTGCCAGGCTAGTGCTAGGCCAGGCTAGGGCTAGAGCCAGGCTAGGGTAGGCCAGTTTAGAGCTAGGGCCCTGCTAGGGCTAGGGTCAGGATAGAGCCAGGCTTGGGCTAGGGCCAGGCTAGGGCCAGGCTAGGGCTAGGGCCAGGCTAGGGCCAGGCTAGGGCTAGGGCCAGGCTGGGGCTTGTGCCAGGTTAGGGCCAGGCTAGGGCTAGGGCCAGGCTAGGGTTACGGCCAGGCTAGCGCTAGGCCAGGTTAGGGCTAGTGCCAGGCTAGGGTTACGGCCAGGCTAGGCCTAGGCCAGGTTAGGGCTAGGGCCAGGCTAGGGCTAGGGCCAGGCTAGGGCTAGGGCCAGGGTAGGGCAAGGGTCAGTCTAGGGCTAGGGCCAGGCTAGGGCTAGAGCCAGGCTAGGGTAGGCCAGTTTAGGTCTACGGCCCTGCTAGTGCTAGGGTCAGTCTAGGGCCAGGCTAGGGCTAGGCTAGGGCTAGGCCAGGCTAGGGCCAGGGTATGCCTATGCCAGGCTAAGGTTAGGTCGAGGCTAGGGCTAGGGCTAGGCTAGGGTAGGCCAGTTTAGGGCTAGGTCCCTGCTGGTGCTACGGTCTGGCTAGGGCCACGCTAGGTCTAGGGTCAGGCTAGGGCCTGGCTAGGGCTAAGGCCAGGCTAGGGCCAGGCTAGGGCTTCGGCCAGGCTAGGGCCAGGCTAGGGCTTCGGCCAGGCTAGGCCTAGGGCCAGGCTAGGGCTAGGGCCAGGCTAGGGCTACGCCAGGCTAGGGCTAGGGCCAGGATAGGGTTAAGGCCAGGATAGGGCTAGGGCCAGGCTAGGGCCAGGCTAGGGCTAGGGCCAGGCTAGGGCTAGGGCCAGGCTAGGGCCAGGCTAGGGCTAGGGCCAGGCTATGGCTACGGCCAGGCTATGTCTTGGCCAGGCTAGGGCTAGGGCCAGGCTAGGTCTAGGCCAGGCTAGGGCTAGGGCCAGGCTAGGTCTAGGCTAGGGCTACCCCAGGCTAGGTCTAGGCTAGGGCTATCCGGCTAGGTCTAGGCTAGGGCTATGCCAGGCTAGGTCTAGGCTAGGGCTAGGCCAGGCTAGGTCTAGGCTAGGGCTAGGCCAGACTAGGGCTAGGCTAGGGCTAGGCCAGGCTAGGGCTAGGCTACGGCTAGGCCACGCTAGGGCTAGGCTAGGGCTAGGCCAGGCTAGGGCTAGGCCAGTCTAGGGCTAGGGACAGACTAGGGCTAGGGCCAGGGTAGGGCAAGAGCCAGTCTAGGGCTAGGGCCAGGCTAGGGCTAGTGCCAGGCTACTGCTAGGCCAGGCTAGGGCTAGACACAGGCTAGGGCCAGGTTAGGTCTAGGGCCGGGCTAGGGCCAGGCTAGGGCTATCGCCAGGCTAGGGCTAGGGCGAGGCTAGGGCCAGGCTAGGGCTAGGGCCACGCTAGGGCTAGGGCCACGCTAGGGCCAGGCTAGGGCTAGGGACAGGCTAGGGCCAGGCTAGGGCTTTGGCCAGGCTAGGCCTAGGGCCAGGCTAGGGCTAAGGCCAGGCTAGGGCTACGCCAGGCTAGGGCTAGGGCCAGGATAGGGTTAAGGCCAGGCTAGGTATAGGACCAGGCTAGGGCCAGGCTAGGGCTAGGGCCAGGCTAGGGCCAGGCTAGGGCTAGGGCCACGCTAGGGCCAGGCTAGGGCTAGGGCCAGGCTAGGGCCAGGCTAGGGCTACGGCCAGGCTAGTCCTAGGGCCAGGCTAGGGCTAGGGCCAGGCTAGGGCTAGGCCAGGCTAGGACGAGGGCCAAGCTAGGGCTAGGCCAGTCTAAGTCTGGGGTCAGGCTAGGGCTAGGGTAGGGCTAGGCCAGGCTAGGGCTGGGCTAGGACCATGCCGACTAGGTCTAGGCTAGGGCTAGGCCAGACTAGGTCTAGGCTAGTGCTAGGCCAGGCTAGGGCTAGGCTAGGGCTAGGCAAGGCTAGGGCTAGGCTAGGGCTAACTAGGCTAGGGCTAGGCTAGGGCTAGGCCAGGATAGGGCTAGGCTAGGGCTAGGCCAGGCTAGGACTAGGCTAGGGCTAGGCCAGTCTAGGGCTAGGCCAGGCTAGGGCTAGTGCCAGGCTAGCGCTAGGGCCAGACTACGGCCAGGCTAGGGCTAGGGCCAGGCTAGGGCCAGGCTAGGACTAGGGCCAGGCTAGGGCCAGGCTAGGGCTAGGGCCAGGCTAGGGCTAGGCTAGGGCTAGGCCAGGCTAGGGCCAGGGTATTCCTATGCCAGGCTAAGGTTAGGTCGAGGCTAGGGCTAGGGCTAGGCTAGGGTAGGCCAGTTTAGGGCTAGAGCCAGGCTAGGGCTAGGGTCAGGCTACCCCCAGGCTACGGCTAGAGACAGGCTAGGGCCAGGCTAGCGCTAGGGACAGGCTAGGGCCCGGCTAGGGTTAGGGCCATCCTAGGGCAAGGCTAGTGTTAGGGCCATGCTAGGGCCAGACTAAGGCTACGTCCAGGCTAGGGCAAGGCTAGGGCTAGGGACAGGCTAGGGCTATGGCCAGGCTAGGGCTAGGCCAGGTTAGGGCTAGGGCCAGTCTAGGGCTACATCCAGGGTAAGGTAAGGGCCAGTCTATGGCTAGGGCCAGGATAGGGCTACTGCCAGGCTAGTGCTAGGCCAGGCTAGGGCTAGAGCCAGGCTAGGGTAGGCCAGTTTAGAGCTAGGGCCCTGCTAGGGCTAGGGTCAGGATAGAGCCAGGCTTGGGCTAGGGCCAGGCTAGGGCCAGGCTAGGGCTAGGGCCAGGCTAGGGCCAGGCTAGGGCTAGGGCCAGGCTGGGGCTTGTGCCAGGTTAGGGCCAGGCTAGGGCTAGGGCCAGGCTAGGGTTACGGCCAGGCTAGCGCTAGGCCAGGTTAGGGCTAGTGCCAGGCTAGGGTTACGGCCAGGCTAGGCCTAGGCCAGGTTAGGGCTAGGGCCAGGCTAGGGCTAGGGCCAGGGTAGGGCAAGGGTCAGTCTAGGGCTAGGGCCAGGCTAGGGCTAGAGCCAGGCTAGGGTAGGCCAGTTTAGGTCTACGGCCCTGCTAGTGCTAGGGTCAGTCTAGGGCCAGGCTAGGGCTAGGCTAGGGCTAGGCCAGGCTAGGGCCAGGGTATGCCTATGCCAGGCTAAGGTTAGGTCGAGGCTAGGGCTAGGGCTAGGCTAGGGTAGGCCAGTTAAGGGCTAGGTCCCTGCTGGTGCTACGGTCTGGCTAGGGCCACGCTAGGTCTAGGGTCAGGCTAGGGCCTGGCTAGGGCTAAGGCCAGGCTAGGGCCAGGCTAGGGCTTCGGCCAGGCTAGGGCCAGGCTAGGGCTTCGGCCAGGCTAGGCCTAGGGCCAGGCTAGGGCTAGGGCCAGGCTAGGGCTACGCCAGGCTAGGGCTAGGGCCAGGATAGGGTTAAGGCCAGGATAGGGCTAGGGCCAGGCTAGGGCCAGGCTAGGGCTAGGGCCAGGCTAGGGCTAGGGCCAGGCTAGGGCCAGGCTAGGGCTAGGGCCAGGCTATGGCTAGGGCCAGGCTATGTCTTGGCCAGGCTAGGGCTAGGGCCAGGCTAGGTCTAGGCCAGGCTAGGGCTAGGGCCAGGCTAGGTCTAGGCTAGGGCTACCCCAGGCTAGGTCTAGGCTAGGGCTATCCGGCTAGGTCTAGGCTAGGGCTATGCCAGGCTAGGTCTAGGCTAGGGCTAGGCCAGGCTAGGTCTAGGCTAGGGCTAGGCCAGACTAGGGCTAGGCTAGGGCTAGGCCAGGCTAGGGCTAGGCTACGGCTAGGCCACGCTAGGGCTAGGCTAGGGCTAGGCCAGGCTAGGGCTAGGCCAGTCTAGGGCTAGGGACAGACTAGGGCTAGGGCCAGGGTAGGGCAAGAGCCAGTCTAGGGCTAGGGCCAGGCTAGGGCTAGTGCCAGGCTACTGCTAGGCCAGGCTAGGGCTAGACACAGGCTAGGGCCAGGTTAGGTCTAGGGCCGGGCTAGGGCCAGGCTAGGGCTATCGCCAGGCTAGGGCTAGGGCGAGGCTAGGGCCAGGCTAGGGCTAGGGCCACGCTAGGGCTAGGGCCACGCTAGGGCCAGGCTAGGGCTAGGGACAGGCTAGGGCCAGGCTAGGGCTTTGGCCAGGCTAGGCCTAGGGCCAGGCTAGGGCTAGGGCCAGGCTAGGGCTACGCCAGGCTAGGGCTAGGGCCAGGATAGGGTTAAGGCCAGGCTAGGTATAGGATCAGTCTAGGGCCAGGCTAGGGCTAGGGCCAAGCTAGGGCTAGGCCAGTCTAAGTCTAGGGTCAGGCTAGGGCTAGGGTAGGGCTAGGCCAGGCTAGGGCTGGGCTAGGACCATGCCGACTACGTCTAGGCTAGGGCTAGGCCAGACTAGGTCTAGGCTAGTGCTAGGCCAGGCTAGGGCTAGGCTAGGGCTAGGCAAGGCTAGGGCTAGGCTAGGGCTAACTAGGCTAGGGCTAGGCTAGGGCTAGGCCAGGATAGGGCTAGGCTAGGGCTAGGCCAGGCTAGGACTAGGCTAGGGCTAGGCCAGTCTAGGGCTAGGCCAGGCTAGGGCTAGTGCCAGGCTAGCGCTAGGGCCAGACTACGGCCAGGCTAGGGCTAGGGCCAGGCTAGGGCCAGGCTAGGACTAGGGCCAGGCTAGGGCCAGGCTAGGGCTAGGGCCAGGCTAGGGCTAGGCTAGGGCTAGGCCAGGCTAGGGCCAGGGTATTCCTATGCCAGGCTAAGGTTAGGTCGAGGCTAGGGCTAGGGCTAGGCTAGGGTAGGCCAGTTTAGGGCTAGAGCCAGGCTAGGGCTAGGGTCAGGCTACCCCCAGGCTACGGCTAGAGACAGGCTAGGGCCAGGCTAGCGCTAGGGACAGGCTAGGGCCCGGCTAGGGTTAGGGCCATCCTAGGGCAAGGCTAGTGTTAGGGCCATGCTAGGGCCAGACTAAGGCTACGTCCAGGCTAGGGCAAGGCTAGGGCTAGGGCCAGGCTAGGGCTATGGCCAGGCTAGGGCTAGGCCAGGTTAGGGCTAGGGCCAGTCTAGGGCTACATCCAGGGTAAGGTAAGGGCCAGTCTATGGCTACGGCCAGGATAGGGCTACTGCCAGGCTAGTGCTAGGCCAGGCTAGGGCTAGAGCCAGGCTAGGGTAGGCCAGTTTAGAGCTAGGGCCCTGCTAGGGCTAGGGTCAGGATAGAGCCAGGCTTGGGCTAGGGCCAGGCTAGGGCCAGGCTAGGGCTAGGGCCAGGCTAGGGCCAGGCTAGGGCTAGGGCCAGGCTGGGGCTTGTGCCAGGTTAGGGCCAGGCTAGGGCTAGGGCCAGGCTAGGGTTACGGCCAGGCTAGCGCTAGGCCAGGTTAGGGCTAGTGCCAGGCTAGGGTTACGGCCAGGCTAGGCCTAGGCCAGGTTAGGGCTAGGGCCAGGCTAGGGCTAGGGCCAGGGTAGGGCAAGGGTCAGTCTAGGGCTAGGGCCAGGCTAGGGCTAGGGCCAGGCTAGGGTAGGCCAGTTTAGGTCTACGGCCCTGCTAGTGCTAGGGTCAGTCTAGGGCCAGGCTAGGGCTAGGCTAGGGCTAGGCCAGGCTAGGGCCAGGGTATGCCTATGCCAGGCTAAGGTTAGGTCGAGGCTAGGGCTAGGGCTAGGCTAGGGTAGGCCAGTTTAGGGCTAGGTCCCTGCTGGTGCTACGGTCTGGCTAGGGCCACGCTAGGTCTAGGGTCAGGCTAGGGCCTGGCTAGGGCTAAGGCCAGGCTAGGGCCAGGCTAGGGCTTCGGCCAGGCTAGGGCCAGGCTAGGGCTTCGGCCAGGCTAGGCCTAGGGCCAGGCTAGGGCTAGGGCCAGGCTAGGGCTACGCCAGGCTAGGGCTAGGGCCAGGATAGGGTTAAGGCCAGGATAGGGCTAGGGCCAGGCTAGGGCCAGGCTAGGGCTAGGGCCAGGCTAGGGCTAGGGCCAGGCTAGGGCCAGGCTAGGGCTAGGGCCAGGCTATGGCTACGGCCAGGCTATGTCTTGGCCAGGCTAGGGCTAGGGCCAGGCTAGGTCTAGGCCAGGCTAGGGCTAGGGCCAGGCTAGGTCTAGGCTAGGGCTACCCCAGGCTAGGTCTAGGCTAGGGCTATCCGGCTAGGTCTAGGCTAGGGCTATGCCAGGCTAGGTCTAGGCTAGGGCTAGGCCAGGCTAGGTCTAGGCTAGGGCTAGGCCAGACTAGGGCTAGGCTAGGGCTAGGCCAGGCTAGGGCTAGGCTACGGCTAGGCCACCCTAGGGCTAGGCTAGGGCTAGGCCAGGCTAGGGCTAGGCCAGTCTAGGGCTAGGGACAGACTAGGGCTAGGGCCAGGGTAGGGCAAGAGCCAGTCTAGGGCTAGGGCCAGGCTAGGGCTAGTGCCAGGCTACTGCTAGGCCAGGCTAGGGCTAGACACAGGCTAGGGCCAGGCTAGGTCTAGGGCCGGGCTAGGGCCAGGCTAGGGCTATCGCCAGGCTAGGGCTAGGGCGAGGCTAGGGCCAGGCTAGGGCTAGGGCCAGGCTAGGGCTAGGGCCACGCTAGGGCCAGGCTAGGGCTAGGGACAGGCTAGGGCCAGGCTAGGGCTTTGGCCAGGCTAGGCCTAGGGCCAGGCTAGGGCTAGGGCCAGGCTAGGGCTACGCCAGGCTAGGGCTAGGGCCAGGATAGGGTTAAGGCCAGGCTAGGTATAGGACCAGGCTAGGGCCAGGCTAGGGCTAGGGCCAGGCTAGGGCTAGGGCCACGCTAGGGCCAGGCTAGGGCTAGGGCCAGGCTAGGGCCTGGCTAGGGCTACGGCCAGGCTAGTCCTAGGGCCAGGCTAGGGCTAGGGCCAGGCTAGGGCTAGGCCAGGCTAGGACGAGGGCCAAGCTAGGGCTAGGCCAGTCTAAGTCTAGGGTCAGGCTAGGGCTAGGGTAGGGCTAGGCCAGGCTAGGGCTGGGCTAGGACCATGCCGACTACGTCTAGGCTAGAGCTAGGCCAGACTAGGTCTAGGCTAGTGCTAGGCCAGGCTAGGGCTAGGCTAGGGCTAGGCAAGGCTAGGGCTAGGCTAGGGCTAACTAGGCTAGGGCTAGGCTAGGGCTAGGCCAGGATAGGGCTAGGCTAGGGCTAGGCCAGGCTAGGACTAGGCTAGGGCTAGGCCAGTCTAGGGCTAGGCCAGGCTAGGGCTAGTGCCAGGCTAGCGCTAGGGCCAGACTACGGCCAGGCTAGGTCTAGGGCCAGGCTAGGGCCAGGCTAGGACTAGGGCCAGGCTAGGGCCAGGCTAGGGCTAGGGCCAGGCTAGGGCTAGGCTAGGGCTAGGCCAGGCTAGGGCCAGGGTATTCCTATGCCAGGCTAAGGTTAGGTCGAGGCTAGGGCTAGGGCTAGGCTAGGGTAGGCCAGTTTAGGGCTAGAGCCAGGCTAGGGCTAGGGTCAGGCTACCCCCAGGCTACGGCTAGAGACAGGCTAGGGCCAGGCTAGCGCTAGGGACAGGCTAGGGCCCGGCTAGGGTTAGGGCCATCCTAGGGCAAGGCTAGTGTTAGGGCCATGCTAGGGCCAGACTAAGGCTACGTCCAGGCTAGGGCAAGGCTAGGGCTAGGGCCAGGCTAGGGCTATGGCCAGGCTAGGGCTAGGCCAGGTTAGGGCTAGGGCCAGTCTAGGGCTACATCCAGGGTAAGGTAAGGGCCAGTCTATGGCTAGGGCCAGGATAGGGCTACTGCCAGGCTAGTGCTAGGCCAGGCTAGGGCTAGAGCCAGGCTAGGGTAGGCCAGTTTAGAGCTAGGGCCCTGCTAGGGCTAGGGTCAGGATAGAGCCAGGCTTGGGCTAGGGCCAGGCTAGGGCCAGGCTAGGGCTAGGGCCAGGCTAGGGCCAGGCTAGGGCTAGGGCCAGGCTGGGGCTTGTGCCAGGTTAGGGCCAGGCTAGGGCTAGGGCCAGGCTAGGGTTACGGCCAGGCTAGCGCTAGGCCAGGTTAGGGCTAGTGCCAGGCTAGGGTTACGGCCAGGCTAGGCCTAGGCCAGGTTAGGGCTAGGGCCAGGCTAGGGCTAGGGCCAGGGTAGGGCAAGGGTCAGTCTAGGGCTAGGGCCAGGCTAGGGCTAGAGCCAGGCTAGGGTAGGCCAGTTTAGGTCTACGGCCCTGCTAGTGCTAGGGTCAGTCTAGGGCCAGGCTAGGGCTAGGCTAGGGCTAGGCCAGGCTAGGGCCAGGGTATGCCTATGCCAGGCTAAGGTTAGGTCGAGGATAGGGCTAGGGCTAGGCTAGGGTAGGCCAGTTTAGGGCTAGGTCCCTGCTGGTGCTACGGTCTGGCTAGGGCCACGCTAGGTCTAGGGTCAGGCTAGGGCCTGGCTAGGGCTAAGGCCAGGCTAGGGCCAGGCTAGGGCTTCGGCCAGGCTAGGGCCAGGCTAGGGCTTCGGCCAGGCTAGGGCCAGGCTAGGGCTTCGGCCAGGCTAGGCCTAGGGCCAGGCTAGGGCTAGGGCCAGGCTAGGGCTACGCCAGGCTAGGGCTAGGGCCAGGATAGGGTTAAGGCCAGGCTAGGTATAGGACCAGGCAAGGGCCAGGCTAGGGCTAAGGCCAGGCTAGGGCCAGGCTAGGGCTAGGGCCACGCTAGGGCCAGGCTAGGGCTAGGGCCAGGCTAGGGCCAGGCTAGGGCTACGGCCAGGCTAGTCCTAGGGCCAGGCTAGGGCTAGGGCCAGGCTAGGGCTAGGCCAGGCTAGGACGAGGGCCAAGCTAGGGCTAGGCCAGTCTAAGTCTAGGGTCAGGCTAGGGCTAGGGTAGGGCTAGGCCAGGCTAGGGCTGGGCTAGGACCATGCCGACTACGTCTAGGCTAGGGCTAGGCCAGACTAGGTCTAGGCTAGTGCTAGGCCAGGCTAGGGCTAGGCTAGGGCTAGGCAAGGCTAGGGCTAGGCTAGGGCTAACTAGGCTAGGGCTAGGCTAGGGCTAGGCCAGGATAGGGCTAGGCTAGGGCTAGGCCAGGCTAGGACTAGGCTAGGGCTAGGCCAGTCTAGGGCTAGGCCAGGCTAGGGCTAGTGCCAGGCTAGCTCTAGGGCCAGACTACGGCCAGGCTAGGGCTAGGGCCAGGCTAGGGCCAGGCTAGGACTAGGGCCAGGCTAGGGCCAGGCTAGGGCTAGGGCCAGGCTAGGGCTAGGCTAGGGCTAGGCCAGGCTAGGGCCAGGGTATTCCTATGCCAGGCTAAGGTTAGGTCGAGGCTAGGGCTAGGGCTAGGCTAGGGTAGGCCAGTTTAGGGCTAGAGCCAGGCTAGGGCTAGGGTCAGGCTACCCCCAGGCTACGGCTAGAGACAGGCTAGGGCCAGGCTAGCGCTAGGGACAGGCTAGGGCCCGGCTAGGGTTAGGGCCATCCTAGGGCAAGGCTAGTGTTAGGGCCATGCTAGGGCCAGACTAAGGCTACGTCCAGGCTAGGGCAAGGCTAGGGCTAGGGCCAGGCTAGGGCTATGGCCAGGCTAGGGCTAGGCCAGGTTAGGGCTAGGGCCAGTCTAGGGCTACATCCAGGGTAAGGTAAGGGCCAGTCTATGGCTACGGCCAGGATAGGGCTACTGCCAGGCTAGTGCTAGGCCAGGCTAGGGCTAGAGCCAGGCTAGGGTAGGCCAGTTTAGAGCTAGGGCCCTGCTAGGGCTAGGGTCAGGATAGAGCCAGGCTTGGGCTAGGGCCAGGCTAGGGCCAGGCTAGGGCTAGGGCCAGGCTAGGGCCAGGCTAGGGCTAGGGCCAGGCTGGGGCTTGTGCCAGGTTAGGGCCAGGCTAGGGCTAGGGCCAGGCTAGGGTTACGGCCAGGCTAGCGCTAGGCCAGGTTAGGGCTAGTGCCAGGCTAGGGTTACGGCCAGGCTAGGCCTAGGCCAGGTTAGGGCTAGGGCCAGGCTAGGGCTAGGGCCAGGGTAGGGCAAGGGTCAGTCTAGGGCTAGGGCCAGGCTAGGGCTAGAGCCAGGCTAGGGTAGGCCAGTTTAGGTCTACGGCCCTGCTAGTGCTAGGGTCAGTCTAGGGCCAGGCTAGGGCTAGGCTAGGGCTAGGCCAGGCTAGGGCCAGGGTATGCCTATGCCAGGCTAAGGTTAGGTCGAGGCTAGGGCTAGGGCTAGGCTAGGGTAGGCCAGTTTAGGGCTAGGTCCCTGCTGGTGCTACGGTCTGGCTAGGGCCACGCTAGGTCTAGGGTCAGGCTAGGGCCTGGCTAGGGCTAAGGCCAGGCTAGGGCCAGGCTAGGGCTTCGGCCAGGCTAGGGCCAGGCTAGGGCTTCGGCCAGGCTAGGCCTAGGGCCAGGCTAGGGCTAGGGCCAGGCTAGGGCTACGCCAGGCTAGGGCTAGGGCCAGGATAGGGTTAAGGCCAGGATAGGGCTAGGGCCAGGCTAGGGCCAGGCTAGGGCTAGGGCCAGGCTAGGGCTAGGGCCAGGCTAGGGCCAGGCTAGGGCTAGGGCCAGGCTATGGCTACGGCCAGGCTATGTCTTGGCCAGGCTAGGGCTAGGGCCAGGCTAGGTCTAGGCCAGGCTAGGGCTAGGGCCAGGCTAGGTCTAGGCTAGGGCTACCCCAGGCTAGGTCTAGGCTAGGGCTATCCGGCTAGGTCTAGGCTAGGGCTATGCCAGGCTAGGTCTAGGCTAGGGCTAGGCCAGGCTAGGTCTAGGCTAGGGCTAGGCCAGACTAGGGCTAGGCTAGGGCTAGGCCAGGCTAGGGCTAGGCTACGGCTAGGCCACGCTAGGGCTAGGCCAGGGCTAGGCCAGGCTAGGGCTAGGCCAGTCTAGGGCTAGGGACAGACTAGGGCTAGGGCCAGGGTAGGGCAAGAGCCAGTCTAGGGCTAGGGCCAGGCTAGGGCTAGTGCCAGGCTACTGCTAGGCCAGGCTAGGGCTAGACCCAGGCTAGGGCCAGGCTAGGTCTAGGGCCGGGCTAGGGCCAGGCTAGGGCTATCGCCAGGCTAGGGCTAGGGCGAGGCTAGGGCCAGGCTAGGGCTAGGGCCAGGCTAGGGCTAGGGCCACGCTAGGGCCAGGCTAGGGCTAGGGACAGGCTAGGGCCAGGCTAGGGCTTTGGCCAGGCTAGGCCTAGGGCCAGGCTAGGGCTAGGGCCAGGCTAGGGCTACGCCAGGCTAGGGCTAGGGCCAGGATAGGGTTAAGGCCAGGCTAGGTATAGGACCAGGCTAGGGCCAGGCTAGGGCTAGGGCCAGGCTAGGGCTAGGGCCACGCTAGGGCCAGGCTAGGGCTAGGGCCAGGCTAGGGCCAGGCTAGGGCTACGGCCAGGCTAGTCCTAGGGCCAGGCTAGGGCTAGGGCCAGGCTAGGGCTAGGCCAGGCTAGGACGAGGGCCAAGCTAGGGCTAGGCCAGTCTAAGTCTAGGGTCAGGCTAGGGCTAGGGTAGGGCTAGGCCAGGCTAGGGCTGGGCTAGGACCATGCCGACTACGTCTAGGCTAGAGCTAGGCCAGACTAGATCTAGGCTAGTGCTAGGCCAGGCTAGGGCTAGGCTAGGGCTAGGCAAGGCTAGGGCTAGGCTAGGGCTAACTAGGCTAGGGCTAGGCTAGGGCTAGGCCAGGATAGGGCTAGGCTAGGGCTAGGCCAGGCTAGGACTAGGCTAGGGCTAGGCCAGTCTAGGGCTAGGCCAGGCTAGGGCTAGTGCCAGGCTAGCGCTAGGGCCAGACTACGGCCAGGCTAGGGCTAGGGCCAGGCTAGGGCCAGGCTAGGACTAGGGCCAGGCTAGGGCCAGGCTAGGGCTAGGGCCAGGCTAGGGCTAGGCTAGGGCTAGGCCAGGCTAGGGCCAGGGTATTCCTATGCCAGGCTAAGGTTAGGTCGAGGCTAGGGCTAGGGCTAGGCTAGGGTAGGCCAGTTTAGGGCTAGAGCCAGGCTAGGGCTAGGGTCAGGCTACCCCCAGGCTACGGCTAGAGACAGGCTAGGGCCAGGCTAGCGCTAGGGACAGGCTAGGGCCCGGCTAGGGTTAGGGCCATCCTAGGGCAAGGCTAGTGTTAGGGCCATGCTAGGGCCAGACTAAGGCTACGTCCAGGCTAGGGCAAGGCTAGGGCTAGGGCCAGGCTAGGGCTATGGCCAGGCTAGGGCTAGGCCAGGTTAGGGCTAGGGCCAGTCTAGGGCTACATCCAGGGTAAGGTAAGGGCCAGTCTATGGCTACGGCCAGGATAGGGCTACTGCCAGGCTAGTGCTAGGCCAGGCTAGGGCTAGAGCCAGGCTAGGGTAGGCCAGTTTAGAGCTAGGGCCCTGCTAGGGCTAGGGTCAGGATAGAGCCAGGCTTGGGCTAGGGCCAGGCTAGGGCCAGGCTAGGGCTAGGGCCAGGCTAGGGCCAGGCTAGGGCTAGGGCCAGGCTGGGGCTTGTGCCAGGTTAGGGCCAGGCTAGGGCTAGGGCCAGGCTAGGGTTACGGCCAGGCTAGCGCTAGGCCAGGTTAGGGCTAGTGCCAGGCTAGGGTTACGGCCAGGCTAGGCCTAGGCCAGGTTAGGGCTAGGGCCAGGCTAGGGCTAGGGCCAGGGTAGGGCAAGGGTCAGTCTAGGGCTAGGGCCAGGCTAGGGCTAGAGCCAGGCTAGGGTAGGCCAGTTTAGGTCTACGGCCCTGCTAGTGCTAGGGTCAGTCTAGGGCCAGGCTAGGGCTAGGCTAGGGCTAGGCCAGGCTAGGGCCAGGGTATGCCTATGCCAGGCTAAGGTTAGGTCGAGGCTAGGGCTAGGCTAGGGTAGGCCAGTTTAGGGCTAGGTCCCTGCTGGTGCTACGGTCTGGCTAGGGCCACGCTAGGTCTAGGGTCAGGCTAGGGCCTGGCTAGGGCTAAGGCCAGGCTAGGGCCAGGCTAGGGCTTCGGCCAGGCTAGGGCCAGGCTAGGGCTTCGGCCAGGCTAGGCCTAGGGCCAGGCTAGGGCTAGGGCCAGGCTAGGGCTACGCCAGGCTAGGGCTAGGGCCAGGATAGGGTTAAGGCCAGGATAGGGCTAGGGCCAGGCTAGGGCCAGGCTAGGGCTAGGGCCAGGCTAGGGCTAGGGCCAGGCTAGGGCCAGGCTAGGGCTAGGGCCAGGCTATGGCTAGGGCCAGGCTATGTCTTGGCCAGGCTAGGGCTAGGGCCAGGCTAGGTCTAGGCCAGGCTAGGGCTAGGGCCAGGCTAGGTCTAGGCTAGGGCTACCCCAGGCTAGGTCTAGGCTAGGGCTATCCGGCTAGGTCTAGGCTAGGGCTATGCCAGGCTAGGTCTAGGCTAGGGCTAGGCCAGGCTAGGTCTAGGCTAGGGCTAGGCCAGACTAGGGCTAGGCTAGGGCTAGGCCAGGCTAGGGCTAGGCTACGGCTAGGCCACGCTAGGGCTAGGCTAGGGCTAGGCCAGGCTAGGGCTAGGCCAGTCTAGGGCTAGGGACAGACTAGGGCTAGGGCCAGGGTAGGGCAAGAGCCAGTCTAGGGCTAGGGCCAGGCTAGGGCTAGTGCCAGGCTACTGCTAGGCCAGGCTAGGGCTAGACACAGGCTAGGGCCAGGTTAGGTCTAGGGCCGGGCTAGGGCCAGGCTAGGGCTATCGCCAGGCTAGGGCTAGGGCGAGGCTAGGGCCAGGCTAGGGCTAGGGCCACGCTAGGGCTAGGGCCACGCTAGGGCCAGGCTAGGGCTAGGGACAGGCTAGGGCCAGGCTAGGGCTTTGGCCAGGCTAGGCCTAGGGCCAGGCTAGGGCTAGGGCCAGGCTAGGGCTACGCCAGGCTAGGGCTAGGGCCAGGATAGGGTTAAGGCCAGGCTAGGTATAGGACCAGGCTAGGGCCAGGCTAGGGCTAGGGCCAGGCTAGGGCCAGGCTAGGGCTAGGGCCACGCTAGGGCCAGGCTAGGGCTAGGGCCAGGCTAGGGCCAGGCTAGGGCTACGGCCAGGCTAGTCCTAGGGCCAGGCTAGGGCTAGGGCCAGGCTAGGGCTAGGCCAGGCTAGGACGAGGGCCAAGCTAGGGCTAGGCCAGTCTAAGTCTAGGGTCAGGCTAGGGCTAGGGTAGGGCTAGGCCAGGCTAGGGCTGGGCTAGGACCATGCCGACTACGTCTAGGCTAGGGCTAGGCCAGACTAGGTCTAGGCTAGTGCTAGGCCAGGCTAGGGCTAGGCTAGGGCTAGGCAAGGCTAGGGCTAGGCTAGGGCTAACTAGGCTAGGGCTAGGCTAGGGCTAGGCCAGGATAGGGCTAGGCTAGGGCTAGGCCAGGCTAGGACTAGGCTAGGGCTAGGCCAGTCTAGGGCTAGGCCAGGCTAGGGCTAGTGCCAGGCTAGCGCTAGGGCCAGACTACGGCCAGGCTAGGGCTAGGGCCAGGCTAGGGCCAGGCTAGGACTAGGGCCAGGCTAGGGCCAGGCTAGGGCTAGGGCCAGGCTAGGGCTAGGCTAGGGCTAGGCCAGGCTAGGGCCAGGGTATTCCTATGCCAGGCTAAGGTTAGGTCGAGGCTAGGGCTAGGGCTAGGCTAGGGTAGGCCAGTTTAGGGCTAGAGCCAGGCTAGGGCTAGGGTCAGGCTACCCCCAGGCTACGGCTAGAGACAGGCTAGGGCCAGGCTAGCGCTAGGGACAGGCTAGGGCCCGGCTAGGGTTAGGGCCATCCTAGGGCAAGGCTAGTGTTAGGGCCATGCTAGGGCCAGACTAAGGCTACGTCCAGGCTAGGGCAAGGCTAGGGCTAGGGCCAGGCTAGGGCTATGGCCAGGCTAGGGCTAGGCCAGGTTAGGGCTAGGGCCAGTCTAGGGCTACATCCAGGGTAAGGTAAGGGCCAGTCTATGGCTAGGGCCAGGATAGGGCTACTGCCAGGCTAGTGCTAGGCCAGGCTAGGGCTAGAGCCAGGCTAGGGTAGGCCAGTTTAGAGCTAGGGCCCTGCTAGGGCTAGGGTCAGGATAGAGCCAGGCTTGGGCTAGGGCCAGGCTAGGGCCAGGCTAGGGCTAGGGCCAGGCTAGGGCCAGGCTAGGGCTAGGGCCAGGCTGGGGCTTGTGCCAGGTTAGGGCCAGGCTAGGGCTAGGGCCAGGCTAGGGTTACGGCCAGGCTAGCGCTAGGCCAGGTTAGGGCTAGGGCCAGGCTAGGGCTAGGGCCAGGGTAGGGCAAGGGTCAGTCTAGGGCTAGGGCCAGGCTAGGGCTAGAGCCAGGCTAGGGTAGGCCAGTTTAGGTCTACGGCCCTGCTAGTGCTAGGGTCAGTCTAGGGCCAGGCTAGGGCTAGGCTAGGGCTAGGCCAGGCTAGGGCCAGGGTATGCCTATGCCAGGCTAAGGTTAGGTCGAGGCTAGGGCTAGGGCTAGGCTAGGGTAGGCCAGTTTAGGGCTAGGTCCCTGCTGGTGCTACGGTCTGGCTAGGGCCACGCTAGGTCTAGGGTCAGGCTAGGGCCTGGCTAGGGCTAAGGCCAGGCTAGGGCCAGGCTAGGGCTTCGGCCAGGCTAGGGCCAGGCTAGGGCTTCGGCCAGGCTAGGCCTAGGGCCAGGCTAGGGCTAGGGCCAGGCTAGGGCTACGCCAGGCTAGGGCTAGGGCCAGGATAGGGTTAAGGCCAGGATAGGGCTAGGGCCAGGCTAGGGCCAGGCTAGGGCTAGGGCCAGGCTAGGGCTAGGGCCAGGCTAGGGCCAGGCTAGGGCTAGGGCCAGGCTATGGCTAGGGCCAGGCTATGTCTTGGCCAGGCTAGGGCTAGGGCCAGGCTAGGTCTAGGCCAGGCTAGGGCTAGGGCCAGGCTAGGTCTAGGCTAGGGCTACCCCAGGCTAGGTCTAGGCTAGAGCTATCCGGCTAGGTCTAGGCTAGGGCTATGCCAGGCTAGGTCTAGGCTAGGGCTAGGCCAGGCTAAGTCTAGGCTAGGGCTAGGCCAGACTAGGGCTAGGCTAGGGCTAGGCCAGGCTAGGGCTAGGCTACGGCTAGGCCACGCGAGGGCTAGGCCAGGGCAAGGCCAGGCTAGGGCTAGGCCAGTCTAGGGCTAGGGACAGACTAGGGCTAGGGCCAGGGTAGGGCAAGAGCCAGTCTAGGGCTAGGGCCAGGCTAGGGCTAGTGCCAGGCTACTGCTAGGCCAGGCTAGGGCTAGACACAGGCTAGGGCCAGGTTAGGTCTAGGGCCGGGCTAGGGCCAGGCTAGGGCTATCGCCAGGCTAGGGCTAGGGCGAGGCTAGGGCCAGGCTAGGGCTAGGGCCAGGCTAGGGCTAGGGCCACGCTAGGGCCAGGCTAGGGCTAGGGACAGGCTAGGGCCAGGCTAGGGCTTTGGCCAGGCTAGGCCTAGGGCCAGGCTAGGGCTAGGGCCAGGCTAGGGCTACACCAGGCTAGGGCTAGGGCCAGGATAGGGTTAAGGCCAGGCTAGGTATAGGACCAGGCTAGGGCCAGGCTAGGGCTAGGGCCAGGCTAGGGCCAGGCTAGGGCTAGGGCCACGCTAGGGCCAGGCTAGGGCTAGGGCCAGGCTAGGGCCAGGCTAGGGCTACGGCCAGGCTAGTCCTAGGGCCAGGCTTGGGCTAGGGCCAGGCTAGGGCTAGGCCAGGCTAGGACGAGGGCCAAGCTAGGGCTAGGCCAGTCTAAGTCTGGGGTCAGGCTAGGGCTAGGGTAGGGCTAGGCCAGGCTAGGGCTGGGCTAGGACCATGCCGACTAGGTCTAGGCTAGGGCTAGGCCAGACTAGGTCTAGGCTAGTGCTAGGCCAGGCTAGGGCTAGGCTAGGGCTAGGCAAGGCTAGGGCTAGGCTAGGGCTAACTAGGCTAGGGCTAGGCTAGGGCTAGGCCAGGATAGGGCTAGGCTAGGGCTAGGCCAGGCTAGGACTAGGCTAGGGCTAGGCCAGTCTAGGGCTAGGCCAGGCTAGGGCTAGTGCCAGGCTAGCGCTAGGGCCAGACTACGGCCAGGCTAGGGCTAGGGCCAGGCTAGGGCCAGGCTAGGACTAGGGCCAGGCTAGGGCCAGGCTAGGGCTAGGGCCAGGCTAGGGCTAGGCTAGGGCTAGGCCAGGCTAGGGCCAGGGTATTCCTATGCCAGGCTAAGGTTAGGTCGAGGCTAGGGCTAGGGCTAGGCTAGGGTAGGCCAGTTTAGGGCTAGAGCCAGGCTAGGGCTAGGGTCAGGCTACCCCCAGGCTACGGCTAGAGACAGGCTAGGGCCAGGCTAGCGCTAGGGACAGGCTAGGGCCCGGCTAGGGTTAGGGCCATCCTAGGGCAAGGCTAGTGTTAGGGCCATGCTAGGGCCAGACTAAGGCTACGTCCAGGCTAGGGCAAGGCTAGGGCTAGGGCCAGGCTAGGGCTATGGCCAGGCTAGGGCTAGGCCAGGTTAGGGCTAGGGCCAGTCTAGGGCTACATCCAGGGTAAGGTAAGGGCCAGTCTATGGCTAGGGCCAGGATAGGGCTACTGCCAGGCTAGTGCTAGGCCAGGCTAGGGCTAGAGCCAGGCTAGGGTAGGCCAGTTTAGAGCTAGGGCCCTGCTAGGGCTAGGGTCAGGATAGAGCCAGGCTTGGGCTAGGGCCAGGCTAGGGCCAGGCTAGGGCTAGGGCCAGGCTAGGGCCAGGCTAGGGCTAGGGCCAGGCTGGGGCTTGTGCCAGGTTAGGGCCAGGCTAGGGCTAGGGCCAGGCTAGGGTTACGGCCAGGCTAGCGCTAGGCCAGGTTAGGGCTAGTGCCAGGCTAGGGTTACGGCCAGGCTAGGCCTAGGCCAGGTTAGGGCTAGGGCCAGGCTAGGGCTAGGGCCAGGGTAGGGCAAGGGTCAGTCTAGGGCTAGGGCCAGGCTAGGGCTAGAGCCAGGCTAGGGTAGGCCAGTTTAGGTCTACGGCCCTGCTAGTGCTAGGGTCAGTCTAGGGCCAGGCTAGGGCTAGGCTAGGGCTAGGCCAGGCTAGGGCCAGGGTATGCCTATGCCAGGCTAAGGTTAGGTCGAGGCTAGGGCTAGGGCTAGGCTAGGGTAGGCCAGTTTAGGGCTAGGTCCCTGCTGGTGCTACGGTCTGGCTAGGGCCACGCTAGGTCTAGGGTCAGGCTAGGGCCTGGCTAGGGCTAAGGCCAGGCTAGGGCCAGGCTAGGGCTTCGGCCAGGCTAGGGCCAGGCTAGGGCTTCGGCCAGGCTAGGGCCAGGCTAGGGCTAGGGCCAGGCTAGGGCTACGCCAGGCTAGGGCTAGGGCCAGGATAGGGTTAAGGCCAGGATAGGGCTAGGGCCAGGCTAGGGCCAGGCTAGGGCTAGGGCCAGGCTAGGGCTAGGGCCAGGCTAGGGCCAGGCTAGGGCTAGGGCCAGGCTATGGCTAGGGCCAGGCTATGTCTTGGCCAGGCTAGGGCTAGGGCCAGGCTAGGTCTAGGCCAGGCTAGGGCTAGGGCCAGGCTAGGTCTAGGCTAGGGCTACCCCAGGCTAGGTCTAGGCTAGGGCTATCCGGCTAGGTCTAGGCTAGGGCTATGCCAGGCTAGGTCTAGGCTAGGGCTAGGCCAGGCTAGGTCTAGGCTAGGGCTAGGCCAGACTAGTGCTAGGCTAGGGCTAGGCCAGGCTAGGGCTAGGCTACGGCTAGGCCACGCTAGGGCTAGGCTAGGGCTAGGCCAGGCTAGGGCTAGGCCAGTCTAGGGCTAGGGACAGACTAGGGCTAGGGCCAGGGTAGGGCAAGAGCCAGTCTAGGGCTAGGGCCAGGCTAGGGCTAGTGCCAGGCTACTGCTAGGCCAGGCTAGGGCTAGACACAGGCTAGGGCCAGGTTAGGTCTAGGGCCGGGCTAGGGCCAGGCTAGGGCTATCGCCAGGCTAGGGCTAGGGCGAGGCTAGGGCCAGGCTAGGGCTAGGGCCAGGCTAGGGCTAGGGCCACGCTAGGGCCAGGCTAGGGCTAGGGACAGGCTAGGGCCAGGCTAGGGCTTTGGCCAGGCTAGGCCTAGGGCCAGGCTAGGGCTAGGGCCAGGCTAGGGCTACGCCAGGCTAGGGCTAGGGCCAGGATAGGGTTAAGGCCAGGCTAGGTATAGGACCAGGCAAGGGCCAGGCTAGGGCTAAGGCCAGGCTAGGGCCAGGCTAGGGCTAGGGCCACGCTAGGGCCAGGCTAGGGCTAGGGCCAGGCTAGGGCCAGGCTAGGGCTACGGCCAGGCTAGTCCTAGGGCCAGGCTAGGGCTAGGGCCAGGCTAGGGATAGGCCAGGCTAGGACGAGGGCCAAGCTAGGGCTAGGCCAGTCTAAGTCTAGGGTCAGGCTAGGGCTAGGGTAGGGCTAGGCCAGGCTAGGGCTGGGCTAGGACCATGCCGACTACGTCTAGGCTAGGGCTAGGCCAGACTAGGTCTAGGCTAGTGCTAGGCCAGGCTAGGGCTAGGCTAGGGCTAGGCAAGGCTAGGGCTAGGCTAGGGCTAACTAGGCTAGGGCTAGGCTAGGGCTAGGCCAGGATAGGGCTAGGCTAGGGCTAGGCCAGGCTAGGACTAGGCTAGGGCTAGGCCAGTCTAGGGCTAGGCCAGGCTAGGGCTAGTGCCAGGCTAGCGCTAGGGCCAGACTACGGCCAGGCTAGGGCTAGGGCCAGGCTAGGGCCAGGCTAGGACTAGGGCCAGGCTAGGGCCAGGCTAGGGCTAGGGCCAGGCTAGGGCTAGGCTAGGGCTAGGCCAGGCTAGGGCCAGGGTATTCCTATGCCAGGCTAAGGTTAGGTCGAGGCTAGGGCTAGGGCTAGGCTAGGGTAGGCCAGTTTAGGGCTAGAGCCAGGCTAGGGCTAGGGTCAGGCTACCCCCAGGCTACGGCTAGAGACAGGCTAGGGCCAGGCTAGCGCTAGGGACAGGCTAGGGCCCGGCTAGGGTTAGGGCCATCCTAGGGCAAGGCTAGTGTTAGGGCCATGCTAGGGCCAGACTAAGGCTACGTCCAGGCTAGGGCAAGGCTAGGGCTAGGGCCAGGCTAGGGCTATGGCCAGGCTAGGGCTAGGCCAGGTTAGGGCTAGGGCCAGTCTAGGGCTACATCCAGGGTAAGGTAAGGGCCAGTCTATGGCTACGGCCAGGATAGGGCTACTGCCAGGCTAGTGCTAGGCCAGGCTAGGGCTAGAGCCAGGCTAGGGTAGGCCAGTTTAGAGCTAGGGCCCTGCTAGGGCTAGGGTCAGGATAGAGCCAGGCTTGGGCTAGGGCCAGGCTAGGGCCAGGCTAGGGCTAGGGCCAGGCTAGGGCCAGGCTGGGGCTTGTGCCAGGTTAGGGCCAGGCTAGGGCTAGGGCCAGGCTAGGGTTACGGCCAGGCTAGCGCTAGGCCAGGTTAGGGCTAGTGCCAGGCTAGGGTTACGGCCAGGCTAGGCCTAGGCCAGGTTAGGGCTAGGGCCAGGCTAGGGCTAGGGCCAGGGTAGGGCAAGGGTCAGTCTAGGGCTAGGGCCAGGCTAGGGCTAGAGCCAGGCTAGGGTAGGCCAGTTTAGGTCTACGGCCCTGCTAGTGCTAGGGTCAGTCTAGGGCCAGGCTAGGGCTAGGCTAGGGCTAGGCCAGGCTAGGGCCAGGGTATGCCTATGCCAGGCTAAGGTTAGGTCGAGGCTAGGGCTAGGGCTAGGCTAGGGTAGGCCAGTTTAGGGCTAGGTCCCTGCTGGTGCTACGGTCTGGCTAGGGCCACGCTAGGTCTAGGGTCAGGCTAGGGCCTGGCTAGGGCTAAGGCCAGGCTAGGGCCAGGCTAGGGCTTCGGCCAGGCTAGGGCCAGGCTAGGGCTTCGGCCAGGCTAGGCCTAGGGCCAGGCTAGGGCTAGGGCCAGGCTAGGGCTACGCCAGGCTAGGGCTAGGGCCAGGATAGGGTTAAGGCCAGGATAGGGCTAGGGACAGGCTAGGGCCAGGATAGGGTTAAGGCCAGGATAGGGCTAGGGCCAGGCTAGGGCCAGGCTAGGGCTAGGGCCAGGCTAGGGCTAGGGCCAGGCTAGGGCCAGGCTAGGGCTAGGGCCAGGCTATGGCTAGGGCCAGGCTATGTCTTGGCCAGGCTAGGGCTAGGGCCAGGCTAGGTCTAGGCCAGGCTAGGGCTAGGGCCAGGCTAGGTCTAGGCTAGGGCTACCCCAGGCTAGGTCTAGGCTAGGGCTATCCGGCTAGGTCTAGGCTAGGGCTATGCCAGGCTAGGTCTAGGCTAGGGCTAGGCCAGGCTAGGTCTAGGCTAGGGCTAGGCCAGACTAGGGCTAGGCTAGGGCTAGGCCAGGCTAGGGCTAGGCTACGGCTAGGCCACGCTAGGGCTAGGCTAGGGCTAGGCCAGGCTACGGCTAGGCCAGTCTAGGGCTAGGGACAGACTAGGGCTAGGGCCAGGGTAGGGCAAGAGCCAGTCTAGGGCTAGGGCCAGGCTAGGGCTAGTGCCAGGCTACTGCTAGGCCAGGCTAGGGCTAGACCCAGGCTAGGGCCAGGTTAGGTCTAGGGCCGGGCTAGGGCCAGGCTAGGGCTATCGCCAGGCTAGGGCTAGGGCGAGGCTAGGGCCAGGCTAGGGCTAGGGCCAGGCTAGGGCTAGGGCCACGCTAGGGCCAGGCTAGGGCTAGGGACAGGCTAGGGCCAGGCTAGGGCTTTGGCCAGGCTAGGCCTAGGGCCAGGCTAGGGCTAGGGCCAGGCTAGGGCTACGCCAGGCTAGGGCTAGGGCCAGGATAGGGTTAAGGCCAGGCTAGGTATAGGACCAGGCTAGGGCCAGGCTAGGGCTAGGGCCAGGCTAGGGCTAGGGCCACGCTAGGGCCAGGCTAGGGCTAGGGCCAGGCTAGGGCCAGGCTAGGGCTACGGCCAGGCTAGTCCTAGGGCCAGGCTAGGGCTAGGGCCAGGCTAGGGCTAGGCCAGGCTAGGACGAGGGCCAAGCTAGGGCTAGGCCAGTCTAAGTCTAGGGTCAGGCTAGGGCTAGGGTAGGGCTAGGCCAGGCTAGGGCTGGGCTAGGACCATGCCGACTACGTCTAGGCTAGGGCTAGGCCAGACTAGGTCTAGGCTAGTGCTAGGCCAGGCTAGGGCTAGGCTAGGGCTAGGCAAGGCTAGGGCTAGGCTAGGGCTAACTAGGCTAGGGCTAGGCTAGGGCTAGGCCAGGATAGGGCTAGGCTAGGGCTAGGCCAGGCTAGGACTAGGCTAGGGCTAGGCCAGTCTAGGGCTAGGCCAGGCTAGGGCTAGTGCCAGGCTAGCGCTAGGGCCAGACTACGGCCAGGCTAGGGCTAGGGCCAGGCTAGGGCCAGGCTAGGACTAGGGCCAGGCTAGGGCCAGGCTAGGGCTAGGGCCAGGCTAGGGCTAGGCTAGGGCTAGGCCAGGCTAGGGCCAGGGTATTCCTATGCCAGGCTAAGGTTAGGTCGAGGCTAGGGCTAGGGCTAGGCTAGGGTAGGCCAGTTTAGGGCTAGAGCCAGGCTAGGGCTAGGGTCAGGCTACCCCCAGGCTACGGCTAGAGACAGGCTAGGGCCAGGCTAGCGCTAGGGACAGGCTAGGGCCCGGCTAGGGTTAGGGCCATCCTAGGGCAAGGCTAGTGTTAGGGCCATGCTAGGGCCAGACTAAGGCTACGTCCAGGCTAGGGCAAGGCTAGGGCTAGGGCCAGGCTAGGGCTATGGCCAGGCTAGGGCTAGGCCAGGTTAGGGCTAGGGCCAGTCTAGGGCTACATCCAGGGTAAGGTAAGGGCCAGTCTATGGCTAGGGCCAGGATAGGGCTACTGCCAGGCTAGTGCTAGGCCAGGCTAGGGCTAGAGCCAGGCTAGGGTAGGCCAGTTTAGAGCTAGGGCCCTGCTAGGGCTAGGGTCAGGATAGAGCCAGGCTTGGGCTACGGCCAGGCTAGGGCCAGGCTAGAGCTAGGGCCAGGCTAGGGCCAGGCTAGGGCTAGGGCCAGGCTGGGGCTTGTGCCAGGTTAGGGCCAGGCTAGGGCTAGGGCCAGGCTAGGGTTACGGCCAGGCTAGCGCTAGGCCAGGTTAGGGCTAGTGCCAGGCTAGGGTTACGGCCAGGCTAGGCCTAGGCCAGGTTAGGGCTAGGGCCAGGCTAGGGCTAGGGCCAGGGTAGGGCAAGGGTCAGTCTAGGGCTAGGGCCAGGCTAGGGCTAGAGCCAGGCTAGGGTAGGCCAGTTTAGGTCTACGGCCCTGCTAGTGCTAGGGTCAGTCTAGGGCCAGGCTAGGGCTAGGCTAGGGCTAGGCCAGGCTAGGGCCAGGGTATGCCTATGCCAGGCTAAGGTTAGGTCGAGGCTAGGGCTAGGCTAGGGTAGGCCAGTTTAGGGCTAGGTCCCTGCTGGTGCTACGGTCTGGCTAGGGCCACGCTAGGTCTAGGGTCAGGCTAGGGCCTGGCTAGGGCTAAGGCCAGGCTAGGGCCAGGCTAGGGCTTCGGCCAGGCTAGGGCCAGGCTAGGGCTTCGGCCAGGCTAGGCCTAGGGCCAGGCTAGGGCTAGGGCCAGGCTAGGGCTACGCCAGGCTAGGGCTAGGGCCAGGATAGGGTTAAGGCCAGGATAGGGCTAGGGCCAGGCTAGGGCCAGGCTAGGGCTAGGGCCAGGCTAGGGCTAGGGCCAGGCTAGGGCCAGGCTAGGGCTAGGGCCAGGCTATGGCTAGGGCCAGGCTATGTCTTGGCCAGGCTAGGGCTAGGGCCAGGCTAGGTCTAGGCCAGGCTAGGGCTAGGGCCAGGCTAGGTCTAGGCTAGGGCTACCCCAGGCTAGGTCTAGGCTAGGGCTATCCGGCTAGGTCTAGGCTAGGGCTATGCCAGGCTAGGTCTAGGCTAGGGCTAGGCCAGGCTAGGTCTAGGCTAGGGCTAGGCCAGACTAGGGCTAGGCTAGGGCTAGGCCAGGCTAGGGCTAGGCTACGGCTAGGCCACGCTAGGGCTAGGCTAGGGCTAGGCCAGGCTAGGGCTAGGCCAGTCTAGGGCTAGGGACAGACTAGGGCTAGGGCCAGGGTAGGGCAAGAGCCAGTCTAGGGCTAGGGCCAGGCTAGGGCTAGTGCCAGGCTACTGCTAGGCCAGGCTAGGGCTAGACACAGGCTAGGGCCAGGTTAGGTCTAGGGCCGGGCTAGGGCCAGGCTAGGGCTATCGCCAGGCTAGGGCTAGGGCGAGGCTAGGGCCAGGCTAGGGCTAGGGCCAGGCTAGGGCTAGGGCCACGCTAGGGCCAGGCTAGGGCTAGGGACAGGCTAGGGCCAGGCTAGGGCTTTGGCCAGGCTAGGCCTAGGGCCAGGCTAGGGCTAGGGCCAGGCTAGGGCTACGCCAGGCTAGGGCTAGGGCCAGGATAGGGTTAAGGCCAGGCTAGGTATAGGACCAGGCTAGGGCCAGGCTAGGGCTAGGGCCAGGCTAGGGCCAGGCTAGGGCTAGGGCCACGCTAGGGCCAGGCTAGGGCTAGGGCCAGGCTAGGGCCAGGCTAGGGCTACGGCCAGGCTAGTCCTAGGGCCAGGCTAGGGCTAGGGCCAGGCTAGGGCTAGGCCAGGCTAGGACGAGGGCCAAGCTAGGGCTAGGCCAGTCTAAGTCTAGGGTCAGGCTAGGGCTAGGGTAGGGCTAGGCCAGGCTAGGGCTGGGCTAGGACCATGCCGACTAGGTCTAGGCTAGGGCTAGGCCAGACTAGGTCTAGGCTAGTGCTAGGCCAGGCTAGGGCTAGGCTAGGGCTAGGCTAGGGCTAACTAGGCTAGGGCTAGGCTAGGGCTAGGCCAGGATAGGGCTAGGCTAGGGCTAGGCCAGGCTAGGACTAGGCTAGGGCTAGGCCAGTCTAGGGCTAGGCCAGGCTAGGGCTAGTGCCAGGCTAGCGCTAGGGCCAGACTACGGCCAGGCTAGGGCTAGGGCCAGGCTAGGGCCAGGCTAGGACTAGGGCCAGGCTAGGGCCAGGCTAGGGCTAGGGCCAGGCTAGGGCTAGGCTAGGGCTAGGCCAGGCTAGGGCCAGGGTATTCCTATGCCAGGCTAAGGTTAGGTCGAGGCTAGGGCTAGGGCTAGGCTAGGGTAGGCCAGTTTAGGGCTAGAGCCAGGCTAGGGCTAGGGTCAGGCTACCCCCAGGCTACGGCTAGAGACAGGCTAGGGCCAGGCTAGCGCTAGGGACAGGCTAGGGCCCGGCTAGGGTTAGGGCCATCCTAGGGCAAGGCTAGTGTTAGGGCCATGCTAGGGCCAGACTAAGGCTACGTCCAGGCTAGGGCAAGGCTAGGGCTAGGGCCAGGCTAGGGCTATGGCCAGGCTAGGGCTAGGCCAGGTTAGGGCTAGGGCCAGTCTAGGGCTACATCCAGGGTAAGGTAAGGGCCAGTCTATGGCTAGGGCCAGGATAGGGCTACTGCCAGGCTAGTGCTAGGCCAGGCTAGGGCTAGAGCCAGGCTAGGGTAGGCCAGTTTAGAGCTAGGGCCCTGCTAGGGCTAGGGTCAGGATAGAGCCAGGCTTGGGCTAGGGCCAGGCTAGGGCCAGGCTAGGGCTAGGGCCAGGCTAGGGCCAGGCTAGGGCTAGGGCCAGGCTGGGGCTTGTGCCAGGTTAGGGCCAGGCTAGGGCTAGGGCCAGGCTAGGGTTACGGCCAGGCTAGCGCTAGGCCAGGTTAGGGCTAGTGCCAGGCTAGGGTTACGGCCAGGCTAGGCCTAGGCCAGGTTAGGGCTAGGGCCAGGCTAGGGCTAGGGCCAGGGTAGGGCAAGGGTCAGTCTAGGGCTAGGGCCAGGCTAGGGCTAGAGCCAGGCTAGGGTAGGCCAGTTTAGGTCTACGGCCCTGCTAGTGCTAGGGTCAGTCTAGGGCCAGGCTAGGGCTAGGCTAGGGCTAGGCCAGGCTAGGGCCAGGGTATGCCTATGCCAGGCTAAGGTTAGGTCGAGGCTAGGGCTAGGGCTAGGCTAGGGTAGGCCAGTTTAGGGCTAGGTCCCTGCTGGTGCTACGGTCTGGCTAGGGCCACGCTAGGTCTAGGGTCAGGCTAGGGCCTGGCTAGGGCTAAGGCCAGGCTAGGGCCAGGCTAGGGCTTCGGCCAGGCTAGGGCCAGGCTAGGGCTTCGGCCAGGCTAGGCCTAGGGCCAGGCTAGGGCTAGGGCCAGGCTAGGGCTACGCCAGGCTAGGGCTAGGGCCAGGATAGGGTTAAGGCCAGGATAGGGCTAGGGCCAGGCTAGGGCCAGGCTAGGGCTAGGGCCAGGCTAGGGCTAGGGCCAGGCTAGGGCCAGGCTAGGGCTAGGGCCAGGCTATGGCTAGGGCCAGGCTATGTCTTGGCCAGGCTAGGGCTAGGGCCAGGCTAGGTCTAGGCCAGGCTAGGGCTAGGGCCAGGCTAGGTCTAGGCTAGGGCTACCCCAGGCTAGGTCTAGGCTAGGGCTATCCGGCTAGGTCTAGGCTAGGGCTATGCCAGGCTAGGTCTAGGCTAGGGCTAGGCCAGGCTAGGTCTAGGCTAGGGCTAGGCCAGACTAGGGCTAGGCTAGGGCTAGGCCAGGCTAGGGCTAGGCTACGGCTAGGCCACGCTAGGGCTAGGCCAGGGCTAGGCCAGGCTAGGGCTAGGCCAGTCTAGGGCTAGGGACAGACTAGGGCTAGGGCCAGGGTAGGGCAAGAGCCAGTCTAGGGCTAGGGCCAGGCTAGGGCTAGTGCCAGGCTACTGCTAGGCCAGGCTAGGGCTAGACACAGGCTAGGGCCAGGTTAGGTCTAGGGCCAGGCTAGGGCCAGGCTAGGGCTATCGCCAGGCTAGGGCTAGGGCGAGGCTAGGGCCAGGCTAGGGCTAGGGCCAGGCTAGGACTAGGCTAGGGCTAGGCCAGTCTAGGGCTAGGCCAGGCTAGGGCTAGTGCCAGGCTAGCGCTAGGGCCAGACTACGGCCAGGCTAGGGCTAGGGCCAGGCTAGGGCCAGGCTAGGACTAGGGCCAGGCTAGGGCCAGGCTAGGGCTAGGGCCAGGCTAGGGCTAGGCTAGGGCTAGGCCAGGCTAGGGCCAGGGTATTCCTATGCCAGGCTAAGGTTAGGTCGAGGCTAGGGCTAGGGCTAGGCTAGGGTAGGCCAGTTTAGGGCTAGAGCCAGGCTAGGGCTAGGGTCAGGCTACCCCCAGGCTACGGCTAGAGACAGGCTAGGGCCAGGCTAGCGCTAGGGACAGGCTAGGGCCCGGCTAGGGTTAGGGCCATCCTAGGGCAAGGCTAGTGTTAGGGCCATGCTAGGGCCAGACTAAGGCTACGTCCAGGCTAGGGCAAGGCTAGGGCTAGGGCCAGGCTAGGGCTATGGCCAGGCTAGGGCTAGGCCAGGTTAGGGCTAGGGCCAGTCTAGGGCTACATCCAGGGTAAGGTAAGGGCCAGTCTATGGCTACGGCCAGGATAGGGCTACTGCCAGGCTAGTGCTAGGCCAGGCTAGGGCTAGAGCCAGGCTAGGGTAGGCCAGTTTAGAGCTAGGGCCCTGCTAGGGCTAGGGTCAGGATAGAGCCAGGCTTGGGCTAGGGCCAGGCTAGGGCCAGGCTAGGGCTAGGGCCAGGCTAGGGCCAGGCTGGGGCTTGTGCCAGGTTAGGGCCAGGCTAGGGCTAGGGCCAGGCTAGGGTTACGGCCAGGCTAGCGCTAGGCCAGGTTAGGGCTAGTGCCAGGCTAGGGTTACGGCCAGGCTAGGCCTAGGCCAGGTTAGGGCTAGGGCCAGGCTAGGGCTAGGGCCAGGGTAGGGCAAGGGTCAGTCTAGGGCTAGGGCCAGGCTAGGGCTAGAGCCAGGCTAGGGTAGGCCAGTTTAGGTCTACGGCCCTGCTAGTGCTAGGGTCAGTCTAGGGCCAGGCTAGGGCTAGGCTAGGGCTAGGCCAGGCTAGGGCCAGGGTATGCCTATGCCAGGCTAAGGTTAGGTCGAGGCTAGGGCTAGGGCTAGGCTAGGGTAGGCCAGTTTAGGGCTAGGTCCCTGCTGGTGCTACGGTCTGGCTAGGGCCACGCTAGGTCTAGGGTCAGGCTAGGGCCTGGCTAGGGCTAAGGCCAGGCTAGGGCCAGGCTAGGGCTTCGGCCAGGCTAGGGCCAGGCTAGGGCTTCGGCCAGGCTAGGCCTAGGGCCAGGCTAGGGCTAGGGCCAGGCTAGGGCTACGCCAGGCTAGGGCTAGGGCCAGGATAGGGTTAAGGCCAGGATAGGGCTAGGGCCAGGCTAGGGCCAGGCTAGGGCTAGGGCCAGGCTAGGGCTAGGGCCAGGCTAGGGCCAGGCTAGGGCTAGGGCCAGGCTATGGCTAGGGCCAGGCTATGTCTTGGCCAGGCTAGGGCTAGGGCCAGGCTAGGTCTAGGCCAGGCTAGGGCTAGGGCCAGGCTAGGTCTAGGCTAGGGCTACCCCAGGCTAGGTCTAGGCTAGGGCTATCCGGCTAGGTCTAGGCTAGGGCTATGCCAGGCTAGGTCTAGGCTAGGGCTAGGCCAGGCTAGGTCTAGGCTAGGGCTAGGCCAGACTAGGGCTAGGCTAGGGCTAGGCCAGGCTAGGGCTAGGCTACGGCTAGGCCACGCTAGGGCTAGGCTAGGGCTAGGCCAGGCTACGGCTAGGCCAGTCTAGGGCTAGGGACAGACTAGGGCTAGGGCCAGGGTAGGGCAAGAGCCAGTCTAGGGCTAGGGCCAGGCTAGGGCTAGTGCCAGGCTACTGCTAGGCCAGGCTAGGGCTAGACCCAGGCTAGGGCCAGGCTAGGTCTTGGGCCGGGCTAGGGCCAGGCTAGGGCTATCGCCAGGCTAGGGCTAGGGCGAGGCTAGGGCCAGGCTAGGGCTAGGGCCAGGCTAGGGCTAGGGCCACGCTAGGGCCAGGCTAGGGCTAGGGACAGGCTAGGGCCAGGCTAGGGCTTTGGCCAGGCTAGGCCTAGGGCCAGGCTAGGGCTAGGGCCAGGCTAGGGCTACGCCAGGCTAGGGCTAGGGCCAGGATAGGGTTAAGGCCAGGCTAGGTATAGGACCAGGCTAGGGCCAGGCTAGGGCTAGGGCCAGGCTAGGGCTAGGGCCACGCTAGGGCCAGGCTAGGGCTAGGGCCAGGCTAGGGCCAGGCTAGGGCTACGGCCAGGCTAGTCCTAGGGCCAGGCTAGGGCTAGGGCCAGGCTAGGGCTAGGCCAGGCTAGGACGAGGGCCAAGCTAGGGCTAGGCCAGTCTAAGTCTAGGGTCAGGCTAGGGCTAGGGTAGGGCTAGGCCAGGCTAGGGCTGGGCTAGGACCATGCCGACTACGTCTAGGCTAGGGCTAGGCCAGACTAGGTCTAGGCTAGTGCTAGGCCAGGCTAGGGCTAGGCTAGGGCTAGGCAAGGCTAGGGCTAGGCTAGGGCTAACTAGGCTAGGGCTAGGCTAGGGCTAGGCCAGGATAGTGCTAGGCTAGGGCTAGGCCAGGCTAGGACTAGGCTAGGGCTAGGCCAGTCTAGGGCTAGGCCAGGCTAGGGCTAGTGCCAGGCTAGCGCTAGGGCCAGACTACGGCCAGGCTAGGGCTAGGGCCAGGCTAGGGCCAGGCTAGGACTAGGGCCAGGCTAGGGCCAGGCTAGGGCTAGGGCCAGGCTAGGGCTAGGCTAGGGCTAGGCCAGGCTAGGGCCAGGGTATTCCTATGCCAGGCTAAGGTTAGGTCGAGGCTAGGGCTAGGGCTAGGCTAGGGTAGGCCAGTTTAGGGCTAGAGCCAGGCTAGGGCTAGGGTCAGGCTACCCCCAGGCTACGGCTAGAGACAGGCTAGGGCCAGGCTAGCGCTAGGGACAGGCTAGGGCCCGGCTAGGGTTAGGGCCATCCTAGGGCAAGGCTAGTGTTAGGGCCATGCTAGGGCCAGACTAAGGCTACGTCCAGGCTAGGGCAAGGCTAGGGCTAGGGCCAGGCTAGGGCTATGGCCAGGCTAGGGCTAGGCCAGGTTAGGGCTAGGGCCAGTCTAGGGCTACATCCAGGGTAAGGTAAGGGCCAGTCTATGGCTAGGGCCAGGATAGGGCTACTGCCAGGCTAGTGCTAGGCCAGGCTAGGGCTAGAGCCAGGCTAGGGTAGGCCAGTTTAGAGCTAGGGCCCTGCTAGGGCTAGGGTCAGGATAGAGCCAGGCTTGGGCTACGGCCAGGCTAGGGCCAGGCTAGAGCTAGGGCCAGGCTAGGGCCAGGCTAGGGCTAGGGCCAGGCTGGGGCTTGTGCCAGGTTAGGGCCAGGCTAGGGCTAGGGCCAGGCTAGGGTTACGGCCAGGCTAGCGCTAGGCCAGGTTAGGGCTAGTGCCAGGCTAGGGTTACGGCCAGGCTAGGCCTAGGCCAGGTTAGGGCTAGGGCCAGGCTAGGGCTAGGGCCAGGGTAGGGCAAGGGTCAGTCTAGGGCTAGGGCCAGGCTAGGGCTAGAGCCAGGCTAGGGTAGGCCAGTTTAGGTCTACGGCCCTGCTAGTGCTAGGGTCAGTCTAGGGCCAGGCTAGGGCTAGGCTAGGGCTAGGCCAGGCTAGGGCCAGGGTATGCCTATGCCAGGCTAAGGTTAGGTCGAGGCTAGGGCTAGGCTAGGGTAGGCCAGTTTAGGGCTAGGTCCCTGCTGGTGCTACGGTCTGGCTAGGGCCACGCTAGGTCTAGGGTCAGGCTAGGGCCTGGCTAGGGCTAAGGCCAGGCTAGGGCCAGGCTAGGGCTTCGGCCAGGCTAGGGCCAGGCTAGGGCTTCGGCCAGGCTAGGCCTAGGGCCAGGCTAGGGCTAGGGCCACGCTAGGGCTACGCCAGGCTAGGGCTAGGGCCAGGATAGGGTTAAGGCCAGGATAGGGCTAGGGCCAGGCTAGGGCCAGGCTAGGGCTAGGGCCAGGCTAGGGCTAGGGCCAGGCTAGGGCCAGGCTAGGGCTAGGGCCAGGCTATGGCTACGGCCAGGCTATGTCTTGGCCAGGCTAGGGCTAGGGCCAGGCTAGGTCTAGGCCAGGCTAGGGCTAGGGCCAGGCTAGGTCTAGGCTAGGGCTACCCCAGGCTAGGTCTAGGCTAGGGCTATCCGGCTAGGTCTAGGCTAGGGCTATGCCAGGCTAGGTCTAGGCTAGGGCTAGGCCAGGCTAGGTCTAGGCTAGGGCTAGGCCAGACTAGGGCTAGGCTAGGGCTAGGCCAGGCTAGGGCTAGGCTACGGCTAGGCCACGCTAGGGCTAGGCTAGGGCTAGGCCAGGCTAGGGCTAGGCCAGTCTAGGGCTAGGGACAGACTAGGGCTAGGGCCAGGGTAGGGCAAGAGCCAGTCTAGGGCTAGGGCCAGGCTAGGGCTAGTGCCAGGCTACTGCTAGGCCAGGCTAGGGCTAGACACAGGCTAGGGCCAGGTTAGGTCTAGGGCCGGGCTAGGGCCAGGCTAGGGCTATCGCCAGGCTAGGGCTAGGGCGAGGCTAGGGCCAGGCTAGGGCTAGGGCCAGGCTAGGGCTAGGGCCACGCTAGGGCCAGGCTAGGGCTAGGGACAGGCTAGGGCCAGGCTAGGGCTTTGGCCAGGCTAGGCCTAGGGCCAGGCTAGGGCTAGGGCCAGGCTAGGGCTACGCCAGGCTAGGGCTAGGGCCAGGATAGGGTTAAGGCCAGGCTAGGTATAGGACCAGGCTAGGGCCAGGCTAGGGCTAGGGCCAGGCTAGGGCCAGGCTAGGGCTAGGGCCACGCTAGGGCCAGGCTAGGGCTAGGGCCAGGCTAGGGCCAGGCTAGGGCTACGGCCAGGCTAGTCCTAGGGCCAGGCTAGGGCTAGGGCCAGGCTAGGGCTAGGCCAGGCTAGGACGAGGGCCAAGCTAGGGCTAGGCCAGTCTAAGTCTAGGGTCAGGCTAGGGCTAGGGTAGGGCTAGGCCAGGCTAGGGCTGGGCTAGGACCATGCCGACTACGTCTAGGCTAGGGCTAGGCCAGACTAGGTCTAGGCTAGTGCTAGGCCAGGCTAGGGCTAGGCTAGGGCTAGGCAAGGCTAGGGCTAGGCTAGGGCTAACTAGGCTAGGGCTAGGCTAGGGCTAGGCCAGGATAGGGCTAGGCTAGGGCTAGGCCAGGCTAGGACTAGGCTAGGGCTAGGCCAGTCTAGGGCTAGGCCAGGCTAGGGCTAGTGCCAGGCTAGCGCTAGGGCCAGACTACGGCCAGGCTAGGGCTAGGGCCAGGCTAGGGCCAGGCTAGGACTAGGGCCAGGCTAGGGCCAGGCTAGGGCTAGGGCCAGGCTAGGGCTAGGCTAGGGCTAGGCCAGGCTAGGGCCAGGGTATTCCTATGCCAGGCTAAGGTTAGGTCGAGGCTAGGGCTAGGGCTAGGCTAGGGTAGGCCAGTTTAGGGCTAGAGCCAGGCTAGGGCTAGGGTCAGGCTACCCCCAGGCTACGGCTAGAGACAGGCTAGGGCCAGGCTAGCGCTAGGGACAGGCTAGGGCCCGGCTAGGGTTAGGGCCATCCTAGGGCAAGGCTAGTGTTAGGGCCATGCTAGGGCCAGACTAAGGCTACGTCCAGGCTAGGGCAAGGCTAGGGCTAGGGCCAGGCTAGGGCTATGGCCAGGCTAGGGCTAGGCCAGGTTAGGGCTAGGGCCAGTCTAGGGCTACATCCAGGGTAAGGTAAGGGCCAGTCTATGGCTAGGGCCAGGATAGGGCTACTGCCAGGCTAGTGCTAGGCCAGGCTAGGGCTAGAGCCAGGCTAGGGTAGGCCAGTTTAGAGCTAGGGCCCTGCTAGGGCTAGGGTCAGGATAGAGCCAGGCTTGGGCTAGGGCCAGGCTAGGGCCAGGCTAGGGCTAGGGCCAGGCTAGGGCCAGGCTAGGGCTAGGGCCAGGCTGGGGCTTGTGCCAGGTTAGGGCCAGGCTAGGGCTAGGGCCAGGCTAGGGTTACGGCCAGGCTAGCGCTAGGCCAGGTTAGGGCTAGTGCCAGGCTAGGGTTACGGCCAGGCTAGGCCTAGGCCAGGTTAGGGCTAGGGCCAGGCTAGGGCTAGGGCCAGGGTAGGGCAAGGGTCAGTCTAGGGCTAGGGCCAGGCTAGGGCTAGAGCCAGGCTAGGGTAGGCCAGTTTAGGTCTACGGCCCTGCTAGTGCTAGGGTCAGTCTAGGGCCAGGCTAGGGCTAGGCTAGGGCTAGGCCAGGCTAGGGCCAGGGTATGCCTATGCCAGGCTAAGGTTAGGTCGAGGCTAGGGCTAGGGCTAGGCTAGGGTAGGCCAGTTTAGGGCTAGGTCCCTGCTGGTGCTACGGTCTGGCTAGGGCCACGCTAGGTCTAGGGTCAGGCTAGGGCCTGGCTAGGGCTAAGGCCAGGCTAGGGCCAGGCTAGGGCTTCGGCCAGGCTAGGGCCAGGCTAGGGCTTCGGCCAGGCTAGGCCTAGGGCCAGGCTAGGGCTAGGGCCAGGCTAGGGCTACGCCAGGCTAGGGCTAGGGCCAGGATAGGGTTAAGGCCAGGATAGGGCTAGGGCCAGGCTAGGGCCAGGCTAGGGCTAGGGCCAGGCTAGGGCTAGGGCCAGGCTAGGGCCAGGCTAGGGCTAGGGCCAGGCTATGGCTAGGGCCAGGCTATGTCTTGGCCAGGCTAGGGCTAGGGCCAGGCTAGGTCTAGGCCAGGCTAGGGCTAGGGCCAGGCTAGGTCTAGGCTAGGGCTACCCCAGGCTAGGTCTAGGCTAGGGCTATCCGGCTAGGTCTAGGCTAGGGCTATGCCAGGCTAGGTCTAGGCTAGGGCTAGGCCAGGCTAGGTCTAGGCTAGGGCTAGGCCAGACTAGGGCTAGGCTAGGGCTAGGCCAGGCTAGGGCTAGGCTACGGCTAGGCCACGCTAGGGCTAGGCCAGGGCTAGGCCAGGCTAGGGCTAGGCCAGTCTAGGGCTAGGGACAGACTAGGGCTAGGGCCAGGGTAGGGCAAGAGCCAGTCTAGGGCTAGGGCCAGGCTAGGGCTAGTGCCAGGCTACTGCTAGGCCAGGCTAGGGCTAGACACAGGCTAGGGCCAGGTTAGGTCTAGGGCCGGGCTAGGGCCAGGCTAGGGCTATCGCCAGGCTAGGGCTAGGGCGAGGCTAGGGCCAGGCTAGGGCTAGGGCCAGGCTAGGGCTAGGGCCACGCTAGGGCCAGGCTAGGGCTAGGGACAGGCTAGGGCCAGGCTAGGGCTTTGGCCAGGCTAGGCCTAGGGCCAGGCTAGGGCTAGGGCCAGGCTAGGGCTACACCAGGCTAGGGCTAGGGCCAGGATAGGGTTAAGGCCAGGCTAGGTATAGGACCAGGCTAGGGCCAGGCTAGGGCTAGGGCCAGGCTAGGGCCAGGCTAGGGCTAGGGCCACGCTAGGGCCAGGCTAGGGCTAGGGCCAGGCTAGGGCCAGGCTAGGGCTACGGCCAGGCTAGTCCTAGGGCCAGGCTAGGGCTAGGGCCAGGCTAGGGCTAGGCCAGGCTAGGACGAGGGCCAAGCTAGGGCTAGGCCAGTCTAAGTCTAGGGTCAGGCTAGGGCTAGGGTAGGGCTAGGCCAGGCTAGGGCTGGGCTAGGACCATGCCGACTACGTCTAGGCTAGGGCTAGGCCAGACTAGGTCTAGGCTAGTGCTAGGCCAGGCTAGGGCTAGGCTAGGGCTAGGCAAGGCTAGGGCTAGGCTAGGGCTAACTAGGCTAGGGCTAGGCTAGGGCTAGGCCAGGATAGGGCTAGGCTAGGGCTAGGCCAGGCTAGGACTAGGCTAGGGCTAGGCCAGTCTAGGGCTAGGCCAGGCTAGGGCTAGTGCCAGGCTAGCGCTAGGGCCAGACTACGGCCAGGCTAGGGCTAGGGCCAGGCTAGGGCCAGGCTAGGACTAGGGCCAGGCTAGGGCCAGGCTAGGGCTAGGGCCAGGCTAGGGCTAGGCTAGGGCTAGGCCAGGCTAGGGCCAGGGTATTCCTATGCCAGGCTAAGGTTAGGTCGAGGCTAGGGCTAGGGCTAGGCTAGGGTAGGCCAGTTTAGGGCTAGAGCCAGGCTAGGGCTAGGGTCAGGCTACCCCCAGGCTACGGCTAGAGACAGGCTAGGGCCAGGCTAGCGCTAGGGACAGGCTAGGGCCCGGCTAGGGTTAGGGCCATCCTAGGGCAAGGCTAGTGTTAGGGCCATGCTAGGGCCAGACTAAGGCTACGTCCAGGCTAGGGCAAGGCTAGGGCTAGGGCCAGGCTAGGGCTATGGCCAGGCTAGGGCTAGGCCAGGTTAGGGCTAGGGCCAGTCTAGGGCTACATCCAGGGTAAGGTAAGGGCCAGTCTATGGCTAGGGCCAGGATAGGGCTACTGCCAGGCTAGTGCTAGGCCAGGCTAGGGCTAGAGCCAGGCTAGGGTAGGCCAGTTTAGAGCTAGGGCCCTGCTAGGGCTAGGGTCAGGATAGAGCCAGGCTTGGGCTAGGGCCAGGCTAGGGCCAGGCTAGGGCTAGGGACAGGCTAGGGCCAGGCTAGGGCTAGGGCCAGGCTGGGGCTTGTGCCAGGTTAGGGCCAGTCTAGGGCTAGGGCCAGGCTAGGGTTACGGCCAGGCTAGCGCTAGGCCAGGTTAGGGCTAGTGCCAGGCTAGGGTTACGGCCAGGCTAGGCCTAGGCCAGGTTAGGGCTAGGGCCAGGCTAGGGCTAGGGCCAGGGTAGGGCAAGGGTCAGTCTAGGGCTAGGGCCAGGCTAGGGCTAGAGCCAGGCTAGGGTAGGCCAGTTTAGGTCTACGGCCCTGCTAGTGCTAGGGTCAGTCTAGGGCCAGGCTAGGGCTAGGCTAGGGCTAGGCCAGGCTAGGGCCAGGGTATGCCTATGCCAGGCTAAGGTTAGGTCGAGGCTAGGGCTAGGGCTAGGCTAGGGTAGGCCAGTTTAGGGCTAGGTCCCTGCTGGTGCTACGGTCTGGCTAGGGCCACGCTAGGTCTAGGGTCAGGCTAGGGCCTGGCTAGGGCTAAGGCCAGGCTAGGGCCAGGCTAGGGCTTCGGCCAGGCTAGGGCCAGGCTAGGGCTTCGGCCAGGCTAGGCCTAGGGCCAGGCTAGGGCTAGGGCCAGGCTAGGGCTACGCCAGGCTAGGGCTAGGGCCAGGATAGGGTTAAGGCCAGGATAGGGCTAGGGCCAGGCTAGGGCCAGGCTAGGGCTAGGGCCAGGCTAGGGCTAGGGCCAGGCTAGGGCCAGGCTAGGGCTAGGGCCAGGCTATGGCTACGGCCAGGCTATGTCTTGGCCAGGCTAGGGCTAGGGCCAGGGTAGGTCTAGGCCAGGCTAGGGCTAGGGCCAGGCTAGGTCTAGGCTAGGGCTACCCCAGGCTAGGTCTAGGCTAGGGCTATCCGGCTAGGTCTAGGCTAGGGCTATGCCAGGCTAGGTCTAGGCTAGGGCTAGGCCAGGCTAGGTCTAGGCTAGGGCTAGGCCAGACTAGGGCTAGGCTAGGGCTAGGCCAGGCTAGGGCTAGGCTACGGCTAGGCCACGCTAGGGCTAGGCTAGGGCTAGGCCAGGCTAGGGCTAGGCCAGTCTAGGGCTAGGGACAGACTAGGGCTAGGGCCAGGGTAGGGCAAGAGCCAGTCTAGGGCTAGGGCCAGGCTAGGGCTAGTGCCAGGCTACTGCTAGGCCAGGCTAGGGCTAGACACAGGCTAGGGCCAGGTTAGGTCTAGGGCCGGGCTAGGGCCAGGCTAGGGCTATCGCCAGGCTAGGGCTAGGGCGAGGCTAGGGCCAGGCTAGGGCTAGGGCCACGCTAGGGCTAGGGCCACGCTAGGGCCAGGCTAGGGCTAGGGACAGGCTAGGGCCAGGCTAGGGCTTTGGCCAGGCTAGGCCTAGGGCCAGGCTAGGGCTAGGGCCAGGCTAGGGCTACGCCAGGCTAGGGCTAGGGCCAGGATAGGGTTAAGGCCAGGCTAGGTATAGGACCAGGCTAGGGCCAGGCTAGGGCTAGGGCCAGGCTAGGGCCAGGCTAGGGCTAGGGCCACGCTAGGGCCAGGCTAGGGCTAGGGCCAGGCTAGGGCCAGGCTAGGGCTACGGCCAGGCTAGTCCTAGGGCCAGGCTAGGGCTAGGGTTAGGCTAGGGCTACGCCAGGCTAGGGCTAGGGCCAGGATAGGGTTAAGGCCAGGCTAGGTATAGGATCAGGCTAGGGCCAGGCTAGGGCTAGGGCCAGGCTAGGGCCAGGCTAGGGCTAGGGCCACGCTAGGGCCAGGCTAGGGCTAGGGCCACGCTAGGGCCAGGCTAGGGCTACGGCCAGGCTAGTCCTAGGGCCAGGCTAGGGCTAGGGCCAGGCTAGGGCTAGGCCAGGCTAGGACGAGGGCCAAGCTAGGGCTAGGCCAGTCTAAGTCTAGGGTCAGGCTAGGGCTAGGGTAGGGCTAGGCCAGGCTAGGGCTGGGCTAGGACCATGCCGACTACGTCTAGGCTAGGGCTAGGCCAGACTAGGTCTAGGCTAGTGCTAGGCCAGGCTAGGGCTAGGCTAGGGCTAGGCAAGGCTAGGGCTAGGCTAGGGCTAACTAGGCTAGGGCTAGGCTAGGGCTAGGCCAGGATAGGGCTAGGCTAGGGCTAGGCCAGGCTAGGACTAGGCTAGGGCTAGGCCAGTCTAGGGCTAGGCCAGGCTAGGGCTAGTGCCAGGCTAGCGCTAGGGCCAGACTACGGCCAGGCTAGGGCTAGGGCCAGGCTAGGGCCAGGCTAGGACTAGGGCCAGGCTAGGGCCAGGCTAGGGCTAGGGCCAGGCTAGGGCTAGGCTAGGGCTAGGCCAGGCTAGGGCCAGGGTATTCCTATGCCAGGCTAAGGTTAGGTCGAGGCTAGGGCTAGGGCTAGGCTAGGGTAGGCCAGTTTAGGGCTAGAGCCAGGCTAGGGCTAGGGTCAGGCTACCCCCAGGCTACGGCTAGAGACAGGCTAGGGCCAGGCTAGCGCTAGGGACAGGCTAGGGCCCGGCTAGGGTTAGGGCCATCCTAGGGCAAGGCTAGTGTTAGGGCCATGCTAGGGCCAGACTAAGGCTACGTCCAGGCTAGGGCAAGGCTAGGGCTAGGGCCAGGCTAGGGCTATGGCCAGGCTAGGGCTAGGCCAGGTTAGGGCTAGGGCCAGTCTAGGGCTACATCCAGGGTAAGGTAAGGGCCAGTCTATGGCTAGGGCCAGGATAGGGCTACTGCCAGGCTAGTGCTAGGCCAGGCTAGGGCTAGAGCCAGGCTAGGGTAGGCCAGTTTAGAGCTAGGGCCCTGCTAGGGCTAGGGTCAGGATAGAGCCAGGCTTGGGCTAGGGCCAGGCTAGGGCCAGGCTAGGGCTAGGGCCAGGCTAGGGCCAGGCTAGGGCTAGGGCCAGGCTGGGGCTTGTGCCAGGTTAGGGCCAGGCTAGGGCTAGGGCCAGGCTAGGGTTACGGCCAGGCTAGCGCTAGGCCAGGTTAGGGCTAGTGCCAGGCTAGGGTTACGGCCAGGCTAGGCCTAGGCCAGGTTAGGGCTAGGGCCAGGCTAGGGCTAGGGCCAGGGTAGGGCAAGGGTCAGTCTAGGGCTAGGGCCAGGCTAGGGCTAGAGCCAGGCTAGGGTAGGCCAGTTTAGGTCTACGGCCCTGCTAGTGCTAGGGTCAGTCTAGGGCCAGGCTAGGGCTAGGCTAGGGCTAGGCCAGGCTAGGGCCAGGGTATGCCTATGCCAGGCTAAGGTTAGGTCGAGGCTAGGGCTAGGGCTAGGCTAGGGTAGGCCAGTTTAGGGCTAGGTCCCTGCTGGTGCTACGGTCTGGCTAGGGCCACGCTAGGTCTAGGGTCAGGCTAGGGCCTGGCTAGGGCTAAGGCCAGGCTAGGGCCAGGCTAGGGCTTCGGCCAGGCTAGGGCCAGGCTAGGGCTTCGGCCAGGCTAGGCCTAGGGCCAGGCTAGGGCTAGGGCCAGGCTAGGGCTACGCCAGGCTAGGGCTAGGGCCAGGATAGGGTTAAGGCCAGGATAGGGCTAGGGCCAGGCTAGGGCCAGGCTAGGGCTAGGGCCAGGCTAGGGCTAGGGCCAGGCTAGGGCCAGGCTAGGGCTAGGGCCAGGCTATGGCTAGGGCCAGGCTATGTCTTGGCCAGGCTAGGGCTAGGGCCAGGCTAGGTCTAGGCCAGGCTAGGGCTAGGGCCAGTCTAGGTCTAGGCTAGGGCTACCCCAGGCTAGGTCTAGGCTAGGGCTATCCGGCTAGGTCTAGGCTAGGGCTATGCCAGGCTAGGTCTAGGCTAGGGCTAGGCCAGGCTAGGTCTAGGCTAGGGCTAGGCCAGACTAGGGCTAGGCTAGGGCTAGGCCAGGCTAGGGCTAGGCTACGGCTAGGCCACGCTAGGGCTAGGCCAGGGCTAGGCCAGGCTAGGGCTCGCCAGTCTAGGGCTAGGGACAGACTAGGGCTAGGGCCAGGGTAGGGCAAGAGCCAGTCTAGGGCTAGGGCCAGGCTAGGGCTAGTGCCAGGCTACTGCTAGGCCAGGCTAGGGCTAGACACAGGCTAGGGCCAGGTTAGGTCTAGGGCCGGGCTAGGGCCAGGCTAGGGCTATCGCCAGGCTAGGGCTAGGGCGAGGCTAGGGCCAGGCTAGGGCTAGGGCCAGGCTAGGGCTAGGGCCACGCTAGGGCCAGGCTAGGGCTAGGGACAGGCTAGGGCCAGGCTAGGGCTTTGGCCAGGCTAGGCCTAGGGCCAGGCTAGGGCTAGGGCCAGGCTAGGGCTACACCAGGCTAGGGCTAGGGCCAGGATAGGGTTAAGGCCAGGCTAGGTATAGGACCAGGCTAGGGCCAGGCTAGGGCTAGGGCCAGGCTAGGGCCAGGCTAGGGCTAGGGCCACGCTAGGGCCAGGCTAGGGCTAGGGCCAGGCTAGGGCCAGGCTAGGGCTACGGCCAGGCTAGTCCTAGGGCCAGGCTTGGGCTAGGGCCAGGCTAGGGCTAGGCCAGGCTAGGACGAGGGCCAAGCTAGGGCTAGGCCAGTCTAAGTCTGGGGTCAGGCTAGGGCTAGGGTAGGGCTAGGCCAGGCTAGGGCTGGGCTAGGACCATGCCGACTAGGTCTAGGCTAGGGCTAGGCCAGACTAGGTCTAGGCTAGTGCTAGGCCAGGCTAGGGCTAGGCTAGGGCTAGGCAAGGCTAGGGCTAGGCTAGGGCTAACTAGGCTAGGGCTAGGCTAGGGCTAGGCCAGGATAGGGCTAGGCTAGGGCTAGGCCAGGCTAGGACTAGGCTAGGGCTAGGCCAGTCTAGGGCTAGGCCAGGCTAGGGCTAGTGCCAGGCTAGCGCTAGGGCCAGACTACGGCCAGGCTAGGGCTAGGGCCAGGCTAGGGCCAGGCTAGGACTAGGGCCAGGCTAGGGCCAGGCTAGGGCTAGGGCCAGGCTAGGGCTAGGCTAGGGCTAGGCCAGGCTAGGGCCAGGGTATTCCTATGCCAGGCTAAGGTTAGGTCGAGGCTAGGGCTAGGGCTAGGCTAGGGTAGGCCAGTTTAGGGCTAGAGCCAGGCTAGGGCTAGGGTCAGGCTACCCCCAGGCTACGGCTAGAGACAGGCTAGGGCCAGGCTAGCGCTAGGGACAGGCTAGGGCCCGGCTAGGGTTAGGGCCATCCTAGGGCAAGGCTAGTGTTAGGGCCATGCTAGGGCCAGACTAAGGCTACGTCCAGGCTAGGGCAAGGCTAGGGCTAGGGCCAGGCTAGGGCTATGGCCAGGCTAGGGCTAGGCCAGGTTAGGGCTAGGGCCAGTCTAGGGCTACATCCAGGGTAAGGTAAGGGCCAGTCTATGGCTAGGGCCAGGATAGGGCTACTGCCAGGCTAGTGCTAGGCCAGGCTAGGGCTAGAGCCAGGCTAGGGTAGGCCAGTTTAGAGCTAGGGCCCTGCTAGGGCTAGGGTCAGGATAGAGCCAGGCTTGGGCTAGGGCCAGGCTAGGGCCAGGCTAGGGCTAGGGCCAGGCTAGGGCCAGGCTAGGGCTAGGGCCAGGCTGGGGCTTGTGCCAGGTTAGGGCCAGGCTAGGGCTAGGGCCAGGCTAGGGTTACGGCCAGGCTAGCGCTAGGCCAGGTTAGGGCTAGTGCCAGGCTAGGGTTACGGCCAGGCTAGGCCTAGGCCAGGTTAGGGCTAGGGCCAGGCTAGGGCTAGGGCCAGGGTAGGGCAAGGGTCAGTCTAGGGCTAGGGCCAGGCTAGGGCTAGAGCCAGGCTAGGGTAGGCCAGTTTAGGTCTACGGCCCTGCTAGTGCTAGGGTCAGTCTAGGGCCAGGCTAGGGCTAGGCTAGGGCTAGGCCAGGCTAGGGCCAGGGTATGCCTATGCCAGGCTAAGGTTAGGTCGAGGCTAGGGCTAGGGCTAGGCTAGGGTAGGCCAGTTTAGGGCTAGGTCCCTGCTGGTGCTACGGTCTGGCTAGGGCCACGCTAGGTCTAGGGTCAGGCTAGGGCCTGGCTAGGGCTAAGGCCAGGCTAGGGCCAGGCTAGGGCTTCGGCCAGGCTAGGGCCAGGCTAGGGCTTCGGCCAGGCTAGGCCTAGGGCCAGGCTAGGGCTAGGGCCAGGCTAGGGCTACGCCAGGCTAGGGCTAGGGCCAGGATAGGGTTAAGGCCAGGATAGGGCTAGGGCCAGGCTAGGGCCAGGCTAGGGCTAGGGCCAGGCTAGGGCTAGGGCCAGGCTAGGGCCAGGCTAGGGCTAGGGCCAGGCTATGGCTAGGGCCAGGCTATGTCTTGGCCAGGCTAGGGCTAGGGCCAGGCTAGGTCTAGGCCAGGCTAGGGCTAGGGCCAGGCTAGGTCTAGGCTAGGGCTACCCCAGGCTAGGTCTAGGCTAGGGCTATCCGGCTAGGTCTAGGCTAGGGCTATGCCAGGCTAGGTCTAGGCTAGGGCTAGGCCAGGCTAGGTCTAGGCTAGGGCTAGGCCAGACTAGGGCTAGGCTAGGGCTAGGCCAGGCTAGGGCTAGGCTACGGCTAGGCCATGCTAGGGCTAGGCTAGGGCTAGGCCAGGCTAGGGCTAGGCCAGTCTAGGGCTAGGGACAGACTAGGGCTAGGGCCAGGGTAGGGCAAGAGCCAGTCTAGGGCTAGGGCCAGGCTAGGGCTAGTGCCAGGCTACTGCTAGGCCAGGCTAGGGCTAGACACAGGCTAGGGCAAGGTTAGGTCTAGGGCCGGGCTAGGGCCAGGCTAGGGCTATCGCCAGGCTAGGGCTAGGGCGAGGCTAGGGCCAGGCTAGGGCTAGGGCCACGCTAGGGCTAGGGCCACGCTAGGGCCAGGCTAGGGCTAGGGACAGGCTAGGGCCAGGCTAGGGCTTTGGCCAGGCTAGGCCTAGGGCCAGGCTAGGGCTAGGGCCAGGCTAGGGCTACGCCAGGCTAGGGCTAGGGCCAGGATAGGGTTAAGGCCAGGCTAGGTATAGGACCAGGCTAGGGCCAGGCTAGGGCTAGGGCCAGGCTAGGGCCAGGCTAGGGCTAGGGCCACGCTAGGGCCAGGCTAGGGCTAGGGCCAGGCTAGGGCCAGGCTAGGGCTACGGCCAGGCTAGTCCTAGGGCCAGGCTAGGGCTAGGGCCAGGCTAGGGCTAGGCCAGGCTAGGACGAGGGCCAAGCTAGGGCTAGGCCAGTCTAAGTCTGGGGTCAGGCTAGGGCTAGGGTAGGGCTAGGCCAGGCTAGGGCTGGGCTAGGACCATGCCGACTAGGTCTAGGCTAGGGCTAGGCCAGACTAGGTCTAGGCTAGTGCTAGGCCAGGCTAGGGCTAGGCTAGGGCTAGGCAAGGCTAGGGCTAGGCTAGGGCTAACTAGGCTAGGGCTAGGCTAGGGCTAGGCCAGGATAGGGCTAGGCTAGGGCTAGGCCAGGCTAGGACTAGGCTAGGGCTAGGCCAGTCTAGGGCTAGGCCAGGCTAGGGCTAGTGCCAGGCTAGCGCTAGGGCCAGACTACGGCCAGGCTAGGGCTAGGGCCAGGCTAGGGCCAGGCTAGGACTAGGGCCAGGCTAGGGCCAGGCTAGGGCTAGGGCCAGGCTAGGGCTAGGCTAGGGCTAGGCCAGGCTAGGGCCAGGGTATTCCTATGCCAGGCTAAGGTTAGGTCGAGGCTAGGGCTAGGGCTAGGCTAGGGTAGGCCAGTTTAGGGCTAGAGCCAGGCTAGGGCTAGGGTCAGGCTACCCCCAGGCTACGGCTAGAGACAGGCTAGGGCCAGGCTAGCGCTAGGGACAGGCTAGGGCCCGGCTAGGGTTAGGGCCATCCTAGGGCAAGGCTAGTGTTAGGGCCATGCTAGGGCCAGACTAAGGCTACGTCCAGGCTAGGGCAAGGCTAGGGCTAGGGCCAGGCTAGGGCTATGGCCAGGCTAGGGCTAGGCCAGGTTAGGGCTAGGGCCAGTCTAGGGCTACATCCAGGGTAAGGTAAGGGCCAGTCTATGGCTAGGGCCAGGATAGGGCTACTGCCAGGCTAGTGCTAGGCCAGGCTAGGGCTAGAGCCAGGCTAGGGTAGGCCAGTTTAGAGCTAGGGCCCTGCTAGGGCTAGGGTCAGGATAGAGCCAGGCTTGGGCTAGGGCCAGGCTAGGGCCAGGCTAGGGCTAGGGCCAGGCTAGGGCCAGGCTAGGGCTAGGGCCAGGCTGGGGCTTGTGCCAGGTTAGGGCCAGGCTAGGGCTAGGGCCAGGCTAGGGTTACGGCCAGGCTAGCGCTAGGCCAGGTTAGGGCTAGTGCCAGGCTAGGGTTACGGCCAGGCTAGGCCTAGGCCAGGTTAGGGCTAGGGCCAGGCTAGGGCTAGGGCCAGGGTAGGGCAAGGGTCAGTCTAGGGCTAGGGCCAGGCTAGGGCTAGAGCCAGGCTAGGGTAGGCCAGTTTAGGTCTACGGCCCTGCTAGTGCTAGGGTCAGTCTAGGGCCAGGCTAGGGCTAGGCTAGGGCTAGGCCAGGCTAGGGCCAGGGTATGCCTATGCCAGGCTAAGGTTAGGTCGAGGCTAGGGCTAGGGCTAGGCTAGGGTAGGCCAGTTTAGGGCTAGGTCCCTGCTGGTGCTACGGTCTGGCTAGGGCCACGCTAGGTCTAGGGTCAGGCTAGGGCCTGGCTAGGGCTAAGGCCAGGCTAGGGCCAGGCTAGGGCTTCGGCCAGGCTAGGGCCAGGCTAGGGCTTCGGCCAGGCTAGGCCTAGGGCCAGGCTAGGGCTAGGGCCAGGCTAGGGCTACGCCAGGCTAGGGCTAGGGCCAGGATAGGGTTAAGGCCAGGATAGGGCTAGGGCCAGGCTAGGGCCAGGCTAGGGCTAGGGCCAGGCTAGGGCTAGGGCCAGGCTAGGGCCAGGCTAGGGCTAGGGCCAGGCTATGGCTAGGGCCAGGCTATGTCTTGGCCAGGCTAGGGCTAGGGCCAGGCTAGGTCTAGGCCAGGCTAGGGCTAGGGCCAGGCTAGGTCTAGGCTAGGGCTACCCCAGGCTAGGTCTAGGCTAGGGCTATCCGGCTAGGTCTAGGCTAGGGCTATGCCAGGCTAGGTCTAGGCTAGGGCTAGGCCAGGCTAGGTCTAGGCTAGGGCTAGGCCAGACTAGGGCTAGGCTAGGGCTAGGCCAGGCTAGGGCTAGGCTACGGCTAGGCCATGCTAGGGCTAGGCTAGGGCTAGGCCAGGCTAGGGCTAGGCCAGTCTAGGGCTAGGGACAGACTAGGGCTAGGGCCAGGGTAGGGCAAGAGCCAGTCTAGGGCTAGGGCCAGGCTAGGGCTAGTGCCAGGCTACTGCTAGGCCAGGCTAGGGCTAGACACAGGCTAGGGCCAGGTTAGGTCTAGGGCCGGGCTAGGGCCAGACTAGGGCTATCGCCAGGCTAGGGCTAGGGCGAGGCTAGGGCCAGGCTAGGGCTAGGGCCACGCTAGGGCTAGGGCCACGCTAGGGCCAGGCTAGGGCTAGGGACAGGCTAGGGCCAGGCTAGGGCTTTGGCCAGGCTAGGCCTAGGGCCAGGCTAGGGCTAGGGCCAGGCTAGGGCTACGCCAGGCTAGGGCTAGGGCCAGGATAGGGTTAAGGCCAGGCTAGGTATAGGACCAGGCTAGGGCCAGGCTAGGGCTAGGGCCAGGCTAGGGCCAGGCTAGGGCTAGGGCCACGCTAGGGCCAGGCTAGGGCCAGGCTAGGGCTACGGCCAGGCTAGTCCTAGGGCCAGGCTAGGGCTAGGGCCAGGCTAGGGCTAGGCCAGGCTAGGACGAGGGCCAAGCTAGGGCTAGGCCAGTCTAAGTCTGGGGTCAGGCTAGGGCTAGGGTAGGGCTAGGCCAGGCTAGGGCTGGGCTAGGACCATGCCGACTACGTCTAGGCTAGGGCTAGGCCAGACTAGGTCTAGGCTAGTGCTAGGCCAGGCTAGGGCTAGGCTAGGGCTAGGCAAGGCTAGGGCTAGGCTAGGGCTAACTAGGCTAGGGCTAGGCTAGGGCTAGGCCAGGATAGGGCTAGGCTAGGGCTAGGCCAGGCTAGGACTAGGCTAGGGCTAGGCCAGTCTAGGGCTAGGCCAGGCTAGGGCTAGTGCCAGGCTAGCGCTAGGGCCAGACTACGGCCAGGCTAGGGCTAGGGCCAGGCTAGGGCCAGGCTAGGACTAGGGCCAGGCTAGGGCCAGGCTAGGGCTAGGGCCAGGCTAGGGCTAGGCTAGGGCTAGGCCAGGCTAGGGCCAGGGTATTCCTATGCCAGGCTAAGGTTAGGTCGAGGCTAGGGCTAGGGCTAGGCTAGGGTAGGCCAGTTTAGGGCTAGAGCCAGGCTAGGGCTAGGGTCAGGCTACCCCCAGGCTACGGCTAGAGACAGGCTAGGGCCAGGCTAGCGCTAGGGACAGGCTAGGGCCCGGCTAGGGTTAGGGCCATCCTAGGGCAAGGCTAGTGTTAGGGCCATGCTAGGGCCAGACTAAGGCTACGTCCAGGCTAGGGCAAGGCTAGGGCTAGGGCCAGGCTAGGGCTATGGCCAGGCTAGGGCTAGGCCAGGTTAGGGCTAGGGCCAGTCTAGGGCTACATCCAGGGTAAGGTAAGGGCCAGTCTATGGCTAGGGCCAGGATAGGGCTACTGCCAGGCTAGTGCTAGGCCAGGCTAGGGCTAGAGCCAGGCTAGGGTAGGCCAGTTTAGAGCTAGGGCCCTGCTAGGGCTAGGGTCAGGATAGAGCCAGGCTTGGGCTAGGGCCAGGCTAGGGCCAGGCTAGGGCTAGGGCCAGGCTAGGGCCAGGCTAGGGCTAGGGCCAGGCTGGGGCTTGTGCCAGGTTAGGGCCAGGCTAGGGCTAGGGCCAGGCTAGGGTTACGGCCAGGCTAGCGCTAGGCCAGGTTAGGGCTAGTGCCAGGCTAGGGTTACGGCCAGGCTAGGCCTAGGCCAGGTTAGGGCTAGGGCCAGGCTAGGGCTAGGGCCAGGGTAGGGCAAGGGTCAGTCTAGGGCTAGGGCCAGGCTAGGGCTAGAGCCAGGCTAGGGTAGGCCAGTTTAGGTCTACGGCCCTGCTAGTGCTAGGGTCAGTCTAGGGCCAGGCTAGGGCTAGGCTAGGGCTAGGCCAGGCTAGGGCCTGGGTATGCCTATGCCAGGCTAAGGTTAGGTCGAGGCTAGGGCTAGGGCTAGGCTAGGGTAGGCCAGTTTAGGGCTAGGTCCCTGCTGGTGCTACGGTCTGGCTAGGGCCACGCTAGGTCTAGGGTCAGGCTAGGGCCTGGCTAGGGCTAAGGCCAGGCTAGGGCCAGGCTAGGGCTTCGGCCAGGCTAGGGCCAGGCTAGGGCTTCGGCCAGGCTAGGCCTAGGGCCAGGCTAGGGCTAGGGCCAGGCTAGGGCTATGCCAGGCTAGGGCTAGGGCCAGGATAGGGTTAAGGCCAGGATAGGGCTAGGGCCAGGCTAGGGCCAGGCTAGGGCTAGGGCCAGGCTAGGGCTAGGGCCAGGCTAGGGCCAGGCTAGGGCTAGGGCCAGGCTATGGCTAGGGCCAGGCTATGTCTTGGCCAGGCTAGGGCTAGGGCCAGGCTAGGTCTAGGCCAGGCTAGGGCTAGGGCCAGGCTAGGTCTAGGCTAGGGCTACCCCAGGCTAGGTCTAGGCTAGGGCTATCCGGCTAGGTCTAGGCTAGGGCTATGCCAGGCTAGGTCTAGGCTAGGGCTAGGCCAGGCTAGGTCTAGGCTAGGGCTAGGCCAGACTAGGGCTAGGCTAGGGCTAGGCCAGGCTAGGGCTAGGCTACGGCTAGGCCACGCTAGGGCTAGGCTAGGGCTAGGCCAGGCTAGGGCTAGGCCAGTCTAGGGCTAGGGACAGACTAGGGCTAGGGCCAGGGTAGGGCAAGAGCCAGTCTAGGGCTAGGGCCAGGCTAGGGCTAGTGCCAGGCTACTGCTAGGCCAGGCTAGGGCTAGACACAGGCTAGGGCCAGGTTAGGTCTAGGGCCGGGCTAGGGCCAGGCTAGGGCTATCGCCAGGCTAGGGCTAGGGCGAGGCTAGGGCCAGGCTAGGGCTAGGGCCAGGCTAGGGCTAGGGCCACGCTAGGGCCAGGCTAGGGCTAGGGACAGGCTAGGGCCAGGCTAGGGCTTTGGCCAGGCTAGGCCTAGGGCCAGGCTAGGGCTAGGGCCAGGCTAGGGCTACGCCAGGCTAGGGCTAGGGCCAGGATAGGGTTAAGGCCAGGCTAGGTATAGGATCAGGCTAGGGCCAGGCTAGGGCTAGGGCCAGGCTAGGGCCAGGCTAGGGCTAGGGCCACGCTAGGGCCAGGCTAGGGCTAGGGCCAGGCTAGGGCCAGGCTAGGGCTACGGCCAGGCTAGTCCTAGGGCCAGGCTAGGGCTAGGGCCAGGCTAGGGCTAGGCCAGGCTAGGACGAGGGCCAAGCTAGGGCTAGGCCAGTCTAAGTCTAGGGTCAGGCTAGGGCTAGGGTAGGGCTAGGCCAGGCTAGGGCTGGGCTAGGACCATGCCGACTACGTCTAGGCTAGGGCTAGGCCAGACTAGGTCTAGGCTAGTGCTAGGCCAGGCTAGGGCTAGGCTAGGGCTAGGCAAGGCTAGGGCTAGGCTAGGGCTAACTAGGCTAGGGCTAGGCTAGGGCTAGGCCAGGATAGGGCTAGGCTAGGGCTAGGCCAGGCTAGGACTAGGCTAGGGCTAGGCCAGTCTAGGGCTAGGCCAGGCTAGGGCTAGTGCCAGGCTAGCGCTAGGGCCAGACTACGGCCAGGCTAGGGCTAGGGCCAGGCTAGGGCCAGGCTAGGACTAGGGCCAGGCTAGGGCCAGGCTAGGGCTAGGGCCAGGCTAGGGCTAGGCTAGGGCTAGGCCAGGCTAGGGCCAGGGTATTCCTATGCCAGGCTAAGGTTAGGTCGAGGCTAGGGCTAGGGCTAGGCTAGGGTAGGCCAGTTTAGGGCTAGAGCCAGGCTAGGGCTAGGGTCAGGCTACCCCCAGGCTACGGCTAGAGACAGGCTAGGGCCAGGCTAGCGCTAGGGACAGGCTAGGGCCCGGCTAGGGTTAGGGCCATCCTAGGGCAAGGCTAGTGTTAGGGCCATGCTAGGGCCAGACTAAGGCTACGTCCAGGCTAGGGCAAGGCTAGGGCTAGGGCCAGGCTAGGGCTATGGCCAGGCTAGGGCTAGGCCAGGTTAGGGCTAGGGCCAGTCTAGGGCTACATCCAGGGTAAGGTAAGGGCCAGTCTATGGCTAGGGCCAGGATAGGGCTACTGCCAGGCTACTGCTAGGCCAGGCTAGGGCTAGAGCCAGGCTAGGGTAGGCCAGTTTAGAGCTAGGGCCCTGCTAGGGCTAGGGTCAGGATAGAGCCAGGCTTGGGCTAGGGCCAGGCTAGGGCCAGGCTAGGGCTAGGGCCAGGCTAGGGCCAGGCTAGGGCTAGGGCCAGGCTGGGGCTTGTGCCAGGTTAGGGCCAGGCTAGGGCTAGGGCCAGGCTAGGGTTACGGCCAGGCTAGCGCTAGGCCAGGTTAGGGCTAGTGCCAGGCTAGGGTTACGGCCAGGCTAGGCCTAGGCCAGGTTAGGGCTAGGGCCAGGCTAGGGCTAGGGCCAGGGTAGGGCAAGGGTCAGTCTAGGGCTAGGGCCAGGCTAGGGCTAGAGCCAGGCTAGGGTAGGCCAGTTTAGGTCTACGGCCCTGCTAGTGCTAGGGTCAGTCTAGGGCCAGGCTAGGGCTAGGCTAGGGCTAGGCCAGGCTAGGGCCAGGGTATGCCTATGCCAGGCTAAGGTTAGGTCGAGGCTAGGGCTAGGGCTAGGCTAGGGTAGGCCAGTTTAGGGCTAGGTCCCTGCTGGTGCTACGGTCTGGCTAGGGCCACGCTAGGTCTAGGGTCAGGCTAGGGCCTGGCTAGGGCTAAGGCCAGGCTAGGGCCAGGCTAGGGCTTCGGCCAGGCTAGGGCCAGGCTAGGGCTTCGGCCAGGCTAGGCCTAGGGCCAGGCTAGGGCTAGGGCCAGGCTAGGGCTACGCCAGGCTAGGGCTAGGGCCAGGATAGGGTTAAGGCCAGGATAGGGCTAGGGCCAGGCTAGGGCCAGGCTAGGGCTAGGGCCAGGCTAGGGCTAGGGCCAGGCTAGGGCCAGGCTAGGGCTAGGGCCAGGCTATGGCTAGGGCCAGGCTATGTCTTGGCCAGGCTAGGGCTAGGGCCAGGCTAGGTCTAGGCCAGGCTAGGGCTAGGGCCAGGCTAGGTCTAGGCTAGGGCTACCCCAGGCTAGGTCTAGTCTAGGGCTATCCGGCTAGGTCTAGGCTAGGGCTATGCCAGGCTAGGTCTAGGCTAGGGCTAGGCCAGGCTAGGTCTAGGCTAGGGCTAGGCCAGACTAGGGCTAGGCTAGGGCTAGGCCAGGCTAGGGCTAGGCTACGGCTAGGCCACGCTAGGGCTAGGCTAGGGCTAGGCCAGGCTAGGGCTAGGCCAGTCTAGGGCTAGGGACAGACTAGGGCTAGGGCCAGGGTAGGGCAAGAGCCAGTCTAGGGCTAGGGCCAGGCTAGGGCTAGTGCCAGGCTACTGCTAGGCCAGGCTAGGGCTAGACACAGGCTAGGGCCAGGTTAGGTCTAGGGCCGGGCTAGGGCCAGGCTAGGGCTATCGCCAGGCTAGGGCTAGGGCGAGGCTAGGGCCAGGCTAGGGCTAGGGCCAGGCTAGGGCTAGGGCCACGCTAGGGCCAGGCTAGGGCTAGGGACAGGCTAGGGCCAGGCTAGGGCTTTGGCCAGGCTAGGCCTAGGGCCAGGCTAGGGCTAGGGCCAGGCTAGGGCTACGCCAGGCTAGGGCTAGGGCCAGGATAGGGTTAAGGCCAGGCTAGGTATAGGACCAGGCTAGGGCCAGGCTAGGGCTAGGGCCAGGCTAGGGCCAGGCTAGGGCTAGGGCCACGCTAGGGCCAGGCTAGGGCTAGGGCCAGGCTAGGGCCAGGCTAGGGCTACGGCCAGGCTAGTCCTAGGGCCAGGCTAGGGCTAGGGCCAGGCTAGGGCTAGGCCAGGCTAGGACGAGGGCCAAGCTAGGGCTAGGCCAGTCTAAGTCTAGGGTCAGGCTAGGGCTAGGGTAGGGCTAGGCCAGGCTAGGGCTGGGCTAGGACCATGCCGACTACGTCTAGGCTAGGGCTAGGCCAGACTAGGTCTAGGCTAGTGCTAGGCCAGGCTAGGGCTAGGCTAGGGCTAGGCAAGGCTAGGGCTAGGCTAGGGCTAACTAGGCTAGGGCTAGGCTAGGGCTAGGCCAGGATAGGGCTAGGCTAGGGCTAGGCCAGGCTAGGACTAGGCTAGGGCTAGGCCAGTCTAGGGCTAGGCCAGGCTAGGGCTAGTGCCAGGCTAGCGCTAGGGCCAGACTACGGCCAGGCTAGGGCTAGGGCCAGGCTAGGGCCAGGCTAGGACTAGGGCCAGGCTAGGGCCAGGCTAGGGCTAGGGCCAGGCTAGGGCTAGGCTAGGGCTAGGCCAGGCTAGGGCCAGGGTATTCCTATGCCAGGCTAAGGTTAGGTCGAGGCTAGGGCTAGGGCTAGGCTAGGGTAGGCCAGTTTAGGGCTAGAGCCAGGCTAGGGCTAGGGTCAGGCTACCCCCAGGCTACGGCTAGAGACAGGCTAGGGCCAGGCTAGCGCTAGGGACAGGCTAGGGCCCGGCTAGGGTTAGGGCCATCCTAGGGCAAGGCTAGTGTTAGGGCCATGCTAGGGCCAGACTAAGGCTACGTCCAGGCTAGGGCAAGGCTAGGGCTAGGGCCAGGCTAGGGCTATGGCCAGGCTAGGGCTAGGCCAGGTTAGGGCTAGGGCCAGTCTAGGGCTACATCCAGGGTAAGGTAAGGGCCAGTCTATGGCTAGGGCCAGGATAGGGCTACTGCCAGGCTAGTGCTAGGCCAGGCTAGGGCTAGAGCCAGGCTAGGGTAGGCCAGTTTAGAGCTAGGGCTCTGCTAGGGCTAGGGTCAGGATAGAGCCAGGCTTGGGCTAGGGCCAGGCTAGGGCCAGGCTAGGGCTAGGGCCAGGCTAGGGCCAGGCTAGGGCTAGGGCCAGGCTGGGGCTTGTGCCAGGTTAGGGCCAGGCTAGGGCTAGGGCCAGGCTAGGGTTACGGCCAGGCTAGCGCTAGGCCAGGTTAGGGCTAGTGCCAGGCTAGGGTTACGGCCAGGCTAGGCCTAGGCCAGGTTAGGGCTAGGGCCAGGCTAGGGCTAGGGCCAGGGTAGGGCAAGGGTCAGTCTAGGGCTAGGGCCAGGCTAGGGCTAGAGCCAGGCTAGGGTAGGCCAGTTTAGGTCTACGGCCCTGCTAGTGCTAGGGTCAGTCTAGGGCCAGGCTAGGGCTAGGCTAGGGCTAGGCCAGGCTAGGGCCAGGGTATGCCTATGCCAGGCTAAGGTTAGGTCGAGGCTAGGGCTAGGGCTAGGCTAGGGTAGGCCAGTTTAGGGCTAGGTCCCTGCTGGTGCTACGGTCTGGCTAGGGCCACGCTAGGTCTAGGGTCAGGCTAGGGCCTGGCTAGGGCTAAGGCCAGGCTAGGGCCAGGCTAGGGCTTCGGCCAGGCTAGGGCCAGGCTAGGGCTTCGGCCAGGCTAGGCCTAGGGCCAGGCTAGGGCTAGGGCCAGGCTAGGGCTACGCCAGGCTAGGGCTAGGGCCAGGATAGGGTTAAGGCCAGGATAGGGCTAGGGCCAGGCTAGGGCCAGGCTAGGGCTAGGGCCAGGCTAGGGCTAGGGCCAGGCTAGGGCCAGGCTAGGGCTAGGGCCAGGCTATGGCTAGGGCCAGGCTATGTCTTGGCCAGGCTAGGGCTAGGGCCAGGCTAGGTCTAGGCCAGGCTAGGGCTAGGGCCAGGCTAGGTCTAGGCTAGGGCTACCCCAGGCTAGGTCTAGGCTAGGGCTATCCGGCTAGGTCTAGGCTAGGGCTATGCCAGGCTAGGTCTAGGCTAGGGCTAGGCCAGGCTAGGTCTAGGCTAGGGCTAGGCCAGACTAGGGCTAGGCTAGGGCTAGGCCAGGCTAGGGCTAGGCTACGGCTAGGCCACGCTAGGGCTAGGCCAGGGCTAGGCCAGGCTAGGGCTAGGCCAGTCTAGGGCTAGGGACAGACTAGGGCTAGGGCCAGGGTAGGGCAAGAGCCAGTCTAGGGCTAGGGCCAGGCTAGGGCTAGTGCCAGGCTACTGCTAGGCCAGGCTAGGGCTAGACACAGGCTAGGGCCAGGTTAGGTCTAGGGCCGGGCTAGGGCCAGGCTAGGGCTATCGCCAGGCTAGGGCTAGGGCGAGGCTAGGGCCAGGCTAGGGCTAGGGCCAGGCTAGGGCTAGGGCCACGCTAGGGCCAGGCTAGGGCTAGGGACAGGCTAGGGCCAGGCTAGGGCTTTGGCCAGGCTAGGCCTAGGGCCAGGCTAGGGCTAGGGCCAGGCTAGGGCTACACCAGGCTAGGGCTAGGGCCAGGATAGGGTTAAGGCCAGGCTAGGTATAGGACCAGGCTAGGGCCAGGCTAGGGCTAGGGCCAGGCTAGGGCCAGGCTAGGGCTAGGGCCACGCTAGGGCCAGGCTAGGGCTAGGGCCAGGCTAGGGCCAGGCTAGGGCTACGGCCAGGCTAGTCCTAGGGCCAGGCTAGGGCTAGGGCCAGGCTAGGGCTAGGCCAGGCTAGGACGAGGGCCAAGCTAGGGCTTGGCCAGTCTAAGTCTGGGGTCAGGCTACGGCTAGGGTAGGGCTAGGCCAGGCTAGGGCTGGGCTAGGACCATGCCGACTACGTCTAGGCTAGGGCTAGGCCAGACTAGGTCTAGGCTAGTGCTAGGCCAGGCTAGGGCTAGGCTAGGGCTAGGCAAGGCTAGGGCTAGGCTAGGGCTAACTAGGCTAGGGCTAGGCTAGGGCTAGGCCAGGATAGGGCTAGGCTAGGGCTAGGCCAGGCTAGGACTAGGCTAGGGCTAGGCCAGTCTAGGGCTAGGCCAGGCTAGGGCTAGTGCCAGGCTAGCGCTAGGGCCAGACTACGGCCAGGCTAGGGCTAGGGCCAGGCTAGGGCCAGGCTAGGACTAGGGCCAGGCTAGGGCCAGGCTAGGGCTAGGGCCAGGCTAGGGCTAGGCTAGGGCTAGGCCAGGCTAGGGCCAGGGTATTCCTATGCCAGGCTAAGGTTAGGTCGAGGCTAGGGCTAGGGCTAGGCTAGGGTAGGCCAGTTTAGGGCTAGAGCCAGGCTAGGGCTAGGGTCAGGCTACCCCCAGGCTACGGCTAGAGACAGGCTAGGGCCAGGCTAGCGCTAGGGACAGGCTAGGGCCCGGCTAGGGTTAGGGCCATCCTAGGGCAAGGCTAGTGTTAGGGCCATGCTAGGGCCAGACTAAGGCTACGTCCAGGCTAGGGCAAGGCTAGGGTTAGGGCCAGGCTAGGGCTATGGCCAGGCTAGGGATAGGCCAGGTTAGGGCTAGGGCCAGTCTAGGGCTACATCCAGGGTAAGGTAAGGGCCAGTCTATGGCTAGGGCCAGGATAGGGCTACTGCCAGGCTAGTGCTAGGCCAGGCTAGGGCTAGAGCCAGGCTAGGGTAGGCCAGTTTACAGCTACGGCCCTGCTAGGGCTAGGGTCAGGATAGAGCCAGGCTTGGGCTAGGGCCAGGCTAGGGCCAGGCTAGGGCTAGGGCCAGGCTAGGGCCAGGCTAGGGCTAGGGCCAGGCTGGGGCTTGTGCCAGGTTAGGGCCAGGCTAGGGCTAGGGCCAGGCTAGGGTTACGGCCAGGCTAGCGCTAGGCCAGGTTAGGGCTAGTGCCAGGCTAGGGTTACGGCCAGGCTAGGCCTAGGCCAGGTTAGGGCTAGGGCCAGGCTAGGGCTAGGGCCAGGGTAGGGCAAGGGTCAGTCTAGGGCTAGGGCCAGGCTAGGGCTAGAGCCAGGCTAGGGTAGGCCAGTTTAGGTCTACGGCCCTGCTAGTGCTAGGGTCAGTCTAGGGCCAGGCTAGGGCTAGGCTAGGGCTAGGCCAGGCTAGGGCCAGGGTATGCCTATGCCAGGCTAAGGTTAGGTCGAGGCTACGGCTAGGGCTAGGCTAGGGTAGGCCAGTTTAGGGCTAGGTCCCTGCTGGTGCTACGGTCTGGCTAGGGCCACGCTAGGTCTAGGGTCAGGCTAGGGCCTGGCTAGGGCTAAGGCCAGGCTAGGGCCAGGCTAGGGCTTCGGCCAGGCTAGGGCCAGGCTAGGGCTTCGGCCAGGCTAGGCCTAGGGCCAGGCTAGAGATAGGGCCAGGCTAGGGCTACGCCAGGCTAGGGCTAGGGCCAGGATAGGGTTAAGGCCAGGATAGGGCTAGGGCCAGGCTAGGGCCAGGCTAGGGCTAGGGCCAGGCTAGGGCTAGGGCCAGGCTAGGGCCAGGCTAGGGCTAGGGCCAGGCTATGGCTAGGGCCAGGCTATGTCTTGGCCAGGCTAGGGCTAGGGCCAGGCTAGGTCTAGGCCAGGCTAGGGCTAGGGCCAGGCTAGGTCTAGGCTAGGGCTACCCCAGGCTAGGTCTAGGCTAGGGCTATCCGGCTAGGTCTAGGCTAGGGCTATGCCAGGCTAGGTCTAGGCTAGGGCTAGGCCAGGCTAGGTCTAGGCTAGGGCTAGGCCAGACTAGGGCTAGGCTAGGGCTAGGCCAGGCTAGGGCTAGGCTACGGCTAGGCCACGCTAGGGCTAGGCTAGGGCTAGGCCAGGCTAGGGCTAGGCCAGTCTAGGGCTAGGGACAGACTAGGGCTAGGGCCAGGGTAGGGCAAGAGCCAGTCTAGGGCTAGGGCCAGGCTAGGGCTAGTGCCAGGCTACTGCTAGGCCAGGCTAGGGCTAGACACAGGCTAGGGCCAGGTTAGGTTTAGGGCCGGGCTAGGGCCAGGCTAGGGCTATCGCCAGGCTAGGGCTAGGGCGAGGCTAGGGCCAGGCTAGGGCTAGGGCCACGCTAGGGCTAGGGCCACGCTAGGGCCAGGCTAGGGCTAGGGACAGGCTAGGGCCAGGCTAGGGCTTTGGCCAGGCTAGGCCTAGGGCCAGGCTAGGGCTAGGGCCAGGCTAGGGCTACGCCAGGCTAGGGCTAGGGCCAGGATAGGGTTAAGGCCAGGCTAGGTATAGGACCAGGCTAGGGCCAGGCTAGGGCTAGGGCCAGGCTAGGGCCAGGCTAGGGCTAGGGCCACGCTAGGGCCAGGCTAGGGCTAGGGCCAGGCTAGGGCCAGGCTAGGGCTACGGCCAGGCTAGTCCTAGGGCCAGGCTAGGGCTAGGGCCAGGCTAGGGCTAGGCCAGGCTAGGACGAGGGCCAAGCTAGGGCTAGGCCAGTCTAAGTCTAGGGTCAGGCTAGGGCTAGGGTAGGGCTAGGCCAGGCTAGGGCTGGGCTAGGACCATGCCGACTACGTCTAGGCTAGGGCTAGGCCAGACTAGGTCTAGGCTAGTGCTAGGCCAGGCTAGGGCTAGGCTAGGGCTAGGCAAGGCTAGGGCTAGGCTAGGGCTAACTAGGCTAGGGCTAGGCTAGGGCTAGGCCAGGATAGGGCTAGGCTAGGGCTAGGCCAGGATAGGACTAGGCTAGGGCTAGGCCAGTCTAGGGCTAGGCCAGGCTAGGGCTAGTGCCAGGCTAGCGCTAGGGCCAGACTACGGCCAGGCTAGGGCTAGGGCCAGGCTAGGGCCAGGCTAGGACTAGGGCCAGGCTAGGGCCAGGCTAGGGCTAGGGCCAGGCTAGGGCTAGGCTAGGGCTAGGCCAGGCTAGGGCCAGGGTATTCCTATGCCAGGCTAAGGTTAGGTCGAGGCTAGGGCTAGGGCTAGGCTAGGGTAGGCCAGTTTAGGGCTAGAGCCAGGCTAGGGCTAGGGTCAGGCTACCCCCAGGCTACGGCTAGAGACAGGCTAGGGCCAGGCTAGCGCTAGGGACAGGCTAGGGCCCGGCTAGGGTTAGGGCCATCCTAGGGCAAGGCTAGTGTTAGGGCCATGCTAGGGCCAGACTAAGGCTACGTCCAGGCTAGGGCAAGGCTAGGGCTAGGGCCAGGCTAGGGCTATGGCCAGGCTAGGGCTAGGCCAGGTTAGGGCTAGGGCCAGTCTAGGGCTACATCCAGGGTAAGGTAAGGGCCAGTCTATGGCTAGGGCCAGGATAGGGCTACTGCCAGGCTAGTGCTAGGCCAGGCTAGGGCTAGAGCCAGGCTAGGGTAGGCCAGTTTAGAGCTAGGGCCCTGCTAGGGCTAGGGTCAGGATAGAGCCAGGCTTGGGCTAGGGCCAGGCTAGGGCCAGGCTAGGGCTAGGGCCAGGCTAGGGCCAGGCTAGAGCTAGGGCCAGGCTGGGGCTTGTGCCAGGTTAGGGCCAGGCTAGGGCTAGGGCCAGGCTAGGGTTACGGCCAGGCTAGCGCTAGGCCAGGTTAGGGCTAGTGCCAGGCTAGGGTTACGGCCAGGCTAGGCCTAGGCCAGGTTAGGGCTAGGGCCAGGCTAGGGCTAGGGCCAGGGTAGGGCAAGGGTCAGTCTAGGGCTAGGGCCAGGCTAGGGCTAGAGCCAGGCTAGGGTAGGCCAGTTTAGGTCTACGGCCCTGCTAGTGCTAGGGTCAGTCTAGGGCCAGGCTAGGGCTAGGCTAGGGCTAGGCCAGGCTAGGGCCAGGGTATGCCTATGCCAGGCTAAGGTTAGGTCGAGGCTAGGGCTAGGGCTAGGCTAGGGTAGGCCAGTTTAGGGCTAGGTCCCTGCTGGTGCTACGGTCTGGCTAGGGCCACGCTAGGTCTAGGGTCAGGCTAGGGCCTGGCTAGGGCTAAGGCTAGGCTAGGGCCAGGCTAGGGCTTCGGCCAGGCTAGGGCCAGGCTAGGGCTTCGGCCAGGCTAGGCCTAGGGCCAGGCTAGGGCTAGGGCCAGGCTAGGGCTACGCCAGGCTAGGGCTAGGGCCAGGATAGGGTTAAGGCCAGGATAGGGCTAGGGCCAGGCTAGGGCCAGGCTAGGGCTAGGGCCAGGCTAGGGCTAGGGCCAGGCTAGGGCCAGGCTAGGGCTAGGGCCAGGCTATGGCTACGGCCAGGCTATGTCTTGGCCAGGCTAGGGCTAGGGCCAGGCTAGGTCTAGGCCAGGCTAGGGCTAGGGCCAGGCTAGGTCTAGGCTAGGGCTACCCCAGGCTAGGTCTAGGCTAGGGCTATCCGGCTAGGTCTAGGCTAGGGCTATGCCAGGCTAGGTCTAGGCTAGGGCTAGGCCAGGCTAGGTCTAGGCTAGGGCTAGGCCAGACTAGGGCTAGGCTAGGGCTAGGCCAGGCTAGGGCTAGGCTACGGCTAGGCCACGCTAGGGCTAGGCTAGGGCTAGGCCAGGCTAGGGCTAGGCCAGTCTAGGGCTAGGGACAGACTAGGGCTAGGGCCAGGGTAGGGCAAGAGCCAGTCTAGGGCTAGGGCCAGGCTAGGGCTAGTGCCAGGCTACTGCTAGGCCAGGCTAGGGCTAGACACAGGCTAGGGCCAGGTTAGGTCTAGGGCCGGGCTAGGGCCAGGCTAGGGCTATCGCCAGGCTAGGGCTAGGGCGAGGCTAGGGCCAGGCTAGGGCTAGGGCCAGGCTAGGGCTAGGGCCACGCTAGGGCCAGGCTAGGGCTAGGGACAGGCTAGGGCCAGGCTAGGGCTTTGGCCAGGCTAGGCCTAGGGCCAGGCTAGGGCTAGGGCCAGGCTAGGGCTACGCCAGGCTAGGGCTAGGGCCAGGATAGGGTTAAGGCCAGGCTAGGTATAGGACCAGGCTAGGGCCAGGCTAGGGCTAGGGCCAGGCTAGGGCCAGGCTAGGGCTAGGGCCACGCTAGGGCCAGGCTAGGGCTAGGGCCAGGCTAGGGCCAGGCTAGGGCTACGGCCAGGCTAGTCCTAGGGCCAGGCTAGGGCTAGGGCCAGGCTAGGGCTAGGCCAGGCTAGGACGAGGGCCAAGCTAGGGCTAGGCCAGTCTAAGTCTAGGGTCAGGCTAGGGCTAGGGTAGGGCTAGGCCAGGCTAGGGCTGGGCTAGGACCATGCCGACTACGTCTAGGCTAGGGCTAGGCCAGACTAGGTCTAGGCTAGTGCTAGGCCAGGCTAGGGCTAGGCTAGGGCTAGGCAAGGCTAGGGCTAGGCTAGGGCTAACTAGGCTAGGGCTAGGCTAGGGCTAGGCCAGGATAGGGCTAGGCTAGGGCTAGGCCAGGCTAGGACTAGGCTAGGGCTAGGCCAGTCTAGGGCTAGGCCAGGCTAGGGCTAGTGCCAGGCTAGCGCTAGGGCCAGACTACGGCCAGGCTAGGGCTAGGGCCAGGCTAGGGCCAGGCTAGGACTAGGGCCAGGCTAGGGCCAGGCTAGGGCTAGGGCCAGGCTAGGGCTAGGCTAGGGCTAGGCCAGGCTAGGGCCAGGGTATTCCTATGCCAGGCTAAGGTTAGGTCGAGGCTAGGGCTAGGGCTAGGCTAGGGTAGGCCAGTTTAGGGCTAGAGCCAGGCTAGGGCTAGGGTCAGGCTACCCCCAGGCTACGGCTAGAGACAGGCTAGGGCCAGGCTAGCGCTAGGGACAGGCTAGGGCCCGGCTAGGGTTAGGGCCATCCTAGGGCAAGGCTAGTGTTAGGGCCATGCTAGGGCCAGACTAAGGCTACGTCCAGGCTAGGGCAAGGCTAGGGTTAGGGCCAGGCTAGGGCTATGGCCAGGCTAGGGCTAGGCCAGGTTAGGGCTAGGGCCAGTCTAGGGCTACATCCAGGGTAAGGTAAGGGCCAGTCTATGGCTAGGGCCAGGATAGGGCTACTGCCAGGCTAGTGCTAGGCCAGGCTAGGGCTAGAGCCAGGCTAGGGTAGGCCAGTTTAGAGCTAGGGCCCTGCTAGGGCTAGGGTCAGGATAGAGCCAGGCTTGGGCTAGGGCCAGGCTAGGGCCAGGCTAGGGCTAGGGCCAGGCTAGGGCCAGGCTAGGGCTAGGGCCAGGCTGGGGCTTGTGCCAGGTTAGGGCCAGGCTAGGGCTAGGGCCAGGCTAGGGTTACGGCCAGGCTAGCGCTAGGCCAGGTTAGGGCTAGTGCCAGGCTAGGGTTACGGCCAGGCTAGGCCTAGGCCAGGTTAGGGCTAGGGCCAGGCTAGGGCTAGGGCCAGGGTAGGGCAAGGGTCAGTCTAGGGCTAGGGCCAGGCTAGGGCTAGAGCCAGGCTAGGGTAGGCCAGTTTAGGTCTACGGCCCTGCTAGTGCTAGGGTCAGTCTAGGGCCAGGCTAGGGCTAGGCTAGGGCTAGGCCAGGCTAGGGCCAGGGTATGCCTATGCCAGGCTAAGGTTAGGTCGAGGCTACGGCTAGGGCTAGGCTAGGGTAGGCCAGTTTAGGGCTAGGTCCCTGCTGGTGCTACGGTCTGGCTAGGGCCACGCTAGGTCTAGGGTCAGGCTAGGGCCTGGCTAGGGCTAAGGCCAGGCTAGGGCCAGGCTAGGGCTTCGGCCAGGCTAGGGCCAGGCTAGGGCTTCGGCCAGGCTAGGCCTAGGGCCAGGCTAGAGATAGGGCCAGGCTAGGGCTACGCCAGGCTAGGGCTAGGGCCAGGATAGGGTTAAGGCCAGGATAGGGCTAGGGCCAGGCTAGGGCCAGGCTAGGGCTAGGGCCAGGCTAGGGCTAGGGCCAGGCTAGGGCCAGGCTAGGGCTAGGGCCAGGCTATGGCTAGGGCCAGGCTATGTCTTGGCCAGGCTAGGGCTAGGGCCAGGCTAGGTCTAGGCCAGGCTAGGGCTAGGGCCAGGCTAGGTCTAGGCTAGGGCTACCCCAGGCTAGGTCTAGGCTAGGGCTATCCGGCTAGGTCTAGGCTAGGGCTATGCCAGGCTAGGTCTAGGCTAGGGCTAGGCCAGGCTAGGTCTAGGCTAGGGCTAGGCCAGACTAGGGCTAGGCTAGGGCTAGGCCAGGCTAGGGCTAGGCTACGGCTAGGCCACGCTAGGGCTAGGCTAGGGCTAGGCCAGGCTAGGGCTAGGCCAGTCTAGGGCTAGGGACAGACTAGGGCTAGGGCCAGGGTAGGGCAAGAGCCAGTCTAGGGCTAGGGCCAGGCTAGGGCTAGTGCCAGGCTACTGCTAGGCCAGGCTAGGGCTAGACACAGGCTAGGGCCAGGTTAGGTCTAGGGCCGGGCTAGGGCCAGGCTAGGGCTATCGCCAGGCTAGGGCTAGGGCGAGGCTAGGGCCAGGCTAGGGCTAGGGCCACGCTAGGGCTAGGGCCACGCTAGGGCCAGGCTAGGGCTAGGGACAGGCTAGGGCCAGGCTAGGGCTTTGGCCAGGCTAGGCCTAGGGCCAGGCTAGGGCTAGGGCCAGGCTAGGGCTACGCCAGGCTAGGGCTAGGGCCAGGATAGGGTTAAGGCCAGGCTAGGTATAGGACCAGGCTAGGGCCAGGCTAGGGCTAGGGCCAGGCTAGGGCCAGGCTAGGGCTAGGGCCAGGCTAGGGCCAGGCTAGGGCTAGGGCCAGGCTAGGGCCAGGCTAGGGCTACGGCCAGGCTAGTCCTAGGGCCAGGCTAGGGCTAGGGCCAGGCTAGGGCTAGGCCAGGCTAGGACGAGGGCCAAGCTAGGGCTAGGCCAGTCTAAGTCTAGGGTCAGGCTAGGGCTAGGGTAGGGCTAGGCCAGGCTAGGGCTGGGCTAGGACCATGCCGACTAGGTCTAGGCTAGGGCTAGGCCAGACTAGGTCTAGGCTAGTGCTAGGCCAGGCTAGGGCTAGGCTAGGGCTAGGCAAGGCTAGGGCTAGGCTAGGGCTAACTAGGCTAGGGCTAGGCTAGGGCTAGGCCAGGATAGGGCTAGGCTAGGGCTAGGCCAGGCTAGGACTAGGCTAGGGCTAGGCCAGTCTAGGGCTAGGCCAGGCTAGGGCTAGTGCCAGGCTAGCGCTAGGGCCAGACTACGGCCAGGCTAGGGCTAGGGCCAGGCTAGGGCCAGGCTAGGACTAGGGCCAGGCTAGGGCCAGGCTAGGGCTAGGGCCAGGCTAGGGCTAGGCTAGGGCTAGGCCAGGCTAGGGCCAGGGTATTCCTATGCCAGGCTAAGGTTAGGTCGAGGCTAGGGCTAGGGCTAGGCTAGGGTAGGCCAGTTTAGGGCTAGAGCCAGGCTAGGGCTAGGGTCAGGCTACCCCCAGGCTACGGCTAGAGACAGGCTAGGGCCAGGCTAGCGCTAGGGACAGGCTAGGGCCCGGCTAGGGTTAGGGCCATCCTAGGGCAAGGCTAGTGTTAGGGCCATGCTAGGGCCAGACTAAGGCTACGTCCAGGCTAGGGCAAGGCTAGGGCTAGGGCCAGGCTAGGGCTATGGCCAGGCTAGGGCTAGGCCAGGTTAGGGCTAGGGCCAGTCTAGGGCTACATCCAGGGTAAGGTAAGGGCCAGTCTATGGCTAGGGCCAGGATAGGGCTACTGCCAGGCTAGTGCTAGGCCAGGCTAGGGCTAGAGCCAGGCTAGGGTAGGCCAGTTTAGAGCTAGGGCCCTGCTAGGGCTAGGGTCAGGATAGAGCCAGGCTTGGGCTAGGGCCAGGCTAGGGCCAGGCTAGGGCTAGGGCCAGGCTAGGGCCAGGCTAGGGCTAGGGCCAGGCTGGGGCTTGTGCCAGGTTAGGGCCAGGCTAGGGCTAGGGCCAGGCTAGGGTTACGGCCAGGCTAGCGCTAGGCCAGGTTAGGGCTAGTGCCAGGCTAGGGTTACGGCCAGGCTAGGCCTAGGCCAGGTTAGGGCTAGGGCCAGGCTAGGGCTAGGGCCAGGGTAGGGCAAGGGTCAGTCTAGGGCTAGGGCCAGGCTAGGGCTAGAGCCAGGCTAGGGTAGGCCAGTTTAGGTCTACGGCCCTGCTAGTGCTAGGGTCAGTCTAGGGCCAGGCTAGGGCTAGGCTAGGGCTAGGCCAGGCTAGGGCCAGGGTATGCCTATGCCAGGCTAAGGTTAGGTCGAGGCTAGGGCTAGGGCTAGGCTAGGGTAGGCCAGTTTAGGGCTAGGTCCCTGCTGGTGCTACGGTCTGGCTAGGGCCACGCTAGGTCTAGGGTCAGGCTAGGGCCTGGCTAGGGCTAAGGCCAGGCTAGGGCCAGGCTAGGGCTTCGGCCAGGCTAGGGCCAGGCTAGGGCTTCGGCCAGGCTAGGCCTAGGGCCAGGCTAGGGCTAGGGCCAGGCTAGGGCTACGCCAGGCTAGGGCTAGGGCCAGGATAGGGTTAAGGCCAGGATAGGGCTAGGGCCAGGCTAGGGCCAGGCTAGGGCTAGGGCCAGGCTAGGGCTAGGGCCAGGCTAGGGCCAGGCTAGGGCTAGGGCCAGGCTATGGCTACGGCCAGGCTATGTCTTGGCCAGGCTAGGGCTAGGGCCAGGCTAGGTCTAGGCCAGGCTAGGGCTAGGGCCAGGCTAGGTCTAGGCTAGGGCTACCCCAGGCTAGGTCTAGGCTAGGGCTATCCGGCTAGGTCTAGGCTAGGGCTATGCCAGGCTAGGTCTAGGCTAGGGCTAGGCCAGGCTAGGTCTAGGCTAGGGCTAGGCCAGACTAGGGCTAGGCTAGGGCTAGGCCAGGCTAGGGCTAGGCTACGGCTAGGCCACGCTAGGGCTAGGCCAGGGCTAGGCCAGGCTAGGGCTAGGCCAGTCTAGGGCTAGGGACAGACTAGGGCTAGGGCCAGGGTAGGGCAAGAGCCAGTCTAGGGCTAGGGCCAGGCTAGGGCTAGTGCCAGGCTACTGCTAGGCCAGGCTAGGGCTAGACACAGGCTAGGGCCAGGTTAGGTCTAGGGCCGGGCTAGGGCCAGGCTAGGGCTATCGCCAGGCTAGGGCTAGGGCGAGGCTAGGGCCAGGCTAGGGCTAGGGCCAGGCTAGGGCTAGGGCCACGCTAGGGCCAGGCTAGGGCTAGGGACAGGCTAGGGCCAGGCTAGGGCTTTGGCCAGGCTAGGCCTAGGGCCAGGCTAGGGCTAGGGCCAGGCTAGGGCTACACCAGGCTAGGGCTAGGGCCAGGATAGGGTTAAGGCCAGGCTAGGTATAGGACCAGGCTAGGGCCAGGCTAGGGCTAGGGCCAGGCTAGGGCCAGGCTAGGGCTAGGGCCACGCTAGGGCCAGGCTAGGGCTAGGGCCAGGCTAGGGCCAGGCTAGGGCTACGGCCAGGCTAGTCCTAGGGCCAGGCTAGGGCTAGGGCCAGGCTAGGGCTAGGCCAGGCTAGGACGAGGGCCAAGCTAGGGCTAGGCCAGTCTAAGTCTGGGGTCAGGCTAGGGCTAGGGTAGGGCTAGGCCAGGCTAGGGCTGGGCTAGGACCATGCCGACTAGGTCTAGGCTAGGGCTAGGCCAGACTAGGTCTAGGCTAGTGCTAGGCCAGGCTAGGGCTAGGCTAGGGCTAGGCAAGGCTAGGGCTAGGCTAGGGCTAACTAGGCTAGGGCTAGGCTAGGGCTAGGCCAGGATAGGGCTAGGCTAGGGCTAGGCCAGGCTAGGACTAGGCTAGGGCTAGGCCAGTCTAGGGCTAGGCCAGGCTAGGGCTAGTGCCAGGCTAGCGCTAGGGCCAGACTACGGCCAGGCTAGGGCTAGGGCCAGGCTAGGGCCAGGCTAGGACTAGGGCCAGGCTAGGGCCAGGCTAGGGCTAGGGCCAGGCTAGGGCTAGGCTAGGGCTAGGCCAGGCTAGGGCCAGGGTATTCCTATGCCAGGCTAAGGTTAGGTCGAGGCTAGGGCTAGGGCTAGGCTAGGGTAGGCCAGTTTAGGGCTAGAGCCAGGCTAGGGCTAGGGTCAGGCTACCCCCAGGCTACGGCTAGAGACAGGCTAGGGCCAGGCTAGCGCTAGGGACAGGCTAGGGCCCGGCTAGGGTTAGGGCCATCCTAGGGCAAGGCTAGTGTTAGGGCCATGCTAGGGCCAGACTAAGGCTACGTCCAGGCTAGGGCAAGGCTAGGGCTAGGGCCAGGCTAGGGCTATGGCCAGGCTAGGGCTAGGCCAGGTTAGGGCTAGGGCCAGTCTAGGGCTACATCCAGGGTAAGGTAAGGGCCAGTCTATGGCTAGGGCCAGGATAGGGCTACTGCCAGGCTAGTGCTAGGCCAGGCTAGGGCTAGAGCCAGGCTAGGGTAGGCCAGTTTAGAGCTAGGGCCCTGCTAGGGCTAGGGTCAGGATAGAGCCAGGCTTGGGCTAGGGCCAGGCTAGGGCCAGGCTAGGGCTAGGGCCAGGCTAGGGCCAGGCTAGGGCTAGGGCCAGGCTGGGGCTTGTGCCAGGTTAGGGCCAGGCTAGGGCTAGGGCCAGGCTAGGGTTACGGCCAGGCTAGCACTAGGCCAGGTTAGGGCTAGTGCCAGGCTAGGGTTACGGCCAGGCTAGGCCTAGGCCAGGTTAGGGCTAGGGCCAGGCTAGGGCTAGGGCCAGGGTAGGGCAAGGGTCAGTCTAGGGCTAGGGCCAGGCTAGGGCTAGAGCCAGGCTAGGGTAGGCCAGTTTAGGTCTACGGCCCTGCTAGTGCTAGGGTCAGTCTAGGGCCAGGCTAGGGCTAGGCTAGGGCTAGGCCAGGCTAGGGCCAGGGTATGCCTATGCCAGGCTAAGGTTAGGTCGAGGCTAGGGCTAGGGCTAGGCTAGGGTAGGCCAGTTTAGGGCTAGGTCCCTGCTGGTGCTACGGTCTGGCTAGGGCCACGCTAGGTCTAGGGCCAGGCTAGGGCCTGGCTAGGGCTAAGGCCAGGCTAGGGCCAGGCTAGGGCTTCGGCCAGGCTTGGGCCAGGCTAGGGCTTCGGCCAGGCTAGGCCTAGGGCCAGGCTAGGGCTAGGGCCAGGCTAGGGCTACGCCAGGCTAGGGCTAGGGCCAGGATAGGGTTAAGGCCAGGATAGGGCTAGGGCCAGGCTAGGGCCAGGCTAGGGCTAGGGCCAGGCTAGGGCTAGGGCCAGGCTAGGGCCAGGCTAGGGCTAGGGCCAGGCTATGGCTAGGGCCAGGCTATGTCTTGGCCAGGCTAGGGCTAGGGCCAGGCTAGGTCTAGGCCAGGCTAGGGCTAGGGCCAGGCTAGGTCTAGGCTAGGGCTACCCCAGGCTAGGTCTAGGCTAGGGCTATCCGGCTAGGTCTAGGCTAGGGCTATGCCAGGCTAGGTCTAGGCTAGGGCTAGGCCAGGCTAGGTCTAGGCTAGGGCTAGGCCAGACTAGGGCTAGGCTAGGGCTAGGCCAGGCTAGGGCTAGGCTACGGCTAGGCCACGCTAGGGCTAGGCTAGGGCTAGGCCAGGCTAGGGCTAGGCCAGTCTAGGGCTAGGGACAGACTAGGGCTAGGGCCAGGGTAGGGCAAGAGCCAGTCTAGGGCTAGGGCCAGGCTAGGGCTAGTGCCAGGCTACTGCTAGGCCAGGCTAGGGCTAGACACAGGCTAGGGCCAGGTTAGGTCTAGGGCCGGGCTAGGGCCAGGCTAGGGCTATCGCCAGGCTAGGGCTAGGGCGAGGCTAGGGCCAGGCTAGGGCTAGGGCCAGGCTAGGGCTAGGGCCACGCTAGGGCCAGGCTAGGGCTAGGGACAGGCTAGGGCCAGGCTAGGGCTTTGGCCAGGCTAGGCCTAGGGCCACGCTAGGGCTAGGGCCAGGCTAGGGCTACGCCAGGCTAGGGCTAGGGCCAGGATAGGGTTAAGGCCAGGCTAGGTATAGGATCAGGCTAGGGCCAGGCTAGGGCTAGGGCCAGGCTAGGGCCAGGCTAGGGCTAGGGCCACGCTAGGGCCAGGCTAGGGCTAGGGCCAGGCTAGGGCCAGGCTAGGGCTACGGCCAGGCTAGTCCTAGGGCCAGGCTAGGGCTAGGGCCAGGCTAGGGCTAGGCCAGGCTAGGACGAGGGCCAAGCTAGGGCTAGGCCAGTCTAAGTCTAGGGTCAGGCTAGGGCTAGGGTAGGGCTAGGCCAGGCTAGGGCTGGGCTAGGACCATGCCGACTAGGTCTAGGCTAGGGCTAGGCCAGACTAGGTCTAGGCTAGTGCTAGGCCAGGCTAGGGCTAGGCTAGGGCTAGGCAAGGCTAGGGCTAGGCTAGGGCTAACTAGGCTAGGGCTAGGCTAGGGCTAGGCCAGGATAGGGCTAGGCTAGGGCTAGGCCAGGCTAGGACTAGGCTAGGGCTAGGCCAGTCTAGGGCTAGGCCAGGCTAGGGCTAGTGCCAGGCTAGCGCTAGGGCCAGACTACGGCCAGGCTAGGGCTAGGGCCAGGCTAGGGCCAGGCTAGGACTAGGGCCAGGCTAGGGCCAGGCTAGGGCTAGGGCCAGGCTAGGGCTAGGCTAGGGCTAGGCCAGGCTAGGGCCAGGGTATTCCTATGCCAGGCTAAGGTTAGGTCGAGGCTAGGGCTAGGGCTAGGCTAGGGTAGGCCAGTTTAGGGCTAGAGCCAGGCTAGGGCTAGGGTCAGGCTACCCCCAGGCTACGGCTAGAGACAGGCTAGGGCCAGGCTAGCGCTAGGGACAGGCTAGGGCCCGGCTAGGGTTAGGGCCATCCTAGGGCAAGGCTAGTGTTAGGGCCATGCTAGGGCCAGACTAAGGCTACGTCCAGGCTAGGGCAAGGCTAGGGCTAGGGCCAGGCTAGGGCTATGGCCAGCCTAGGGCTAGGCCAGGTTAGGGCTAGGGCCAGTCTAGGGCTACATCCAGGGTAAGGTAAGGGCCAGTCTATGGCTAGGGCCAGGATAGGGCTACTGCCAGGCTAGTGCTAGGCCAGGCTAGGGCTAGAGCCAGGCTAGGGTAGGCCAGTTTAGAGCTAGGGCCCTGCTAGGGCTAGGGTCAGGATAGAGCCAGGCTTGGGCTAGGGCCAGGCTAGGGCCAGGCTAGGGCTAGGGCCAGGCTAGGGCTAGGGCCAGGCTGGGGCTTGTGCCAGGTTAGGGCCAGGCTAGGGCTAGGGCCAGGCTAGGGTTACGGCCAGGCTAGCGCTAGGCCAGGTTAGGGCTAGTGCCAGGCTAGGGTTACGGCCAGGCTAGGCCTAGGCCAGGTTAGGGCTAGGGCCAGGCTAGGGCTAGGGCCAGGGTAGGGCAAGGGTCAGTCTAGGGCTAGGGCCAGGCTAGGGCTAGAGCCAGGCTAGGGTAGGCCAGTTTAGGTCTACGGCCCTGCTAGTGCTAGGGTCAGTCTAGGGCCAGGCTAGGGCTAGGCTAGGGCTAGGCCAGGCTAGGGCCAGGGTATGCCTATGCCAGGCTAAGGTTAGGTCGAGGCTAGGGCTAGGGCTAGGCTAGGGTAGGCCAGTTTAGGGCTAGGTCCCTGCTGGTGCTACGGTCTGGCTAGGGCCACGCTAGGTCTAGGGTCAGGCTAGGGCCTGGCTAGGGCTAAGGCCAGGCTAGGGCCAGGCTAGGGCTTCGGCCAGGCTAGGGCCAGGCTAGGGCTTCGGCCAGGCTAGGGCCAGGCTAGGGCTTCGGCCAGGCTAGGCCTAGGGCCAGGCTAGGGCTAGGGCCAGGCTAGGGCTACGCCAGGCTAGGGCTAGGGCCAGGATAGGGTTAAGGCCAGGATAGGGCTAGGGCCAGGCTAGGGCCAGGCTAGGGCTAGGGCCAGGCTAGGGCTAGGGCCAGGCTAGGGCCAGGCTAGGGCTAGGGCCAGGCTATGGCTAGGGCCAGGCTATGTCTTGGCCAGGCTAGGGCTAGGGCCAGGCTAGGTCTAGGCCAGGCTAGGGCTAGGGCCAGGCTAGGTCTAGGCTAGGGCTACCCCAGGCTAGGTCTAGGCTAGGGCTATCCGGCTAGGTCTAGGCTAGGGCTATGCCAGGCTAGGTCTAGGCTAGGGCTAGGCCAGGCTAGGTCTAGGCTAGGGCTAGGCCAGACTAGTGCTAGGCTAGGGCTAGGCCAGGCTAGGGCTAGGCTACGGCTAGGCCACGCTAGGGCTAGGCTAGGGCTAGGCCAGGCTAGGGCTAGGCCAGTCTAGGGCTAGGGACAGACTAGGGCTAGGGCCAGGGTAGGGCAAGAGCCAGTCTAGGGCTAGGGCCAGGCTAGGGCTAGTGCCAGGCTACTGCTAGGCCAGGCTAGGGCTAGACACAGGCTAGGGCCAGGTTAGGTCTAGGGCCGGGCTAGGGCCAGGCTAGGGCTATCGCCAGGCTAGGGCTAGGGCGAGGCTAGGGCCAGGCTAGGGCTAGGGCCAGGCTAGGGCTAGGGCCACGCTAGGGCCAGGCTAGGGCTAGGGACAGGCTAGGGCCAGGCTAGGGCTTTGGCCAGGCTAGGCCTAGGGCCAGGCTAGGGCTAGGGCCAGGCTAGGGCTACGCCAGGCTAGGGCTAGGGCCAGGATAGGGTTAAGGCCAGGCTAGGTATAGGACCAGGCAAGGGCCAGGCTAGGGCTAAGGCCAGGCTAGGGCCAGGCTAGGGCGAGGGCCACGCTAGGGCCAGGCTAGGGCCAGGCTAGGGCTACGGCCAGGCTAGTCCTAGGGCCAGGCTAGGGCTAGGGCCAGGCTAGGGCTAGGCCAGGCTAGGACGAGGGCCAAGCTAGGGCTAGGCCAGTCTAAGTCTAGGGTCAGGCTAGGGCTAGGGTAGGGCTAGGCCAGGCTAGGGCTGGGCTAGGACCATGCCGACTACGTCTAGGCTAGGGCTAGGCCAGACTAGGTCTAGGCTAGTGCTAGGCCAGGCTAGGGCTAGGCTAGGGCTAGGCAAGGCTAGGGCTAGGCTAGGGCTAACTAGGCTAGGGCTAGGCTAGGGCTAGGCCAGGATAGGGCTAGGCTAGGGCTAGGCCAGGCTAGGACTAGGCTAGGGCTAGGCCAGTCTAGGGCTAGGCCAGGCTAGGGCTAGTGCCAGGCTAGCGCTAGGGCCAGACTACGGCCAGGCTAGGGCTAGGGCCAGGCTAGGGCCAGGCTAGGACTAGGGCCAGGCTAGGGCCAGGCTAGGGCTAGGGCCAGGCTAGGGCTAGGCTAGGGCTAGGCCAGGCTAGGGCCAGGGTATTCCTATGCCAGGCTAAGGTTAGGTCGAGGCTAGGGCTAGGGCTAGGCTAGGGTAGGCCAGTTTAGGGCTAGAGCCAGGCTAGGGCTAGGGTCAGGCTACCCCCAGGCTACGGCTAGAGACAGGCTAGGGCCAGGCTAGCGCTAGGGACAGGCTAGGGCCCGGCTAGGGTTAGGGCCATCCTAGGGCAAGGCTAGTGTTAGGGCCATGCTAGGGCCAGACTAAGGCTACGTCCAGGCTAGGGCAAGGCTAGGGCTAGGGCCAGGCTAGGGCTATGGCCAGGCTAGGGCTAGGCCAGGTTAGGGCTAGGGCCAGTCTAGGGCTACATCCAGGGTAAGGTAAGGGCCAGTCTATGGCTAGGGCCAGGATAGGGCTACTGCCAGGCTAGTGCTAGGCCAGGCTAGGGCTAGAGCCAGGCTAGGGTAGGCCAGTTTAGAGCTAGGGCCCTGCTAGGGCTAGGGTCAGGATAGAGCCAGGCTTGGGCTAGGGCCAGGCTAGGGCCAGGCTAGGGCTAGGGCCAGGCTAGGGCCAGGCTAGGGCTAGGGCCAGGCTGGGGCTTGTGCCAGGTTAGGGCCAGGCTAGGGCTAGGGCCAGGCTAGGGTTACGGCCAGGCTAGCACTAGGCCAGGTTAGGGCTAGTGCCAGGCTAGGGTTACGGCCAGGCTAGGCCTAGGCCAGGTTAGGGCTAGGGCCAGGCTAGGGCTAGGGCCAGGGTAGGGCAAGGGTCAGTCTAGGGCTAGGGCCAGGCTAGGGCTAGAGCCAGGCTAGGGTAGGCCAGTTTAGGTCTACGGCCCTGCTAGTGCTAGGGTCAGTCTAGGGCCAGGCTAGGGCTAGGCTAGGGCTAGGCCAGGCTAGGGCCAGGGTATGCCTATGCCAGGCTAAGGTTAGGTCGAGGCTAGGGCTAGGGCTAGGCTAGGGTAGGCCAGTTTAGGGCTAGGTCCCTGCTGGTGCTACGGTCTGGCTAGGGCCACGCTAGGTCTAGGGCCAGGCTAGGGCCTGGCTAGGGCTAAGGCCAGGCTAGGGCCAGGCTAGGGCTTCGGCCAGGCTTGGGCCAGGCTAGGGCTTCGGCCAGGCTAGGCCTAGGGCCAGGCTAGGGCTAGGGCCAGGCTAGGGCTACGCCAGGCTAGGGCTAGGGCCAGGATAGGGTTAAGGCCAGGATAGGGCTAGGGCCAGGCTAGGGACAGGCTAGGGCTAGGGCCAGGCTAGGGCTAGGGCCAGGCTAGGGCCAGGCTAGGGCTAGGGCCAGGCTATGGCTAGGGCCAGGCTATGTCTTGGCCAGGCTAGGGCTAGGGCCAGGCTAGGTCTAGGCCAGGCTAGGGCTAGGGCCAGGCTAGGTCTAGGCTAGGGCTACCCCAGGCTAGGTCTAGGCTAGGGCTATCCGGCTAGGTCTAGGCTAGGGCTATGCCAGGCTAGGTCTAGGCTAGGGCTAGGCCAGGCTAGGTCTAGGCTAGGGCTAGGCCAGACTAGGGCTAGGCTAGGGCTAGGCCAGGCTAGGGCTAGGCTACGGCTAGGCCACGCTAGGGCTAGGCTAGGGCTAGGCCAGGCTAGGGCTAGGCCAGTCTAGGGCTAGGGACAGACTAGGGCTAGGGCCAGGGTAGGGCAAGAGCCAGTCTAGGGCTAGGGCCAGGCTAGGGCTAGTGCCAGGCTACTGCTAGGCCAGGCTAGGGCTAGACACAGGCTAGGGCCAGGTTAGGTCTAGGGCCGGGCTAGGGCCAGGCTAGGGCTATCGCCAGGCTAGGGCTAGGGCGAGGCTAGGGCCAGGCTAGGGCTAGGGCCACGCTAGGGCTAGGGCCACGCTAGGGCCAGGCTAGGGCTAGGGACAGGCTAGGGCCAGGCTAGGGCTTTGGCCAGGCTAGGCCTAGGGCCAGGCTAGGGCTAGGGCCAGGCTAGGGCTACGCCAGGCTAGGGCTAGGGCCAGGATAGGGTTAAGGCCAGGCTAGGTATAGGACCAGGCTAGGGCCAGGCTAGGGCTAGGGCCAGGCTAGGGCCAGGCTAGGGCTAGGGCCACGCTAGGGCCAGGCTAGGGCTAGGGCCAGGCTAGGGCCAGGCTAGGGCTACGGCCAGGCTAGTCCTAGGGCCAGGCTAGGGCTAGGGCCAGGCTAGGGCTAGGCCAGGCTAGGACGAGGGCCAAGCTAGGGCTAGGCCAGTCTAAGTCTGGGGTCAGGCTAGGGCTAGGGTAGGGCTAGGCCAGGCTAGGGCTGGGCTAGGACCATGCCGACTAGGTCTAGGCTAGGGCTAGGCCAGACTAGGTCTAGGCTAGTGCTAGGCCAGGCTAGGGCTAGGCTAGGGCTAGGCAAGGCTAGGGCTAGGCTAGGGCTAACTAGGCTAGGGCTAGGCTAGGGCTAGGCCAGGATAGGGCTAGGCTAGGGCTAGGCCAGGCTAGGACTAGGCTAGGGCTAGGCCAGTCTAGGGCTAGGCCAGGCTAGGGCTAGTGCCAGGCTAGCGCTAGGGCCAGACTACGGCCAGGCTAGGGCTAGGGCCAGGCTAGGGCCAGGCTAGGACTAGGGCCAGGCTAGGGCCAGGCTAGGGCTAGGGCCAGGCTAGGGCTAGGCTAGGGCTAGGCCAGGCTAGGGCCAGGGTATTCCTATGCCAGGCTAAGGTTAGGTCGAGGCTAGGGCTAGGGCTAGGCTAGGGTAGGCCAGTTTAGGGCTAGAGCCAGGCTAGGGCTAGGGTCAGGCTACCCCCAGGCTACGGCTAGAGACAGGCTAGGGCCAGGCTAGCGCTAGGGACAGGCTAGGGCCCGGCTAGGGTTAGGGCCATCCTAGGGCAAGGCTAGTGTTAGGGCCATGCTAGGGCCAGACTAAGGCTACGTCCAGGCTAGGGCAAGGCTAGGGCTAGGGCCAGGCTAGGGCTATGGCCAGGCTAGGGCTAGGCCAGGTTAGGGCTAGGGCCAGTCTAGGGCTACATCCAGGGTAAGGTAAGGGCCAGTCTATGGCTAGGGCCAGGATAGGGCTACTGCCAGGCTAGTGCTAGGCCAGGCTAGGGCTAGAGCCAGGCTAGGGTAGGCCAGTTTAGAGCTAGGGCCCTGCTAGGGCTAGGGTCAGGATAGAGCCAGGCTTGGGCTAGGGCCAGGCTAGGGCCAGGCTAGGGCTAGGGCCAGGCTAGGGCCAGGCTAGGGCTAGGGCCAGGCTGGGGCTTGTGCCAGGTTAGGGCCAGGCTAGGGCTAGGGCCAGGCTAGGGTTACGGCCAGGCTAGCGCTAGGCCAGGTTAGGGCTAGTGCCAGGCTAGGGTTACGGCCAGGCTAGGCCTAGGCCAGGTTAGGGCTAGGGCCAGGCTAGGGCTAGGGCCAGGGTAGGGCAAGGGTCAGTCTAGGGCTAGGGCCAGGCTAGGGCTAGAGCCAGGCTAGGGTAGGCCAGTTTAGGTCTACGGCCCTGCTAGTGCTAGGGTCAGTCTAGGGCCAGGCTAGGGCTAGGCTAGGGCTAGGCCAGGCTAGGGCCAGGGTATGCCTATGCCAGGCTAAGGTTAGGTCGAGGCTAGGGCTAGGGCTAGGCTAGGGTAGGCCAGTTTAGGGCTAGGTCCCTGCTGGTGCTACGGTCTGGCTAGGGCCACGCTAGGTCTAGGGTCAGGCTAGGGCCTGGCTAGGGCTAAGGCCAGGCTAGGGCCAGGCTAGGGCTTCGGCCAGGCTAGGGCCAGGCTAGGGCTTCGGCCAGGCTAGGCCTAGGGCCAGGCTAGGGCTAGGGCCAGGCTAGGGCTACGCCAGGCTAGGGCTAGGGCCAGGATAGGGTTAAGGCCAGGATAGGGCTAGGGCCAGGCTAGGGCCAGGCTAGGGCTAGGGCCAGGCTAGGGCTAGGGCCAGGCTAGGGCCAGGCTAGGGCTAGGGCCAGGCTATGGCTAGGGCCAGGCTATGTCTTGGCCAGGCTAGGGCTAGGGCCAGGCTAGGTCTAGGCCAGGCTAGGGCTAGGGCCAGGCTAGGTCTAGGCTAGGGCTACCCCAGGCTAGGTCTAGGCTAGGGCTATCCGGCTAGGTCTAGGCTAGGGCTATGCCAGGCTAGGTCTAGGCTAGGGCTAGGCCAGGCTAGGTCTAGGCTAGGGCTAGGCCAGACTAGGGCTAGGCTAGGGCTAGGCCAGGCTAGGGCTAGGCTACGGCTAGGCCACGCTAGGGCTAGGCTAGGGCTAGGCCAGGCTAGGGCTAGGCCAGTCTAGGGCTAGGGACAGACTAGGGCTAGGGCCAGGGTAGGGCAAGAGCCAGTCTAGGGCTAGGGCCAGGCTAGGGCTAGTGCCAGGCTACTGCTAGGCCAGGCTAGGGCTAGACACAGGCTAGGGCCAGGTTAGGTCTAGGGCCGGGCTAGGGCCAGGCTAGGGCTATCGCCAGGCTAGGGCTAGGGCGAGGCTAGGGCCAGGCTAGGGCTAGGGCCAGGCTAGGGCTAGGGCCACGCTAGGGCCAGGCTAGGGCTAGGGACAGGCTAGGGCCAGGCTAGGGCTTTGGCCAGGCTAGGCCTAGGGCCAGGCTAGGGCTAGGGCCAGGCTAGGGCTACGCCAGGCTAGGGCTAGGGCCAGGATAGGGTTAAGGCCAGGCTAGGTATAGGATCAGGCTAGGGCCAGGCTAGGGCTAGGGCCAGGCTAGGGCCAGGCTAGGGCTAGGGCCACGCTAGGGCCAGGCTAGGGCTAGGGCCAGGCTAGGGCCAGGCTAGGGCTACGGCCAGGCTAGTCCTAGGGCCAGGCTAGGGCTAGGGCCAGGCTAGGGCTAGGCCAGGCTAGGACGAGGGCCAAGCTAGGGCTAGGCCAGTCTAAGTCTAGGGTCAGGCTAGGGCTAGGGTAGGGCTAGGCCAGGCTAGGGCTGGGCTAGGACCATGCCGACTACGTCTAGGCTAGGGCTAGGCCAGACTAGGTCTAGGCTAGTGCTAGGCCAGGCTAGGGCTAGGCTAGGGCTAGGCAAGGCTAGGGCTAGGCTAGGGCTAACTAGGCTAGGGCTAGGCTAGGGCTAGGCCAGGATAGGGCTAGGCTAGGGCTAGGCCAGGCTAGGACTAGGCTAGGGCTAGGCCAGTCTAGGGCTAGGCCAGGCTAGGGCTAGTGCCAGGCTAGCGCTAGGGCCAGACTACGGCCAGGCTAGGGCTAGGGCCAGGCTAGGGCCAGGCTAGGACTAGGGCCAGGCTAGGGCCAGGCTAGGGCTAGGGCCAGGCTAGGGCTAGGCTAGGGCTAGGCCAGGCTAGGGCCAGGGTATTCCTATGCCAGGCTAAGGTTAGGACGAGGCTAGGGCTAGGGCTAGGCTAGGGTAGGCCAGTTTAGGGCTAGAGCCAGGCTAGGGCTAGGGTCAGGCTACCCCCAGGCTACGGCTAGAGACAGGCTAGGGCCAGGCTAGCGCTAGGGACAGGCTAGGGCCCGGCTAGGGTTAGGGCCATCCTAGGGCAAGGCTAGTGTTAGGGCCATGCTAGGGCCAGACTAAGGCTACGTCCAGGCTAGGGCAAGGCTAGGGCTAGGGCCAGGCTAGGGCTATGGCCAGCCTAGGGCTAGGCCAGGTTAGGGCTAGGGCCAGTCTAGGGCTACATCCAGGGTAAGGTAAGGGCCAGTCTATGGCTAGGGCCAGGATAGGGCTACTGCCAGGCTAGTGCTAGGCCAGGCTAGGGCTAGAGCCAGGCTAGGGTAGGCCAGTTTAGAGCTAGGGCCCTGCTAGGGCTAGGGTCAGGATAGAGCCAGGCTTGGGCTAGGGCCAGGCTAGGGCCAGGCTAGGGCTAGGGCCAGGCTAGGGCTAGGGCCAGGCTGGGGCTTGTGCCAGGTTAGGGCCAGGCTAGGGCTAGGGCCAGGCTAGGGTTACGGCCAGGCTAGCGCTAGGCCAGGTTAGGGCTAGTGCCAGGCTAGGGTTACGGCCAGGCTAGGCCTAGGCCAGGTTAGGGCTAGGGCCAGGCTAGGGCTAGGGCCAGGGTAGGGCAAGGGTCAGTCTAGGGCTAGGGCCAGGCTAGGGCTAGAGCCAGGCTAGGGTAGGCCAGTTTAGGTCTACGGCCCTGCTAGTGCTAGGGTCAGTCTAGGGCCAGGCTAGGGCTAGGCTAGGGCTAGGCCAGGCTAGGGCCAGGGTATGCCTATGCCAGGCTAAGGTTAGGTCGAGGCTAGGGCTAGGGCTAGGCTAGGGTAGGCCAGTTTAGGGCTAGGTCCCTGCTGGTGCTACGGTCTGGCTAGGGCCACGCTAGGTCTAGGGTCAGGCTAGGGCCTGGCTAGGGCTAAGGCCAGGCTAGGGCCAGGCTAGGGCTTCGGCCAGGCTAGGGCCAGGCTAGGGCTTCGGCCAGGCTAGGGCCAGGCTAGGGCTTCGGCCAGGCTAGGCCTAGGGCCAGGCTAGGGCTAGGGCCAGGCTAGGGCTACGCCAGGCTAGGGCTAGGGCCAGGATAGGGTTAAGGCCAGGATAGGGCTAGGGCCAGGCTAGGGCCAGGCTAGGGCTAGGGCCAGGCTAGGGCTAGGGCCAGGCTAGGGCCAGGCTAGGGCTAGGGCCAGGCTAGGGCTAGGGCCAGGCTATGTCTTGGCCAGGCTAGGGCTAGGGCCAGGCTAGGTCTAGGCCAGGCTAGGGCTAGGGCCAGGCTAGGTCTAGGCTAGGGCTACCCCAGGCTAGGTCTAGGCTAGGGCTATCCGGCTAGGTCTAGGCTAGGGCTATGCCAGGCTAGGTCTAGGCTAGGGCTAGGCCAGGCTAGGTCTAGGCTAGGGCTAGGCCAGACTAGTGCTAGGCTAGGGCTAGGCCAGGCTAGGGCTAGGCTACGGCTAGGCCACGCTAGGGCTAGGCTAGGGCTAGGCCAGGCTAGGGCTAGGCCAGTCTAGGGCTAGGGACAGACTAGGGCTAGGGCCAGGGTAGGGCAAGAGCCAGTCTAGGGCTAGGGCCAGGCTAGGGCTAGTGCCAGGCTACTGCTAGGCCAGGCTAGGGCTAGACACAGGCTAGGGCCAGGTTAGGTCTAGGGCCGGGCTAGGGCCAGGCTAGGGCTATCGCCAGGCTAGAGCTAGGGCGAGGCTAGGGCCAGGCTAGGGCTAGGGCCAGGCTAGGGCTAGGGCCACGCTAGGGCCAGGCTAGGGCTAGGGACAGGCTAGGGCCAGGCTAGGGCTTTGGCCAGGCTAGGCCTAGGGCCAGGCTAGGGCTAGGGCCAGGCTAGGGCTACGCCAGGCTAGGGCTAGGGCCAGGATAGGGTTAAGGCCAGGCTAGGTATAGGACCAGGCAAGGGCCAGGCTAGGGCTAAGGCCAGGCTAGGGCCAGGCTAGGGCGAGGGCCACGCTAGGGCCAGGCTAGGGCCAGGCTAGGGCTACGGCCAGGCTAGTCCTAGGGCCAGGCTAGGGCTAGGGCCAGGCTAGGGCTAGGCCAGGCTAGGACGAGGGCCAAGCTAGGGCTAGGCCAGTCTAAGTCTAGGGTCAGGCTAGGGCTAGGGTAGGGCTAGGCCAGGCTAGGGCTGGGCTAGGACCATGCCGACTACGTCTAGGCTAGGGCTAGGCCAGACTAGGTCTAGGCTAGTGCTAGGCCAGGCTAGGGCTAGGCTAGGGCTAGGCAAGGCTAGGGCTAGGCTAGGGCTAACTAGGCTAGGGCTAGGCTAGGGCTAGGCCAGGATAGGGCTAGGCTAGGGCTAGGCCAGGCTAGGACTAGGCTAGGGCTAGGCCAGTCTAGGGCTAGGCCAGGCTAGGGCTAGTGCCAGGCTAGCGCTAGGGCCAGACTACGGCCAGGCTAGGGCTAGGGCCAGGCTAGGGCCAGGCTAGGACTAGGGCCAGGCTAGGGCCAGGCTAGGGCTAGGGCCAGGCTAGGGCTAGGCTAGGGCTAGGCCAGGCTAGGGCCAGGGTATTCCTATGCCAGGCTAAGGTTAGGTCGAGGCTAGGGCTAGGGCTAGGCTAGGGTAGGCCAGTTTAGGGCTAGAGCCAGGCTAGGGCTAGGGTCAGGCTACCCCCAGGCTACGGCTAGAGACAGGCTAGGGCCAGGCTAGCGCTAGGGACAGGCTAGGGCCCGGCTAGGGTTAGGGCCATCCTAGGGCAAGGCTAGTGTTAGGGCCATGCTAGGGCCAGACTAAGGCTACGTCCAGGCTAGGGCAAGGCTAGGGCTAGGGCCAGGCTAGGGCTATGGCCAGCCTAGGGCTAGGCCAGGTTAGGGCTAGGGCCAGTCTAGGGCTACATCCAGGGTAAGGTAAGGGCCAGTCTATGGCTAGGGCCAGGATAGGGCTACTGCCAGGCTAGTGCTAGGCCAGGCTAGGGCTAGAGCCAGGCTAGGGTAGGCCAGTTTAGAGCTAGGGCCCTGCTAGGGCTAGGGTCAGGATAGAGCCAGGCTTGGGCTAGGGCCAGGCTAGGGCCAGGCTAGGGCTAGGGCCAGGCTAGGGCCAGGCTAGGGCTAGGGCCAGGCTGGGGCTTGTGCCAGGTTAGGGCCAGGCTAGGGCTAGGGCCAGGCTAGGGTTACGGCCAGGCTAGCGCTAGGCCAGGTTAGGGCTAGTGCCAGGCTAGGGTTACGGCCAGGCTAGGCCTAGGCCAGGTTAGGGCTAGGGCCAGGCTAGGGCTAGGGCCAGGGTAGGGCAAGGGTCAGTCTAGGGCTAGGGCCAGGCTAGGGCTAGAGCCAGGCTAGGGTAGGCCAGTTTAGGTCTACGGCCCTGCTAGTGCTAGGGTCAGTCTAGGGCCAGGCTAGGGCTAGGCTAGGGCTAGGCCAGGCTAGGGCCAGGGTATGCCTATGCCAGGCTAAGGTTAGGTCGAGGCTAGGGCTAGGGCTAGGCTAGGGTAGGCCAGTTTAGGGCTAGGTCCCTGCTGGTGCTACGGTCTGGCTAGGGCCACGCTAGGTCTAGGGGCAGGCTAGGGCCTGGCTAGGGCTAAGGCCAGGCTAGGGCCAGTCTAGGGCTTCGGCCAGGCTAGGGCCAGGCTAGGGCTAGGGCCAGGCTAGGCCTAGGGCCAGGCTAGGGCTAGGGCCAGGCTAGGGCTACGCCAGGCTAGGGCTAGGGCCAGGATAGGGTTAAGGCCAGGATAGGGCTAGGGCCAGGCTAGGGCCAGGCTAGGGCTAGGGCCAGGCTAGGGCTAGGGCCAGGCTAGGGCCAGGCTAGGGCTAGGGCCAGGCTATGGCTACGGCCAGGCTATGTCTTGGCCAGGCTAGGGCTAGGGCCAGGCTAGGTCTAGGCCAGGCTAGGGCTAGGGCCAGGCTAGGTCTAGGCTAGGGCTACCCCAGGCTAGGTCTAGGCTAGGGCTATCCGGCTAGGTCTAGGCTAGGGCTATGCCAGGCTAGGTCTAGGCTAGGGCTAGGCCAGGCTAGGTCTAGGCTAGGGCTAGGCCAGACTAGGGCTAGGCTAGGGCTAGGCCAGGCTAGGGATAGGCTACGGCTAGGCCACGCTAGGGCTAGGCTAGGGCTAGGCCAGGCTAGGGCTAGGCCAGTCTAGGGCTAGGGACAGACTAGGGCTAGGGCCAGGGTAGCGCAAGAGCCAGTCTAGGGCTAGGGCCAGGCTAGGGCTAGTGCCAGGCTACTGCTAGGCCAGGCTAGGGCTAGACCCAGGCTAGGGCCAGGCTAGGTCTAGGGCCGGGCTAGGGCCAGGCTAGGGCTATCGCCAGGCTAGGGCTAGGGCGAGGCTAGGGCCAGGCTAGGGCTAGGGCCAGGCTAGGGCTAGGGCCACGCTAGGGCCAGGCTAGGGCTAGGGACAGGCTAGGGCCAGGCTAGGGCTTTGGCCAGGCTAGGCCTAGGGCCAGGCTAGGGCTAGGGCCAGGCTAGGGCTACGCCAGGCTAGGGCTAGGGCCAGGATAGGGTTAAGGCCAGGCTAGGTATAGGACCAGGCTAGGGCCAGGCTAGGGCTAGGGCCAGGCTAGGGCTAGGGCCACGCTAGGGCCAGGCTAGGGCTAGGGCCAGGCTAGGGCCAGGCTAGGGCTACGGCCAGGCTAGTCCTAGGGCCAGGCTAGGGCTAGGGCCAGGCTAGGGCTAGGCCAGGCTAGGACGAGGGCCAAGCTAGGGCTAGGCCAGTCTAAGTCTAGGGTCAGGCTAGGGCTAGGGTAGGGCTAGGCCAGGCTAGGGCTGGGCTAGGACCATGCCGACTACGTCTAGGCTAGGGCTAGGCCAGACTAGGTCTAGGCTAGTGCTAGGCCAGGCTAGGGCTAGGCTAGGGCTAGGCAAGGCTAGGGCTAGGCTAGGGCTAACTAGGCTAGGGCTAGGCTAGGGCTAGGCCAGGATAGGGCTAGGCTAGGGCTAGGCCAGGCTAGGACTAGGCTAGGGCTAGGCCAGTCTAGGGCTAGGCCAGGCTAGGGCTAGTGCCAGGCTAGCGCTAGGGCCAGACTACGGCCAGGCTAGGGCTAGGGCCAGGCTAGGGCCAGGCTAGGACTAGGGCCAGGCTAGGGCCAGGCTAGGGCTAGGGCCAGGCTAGGGCTAGGCTAGGGCTAGGCCAGGCTAGGGCCAGGGTATTCCTATGCCAGGCTAAGGTTAGGTCGAGGCTAGGGCTAGGGCTAGGCTAGGGTAGGCCAGTTTAGGGCTAGAGCCAGGCTAGGGCTAGGGTCAGGCTACCCCCAGGCTACGGCTAGAGACAGGCTAGGGCCAGGCTAGCGCTAGGGACAGGCTAGGGCCCGGCTAGGGTTAGGGCCATCCTAGGGCAAGGCTAGTGTTAGGGCCATGCTAGGGCCAGACTAAGGCTACGTCCAGGCTAGGGCAAGGCTAGGGCTAGGGCCAGGCTAGGGCTATGGCCAGGCTAGGGCTAGGCCAGGTTAGGGCTAGGGCCAGTCTAGGGCTACATCCAGGGTAAGGTAAGGGCCAGTCTATGGCTAGGGCCAGGATAGGGCTACTGCCAGGCTAGTGCTAGGCCAGGCTAGGGCTAGAGCCAGGCTAGGGTAGGCCAGTTTAGAGCTAGGGCCCTGCTAGGGCTAGGGTCAGGATAGAGCCAGGCTTGGGCTAGGGCCAGGCTAGGGCCAGGCTAGGGCTAGGGCCAGGCTAGGGCCAGGCTAGGGCTAGGGCCAGGCTGGGGCTTGTGCCAGGTTAGGGCCAGGCTAGGGCTAGGGCCAGGCTAGGGTTACGGCCAGGCTAGCGCTAGGCCAGGTTAGGGCTACTGCCAGGCTAGGGTTACGGCCAGGCTAGGCCTAGGCCAGGTTAGGGCTAGGGCCAGGCTAGGGCTAGGGCCAGGGTAGGGCAAGGGTCAGTCTAGGGCTAGGGCCAGGCTAGGGCTAGAGCCAGGCTAGGGTAGGCCAGTTTAGGTCTACGGCCCTGCTAGTGCTAGGGTCAGTCTAGGGCCAGGCTAGGGCTAGGCTAGGGCTAGGCCAGGCTAGGGCCAGGGTATGCCTATGCCAGGCTAAGGTTAGGTCGAGGCTAGGGCTAGGCTAGGGTAGGCCAGTTTAGGGCTAGGTCCCTGCTGGTGCTACGGTCTGGCTAGGGCCACGCTAGGTCTAGGGTCAGGCTAGGGCCTGGCTAGGGCTAAGGCCAGGCTAGGGCCAGGCTAGGGCTTCGGCCAGGCTAGGGCCAGGCTAGGGCTTCGGCCAGGCTAGGCCTAGGGCCAGGCTAGGGCTAGGGCCAGGCTAGGGCTACGCCAGGCTAGGGCTAGGGCCAGGATAGGGTTAAGGCCAGGATAGGGCTAGGGCCAGGCTAGGGCCAGGCTAGGGCTAGGGCCAGGCTAGGGCTAGGGCCAGGCTAGGGCCAGGCTAGGGCTAGGGCCAGGCTATGGCTAGGGCCAGGCTATGTCTTGGCCAGGCTAGGGCTAGGGCCAGGCTAGGTCTAGGCCAGGCTAGGGCTAGGGCCAGGCTAGGTCTAGGCTAGGGCTACCCCAGGCTAGGTCTAGGCTAGGGCTATCCGGCTAGGTCTAGGCTAGGGCTATGCCAGGCTAGGTCTAGGCTAGGGCTAGGCCAGGCTAGGTCTAGGCTAGGGCTAGGCCAGACTAGGGCTAGGCTAGGGCTAGGCCAGGCTAGGGCTAGGCTACGGCTAGGCCACGCTAGGGCTAGGCTAGGGCTAGGCCAGGCTAGGGCTAGGCCAGTCTAGGGCTAGGGACAGACTAGGGCTAGGGCCAGGGTAGGGCAAGAGCCAGTCTAGGGCTAGGGCCAGGCTAGGGCTAGTGCCAGGCTACTGCTAGGCCAGGCTAGGGCTAGACCCAGGCTAGGGCCAGGTTAGGTCTAGGGTCGGGCTAGGGCCAGGCTAGGGCTATCGCCAGGCTAGGGCTAGGGCGAGGCTAGGGCCAGGCTAGGGCTAGGGCCAGGCTAGGGCTAGGGCCACGCTAGGGCCAGGCTAGGGCTAGGGACAGGCTAGGGCCAGGCTAGGGCTTTGGCCAGGCTAGGCCTAGGGCCAGGCTAGGGCTAGGGCCAAGCTAGGGCTACGCCAGGCTAGGGCTAGGGCCAGGATAGGGTTAAGGCCAGGCTAGGTATAGGACCAGGCTAGGGCCAGGCTAGGGCTAGGGCCAGGCTAGGGCCAGGCTAGGGCTAGGGCCACGCTAGGGCCAGGCTAGGGCTAGGGCCAGGCTAGGGCCAGGCTAGGGCTACGGCCAGGCTAGTCCTAGGGCCAGGCTAGGGCTAGGGCCAGGCTAGGGCTAGGCCAGGCTAGGACGAGGGCCAAGCTAGGGCTAGGCCAGGCTAAGTCTAGGGTCAGGCTAGGGCTAGGGTAGGGCTAGGCCAGGCTAGGGCTGGGCTAGGACCATGCCGACTAGGTCTAGGCTAGGGCTAGGCCAGACTAGGTCTAGGCTAGTGCTAGGCCAGGCTAGGGCTAGGCTAGGGCTAGGCAAGGCTAGGGCTAGGCTAGGGCTAACTAGGCTAGGGCTAGGCTAGGGCTAGGCCAGGATAGGGCTAGGCTAGGGCTAGGCTAGGCTAGGACTAGGCTAGGGCTAGGCCAGTCTAGGGCTAGGCCAGGCTAGGGCTAGTGCCAGGCTAGCGCTAGGGCCAGACTACGGCCAGGCTAGGGCTAGGGCCAGGCTAGGGCCAGGCTAGGACTAGGGCCAGGCTAGGGCCAGGCTAGGGCTAGGGCCAGGCTAGGGCTAGGCTAGGGCTAGGCCAGGCTAGGGCCAGGGTATTCCTATGCCAGGCTAAGGTTAGGTCGAGGCTAGGGCTAGGGCTAGGCTAGGGTAGGCCAGTTTAGGGCTAGAGCCAGGCTAGGGCTAGGGTCAGGCTACCCCCAGGCTACGGCTAGAGACAGGCTAGGGCCAGGCTAGCGCTAGGGACAGGCTAGGGCCCGGCTAGTGTTAGGGCCACGCTAGGGCCAGACTAAGGCTACGTCCAGGCTAGGGCAAGGCTAGGGCTAGGGCCAGGCTAGGGCTATGGCCAGGCTAGGGCTAGGCCAGGTTAGGGCTAGGGCCAGTCTAGGGCTACATCCAGGGTAAGGTAAGGGCCAGTCTATGGCTAGGGCCAGGATAGGGCTACTGCCAGGCTAGTGCTAGGCCAGGCTAGGGCTAGAGCCAGGCTAGGGTAGGCCAGTTTAGAGCTAGGGCCCTGCTAGGGCTAGGGTCAGGATAGAGCCAGGCTTGGGCTAGGGCCAGGCTAGGGCCAGGCTAGGGCTAGGGCCAGGCTAGGGCCAGGCTAGGGCTAGGGCCAGGCTGGGGCTTGTGCCAGGTTAGGGCCAGGCTAGGGCTAGGGCCAGGCTAGGGTTACGGCCAGGCTAGCGCTAGGCCAGGTTAGGGCTAGTGCCAGGCTAGGGTTACGGCCAGGCTAGGCCTAGGCCAGGTTAGGGCTAGGGCCAGGCTAGGGCTAGGGCCAGGGTAGGGCAAGGGTCAGTCTAGGGCTAGGGCCAGGCTAGGGCTAGAGCCAGGCTTGGGTAGGCCAGTTTAGGTCTACGGCCCTGCTAGTGCTAGGGTCAGTCTAGGGCCAGGCTAGGGCTAGGCTAGGGCTAGGCCAGGCTAGGGCCAGGGTATGCCTATGCCAGGCTAAGGTTAGGTCGAGGCTAGGGCTAGGGCTAGGCTAGGGTAGGCCAGTTTAGGGCTAGGTCCCTGCTGGTGCTACGGTCTGGCTAGGGCCACGCTAGGTCTAGGGTCAGGCTAGGGCCTGGCTAGGGCTAAGGCCAGGCTAGGGCCAGGCTAGGGCTTCGGCCAGGCTGGGGCCAGGCTAGGGCTTCGGCCAGGCTAGGCCTAGGGCCAGGCTAGGGCTAGGGCCAGGCTAGGGCTACGCCAGGCTAGGGCTAGGGCCAGGATAGGGTTAAGGCCAGGATAGGGCTAGGGCCAGGCTAGGGCCAGGCTAGGGCTAGGGCCAGGCTAGGGCCAGGCTAGGGCTAGGGCCAGGCTATAGCTAGGGCCAGGCTATGTCTTGGCCAGGCTAGGGCTAGGGCCAGGCTAGGTCTAGGCCAGGCTAGGGCTAGGGCCAGGCTAGGTCTAGGCTAGGGCTACCCCAGGCTAGGTCTAGGCTAGGGCTATCCGGCTAGGTCTAGGCTAGGGCTATGCCAGGCTAGGTCTAGGCTAGGGCTAGGCCAGGCTAGGTCTAGGCTAGGGCTAGGCCAGACTAGGGCTAGGCTAGGGCTAGGCCAGGCTAGGGCTAGGCTACGGCTAGGCCACGCTAGGGCTAGGCTAGGGCTAGGCCAGGCTAGGGCTAGGCCAGTCTAGGGCTAGGGACAGACTAGGGCTAGGGCCAGGGTAGGGCAAGAGCCAGTCTAGGGCTAGGGCCAGGCTAGGGCTAGTGCCAGGCTACTGCTAGGCCAGGCTAGGGCTAGACCCAGGCTAGGGCCAGGCTAGGTCTAGGGCCGGGCTAGGGCCAGGCTAGGGCTATCCCCAGGCTAGGGCTAGGGCGAGGCTAGGGCCAGGCTAGGGCTAGGGCCAGGCTAGGGCTAGGGCCACGCTAGGGCCAGGCTAGGGCTAGGGACAGGCTAGGGCCAGGCTAGGGCTTTGGCCAGGCTAGGCCTAGTGCCAGGCTAGGGCCAGGCTAGGGCTAGGGCCACGCTAGGGCCAGGCTAGGGCTAGGGCCAGGCTAGGGCCAGGCTAGGGCTACGGCCAGGCTAGTCTTAGGGCCAGGCTAGGGCTAGGGCCAGGCTAGGGCTAGGCCAGGCTAGGACGAGGGCCAAGCTCGGGCTAGGCCAGGCTAAGTCTAGGGTCAGGCTAGGGCTAGGCTAGGGCTAGGCCAGGCTAGGGCTGGGCTAGGGCCATGCCGACTAGGTCTAGGCTAGGGCTAGGCCAGACTAGGTCTAGGCTAGTGCTAGGCCAGGCTAGGGCTAGGCTAGGGCTAGGCAAGTCTAGGGCTAGGCTAGGGCTAACTAGGCTAGGGCTAGGCTAGGGCTAGGCCAGGATAGGGCTAGGCTAGGGCTAGGCCAGGATAGGGCTAGGCTAGGGCTAGGCCAGGCTAGGACTAGGCTACTGGTAGGCCAGCCTAGGGCTAGGCCAGGCTAGGGCTAGTGCCAGGCTAGCGCTAGGGCCAGACTACGGCCAGGCTAGGGCTAGGGCCAGGCTAGGGTAGGCCAGTTTAGGGCTAGAGCCAGGCTAGGGCTAGGGCCAGGCTACGGCCAGGCTACGGCTAGAGACAGGCTAGGGCCAGGCTAGCGCTAGGGACAGGCTAGGGCCAGGCTAGGGCCAGGCTAGGGCTAGGGCCAGGCTGGGGCTTGTGCCAGGTTAGGGCCAGGCTAGGGCTAGGGCCAGGCTAGGGTTACGGCCAGGCTAGCGCTAGGCCAGGTTAGGGCTAGTGCCAGGCTAGGGTTACGGCCAGGCTAGGCCTAGGCCAGGTTAGGGCTAGGGCCAGGCTAGGGCTAGGGCCAGGGTAGGGCAAGGGTCAGTCTAGGGCTAGGGCCAGGCTAGGGCTAGAGCCAGGCTAGGGTAGGCCAGTTTAGGTCTACGGCCCTGCTAGTGCTAGGGTCAGTCTAGGGCCAGGCTAGGGTTAGGCTAGGGCTAGGCCAGGCTAGGGCCAGGGTATGCCTATGCCAGGCTAAGGTTAGGTCGAGGCTAGGGCTAGGGCTAGGCTAGGGTAGGCCAGTTTAGGGCTAGGTCCCTGCTGGTGCTACGGTCTGGCTAGGGCCACGCTAGGTCTAGGGTCAGGCTAGGGCCTGGCTAGGGCTAAGGCCAGGCTAGGGCCAGGCTAGGGCTTCGGCCAGGCTAGGGCCAGGCTAGGGCTTCGGCCAGGCTAGGCTTAGGGCCAGGCTAGGGCTAGGGCCAGGCTAGGGCTACGCCAGGCTAGGGCTAGGGCCAGGATAGGGTTAAGGCCAGGATAGGGCTAGGGCCAGGCTAGGGCCAGGCTAGGGCTAGGGCCAGGCTAGGGCTAGGGCCAGGCTAGGGCCAGGTTAGGGCTAGGGCCAGGCTATGTCTAGGCCAGGCTAGGGCTAGGGCCAGGCTAGGTCTACGCCAGGCTAGGGCTAGGGCCAGGCTAGGTCTAGTCTAGGGCTACCCCAGGCTAGGTCAAGGCTAGAGCTGTCCGGCTGGGTCTAGGCTAGGGCTATGCCAGGCTAGGCCTAGGCTAGGGCTAGGCCAGGCTAGGTCTAGGCTAGGGCTAGGCCAGACTAGGGCTAGGCTAGGGCTATGCCAGGCTAGGTCTAGGCTACGGCTAGGCCACGCTAGGGCTAGGCTAGGGCTACGCCAGGCTAGGGCTAGGCCAGTCTAGGGCTAGGGACAGACTAGGGCTAGGGCCAGGCTAGGGCAAGAGCCAGTCTAGGGCTAGGGCCAGGCTAGGGCTAGTGCCAGGCTACTGCTAGGCCAGGCTAGGGCTGGACCCAGGCTAGGGCCAGGCTAGGTCTAGGGCCAGGCTATGGCCTGGCTAGGGCTATCACCAGGCTAGGGCTAGGGCGAGGCTAGGGCCAGGCTAGGGCTAGGGCCAGGCTAGGGCCAGGCTAGGGCTAGGGCCAGGCTAGGGCTAGGCTAGGGCTAGGCCAGGCTAGGGCCAGGGTATGCCTATGCCAGGCTAAGGTTAGGTCGAGGCTAGGGCTAGGGCTAGGCTAGGGTAGGCCAGTTTAGGGCTAGAGCCAGGCTAGGGCTAGGGTCAGGCTACCCCCAGGCTACGGCTAGAGACAGGCTAGGGCCAGGCTAGCGCTAGGGACAGGCTAGGGCCCGGCTAGTGTTAGGGCCATCCTAGGGCAAGGCTAGTGTTAGGGCCATGCTAGGGCCAGACTAAGGCTACGGCCAGGCTAGGGCAAGGCTAGGGCTAGGGCCAGGCTAGGGCTATGGCCAGGCTAGGGCTAGGCCAGGTTAGGGCTAGGGCCAGTCTAGGGCTACATCCAGGGTAAGGTAAGGGCCAGTCTATGGCTAGGGCCAGGATAGGGCTACTGCCAGGCTAGTGCTAGGCCAGGCTAGGGCTAGAGCCAGGCTAGGGTAGGCCAGTTTAGAGCTAGGGCCCTGCTAGGGCTAGGGTCAGGATAGAGCCAGCCTTGGGCTAGGGCCAGGCTAGGGCCAGGCTAGGGCTAGGGCCAGGCTAGGGCCAGGCTAGGGCTAGGGCCAGGCTGGGGCTTGTGCCAGGTTAGGGCCAGGCTAGGGCTAGGGCCAGGCTAGGGTTACGGCCAGGCTAGCGCTAGGCCAGGTTAGGGCTAGTGCCAGGCTAGGGTTACGGCCAGGCTAGGCCTAGGCCAGGTTAGGGCTAGGGCCAGGCTAGGGCTAGGGCCAGGGTAGGGCAAGGGTCAGTCTAGGGCTAGGGCCAGGCTAGGGCTAGAGCCAGGCTAGGGTAGGCCAGTTTAGGTCTACGGCCCTGCTAGTGCTAGGGTCAGTCTAGGGCCAGGCTAGGGCTAGGCTAGGGCTAGGCCAGGCTAGGGCCAGGGTATGCCTATGCCAGGCTAAGGTTAGGTCGAGGCTAGGGCTAGGGCTAGGCTAGGGTAGGCCAGTTTAGGGCTAGGTCCCTGCTGGTGCTACGGTCTGGCTAGGGCCACGCTAGGTCTAGGGTCAGGCTAGGGCCTGGCTAGGGCTAAGGCCAGGCTAGGGCCAGGCTAGGGCTTCGGCCAGGCTAGGGCCAGGCTAGGGCTTCGGCCAGGCTAGGCCTAGGGCCAGGCTAGGGCTAGGGCCAGGCTAGGGCTACGCCAGGCTAGGGCTAGGGCCAGGATAGGGTTAAGGCCAGGATAGGGCTAGGGCCAGGCTAGGGCTAGGGCCAGGCTAGGGCTAGGGCCAGGCTAGGGCTAGGCTAGGGCTAGGGCCAGGCTATGGCTAGGGCCAGGCTATGTCTTGGCCAGGCTAGGGCTAGGGCCAGGCTAGGTCTAGGCCAGGCTAGGGCTAGGGCCAGGCTAGGTCTAGGCTAGGGCTACCCCAGGCTAGGTCTAGGCTAGGGCTATCCGGCTAGGTCTAGGCTAGGGCTATGCCAGGCTAGGTCTAGGCTAGGGCTAGGCCATGCTAGGTCTAGGCAAGGGCTAGGCCAGACTAGTGCTAGGCTAGGGCTAGGCCAGGCTAGGGCTAGGCTACGGCTAGGCCACGCTAGGGCTAGGCTAGGGCAAGGCCAGGCTAGGGCTAGGCCAGTCTAGGGCTAGGGACAGACTAGGGCTAGGGCCAGGGTAGGGCAAGAGCCAGTCTAGGGCTAGGGCCAGGCTAGGGCTAGTGCCAGGCTACTGCTAGGCCAGGCTAGGGCTAGACACAGGCTAGGGCCAGGTTAGGTCTAGGGCAGGTCTAGGGCCAGGCTAGGGCTATCGCCAGGCTAGGGCTAGGGCGAGGCTAGGGCCAGGCTAGGGCTAGGGCCAGGCTAGGGCTAGGGCCACGCTAGGGCCAGGCTAGGGCTAGGGACAGGCTAGGGCCAGGCTAGGGCTTTGGCCAGGCTAGGCCTAGGGCCAGGCTAGGGCTAGGGCCAGGCTAGGGCTACGCCAGGCTAGGGCTAGGGCCAGGATAGGGTTAAGGCCAGGCTAGGTATAGGACCAGGCTAGGGCCAGGCTAGGGCTAGGGCCAGGCTAGGGCCAGGCTAGGGCTAGGGCCACGCTAGGGCCAGGCTAGGGCTAGGGCCAGGCTAGGGCCAGGCTAGGGCTACGGCCAGGCTAGTCCTAGGGCCAGGCTAGGGCTAGGGCCAGGCTAGGGCTAGGCCAGGCTAGGACGAGGGCCAAGCTAGGGCTAGGCCAGTCTAAGTCTAGGGTCAGGCTAGGGCTAGGGTAGGGCTAGGCCAGGCTAGGGCTGGGCTAGGACCATGCCGACTAGGTCTAGGCTAGGGCTAGGCCAGACTAGGTCTAGGCTAGTGCTAGGCCAGGCTAGGGCTAGGCTAGGGCTAGGCAAGGCTAGGGCTAGGCTAGGGCTAACTAGGCTAGGGCTAGGCTAGGGCTAGGCCAGGATAGGGCTAGGCTAGGGCTAGGCCAGGCTAGGACTAGGCTAGGGCTAGGCCAGTCTAGGGCTAGGCCAGGCTAGGGCTAGTGCCAGGCTAGCGCTAGGGCCAGACTACGGCCAGGCTAGGGCTAGGGCCAGGCTAGGGCCAGGCTAGGACTAGGGCCAGGCTAGGGCCAGGCTAGGGCTAGGGCCAGGCTAGGGCTAGGCTAGGGCTAGGCCAGGCTAGGGCCAGGGTATTCCTATGCCAGGCTAAGGTTAGGTCGAGGCTAGGGCTAGGGCTAGGCTAGGGTAGGCCAGTTTAGGGCTAGAGCCAGGCTAGGGCTAGGGTCAGGCTACCCCCAGGCTACGGCTAGAGACAGGCTAGGGCCAGGCTAGCGCTAGGGACAGGCTAGGGCCCGGCTAGGGTTAGGGCCATCCTAGGGCAAGGCTAGTGTTAGGGCCATGCTAGGGCCAGACTAAGGCTACGTCCAGGCTAGGGCAAGGCTAGGGCTAGGGCCAGGCTAGGGCTATGGCCAGGCTAGGGCTAGGCCAGGTTAGGGCTAGGGCCAGTCTAGGGCTATATCCAGGGTAAGGTAAGGGCCAGTCTATGGCTAGGGCCAGGATAGGGCTACTGCCAGGCTAGTGCTAGGCCAGGCTAGGGCTAGAGCCAGGCTAGGGTAGGCCAGTTTAGAGCTAGGGCCCTGCTAGGGCTAGGGTCAGGATAGAGCCAGGCTTGGGCTAGGGCCAGGCTAGGGCTAGGGCCAGGCTAGGGCCAGGCTAGGGCTAGGGCCAGGCTGGGGCTTGTGCCAGGTTAGGGCCAGGCTAGGGCTAGGGCCAGGCTAGGGTTACGGCCAGGCTAGCGCTAGGCCAGGTTAGGGCTAGTGCCAGGCTAGGGTTATGGCCAGGCTAGGCCTAGGCCAGGTTAGGGCTAGGGCCAGGCTAGGGCTAGGGCCAGGGTAGGGCAAGGGTCAGTCTAGGTCTAGGGCCAGGCTAGGGCTAGAGCCAGGCTAGGGTAGGCCAGTTTAGGTCTACGGCCCTGCTAGTGCTAGGGTCAGTCTAGGGCCAGGCTAGGGTTAGGCTAGGGCTAGGCCAGGCTAGGGCCAGGGTATGCCTATGCCAGGCTAAGGTTAGGTCGGGGCTAGGGCTAGGGCAAGGCTAGGGTAGGCCAGTTTAGGGCTAGGTCCCTGCTGGTGCTACGGTCTGGCTAGGGCCACGCTAGGTCTAGGGTCAGGCTAGGGCCTGGCTAGGGCTAAGGCCAGGCTAGCGCTTCGGCCAGGCTAGGGCCAGGCTAGGGCTTCGGCCAGGCTAGGCCTAGGGCCAGGCTAGGGCTAGGGCCAGGCTAGGGCTACGCCAGGCTAGGGCTAGGGCCAGGATAGGGTTAAGGCCAGGATAGGGCTAGGGCCAGGCTAGGGCCAGGCTAGGGCTAGGGCCAGGCTAGGGCTAGGGCCAGGCTATGGCTAGGGCCAGGCTATGTCTAGGCCAGGCTAGGGCTAGGGCCAGGCTAGGTCTAGGCCAGGCTAGGGCTAGGGCCAGGCTAGGTCTAGTCTAGGGCTACCCCAGGCTAGCTCTAGGCTAGAGCTGTCCGGCTAGGTCTAGGCTAGGGCTATGCCAGGCTAGGTCTAGGCTAGGGCTAGGCCAGGCTAGGTGTAGGCTAGGGCTAGGCCAGACTAGGGCTAGGCTAGGGCTAGGCCAGGCTAGGGCTAGGCTACGGCTAGGCCACGCTAGGGCTAGGCTAGGGCTAGGCCAGGCTAGGGCTAGGCCAGTCTAGGGCTAGGGACAGACTAGGGCTAGGGCCAGGCTAGGGCAAGAGCCAGTCTAGGGCTAGGGCCAGGCTAGGGCTAGTGCCAGGCTACTGCTAGGCCAGGCTAGGTCTGGACCCAGGCTAGGGCCAGGCTAGGTCTAGGGCCGGGCTATGGCCAGGCTAGGGCTATCACCAGGCTAGGGCTAGGGCGAGGCTAGGGCCAGGCTAGGGCTAGGGCCAGGCTAGGGCCAGGCTAGGGCTAGGGCCAGGCTAGGGCTAGGCTAGGGCTAGGCCAGGCTAGGGCCAGGGTATGCCTATGCCAGGCTAAGGTTAGGTCGAGGCTAGGGCTAGGGCTAGGCTAGGGTAGGCCAGTTTAGGGCTAGAGCCAGGCTAGGGCTAGGGTCAGGCTACCCCCAGGCTACGGCTAGAGACAGGCTAGGGCCAGGCTAGCGCTAGGGACAGGCTAGGGCCAGGCTAGTGTTAGGGCCACGCTAGGGCCAGACTAAGGCTACGTCCAGGCTAGGGCAAGGCTAGGGCTAGGGCCAGGCTAGGGCTATGGCCAGCCTAGGGCTAGGCCAGGTTAGGGCTAGGGCCAGTCTAGGGCTACATCCAGGGTAAGGTAAGGGCCAGTCTATGGCTAGGGCCAGGATAGGGCTACTGCCAGGCTAGTGCTAGGCCAGGCTAGGGCTAGAGCCAGGCTAGGGTAGGCCAGTTTAGAGCTAGGGCCCTGCTAGGGCTAGGGTCAGGATAGAGCCAGGCTTGGGCTAGGGCCAGGCTAGGGCCAGGCTAGGGCTAGGGCCAGGCTAGGGCCAGGCTAGGGCTAGGGCCAGGCTGGGGCTTGTGCCAGGTTAGGGCCAGGCTAGGGCTAGGGCCAGGCTAGGGTTACGGCCAGGCTAGCGCTAGGCCAGGTTAGGGCTAGTGCCAGGCTAGGGTTACGGCCAGGCTAGGCCTAGGCCAGGTTAGGGCTAGGGCCAGGCTAGGGCTAGGGCCAGGGTAGGGCAAGGGTCAGTCTAGGGCTAGGGCCAGGCTAGGGCTAGAGCCAGGCTAGGGTAGGCCAGTTTAGGTCTACGGCCCTGCTAGTGCTAGGGTCAGTCTAGGGCCAGGCTAGGGCTAGGCTAGGGCTAGGCCAGGCTAGGGCCAGGGTATGCCTATGCCAGGCTAAGGTTAGGTCGAGGCTAGGGCTAGGGCTAGGCTAGGGTAGGCCAGTTTAGGGCTAGATCCCTGCTGGTGCTACGGTCTGGCTAGGGCCACGCTAGGTCTAGGGTCAGGCTAGGGCCTGGCTAGGGCTAAGGCCAGGCTAGGGCCAGGCTAGGGCTTCGGCCAGGCTAGGGCCAGGCTAGGGCTTCGGCCAGGCTAGGCCTAGGGCCAGGCTAGGGCTAGGGCCAGGCTAGGACTACGCCAGGCTAGGGCTAGGGCCAGGATAGGGTTAAGGCCAGGATAGGGCTAGGGCCAGGCTACGGCCAGGCTAGGGCTAGGGCCAGGCTAGGGCTAGGGCCAGGCTAGGGCCAGGCTAGGGCTAGGGCCAGGCTATGGCTAGGGCCAGGCTATGTCTTGGCCAGGCTAGGGCTAGCGCCAGGCTAGGTCTAGGCCAGGCTAGGGCTAGGGCCAGGATAGGTCTAGGCTAGGGCTACCCCAGGCTAGGTCTAGGCTAGGGCTATCCGGCTAGGTCTAGGCTAGGGCTAGGCCAGGCTAGGTCTAGGCTAGGTCTAGGCCAGACTAGGGCTAGGCTAGGGCTAGGCCAGGCTAGAGCTAGGCTACGGCTAGGCCACGCTAGGGCTAGGCTAGTGCTGGGCCAGACTAGGGCTAGGCCAGTCTAGGGCTAGGGACAGACTAGGGCTAGGGCCAGGGTAGGGCAAGGGTCAGTCTAGGGCTAGGGCCAGGCTAGGGCTACTGCCATGCTGGTACTAAGCCAGGCTAGGGCTAGAGCCAGGCTAGGGTAGTCCAGTTTAGGGCTAGGGCCCTTCGAGTGCTAGGGTCTGTCTAGGGCCAGGCTAGGGCTAGGCTCAGGCTATGGCCAGGCTAGGGCTGGGCTAGGGCCATGCCGACTAGGTCTAGGCTAGGGCTAGGCCAGACTAGGTCTAGGCTAGTGCTAGGCCAGGCTACGGCTAGGCTAGTGCTCGGCAAGGCTAGGGCTAGGCTAGGGCTAACTAGGCTAGGTCTAGGCTAGGGCTAGGCCAGGATAGGGCTGGGCTAGGGCCATGCCGACTAGGTCTAGGCTAGGCCTAGGCCAGCCTAGGTCTATGCTAGTGCTAGGCCAGGCAAGGGCTAGGATAGGGCTAGGCAAGGCTAGGGCTAGGCTAGGGCTAACTAGGCTAGGGCTAGGCTAGGGCTAGGCCAGGATAGGGCTAGCCTAGGGCTAGGCCAGTCTAGGACTAGGCTAGGGCTAGGCCACTCTAGGGCTAGGCCAGGCTAGGGCTAGTGCCAGGCTAGCGCTAGGGCCAGACTACGGCCAGGCTAGGGCTAGGGCCAGGCTAGGGCTAGGCTAGGGCTAGGCCAGGCTAGGGCCAGGGTATGCCTGTGCCAGGCTAAGGTTAGGTCGAGGCTAGGGCTAGGGCTAGGCTAGGGTAGGCCAGTTTAGGGCTAGATCCCTGCTGGTGCTACGTTCTGGCTAGGGCCACGCTAGGTCTAGGGTCAGGCTAGGGCCTGGCTAGGGCTAAGACCAGGCTAGGGCCAGGCTAGGGCTTCGGCCAGGCTAGGGCCAGGCTAGGGCTTCGGCCAGGCTAGGCCTAGGGCCAGGCTAGGGCTAGGGCCAGGCTAGGACTACGCCAGGCTAGGGCTAGGGCCAGGATAGGGTTAAGGCCAGGATAGGGCTAGGGCCAGGCTACGGCCAGGCTAGGGCTAGGGCCAGGCTAGGGCTAGGGCCAGGCTAGGGCCAGGCTAGGGCTAGGGCCAGGCTATGGCTAGGGCCAGGCTATGTCTTGGCCAGGCTAGGGCTAGGGCCAGGCTAGGTCTAGGCCAGGCTAGGGCTAGGGCCAGGCTAGGTCTAGGCTAGGGCTACCCCAGGCTAGGTCTAGGCTAGGGCTATCCGGCTAGGTCTAGGCTAGGGCTATGCCAGGCTAGGTCTAGGCTAGGTCTAGGCCAGACTAGGGCTAGGCTAGGGCTAGGCCAGGCTAGAGCTAGGCTACGGCTAGGCCACGCTAGGGCTAGGCTAGTGCTGGGCCAGACTAGGGCTAGGCCAGTCTAGGGCTAGGGACAGACTAGGGCTAGGGCCAGGGTAGGGCAAGGGTCAGTCTAGGGCTAGGGCCAGGCTAGGGCTACTGCCAGGCTGGTACTAAGCCAGGCTAGGGCTAGAGCCAGGCTAGGGTAGTCCAGTTTAGGGCTAGGGCCCTTCGAGTGCTAGGGTCTGTCTAGGGCCATGCTAGGGCTAGGCTCAGGCTATGGCCAGGCTAGGGCTGGGCTAGGGCCATGCCGACTAGGTCTAGGCTAGGGCTAGGCCAGACTAGGTCTAGGCTAGTGCTAGGCCAGGCTACGGCTAGGCTAGTGCTCGGCAAGGCTAGGGCTAGGCTAGGGCTAACTAGGCTAGGTCTAGGCTAGGGCTAGGCCAGGATAGGGCTGGGCTAGGGCCATGCCGACTAGGTCTAGGCTAGGCCTAGGCCAGCCTAGGTCTATGGTAGTGCTAGGCCAGGCAAGGGCTAGGCTAGGGCTAGGCAAGGCTAGGGCTAGGCTAGGGCTAACTAGGCTAGGGCTAGGCTAGGGCTAGGCCAGGATAGGGCTAGCCTAGGGCTAGGCCAGTCTAGGACTAGGCTAGGGCTAGGCCACTCTAGGGCTAGGCCAGGCTAGGGCTAGTGCCAGGCTAGCGCTAGGGCCAGACTACGGCCAGGCTAGGGCTAGGGCCAGGCTAGGGCTAGGCTAGGGCTAGGTCAGGCTAGGGCCAGGGTATGCCTGTGCCAGGCTAAGGTTAGGTCGAGGCTAGGGCTAGGGCTAGGCTACGTTAGGCCAGTTTAGGGCTAGGGCCAGGCTGGGGCTAGGGCCAGGCTAGGGCCAGTCTAGGGCTAGGGCCAGGCTAGGACTAGGGCCACGCTAGGGCCATGCTAGGGCTAGGGCCAGGCTAGGGCTAGGCTAGGGCTAGGCTAGGGCTAGGACAGGCTAGGGCCAGGGTATGCCTATGCCAGGCTAAGGTTAGGTCGAGACTAGGGCTAGGGCTAGGCTAGGGTAGGCCAGTTTAGGGCTAGAGCCAGGCTAGGGCTAGGGTCAGGCTACCCCCAGGCTACGGCTAGAGACAGGCTAGGGCCAGGCTAGCGCTAGGGACAGGCTAGGGCCCGGCTAGTGTTAGGGCCACGCTAGGGCCAGACTAAGGCTACGTCCAGGCTAGGGCAAGGCTAGGGCTAGGGCCAGGCTAGGGCTATGGCCAGGCTAGGGCTAGGCCAGGTTAGGGCTAGGGCCAGTCTAGGGCTACATCCAGGGTAAGGTAAGGGCCAGTCTATGGCTAGGGCCAGGATAGGGCTACTGCCAGGCTAGTGCTAGGCCAGGCTAGGGCTAGAGCCAGGCTAGGGTAGGCCAGTTTAGAGCTAGGGCCCTGCTAGGGCTAGGGTCAGGATAGAGCCAGGCTTGGGCTAGGGCCAGGCTAGGGCCAGGCTAGGGCTAGGGCCAGGCTAGGGCCAGGCTAGGGCTAGGGCCAGGCTGGGGCTTGTGCCAGGTTAGGGCCAGGCTAGGGCTAGGGCCAGGCTAGGGTTACGGCCAGGCTAGCGCTAGGCCAGGTTAGGGCTAGTGCCAGGCTAGGGTTACGGCCAGGCTAGGCCTAGGCCAGGTTAGGGCTAGGGCCAGGCTAGGGCTAGGGCCAGGGTAGGGCAAGGGTCAGTCTAGGGCTAGGGCCAGGCTAGGGCTAGAGCCAGGCTAGGGTAGGCCAGTTTAGGTCTACGGCCCTGCTAGTGCTAGGGTCAGTCTAGGGCCAGGCTAGGGCTAGGCTAGGGCTAGGCCAGGCTAGGGCCTGGGTATGCCTATGCCAGGCTAAGGTTAGGTCGAGGCTAGGGCTAGGGCTAGGCTAGGGTAGGCCAGTTTAGGGCTAGGTCCCTGCTGGTGCTACGGTCTGGCTAGGGCCACGCTAGGTCTAGGGTCAGGCTAGGGCCTGGCTAGGGCTAAGGCCAGGCTAGGGCCAGGCTAGGGCTTCGGCCAGGCTAGGGCCAGGCTAGGGCTTCGGCCAGGCTAGGCCTAGGGCCAGGCTAGGGCTAGGGCCAGGCTAGGGCTACGCCAGGCGAGGGCTAGGGCCAGGATAGGGTTAAGGCCAGGATAGGGCTAGGGCCAGGCTAGGGCCAGGCTAGGGCTAGGGCCAGGCTAGGGCTAGGGCCAGGCTAGGGCCAGGCTAGGGCTAGGGCCAGGCTATGGCTAGGGCCAGGCTATGTCTTGGCCAGGCTAGGGCTAGCGCCAGGCTAGGTCTAGGCCAGGCTAGGGCTAGGGCCAGGATAGGTCTAGGCTAGGGCTACCCCAGGCTAGGTCTAGGCTAGGGCTATCCGGCTAGGTCTAGGCTAGGGCTAGGCCAGGCTAGGTCTAGGCTAGGTCTAGGCCAGACTAGGGCTAGGCTAGGGCTAGGCCAGGCTAGAGCTAGGCTACGGCTAGGCCACGCTAGGGCTAGGCTAGTGCTGGGCCAGACTAGGGCTAGGCCAGTCTAGGGCTAGGGACAGACTAGGGCTAGGGCCAGGGTAGGGCAAGGGTCAGTCTAGGGCTAGGGCCAGGCTAGGGCTACTGCCATGCTGGTACTAAGCCAGGCTAGGGCTAGAGCCAGGCTAGGGTAGTCCAGTTTAGGGCTAGGGCCCTTCGAGTGCTAGGGTCTGTCTAGGGCCAGGCTAGGGCTAGGCTCAGGCTATGGCCAGGCTAGGGCTGGGCTAGGGCCATGCCGACTAGGTCTAGGCTAGGGCTAGGCCAGACTAGGTCTAGGCTAGTGCTAGGCCAGGCTACGGCTAGGCTAGTGCTCGGCAAGGCTAGGGCTAGGCTAGGGCTAACTAGGCTAGGTCTAGGCTAGGGCTAGGCCAGGATAGGGCTGGGCTAGGGCCATGCCGACTAGGTCTAGGCTAGGCCTAGGCCAGCCTAGGTCTATGCTAGTGCTAGGCCAGGCAAGGGCTAGGATAGGGCTAGGCAAGGCTAGGGCTAGGCTAGGGCTAACTAGGCTAGGGCTAGGCTAGGGCTAGGCCAGGATAGGGCTAGCCTAGGGCTAGGCCAGTCTAGGACTAGGCTAGGGCTAGGCCACTCTAGGGCTAGGCCAGGCTAGGGCTAGTGCCAGGCTAGCGCTAGGGCCAGACTACGGCCAGGCTAGGGCTAGGGCCAGGCTAGGGCTAGGCTAGGGCTAGGCCAGGCTAGGGCCAGGGTATGCCTGTGCCAGGCTAAGGTTAGGTCGAGGCTAGGGCTAGGGCTAGGCTAGGGTAGGCCAGTTTAGGGCTAGATCCCTGCTGGTGCTACGTTCTGGCTAGGGCCACGCTAGGTCTAGGGTCAGGCTAGGGCCTGGCTAGGGCTAAGACCAGGCTAGGGCCAGGCTAGGGCTTCGGCCAGGCTAGGGCCAGGCTAGGGCTTCGGCCAGGCTAGGCCTAGGGCCAGGCTAGGGCTAGGGCCAGGCTAGGACTACGCCAGGCTAGGGCTAGGGCCAGGATAGGGTTAAGGCCAGGATAGGGCTAGGGCCAGGCTACGGCCAGGCTAGGGCTAGGGCCAGGCTAGGGCTAGGGCCAGGCTAGGGCCAGGCTAGGGCTAGGGCCAGGCTATGGCTAGGGCCAGGCTATGTCTTGGCCAGGCTAGGGCTAGGGCCAGGCTAGGTCTAGGCCAGGCTAGGGCTAGGGCCAGGCTAGGTCTAGGCTAGGGCTACCCCAGGCTAGGTCTAGGCTAGGGCTATCCGGCTAGGTCTAGGCTAGGGCTATGCCAGGCTAGGTCTAGGCTAGGTCTAGGCCAGACTAGGGCTAGGCTAGGGCTAGGCCAGGCTAGAGCTAGGCTACGGCTAGGCCACGCTAGGGCTAGGCTAGTGCTGGGCCAGACTAGGGCTAGGCCAGTCTAGGGCTAGGGACAGACTAGGGCTAGGGCCAGGGTAGGGCAAGGGTCAGTCTAGGGCTAGGGCCAGGCTAGGGCTACTGCCAGGCTGGTACTAAGCCAGGCTAGGGCTAGAGCCAGGCTAGGGTAGTCCAGTTTAGGGCTAGGGCCCTTCGAGTGCTAGGGTCTGTCTAGGGCCATGCTAGGGCTAGGCTCAGGCTATGGCCAGGCTAGGGCTGGGCTAGGGCCATGCCGACTAGGTCTAGGCTAGGGCTAGGCCAGACTAGGTCTAGGCTAGTGCTAGGCCAGGCTACGGCTAGGCTAGTGCTCGGCAAGGCTAGGGCTAGGCTAGGGCTAACTAGGCTAGGTCTAGGCTAGGGCTAGGCCAGGATAGGGCTGGGCTAGGGCCATGCCGACTAGGTCTAGGCTAGGCCTAGGCCAGCCTAGGTCTATGGTAGTGCTAGGCCAGGCAAGGGCTAGGCTAGGGCTAGGCAAGGCTAGGGCTAGGCTAGGGCTAACTAGGCTAGGGCTAGGCTAGGGCTAGGCCAGGATAGGGCTAGCCTAGGGCTAGGCCAGTCTAGGACTAGGCTAGAGCTAGGCCACTCTAGGGCTAGGCCAGGCTAGGGCTAGTGCCAGGCTAGCGCTAGGGCCAGACTACGGCCAGGCTAGGGCTAGGGCCAGGCTAGGGCTAGGCTAGGGCTAGGTCAGGCTAGGGCCAGGGTATGCCTGTGCCAGGCTAAGGTTAGGTCGAGGCTAGGGCTAGGGCTAGGCTACGTTAGGCCAGTTTAGGGCTAGGGCCAGGCTGGGGCTAGGGCCAGGCTAGGGCCAGTCTAGGGCTAGGGCCAGGCTAGGACTAGGGCCACGCTAGGGCCATGCTAGGGCTAGGGCCAGGCTAGGGCTAGGCTAGGGCTAGGCTAGGGCTAGGACAGGCTAGGGCCAGGGTATGCCTATGCCAGGCTAAGGTTAGGTCGAGACTAGGGCTAGGGCTAGGCTAGGGTAGGCCAGTTTAGGGCTAGAGCCAGGCTAGGGCTAGGGTCAGGCTACCCCCAGGCTACGGCTAGAGACAGGCTAGGGCCAGGCTAGCGCTAGGGACAGGCTAGGGCCCGGCTAGTGTTAGGGCCACGCTAGGGCCAGACTAAGGCTACGTCCAGGCTAGGGCAAGGCTAGGGCTAGGGCCAGGCTAGGGCTATGGCCAGGCTAGGGCTAGGCCAGGTTAGGGCTAGGGCCAGTCTAGGGCTACATCCAGGGTAAGGTAAGGGCCAGTCTATGGCTAGGGCCAGGATAGGGCTACTGCCAGGCTAGTGCTAGGCCAGGCTAGGGCTAGAGCCAGGCTAGGGTAGGCCAGTTTAGAGCTAGGGCCCTGCTAGGGCTAGGGTCAGGATAGAGCCAGGCTTGGGCTAGGGCCAGGCTAGGGCCAGGCTAGGGCTAGGGCCAGGCTAGGGCCAGGCTAGGGCTAGGGCCAGGCTGGGGCTTGTGCCAGGTTAGGGCCAGGCTAGGGCTAGGGCCAGGCTAGGGTTACGGCCAGGCTAGCGCTAGGCCAGGTTAGGGCTAGTGCCAGGCTAGGGTTACGGCCAGGCTAGGCCTAGGCCAGGTTAGGGCTAGGGCCAGGCTAGGGCTAGGGCCAGGGTAGGGCAAGGGTCAGTCTAGGGCTAGGGCCAGGCTAGGGCTAGAGCCAGGCTAGGGTAGGCCAGTTTAGGTCTACGGCCCTGCTAGTGCTAGGGTCAGTCTAGGGCCAGGCTAGGGCTAGGCTAGGGCTAGGCCAGGCTAGGGCCTGGGTATGCCTATGCCAGGCTAAGGTTAGGTCGAGGCTAGGGCTAGGGCTAGGCTAGGGTAGGCCAGTTTAGGGCTAGGTCCCTGCTGGTGCTACGGTCTGGCTAGGGCCACGCTAGGTCTAGGGTCAGGCTAGGGCCTGGCTAGGGCTAAGGCCAGGCTAGGGCCAGGCTAGGGCTTCGGCCAGGCTAGGGCCAGGCTAGGGCTTCGGCCAGGCTAGGCCTAGGGCCAGGCTAGGGCTAGGGCCAGGCTAGGGCTACGCCAGGCGAGGGCTAGGGCCAGGATAGGGTTAAGGCCAGGATAGGGCTAGGGCCAGGCTAGGGCCAGGCTAGGGCTAGGGCCAGGCTAGGGCTAGGGCCAGGCTAGGGCCAGGCTAGGGCTAGGGCCAGGATAGGGCTACGCCAGGCTAGGGCTAGGGCCAGGATAGGGTTAAGGCCAGGATAGGGCTAGGGCCAGGCTAGGGCCAGGCTAGGGCTAGGGCCAGGCTAGGGCTAGGGCCAGGCTAGGGCCAGGCTAGGGCTAGGGCCAGGCTATAGCTAGGGCCAGGCTATGTCTTGGCCAGGCTAGGGCTAGGGCCAGGCTAGGTCTAGGCCAGGCTAGGGCTAGGGCCAGGCTAGGTCTAGGCTAGGGCTACCCCAGGCTAGGTCTAGGCTAGGGCTATCTGGCTAGGTCTAGGCTAGGGCTATGCCAGGCTAGGTCTAGGCTAGGGCTAGGCCAGGCTAGGTCTAGGCTAGGGCTAGGCCAGACTAGGGCTAGGCTAGGGCTAGGCCAGGCTAGGGCTAGGCTACGGCTAGGCCACGCTAGGGCTAGGCTAGGGCTAGGCCAGGCTAGGGCTAGGCCAGTCTAGGGCTAGGGACAGACTAGGGCTAGGGCCAGGGTAGGGCAAGAGCCAGTCTAGGGCTAGGGCCAGGCTAGGGCTAGTGCCAGGCTACTGCTAGGCCAGGCTAGGGCTAGACCCAGGCTAGGGCCAGGCTAGGTCTAGGGCCGGGCTGGGGCCAGGCTAGGGCTATCGCCAGGCTAGGGCTAGGGCGAGGCTAGGGCCAGGCTAGGGCTAGGGCCAGGCTAGGGCTAGGGCCACGCTAGGGCCAGGCTAGGGCTAGGGACAGGCTAGGGCCAGGCTAGGGCTTTGGCCAGGCTAGGCCTAGGGCCAGGCTAGGGCTAGGGCCAGGCTAGGGCTACGCCAGGCTAGGGCTAGGGCCAGGATAGGGTTAAGGCCAGGCTAGGTATAGGACCAGGCTAGGGCCAGGCTAGGGCTAGGGCCAGGCTAGGGCCAGGCTAGGGCTAGGGCCACGCTAGGGCCAGGCTAGGGCTAGGGCCAGGCTAGGGCCAGGCTAGGGCTACGGCCAGGCTAATCTTAGGGCCAGGCTAGGGCTAGGGCCAGGCTAGGGCTAGGCCAGGCTAGGACGAGGGCCAAGCTCGGGCTAGGCCAGGCTAAGTCTATGGTCAGGCTAGGGCTAGGCTAGGGCTAGGCCAGGCTAGGGCTGGGCTAGGGCCATGCCTACTAGGTCTAGGCTAGGGCTAGGCCAGACTAGGTCTAGGCTAGTGCTAGGCCAGGCTAGGGCTAGGCTAGGGCTAGGCAAGGCTAGGGCTAGGCTAGGGCTAACTAGGCTAGGGCTAGGCTAGGGCTAGGCCAGGATAGGGCTAGGCTAGGGCTAGGCCAGGCTAGGACTAGGCTAGTGGTAGGCCAGCCTAGGGCTAGGCCAGGCTAGGGCTAGTGCCAGGCTAGCGCTAGGGCCAGACTACGGCCAGGCTAGGGCTAGGGCCAGGCTAGGGCTAGGGCCAGGCAAGGGCTAGGCTAGGGCTAGGCCAGGCTATGGCCAGGGTATGCCTATGCCAGGCTTAGGTTAGGTCGACGCTAGGGCTAGGGCTAGGCTAGGATAGGCCAGTTTAGGGCTAGAGCCAGGCTAGGGCTAGGGCCAGGCTAGGGCTAGAGACAGGCTAGGGCCAGGCTAGCGCTAGTGACAGGCTACGGCCAGGCTAGGGCTAGGGACAGGCTGGGGCTTGTGCCAGGTTAGGGCCAGGCAAGGGCTAGGGCCGGGCTAGGTTTATGGCCAGGCTAGCGCTAGGCCAGGTTAGGGCTCGTGCCAGGCTAGGGTTACGGCCAGGCTAGGGCTAGGCCAGGTTAGGGCTAGGCCCAGGCTAGGGCTAGGGCCAGGGTAGGGCAAGGGTCAGTCTCGGGCTAGGGCCAGGCTAGGGCTACTGCCAGGCTGGTACTAGGCCAGGCTAGGGCTAGAGCCAGGCTAGGGTAGTCCAGTTTAGGGCTAGGGCCCTTCGAGGGCTAGGGTCTGTCTAGGGCCAGGATAGGGCTAGGCTCAGGCTATGGCCAGGCTAGGGCTACGCTAGGGCCATGCCGACCAGGTCTAGGCTAGGGCTAGGCCAGACTAGGTCTAGGCTAGTGCTAGGCCAGGCTACGGCTAGGCTAGTGCTCGGCAAGGCTAGGGCTAGGCTAGGGCTAACTAGGCTAGGTCTAGGCTAGGGCTAGGCCAGGATAGGGCTGGGCTAGGGCCATGCCGACTAGGTCTAGGCTAGGCCTAGGCCAGACTAGGTCTATGCTAGTGCTAGGCCAGGCAAGGGCTATGCTAGGGCTAGGCCAGTCTAGGACTAGGCTAGGGCTAGGCCAGTCTAGGGCTAGGCCAGGCTAGGTCTAGGCTAGGGCTAGGCCAGACTAGGGCTAGGCTAGGGCTAGGCCTGGATAGGGCTAGGCTACGGCTAGGCCACGCTAGGGCTAGGCTAGGGCTAGGCCAGGCTAGGGCTAGGCCAGTCTAGGGCTAGGGACAGACTAGGGCTAGGGCCAGGCTAGGGCAAGAGCCAGCCTAGGGCTAGGGCCAGGCTAGGGCTAGTGCCAGGCTACTGCTAGGCCAGGCTAGGGCTGGACCCAGGCTAGGGCCAGGCTAGGTCTAGGGCCGGGCTATGGCCAGGCTAGGGCTATCACCAGGCTAGGGCTAGGGCGAGGCTAGGGCCAGGCTAGGGCTAGGGCCAGGCTAGGGCCAGGCTAGGGCTAGGGCCAGGCTAGGGCTAGGCTAGGGCTAGGCCAGGCTAGGGCCAGGGTATGCCTATGCCAGGCTAAGGTTAGGTCGAGGCTAGGGCTAGGGCTAGGCTAGGGTAGGCCAGTTTAGGGCTAGAGCCAGGCTAGGGCTTGGGTCAGGCTACCCCCAGGCTACGGCTAGAGACAGGCTAGGGCCAGGCTAGCGCTAGGGACAGGCTAGGGCCCGGCTAGTGTTAGGGCCACGCTAGGGCCAGACTAAGGCTACGTCCAGGCTAGGGCAAGGCTAGGGCTAGGGCCAGGCTAGGGCTATGGCCAGGCTAGGGCTAGGCCAGGTTAGGGCTAGGGCCAGTCTAGGGCTACATCCAGGGTAAGGTAAGGGCCAGTCTATGGCTAGGGCCAGGATAGGGCTACTGCCAGGCTAGTGCTAGGCCAGGCTAGGGCTAGAGCCAGGCTAGGGTAGGCCAGTTTAGAGCTAGGGCCCTGCTAGGGCTAGGGTCAGGATAGAGCCAGGCTTGGGCTAGGGCCAGGCTAGGGCCAGGCTAGGGCTAGGGCCAGGCTAGGGCCAGGCTAGGGCTAGGGCCAGGCTGGGGCTTGTGCCAGGTTAGGGCCAGGCTAGGGCTAGGGCCAGGCTAGGGTTACGGCCAGGCTAGCGCTAGGCCAGGTTAGGGCTAGTGCCAGGCTAGGGTTACGGCCAGGCTAGGCCTAGGCCAGGTTAGGGCTAGGGCCAGGCTAGGGCTAGGGCCAGGGTAGGGCAAGGGTCAGTCTAGGGCTAGGGCCAGGCTAGGGCTAGAGCCAGGCTAGGGTAGGCCAGTTTAGGTCTACGGCCCTGCTAGTGCTAGGGTCAGTCTAGGGCCAGGCTAGGGCTAGGCTAGGGCTAGGCCAGGCTAGGGCCAGGGTATGCCTATGCCAGGCTAAGGTTAGGTCGAGGCTAGGGCTAGGGCTAGGCTAGGGTAGGCCAGTTTAGGGCTAGGTCCCTGCTGGTGCTACGGTCTGGCTAGGGCCACGCTAGGTCTAGGGTCAGGCTAGGGCCTGGCTAGGGCTAAGGCCAGGCTAGGGCCAGGCTAGGGCTTCGGCCAGGCTAGGGCCAGTCTAGGGCTTCGGCCAGGCTAGGCCTAGGGCCAGGCTAGGGCTTGGGCCAGGCTACGGCTACGCCAGGCTAGGGCTAGGGCCAGGATAGGGTTAAGGCCAGGATAGGGCTAGGGCCAGGCTAGGGCCAGGCTAGGGCTAGGCTAGGGCTAGGGCTAGGCTAGGGCCAGGCTAGGGCTAGGGCCAGGCTATGGCTAGGGCCAGGCTATGTCTAGGCCAGGCTAGGGCTAGGGCCAGGCTAGGTCTAGGCCAGGCTAGGGCTAGGGCCAGGCTACGTCTAGTCTAGTGCTACCCCAGGCTAGGTCTAGGCTAGAGCTGTCCGGCTAGGTCTAGGTTAGGGCTATGCCAGGCTAGGTCTAGGCTAGGGCTAGGCCAGGCTAGGTCTAGGCTAGGGCTAGGCCAGACTAGGGCTAGGCTAGGGCTAGGCCAGGCTAGGGCTAGGCTACGCCTAGGCCACGCTAGGGCTAGGCTAGGGCTAGGCCAGGCTAGGGCTAGGCCAGTCTAGGGCTAGGGACAGACTAGGGCTAGGGCCAGGCTAGGGCAAGAGCCAGTCTAGGGCTAGGGCCAGGCTAGGGCTAGTGCCAGGCTACTGCTAGGCCAGGCTAGGGCTGGACCCAGGCTATTGCCAGGCTAGGTCTAGGGCCGGGCTATGGCCAGGCTAGGGCTATCACCAGGCTAGGGCTAGGGCGAGGCTAGGGCCAGGCTAGGGCTAGGGCCAGGCTAGGGCCAGGCTAGGGCTAGGGCCAGGCTAGGGCTAGGCTAGGGCTAGGCCAGGCTAGGGCCAGGGTATTCCTATGCCAGGCTAAGGTTAGGTCGAGGCTAGGGCTAGGGCTAGGCTAGGGTAGGCCAGTTTAGGGCTAGAGCCAGGCTAGGGCTAGGGTCAGGCTACCCCCAGGCTACGGCTAGAGACAGGCTAGGGCCAGGCTAGCGCTAGGGACAGGCTAGGGCCCGGCTAGGGTTAGGGCCATCCTAGGGCAAGGCTAGTGTTAGGGCCATGCTAGGGCCAGACTAAGGCTACGTCCAGGCTAGGGCAAGGCTAGGGCTAGGGCCAGGCTAGGGCTATGGCCAGGCTAGGGCTAGGCCAGGTTAGGGCTAGGGCCAGTCTAGTGCTACATCCAGGGTAAGGTAAGGGCCAGTCTATGGCTAGGGCCAGGATAGGGCTACTGCCAGGCTAGTGCTAGGCCAGGCTAGGGCTAGAGCCAGGCTAGGGTAGGCCAGTTTAGAGCTAGGGCCCTGCTAGGGCTAGGGTCAGGATAGAGCCAGGCTTGGGCTAGGGCCAGGCTAGGGCCAGGCTAGGGCTAGGGCCAGGCTAGGGCCAGGCTAGGGCTAGGGCCAGGCTGGGGCTTGTGCCAGGTTAGGGCCAGGCTAGGGCTAGGGCCAGGCTAGGGTTACGGCCAGGCTAGCGCTAGGCCAGGTTAGGGCTAGTGCCAGGCTAGGGTTACGGCCAGGCTAGGCCTAGGCCAGGTTAGGGCTAGGGCCAGGCTAGGGCTAGGGCCAGGGTAGGGCAAGGGTCAGTCTAGGGCTAGGGCCAGGCTAGGGCTAGAGCCAGGCTAGGGTAGGCCAGTTTAGGTCTACGGCCCTGCTAGTGCTAGGGTCAGTCTAGGGCGAGGCTAGGGCTAGGCTAGGGCTAGGCCAGGCTAGGGCCAGGGTATGCCTATGCCAGGCTAAGGTTAGGTCGAGGCTAGGGCTAGGGCTAGGCTAGGGTAGGCCAGTTTAGGGCTAGGTCCCTGCTGGTGCTACGGTCTGGCTAGGGCCACGCTAGGTCTAGGGTCAGGCTAGGGCCTGGCTAGGGCTAAGGCCCGGCTAGGGCCAGGCTAGGGCTTCGGCCAGGCTAGGCCTAGGGCCAGGCTAGGGCTAGGGCCAGGCTAGGGCTACGCCAGGCTAGGGCTAGGGCCAGGATAGGGTTAAGGCCAGAATGGGCTAGGGCCAGGCTAGGGCCAGGCTAGGGTTAGGGCCAGGCTAGGGCTAGGGCCAGGCTAGGGCCAGGCTAGGGCTAGGGCCAGGCTATGGCTAGGGCCAGGCTATGTCTTGGCCAGGCTAGGGCTAGGGCCAGGCTAGGTCTAGGCCAGGCTAGGGCTAGGGCCAGGCTAGGTCTAGGCTAGGGCTACCCCAGGCTAGGTCTAGGCTAGGGCTATCCGGCTAGGTCTAGGCTAGGGCTATGCCAGGCTAGGTCTAGGCTAGGGCTAGGCCAGGCTAGGTCTAGGCTAGGGCTAGGCCAGACTAGGGCTAGGCCAGTCTAGGGCTAGGGACAGACTAGGGCTAGGGCCAGGGTAGGGCAAGAGCCAGTCTAGGGCTAGGGCCAGGCTAGGGCTAGTGCCAGGCTACTGCTAGGCCACGCTAGGGCTAGACACAGGCTAGGGCCAGGTTAGGTCTAGGGCCGGGCTAGGGCCAGGCTAGGGCTATCGCCAGGCTAGGGCTAGGGCGAGGCTAGGGCCAGGCTAGGGCTAGGGCCAGGCTAGGGCTAGGGCCACGCTAGGGCCAGGCTAGGGCTAGGGACAGGCTAGGGCCAGACTAGGGCTTTGGCCAGGCTAGGCCTAGGGCCAGGCTAGGGCTAGGGCCAGGCTAGGGCTACGCCAGGCTAGGGCTAGGGCCAGGATAGGGTTAAGGCCAGGCTAGGTATAGGACCAGGCTAGGGCCAGGCTAGGGCTAGGGCCAGGCTAGGGCCAGGCTAGGGCTAGGGCCACGCTAGGGCCAGGCTAGGGCTAGGGCCAGGCTAGGGCTACGGCCAGGCTAGTCCTAGGGCCAGGCTAGGGATAGGGCCAGGCTAGGGCTAGGCCAGGCTAGGACGAGGGCCAAGCTAGGGCTAGGCCAGGCTAAGTCTAGGGTCAGGCTAGGGCTAGGCTAGGGCTAGGCCAGGCTAGGGCTGGGCTAGGACCATGCCGACTAGGTCTAGGCTAGGGCTAGGCCAGACTAGGTCTAGGCTAGTGCTAGGCCAGGCTAGGGCTAGGCTAGGGCTAGGCAAGGCTAGGGATAGGCTAGGGCTAACTAGGCTAGGGCTAGGCTAGGGCTAGGCCAGGATAGGGCTAGGCTAGGGCTAGGCCAGGCTAGGACTAGGCTAGTGGTAGGCGAGCCTAGGGCTAGGCCAGGCTAGGGCTAGTGCCAGGCTAGCGCTAGGGCCAGACTACGGCCAGGCTAGGGCTAGGGCCAGGCTAGGGCTAGGGCCAGGCAAGGGCTAGGCTAGGGCTAGGCCAGGCTATGGCCAGGGTATGCCTATGCCAGGCTTAGGTTAGGTCGACGCTAGGGCTAGGGCTAGGCTAGGATAGGCCAGTTTAGGGCTAGAGCCAGGCTAGGGCTAGGGCCAGGCTAGGGCTAGAGACAGGCTAGGGCCAGGCTAGCGCTAGTGACAGGCTACGGCCAGGCTAGGGCTACGGCCAGGCTAGTCCTAGGGCCAGGCTAGGGCTAGGGCCAGGCTAGGACTAGGGCCACGCTAGGGCCACGCTAGGGCTAGGGCCAGGCTAGGGCTAGGCTAGGGCTAGGCCAGACTAGGGCCAGGGTATGCCTATGCCAGGCTAAGGTTAGGTCGAGGCTAGGGCTAGGGCTAGACTAGGGTAGGCCAGTTTAGGGCTAGAGCCAGGCTAGGGCTAGGGCCAGGCTACGGCCAGGCTACGGCTAGAGACAGGCTAGGGCCAGGCTAGCGCTAGGGACAGGCTAGGGCCAGGCTAGGGCTAGGGCCAGGCTGGGGCTTGTGCCAGGTTAGGGCCAGGCTAGGGCTAGGGCCAGGCTAGGGTTACGGCCAGGCTTGCGCTAGGCCAGGTTAGGGCTAGTGCCAGGCTAGGGTTACGGCCAGGCTAGGCCTAGGCCAGGTTAGGGCTAGGGCCAGGCTAGGGCTAGGGCCAGGGTAGGGCAAGGGTCAGTCTAGGGCTAGGGCCAGGCTAGGGCTAGAGCCAGGCTAGGGTAGGCCAGTTTAGGTCTACGGCCCTGCTAGTGCTAGGGTCAGTCTAGGGCCAGGCTAGGGCTAGGCTAGGGCTAGGCCAGGCTAGGGCCAGGGTATGCCTATGCCAGGCTAAGATTAGGTCGAGGCTAGGGCTAGGGCTAGGCTAGGGTAGGCCAGTTTAGGGCTAGGTCCCTGCTGGTGCTACGGTCTGGCTAGGGCCACGCTAGGTCTAGGGTCAGGCTAGGGCCTGGCTAGGGCTAAGGCCAGGCTAGGGCCAGGCTAGGGCTTCGGCCAGGCTAGGGCCAGGCTAGGGCTTCGGCCAGGCTAGGCCTAGGGCCAGGCTAGGGCTAGGGCCAGGATAGGGCTACGCCAGGCTAGGGCTAGGGCCAGGATAGGGTTAAGGCCAGGATAGGGCTAGGGCCAGGCTAGGGCCAGGCTAGGGCTAGGGCCAGGCTAGGGCTAGGGCCAGGCTAGGGCCAGGCTAGGGCTAGGGCCAGGCTATGGCTAGGGCCAGGCTATGTCTTGGCCAGGCTAGGGCTAGGGCCAGGCTAGGTCTAGGCCAGGCTAGGGCTAGGGCCAGGCTAGGTCTAGGCTAGGGCTACCCGAGGCTAGGTCTAGGCTAGGGCTATCCGGCTAGGTCTAGGCTAGGGCTATGCCAGGCTAGGTCTAGGCTAGGGCTAGGCCAGGCTAGGTCTAGGCTAGGGCTAGGCCAGACTAGGGCTAGGCTAGGGCTAGGCCAGGCTAGGGCTAGGCTACGGCTAGGCCACGCTAGGGCTAGGCTAGGGCTAGGCCTGGCTAGGGCTAGGCGAGTCTAGGGCTAGGGACAGACTAGGGCTAGGGCCAGGGTAGGGCAAGAGCCAGTCTAGGGCTAGGGCCAGGCTAGGGCTAGTGCCAGGCTACTGCTAGGCCAGGCTAGGGCTAGACCCAGGCTAGGGCCAGGCTAGGTCTAGGGCCGGGCTAGGGCCAGGCTAGGGCTATCGCCAGGCTAGGGCTAGGGCGAGGCTAGGGCCAGGCTAGGGCTAGGGCCAGGCTAGGGCTAGGGCCACGCTAGGGCCAGGCTAGGGCTAGGGACAGGCTAGGGCCAGGCTAGGGCTTTGGCCAGGCTAGGCCTAGGGCCAGGCTAGGGCTAGGGCCAGGCTAGGGCTACGCCAGGCTAGGGTTAGGGCCAGGATAGGGTTAAGGCCAGGCTAGGTATAGGACCAGGCTAGGGCCAGGCTAGGGCTAGGGCCAGGCTAGGGCCAGGCTAGGGCTAGGGCCACGCTAGGGCCAGGCTAGGGCTAGGGCCAGGCTAGGGCCAGGCTAGGGCTACGGCCAGGCTAGTCCTAGGGCCAGGCTAGGGCTAGGGCCAGGCTAGGGCTAGGCCAGGCTAGGACGAGGGCCAAGCTAGGGCTAGGCCAGGCTAAGTCTAGGGTCAGGCTAGGGCTAGGCTAGGGCTAGGCCAGGCTAGGGCTGGGCTAGGACCATGCCGACTAGGTCTAGGCTAGGGCTAGGCCAGACTAGGTCTAGGCTAGTGCTAGGCCAGGCTAGGGCTAGGCTAGGGCTAGGCAAGGCTAGGGCTAGGCTAGGGCTAACTAGGCTAGGGCTAGGCTAGGGCTAGGCCAGGATAGGGCTAGGCTAGGGCTAGGCCAGGCTAGGACTAGGCTAGGGCTAGGCCAGTCTAGGGCTAGGCCAGGCTAGGGCTAGTGCCAGGCTAGCGCTAGGGCCAGACTACGGCCAGGCTAGGGCTAGGGCCAGGCTAGGGCCAGGCTAGGACTAGGGCCAGGCTAGGGCCAGGCTAGGGCTAGGGCCAGGCTAGGGCTAGGCTAGGGCTAGGCCAGGCTAGGGCCAGGGTATTCCTATGCCAGGCTAAGGTTAGGTCGAGGCTAGGGCTAGGGCTAGGCTAGGGTAGGCCAGTTTAGGGCTAGAGCCAGGCTAGGGCTAGGGTCAGGCTACCCCCAGGCTACGGCTAGAGACAGGCTAGGGCCAGGCTAGCGCTAGGGACAGGCTAGGGCCCGGCTAGGGTTAGGGCCATCCTAGGGCAAGGCTAGTGTTAGGGCCACGCTAGGGCCAGACTAAGGCTACGTCCAGGCTAGGGCAAGGCTAGGGCTAGGGCCAGGCTAGGGCTATGGCCAGGCTAGGGCTAGGCCAGGTTAGGGCTAGGGCCAGTCTAGGGCTACATCCAGGGTAAGGTAAGGGCCAGTCTATGGCTAGGGCCAGGATAGGGCTACTGCCAGGCTAGTGCTAGGCCAGGCTAGGGCTAGAGCCAGGCTAGGGTAGGCCAGTTTAGAGCTAGGGCCCTGCTAGGGCTAGGGTCAGGATAGAGCCAGGCTTGGGCTAGGGCCAGGCTAGGGCCAGGCTAGGGCTAGGGACAGGCTAGGGCCAGGCTAGGGCTAGGGCCAGGCTGGGGCTTGTGCCAGGTTAGGGCCAGGCTAGGGCTAGGGCCAGGCTAGGGTTACGGCCAGGCTAGCGCTAGGCCAGGTTAGGGCTAGTGCCAGGCTAGGGTTACGGCCAGGCTAGGCCTAGGCCAGGTTAGGGCTAGGGCCAGGCTAGGGCTAGGGCCAGGGTAGGGCAAGGGTCAGTCTAGGGCTAGGGCCAGGCTAGGGCTAGAGCCAGGCTAGGGTAGGCCAGTTTAGGTCTACGGCCCTGCTAGTGCTAGGGTCAGTCTAGGGCCAGGCTAGGGCTAGGCTAGGGCTAGGCCAGGCTAGGGCCAGGGTATGCCTATGCCAGGCTAAGGTTAGGTCGAGGCTAGGGCTAGGGCTAGGCTAGGGTAGGCCAGTTTAGGGCTAGGTCCCTGCTGGTGCTACGGTCTGGCTAGGGCCACGCTAGGTCTAGGGTCAGGCTAGGGCCTGGCTAGGGCTAAGGCCAGGCTAGGGCCAGGCTAGGGCTTCGGCCAGGCTAGGGCCAGGCTAGGGCTTCGGCCAGGCTAGGCCTAGGGCCAGGCTAGGGCTAGGGCCAGGCTAGGGCTACGCCAGGCTAGGGCTAGGGCCAGGATAGGGTTAAGGCCAGGATAGGGCTAGGGCCAGGCTAGGGCCAGGCTAGGGCTAGGGCCAGGCTAGGGCTAGGGCCAGGCTAGGGCCAGGCTAGGGCTAGGGCCAGGCTATGGCTAGGGCCAGGCTATGTCTTGGCCAGGCTAGGGCTAGGGCCAGGCTGGGGCTTGTGCCAGGTTAGGGCCAGGCTAGGGCTAGGGCCAGGCTAGGGTTACGGCCAGGCTAGCGCTAGGCCAGGTTAGGGCTATTGCCAGGCTAGGGTTACGGCCAGGCTAGGCCTAGGCCAGGTTAGGGCTAGGGCCAGGCTAGGGCTAGGGCCAGGGTAGGGCAAGGGTCAGTCTAGGGCTAGGGCCAGGCTAGGGCTAGAGCCAGGCTAGGGTAGGCCAGTTTAGGTCTACGGCCCTGCTAGTGCTAGGGTCAGTCTAGGGCCAGGCTAGGGCTAGGCTAGGGCTAGGCCAGGCTAGGGCCAGGGTATGCCTATGCCAGGCTAAGGTTAGGTCGAGGCTAGGGCTAGGGCTAGGCTAGGGTAGGCCAGTTTAGGGCTAGGTCCCTGCTGGTGCTACGGTCTGGCTAGGGCCACGCTAGGTCTAGGGACAGGCTAGGGCCTGGCTAGGGCTAAGGCCAGGCTAGGGCCAGGCTAGGGCTTCGGCCAGGCTAGGGCCAGGCTAGGGCTTCGGCCAGGCTAGGCCTAGGGCCAGGCTAGGGCTAGGGCCAGGATAGGGCTATGCCAGGCTAGGGCTAGGGCCAGGATAGGGTTAAGGCCAGGATAGGGCTAGGGCCAGGCTAGGGCCAGGCTAGGGCTAGGGCCAGGCTAGGGCTAGGGCCAGGCTAGGGCCAGGCTAGGGCTAGGGCCAGGCTATGGCTAGGGCCAGGCTATGTCTTGGCCAGGCTAGGGCTAGGGCCAGGTTAGGTCTAGGCCAGGCTAGGGCTAGGGCCAGGCTAGGTCTAGGCTAGGGCTACCCCAGGCTAGGTCTAGGCTAGGGCTATCCGGCTAGGTCTAGGCTAGGGCTATGCCAGGCTAGGTCTAGGCTAGGGCTAGGCCAGGCTAGGTCTAGGCTAGGGCTAGGCCAGACTAGGGCTAGGCTACGGCTAGGCCAGGCTAGGGCTAGGCTACGGCTAGGCCACGCTAGGGCTAGGCTACGGCTAGGCCTGGCTAGGGCTAGGCCAGTCTAGGGCTAGGGACAGACTAGGGCTAGGGCCAGGGTAGGGCAAGAGCCAGTCTAGGGCTAGGGCCAGGCTAGGGCTAGTGCCAGGCTACTGCTAGGCCAGGCTAAGGCTAGACCCAGGCTAGGGCCAGGCTAGGTCTAGGGCCGGGCTAGGGCCAGGCTAGGGCTATCGCCAGGGTAGGGCTAGGGTGAGGCTAGGGCCAGGCTAGGGCTAGGGCCAGGCTAGGGCTAGGGCCACGCTAGGGCCAGGCTAGGGCTAGGGACAGGCTAGGGCCAGGCTAGGGCTTTGGCCAGGCTAGGCCTAGGGCCAGGCTAGGGCTAGGGCCAGGCTAGGGCTACGCCAGGCTAGGGCTAGGGCCAGGATAGGGTTAAGGCCAGGCTAGGTATAGGACCAGGCTAGGGCCAGGCTAGGGCTAGGGCCAGGCTAGGGCCAGGCTAGGGCTAGGGCCACGCTAGGGCCAGGCTAGGGCTAGGGCCAGGCTAGGGCCAGGCTAGGGCTACGGCCAGGCTAGTCCTAGGGCCAGGCTAGGGCTAGGGCCAGGCTAGGGCTAGGCCAGGCTAGGACGAGGGCCAAGCTAGGGCTAGGCCAGTCTAAGTCTAGGGTCAGGCTAGGGCTAGGCTAGGGCTAGGCCAGGCTAGGGCTGGGCTAGGACCATGCCGACTAGGTCTAGGCTAGGGCTAGGCCAGACTAGGTCTAGGCTAGTGCTAGGCCAGGCTAGGGCTAGGCTAGGGCTAGGCAAGGCTAGGGCTAGGCTAGGGCTAACTAGGCTAGGGCTAGGCTAGGGCTAGGCCAGGATAGGGCTAGGCTAGGGCTAGGCCAGGCTAGGACTAGGCTAGGGCTAGGCCAGTCTAGGGCTAGGCCAGGCTAGGGCTAGTGCCAGGCTAGCGCTAGGGCCAGACTACGGCCAGGCTAGGGCTAGGGCCAGGCTAGGGCCAGGCTAGGACTAGGGCCAGGCTAGGGCCAGGCTAGGGCTAGGGCCAGGCTAGGGCTAGGCTAGGGCTAGGCCAGGCTAGGGCCAGGGTATTCCTATGCCAGGCTAAGGTTAGGTCGAGGCTAGGGCTAGGGCTAGGCTAGGGTAGGCCAGTTTAGGGCTAGAGCCAGGCTAGGGCTAGGGTCAGGCTACCCCCAGGCTACGGCTAGAGACAGGCTAGGGCCAGGCTAGCGCTAGGGCCAGGCTAGGGCCCGGCTAGGGTTAGGGCCAGCCTAGGGCAAGGCTAGTGTTAGGGCCACGCTAGGGCCAGACTAAGGCTACGTCCAGGCTAGGGCAAGGCTAGGGCTAGGGCCAGGCTAGGGCTATGGCCAGGCTAGGGCTAGGCCAGGTTAGGGCTAGGGCCAGTCTAGGGCTACATCCAGGGTAAGGTAAGGGCCAGTCTATGGCTAGGGCCAGGATAGGGCTACTGCCAGGCTAGTGCTAGGCCAGGCTAGGGCTAGAGCCAGGCTAGGGTAGGCCAGTTTAGAGCTAGGGCCCTGCTAGGGCTAGGGTCAGGATAGAGCCAGGCTTGGGCTAGGGCCAGGCTAGGGCCAGGCTAGGGCTAGGGACAGGCTAGGGCCAGGCTAGGGCTAGGGCCAGGCTGGGGCTTGTGCCAGGTTAGGGCCAGGCTAGGGCTAGGGCCAGGCTAGGGTTACGGCCAGGCTAGCGCTAGGCCAGGTTAGGGCTAGTGCCAGGCTAGGGTTATGGCCAGGCTAGGCCTAGGCCAGGTTAGGGCTAGGGCCAGGCTAGGGCTAGGGCCAGGGTAGGGCAAGGGTCAGTCTAGGGCTAGGGCCAGGCTAGGGCTAGAGCCAGGCTAGGGTAGGCCAGTTTAGGTCTACGGCCCTGCTAGTGCTAGGGTCAGTCTAGGGCCAGGCTAGGGCTAGGCTAGGGCTAGGCCAGGCTAGGGCCAGGGTATGCCTATGCCAGGCTAAGGTTAGGTCGAGGCTAGGGCTAGGGCTAGGCTAGGGTAGGCCAGTTTAGGGCTAGGTCCCTGCTGGTGCTACGGTCTGGCTAGGGCCACGCTAGGTCTAGGGTCAGGCTAGGGCCTGGCTAGGGCTAAGGCCAGGCTAGGGCCAGGCTAGGGCTTCGGCCAGGCTAGGGCCAGGCTACGGCTTCGGCCAGGCTAGGCCTAGGGCCAGGCTAGGGCTAGGGCCAGGCTAGGGCTACGCCAGGCTAGGGCTAGGGCCAGGATAGGGTTAAGGCCAGGATAGGGCTAGGGCCAGGCTAGGGCCAGGCTAGGGCTAGGGCCAGGCTAGGGCTAGGGCCAGGCTAGGGCCAGGCTAGGGCTAGGGCCAGGCTATGGCTAGGGCCAGGCTATGTCTTGGCCAGGCTAGGGCTAGGGCCAGGCTAGGTCTAGGCCAGGCTAGGGCTAGGGCCAGGCTAGGTCTAGGCTAGGGCTACCCCAGGCTAGGTCTAGGCTAGGGCTATCCGGCTAGGTCTAGGCTAGGGCTATGCCAGGCTAGGTCTAGGCTAGGGCTAGGCCAGGCTAGGTCTAGGCTAGGGCTAGGCCAGACTAGGGCTAGGCTAGGGCTAGGCCAGGCTAGGGCTAGGCTACAGCTAGGCCACGCTAGGGCTAGGCTAGGGCTAGGCCAGGCTAGGGCTAGGCCAGTCTAGGGCTAGGGACAGACTAGGGCTAGGGCCAGGGTAGGGCAAGAGCCAGTCTAGGGCTAGGGCCAGGCTAGGGCTAGTGCCAGGCTACTGCTAGGCCAGGCTAGGGCTAGACACAGGCTAGGGCCAGGTTAGGTCTAGGGCCGGGCTAGGGCCAGGCTAGGGCTATCACCAGGCTAGGGCTAGGGCGAGGCTAGGGCCAGGCTAGGGCTAGTGCCAGGCTAGGGCTAGGGCCATGCTAGGGCCAGGCTAGGGCTAGGGACAGGCTAGGGCCAGGCTAGGGCTTTGGCCAGGCTAGGCCTAGGGCCAGGCTAGGGCTAGGGCCAGGCTAGGGCTACGCCAGGCTAGGGCTAGGGCCAGGATAGGGTTAAGGCCAGGCTAGGTATAGGACCAGGCTAGGGCCAGGCTAGGGCTAGGGCCAGGCTAGGGCCAGGCTAGGGCTAGGGCCACGCTAGGGCCAGGCTAGGGCTAGGGCCAGGCTAGGGCCAGGCTAGGGCTACGGCCAGGCTAGTCCTAGGGCCAGGCTAGGGCTAGGGCCAGGCTAGGGCTAGGCCAGGCTAGGACAAGGGCCAAGCTAGGGCTAGGCCAGTCTAAGTCTAGGGTCAGGCTAGGGCTAGGGTAGGGCTAGGCCAGGCTAGGGCTGGGCTAGGACCATGCCGACTAGGTCTAGGCTAGGGCTAGGCCAGACTAGGTCTAGGCTAGTGCTAGGCCAGGCTAGGGCTAGGCTAGGGCTAGGCAAGGCTAGGGCTAGGCTAGGGCTAACTAGGCTAGGGCTAGGCTAGGGCTAGGCCAGGATAGGGCTAGGCTAGGGCTAGGCCAGGCTAGGACTAGGCTAGGGCTAGGCCAGTCTAGGGCTAGGCCAGGCTAGGGCTAGTGCCAGGCTAGCGCTAGGGCCAGACTACGGCCAGGCTAGGGCTAGGGCCAGGCTAGGGCCAGGCTAGGACTAGGGCCAGGCTAGGGCCAGGCTAGGGCTAGGGCCAGGCTAGGGCTAGGCTAGGGCTAGGCCAGGCTAGGGCCAGGGTATTCCTATGCCAGGCTAAGTTTAGGTCGAGGCTAGGGCTAGGGCTAGGCTAGGGTAGGCCAGTTTAGGGCTAGAGCCAGGCTAGGGCTAGGGTCAGGCTACCCCCAGGCTATGGCTAGAGACAGGCTAGGGCCAGGCTAGCGCTAGGGACAGGCTAGGGCCCGGCTAGGGTTAGGGCCATCCTAGGGCAAGGCTAGTGTTAGGGCCATGCTAGGGCCAGACTAAGGCTACGTCCAGGCTAGGGCAAGGCTAGGGCTAGGGCCAGGCTAGGGCTATGGCCAGGCTAGGGCTAGGCCAGGTTAGGGCTAGGGCCAGTCTAGGGCTACATCCAGGGTAAGGTAAGGGCCAGTCTATGGCTAGGGCCAGGATAGGGCTACTGCCAGGCTAGTGCTAGGCCAGGCTAGGGCTAGAGCCAGGCTAGGGTAGGCCAGTTTAGAGCTAGGGCCCTGCTAGGGCTAGGGTCAGGATAGAGCCAGGCTTGGGCTAGGGCCAGGCTAGGGCCAGGCTAGGGCTAGGGCCAGGCTAGGGCCAGGCTAGGGCTAGGGCCAGGCTGGGGCTTGTGCCAGGTTAGGGCCAGGCTAGGGCTAGGGCCAGGCTAGGGTTACGGCCAGGCTAGCGCTAGGCCAGGTTAGGGCTAGTGCCAGGCTAGGGTTACGGCCAGGCTAGGCCTAGGCCAGGTTAGGGCTAGGGCCAGGCTAGGGCTAGGGCCAGGGTAGGGCAAGGGTCAGTCTAGGGCTAGGGCCAGGCTAGGGCTAGAGCCAGGCTAGGGTAGGCCAGTTTAGGTCTACGGCCCTGCTAGTGCTAGGGTCAGTCTAGGGCCAGGCTAGGGCTAGGCTAGGGCTAGGCCAGGCTAGGGCCAGGGTATGCCTATGCCAGGCTAAGGTTAGGTCGAGGCTAGGGCTAGGGCTAGGCTAGGGTAGGCCAGTTTAGGGCTAGGTCCCTGCTGGTGCTACGGTCTGGCTAGGGCCACGCTAGGTCTAGGGTCAGGCTAGGGCCTGGCTAGGGCTAAGGCCAGGCTAGGGCCAGGCTAGGGCTTCGGCCAGGCTAGGGCCAGGCTAGGGCTTCGGCCAGGCTAGGCCTAGGGCCAGGCTAGGGCTAGGGCCAGGCTAGGGCTACGCCAGGCTAGGGCTAGGGCCAGGATAGGGTTAAGGCCAGGATAGGGCTAGGGCCAGGCTAGGGCCAGGCTAGGGCTAGGGCCAGGCTAGGGCTAGGGCCAGGCTAGGGCCAGGCTAGGGCTAGGGCCAGGCTATAGCTAGGGCCAGGCTATGTCTTGGCCAGGCTAGGGCTAGGGCCAGGCTAGGTCTAGGCCAGGCTAGGGCTAGGGCCAGGCTAGGTCTAGGCTAGGGCTACCCAAGGCTAGGTCTAGGCTAGGGCTATCCGGCTAGGTCTAGGCTAGGGCTATGCCAGGCTAGGTCTAGGCTAGGGCTAGGCCAGGCTAGGTCTAGGCTAGGGCTAGGCCAGACTAGGGCTAGGCTAGGGCTAGGCCAGGCTAGGGCTAGGCTACGGCTAGGCCACGCTAGGGCTAGGCTAGGGCTAGGCCAGGCTAGGGCTAGGCCAGTCTAGGGCTAGGGACAGACTAGGGCTAGGGCCAGGGTAGGGCAAGAGCCAGTCTAGGGCTAGGGCCAGGCTAGGGATAGTGCCAGGCTACTGCTAGGCCAGGCTAGGGCTAGACACAGGCTAGGGCCAGGTTAGGTCTAGGGCCGGGCTAGGGCCAGGCTAGGGCTATCGCCAGGCTAGGGCTAGGGCGAGGCTAGGGCCAGGCTAGGGCTAGGGCCAGGCTAGGGCTAGGGCCACGCTAGGGCCAGGCTAGGGCTAGGGACAGGCTAGGGCCAGGCTAGGGCTTTGGCCAGGCTAGGCCTAGGGCCAGGCTAGGGCTAGGGCCAGGCTAGGGCTACGCCAGGCTAGGGCTAGGGCCAGGATAGGGTTAAGGCCAGGCTAGGTATAGGACCAGGCTAGGGCCAGGCTAGGGCTAGGGCCAGGCTAGGGCCAGGCTAGGGCTAGGGCCACGCTAGGGCCAGGCTAGGGCTAGGGCCAGGCTAGGGCCAGGCTAGGGCTACGGCCAGGCTAGTCCTAGGGCCAGGCTAGGGCTAGGGCCAGGCTAGGGCTAGGCCAGGCTAGGACGAGGGCCAAGCTAGGGCTAGGCCAGTCTAAGTCTAGGGTCAGGCTAGGGCTAGGGTAGGGCTAGGCCAGGCTAGGGCTGGGCTAGGACCATGCCGACTAGGTCTAGGCTAGGGCTAGGCCAGACTAGGTCTAGGCTAGTGCTAGGCCAGGCTAGGGCTAGGCTAGGGCTAGGCAAGGCTAGGGCTAGGCTAGGGCTAACTAGGCTAGGGCTAGGCTAGGGCTAGGCCAGGATAGGGCTAGGCTAGGGCTAGGCCAGGCTAGGACTAGGCTAGGGCTAGGCCAGTCTAGGGCTAGGCCAGGCTAGGGCTAGTGCCAGGCTAGCGCTAGGGCCAGACTACGGCCAGGCTAGGGCTAGGGCCAGGCTAGGGCCAGGCTAGGACTAGGGCCAGGCTAGGGCCAGGCTAGGGCTAGGGCCAGGCTAGGGCTAGGCTAGGGCTAGGCCAGGCTAGGGCCAGGGTATTCCTATGCCAGGCTAAGGTTAGGTCGAGGCTAGGGCTAGGGCTAGGCTAGGGTAGGCCAGTTTAGGGCTAGAGCCAGGCTAGGGCTAGGGTCAGGCTACCCCCAGGCTACGGCTAGAGACAGGCTAGGGCCAGGCTAGCGCTAGGGACAGGCTAGGGCCCGGCTAGGGTTAGGGCCATCCTAGGGCAAGGCTAGTGTTAGGGCCATGCTAGGGCCAGACTAAGGCTACGTCCAGGCTAGGGCAAGGCTAGGGCTAGGGCCAGGCTAGGGCCAGGCTAGGGCTAGGGCCAGGCTGGGGCTTGTGCCAGGTTAGGGCCAGGCTAGGGCTAGGGCCAGGCTAGGGTTACGGCCAGGCTAGCGCTAGGCCAGGTTAGGGCTAGTGCCAGGCTAGGGTTACGGCCAGGCTAGGCCTAGGCCAGGTTAGGGCTAGGGCCAGGCTAGGGCTAGGGCCAGGGTAGGGCAAGGGTCAGTCTAGGGCTAGGGCCAGGCTAGGGCTAGAGCCAGGCTAGGGTAGGCCAGTTTAGGTCTACGGCCCTGCTAGTGCTAGGGTCAGTCTAGGGCCAGGCTAGGGCTAGGCTAGGGCTAGGCCAGGCTAGGGCCAGGGTATGCCTATGCCAGGCTAAGGTTAGGTCGAGGCTAGGGCTAGGGCTAGGCTAGGGTAGGCCAGTTTAGGGCTAGGTCCCTGCTGGTGCTACGGTCTGGCTAGGGCCACGCTAGGTCTAGGGTCAGGCTAGGGCCTGGCTAGGGCTAAGGCCAGGCTAGGGCCAGGCTAGGGCTTCGGCCAGGCTAGGGCCAGGCTACGGCTTCGGCCAGGCTAGGCCTAGGGCCAGGCTAGGGCTAGGGCCAGGCTAGGGCTACGCCAGGCTAGGGCTAGGGCCAGGATAGGGTTAAGGCCAGGATAGGGCTAGGGCCAGGCTAGGGCCAGGCTAGGGCTAGGGCCAGGCTAGGGCTAGGGCCAGGCTAGGGCCAAGCTAGGGCTAGGGCCAGGCTATAGCTAGGGCCAGGCTATGTCTTGGCCAGGCTAGGGCTAGGGCCAGGGTAGGTCTAGGCCAGGCTAGGGCTAGGGCCAGGCTAGGTCTAGGCTAGGGCTACCCCAGGCTAGGTCTAGGCTAGGGCTATCCGGCTAGGTCTAGGCTAGGGCTATGCCAGGCTAGGTCTAGGCTAGGGCTAGGCCAGGCTAGGTCTAGGCTAGGGCTAGGCCAGACTAGGGCTAGGCTAGGGCTAGGCCAGGCTAGGGCTAGGCTACGGCTAGGCCACGCTAGGGCTAGGCTAGGGCTAGGCCAGGCTAGGGCTAGGCCAGTCTAGGGCTAGGGACAGACTAGGGCTAGGGCCAGGGTAGGGCAAGAGCCAGTCTAGGGCTAGGGCCAGGCTAGGGCTAGTGCCAGGCTACTGCTAGGCCAGGCTAGGGCTAGACACAGGCTAGGGCCAGGTTAGGTCTAGGGCCGGGCTAGGGCCAGGCTAGGGCTATCGCCAGGCTAGGGCTAGGGCGAGGCTAGGGCCAGGCTAGGGCTAGGGCCAGGCTAGGGCTAGGGCCAGGCTAGGGCTATGGCCAGGCTAGGGCTAGGCCAGGTTAGGGCTAGGGCCATTCTAGGGCTACATCCAGGGTAAGGTAAGGGCCAGTCTATGGCTAGGGCCAGGATAGGGCTACTGCCAGGCTAGTGCTAGGCCAGGCTAGGGCTAGAGCCAGGCTAGGGTAGGCCAGTTTAGAGCTAGGGCCCTGCTAGGGCTAGGGTCAGGATAGAGCCAGGCTTGGGCTAGGGCCAGGCTAGGGCTAGGGCCAGGCTAGGGCCAGGCTAGGGCTAGGGCCAGGCTGGGGCTTGTGCCAGGTTAGGGCCAGGCTAGGGCTAGGGCCAGGCTAGGGTTACGGCCAGGCTAGCGCTAGGCCAGGTTAGGGCTAGTGCCAGGCTAGGGTTACGGCCAGGCTAGGCCTAGGCCAGGTTAGGGCTAGGGCCAGGCTAGGGCTAGGGCCAGGGTAGGGCAAGGGTCAGTCTAGGGCTAGGGCCAGGCTAGGGCTAGAGCCAGGCTAGGGTAGGCCAGTTTAGGTCTACAGCCCTGCTAGTGCTAGGGTCAGTCTAGGGCCAGGCTAGGGCTAGGCTAGGGCTAGGCCAGGCTAGGGCCAGGGTATGCCTATGCCAGGCTAAGGTTAGGTCGAGGCTAGGGCTAGGGCTAGGCTAGGGTAGGCCAGTTTAGGGCTAGGTCCCTGCTGGTGCTACGGTCTGGCTAGGGCCACGCTAGGTCTAGGGTCAGGCTAGGGCCTGGCTAGGGCTAAGGCCAGGCTAGGGCCAGGCTAGGGCTTCGGCCAGGCTAGGGCCAGGCTAGGGCTTCGGCCAGGCTAGGCCTAGGGCCAGGCTAGGGCTAGGGCCAGGCTAGGGCTACGCCAGGCTAGGGCTAGGGCCAGGATAGGGTTAAGGCCAGGATAGGGCTAGGGCCAGGCTAGGGCCAGGCTAGGGCTAGGGCCAGGCTAGGGCTAGGGCCAGGCTAGGGCCAGGCTAGGGCTAGGGCCAGGCTATGGCTAGGGCCAGGCTATGTCTTGGCCAGGCTAGGGCTAGGGCCAGGCTAGGTCTAGGCCAGGCTAGGGCTAGGGCCAGGCTAGGTCTAGGCTAGGGCTACCCCAGGCTAGGTCTAGGCTAGGGCTATCCGGCTAGGTCTAGGCTAGGGCTATGCCAGGCTAGGTCTAGGCTAGGGCTAGGCCAGGCTAGGTCTAGGCTAGGGCTAGGCCAGACTAGGGCTAGGCTAGGGCTAGGCCAGGCTAGGGCTAGGCTACGGCTAGGCCACGCTAGGGCTAGGCTAGGGCTAGGCCAGGCTAGGGCTAGGCCAGTCTAGGGCTAGGGACAGACTAGGGCTAGGGCCAGGGTAGGGCAAGAGCCAGTCTAGGGCTAGGGCCAGGCTAGGGCTAGTGCCAGGCTACTGCTAGGCCAGGCTAGGGCTAGACACAGGCTAGGGCCAGGTTAGGTCTAGGGCCGGGCTAGGGCCAGGCTAGGGCTAGGGCCACGCTAGGGCCAGGCTAGGGCTAGGGCCAGGCTAGGGCCAGGCTAGGGCTACGGCCAGGCTAGTCCTAGGGCCAGGCTAGGGCTAGGGCCAGGCTAGGGCTAGGCCAGGCTAGGACGAGGGCCAAGCTAGGGCTAGGCCAGTCTAAGTCTAGGGTCAGGCTAGGGCTAGGGTAGGGCTAGGCCAGGCTAGGGCTGGGCTAGGACCATGCCGACTAGGTCTAGGCTAGGGCTAGGCCAGACTAGGTCTAGGCTAGTGCTAGGCCAGGCTAGGGCTAGGCTAGGGCTAGGCAAGGCTAGGGCTAGGCTAGGGCTAACTAGGCTAGGGCTAGGCTAGGGCTAGGCCAGGATAGGGCTAGGCTAGGGCTAGGCCAGGCTAGGACTAGGCTAGGGCTAGGCCAGTCTAGGGCTAGGCCAGGCTAGGGCTAGTGCCAGGCTAGCGCTACGGCCAGACTACGGCCAGGCTAGGGCTAGGGCCAGGCTAGGGCCAGGCTAGGACTAGGGCCAGGCTAGGGCCAGGCTAGGGCTAGGGCCAGGCTAGGGCTAGGCTAGGGCTAGGCCAGGCTAGGGCCAGGGTATTCCTATGCCAGGCTAAGTTTAGGTCGAGGCTAGGGCTAGGGCTAGGCTAGGGTAGGCCAGTTTAGGGCTAGAGCCAGGCTAGGGCTAGGGTCAGGCTACCCCCAGGCTACGGCTAGAGACAGGCTAGGGCCAGGCTAGCGCTAGGGACAGGCTAGGGCCCGGCTAGGGTTAGGGCCATCCTAGGGCAAGGCTAGTGTTAGGGCCATGCTAGGGCCAGACTAAGGCTACGTCCAGGCTAGGGCAAGGCTAGGGCTAGGGCCAGGCTAGGGCTATGGCCAGGCTAGGGCTAGGCCAGGTTAGGGCTAGGGCCAGTCTAGGGCTACATCCAGGGTAAGGTAAGGGCCAGTCTATGGCTAGGGCCAGGATAGGGCTACTGCCAGGCTAGTGCTAGGCCAGGCTAGGGCTAGAGCCAGGCTAGGGTAGGCCAGTTTAGAGCTAGGGCCCTGCTAGGGCTAGGGTCAGGATAGAGCCAGGCTTGGGCTAGGGCCAGGCTAGGGCCAGGCTAGGGCTAGGGCCAGGCTAGGGCCAGGCTAGGGCTAGGGCCAGGCTGGGGCTTGTGCCAGGTTAGGGCCAGGCTAGGGCTAGGGCCAGGCTAGGGTTACGGCCAGGCTAGCGCTAGGCCAGGTTAGGGCTAGTGCCAGGCTAGGGTTACGGCCAGGCTAGGCCTAGGCCAGGTTAGGGCTAGGGCCAGGCTAGGGCTAGGGCCAGGGTAGGGCAAGGGTCAGTCTAGGGCTAGGGCCAGGCTAGGGCTAGAGCCAGGCTAGGGTAGGCCAGTTTAGGTCTACGGCCCTGCTAGTGCTAGGGTCAGTCTAGGGCCAGGCTAGGGCTAGGCTAGGGCTAGGCCAGGCTAGGGCCAGGGTATGCCTATGCCAGGCTAAGGTTAGGTCGAGGCTAGGGCTAGGGCTAGGCTAGGGTAGGCCAGTTTAGGGCTAGGTCCCTGCTGGTGCTACGGTCTGGCTAGGGCCACGCTAGGTCTAGGGTCAGGCTAGGGCCTGGCTAGGGCTAAGGCCAGGCTAGGGCCAGGCTAGGGCTTCGGCCAGGCTAGGGCCAGGCTAGGGCTTCGGCCAGGCTAGGCCTAGGGCCAGGCTAGGGCTAGGGCCAGGCTAGGGCTACGCCAGGCTAGGGCTAGGGCCAGGATAGGGTTAAGGCCAGGATAGGGCTAGGGCCAGGCTAGGGCCAGGCTAGGGCTAGGGCCAGGCTAGGGCTAGGGCCAGGCTAGGGCCAGGCTAGGGCTAGGGCCAGGCTATAGCTAGGGCCAGGCTATGTCTTGGCCAGGCTAGGGCTAGGGCCAGGCTAGGTCTAGGCCAGGCTAGGGCTAGGGCCAGGCTAGGTCTAGGCTAGGGCTACCCCAGGCTAGGTCTAGGCTAGGGCTATCCGGCTAGGTCTAGGCTAGGGCTATGCCAGGCTAGGTCTAGGCTAGGGCTAGGCCAGGCTAGGTCTAGGCTAGGGCTAGGCCAGACTAGGGCTAGGCTAGGGCTAGGCCAGGCTAGGGCTAGGCTACGGCTAGGCCACGCTAGGGCTAGGCTAGGGCTAGGCCAGGCTAGGGCTAGGCCAGTCTAGGGCTAGGGACAGACTAGGGCTAGGGCCAGGGTAGGGCAAGAGCCAGTCTAGGGCTAGGGCCAGGCTAGGGCTAGTGCCAGGCTACTGCTAGGCCAGGCTAGGGCTAGACCCAGGCTAGGGCCAGGCTAGGTCTAGGGCCGGGCTAGGGCCAGGCTAGGGCTATCGCCAGGCTAGGGCTAGGGCGAGGCTAGGGCCAGGCTAGGGCTAGGGCCAGGCTAGGGCTAGGGCCACGCTAGGGCCAGGCTAGGGCTAGGGACAGGCTAGGGCCAGGCTAGGGCTTTGGCCAGGCTAGGGCTAGGGCCAGGCTAGGGCTAGGGCCAGGCTAGGGCTACGCCAGGCTAGGGCTAGGGCCAGGATAGGGTTAAGGCCAGGCTAGGTATAGGACCAGGCTAGGGCCAGGCTAGGGCTAGGGCCAGGCTAGGGCCAGGCTAGGGCTAGGGCCACGCTAGGGCCAGGCTAGGGCTAGGGCCAGGCTAGGGCCAGGCTAGGGCTACGGCCAGGCTAGTCCTAGGGCCAGGCTAGGGCTAGGGCCAGGCTAGGGCTAGGCCAGGCTAGGACGAGGGCCAAGCTAGGGCTAGGCCAGTCTAAGTCTAGGGTCAGGCTAGGGCTAGGGTAGGGCTAGGCCAGGCTAGGGCTGGGCTAGGACCATGCCGACTAGGTCTAGGCTAGGGCTAGGCCAGACTAGGTCTAGGCTAGTGCTAGGCCAGGCTAGGGCTAGGCTAGGGCTAGGCAAGGCTAGGGCTAGGCTAGGGCTAACTAGGCTAGGGCTAGGCTAGGGCTAGGCCAGGATAGGGCTAGGCTAGGGCTAGGCCAGGCTAGGACTAGGCTAGGGCTAGGCCAGTCTAGGGCTAGGCCAGGCTAGGGCTAGTGCCAGGCTAGCGCTAGGGCCAGACTACGGCCAGGCTAGGGCTAGGGCCAGGCTAGGGCCAGGCTAGGACTAGGGCCAGGCTAGGGCCAGGCTAGGGCTAGGGCCAGGCTAGGGCTAGGCTAGGGCTAGGCCAGGCTAGGGCCAGGGTATTCCTATGCCAGGCTAAGGTTAGGTCGAGGCTAGGGCTAGGGCTAGGCTAGGGTAGGCCAGTTTAGGGCTAGAGCCAGGCTAGGGCTAGGGTCAGGCTACCCCCAGGCTACGGCTAGAGACAGGCTAGGGCCAGGCTAGCGCTAGGGACAGGCTAGGGCCCGGCTAGGGTTAGGGCCATCCTAGGGCAAGGCTAGTGTTAGGGCCATGCTAGGGCCAGACTAAGGCTACGTCCAGGCTAGGGCAAGGCTAGGGCTAGGGCCAGGCTAGGGCCAGGCTAGGGCTAGGGCCAGGCTGGGGCTTGTGCCAGGTTAGGGCCAGGCTAGGGCTAGGGCCAGGCTAGGGTTACGGCCAGGCTAGCGCTAGGCCAGGTTAGGGCTAGTGCCAGGCTAGGGTTATGGCCAGGCTAGGCCTAGGCCAGGTTAGGGCTAGGGCCAGGCTAGGGCTAGGGCCAGGGTAGGGCAAGGGTCAGTCTAGGGCTAGGGCCAGGCTAGGGCTAGAGCCAGGCTAGGGTAGGCCAGTTTAGGTCTACGGCCCTGCTAGTGCTAGGGTCAGTCTAGGGCCAGGCTAGGGCTAGGCTAGGGCTAGGCCAGGCTAGGGCCAGGGTATGCCTATGCCAGGCTAAGGTTAGGTCGAGGCTAGGGCTAGGGCTAGGCTAGGGTAGGCCAGTTTAGGGCTAGGTCCCTGCTGGTGCTACGGTCTGGCTAGGGCCACGCTAGGTCTAGGGTCAGGCTAGGGCCTGGCTAGGGCTAAGGCCAGGCTAGGGCCAGGCTAGGGCTTCGGCCAGGCTAGGGCCAGGCTACGGCTTCGGCCAGGCTAGGCCTAGGGCCAGGCTAGGGCTAGGGCCAGGCTAGGGCTACGCCAGGCTAGGGCTAGGGCCAGGATAGGGTTAAGGCCAGGATAGGGCTAGGGCCAGGCTAGGGCCAGGCTAGGGCTAGGGCCAGGCTAGGGCTAGGGCCAGGCTAGGGCCAAGCTAGGGCTAGGGCCAGGCTATAGCTAGGGCCAGGCTATGTCTTGGCCAGGCTAGGGCTAGGGCCAGGGTAGGTCTAGGCCAGGCTAGGGCTAGGGCCAGGCTAGGTCTAGGCTAGGGCTACCCCAGGCTAGGTCTAGGCTAGGGCTATCCGGCTAGGTCTAGGCTAGGGCTATGCCAGGCTAGGTCTAGGCTAGGGCTAGGCCAGGCTAGGTCTAGGCTAGGGCTAGGCCAGACTAGGGCTAGGCTAGGGCTAGGCCAGGCTAGGGCTAGGCTACGGCTAGGCCACGCTAGGGCTAGGCTAGGGCTAGGCCAGGCTAGGGCTAGGCCAGTCTAGGGCTAGGGACAGACTAGGGCTAGGGCCAGGGTAGGGCAAGAGCCAGTCTAGGGCTAGGGCCAGGCTAGGGCTAGTGCCAGGCTACTGCTAGGCCAGGCTAGGGCTAGACACAGGCTAGGGCCAGGTTAGGTCTAGGGCCGGGCTAGGGCCAGGCTAGGGCTATCGCCAGGCTAGGGCTAGGGCGAGGCTAGGGCCAGGCTAGGGCTAGGGCCAGGCTAGGGCTAGGGCCAGGCTAGGGCTATGGCCAGGCTAGGGCTAGGCCAGGTTAGGGCTAGGGCCAGTCTAGGGCTACATCCAGGGTAAGGTAAGGGCCAGTCTATGGCTAGGGCCAGGATAGGGCTACTGCCAGGCTAGTGCTAGGCCAGGCTAGGGCTAGAGCCAGGCTAGGGTAGGCCAGTTTAGAGCTAGGGCCCTGCTAGGGCTAGGGTCAGGATAGAGCCAGGCTTGGGCTAGGGCCAGGCTAGGGCTAGGGCCAGGCTAGGGCCAGGCTAGGGCTAGGGCCAGGCTGGGGCTTGTGCCAGGTTAGGGCCAGGCTAGGGCTAGGGCCAGGCTAGGGTTACGGCCAGGCTAGCGCTAGGCCAGGTTAGGGCTAGTGCCAGGCTAGGGTTACGGCCAGGCTAGGCCTAGGCCAGGTTAGGGCTAGGGCCAGGCTAGGGCTAGGGCCAGGGTAGGGCAAGGGTCAGTCTAGGGCTAGGGCCAGGCTAGGGCTAGAGCCAGGCTAGGGTAGGCCAGTTTAGGTCTACAGCCCTGCTAGTGCTAGGGTCAGTCTAGGGCCAGGCTAGGGCTAGGCTAGGGCTAGGCCAGGCTAGGGCTAGGCTAGGGCTAGGCCAGGCTAAGGTTAGGTCGAGGCTAGGGCTAGGGCTAGGCTAGGGTAGGCCAGTTTAGGGCTAGGTCCCTGCTGGTGCTACGGTCTGGCTAGGGCCACGCTAGGTCTAGGGTCAGGCTAGGGCCTGGCTAGGGCTAAGGCCAGGCTAGGGCCAGGCTAGGGCTTCGGCCAGGCTAGGGCCAGGCTAGGGCTTCGGCCAGGCTAGGCCTAGGGCCAGGCTAGGGCTAGGGCCAGGCTAGGGCTACGCCAGGCTAGGGCTAGGGCCAGGATAGGGTTAAGGCCAGGATAGGGCTAGGGCCAGGCTAGGGCCAGGCTAGGGCTAGGGCCAGGCTAGGGCTAGGGCCAGGCTAGGGCCAGGCTAGGGCTAGGGCCAGGCTATGGCTAGGGCCAGGCTATGTCTTGGCCAGGCTAGGGCTAGGGCCAGGCTAGGTCTAGGCCAGGCTAGGGCTAGGGCCAGGCTAGGTCTAGGCTAGGGCTACCCCAGGCTAGGTCTAGGCTAGGGCTATCCGGCTAGGTCTAGGCTAGGGCTATGCCAGGCTAGGTCTAGGCTAGGGCTAGGCCAGGCTAGGTCTAGGCTAGGGCTAGGCCAGACTAGGGCTAGGCTAGGGCTAGGCCAGGCTAGGGCTAGGCTACGGCTAGGCCACGCTAGGGCTAGGCTAGGGCTAGGCCAGGCTAGGGCTAGGCCAGTCTAGGGCTAGGGACAGACTAGGGCTAGGGCCAGGGTAGGGCAAGAGCCAGTCTAGGGCTAGGGCCAGGCTAGGGCTAGTGCCAGGCTACTGCTAGGCCAGGCTAGGGCTAGACACAGGCTAGGGCCAGGTTAGGTCTAGGGCCGGGCTAGGGCCAGGCTAGGGCTATCGCCAGGCTAGGGCTAGGGCGAGGCTAGGGCCAGGCTAGGGCTAGGGCCAGGCTAGGGCTAGGGCCACGCTAGGGCCAGGCTAGGGCTAGGGACAGGCTAGGGCCAGGCTAGGGCTTTGGCCAGGCTTGGCCTAGGGCCAGGCTAGGGCTAGGGCCAGGCTAGGGCTACGCCAGGCTAGGGCTAGGGCCAGGATAGGGTTAAGGCCAGGCTAGGTATAGGACCAGGCTAGGGCCAGGCTAGGGCTAGGGCCAGGCTAGGGCCAGGCTAGGGCTAGGGCCACGCTAGGGCCAGGCTAGGGCTAGGGCCAGGCTAGGGCCAGGCTAGGGCTACGGCCAGGCTAGTCCTAGGGCCAGGCTAGGGCTAGGGCCAGGCTAGGGCTAGGCCAGGCTAGGACGAGGGCCAAGCTAGGGCTAGGCCAGTCTAAGTCTAGGGTCAGGCTAGGGCTAGGGTAGGGCTAGGCCAGGCTAGGGCTGGGCTAGGACCATGCCGACTAGGTCTAGGCTAGGGCTAGGCCAGACTAGGTCTAGGCTAGTGCTAGGCCAGGCTAGGGCTAGGCTAGGGCTAGGCAAGGCTAGGGCTAGGCTAGGGCTAACTAGGCTAGGGCTAGGCTAGGGCTAGGCCAGGATAGGGCTAGGCTAGGGCTAGGCCAGGCTAGGACTAGGCTAGGGCTAGGCCAGTCTAGGGCTAGGCCAGGCTAGGGCTAGTGCCAGGCTAGCGCTAGGGCCAGACTACGGCCAGGCTAGGGCTAGGGCCAGGCTAGGGCCAGGCTAGGACTAGGGCCAGGCTAGGGCCAGGCTAGGGCTAGGGCCAGGCTACGGCTAGGCTAGGGCTAGGCCAGGCTAGGGCCAGGGTATTCCTATGCCAGGCTAAGTTTAGGTCGAGGCTAGGGCTAGGGCTAGGCTAGGGTAGGCCAGTTTAGGGCTAGAGCCAGGCTAGGGCTAGGGTCAGGCTACCCCCAGGCTACGGCTAGAGACAGGCTAGGGCCAGGCTAGCGCTAGGGACAGGCTAGGGCCCGGCTAGGGTTAGGGCCATCCTAGGGCAAGGCTAGTGTTAGGGCCATGCTAGGGCCAGACTAAGGCTACGTCCAGGCTAGGGCAAGGCTAGGGCTAGGGCCAGGCTAGGGCTATGGCCAGGCTAGGGCTAGGCCAGGTTAGGGCTAGGGCCAGTCTAGGGCTACATCCAGGGTAAGGTAAGGGCCAGTCTATGGCTAGGGCCAGGATAGGGCTACTGCCAGGCTAGTGCTAGGCCAGGCTAGGGCTAGAGCCAGGCTAGGGTAGGCCAGTTTAGAGCTAGGGCCCTGCTAGGGCTAGGGTCAGGATAGAGCCAGGCTTGGGCTAGGGCCAGGCTAGGGCCAGGCTAGGGCTAGGGCCAGGCTAGGACCAGGCTAGGGCTAGGGCCAGGCTGGGGCTTGTGCCAGGTTAGGGCCAGGCTAGGGCTAGGGCCAGGCTACGGTTACGGCCAGGCTAGCGCTAGGCCAGGTTAGGGCTAGTGCCAGGCTAGGGTTACGGCCAGGCTAGGCCTAGGCCAGGTTAGGGCTAGGGCCAGGCTAGGGCTAGGGCCAGGGTAGGGCAAGGGTCAGTCTAGGGCTAGGGCCAGGCTAGGGCTAGAGCCAGGCTAGGGTAGGCCAGTTTAGGTCTACGGCCCTGCTAGTGCTAGGGTCAGTCTAGGGCCAGGCTAGGGCTAGGCTAGGGCTAGGCCAGGCTAGGGCCAGGGTATGCCTATGCCAGGCTAAGGTTAGGTCGAGGCTAGGGCTAGGGCTAGGCTAGGGTAGGCCAGTTTAGGGCTAGGTCCCTGCTGGTGCTACGGTCTGGCTAGGGCCACGCTAGGTCTAGGGTCAGGCTAGGGCCTGGCTAGGGCTAAGGCCAGGCTAGGGCCAGGCTAGGGCTTCGGCCAGGCTAGGGCCAGGCTAGGGCTTCGGCCAGGCTAGGCCTAGGGCCAGGCTAGGGCTAGGGCCAGGCTAGGGCTACGCCAGGCTAGGGCTAGGGCCAGGATAGGGTTAAGGCCAGGATAGGGCTAGGGCCAGGCTAGGGCCAGGCTAGGGCTAGGGCCAGGCTAGGGCTAGGGCCAGGCTAGGGCCAGGCTAGGGCTAGGGCCAGGCTATAGCTAGGGCCAGGCTATGTCTTGGCCAGGCTAGGGCTAGGGCCAGGCTAGGTCTAGGCCAGGCTAGGGCTAGGGCCAGGTTAGGTCTAGGCTAGGGCTACCCCAGGCTAGGTCTAGGCTAGGGCTATCCGGCTAGGTCTAGGCTAGGGCTATGCCAGGCTAGGTCTAGGCTAGGGCTAGGCCAGGCTAGGTCTAGGCTAGGGCTAGGCCAGACTAGGGCTAGGCTAGGGCTAGGCCAGGCTAGGGCTAGGCTACGGCTAGGCCACGCTAGGGCTAGGCTAGGGCTAGGCCAGGCTAGGGCTAGGCCAGTCTAGGGCTAGGGACAGACTAGGGCTAGGGCCAGGGTAGGGCAAGAGCCAGTCTAGGGCTAGGGCCAGGCTAGGGCTAGTGCCAGGCTACTGCTAGGCCAGGCTAGGGCTAGACACAGGCTAGGGCCAGGTTAGGTCTAGGGCCGGGCTAGGGCCAGGCTAGGGCTATCGCCAGGCTAGGGCTAGGGCGAGGCTAGGGCCAGGCTAGGGCTAGGGCCAGGCTAGGGCTAGGGCCACGCTAGGGCCAGGCTAGGGCTAGGGACAGGCTAGGGCCAGGCTAGGGCTTTGGCCAGGCTAGGCCTAGGGCCAGGCTAGGGCTAGGGCCAGGCTAGGGCTACGCCAGGCTAGGGCTAGGGCCAGGATAGGGTTAAGGCCAGGCTAGGTATAGGACCAGGCTAGGGCCAGGCTAGGGCTAGGGCCAGGCTAGGGCCAGGCTAGGGCTAGGGCCACGCTAGGGCCAGGCTAGGGCTAGGGCCAGGCTAGGGCCAGGCTAGGGCTACGGCCAGGCTAGTCCTAGGGCCAGGCTAGGGCTAGGGCCAGGCTAGGGCTAGGCCAGGCTAGGACGAGGGCCAAGCTAGGGCTAGGCCAGTCTAAGTCTAGGGTCAGGCTAGGGCTAGGGTAGGGCTAGGCCAGGCTAGGGCTGGGCTAGGACCATGCCGACTAGGTCTAGGCTAGGGCTAGGCCAGACTAGGTCTAGGCTAGTGCTAGGCCAGGCTAGGGCTAGGCTAGGGCTAGGCAAGGCTAGGGCTAGGCTAGGGCTAACTAGGCTAGGGCTAGGCTAGGGCTAGGCCAGGATAGGGCTAGGCTAGGGCTAGGCCAGGCTAGGACTAGGCTAGGGCTAGGCCAGTCTAGGGCTAGGCCAGGCTAGGGCTAGTGCCAGGCTAGCGCTAGGGCCAGACTACGGCCAGGCTAGGGCTAGGGCCAGGCTAAGGCCAGGCTAGGACTAGGGCCAGGCTAGGGCCAGGCTAGGGCTAGGGCCAGGCTAGGGCTAGGCTAGGGCTAGGCCAGGCTAGGGCCAGGGTATTCCTATGCCAGGCTAAGGTTAGGTCGAGGCTAGGGCTAGGGCTAGGCTAGGGTAGGCCAGTTTAGGGCTAGAGCCAGGCTAGGGCTAGGGTCAGGCTACCCCCAGGCTACGGCTAGAGACAGGCTAGGGCCAGGCTAGCGCTAGGGACAGGCTAGGGCCCGGCTAGGGTTAGGGCCATCCTAGGGCAAGGCTAGTGTTAGGGCCATGCTAGGGCCAGACTAAGGCTACGTCCAGGCTAGGGCAAGGCTAGGGCTAGGGCCAGGCTAGGGCCAGGCTAGGGCTAGGGCCAGGCTGGGGCTTGTGCCAGGTTAGGGCCAGGCTAGGGCTAGGGCCAGGCTAGGGTTACGGCCAGGCTAGCGCTAGGCCAGGTTAGGGCTAGTGCCAGGCTAGGGTTACGGCCAGGCTAGGCCTAGGCCAGGTTAGGGCTAGGGCCAGGCTAGGGCTAGGGCCAGGGTAGGGCAAGGGTCAGTCTAGGGCTAGGGCCAGGCTAGGGCTAGAGCCAGGCTAGGGTAGGCCAGTTTAGGTCTACGGCCCTGCTAGTGCTAGGGTCAGTCTAGGGCCAGGCTAGGGCTAGGCTAGGGCTAGGCCAGGCTAGGGCCAGGGTATGCCTATGCCAGGCTAAGGTTAGGTCGAGGCTAGGGCTAGGGCTAGGCTAGGGTAGGCCAGTTTAGGGCTAGGTCCCTGCTGGTGCTACGGTCTGGCTAGGGCCACGCTAGGTCTAGGGTCAGGCTAGGGCCTGGCTAGGGCTAAGGCCAGGCTAGGGCCAGGCTAGGGCTTCGGCCAGGCTAGGGCCAGGCTAGGGCTTCGGCCAGGCTAGGCCTAGGGCCAGGCTAGGGCTAGGGCCAGGCTAGGGCTACGCCAGGCTAGGGCTAGGGCCAGGATAGGGTTAAGGCCAGGATAGGGCTAGGGCCAGGCTAGGGCCAGGCTAGGGCTAGGGCCAGGCTAGGGCTAGGGCCAGGCTAGGGCCAGGCTAGGGCTAGGGCCAGGCTATAGCTAGGGCCAGGCTATGTCTTGGCCAGGCTAGGGCTAGGGCCAGGCTAGGTCTAGGCCAGGCTAGGGCTAGGGCCAGGCTAGGTCTAGGCTAGGGCTACCCCAGGCTAGGTCTAGGCTAGGGCTATCCGGCTAGGTCTAGGCTAGGGCTATGCCAGGCTAGGTCTAGGCTAGGGCTAGGCCAGGCTAGGTCTAGGCTAGGGCTAGGCCAGACTAGGGCTAGGCTAGGGCTAGGCCAGGCTAGGGCTAGGCTACGGCTAGGCCACGCTAGGGCTAGGCTAGGGCTAGGCCAGGCTAGGGCTAGGCCAGTCTAGGGCTAGGGACAGACTAGGGCTAGGGCCAGGGTAGGGCAAGAGCCAGTCTAGGGCTAGGGCCAGGCTAGGGCTAGTGCCAGGCTACTGCTAGGCCAGGCTAGGGCTAGACCCAGGCTAGGGCCAGGCTAGGTCTAGGGCCGGGCTAGGGCCAGGCTAGGGCTATCGCCAGGCTAGGGCTAGGGCGAGGCTAGGGCCAGGCTAGGGCTAGGGCCAGGCTAGGGCTAGGGCCACGCTAGGGCCAGGCTAGGGCTAGGGACAGGCTAGGGCCAGGCTAGGGCTTTGGCCAGGCTAGGCCTAGGGCCAGGCTAGGGCTAGGGCCAGGCTAGGGTTACGCCAGGCTAGGGCTAGGGCCAGGATAGGGTTAAGGCCAGGCTAGGTATAGGACCAGGCTAGGGCCAGGCTAGGGCTAGGGCCAGGCTAGGGCCAGGCTAGGGCTAGGGCCACGCTAGGGCCAGGCTAGGGCTACGGCCAGGCTAGGGCCAGGCTAGGGCTACGGCCAGGCTAGTCTTCGGGCCAGGCTAGGGCTAGGGCCAGGCTAGGGCTAGGCCAGGCTAGGACGAGGGCCAAGCTCGGGCTAGGCCAGGCTAAGTCTAGGGTCAGGCTAGGGCTAGGCTAGGGCTAGGCCACGCTACGGCTGGGCTAGGGCCATGCCGACTAGGTCTAGGCTAGGGCTAGGCCAGACTAGGTCTAGGCTAGTGCTAGGCCAGGCTAGGGCTAGGCTAGGGCTAGGCAAGGCTAGGGCTAGGCTAGGGCTAACTAGGCTAGGGCTAGGCTAGGGCTAGGCCAGGATAGGGCTAGGCTAGGGCTAGGCCAGGCTAGGACTAGGCTAGTGGTAGGCCAGCCTAGGGCTAGGCCAGGCTAGGGCTAGTGCCAGGCTAGCGCTAGGGCCAGACTACGGCCAGGCTAGGGCTAGGGCCAGGCTAGGGCTAGGGCCAGGCAAGGGCTAGGCTAGGGCTAGGCCAGGCTATGGCCAGGGTATGCCTATGCCAGGCTTAGGTTAGGTCGACGCTAGGGCTACGGTTAGGCTAGGATAGGCCAGTTTAGGGCTAGAGCCAGGCTAGGGCTAGGGCCAGGCTAGGGCTAGAGACAGGCTAGGGCCAGGCTAGCGCTAGTGACAGGCTACGGCCAGGCTAGGGCTAGGGACAGGCTGGGGCTTGTGCCAGGTTAGGGCCAGGCAAGGGCTAGGGCCGGGCTAGGTTTATGGCCAGGCTAGCGCTAGGCCAGGTTAGGGCTCGTGCCAGGCTAGGGTTACGGCCAGGCTAGGGCTAGGCCAGGTTAGGGCTAGGGCCAGGCTAGGGCTAGGGCCAGGGTAGGGCAAGGGTCAGTCTAGGGCTAGGGCCAGGCTAGGGCTACTGCCAGGATGGTACTAGGCCAGGCTAGGGCTAGAGCCAGGCTAGGGTAGTCCAGTTTAGGGCTAGGGCCCTTCGAGGGCTAGGGTCTGTCTAGGGCCAGGCTAGGGCTAGGCTCAGGCTATGGCCAGGCTAGGGCTGGGCTAGGGCCATGCCGACTATGTCTAGGCTAGGGCTAGGCCAGACTAGGTCTAGGCTAGTGCTAGGCCAGGCTACGGCTAGGCTAGTGCTCGGCAAGGCTAGGGCTAGGCTAGGGCTAACTAGGCTAGGTCTAGGCTAGGGCTAGGCCAGGATAGGGCTGGGCTAGGGCCATGCCGACTAGGTCTAGGCTAGGCCTAGGCCAGACTAGGTCTATGCTAGTGCTAGGCCAGGCAAGGGCTAGGCTAGGGCTAGGCAAGGCTAGGGCTAGGCTAGGGCTAACTAGGCTAGGGCTAGGCTAGGGCTAGGCCAGGATAGGGCTAGCCTAGGGCTAGGCCAGTCTAGGACTAGGCTAGGGCTAGGCCACTCTAGGGCTAGGCCAGGCTAGGGCTAGTGCCAGGCTAGCGCTAGGGCCAGACTACGGCCAGGCTAGGGCTAGGGCCAGGCTAGGGCTAGGCTAGGGCTAGGCCAGGCTAGGGCCAGGGTATGCCTGTGCCAGGCTAAGGTTAGGTCGAGGCTAGGGCTAGGGCTAGGCTATGTTAGGCCAGTTTAGGGCTAGAGCCAGGCTAGGGCTAGGGCCAGGCTAGGGCTAGAGACAGGCTAGGGCCAGGCTAGCGCTAGGGACAGGCTAGGTCCAGGCTAGGGCTAGGGCCATGCTGGGGCTAGGGCCAGGCTAGGGCCAGACTAGGGCTAGGGCCAGGCTAGGACTAGGGCCACGCTAGGGCCACGCTAGGGCTAGGGCCAGGCTACGGCTAGGCTAGGGCTAGGCCAGGCTAGGGCCAGGGTATTCCTATGCCAGGCTAAGGTTAGGTCGAGGCTAGGGCTAGGGCTAGGCTAGGGTAGGCCAGTTTAGGGCTAGAGCCAGGCTAGGGCTAGGGTCAGGCTACCCCCAGGCTACGGCTAGAGACAGGCTAGGGCCAGGCTAGCGCTAGGGACAGGCTAGGGCCCGGCTAGTGTTAGGGCCAGCCTAGGGCAAGGCTAGTGTTAGGGCTACGCTAGGGCCTGACTAAGGCTACGTCCCGGCTAGGGCAAGGCTAGGGCTAGGGCCAGGCTAGGGCTAGGGCCAGGCTAGGGCTAGGCCAGGTTAGGGCTAGGGCCAGTCTAGGGCTACATCCAGGGTAAGGTAAGGGCCAGTCTATGGCTAGGGCCAGGATAGGGCTACTGCCAGGCTACTGCTAGGCCAGGCTAGGGCTAGAGCCAGGCTAGGGTAGGCCAGTTTAGAGCTAGGGCCCTGCTAGGGCTAGGGTCAGGATAGAGCCAGGCTTGGGCTAGGGCCAGGCTAGGGCCAGGCTAGGGCTAGGGACAGGCTAGGGCCAGGCTAGGGCTAGGGCCAGGCTGGGGCTTGTGCCAGGTTAGGGCCAGGCTAGGGCTAGGGCCAGGTTAGGGTTACGGCCAGGCTAGCGCTAGGCCAGGTTAGGGCTAGTGCCAGGCTAGGGTTACGGCCAGGCTAGGCCTAGGCCAGGTTAGGGCTAGGGCCAGGCTAGGGCTAGGGCCAGGGTAGGGCAAGGGTCAGTCTAGGGCTAGGGCCAGGCTAGGGCTAGAGCCAGGCTAGGGTAGGCCAGTTTAGGTCTACGGCCCTGCTAGTGCTAGGGTCAGTCTAGGGCCAGGCTAGGGCTAGGCCAGGCTAGGGCCAGGGTATGCCTATGCCAGGCTAAGGTTAGGTCGAGGCTAGGGCTAGGGCTAGGCTAGGGTAGGCCAGTTTAGGGCTAGGTCCCTGCTGGTGCTACGGTCTGGCTAGGGCCACGCTAGGTCCAGGGTCAGGCTAGGGCCTGGCTAGGGCTAAGGCCAGGCTAGGGCCAGGCTAGGGCTTCGGCCAGGCTAGGGCCAGGCTAGGGCTTCGGCCAGGCTAGGCCTAGGGCCAGGCTAGGGCTAGGGCCAGGCTAGGGCTACGCCAGGCTAGGGCTAGGGCCAGGATAGGGTTAAGGCCAGGCTAGGGCTAGGGCCAGGCTAGGGCCAGGCTAGGGCTAGGGCCAGGCTAGGGCTAGGGCCAGGCTAGGGCCAGGCTAGGGCTAGGGCCAAGCTATGGCTACAGCCAGGCTATGTCTTGGCCAGGCTAGGGCTAGGGCCAGGCTAGGACCAGGCTAGGGCTAGGGCCAAGCTATGGCTACAGCCAGGCTATGTCTTGGCCAGGCTAGGGCTAGGGCCAGGCTAGGTCTAGGCCAGGCTAGGGCTAGGCCAGGCTAGGTCTACGCTAGGGCTAGGCCAGACTAGGGCTAGGCTAGGGCTAGGCCAGGCTAGGGCTAGGCTACGGCTAGGCCACGCTAGGGCTAGGCTAGGGCTAGGCCAGGCTAGGGCTAGGCCAGTCTAGGGCTAGGGACAGACTAGGGCTAGGGCCAGGGTAGGGCAAGAGCCAGTCTAGGGCTAGGGCCAGGCTAGGGCTAGTGCCAGGCTACTGCTAGGCCAGGCTAGGGCTAGACCCAGTCTAGGGCCAGGCTAGGTCTAGGGCCGGGCTAGGGCCAGGCTAGGGCTATCGCCAGGCTAGGGCTAGGGCGAGGCTAGGGCCAGGCTAGGGCTAGGGCCAGGCTAGGGCTAGGGCCACGCTAGGGCCAGGCTAGGGCTAGGGACAGGCTAGGGCCAGGCTAGGGATTTGGCCAGGCTAGGCCTAGGGCCAGGCTAGGGCAAGGGACAGGCTAGGGCTACGCCAGGCTAGGGCTAGGGCCAGGATAGGGTTAAGGCCAGGCTAGGTATAGGACCAGGCTAGGGCCAGGCTAGGGCTAGGGCCAGGCTAGGGCCAGGCTAGGGCTAGGGCCACGCTAGGGCCGGGCTAGGGCTACGGCCAGGCTAGGGCCAGGCTAGGGCTACGGCCAGGCTAGTCTTAGGGCCAGGCTAGGGCTAGGGCCAGGCTAGGGCTAGGCCAGGCTAGGACGAGGGCCAAGCTCGGGCTAGGCCAGGCTAAGTCTAGGGTCAGTCTAGGGCTAGGCTAGGGCTAGGCCAGGCTAGTGCTGGGCTAGGGCCATGCCGACTAGGTCTAGTCTAGGGCTAGGCCAGACTAGGTCTAGGCTAGTGCTAGGCCAGGCTAGGGCTAGGCTAGGGCTAGGCAAGGCTAGGGCTAGGCTAGGACTAACTACGCTAGGGCTAGGCTAGGGCTAGGCCAGGATAGGGTTAGGCTAGGGCTAGGCCAGGCAAGGACTAGGCTAGTGGTAGGCCAGCCTAGGGCTAGGCCAGGCTAGGGCTAGTGCCAGGCTAGCGCTAGGGCCAGACTACGGCCAGGCTAGGGCTAGGGCCAGGCTAGGGCTAGGGCCAGGCAAGGGCTAGGCTAGGGCTAGGCCAGGCTATGGCCAGGGTATGCCTATGCCAGGCTTAGGTTAGGTCGACGCTAGGGCTAGGGCTAGGCTAGGATAGGCCAGTTTAGGGCTAGAGCCAGGCTAGGGCTAGGGCCAGGCTAGGGCTAGAGACAGGCTAGGGCCAGGCTAGCGCTAGTGACAGGCTACGGCCAGGCTAGGGCTAGGGACAGGCTGGGGCTTGTGCCAGGTTAGGGCCAGGCTAGGGCTAGGGCCTGGCTAGGGTTATGGCCAGGCTAGCGCTAGGCTAGGTTAGGGCTAGTGCCAGGCTAGGGTTACGGCCAGGCTAGGGCTAGGCCAGGTTAGGGCTAGGGCCAGGCTAGGGCTAGGGCCAGGGTAGGGCAAGGGTCAGTCCAGGGCTAGGGCCAGGCTAGGGCTAGGGCCAGGTTGGTACTAGGCCAGGCTAGGGCTAGAGCCAGGCTAGGGTAGGCCAGTTTAGGGCTAGGGCTCTGCTAGGACTAGGGTCAGTCCAGGGCCAGGCTAGGGCTAGGCTCAGGCTATGGCCAGGCTAGGGCTAGGGCCAGGCTAGGGCCACGCTAGGGCTAGGGCCAGGTTAGGGCTAGGGCCAGGCTAGGTCCAGGCTAGGGCTAGGGCCAGGCTATGGCTAGGGCCAGGCTATGTCTTGGCCAAGCTAGGGCTAGACCCAGGCTAGGGCCAGGCTAGGTCTAGGGAGGGGCTAGGGCCAGGCTAGGGCTATCGCCAGGCTAGGGCTAGGGCCAGGCTAGGGCCAGGATAGGGCTAGTGCCAGGCTAGGGCTAGGGCCACGCTCGGGCCAGGCTAGGGCTAGGGCCAGGCTAGGGCCAGGCTAGGGCTTCCGGCAGGCTAGGCCTAGGGCCAGGCTAGGGCTAGGGCCAGGCTAGGGCTACGCCAGGCTAGGGCTAGGGCCAGGATAGGGTTAAGGCCAGGCTAGGTCTAGGACCAGGCTAGGGCCAGGCTAGGGCTAGGGCCAAGCTAGGGCCAGGCTAGGGCTAGGGCCACGCTAGGGCCAGGCTAGGGCTAGGGCCAGGCTAGGGCTACGGCCAGGCTAGTCCTAGGGCCAGGCTAGGGCTAGGGCCAGGCTAGGGCTAGGCCAGGCTAGGACGAGGGCCAAGCTAGGGCTAGGCCAGGCTAAGTCTAGGGTCAGGCTAGGGCTAGGGCCAGGCTATGTCTAGGCCAGGCTAGGGCTAGGGCCAGGATAGGTCTAGGCCAGGCTAGGGCTAGGGCCAGTCTAGGTCTAGGCTAGGGCTACCCCAGGCTAGGTCTAGGCTAGGGCTATCCTGCTAGGTCTAGGTTAGGGCTATGCCAGGCTAGGTCTAGCCTAGGGCTAGGCCAGGCTAGGTCTACGCTAGGGCTAGGACATGCTAGAGCTAGGCTAGGGCTAGGTCAGTCTACGGCTAGGCTAGGGCTAGGCCACGCTAGGGCTAGGCTAGGGCTAGGCTAGGACTAGGCCAGGCTAGCGCTAGGCCAGTCTAGGGCTAGGGACAGACTAGGGCTAGGGCCAGGGTAGGGCAAGATCCAGTCTAGGGCTAGGGCCAGGCTAGGGCTAGTGCCAGGCTACTGCTAGGCCAGGCTAGGGCTAGACCCAGGCTAGGGCCAGGCTAGGTCTACAGCCGGGCTAGGGCCACGCTAGGGCTATCGCCAGGCTAGGGCTAGGGCCACGCTAGGGCCAGGCTAGGGCTAGGGCCAGGCTAGGGCCAGGCTAGGGCTTCGGCCAGGCTAGGCCTAGGGCCAGGCTAGGGCTAGGGCCAGGCTAGGGCTACGGCAGGCTAGGGCTAGGGCCAGGATAGGGTTAAGGCCAGGCTAGGTCTAGGACCAGGCTAGGGCCAGGCTAGGGCTAGGGCCAGGCTAGGGCCAGGCTAGGGCTAGGCTAGGGCTAGGCCAGGCTAGGGCCAGGGTATGCCTATGCCAGGTAAAAGTTAGGTCGAGGCTAGGGCTAGGGCTAGGCTACGGTAGGCCAGTTTAGTGCTAGGGCCCTGCTGGTGCTGCAGTCTGGCTAGGGCCACGCTAGGTCTAGGGTCAGGCTAGGGCTTGGCTAGGGCTAAGGACAGGCTAGGGCCAGGCTACGGCTTCGGCCAGGCTAGGGCCAGGCTAGGGCTTCGGCCAGGCTAGGCCTAGGGCCAGGCTAGGGCTAGGGCCAGGCTAGGGCTACGCCAGGCTAGGGCTAGGGCCAGGATAGGGTTAAGGCCAGGCTAGGGCTAGGGCCAGGCTAGGGCCAGGCTAGGGCTAGGGCCAGGCTAGGGCCAGGCTAGGGCTAGGGCCAGGCTATGTATAGGGCCAGGCTATGGCTAGAGCCAGGCTATGTCTAGGCCAGGCTAGGGCTAGGGCCAGGCTAGGTCTAGGCCAGGCTAGGGCTAGGGCCAGGCTAGGTCTAGGCTAGGGCTACCCCAGGCTAGGTCTAGGCTAGGGCTATCCGGCTAGGTCTAGGCTAGGGCTATGCCAGGCTAGGTCTAGGCTAGGTCTAGGGCCGGGCTAGGGCCAGGCTAGGGCTATCGCCAGGCTAGGGCTAGGGCCAGGCTAGGGCTATCGCCAGGCTAGGGCTAGGGCCAGGCTAGGGCCAGGCTAGGGCTAGGGTCACGCTAGGGCCAGGCTAGGGCTAGGGCCAGGCTAGGGCCAGGCTAGGGCTACGGCCAGGCTAGTCCTAGGGCCAGGCTAGGGCTAGGGCCAGGCTAGGGCTAGGCCAGGCTAGGTCTAGGCTAGGGCTAGGCCAGTCTAGGGCTAGGCCAGGCTAGGGCTAGTGCCAGGCTAGCGCTAGGGCCAGACTACGGCCAGGCTAGGGCTAGGGCCAGGCTAGGGCCAGGCTAGGACTAGGGCCAGGCTAGGGCCAGGCTAGGGCTAGGGCCAGGCTAGGGCTTGGCTAGGGCTAGGCCTGGCTAGGGCCAGGGTATGCCTAAGCCAGGCAAAGGTTAGGTCGAGTCTAGGGCTCGGGCTAGGCTAGGGTAGGCCAGTTTAGGGCTAGAGTCAGGCTAGGGCTAGGGCCAGGCTACGGCTAGAGACAGGCTAGGGCCAGGCTAGCGCTAGGGACAGGCTAGGGCTAGGCTAGGGTGAGGGCCAGCCTAGGGCAAGGCTAGTGTTAGGGCCACGCTAGGGCCAGACTAAGGCTAGGTCCAGGCTAGGGCAAGGCTAGGGCTAGGGCCAGGCTAGGGCTAGGCCATGTTAGGGCTAGGGCCAGTCTAGGGCTAGATCCAGGGTAAGGTAACGGCCAGTCTATGGCTAGGGCCAGGATAGGGCTACTGCCAGTCTAGTGCTAGGCCAGGCTAGGGCTAGAGCCAGGCTTGGGTAGGCCAATTTAGAGCTAGGGCCCTGCTAGTGCTAGGGTCATGATAGAGCCAGGCTAGGGCTAGGTCCAGGCTAGGGCCAGTCTCGGGCTAGGGCCAGGCTGGGACTTGTGCCAAGTTAGGGCCAGGCTAGGGCTAGGGCCAGGTTAGGGTTACGGCCAGGCTAGCGCTAGGCCAGGTTAGGGCTAGTGCCAGGCTAGGGTTACGGCCAGGCTAGGCCTAGGCCAGGTTAGGGCTAGGGCCAGGCTAGGGCTAGGGCCAGGGTAGGGCAAGGGTCAGTCTAGGGCTAGGGCCAGGCTAGGGCTAGTGCCAGGCTGGTACTAGGCCAGGCTAGGGCTAGAGCCAGGCTAGGGTAGGCCAGTTTAGGTCTAGGGCCCTGCTAGTGCTAGGGTCAGTCTAGGGCCAGGCTAGGGCTAGGCTAGGGCTAGGCCATGTTAGGGCTAGGGCCAGTCTAGGGCTAGATCCAGGGTAAGGTAACGGCCAGTCTATGGCTAGGGCCAGGATAGGGCTACTGCCAGTCTAGTGCTAGGCCAGGCTAGGGCTAGAGCCAGGCTTGGGTAGGCCAATTTAGAGCTAGGGCCCTGCTAGTGCTAGGGTCATGATAGAGCCAGGCTAGGGCTAGGTCCAGGCTAGGGCCAGTCTCGGGCTAGGGCCAGGCTGGGACTTGTGCCAAGTTAGGGCCAGGCTAGGGCTAGGGCCAGGTTAGGGTTACGGCCAGGCTAGCGCTAGGCCAGGTTAGGGCTAGTGCCAGGCTAGGGTTACGGCCAGGCTAGGCCTAGGCCAGGTTAGGGCTAGGGCCAGGCTAGGGCTAGGGCCAGGGTAGGGCAAGGGTCAGTCTAGGGCTAGGGCCAGGCTAGGGCTAGTGCCAGGCTGGTACTAGGCCAGGCTAGGGCTAGAGCCAGGCTAGGGTAGGCCAGTTTAGGTCTAGGGCCCTGCTAGTGCTAGGGTCAGTCTAGGGCCAGGCTAGGGCTAGGCTAGGGCTAGGCCAGGCTAGGGCCAGGGTATGCCTATGCCAGGCTAAGGTTAGGTCGAGGCTAGGGCTAGGGCTAGGCTAGGGTAGGCCAGTTTAGGGCTAGGGCCCTGCTGGTGCTACGGTCTGGCTAGGGCCACGCTAGGTCTAGGGTCAGGCTAAGCCTGGCTAGGGCTAAGGCCAGGCTAGGGTCAGGCTAGGGCTTCGGCCAGGCTAGGGCCAGGCTAGGGCTTCGGCCAGGCTTGGTCCAGGCTAGGGCTTCGGCCAGGCTAGGCCTAGGGCCAGGCTAGGGCTAGGGCCAGGCTAGGGCTACGCCAGGCTTGGGCTAGGGCCAGGATAGGGTTAAGGCCAGGCTAGGGCTAGGGCCAGGCTAGGACCAGGCTAGGTCTAGGGCCAGTCTAGGGCCAGGCTAGGGCTAGGGCCAGGCTAGGGCCAGGCTAGGGCTAGGGCCAGGCTATGGCTAGGGCCAGGCTATGTCTAGGCCAGGCTAGGGCTAGGGCCAGGCTATGTCTAGGCCAGGCTAGGGCTAGGGCCAGGCTTGGTCTAGGCTAGGGCTACCCCAGGCTAGGTCTAGGCTAGGGCTATCGGGCTAGGTCTAGGCTAGGGCTATGCCAGGCTGGTTCTAGGCTAGGGCTAGGCCAGGCTAGGTCTAGGCTATGGCTAGGCCAGGCTAGGGCTAGGCTAGGACTAGGCCAGTCTAGGGCTAGGCTAGGCCTAGGCCACGCTAGGGCTAGGCTAGGGCTAGGCCAGGCTAGGGCTAGGCCAGTCTAGGGCTAGGGACAGACTAGGGCTAGGGCCAGGGTAGGGCAAGAGCCAGTCTAGGGCTAGGGCCAGGCTAGAGCTAGTGTCAGGCTACTGCTAGGCCAGGCTAGGGCTAGACCCAGGCTAGGGCCAGGCTAGGTCTAGGGCCGGGCTAGGGCCAGGCTAGGGCTATCACCAGGCTAGGGCTAGGGCGAGGCTAGGGCCAGGCTAGGGCTAGGGCCAGGCTAGGGCTAGGGCCACGCTAGGGCCAGGCTAGGGCTAGGGCCAGGCTAGGTCCAGGCTAGGGCTTCGGCCAGGCTATGCCTAGGGCCAGGCTAGGGCTAGGGCCAGGCTAGGGCTACGCCAGGCTAGGGCTAGGGCCAGGATAGGGTTAAGGCCAGGCTAGGTATAGGACCAGGCTAGGGCCAGGCTAGGGCTAGGGCCAGGCTAGGGCCAGGCTAGGGCTAGGGCCACGCTAGGACCAGGCTAGGGCTAGGGCCAGGCTAGGGCCAGGCTAGGGCTACGGCCAGGCTAGTCCTAGGGCCAGGCTAGGGCTAGGGCCAGGCTAGGGCTAGGCCAGGCTAGGACGAGGGCCAAGCTAGGGCTAGGCCAGGCTAAGTCTAGGGTCAGGCTAGGGCTAGGCTAGGGCTAGGCCAGGCTAGGGCTGGGCTAGGGCCATGCCGACTAGGTCTAGGCTAGGGCTAGGCCAGACTAGGTCTAGGCTAGTGCTAGGCCAGGCTAGGGCTGGGCTAGGGCTAGTCAAGACTAGGGCTAGGCTACGGCTAACTAGGCTAGGGCTAGGCTAGGGCTAGGCCAGGATAGGGCTCGGCTAGGGCTAGGCCAGGATAGGGCTAGGCTAGGGCTAGGCCAGTCTAGGGCTAGGCCAGGCTAGGGCTAGTGCCAGGCTAGCGCTAGGGCCAGACTACGGCCAGGCTAGGGCCAGGGCCAGGCTAGGGCCAGGCTAGGACTAGGGCCAGGCTAGGGCCAGGCTAGGGCTAGGGCCAGGCTTGGGCTAGGCTAGGGCTAGGCCAGGCTAGGGCCAGGGTATGCCTAAGCCAGGCTAAGGTTAGGTCGAGGCTAGGGCTAGGGCTAGGCTAGGGTAGGCCAGTTTAGGGCTAGAGCCGGGTTAGGGCTAGTGCCAGGCTACGGCTAGAGACAGGCTAGGGCCAGGCTAGCGCTAGGGACAGGCTAGGGCCAGGCTAGGGTTAGGGCCAGCCTAGGGCAAGGCTAGTGTTAGGGCCACGCTAGGGCCAGACGAAGGCTAGGTCCAGGCTAGGGCAAGGCTAGGGCTAGGTCCAGGCTAGGGCTAGGGCCAGGCTAGGGCTAGGCCAGGTTAGGGCTAGGGCCAGTCTAGGGCTACATCCAGTGTAAGGTAAGGGCCAGTCTAGGGCTAGGGCCAGGATAGGGCTACTGCCAGGCTAGTGCTAGGCCAGGCTAGGGCTAGAGCCAGGCTAGGGTAGGCCAGTTTAGATCTAGGGCCCTGCTAGGGCTAGGGTCAGGATAGAGCCACGCTAGGGCTAGGGCCAGGCTAGGGCCATGCTAGGGCTAGTGCCAGGCTAGGGCCAGGCTAGGGCTAGGGCCAGGCTGGGGCTTGTGCCAGGTTAGGGCCAGGCTAGGAATAGGGCCAGGCTAGGGTTACGGCCAGGCTAGCGCTAGGCCAGTTTAGGGCTAGTGCCAGGCTAGGGTTATGGCCAGGCTAGGGCTAGGCCCAGTTAGGGCTAGGGCCAGGCTAGGGCTAGGGCCAGGGTAGGGCAAGGGTCAGTCTAGGGCTAGGGCCAGGCTAGGGCTAGTGCCAGGCTGGTACTAGGCCAGGCTAGGGCTAGAGCCAGGCTAGGGTAGGCCAGGCTATGGTTAGGCCACGCTATGGCTAATGCCAGGCTAGGGCTAAGGCCAGGCTAGGGCCAGGCTAAGGCTAGGGCCAGGCTAGGGCCAGGCTAGGGCTAAGGCCAGGCTAGGGCCAGGTTAGAGCTTGGCCAGGCTAGGGCTAGGCCAGGCTAGTGCTAGGGTCAGGCTAGTGCTATGCCAGGCTAGGGCTAGGCCAGTGTAGGACAAGGGCCAGGCTATGTCTAGGGCCAGGCTAGGGCTAGGCCAGGCTACGGCTAGGGCCAGTCTAGGGCTAGGCTAGTCTATGGCTAGGCCAGGCTAGGGGTATGGTAGGGCTAGTACAGGCTATGGTTATGGTAGGGCTAGGCCAGGCTAGGGCTTGGCTAGTGCTAGGCCATGCTAGGGCCAGGGTATGCCTATGCCAGGCTAGGGCTGGGTCCAGGCTAAGGCTAGGCCAGGCTAGGTCTAGGTCCATTCTTGGGCTAGGGCAGGCTAGTGCTAGGTCCAGGCTAGGGCTAGGGCAGGCTAGGGCTCAGTCCTGGCTAGGGCTAGGGCCGGCTGGAGCTCGGGCCATGCTATGGCTGGGGCAGGCTGGGGCTTGGGCTAGGCTAGGGCTAGGGTAGGCTGGGGCTCGGGCCAGGCTTGAGCTCGCCCCAGGCTGGCGGTAGGGCGTGCTAGGGCTCTGGCCTGGCTAGGGCTAGGGCAGGCTGGGGCTCGGGCCTGGCTATGGCTAGGGCAGGCTGGGGCTCGGGCCAGGCTAGGGCTGGGGCAGGCTGGGGCTCATTCCAGGCTAGGGCTGGGGCAGGCTGGGGCTCGGGCCAGGCTAGGGCTTGGCCAGGCTGGGGCTATGTCCAGGCAAGTGCTGGGCCAGGCTGGGGCTAGGCCAGGCTAGGGCTAGGGCCAGGCTAGGGCTAGGTCCAGGCTAGGGCTAGGGCAGACTAGGTCTATGTCCAGGCTAGGGCTAGGGCAGACTAGGGCTAGGGCCGGCTAGGGCTAGGTCCAGGCTTGGGCTAGGGCACGCTGGGGCTAGGGTCAGGCTAGGACTAGGGCAGGCTGGGGCTCGGTCCAGGCTATGGCTAGGCCAGTCTGGGGCTCGGGCCACGCTAGCGCTTGGCCAGGCTTGGGCTGGGGCCAGGCTAGTGCTAGGCCAGGCTGGGGCTAGGGCCAGGCTAGGGCTAGGCCAGGCTAAGGCTAAGTCCAGGCTATGGCTAGGCCTGGCTAGGGCTATGCTAGGGCTAGGCCAGCCTAGGGCCATGCTAGGGCTAGGCCAGACTAGGGCCAGTCTATGGCTATGCCAGGCTAGGGCTAGGCCAGACTAGGGCCAGTCTATGGCTATGCCAGGCTAGGGCTAGGCCAGGCTAGGGCTAGGGCCAGGCTAGGGCTAGGGCCATGCTAGAGCCAGGCTAGGGCTATGGTCAGTCTAGGGCTAAGGCCAGGCTAGCGCTAGGGTCAGGCTAGGGCCTGGCTAGGGCTAGGGACAGTCTAGGGCCACGCTAGCGCTAGGGCCAGGCTAGGGCAGGCTAGGGTTTGGGCCAGGCTAGGGCAAGGCTAGTTTTAGGGCCAGGCTAGGGCCAGACTAGAGCCAGGTCCAGGCTAGGGCCAGTCTAGGGCTAGGGCCAGGCTAGGGCTAATGCCAGGCTAGTGCTAGGCCAGGCTAGGGCTGGAGCCAGGCTAGGGTAGGCCAGTTTAGGGCTAGGGCCCTGCTAGGGCTAGGGTCAGGCTAGGGCCAGGCTAGGGCTAGGGCCAGGCTAGGGCCAGGCTTGAGCTACGGCCAGGCTGGGTCTTGTGCCAGGTTAGGGCCAGGCTAGGGCTAGGGCCAGGCTAGGGCTAGGGCAGGCTAGGGCTAGGCCCATGCTATGGCTAGGGCAGGCTAGGGCTCGGTTCAGGCTAGGGCTAGGGCCAGGCTTGGGCTAGGCCCAGGCTAGGGCTAGGGCCAGGCTAGGGCTAGGCCAGGCTAGTGCTAGGGCCAGGCTAGGGCTTGGGCTCGGCTAGGGTAGGCCCGTTTGGCGCTACAGCCAGGCTAGGGCTAGGGCCAGGCTAGGGCCAGGCTAGGTCTAGGGACAGGCTATGGCCAGGCTAGTGTTAAGGCCAGGCTAGGGCCAGACTAGGGCTAGGTCCAGGCTGGGGCCAGGCTAGGGCTAGGCCTGTCTGGGGTTTGGGCCAGGCTACGTCTAGTCCAGGCTAGGGCTAGGCCAGGTTAGGGCTAGGCCAGTCTAGGGGTAGGGCCTGTCTAGGGCTAAGCCGGTCTTGGGCTCGGGCCAGGCTAGGACTAGGACAGGCTAGGGCCAGGCTAGGGCTAGGGCCAGGCTAGGGCCAGGCTAGGGCTAGGCCAGGCTAGGGCTAGGCCAGGCTAGGGCTAGGGCCAGGCTAGGGCTAGGGCCATGCTAGGGCTAGGGCCAGGCTAGGGCTAGGGCCATGCTAGGGCTAGGGCCATGCTAGGGCTAGGCCAGGCTAGGGCTAGTGCCATGCTAGGGCTAGGGCCAGGCTAGGGCTAGGGCCAGGCTAGGGCTAGGGCCAGGCTAGGGTTAGGCCAGGCTAGGGCTAGAGCCCGGCTAAGGCTAGGCCAGGCTAGAGCTAGGGCCAGGCTAGGGCTGGGCCAGGCTAGGGCTATGGCCAGGCTAGGGCTGGGCCACGCTACGGCTAGGACCAAGCTATGGCTAGGGCCAGGCTAGGGCCAGGCTAGGGGTAGGGCCAGGCTAGAGCTAGGGCCAGGCTAGGGCTAGGTCCGGCTAGGGCTAGGCCAGGGCCAGTGCCAGGCTTGGGCTAGTGCCAGGGCCGGGCTAGGGCTGGGCTAGGGCCAGGGCCAAGGCCAGGGTGAGGGCGTGGGTGAGGGCGAGTGCTAGGGCTAGTACTAGGCTTGCGCCGTTCCCGACATGACGGCGCGCCCGCATCCTTCGCCTGTCCGTTACCTCTTCTTCCTGTCCCTCTTGTCCACGCCAGTGTCTCCAGGAGCCCAGCAGGATATACCGCGGTTTCCAATCTGCGAAAGGAGGACCGCCAAGCCAGAAATGCCAAGCCAAGCGATCACTGCCACGCCAAGCCAAACGACCACCGCCAAGCCAAGCAGCCACCGCAAAGCCTCGCGGGTAAGGCCAAGCCAATCCGTTACAGACCAGTGCACCTGCCCACCTGTGACGTCATGGAACCTGTGACTTCACTGCAACTGCCACTCCAGCCTCCCAGAAAAAGACTCCTTGGCCTGCAGGTGGCGCTGCAGCTCCAGCCTCCCAGAAAAAGACTCCTTGGCCTGCAGGTGGCGCTGCGGCTCCAGCCTCCCAGAAAAAGACTCCTTGGCCTGCAGGTGGCGCTGCAGCTCCAGCGCCAACCTGGGCTGGCTGGTCCTCCCTCGGAGGTTTCGGGGTGGCGGCACCCAGCCTGCCTGTCATGAGTGCCGCTTCACAGCGCCGCCGGCGCACCTGCTCCTAGGCTTGCTCGGTTCAGGGGTACGGGCCAGTTCCGCCCCCGGCTTGGCCACTGCAGCGAAGTTGCCCTAGGGTCCGCGCTGCCAGGACGCAAGCGGAGTCTGATGGCTGGGTCAGAGCGGCCTGTCAGCCTGGCTGGAAGGGCCTGCCCAACGCCGCTGCCCGCCCAGCTCCTACTCGGCCTGCGCCCGGAGCCAGGGACCAGCTCTGGGCATTCTGCTGCCTTAGGATGGGGCCGAGCAGCCGCTCCCCGCCCTGTGCCGCAGCCGCTGCGTGCATCTGCCCAGGGTCCGTGCAGCTGGCGACCCGGGCGGGTCGGGGAATGCCTGGTGCCACCGGGATTGCTCGCCTCTAGTTCCACTTTTAGTTTTGTCTGAGAAAATATATATTATACACATTTGGTTTTTCTAAATTTTGTATAAAGTTATGGGGCACAATTGTAATTTTGTTACACGGATATTTTGCTGCATGGGGTGAAGCCTGGGCTTTTTGAATATCCATCACTGGAATAACATGCATTGTACCCATTAGTAATTTTGCATCTTGCACCCCCAACCCTTCCAAGTCTCCATGTTTTCACACTCTACGTCCATGTGTACACATTATTTAGCTCCCACTTATGAGAATGTGGGGTGTTTGTCTTTCTGTGTCTGAGTTGTTTCATTTAAGGTAACGGCCTCCAGTTCCATCCAAGTTGCTGCAATAAACATGATTTCATTTGAAAATACACATATAGGTATACGTAGAATTTTTAAAATTATCTTTAAAATTTTTGCTTCTTTCTGGTTATTTCCTCAAGGTCATCCATATATCTCCTGCAGCTGAATCTCTCGATATGCCTCTGCAGCCCTCTGTACCCCAATCAAAATTTTTATTTTTATTTATTTATTTATTGAGACAGAGTCTCTCTCTGTGTCGCCTAGGCTGGAGTGCAGTGGCACAATCTCTGCTCACTGCAACCTCCGGCTCCTGGGCTCAAGCAATTCTCGTGCCTCGGCTTCCCAAGTACCTGTGACTGCAGGTGTGCGCTACCACAACATGGGGTCTCACCCATGTTGGCCAGACTGGTCTCGAACTCCTGACCTCAAGGAATCCACCCGACTCAGCTTCCCAAAGTGCTGGGATTACAGGCGTGAGCCACTGGCCCAACCCCACTCTAAATTTTTTAAATGATTGTTGAATAAGTAAAAGTAATATGTATCATCTTGTACTTTTAAAAAACTTCTTGAATAAAATGTAATAGTTTACATTTCATTGACAAATTTATCAGTCCAATTCTGCTTTACAATGCCATCCCTTGGGAACCACAGCTTATTCTCTAAAGAGAGTTGAAGATAGGCATTTGGTTATAATTATTTAACATGAAAAATGTATCCATTCCAAGCCTAACCTGAGAGATACAGATAATATACATTCCTATAATTGAGCTCGAAAGTGCTTTTATTCTTAGGATAAATTTTAAAAACTAGAATCTGTGGAGAACCAAGATCACATGTAAAACCACTAAATACATACATTTTTGTAAAGTATGTAAAAACAGCATTGAAAAGAATAAAAATCAGGCAATTTGTGAGTGGAAGGAGAGATGGCAAAAGTCTTTATTAACAAAATAATCATAGTTATGGAAGTTTTATTACATGCTGGCCACATTCTCAGTATGTTAAGTGTATTGGCTTATTTAAAACTCACAAGAATCTCATGAGATATTAATATTTCCCCCATTTTAAAGATGAGGCTCAGGGAGATTACAACTTGCCCAAGCTCATACAATGAGTGACCCTTGGAGCCCAGCAATGAACCGAGTCAGTGACATTACAGACGTCGTGATAAAAATGTGACTCTTGGCCAGGCGCGGTGGCTCACGCCTGTAATCCCAGCACTTTGGGAGGCCGAGGAGGGCAGATCACGAGGTCAGGACATGGAGACCATCCTGGCTAACACGGTGAAACCCCGTCTCTACTAAAATACAAAAAATTAGCCGGGCGTGGTGGCAGGCACCTGTAGTCCCAGCTACTCAGGAGGCTGGGGCAGGAGAATGGCGTGAACCCGGGAGGCGGAGCTTGCAGTGAGCCAAGATTGTGCCACTGCACTCCAGCCTGGGTGACAGAGCAAGGCTCTATCTCAAAAAAAAAGAAAAAAAAGAAAAGCAAGCAAAGGTCCCTCTTGTTGATGGAGTCACACCAGTGTAGGAGCTGCTGGATCCTGTGCAAGCTCAGAGGGGTAGAGAAGAAGCTCTCTGCCTTCAGAGAGCTTGTAGTTTTCTTGTAGCCACAGACTGGCATGCAGGAGCCCACCTACGGATGCAGAAGAAGTAAAAGAGACCCCAAGCAAAGGCAGAGCTAGGAAAGAGCAGAGGGATGTGGGCGGGTGGGGGTGACAGGCGTGGCAGCATCACCACCGTGGAATATCATCTTGGGAGGCGGTGCAAATCAGTGTGGACCTGATTTCATGTGCTGAATTGTTTTGTGGAGGAAGTGTCAGAGAATGGAGGCATGACGGATTCTGTGGCATCCAGACCTTCTCGGGTCATTCCCCGTATGCCAAGCAAGAGACCGAGGCCAGGAAAATTCATCACCCTCGATGAAGCAGTGAGATGTAATGACCAAGGGGCTTATGCCCTTGAGCCAGATGGCCCAGCCCTTTACCCCAGCCCGCTGCCGCTTGGGGGCATGGCCCGCACATTGCTTAACCTCTCCATGCTGCCATTTTCTCATCTGTAAGATGGGAGTGCAAACTGCCTCAGGATTATTGAGAAAGTTAAGCTAGTGATTATGTAACCTGCTTAGAACAATGCCTGGCACACTGTTTTGTGTATGATAAATTTATTAATATTATCAACATCATCTTTATTTCCAGGCATTATTACTTAAGCCGTGGCGTAGCTTTTCCCATTTGAAATAGGCTAGTGTTTTGTTTTGTTTTGTTTTGTTTTGTTTTGTTTTGTTCTAATACGGAGAACCATTTAGAAAGTCTAAAGTCCAGTGAAAATACCAGTGGGTTCGCTTAACTCAGGTTAGCTTGGTATGCTTCTCTGACCTGGCCCTGGCTCGGGAGTACACGTTTTCTGAATCTTACAGGACCTGCCTGACATGCAAGAGCTCATCACTCAAGTGTGGTCAGAGAAGTGCTCCCTGCAGGCCGCAGCCATCCTCGGTGAGCCCCCTGCCTGGCCTTTGTATCCCCAGACTTCCCTTCCTGCCACTCCCCTTCTCTCTCACACCCCACACTGCTGTTTTAAGGTTGAAAGGGTTGTCTCGGTTCATCTGTAAGATGTTCCTGGCCTTTACTTGTGCCAGCTGGGCATCAGATCGTGTAGAAGCATTTCGAGATGTGCTGTTACATTGGCCCTTCTCCCTGTTACTGTCCTCATGCAACTGTGCTGGCTTCACTGGGCCGACGGCGTTGGATCTGGGATTGATCTGTTTATCTCCACCACTTTTCAGCAGGAGACAGGACTGGCTTCCCCACATGCTGGCTCCTTTTGCTTTTGGGATGTAGGGGCCACCTGTGTGATAGGCCTCATTTGTGACTAGTGTGCTATTGTAAATCCTTGTTCTTACTGATTCCCTGTGAAACTTTCAGATGCAAATGATGCTCACCAAACAGAGACCTCCTCCTCCCAAGTCAAGGACAATAAGGTAAGTCTGGGCCATGGTTTTTGAGGAATACGAAGCAGGATTAGCAACAAAGTAGGAATGCATGCTCATTGTAGAGCAGTGAACCCTAAATTTCTAAGGAAACCCCCCACCTCCCTCCCTTCTCTTACCCAACCTCAAAGCTTCCTGCACAAAGCTTCCTAGATGTCAGATCATCCCTGGGAAGAGGGTTGAGGAACCTGTTGCTGTGCAGAGTAGCACCCGTGGGTAAGAGCTCTAACTCATAACATGGCCAATAGACCTGCACCCCAGTCTTACCCTGGCCCTCTCTTAGCCTCTCTGGGTTTCAGTGACTCTGACTACAAGGCAGGGATGTGGTAGCCCCTCCTCATAGGAGGCTGTCGGGATTGAGTGATTGAGGGAGATGGCCCCTGTAAAGCTCTGAACCAAGCAGTCGGCACTCAGGAATGTTCACCAAGGCTGTTCTGTGACCGATGCTACATACGTCTCTTTGATTTGACTTCCAGCCTCTGGTTGAACGGTTTTAGACATTCTGCCTGGACCCTTCCCTTGTCACCAAGCAAGCCAACCTTGTGCACTTCCCACCAGGCTTCCAGCCCATCCCCTGCAAGCCTTTGTTCTTTGACCTGGCCCTCAACCATGTGGCTTTCCCACCCCTTGAGGACAAGTTGGAACAGAAGACCAAGAGTGGCCTCACTGGATACATCAAGGGCATCTTTGGATTCAGGAGCTAACCAGGCTCTTCCTCGGGGGCAGGGGAGATTCTGACTGTTAATCTGTATTGTGAGAAAATCCCAGCAAGTTCCATGATATTAAATCCAGGTCTGCATTGGCCTGGGGCAAGAGTTTAACATCTTCAGCCCTGCATTCCTACAGCCTGTGTCTGTACACATTCTTAAGCAGTGAGTTAGGAGAGCAGCCTGTTGTCTTCTGGTAAATGTGTGCGGGGTAATCCTGTCTCCTGTACCTCCTGGGAGAGGGGCCGCTGCTCTCTGGTGCCCTGTGAGCTGTGATTGATTGCCTTTGGTCAGTAATGTGTTCAGGAGTCCACACCAGGCACAGATGGGGCCTTGAAACGCTTTGTCATGCTTCAAGTCATGTCATGTCATGTCATGTCATGACTTGAAATGAACTCATCCTTGCTGTGAGCATCCAGGATCCCTTGAAAAGTTTATTTATGACTATGAAACTGGCAACGTCACCCCAGAATTATGGTCAGCCTTATTCCCCTTCACCTCCCAGTGAACGTTAAGAAGTTTCAGACAAGCAGAGAGCTCTATTTTTAGAAGAAATATGTTACACTCAGAAATGATGAAACCACATCTTATATTAAAAGGCAAAGATGACAGAGAATGTGCCCATTTCTTATGTGCCCTCCCTCATGTCCAGTCCCTGTTCTCTCCTTGGGAGCCTGGTTGTGTGAAGCCGGTGAGGTCAAGTGTAACCTGACTTACTGGCAACTAGGTGAGACTGATGCCGAATACACATTAGAGGCACTATTTTTCAGGACTTCCCAATGTGTAATTTTTAGATGCTATTACATTTTAATCCCCTTCGTTACCCCCCGTTTTTTCTTAGACTTCCCTTTTCACTTCTATTATAACATCAATAATAGAAGTCACAGAAACAATGTAAGAAAGCAAGGAATAAAAGTGATTTAAACATGTACCTGACACTTATGATTCCCTTTGGAAATCAAAACTCACCTGTCACATAGGAAAGAAAATTTGCCACGAGAAATGTTGGCTTAGATGTTTTCAGTTTTTGAGCAAACCCGGTGGCTTGAAGAAAAGGCCAACTGGTTAAAAATCCAAAAGCATTGTTTCAGGATGGCATTGTAACCCCCGAGGGTTCTTGCCCGCTGCCCAGATGGAGCTGATTCATCGAAACAGAGGAATTGCAATAGAGAGAAAGTTTAATTCACACAGAGCCGGCTAAACAGGAGACTGGAGTTTATTACTCAAATTGGTCTCCCTGAAAATTCAGAGACTGGGAATTTTAAGGATAATTTGGTGGGTAGGGGGTCAGGAAGTGGGGAGTGCTGATTGGTCAGGTTGGAGATGAAGTCATAGGGAGTTGGAGATGAAGTCATAGGGAGTTGAAGCTGGCCTCTTGTGCTGAGTCGGTTTCCTGGGTGGGGGCCACAAGACCAGATGAGCCAGTTTGGATGGATGGTGCCAGCCGATCCATAAAGTGCAGGGTCTGAAAAATATCTTGAGCACCATTCTTAGGTTTTACAACAGCGGTGTCATCCCTAGGAGCAACTGGGAAGGTTCAGAATCTTGGGCCTCTGGCTGCATGACTCCTAAACCATAATTTCGATTCTTGCGGCTAATTTGTTAGTCCTACAAAGGCAGTCTGGTCCCCAGGCAAGAAGGCGGTTTATTTCCAGAAAGTGCTGTTACCATCTTTGTTTCAAAGTTAAACAGTAAACTGTAAGCTTCTCCCAAAGTGAGTTCGGCTTATTCCCAGGAATGAACAAGGACAGCGTGGAGGTTAGAAGCAAGATGGAGTGGGTTAGGCTAGACCTTTTTCACTCTAATAATCTCACCGTTAGAATTTTTGTAAAGGTGGTTTTAGAATGCCACTGTGGGCTTGGCTGTGCCTTTCATTTTCCCAGTAAGTTGCAGGGAGGGAAGCCTAAGAGCTAGAAAAGATGGTGAGACACGAATCAGACTTCTTGTTAGAATGGTGTGGTGGCTTAGAACCTTGAGATGCTCGCAGAGGGGCCCTGATCCCCTGGGGTTTGTTTTGGGTTGGAGAGCCTCAGGAAGCTGGGTTTTTTTTTTTTAATTGAAAGTTTCATCATCTATGCCATACAAATTTAGAACTATCCTCACCCCTCCTTCTGGAAATATAGCACAGATAGGCTGGACACACTGGCTCATGCCTGTAATCTCAGCACTTTGGGAGGCCGAGGCAGGCAGATCACTTGAGGCCAGAAGTTCGAGACCAGCCTGGGCAATGTGGCAAGACCTTGTCTCTACCAAAAAAAACTTTTTTAAAAGAAAAATATATATAGCACAGATGACTGGTCTCAGGTTGAGGTCCTGGGTTTTGATCAGGTCAGTGTCCCTGCAGGCTGAGGAACCACGGTTTGGGAGTTAGGGGGTCTTCATCCATGTCCTCATCCTCCTCCCAGGGCCATGGGCCAAGATTCTGCACCTCCCTTGTCTCGCCTCTGTGCTGACAGCCACGCTGTCCTCCAGCTCCAAGAATCCAATTGCAGGCCCTGCTGTGCTGCAGTCTCAGGCCTGCCTCAGGCCGTTGCCTGCAGCATCGTGAGGGGGACGGGCATGGGGAACCGCTCATCCTCCTGGAAGATGTCCCTTTGTCCTTCCCACAGCCCTCCCAGCCCCTCCCACTCTAGAGTGCTGGCCTCAGTGGGGACCCAGGACCTCTAAACTACAGTTGGAGGCGAATCCCAACTGCACCTTTTCCTTCTCAGGTTGCCTAATGCTTTGTCTCGCAGCCACACTACAAATTCCATTCCTCCCGGTGCTCCTGCCAGGCGCTCTGAGCAGCATTGGCTGTTAACGGCCAGTGATGCTGTTTAGTATTAAAAGCAGGTTTTTACATAAGAAGACAGATCTGGCAGGGCCAAAGTCTCTGGCGAGCTCTCACATCCCTTCACGTGGGACTCCTGGACATTAAGCAGGCTGTGTTGTGGGGGACAGAGCACCAGAAGCAGGACCCCCTCCTGTCCTCCTGGGAAGTGGCTCTGCCTCAGATGGGAGCAGGTTTCAAGTCAGGACCTCACTGCCCCTGGGCCCTGCAGGCTGTTTGCTGGGGGTTTTCACAGAAAGACACTTCGGAGGCCACACAGTCCTGCCTTCCCAAGGAGCAGGACCTGCAGATGAGGCCCCGGGGGCCGCGAATGGGTCTGTTCCAAGTGGGTGTTCCCGTGCTGTGCTGGCTCTAGTCCCTCCTCCAGAATGGACTCTGGTGTTGTCAGCAAGCTCTGACCCTGGAGGAGGCTTCTGTCTCCAACATCAAGAGAGGACGAAGAGAGCTCCATTCAGTCCCTTATACTTTTATTTGTTTATTTATTTATTTAGAGACAGAGTCTCACTCTGTCACCCAGGCTGGAGTGCAGTGGCATGATCTCAGCTCACTGCAGCCTCTGCCTCCCAGGTTCAAGCGATTCTCCTGCCTCAATCTCCCAAGTAGCTGGGACTACAGGTGCGTGCCATCATGCCCAGCTAATATTTGTATTTTTAGTAGTGGCGGAGTTTCACCGTGTTGGGCAGGGTGGTCTCAAACTCCTGGCCTCAAGTGATCCACCTGCCTCGACCTCCCAAAGTGCTGGGATTACAGGCGTGAGTCACCACGCCTGGCCCAGTCTCATACTTTTAAAGCCTGCCCGAGGTCTATTGGTCTGTTGTGGCTGTGATCGTGGTTTCTTTCCTTTTTTTTTTTTTTTTTTTTTTCAGCGGAGTCTCGCTCTGTCACCCAGGTTGGAGTGCAGTGACACAATCTCGGCTCACTCCACCTTCCAGGTTCAAGCAATTCTCCTGCCTCAGCCTCCTGAGTAGCTGGGATTACAGGTGGCCACCACCACGCTCAGCTAATTTTTGTATTTTTAGTAGAGATGGGGGTTTCACCATCTTGGCCAGGCTGGTCTCAAACTCCTGACCTCATGATCTACCTGCCTCAGCCTCCCAAAGTGCTGGGATTACAGGTATGAGCCACCACACCTGGCCTTTTTTTTTTTTTTTTTTGAGATGGAGTCTGACACTGTCACCCAGGCTGGAGCGCAGTGGCGTGATCTCTGCTGACTGCAACCTCCGCCTCCCATTCAAGCGATTCTCCTGCCTCAGCCTTCCGAGTAGCTGGGATTACAGGCATGCGCCACCACGCCTAGCTGATTTTTTGTATTTTTAGTAGAGATGGGGTTTTACTGTGTTGGCCAGGTTGGTCTCAAATGCCTGACTTCATGATCCACCCGCCTCGGCCTCCCAAAGTGCTGGGGTTACAGGTGTGAGCCACCACGCCCGGCCTATGTGATCATGGTTTCTATTCTCTGTTCCAGGCAAGCCCCACCAGGCCTGCTGGGTGAGGGTCAGGAGCTCGAGGTGGCTGAGGATGGCACTGGCCTTCGCTGCTGGGTCTCCTGGCCTGTTCCTCTCTTCCCAAATGTTGTTTGGATGTGCTGTCTCCTCTCTGGTTTTACATTAAATCAGTGAGAACTCTCAGATTCCCTCTTTGGAATGAAACGGTGGCGGGCTTTGTGCCAACCCCTTCCCCTGGTGGCAACCTGAGCCTGTCACCACGACCACAAGGTGACAGCCTGTGATGACAGGGCACCCTCAACCCATAGCAGCCCTGGGCCAGAGCCAGGACTTTCCTCCCAAAAGCCGAGGCAGAGGCTTCACCCCCCTAGGAGAGGAAGGCCGACACCAGGGGCTTTGAGGGTGGGACTGTGCTCTGTTCACTGTCATCGCTGTGGCAGCGCTAATTTTTCACATACGAGGTGTCGTTAGTCACACACAAAACAGCTAACTGATCACAGAATTCTAAACAGCACAATTCTGTCTGCAGCCTTGAAAAGCTTGGGACATTTAGAGGTCTAGGAAAGTATCCAAAGATAGCAAAAATACGTGTTGGTTCTAATTTTTTGTTTGAAGACACTTGTTGCTACAGAGGAGATGGAAAGCAGATTTAGCTGTAAAATTTATCGATGTTCCAAAGCAAAGAGAATAAATTGGAAATTGTCTGCATCCTGACACCACCAACTGGAAGAATCCAACCTGTTATTCTGTTAGATATTAGAGACACTTGGGAGCAGGACCTGGGAGGGGCCGTGGCTGGGGGCACCGCCCAGGACCAGCTGTGGTGGCAGGCTGTGCAGGTTGCACACATTAGATAGGCCTTGGCCTCTGGGTCCACCCTCTGCTCTAAGCACCATCTGGCACAGAGTGAGGGGCTCTACAAGCGTCCACTAGAGGTATTATTATTATTATTCCGAGATGAGGTTTCACTCTTGTTGCCCAGGCTGGAGTGCAATGGCACAATCTCGGCTCACCACAACCTCTGCCTCCTGGGTTCAAGTGATTCTCCTGCCTTAGCCTCCTGAGTAGCTGGGATTACACGCATGCGCCACCAAGCCCAGCTAATTTTTGTATTTTTAGTAGAGATGAGGTTTCACCATGTTGGATAGGCTGGTCTCGAACTCCTGACCTCAGGTGATCCGCAGCCTCGGCCTCCCAAAGTTCTTCCCCAGGGATCTTCTGACCTAGCAATCCAGCTATGATGGGCAGGTACCTGGGCCAGTGAAAGCTGAGTAACGTTAGCTGTGGCTCATCTGTGGAATGGAGACGGGTGTGGCTGTGCAAAGGCCTCGCCAGGCAGTGCCTCTCATGCTGCCTAAGAAGAGGTGTGAGGCAGAGAGACAGCAGGTGCCCAGGGTCCTCCGAGCTGGTGGATCCCTGCCCCACACTTACTAGTCCATTGCCTCTGAGCACGCTCCAGCTCCTGTACAACAGGGGCGGCTGCATCTCAAAGTTGCTGGGAGGAGACAGTGAGGAGGTTCCCCCAAAATGTTCTGAGCCCAGACCCCAAGACAGTGTGGGCTGCTGTACCCTGAGTCAATGGGCACACATAGCTGACAGAGCCTTCCACTCAGCCAGCCTGCGTCCTTGTCTTCCCCTTCCCAGGAAGTCCTCCTAAGTCTATGCAATGCCATTCAGACAATAGTTTGGGTCTGACGAGCTGCTGTTTGTGCTGGGTGGTTTAACCTCCCCTTTCCAGCTTCCTGACAATAGAGACAAATCAGGCAGCTATAAGAACTGCTTGTTCCTTCGTTTTCATGTTTGTCTGTTTTATAAACCTTTTTCTCCCTCTGACCAGTGAACAGTGCCAGATGCCACCAGACCCCTGCTGCTGTGGTGCAGCCGGTGGAACATTTTCTCAAGCAGCCACACGGGTCGTTATCTTGGCGTGCACAGTTAGCTGGCTGCCTCCGTCACATCTGCACCTCTCCAAAATAGGGCTGCAGGTCCCCAGACCTAGCTAGTAAGGACAGCTATTATCTTCAAGGTGGCAGAGAGGCCCAGGGCTCTTGGGCCTACCAGTTCCTGAGTAAGACTGGCTGGGCTGCAGACTTCTGGAATGCAGGGATGGCTCATGCACCAGGTGGCTGCAGGGGCTGGGGAGTGGGCTGCACCAGCACCAGTCCTACAGCTGAACTGGGGCTGGTGCTGTGGGTCCCCTTTCTTCCAGGGAAAGGGGATGGTTCAGAGGGAGGGACAGTTAGCCTAAGGCAGCCTTGGTTTTGAGGATTCCAGGGGTTCCCTCTATGTTCTCTTTCTTGCCATTTAGTATGAGGAATCCTGCCTGCTCTCTTAACACACACAAGATTTGGTTGTTTTCTGGTTTTTGGAGTTTTTGTAGTTGCTTCCTCTAAACCTTCCCCGTAAAAGTCCCAAAAGGAATCACTAGCACCTGTTCCTCCCCACTCTTGTCTGGTTAAGCAAGCTGTGCCACCTTTTGCTTCTCTCTAGGCTGACCTTGGCATTTCAGTTCTTTTTATCGGACTTGCTAGGCAGACTCACAGCCAAACAGCCAAAAGAGCCTCCTCCTGGTGGCCCTGCAGATTCCTGGGCCACAGCCTCTAACCCTCAACCCTATACCTGCAGACAATGGAAGGAGGCTGGTCCCTTGGACCCCCAGTCCACCTGACTGTGCTCCTCTAGGCCCAGCTGGAGGAGGGTGCCTCTGCTTTGCTCAGTGGGCCAAGGGAGTGAAGGGAAGAGGTCATCACTCAACTTCAGTCAAAGGGTCTGGCAGCGGAGCTTTTGTACAAACAGGGCAATTTCCTGAGACAGCAAAGCCTCACCTCATCAGGAACACATGGGCGCCTGGTAGCTTACGGCTCCTGGGGCAAAGGAGGCAATTACTACCATCAGCCTCAGCAGGGAGAAGAATGCCTCCCCACAGGAGCCCCGGAGCTGGAGGAGAGAGTGGGCACCAGAGGGCTTAACTGCTGGCACACTTGCCAAGCGGCCACCCTGTGGCTGGGCTGCACATGTGTCCAGCTGCGTCTGGCAGTCTCGGAGCCGAAAGTCTCACTGTGTTTGGTCTGATCAGGCCTCTTGCTTAGGTCCTAGGCCAGGTGAGCTGCCAGCTGCCCACATCAGCGTGGAGCTCCAGGCACAAGGAGCGAGTAAGCTGCCACGCAAAGTCATGGCTGGCAGAGGGTTGAGCAGCCCCAGGGATCATTTCATCTCTAACCTCTCAATCCACCAAGGCACAAGCCAGGACCAGGCGAGGGGAAGGACTCACCAGGCCCTTCAAAGTGGGCAGAGGCTATCTTTGTATGCATGCCTTTAAAAAACATTTTTTTTTTTTTTTTGAGCCAGAGTCTCGCTCTGTCACCCAGGCTGGAGTCCAGTGATGAGATCTTGGTTCACTGCAACTTCCACCTCCCGGGTTGAAGCGATTCTCCTGCCTCAGCCTCCTGAGTAGCTGGGATTACAGGTGCGTGCCACCAAGCCCAGCTAATGTTTGTATTTTCAGTAGAGACGAGGTTTCACCATGTTGGTCAGGCTAGTCTTGAACTCTTGACCTCATGATCCACCCACCTTGGCCTCCCAAAGTGCTGGGATTATAAGCATGAGCCACCGTGCCTGGCCAAAAAAAAATTTTTTTTTTTTTGAGATGGAGTCTCTTCTGTCATCCAGGCTGGAGTGCAGTGACTCAATCTCGGCTCACTGCAACCTCCCTCTACCTCCTGGGTTCAAGCGATCCTCCTGCCTCAGCCTCCCGAGTAGCTGGGACTAAAGGCACCCACCACAACGCCTGGCTAATTTTGTTGTTTTTGTATTTTTAGTAGAGACGGGGTTTTGCTTTTTTTTTTTTTTTTTTTTTTTTTTTTTTTTTTTTTTAGACGAAGTCTCACTCTGTCACCCACGTCACCCAGGCTGGAGCGTAGTGGCAGAATTTTGACTCACTGCAACCTCCACCTACTGGGTTCAAGTGATTCTACTGCCTCAGCCTCCCAGGTAGCTGGGATTACAGGCACCCACCACAACGCCTGGCTAATTTTTGTATTTTTAGTAGAAATGGGGTTTCACCATGTTGGCCAGGCTGGTCTCAAACTCCTGACTTCAAGTGATCCGCCCTCCTTGGCCTCCCAAAGTGCTGGGATTACAAGCGTGAGCCACTGTGCCTGGCCAAAAATATATATATATATATTTTTTTTTTTTTTTTTAATTTTTTTGAGATGGAGTTTCGCTCTTGTTGCCCAGGCTGGAGTGCAATGGCATGATCTCGACTCACCACAACCTCCACCTCCTGAGTTCAAGTGATTTTCCTGCCTCAGCCTCCCAAGTAGCTGGGATTACAGGCATGCGCCACCACGCCCATGCCTGGTTTTGTTATTTTGTATTTTTAGTAGAGACGGGGTTTCTCCATGTTGGTCAGGCTGGTCTCAAACTCCTGACCTCAGGTGATCTGCCCGCCTTGGCCTCCCAAAGTGCTGGGATTACAGGCGTGAGCCAGCCTATCTGGCCAAAAAAATTTTTTTTTAACTGCAAGCAAAAAGACATGGCAGAAGCCAGGGCTTAGGAGGGTTGAAGGTCGGGGCATCCTATCTAACTTCCAGGCCAGAGCTGTCTGAAGGAATCCTGATAAGCCCCAAATGCAAGCCTCATTTGTCACTTTAGATTTATTGGTAGCCACATTTTAAAGAGTAAAAAGCAACAGGTCAAAATTTAAAATATGCCTGTAGTCCCGGATCATGAGGTCAGGAGTTCAAGACCAGCCTGACCAACATGGTGAAACCTCGTCTCCACTAAAAACACAAAAATTAGCCGGGCGTGGTGGCACCAGACTGTAGTCCCAGCTACTCGGGAGGCTGAGGTAGGAGAATCACTTGAACCCGGGAGGTGGAGGTTGCAGTGAGCCGAGATTGTGCCACTGCACTCCAGCCTGGGCAACAGAGCAAGACTCTGTCTCAAAAAATAAATAAATAAAACTAAAAATACATTTCATTTAATTCAACATATCCAAAATATTTCAATATGTAATCAATAGAAAAAATTAATGAGATGCTTTACATTCTTTTGTTTTGTTTTGTTTTTGAGACCGAGTTTCGCTCTGTCTCCTAGACTGGAGTGCAGTGACACAATCTCAGCTCACTGCAACCTCCGCCTCCCAGATTCAAGTGATTCTTCTGCCTCAGCCTCCCGAGTAGCTGGGACTACAGGCATGTGCCACCATGCCCAGCTAATTTTTTTATTTTTAGTAGAGACGAGGTTTCACCATGTTGATCAGGCTGGTCTTGAACTCCTGACCTCATGATCCGCCCACCTCAGCCTCCCAAAGTGCTGGGATTACAGGCATGAGCCACCGCAGCCAGCCATTTTACATTCTTTTTCCATAGTACGTCTTTGAAATCTGGTGCGAATTTTGCACGTATAACACATCTCACTTCAGTCCGGGCACCTTCAAATGCACTACAGCCACACACAGCAGGACTTGTGGTTGCAGAAACAGACGCTGAGGGTCTTGATCCAGGCAGTCAGCCCCATCTTGACCTTTTAGATAAAGGGCTCCTTTCTCTCCAAAGTGTGAGGCCAGAGGTGAAGCGCAAAGACAGCCATGCCCCACTCTGTGTCCCTGTCCTTTCCTGTTTTCTTCTGGGGCCAGGGTTGCTGCCATCGGACAGGAGCATCCCACGTGACAGACTGCCTCGGGGCTCAGGGTGTTCCTGCCTGCCGCCTGGCAGCCCTTGTCAGAGGAGCTGGGCCTGATTTGATCTGGCATGAGAAGATCACGCCAGGAAGTCAGCTCTTGTTTTTCTTGCAGTAAATAGCCCTTAATCTCCCAGGCGTGTGGGGGCCCCCTGCAGTGCTCATTTCCTTCCTGGAGGGCTTCTGCAGAGAGGTCGAAGCTCCAGTGTTCCAGACCTCAGACTCACTGCCCTCCGCCCAGGGCACCTCCCCCTGCACAGCTCAGGGGCCTCGCCTGGCTGCTCTCTGTCTGGAGTCTGGACACCTCTCCCCAGGGCCCCACTTCCAATGACTGCCACCTCCAGGGAGGGGCCAAGCTCAAAGGTGAAGCAGCCGGGCTCAGTGGCTGACGCCTGTAATCCCAGCACTTTGGGGGGTTGAGGTGGGCGAATCACCTGAGGTCAGGAGTTTGAGACCAGCCTGGCCAACATGGTGAAACCCCATCTATACTAAAAATACAAAAATTAACTGGGTGTGGTGGCGTGCACCTGTAGTCCCAGCTACTCAGGAGGCTGAGACAGGAGAATCGCTTGAACCTGGGAGGCAGGGGTTGCAGTGAGCTGAGATGGTGCCACTGCACTCCAGCCTGGGAGACAGAGTGAGACTCCATCTCAAAAAAAAAAAAAAAAAGAAAAGAAAAGGTGAGTCAGGGAGGCCAGGGGTGAGGCTGGCGTTGGCCCCCGTAGTCATTCACACAAACAGCTCCTTTCTGAAGACAGTTGATTGCAGGCGTACAATGAGTGGTTAGAAAACAATGTCACCAGGAATAAAGTGGGAGCAGGCTGGGGCAGAGGCTGAGTGGCCAGTCATCTCTGGTGGCATCTCACTCAAGACATGGGCCGGGAGCTGAGGACACTGGAGACCACTTTGTTTCCTCATTGCTGTCAGGGGCCACTGCTGCCCTCCCCACCCACACTGCCCCTGTCAGCTCCTCCACCTCTAGGAATGGGGGTTTCCTGCATCCCCTCTCCAAGGCCAAGCTCAGGGGCTTCCCATGAGATTCAGCCAAAAAGGGCACAGGCCTTTTCTATCCCATGGGGGCCTGAGGCCAGTATCAGGCATCGGTCCCTGGTCTCCCCCGTCTGCTGGGACCTTTCTCTCCTGCCAGGCTGTGTTTTGTCCTCAGTGAGGCCTGCCAGGATGACCAGGTGATGTCACCCAGTCCGCCTGTTCCATCCCCTGGCTCCCCCTCAAGCCCTCCTTCCACTAAAACCACGGGGATTTCAGGAATGACCTGGAAAGCGACGCCACCTCTGCAGGAGGGGCCTGTTACGCTGGGCCAGTGAAATGAGCGCCTGGAAAGGGGGGTGCCATCGCCCCTTTCTTGAAGACACTCAGGGCCACCACAGAAGGAAAAGGCAGCAGCCCTGGTCCCCAGTGTGAGGAAAAGACCAATAAGCTGGCATCACTGTCTGCCGCTCAATCTGACTTCATAAAAGCCACCAGGGGCCATTTCTGGGTGGGGGAAGAGGCAGGTAGGAAAAGCCAAGTGCATCGGGCTCCCGGGCCTCAGCCAGAGCCTAGGCTTAATGGCACCTGAAGCCAGCCCTGGTGCTGCTGCACTGTGCACACTTTATAAAATGGGGCCGGGCGCGGTGGCTCATGCCTGTGATCCCAGCATTTTGGGAGGCCAAGGCGGGTGGATCACTTGAGGTCAGGAGTTCGAGACCAGCCTGGCCAACAAGATGAAACCCCTTCTCTGCTAAAAATACAAAAATTTTCTGGGCGTGGTGACGGGCACCTGTAATCCCAGCTACTCGGAAGGCTGAGGCAGGAGAATCGCTTGAACCCGGCAGGCAGAGGTTGCAGTGAGCTGAGATCATGCCATTGTACTCCAGTGACTGAGCGAGACTTTGTCTCTTAAAGAAAAAAAAAATGGACCTTGTGCCAGTTGTCTGGAGTGAACGTCCCCTGGCTGCCCCATCATGTCAGTGGAGAACAGAGAGCCAGGCCCTGGGCTGGCAGGACACCCCCTCCTCTCCTGGGGGATTGAGAGCTGTGGGTGGGGGTCTGCCCGGCAGCAGGGCCTCTGAGCTGGCTGGAGGTGTTTATTAATCCTGAGCTCCAGGGCTGGGGCCTCTCCGCTGAGCCTGCGCCTGCATGTGCACATCTGTCTCCAGCCCTGTCTGTCCTGGCCCAGCTCCTTGCCTATCTGGGTGTGATCACCGCCGCACTCCCCTGGGCATGTGGATGTAACAAGTTCAAACCTTCTGTGGGAGTCGGGCAGGCTCGGCCCCACCCTCAAGTCTGTGCCCTTTCCTCCCAGATTGGTTATGCAAGAGCAGGCATGAGTGTGGTCGTTGTGGGTGCATGCACGGCAGGCCTGGGGCCTGGCCGCCTGCTGCCTCGCCTGCAAGGAGGGGCCTCCCAGAAACTCCCTTCCCCAGTGCCCAGCCGCCCCACCTTGCCAGACTTAGGTGACCAGCCAGCAAGGATGCCCGCTGCCTCCCACCTGCCCTCCTGCCCTCCATCGCCAGCCAAGCCCAACCTGAGCCAGCACCTGCCTTTAACGACCAAGTTCAAGGGGCTGAGCAAAGGCTCCCAGGGGAAGGGGTCCCCCAAGGGCTCCCCAGCCAAGGGGTCCCCCAAAGGCTCCCCCAGAAAGCACAGCCGGTGAGTGGGACTGGGGGATGGGGAGCTGGGGAGCTGGGGTGGGGGTGGTGCCAAGCCCAGGTCCTTGAGCCACCTGGTGGTGGCCCAGAGCCCAGGACCAGCCCCGTGCTGGCATTTGGTGTCCTGAGGCTAAAGGGCCCAGGGGTGGACTCTCTCCTTGCCTTGGGAGCCGCAGGCCCAGGCCGAACTTCAGCCCTGGCAGGAGGCAGGGGATGGCCTGGGGCTCCCTACATCCTCTAAGGGGGCCTGCGGGCCACGGATTGAGGCTGCTCAGCGGGAGAAGTGCTGGACAGGAGCCTGCACCGATGCCCTCCTCTGCCAGAGGCTGGGACACAGGAGAGCCTGGCTGTGTGACGGCAGCTCTGCCCCAAGGCTCTCCTTGGCTGGAATGACCCCTGGAGCCTGGGTGCAGGGCATGAGGACTGAGCGGGCGGGGTGGGATCCCTGGGGTAGGGACGCAGGGGCTGTGCTGCCTCCTGCCTAAGCCAGAGCCCTCCCCAGAGTTCTCACCCAGGGCCTTGTTGTATTGAAGAGTTAGGGGTTCATGGCTGGGCGCGGTAGCTCATGCCTATAATCCCTGAACTTCAGGAGGCCAGTGTGGGAGGATTCCTTGGGCCCAGGAGTTTGAGACCAGCCTGGGCAACATAGGGAGATCTCGTTTCTATAAAAAAATAAAAGTAAAAACTAGCCAGGCATGGTGGCTCGTGCCTATTGCTTGAGCCCAGGAGTTTGAGGCTGCAGTGAGCCATGATCACACCACTGCGCTCCCGCCTGGGTGACAGACTGAGACTCTGTCTTTAAAAAAAAAAAAAATCCTGGTGCAATACCTCATGCCTGCAATCCTACCAGTTTGGGAGGCCGAGGCGGGTGGATGACTTGAGTCCACGAGTTGGAGACCAGGCTGGGCAACATGATGAAATCCCGTCTCTACAAAAAATATACAAAAATTATCTGGATGTAGTGGCGCATGCCTGTAGTCAGAGCTACTTGGGAGGCTGAGGTGAGAGGATCACTTGAGCCCGGGAATTCGAGGCTGCAATGAGCCGTGATCACTCCACTGCACTCTAGCCTGGGTGACAGAGCAAGACCCTGTCTGTTAAAACAGAACAAAATAGAGCTGGGGCTTCCTTTTCCAGTGGGTGTGGTGCAGGGGGCACTGGGCCTCCCTTGGACCACCCGGTTCTCTGGGGCCCAGCCCCAGCTCTCTGTGGATGGATTGGGTGGCGCTCTTCCCACTCACTGGCTTCAGCTCGTCTGCAGAGGAGGCGGCAGCCCGCCTGGGTCCAGGGTGTCGAGATAAGCTCAGGGATGAAAGGCTGGTGTGGGAGTGGGGGTGCCCATTACCCCGATAGGGATCAAGGCACCAACAGACACCGAGGCCGGGCGTCTGGGCGGATGGGAAAGACAGTGGTTAATACTCTCAGCTAACACTCTCGCTGAGTGACCTGTCCTCCCTGGGGCACCTGAGCCCCACCCAGGATGGAGTGTGCAGCTCCTGGTGGGAGCAGCCATCCCAGGAGGCGGGACCTGAGCAGGAGCGCCCGGGGCCCAGCACCTACAGCTCCCACTGTCCAGGCAGGCTCCCCAGCAGTGCACTCCTGGCCTGGGGCAGCTCGGTCCTCAGGGCCCTGTTGGCTCTGGATCACCTCACGTGTGATCCACTCGTTTGACATGAACTTACTGAGCACTTACTGCATGCCAGGACTGTTCTAGGCACTGCAGATGTCGATGTAGACAGAACCAACAGGCCCCTGCCTTCAAGGCACTAGCCCTCTAGTGGGATAAAAACTAACACGTGCTGGGTGCTGACCCTGCACCAGGCCTGCACTGGATGTTTCAGATGGATAAATTCAGTTAATGCTCACAATAGCCCTAAGGCATAGATATTTTTATTAAAATCCCGCTTTACGAGTGAGGCACCTCAGGCACAGAGAGGTTGAGTAACTTGCCCAAGGTCACACAGCATTAATGATGGAGAAAGATGAAACCAGGCTGTCTTGGCCACAGAGTTCTTCCAGACTGCTGTGCCTTCACCAGCACTGTCCCTTTGCCTGGGGGGTGGGGGGCGGCCCATCCTTTGACCCAGTTCAAGGCTTCCCCTGCCCCAGGATAATGATCCCCTATAAGGCACTGTGCTCATGAGGCTTGGACCAATCTGCCCTCTTTTAGGTCTGCTTGACCTCGTGACCTCCACAGAGTGACTGCATGCACACAGCAGGTGCTCTATGGAGGCTGCAGGGCGAATGCACAGAAAAAGCCCTGGGGTGGAAGCAAGGTTTCCCCTCCGTCCCTGACCATGTGACTCAGAGCAAGTCAGGGCCCAATCTGGGCTTTGAACCCTCAACTCTGGAGAATGTTAGGGTGCCCAGCAGTCTCTTGTGCCTGCCTCCCCTCCCCGGCTCTGACAGTGTGAGGCTCCTCTAGACGGCTACTGAAGCCAGCACTCTGACAAAGCTCCCCGGGGTGGAGGAGGTATAGGGGAACACAGGGCTGGAGTGGGAGGAGGTGGGGGTGGGGGGCATGCTGCTGCCTCCCTGCCCCAGCCAGCCCAACTGCCCCTCCCAGGGCCCAGCCAGGCTGGCTCAGGTACTAGTGGCTGAGCCGGTGATTCACCGGCTCGTGGAGGGGAAGTGGCAGGCAGCTGGGTGGGGTCGGGAACTCACTGCCAGCACAGCTGGCTGAGGCTGGGACACCAAGGCCGCCTGCCCCCCAGCACCACACAGACCTGAGACCCTCACCTTTTGACCCCTCATGTGGCGGGGCAGTGCTAACACCCCCAACCAGGACTAGCTCACAGAGCCTCCTTCAGAGAGAGACCCCAAAGTCAGGGCAGTGAGCTAGGCTCTGGGGGCAGTATGGGGTGGAGGGAGGGCAGGGGATGCCACCTGGATGGGGCACAGAGGGGCCTCTTCCACCGAGCTGCCCACTGTCCCCTCCACCCACCAGGGCTGCCACCCAGGAGCTGGCCCTGCTCATCTCCCGCATGCAAGCCAACCCCGACCAGGTGGAGCGGGACATCCTGGAGACGCAGAAGAGGCTGCAGCAGGTGAGGCCCCGGGCATGGCAGCAGTTGGCAGGGCGTGGGCAGGCTGGGTGACATGGGAGGCTCATCATCAGGCCTGGCACTCCCTGAGTGCCCCCTGGTGATGGTGAAGATGGGACAGATGACATTTGTCCTGCACCGCCTGTCCCCTAACACACGGTGGGAGAGAGGGCTCAGCTTCCTTCTTTGCTGGGCTCCCCTGTGTCCTTGTCACCTGCCCCACGGACGCCCTGGGCCTGACCCTGTGCCTGGCGTGGGCCTCGAGGTTGGCCAGCATAGCTGGGGCCCCAAAGGTGGGGCTCAGGCGCACAGTGATGGGCAGCTGGGGTGTGGGGGCTCTGGGCCCTGGCGAGTCTGCCCATCCCCTGCCCCCAGGACCAGCTGAACAGTGAGCAGAGCCAGGCCCTGCAGCACCAGCAGGAGACGGGCGGCACCTGAAGGAGGCCGAGGTGCTGCTCAAGGACCTCTTCCTGGACGAGGACAAGGCCCGGCGGCTCAAGCACCTGCAGGCTGAGGAGACAGAGAAGGAGTGAGTGGGGCTGCGGCAGGGCTGGGGGTCCCTGGGGAAGACCCAGGCCCAGCCCTGACCTGCCGGCCTGGGTCGGCTTCTTGACAGCATCGAGCAGCTGCACGAGCAGGTGACCCAGGAGTGTGCCGAGTACCGTGCCCTGTACGAGAAGATGGTGCTGCCGCCCAGACGTGGGATCCAGGGTCAACTGGGCACACGTGCTGGAGCAGAAACAGGTCAGGAGCTCAAAGTCACACCCCAGTGTGATCAGAGAGCGATACGGAACTGCATTTAACCCAGGGCCTGACTGTAGGCTTGAACAGTCAGGGTGTAGGGGTGGCTCAGGGGTCTGGGCAGGGAGACAGCAGAGGAGACAGTGCAGTCAGGGAAGACTTCCTGCAGGAGGAGGCACATGAAGAGACCTCAGAGGGGTGAGAGGGCTCGGTTGGATCAGGGTGACAGTAGTGAGGAGAGGACAATTCCAGAAAGAAGGAGCAAAGGCACCTGCCAGGAGGAAGCCTACGGTTCGATGGGACTTGGGGATTTCTGGGCAGGTGGGCAGAGCCAGGTCATGGGGCATTCTGATCCCTGGGTGAGGAGTTGTGCTTTGATGCCACACAGAAGGGGTGTCATCATGACAATAGAGGGACAGTGGGGAAGGGCCCGGGTGGAGCAGGGCGTTCTGAGGGCCCTAGAGCTTGGCTGGAGGTGTCCAGACAGGAAGCACTGAGGCTGGGTCACAGACAAGGCAGGATGGAGCTGGAGACTTCTCAGAGGCTGAGCCCAGCATCTGGGAACCAGTGGGACTCAGGGGCCACTGCAGAATGGCCTCACCCCTGGGTGAGCTGCAGGGCGTGCACCCGGGCTGCTCCCAGGCTCGTCCACGCTCTGCCCAAATGACCAAGTCCACTTCTCTGGGTGGGAGACGTGTGGGGTTCTCTGGCTCCCCACCGCGGTCCTGCGGTGACTGAGCCGCCGGCTCTCCTGCAGAAGCAGGTCTGCGCAGGCCAGTACGGGCCGGGCATGGCGGAGCTGGAGGAACAGATCGCGGAGCTCAACATCCTGCAGAACGAGATCGACGACCAAGGAGAGCAGCTGGGGAGCCTCGTGGGGCCGGTGGGTGAGCCGGGAGGATGTCACATCCGGGGCCAGCCCCAGCCCCTGTTTTTCCAGTCAGAGCCGGAGCTAGATCGGCTGGGCCCTGGGAATAGGGGTGGGTGGGGTATGGCTGGTCCAGATCTTAGGGGGCCGTCTCCCCGCGCCCCACCTCTCACGGGCTTGTTTCTCCCCTTGGTCGAGGCAGGATGCAGCCACCATCCGGAGCCAATACCGAGACCTACTGGTGAGCAGGAGGGAGGGTCGGGCAGGGTGGCTGCGGGTGGGCCTGGGTGGCCGCCTGGACCCTGCCCGGGGCCAGTGTTCCTGAGCGCGGCCCAATGGCGCCTTTTGCCCCCCACTGTCTCTCTCCCCACCCTGCCGCTGGCGGCGGGTCCTGAGCACAGAAGGCGGCGTCGTGGCGCGGGCAGAGCCTGGTCAGCCTGTACACGCACCTGCAGGGCTGCACGCGGCAGCTGAGCGCCCTGGCGGAGCAGCAGTGCCGCATCCTGCAGCAGGACTGGAGCGACCTCATGGCCGACCCTGCGGGCGTGCGGCGGGAGTACGAGGTCGGCTGGCAGAGGTTGGGGCCAGGTGGGGGCGACCAGGGCCATCCTGGTCCTCACCGCCGCTTCTCACCCGACTCGCCCCCAGACTTCAAGCAGCACTAGCTGCTGAGCCAGGAGCAGAGCGTAAACCAGCTGGAGGACGACGGCGAGCACATGGTGGAGCTGCGGCACCCCGCGGTGCGGCCCATCCAGGAGCGCTGGGGGCAGGGCGAGAGTGAGAAGGGACAGGGTGGGCGGGGAAGGCAGGGAGGTGGGGTGGACGTGGGTTGGGGGGCGGGGCGTGGTCCGAGGGCTGCGTGTTGCGGTACCCAGGCCCACCAGGAGGCCCTGAAGATGGAGTGGCAGAACTTCCTGAACCTGTGTATCTGCCAGGAGACCCAGCTGCAGCACGTGGAGGACTACAGCCGGTGAGCCCTCGGGCAGGCGGCAGGGGCGGCAGGGGCAGGAGGTCCCACAGCACTCCCGCCCACAGGAGAGGCACTGCACCTCTCAACTAGACAGAGCTGGCAGGGCGCAGTGGCTCACACCTGTAATCCCAGCACTTTGGGAGGCCGAGGCTGGCGGATCACTTGAGGTCAGGAGTTCGAGATCAGCCTGGCCAAGATGGTGAAACCCTGTCTCTACTAAAAATACCAAAATTAGCCAGACGTGGTGACGCACGCCTGTAATCCCAGCTGCTCAGGAGGCTGAGGCAGGAGAATCGCTTGAACCCGGGATGTGGAGGTTGCAGTGGGCCGAGATTGGTCCACTGCATTCTAGCCCGGGTGACAAAGAGAGACTCCACCTCAAAAATAAAATAAAATAGAGCTGTGTGGTTGCCACTCGGTCCCAGAGGGAAGGAAAGGCATGGGCACATTCTCAACAGGGTGAAGCGTTTCCCAGGGGGGTGAAAATTGGTTCTTAATGGCAGAAAAATAACTCTTCTTATGCATGAAGTACAGATCCACATACAGCACCTAAGCTGTATACAGCATATCTGTGGTATAAAACTTTTGTGGGGGCCAGGTGTGGTGGCTCACACCTGTCATTCCAGCACTTTGGGAGGCTGAGCCAGGAGAATTGCTTGACCCCAGTAGTTCCAGACCAGCCTGGGCAACATAGTGAGACCCTGTCTCTATACAAACAGATAAATCTCTATCAAAATAAATAAGTAAATAAAATTTTATGGGGATGAGGTGGGGGAAAATAAAGAAAAGATTTCTTAAAAGGGCTCTTTAGGAGAATAATAATGAAAAAAAACGGTTGAGAAACCCTGATATAATATACAACTGGGATTTGGGGGCAGATAATGTTTCATACATTTTCCTATAGAACCACAAACTATGATCACACACTGACAAAAATTCCGTAAAAACACTTGGAATGCTTCTTTAAAGCATAGCTTCTTCTCCGGGGCTGGGACAAGTGCAGCTCCAATACCCTCTGTCCCAGCAAGAAAGACTTCAGGTGCTGGAGGGAGGCAGGTGACGGTTCCCTTCATTTGTGCAGGAAGGATGAAGACCAAGTGTTTTATGACCCACTTAAAAAAATTAAGTTCAGTGCACGAATAAGACCCCATTTGTAAGAGCACACTGGTGATAAAAGGTCCTGCCGCCTGGGTACGGAAAAGAAAGACCGACCAGAGTAGGGGAGAGTGACAGTTTAGGTTTAGCTGGTTTAAGTTTAGCTGGCTTAGGTTTATCTTGTTTAGGTTTATCTGGTTTGTGTTTAGCTGGTGTGTGTTTAGCTGGTTTAGGTTTACCTTGTTTAGGTTTTTCTGGTTTAGGTTTAGCTGCTGTGTGTTTAGGTGGTTTAGGTTTAGCTGGCTTAAGTTCAGCTGGTTTGTAGAGTTAGTGGGCAGCAGGTTGCCCCAGGCTCTGCCCTTGACCACCCAGTGAACTTAGTTCCAGAAGAGGCCGACTCAGTCAGCCAGACCCTGGAGAAGCTCAACTCCAACTTGGATGCCAAGTCCAGCCCTGCACCTAGGGGCCCCCCTGGCACCCCCACAGAGCTGCTGCAACAGCTGGAGGTGAGACAGCCCCACCAGGCCATCTGCACCCCACCTCTGGGAATTGGTCCTGTCCATCTTTCTGGGCCTCAGCCCTTCTGCCTCGGTACCTAGTCCTGTCCCAAGCCCTGGCCTGGGTGCTGGCGGGGGGTCTGCTTTAGCAGGAGGCTGGCCAGGTACCAGCAAGCTCCTCCCACCTCTGGACATCAGTTTTCTCATTTGCAGTGGGACAAGGGCAGCCTGGGAGAGCTCTGAGGCCCGTCTAGCTTCTGCTCTGAGGCCTGGGTGATGCTGTGCCATCCCCCTCCCTGCAACTAGCAGATCCCAGGATCCTAGGCCCCCAGAGAGGGGCTCCTTTTACTTTGCTGATTTAGAGACCCCTGCCTTCTTGAAGGCCAGCCTCTAGTCCTTTTGAAGGATGGGTATGGTGTGGCCAGCCTCCAGTGCAGCCTGGCCTGAGTCCCCTCTGCCTGGGCCCCTGGCAGGCAGAGGAGAAACAGCTGGCCATCACTGAGAGGGCCACTGGGGACCTGCAGCGGCGAAGCCGGGATGTGGTCCCCCTGCCACAGCGAAGAAACCTGCCTTAGCAGCCCCTGCACGTGGACAGCATCTGTGACTGGGACCCAGGAGAAGTGCGAACTCCCCCACCTCACCCCTGCCACCATCCAGCCCCACCTAGCCCATCCCCTGCCCCTGCCCAAGCCCATCCCTGCTCCATCCCCAGCTGTCTCCTGCGCCCACTTTTGCCCTACTCCTTCCCTTGACGCAGACCCTCCTCTCTCCAAGTCCTGTCCTGCCTCTTTTCTACCCCAGCACCTCCCACTCTACTCTTGTCCCTGTTCCAGCTGCTGTCCCCATCTGTCTCTGTCCCCAGCCCCTACTCTGCCCTGGCCTTGGACCCCTGCCCCTGAGCCCGCAGCAGCCGCTCCCTTTCTGTGCTCGCAGGTGCAGCTGCTGCGGGGTGAGCGGTATAAGCTGATAGATAACACTGACCCGCACACCTGGGTCGTGCAGGGCCCTGGTGGGGAGAACAAGTGTGCTTCCGCCGCCTGCTTCTACATCCCAGCACCATACCCTGATGCCGTGGCCAGTGCCTCCCGGTAGGTCTGTGTCGGGATACTCAGGGGCAGGCTGTGGGCAGAGCAGGCCAGCCCTGTGCTGTCCAAGCCCATGGCCCGGCAGACCCCTGCTGAAAGGCCGGCCTTCACCTGAAGCTGCGTCTACTGCGGCTGGGGAGGGTGAGAGGCAGAGTAAGGACCTCTTTCTCCGATCACCTCTTCGTTCTAGGCTGGCCTCGGAGCTGCAGGCCCTGAAGCAGAAATGGGCCACAGTCCAGAGCCGCCTGAAGGCCAGCACTGTGGAGTCTGTTCAGCTCAGCCAGCAGGGTACCCAGGGTGGCCTGGGGAGGGGTGGCTGTGGGGCTGGAAGGAGTAGATTCTGACTTCCAACTGGTCTGTGATGGGCAGGGGTTGCCTTGGGTTAGGGACCATCACTCTGGGGATTTCATCTCTGGGGTGGCCCTGCCCATCCCCTCCACCCTACCCCGACAGGACCCTCTGTGGGCACCTGGTGGGGGTACCCATCTGCCAGTCTGGAGATGGGCCCTGGGCCCTCACCAGCACCTCTGCCCCCAGCTGCATCTGGCTTGGCCCTGGCCAACCCACAGGCCCAGAAGCTCCTGACACAGATGACCCGGCTGGATGGAGACCTGGGACAGATAGAGAGGGAGGTGCTGGCCTGGGCGCGGGCCCAGCTGAGCCGCACCACGCCCCTGGAGGACCTGGAGGGCCACATCCACAGCCACGAGGTGGGTGAGCGGCGGAAAGAGGCGGCTGCGATGAGAAGCGGCCCGGCCCTGGTGCTCACACTTGAGGGAGGTGAGGCAAGCGCAGGAGCAGTGGCTGGGACGGAGGCGGAGAAGGGTGTGGACAGACCCGGGCTCAGACAAGCTGGTTCCCCTCCTGGCTCCTCTACTGACCAGCTCTGTGATCTTAGACTACATAACTTTCTGGGCCTTGGTTTCCTCATCCCTGAAGCAGATGTAATAATGCCCAGCTCACCTGATCATTCAGGAAGGTTCCAGTAGGGCCCAATGTCAACAACTCCAGGAGGTATTCTGGCGAAGCTCCTGAAATAGCAAGGAAGCCTGGAGAATCTTAGGAAGAAATGTCCCCTGGCTGCAAGGGGGAGCCTTCCTGGGGAGGTTGCAGCATTGTGTAAACTCCTTACCCAAGAACAGCAAGCTCTCTGCCACGTGGACTCAACACTCCCAAAAGTGCTCAAAGTGAAACCCACACCAGGCCACAGTCTGGGTTATCCTTCCAAACTAGTTTCTTTTATTTTCTTGAGACAAAGTCTCTCTGCATCACCCAGGCTGGAGTGCAGTGGCGCTACCTCGGCTCACTGCAACTTCTGCCTCCCAGGTTCAAGTAATTCTCCTGCCTCAATCTCCGGAGTAGCTGGGATTACAGGTGCACACCACCATGCCCAACTAATTTTTGTATTTTTAGTAGAGATGGGGTTTCACCATGTTGGCCAGGCTGATGTCGAACTCCTGACCTCAAGTAATCCACCCATCTTGGCCTCCCTGAGTGCTGGGATTACAGGCGTGAGCCACTGCGCCTGGTCTGTTTCTTGAGATGGGGTCTCACTTTGTCACCCAGGCTGGAGTGCAGTGGTGTGCAGTGGTATAATCTCAGCTCACTGCAACCTCCACCTCCCAGGCTTGAGTGATCCTCCCACCTCGGCCTCCCAAGTAGTTGGGACCACAGGTGTAACACTGAGCCCAGCTAATTTTTTTGGTAGAGATGGGGTTTTGCCATGTTGCCCAGCTCATGTGACAGTGAGCTGTAGATGAATGTTTGGAGTCATTGGATGATTACTAGAAAATGAGCCATGAAATGGGATGAGAACATGAGACAGTGTAGAAACTGGGAACATAAATGGCTGCAGGTCTGAGAACGTAACATGACATTACTGGGTAGAGGCAGAACGTTCTAGGAGAACACTGAGAATGGGAGTTCAGGGTATCCAGGGGAGTTCACTCAGGGCTCCAGTAATTGGTTTTGTGTCCTGAAGGGGCAGTCACCCAGCTGAATCAGAGTCAGGCTGACACTGACCCAGATCCCTGTGACCAGGACTCTCAGCAATGACACAGAGGTGACCTGGGGGAGCAGTGGTCTTAGGATGGGAGGAGGAAGAGCCCCCATGTGGGGCACGTGGACACAGGAAGAGGTGCAGGTGCTGGCCTGTGAACCTGGTCTTCACCTGAGGGAGGGGCAAGTGGAGGGCAGGTACCCAGATGATGGTGGACAGTGGCCACTCTTGTAACTCCTTGAACTTCTTTTCCTTTCTTTCCCCTCTGGGATGAGAAGGCCATGACAAGGGTATTTTTTCCCTTGTTTCCCAAGACTGCCTGAATTTCAGATTGATGTTTTGTACATGGGAGTGGCTGTGCCTTGACCTGGTTGCTGTTGAAGGAATATTGGAAAGGTTGTAAAGCCAGAACTGTAACTTTCTGTGATAGAAACAGCCTGGCCTGTGTCCCTACTCACGTCCCAGCATCCACAGGACAACACTCATCATGAGCTAAGGGGGCAGGTGTGGGCCACAGTGATACACATACTGGGCCACTTAGGCAAACCTGTTGTTTTCCTCTCCTGTCAGGACCACAAAACACCCAGCCACGTGGTTAGCATATGACTAACGCCAGCTGCAGCTCCAGGGACAGGCCATACATTATCCAACCGATCTGAGTGTCCACTCCCAGTCACTATGATGGTGTCAGGGGAGACGATGTGAGTGATCTGGACAAGTTGTCCTGAAGGCCAGGATTCCTGATCAGTAGGTCAGGGACTCCAGGTCTTAATCATTCTGGAGGGTGTGTATCCAAATGTGATTCCCAGGACGGCAGAGGTATTTTGTTCCCATGGGAATTCAGCCAGGGGACAGGAAAGGACATGGAGAAGGGACATCTCAGATTAAGTCTCAGAGGGAGATTCTGCTTTTGCCTTCTAAAAGGAAAAGTTCCTGTGACACCTTTGAATGATGCTAGGAGGCAGTTTTGGTACAGCAGTTTTCACTCTATCACCCAGGCTGGAGTGCAGTGGCACGATCTTGGCTCCTGCAACCTCTGCCTCCTGGGTTCAAGTCATTCTCCTGCCTCAGCCTCCCAAGTAGTTGGTACCACAGGTACATGCCACCACACCCGGCTGATTTTTGTATTTTTAGTAGAGAGGGGGTTTCACCATGTTGGCCAGGCTGGTCTCGAACTCCTGACCTCAGGGTTATAGGTGTGAGCCACCATGCCCCATGAGCTTATTATTAGAGCTTATTTCCCATCCCATAAGATACAACACTACTTGTGTTACATAGTGAGCAGTGTGGGGAAGAAAAGCTTGAGAATTAAGTTAGTGACAAATCCAGTGTACTCAAAAAGAGGGAAAAAAACACTCTGAAACAATTGCTTTCCCCATATTCTATTCTCCCTAGAGGTAGTCCAAAAAGGAATGACAAAAGAAAAAAAAGGATACAAAATGAGATACATGTTCATGTGACATATAAGTACAGTAATAAAATAAGCATATATGATATTTAAGCAAAATAATATGCATTGATGGTCATCTGATATAAATCCATCATTTCTGTTGGCCGACATCTAAAACCTTTACTTTTCTGAAGAGACAAGCTATAAATCTATACAGATATTTCTACAATGAGAATTCACTATTACATATGATCCAATATATTTTGATGTCAAATATTCACAATTAATGTTAAAAAATCCCCTACTTAGCCAGGCGCGGTGGCTCATGCCTGTAATCCCAGCACTTTGGGAGGCCAAGGCGGGTGGATCACGAGGTCAAGAAATCGAGACCATCCTGGCCAACATGGTGAAACCCTGTCTCTACTAAAAATACAAAAATTAACTGGGAGTGGTGGTGCGTGCCTGTAGTAGGCTGAGGCAGGACAATCACTTGAACCCAGGAGGCAGAGTTTGCAGTGAGCTGAGATCGCACCACTGCACTCCAGCCTGACGACAGAGCGAGACTCTGACTCAAAAAAAAAAAACCCTACTTATGTTAAGAGTACCAAAAATAGGGCCAGGAATGATGGCTCAGGCCTATAATTTTGGCACTTTCGGAAGCCAAGGTGGGAAGACAGCTTGAGTCCAGGAGTAAAACAGACTCTGTCTCTACAAAAAAATTAAAAATTAGCTGGATGTGGCACACACCTGTAGTCCAGGTACTCATGAGGCTGAAATGGGTGGATCACTTGAGCCTGGGAGGTCAAAGCTGCAGTGAACTGTGATCGCACCACTGCACCCTACACCCAGCCTGGGCAAGGTGAGACCCTGTCTCAGAAAAAAAAAAAAAAAGGTACCAAAAATCCATAGCTGTTTCAGGAATAAAATACATGTAGTTAGTGAGGTTTTTCTCCCCCACTGCTATGACTTAATTTTTGGTTGAGATGCTAAGCCAAACATCATTTTAACTCTGTGGCCCAACCGAAAAAGGGAATCATACTCTCCAAAGAATTGTACATTCCCACTCTAATTGCTAAAATAAAATGTTGGATTATGAAAATCAATTTTGTACATATCAGTAAGTTATAAGAGCATGGCTTATTAAAAAAAAAAAAAAGCGGGCAAGGTTACCTACATGAACTGCAAAGCAAGCAAACTGAATTTTCTTCTCGAAGAGCCCATCCTCATACTTAAAATTTCCCACAACTATATAGAAATTCTTTCACTTACCAGAAAGAGCTGATGGGCACTTTCACTGAGAGTTGAGTCATCTGGGCTGTCGACAGGTGTCTGACGTGTAAACTTGGAATCAAACTGACTTACATCCTCTTCAGATTGCTTTATACAAACAAAATAATTTAGAAAATAATGAATAGTCCATATTACATCAATCAAATGCACTGTAAGCTCTGGGAGCTCTTTTCGCAGGGGTTAACTATAATAAAGTATTAGAATAGTCTTAGCAGGCACAGAATGAAGAAAAAAATGCAGGTGGAAAGTACTGAGTCAAATTACATCTTCAAATCTTAAACATGCATTAAAATAGATTTTAGTATACTGTTATTCCTATTAAAAATGTGAATATATCAACTGGGCATGGTGGCTCATGCCTGTAATCCCAGCACTTTGGGAGGCTGACGCGGGCAGATCATGAGGTCAGGAGTTCGAGACCAGCCTGGTCAATATAGTGAAACCCCATCTCTACTAAAAATACAAAATATTAGCCAGGAGTGGTGGTGGGTGCCTGTAATCCTAACTACTTGAGAGGCTAAAGCAGGAGAATTGCTTGAACCCGGGAGGAAGAGGTTGCCGCAAACACAGATTGTGCCACTGCACACCAGCCCAGGTGACAGCGCAAGAGTCTGTCTGAATAAAAAAAAACAAAAAAACAAAACAAAACAGAAAAAGTGAATATATTGAGCTCAAAACGAGTTGGAAAAAATGTGAATATCAATTTCCTCTCTCACAAAGCTTCAGTGTGCTTAGTCCACTGGCTAAATCCCTGTTTACAGATCATTAGTTCAGTTGGCTACTGCAGGTTTGTAATAAACCTGAAAAACTACTGAAGCAGAGTTAAAACATGAATAATACTGGTAAGATGCTCCAGTTAAAGTTTCTTCAACAGCTTATTTCATTCCTTTAGAAATCTAAAGGAGCAAAAATAATTTTCTATTCTGCATGGGTTATAAGTTATATTCCCTTGTGAAAGTATAGTTATCACTTCAGTTCTAACCATGAGATTGATTTATGTAATTCCTTGTCTCTTTCCCAAAATATCTGGTTAGACTCTTGGGCCAAATCTAGGAAGTAAATAATAATTTAGAATATCTGACTTAATACTAAAAGATGACCACATTGACTTGATAATTCTCTTAGAGCCCAGACTGTGAACTTGCACTCCCTGGAGGAATGGCTGATTCCAAGTGTGGGGAAAATGTAAAAGATAAGCAGAGAACAGCAGTTTCCTTATTTTGCTCTCTCGTCCAACACCAGACAACGTGCTCGTCAAAAGGACTCAGAACCCAATATGAAGACGCACCCAGCATTCAACGAAGGGAAAAAATGAGCATCAATAAAAATAACGGCCAGGTGCGGTGGCTCACGCCTATAATCCCAACACTTTGGGAGGCAGAGGCAGGTGGATTGCTTTTGAGCTCAGGATTTGAAGACCAGCCTGGTGAACATGGCAAAACCCTGTCTCTACCAGAAACACAAAAATTAGCTGGGCGTGGTGGTGTACCTGTGGTCCCAGCTACTCAAGAGGGTGAGGTGGGAGGATTGCTGGAGGCCGGGAAGTCAAGGCTGCAGTGGGCAGAGATTATACCACTGCACTACAGCTTGGGTGACAGAGTAAGACCCTGCCTCAAAACAATAAATGAATAAATAAAAATAAAAATAACTGCAATCAAATGAAACACAAATATGTTAAAACGTGTAAGTTCATAATATACTAAAAAAAAAAACACACACACAAAGTTCATTGGTCAATTTTGGAAGATGCTAGGGAACTAATTCATTATTTTGAAAACTAGGAAAGAATCAAACATACATCCTGCCTTTCCTGTATGAACTATACCTTGTGTAACTAACTGTTCAAAGAGTTTCTCTTTATGAAAGAATTCCAGCTAACAAAGAAAGAAGAAATAACAGAATAAAACCATTTCACAAACACCTGATGAAATTATAAAAGTAGGCCAGAGTTTCTCAACCTCAGGGCTACTGACATTTTAGGCCTATTAATACTTTGCTGTAGGGGGCTGTGCTGTGCTGACTCTTACCCCTGAAGGTACCTATAGCATTCCCTCCCCCAAGTTGTGACAATCAGTGTGTCTCCAGACATTGCCAAATTACCCTGGTAGTGAAATGCTGACACAGGCAATGATCAGTGACCACTAACATCACTAAACACACACACACACACAACTACACATTATGCCTCCTGATCAAAGCATATGCAATACCGAGAGTTTAATCTGAATCAAATCAACCACCTAAATTTAACTACCAGTTTTTGGAAATTCAGGGAACAGATGAACATGGGCAATGACACCTATGGGGATAATATCAGCAAAATCAAAATTTGAGAATTCTACAGGACAAATGACCCAGTTTCTTCAATAAATCATTAGGGGAATCTATAAATGAAAAGAGACTTAAGAGACATAGTAATCAAACTATATACAGACCTTGATTAAATCCTTACAAACAGGAGAAAAAAAAAAAGAATGGAACAACAACAACAAAAAAACTAGGGGGGGCAACACAGGGAGACCTCATCTCTAGAAAAATTCAAAAAATTAGCTGGGTGTGGTGATGCACCCCTGTGGTCCCAGCTATATGGGAGGATCCCTTGAGCCTGGGAGGTTGAGGCTGCCATGAGCCACTATCATGCCACTGCACTCCAGCCTGGGCAACACAGAAAGACCCTATCTCAAAAAAAAAAAAAAAAAAACTGGGGAAACTCAACTTCTTAGGTGTGATGGTGGGATGGCAGTTATGTTTAAACAAGATGACCTAATCATTTTTAAGCTGTGCAGTAGGTGTATGACAGTCATCCTCCTTACAATTGTTTGTTGTTTTTTAAAGTGGGTCACATTATGCTCCATGACCAAAAAATAATCACTATCATCCTCCTCCTCCTCCTCCACCTACATCCCAAGGAATGGAAAAAGAAACTGTTTTCTCAGATTCTGAAGTGGGAGAAAGACAATAACTAACACACTAACTCATTTACTTATAAACATATTGTTATGGATTGAATCGTGTGCCTTACCCACCCCCCAAAAAATTTCATATGTTGAAACTCTAACCTCTAGTTCCTCAGAATGTGACCTTATTTGGAAAGGGTTATTGCAGATGTAATGAGTGAAGATGAGGTCCTACGGGAGTAGAGAGGAACCCTAATCCAATATGCCTGGTATCCTTAGAAAAAGGGGAAATTTGGCCACAGATACGCACACAGGTAGAACACCATGTGAACGTGAAGGCAGAGATCCGGGTGATGCACCTACAAGCCAAAGAATGACAACGATTACCAGCAAACCACCAGAAGCCAGGGGAGAGGCATGGAACATACAGTTTCTCACGGTTGTCAAAGAAACCAACTTTTAACAACGTGATCTAGAACTTCTAGTCTCCAAATCTATGAGATAATAAATTTCTGTTGTCTAAGCCACCCGGTTTGTGGTACTTTGTTGCAGCAAGCCTAGCAAACTAATGCACGTATATTCTATATTTTGAAGAAAAAATTCCCAAAGAATCATATTTAAAATGGTTAAATTAAGCAAAATAAAACAAACCAAAAAAAGAAAGGTCCCAACTACCCGAAATATTTAATTGTCTTAGGTAACTGACTTAAAAATAGCTAATACAGTCAATTGCCACTGGCTTTAGTTCTTTAAAAGATAGTACAAAAATAAAAGATGCTTGGCTGGGTGCAGAAGCTCACACCTGTAATCCCAGCACTTTGAGAGGCTGAGGTGGGTGGATCACTTGAGCCCAGGAGTTCGAGACCAGCCTGGGCGACATGGTGAAACCGTTTCTACAAAAAAATACAAAAAAATTAGCCAGGCATGGTGACATGTGTCTGTAGTCGCAGCTGTTCAGGAAGCTGAGGTGGGAGAATCACCTGAGCCTGGGGAGGTCAAGGCTGCATTGAACTGTGATCGTGCTACTGCACTCCATCCTGGGTGACAGAGTGAGAGCCCGTCTCAAAATAAAATAAATAAATAATAAAAACAAAGATGCTGAAGAGAGGATAAACCAGAGATCTTTGAACTGCTAATAAAAATAACGTTTCTGTCTGCTCTGAGATTTTTCTTACTCTAAAAAAATCTCAAGCGATCTTCCTGCCTCAGCCTCGCAAGTAGCTGGGACTTACAGGCACATACCACCATACCCAGCTGACTTTTAAATGTTTTGTAGAGGTGGAGTCTTGTTATGTTGCCCATGCTGGTCTTGAACTCCTGGCTTCAAACAATCCTCCCACCTCAGCCCTTTAAAGTTTTGGGATTACAGGCTTGAGCCACTGCACCCAATTATAAGCTTTCATGTATACTTACAACAGAGGTTTAAATGGGGGCTCCACCTTTCGAGCCAGAAGTTCTTCCCAGTTAATGTGTCTAAAGAATGGATGAGCCTAGGAAAAAAAAAGCAGAAAGAAAAGTTGAGGGGAATAGACTTTGCTGGATTGATAAATTAATCACCTTTTTGAAGTTACAAGTCACAAAATAAGCTAACTTATAAGCAACTACATATAACCCTCAGAAATACATAAAACTAGCATTATCTCCCCCACAAAACACCAAAGATGCCAATACCTACTTGAACATCTCCAGCATCCCCAGGACCAGCTCCCAGATGAGAAGCAGCATTTCTTTTCAGTAGCTTTAAAGAGGATAAAAAAGCCTGGATAAAGAACCTTAGTCAAACTGATTTTTTTCCTTTTTAGACTCTGCTTGTCTACTTTGCCTTGAGAAAATATAGTTTATTGGCCGGGCATGGTGGCTCATGCCTGTAATCCCAGCACTTCAGGAGGCTGAGGCAGGTGGTTCACCTGAGGTTGGGAATTTGAGACCAGCCTGGCCAACATGGTGAAACCCCTTCTCTACTAAAAATACAAAAAGTAGCCTGGCGTGGTGGCGCACGCCTGTAATCCCAGCTACTAGGGAGACTGAGGCAGGAGAATCACTTGAACCTGGGAGGCAGAGGTTGCAGCGAGCCAAGATCATGCCATTGCACTCCAGCCTGGAGGACAAAGCAAGACTCCATCTCAGAAAAAAGAGAAAAGAAAAAAAGATATAGTTTACTAATTACTACTGAATAATTGTTTAAGGGTCTGTAATCCCAGCACTTTGAGAGGCCAAGGCAGGTGGATCACCTGAGGTCAGGTGTTCCAGACCAGCCTGACCAACATGGTGAAACCCTGTCTCTATTAAAAATACAAAAAATAGCGGGGCATGGTGGCGGGCGCCTGTAATCCCAGTTATTCGAGAGGCTGAAGCAGGAGAATCGCTTGAACCTGGGGGACTGAGGCTGCAGTGAGCCAAGATCGCACCACTGCACTCCAGCCTGGGCGACAGTGCGAGACTCTGTCTCAAAAAAAAAAAGAATTAAAAAAAAAAGAATATGAAAAGAAAGTCGTTAAACAAATCTGTACTTCGCCTTCAAAAATTGAAGACTTTTTTTGTTCACTATATATTATTCAAAATATACATTAAATTCTATCTAGTTAAATCCTAGTCATTGAATCTTATACTGTCAGTGACCATTTAAGAACCTTACCTTTTTAAGCAGATCTCTGGCTTCTTGTGTGAGGTAGGGAGGCAAATTAGTTTACATTTGAGGATGTTGTCAATTGTTTTCTTTCTATTCTCCCCAGTAAATGGAGGCTAAGAGTAGAAGACAAGTGAAAAATATTAGCAGGGAGTGAAAAGTATTAGTATATAAGAAACAAATTTTAAATAACCATATCCATTTCCTGAATTAGTTATGCATGGAGATCAGAAATGTATGCTGTGAAATGGGCTAACTGCTAAAGACCTTTATTTTGTTTTAGAGACAGGGTCTCTTGTCAAGGCTAGATTCTATTAATAATCCTTAGCCCAAATGATCCTCCCACCTCAGCCTCCTGAGTAGCTTGGGCTACAGGCATGCACCACTGTGCCTGGCAGACGTGCAGTTTTTAAGCAACAGGACAGAGGAAGTAGCAGTGTCCTGGAAGGAAGCCTGTGTTTCCACCATTAACTTGCTGTGTGATAATAAGTGAGCTATGTGATTTTATGCTTCAATTTCTCCATTTATAAAAATAAGAGCATTATCTGTTCAACATCTATTTCACAGGCCTGCCATGACACAGATCATTTCAACGAAAATGTTTCTCAAAGTATGGGATCCCATATAATCATACAGCATTATTAGTGTTAAACTGCTAATAACAAATCTTTGGGCTTTGAAAACTCCATTGGTAACATTTTCAGAAAGCACAGGACAGGTCTCTTGCTACAGTGACTCAGCATAGACCATAATACATGCAGCTTTTAACTGTGCACCTACTGCTCCAGTTGGCATGTCATACATTAATGCTCCCAAACTCCACCAATCCACAGCACAATTGTGGCCACTTCTCATCAAGATTTCAGGGGCCGTACAATGAGGAAAATAATATGCTTAAAAATGCCCCCATTGGCATATCATGTGAATTAGAATTTTAAAAACAATATACAGAGTCAATGAGGGTACAGAAAACAGATACTATTCCTTAAAACAGGTAAAATTAGCTATTACCTCCAAACCAATTATGTTTAACATGCAGCTCACATGTATTCTATTGCTCCACAAAATGTGTGTGTGACTGTTCCGTCATGAATGATTCTTTGCATAGTCCAAAGTCTGTTAGTTTCACATGACCTGCAATGAAAGATTACAGCATGATTATTCTCAGAATTCTAAGTATGTGCAGTGTTTGAACATGTCATATAACACCTTAATCTATCCTTCCATTTAACTTTTCTTGCCTCAAACTTTTCTTGCAGATGTCAAGAACAAGGTACCATCCATAAAATGGGATGCTAACTGTTTAAGGCTAAGGCAAAGTCACATTTGCCAAAGATACAATCTATCTGGTAAAGAGAAAATAAAGATAGAGAAAAAAGTGAAATAACCTGTTTAAGGCTCTAGCTTTAAGTATACACAGAATCCTCTACCATCCTGAAAAAGAAAAATCCTGGAAAAACTGTTTTATGAAGTCTAGTTTAAGTACACGGACCCTAATAAACATATTCTGTACCTTTTAAACAAAGGTGTGAGATAGTACTTCAAATATATAGCTTTTATCACAGTGAACTGTGAAGAGTTCTTAAAATGGTCTCAGAAAGTCACTATAACAAGGTAGCTCATTCTGCCCAATGCTACCAATTAGGGGAAAGAAAGAAAATTGCTAGATAGTATGAATCAATCATCGCTGATCCAGAAAGTAAAAAACTTACCACCTTATACAAAGATCATTTCAGTTCAACTTTAGCTTTCTTTACTGGACTGTCATAACAAGTGGTTCAACAACCTCAGGGGCTCTAGTATTTGAGGTTCATTTCACAGAAAAGGCACAATGACCTATTGATTCAAATGTAAACATATACTACACTCTGATACAGAAGTATGGCCTTTATTTTCACAGAACCATCTGATACACTCAACCTTATAAATGAAAGGAGAAGTCAACTATTCTATCACTCCCCTATTCTATCCTGTGACTTAGAATTCAGATCAGAACCAGGTTTTGGGGAGTGAGGAGGTGTTGATGAGAGGAAGGAAGAGACGCTGATTCCCATGATCTATTCAGTTAAGTATATCATTTCTCCTTAAAAAAAAAAAAAACAGGTGGGTGGAGGAGTATAATCTGGAATGTTTATATGAGCCTCAGTTGTTCATACATCATTCTCTAAGAGTTTGAAACAATTAACTACCTCATGGATTATTCTGTAGACATCTAAGGATTAGCAGCTGCTACCACCTTCTAGATACCCTGGGTCATCTGGTTGCTCCTTTGGGGTATGAGTGAATTGCCAAGTCTACCCACAGCCCAGATTAGCATAAATTGAGCTGTCTGTAGCAGCATGCAGTTGTAGTCAAGGCTCACGGTGTTATATCTATAGTTGTATAGATTATCGGTCTCTCTGATGTTTATGTTTGTTGTTGCAAACAAACAGCAAGAATAAACTGATTCTGGCAGTGGGGGAGGTGGGTTATGCCTGTAATCCCAGCAATTTGGGAAGCCGAGGCAGGCAGATCAATTGAGCTCAGGAGTTTGAGACCACCCTGGGCAACATGATGAAACCCCATTTCTACAAAAAATACCAAAAATTAGCCAGGCGTGGTGGTGTGCCACAGTAGCCCCAGCTACTTGAGGGGCTGGGGTGGGAGGATCACTTGAGCCTGGGAGGCGGAGGTTGCAGTGAGCTGTAATCATGCCACTGTATCCCAGCCTGGGTGACAGAGTGAGATCCCCATCTCAAAAAAAAAAAAAAAAAAAAAAAAGAGTAACCTGATGCCTATTAAACGTCATATTCCCAAAGTTTTATCAAATACTTTGGTTCAATTTCAATCCTTTTTCCAGCATTAATAAAACCTACTGTAAGAAGCATAGCTTCTAATATTTACATATTTTCTTTTTCTTTTCTCTTTTTTTTGAGATGGAGTCTCGCTCTGTTGCCCAGGCTGGAGTGCAATGTCACGATATTGACTCACTGCAACTTTCGCCTACTGGGTTCAGGCGATTCTCCCACCTCAGCCTTCCTGAGTAGCTGGGATTACAGGCATCCACCATCATGCCCGGCAATTTTTTTTTTTTTTTTTTGTAGAGATGGGGTTTCACCATGTTGGCCAGGTGTCTTGAACTCCTGACCTCAGGTGATCTGCCCGCCTCAGCCTCCCAAAGTGCTGGGATTACAGGTGTGAGCCACGGCACCCAGCCAATAATTACATATTTTCATTACTAAAACTCAACTTATATAATTAAGATTCACTTTTCAATTTAAGTAACAAGCCAAAATTAATGTTTAGACTGGCTTTTATAGTCTAAAACATTATACAACATTTTATGTAAGGATTCCAAAAACATGAAAAACTATAGAGTAAGGATTAAACTAAAAAAGGCAATTGAGCAACTATTATCCTCAACTTCTTTTACTCTCACCAAGTGTAATTACCTAAAGACTTAAAACATCAGCAAGTACTATGATGCCATAAATTCTGAGGGAGGAAATATACAAAATAGAGAGATGACTATGGGGCTTTGAAAATGGCCATGACCTGTGTGGGAGGATTTTAAGATGATTATTTACTATAGAATTGTTTACGGTATGTCTCCACCTTGGTGATTAAGCATGATATTCTCCAGCTTCAAGTCTCTGTAGATGATCCCCTTTTGATGTAAATGCCCCAAAGCCATGGAGATTTCTGCCAAGTAAAAGCTGGAAACAAAAGTGATTTAACAAAATTAAAAAGAGTGTAATCTATCCAAAACAGTTTATGTATGGAACAAAATTCCTTGAAAGAAACAGATATGCACCAAAGACCAAATTAGTGGGGTACAGGGATGTATGGGAAGAAGAGATGGCACAGGATGCTGCCAAAAGGCATGGGGACATTTATGTTTCACTCATTTTAGTGAAACTATAAAGTGCTTTATTTTGCCATTAGAACATACTGCTAAAATTGCAAAGATGTCCAGAATATGCTAAACTGCCATTGGTCATGTTTTGTTCTGTCTGTAGGAATTAAGCTAATAGTCATTCATTTCAAAACAAATTTCTCCCATCCACACTCAACTTTAAAATCCCATAGGAAATAGGAACGTTGTTATTCTACAGATCAAATCTTGATTTCAAAAGGTATCTTATAACCTGACCCTTAGAAGCCCACTCATCCCTTACTTAATACAGCTACATATTTATAGACAGCTAAGGCCCACAGTATCTGCCCTCCCTCCAGCCAGCCAGCCCACAACGATAAACTGTGTGACACCCAAATTTATCTACCTCAAAAGAATAAAGGGCTGAATCAACCCTGTCTGGATGTGAAAAGCACAAGGCACCGCAATACTGGCTGCTTAACAATGTTGCAATCCTGCAGATTATTCCAGGATGGAGAGGATGTGTCCTAGAGGAAGGACTGAGGCAGTTTCACAGCCAGCACGACCACAAACACAGCCTCCAACACCGCTCAGTGAGCCTCCTCCACAAAAGGGCACTTCATCCCTAAGGCTCTTAAATGCAGCTTCCGTGTTAGAAAAGGCCTGAAATTAAACAATGGAATGCAGTTTTGGTAATTAAGGTAGAAAAAACATTTAAGTGTTGTTTTCTATTAAATTAATGTGTAGGATAAACTGATTTATTGTGATCCAATATTGTTGCTTCACAAAATGATGTGCATATTTTTCATTTGAAGCAGATGACATGTTTAGAAATAGGAGGGTAAATCCCATCCTGACTATATAATCAGACCACAGATGATATGCCAGGCTTATCAGCTCCCTAAGACTGCACCTTGAGAAATAGAAAGCCTAAAAAAAAAAAGGAGATGATTTCTGATAATTTCCATTGTTCCACACATAAAGGTTCACTGGAAAACCACACTCACCCACAGTCAAGGCAGGCAGCTCACCAATTCAAGGAAAGAAAGCAGCAATGAGAATGGTTCTGTTAGGAACAACTGGTGTGAAGAGCGCTCCACTCAAGCCTAAGGGCAAAGAAGTGATGTGACCTCCATAGCCGCCCAGTCCCAAAACTGCTTCTCGCCCGTGAAATCCTGAGTGAGTGACTGGCTCCAGATCAATTTACTGAATCATGTGGCTGCCCATAGTGGGAATGGGGCTTTGCTTGTAATTACCTGAATCTTTGCAACCACACAAAGTTCACTTACCATGCAGTGTCTTCCATAAATATTCCCTCTCTTTCTAACTGCATAAATAGTTCTCCTCCTGTAAAGAAAAAGAAAAAACATTAGAAATAAAACAATATGGCCAGGCGCGGTGGCTCACGCCTGTAATCCCAACACTTTGGGAGGCCGAGGCGGGCGGATCACCAGGTCAGGAGATCAAGACCATCCTGGCTAACACGGTGAAACTCCCGTCTCTACTAAAAAAAAAAAAAGATTAGCCGGGCGTGGTGGCGGGCGCCTGTAGTCCCAGCTACTCGGGAGGCTGAGGCAGGAGAATGGCGTGAACCCGGGAGGCAGAGCTTGCAGTGAGCCGAGATGGCGCCACTGCACTCCAGCCTGGGCGACAGAGCGAGACTCCGTCTCAAAAAAAAAGGAAAAAAAAAAAAAAGAAATAAAACAGTATTTATTCCCAACCCACTTCTAATGAGAGAGTTTGTGCTTTCCTTCTAACCATAATTAAAAGACATCAGCCCCTTAAACATGAAAAACAGATCCTAAAAATTATAGGTTTTAAAACTAAGTCCTCAGGATTCTATTTTTAGTAGCATTCTTATTCTTCTGTGACACACATATGTTTAAAAACTAGAACTGCCTTGGAATTCCAGGTTTTATATCTAGAAACTTTGAAATATTTGTAGATTCCAGACCTGAGGTTAAAAAAAAAATCTTGATTAAAAACTCTTTAACATTTTACCCATAAGTAGAAAAATGATAGTCTACAATTAAATCACCCTCACTAATTTTAGTGAATGCTCATATTTCGTATTTTCAGAACCCTTAAATAAACAGTACGAACCTGGCAGTGGCCTAGTAAAAAACATGGCACAATTTGAGTATCAAGATAAATAATGATAATAAAGGGTTATATCACATTGAATGGTATTAGAATCCCTAAGCCCACAATGACATAAATAAATGAATACATAAATTTTTTAAATGGGGAAGAAGAGAAAGTTCTTTATTACGGTAGAATGCCAAGTAATAAATGAAGAAGGCATGACGGAATAAGAAAAATTACTTGGCAAACATCACAATTAATTGTTGCAGGCAAGAATCAATGGATGTCAAAACTGAATGTGGGCTGGGCGCAGTGGCTCACGCCTGTAATCCCAGCACTTTGGGAAGGCAAGGCAGACAGATCACCTGAGGTCAGGGGTTCAAGACCAGCCCGGCCAACATGGCAAAACCCCATCTCTACTAAAACTAAAAAAATCAGCTGGGTGTGGTGGTGCCTGCCTGTAATCCCAGCTACCCGGGAGGCTGAGGCAGGAGAATCACTTGAACCTGGGAGGTGGAGGTTGCAGTGAGCTGAGATCCTGCCACTGCACTCCAGCCTGGGCGACAGAGTGAGACTCCGTCTCAAAAAACAACAACAGCAACAAGAACAAAACTGAACATGAAAGTTTGATGGAAGATATTTAAATAATCTCAAAGTATCTCCTCAAAAGATACTTATTAAATACAAAGGCAAAAATGTCACCAGGGAAAAAACCGGCAGACACCACCTTATACATGTGACTGAAGTTAACATCACAAGTAATGGGACAAAGATATAAATAATCATGTACCTCTTGATCTGATGCATTAAGGAGTACACAATGTCAGTTCAATGGTCCTGCCAACATTGCATAACCTGAATCTAATACTAAGAAAACATCAGCTAAACCCAAAGCATTTCTACAAACTAACTGGCCTGTACTAATCAAAAATGTCAACATCATGAAAGTCAAAGAAAGACTGAGGAAATGTTCCAGATTAAAGGAAACTAAGGAGAGTTATAATTGCATCAAAGTTAATTTCCTATTTCTGATCATTTTAGTATAGTTATGTAAGATACTGTCCTTGATTTTAGAAAATATACACTGAATAGGCTGGGCGCAGTGGCTCACACCTGTAATCCCAGCACTTTGGGAGGCTGAGGCGGGTGGATCACCTAAGGTCAGGAGTTCGAGACCAGCCTGGGCAACATGGTGAAACCCCATCTCTACTAAAAATGCAAAAATTAGCCGGGCGTGGTGGTGGGTGCCTGTAATCCCAACTCGGCAGGCAGAGGTTGTAGTGTGCCTGAGATTGCGCCACTGCACTCCAGTCTGGGCGACAGAGTGATACTCCATCTCAAAAAAAAAAAAAAAAAAAGAAAAGAAAAGAAAGAAAACATACACTGAAATTTTAGGGGTAAAGGGAAATCATGTCTGTAACACTCTCAAACAGTTCAAAAAATTATGCATGCATGCATGTATATATGTATACACATATATACATATACATAGAAGGATAAAACAAAATAAATGTGGTGAAATGGTAACATTTGGGGAACCCAGGTATCCAGGTGAGAGATATATAGGAATTCTTTTTTTGTGTGTGTGTGACTGAGTCTCGCTCTGTTGTCCAGGTTGGAGTGTAGTGGTGCGATCTCAGCTCACCACAACCTCCGCCTCCCAGGTTCAAGCGATTCTCCTGCCTCAGCCTCCCAAAGAGCTGGGATTACAGGAGCACACCGCCATGCCCAGCTAACTTTTCTACTTTTAGTAGAGACAGAGTTTCACTATGTTGACCAGAGTGGTCTCAAACTCCTGACCTCATGATCCACCCACCTTGGCCTCCCAAAGTGCTGGGATTACAGGCATGAGCCACTGAGCCTAGCATAGGAATTCGTTATACTACTCTTAAAACTTTTTAAATATGAAATTATGTCAAAATAAAGTTTTTCTGGGTGGGCACGGTGGCTCGCACCTGTAATCCCAGCACTTTGGAAGGCCAAGGCGGGCAGATCACCTGAGGTCAGGAGTTGAAGACCAGCCTGGCCAACATGGTGAAAGCCCAGCTCTACTAAAAATACAAAAAAATAGCCTGGTGTGGTGGTGCATGCCTGTAATCCCAGCTAAATGGGAGGCTGAGGCAGGAGAATCACTTGAACCTGGGAGGCAGAGGTTGTGGTGAGCCGAGATCACGCCTCTACACTCCAGCCTGGGCGAGAAGAGTGAAACTCCATCTTCACACACAAAAAAAAGGTTTTCCAATGGCAATAGTCACAAAAAAGTTGCTACATTCTGCACCTTTCTGTTCCATGTTCCATGTTACTGCAAAATCCTTCTCAGAGAACTGAACTGTGTTTGCTAGAAATAGATACCTGTGGCCGGGTGCAGTGGCTCACACCTGTAATCCCAGCACTTTGGTAGGCCGAGTCAGGTGGATCACTTGAAGTCAGGAGTTCGAGACCAGCCTGACCAACATGGTGAAACCCCATCTTTACTAAAAATACAAAAATTAGCCGGGCATGGTGGCACATGCCTGTAATCCCAGCTACTCGGGAGGCTGAGGCAGGAAAATCGCTTGAACTACAGGAAGCAGAGGTTGCAGTGACCCAAGATCACACCATTGCACTCCAGCCTATGCGACAAGAGCGAAACTCCATCTCAAAAGAAAAAAGAAATAGATACCAGTGATCTAGAAATGATATGGAAGCAACAAGTTCCTATGAGGTGGTAGGCCCTAGCAAATGTGGATGATTTCCATTATAAGCTACACACCCCATCATTAAGGCTACAATAAACTAAAAACTCTTGTTTAAAGACCCAATTCCAAAAATAGTCAGTATGTTAAATAATCCTCCCAATTATTTAAATTACAGTATCTTACCCCAGTACAATTTGATGGCTCTACATCACTTAGGTATTTGTTTTTCTGTTAAGTGACTGATTATAAAGGAATTAAGATAAAATTTTACAGATGAGGGAAAAAAATCTTCAGTTTCCTCCATATTTGTCTGCCAAAAGAAACATTTGGTCATATCTGAATTTTGCACTTCAGCGTACTCATCAATTTTAAGCACTATTTGATCATAATGGGAAAAAGTATTTTTCCATTGAAAAATAACATTTTGACCCAGTTTCTGGAGCAAATGCAAATAATTACACCAAACTCTGTGTACTGACCACTGAGATACTCAAGGATGAGGTAGAGTTTTCCACCAGTCTGAAAGGCATAAATTAAATCCACGATGAAGGGATGCTTTACTTCTTCCAGAATATTCCATTCTGCTTTTGTATGAGCTGTATCTTTAGCATTTCTTACTATCATTGCCTAAAGGGAAAAGAGATGATCTATAAGAACAAAATAGTGAACATTTTTATTCTATAGTAACTGGAAAATCTATTTTGTGTTTTTCTTGCCAATATTGAACTATTAACCATAGTTCCCACTAGACACTGAGATGGGGTAATGGAAAACGTTCACTTTATATATGCCTCTGTGCAGTTTGGATTTTTTGCAGTGAACATGTAAATGAATACCTAAAGAGACTTTTTAAAAAAGATATCGGTAATCAGATCACATTTATTCACATATTCACAAACTATTGAGTGTCTACCATGCTCCAGGCTGTGCCAAGAAAGCAGAATTGAAGGAATGCCCTGTCCATAGGAGTCCAAAAGTCCACAGGAGCCCAAAGTCTCAGGGAAAAAAAGACAAGTCAATGTAGGTAAGTGCAGGATGGTAAGGGTAAACAGGGGAACTACATCTGACCTAGCAAAAAGTCTTGCTTGAAGGTTATTAAAATGAAATGTGGCCTGGATGCGGTGGCTCATGTCTGTAATCCCCGCACTTAGGTGGGCAGAGGCAGGAGGATCGCTTGAGCCCAGGAGTTTGAGATCTGCCTGGTAACAAGCGTGACCCCATTCTCCACAAAAATGGTTAAAAAAGAAAGAAAGAAAGAAATGTAGAAGGTAAAAAAAAAAAAAAGGCATTCCAGTGCAAAAGAGGCTTGATAGGACAGGATATGTCTGGGGAATCTACAAGTAGTTCAGTATGGTTAGAAGTGGTTAGAGATTAGGCTACAGAAGTAGGTAGAGGCCAGGAAATGGAAGGTCTGGACAAAGGAAGGTCTGGGTGAAATGAACAAACCTTTGGCTTTATGAAAGACACGTCTAGTAGCAGTAGGGAGTATTAGGAGACAAATGAGACTAGTTAGGAGGCTAGTATAATAAACCAACTAAGAAGATCTGTTAAGAAAATGAAGGTAGAAAAAAATGAAAGGCTAAGAATACATAATTTGCATTTGCTGACAAACTAGACATGAGAGGACATGAAGATATCTTTATTTCTGCATAAGTAATAGGATAGATAATGGTGCCATTCAATACTGGCAAATGAAAGTGAAAAAGTTTTGGGAAAACGATGCCCTGTTTTAGACATGCCAGGTATCAGTTCCAGGAAGTTAACCCAATGGTACATCTCCATAAGTAATATGGAAAGCAAATACACAGGTTACTGGTTGCAACATTATCTGTGAAACTGACACACTGGAAACAGCCTAAATGCTCAGACATAGGATATTGGCCAAAAACCTATGGAATCTACACAACATGTAACAAAGCTATAAAAATAAGAAACATCTCTATAAAAACAAGATACAAAAGAGTATTTAAAAGTACAGCAGCATGGATACTATGCTATCTTTTATACAAGAAAGGGGAAATGAGAATATATATTATATATTTTATATATATGTAATATATTATATATAATATATAATATATATATAATATATAATATATAAAAAATATATAATATATTATATATATAATATGTATCTGCTTATACCTGCAAAAATGAAGACAACTAAGACAAACTAAAAGCTAATGATAATGGAAGGGAAGGACAAGAACTCAGACTTTTGAGTATACTCTCTGAGTAAAAACTCAATGGGTTTATCATCCATTTTTTTCTTTCCTAAATCAAATATTACTGCAATTATAAAATGTAGATTTTTCTTTTTGAACCATATTAATGTTTAATATATTCTAAAAATAAAATAAAATCAACAACGATGAGGGGTGGGAAGTAGAACTGAATACAATAAGAATACATAAATTTAATTGACTATTACACCAATAATTTTACCACAGAAAGAGAAAGAGAAAAAAGATATAAAAGGAAGAGATTTTTCTTTTTTAAGACAGAGTCTGACTCTATCACCCAGGTTGGAGTACAGTGGTGTGGTCTTGGCTCACTGCAACCTCCACCTCCCAGGTTCATTCTCCTGCCTCAGCCTCCGAAGCAGCTGGGACTACAGGTGCCCGCCACCACGCTCAGCTAATTTTTATATTTTTAGTAGAGACGGGGTTTCACCATGTTGGCCAGGTTGGTTTCGAACTCCTGACCTCGTGATCCCCCTGCCTTGGCCTCCCAAAGTGCTGGGATTACAGGCGTGAGCCACTGCTCCTGGCGAGAAAAAGATACTTAAGTAATTTTAGACTGTACAACGTTAGTAGCCTATATGTAAGCACACAAAAAAATTGCAAAGAAATGTTAAATCAAACTTAGTAGGTTTGTAGCTGGAAATACTATTGGTATTATAATTTTCATTATGCATATATTGTACAACTGAACAAATGAATGCATTTATTTATGTTGTTACCAGAGTTCTCACTGTAGAAAAAATGGAGATCCAAATATGACCTGAAAGAAGAATGTGGCCGGGCGCGGTGGCTCACGCCTGTAATCCCAGCACTTTGGGAGGCCGAGGCGGGTAGATCACAAGGTCAGGAGTTCAAGACCAGCCTGGCCAAGATGATGAAACTCCGTGTCTACTAAAAATACAAAAATTAGCCAGGCGTGGGGGCAGGCACCTGTAATCCCAACTACTCAGGAGGCGGAGGCAGAGACTTGCTTGAACCCAGGAGGTGGAGGCTGCAGTGATCCGAGATCACACCACTGCACTCCAGCCTGGGGTACAGATCGAGACTCCGCCTCAAAAATAAAAAAATAAAAATAAAGAAGTAGAACGCTATGGAATTCGACTAGAATTAGGGCTAACAATATGAAGCACTTTGGGAAGCCAAGGCAGGTGGGTCACCATGTTGGCCAGGAGTTTGAGACCAGCCTACCCAACATGGTGAAACCTCATCTCTACTAAAAATACAAAAATTAGCCAGGTGTGGTGGCGTGCACCTGTACTCCCAGTTACTTCAGAGGCTGAGGCACGAGAATCATGGAACCTGGGAAGCAGAGGTTGCAGTGAGCTGAGGCAGCCTGGGGTCCAAGGCTGTGGTGAGCCACGATCACGCCACTGCACTCAAGCCTGGGCAACAGAGGAAGACCCTGTCTCCAAAAAAAAAAAAAAAAAGGGGGGGGCCCAGGTGCAGTGGCTCACACCTGTAATCCCAGCACTTTGGGATGCTGAGGCAGACAGATCATGAGCTCAGGAGTTCAAGACCAGCCTGGCCAACACAGTGAAACCCCATCTCTACTAAAAATACAAAAATCAGCCAGGTGTGGTGGCATGCGCCTGTAATCCCAGCTACTCAGGAAGTTGAGGCAGGAGAATTGCTTGAACCTGGGAGGTGGAGGTTGCAGTGAGCTAAGACTACATCATTGCACTCCAGCCTGGGCAACAGAGTGAACCTCTATCTCAAAAAAAAAAAAAAATTTAAAAAGGGAGTATAGGGCCAGGCGCGATGGCTCATGCCTGTAATCCCAGCACTTTGGGAGGCCGAGGTGGCTGGATCACGGGGTCAAGAGATCGAGACCTTCCTGGCCAACATGGTGAGACCCCATCTCTACTAAAAATACAAAAAATTAGTTGGGCGCGGTGGCGCATGCCTGTAGTCCCAGCTACTCTGGAGGCTGAGACAGGAGGATTGCTTGAACCCGGGAGGCAGAAGTTGCAGTGAGCTGAGATCACACCACTGCACTCCAGCCTGGTGACAAAGCGAGACTTCAAATCAAAAAAAAAAAAAAAAAAAGGAGCATAAAAAAATCTTTAGAGAAGAATGACAATATAGAAAAAATAGAAAAGTCTCCATTTTATAATCATAGTAATATTTGATTTGGCAAGAAGCAATCCAGATAAAACCATTAAGTAAAGATTATTATGGGACAGAATATTCACACAGTTTCTATCATTCCATAGATCACTTGTTAATTACAAAAGGAAAAGGAGGTTGGGAATGGAGGCTCATGTCTGTAATCCCAACGCTTTAGGAGGCCGAGGAGGGCGGATCACCTTAGGTCAGGAGTTTGAGACCAGCCTGGTCAACATGGCAAAACCCCGTCTCTACTACAATTACAAAAATTAGGCAGGCATCTGTAATCCCAGCTACTTGTGGGCCTGAGGCAGGAGAATTGCTTGAACCCAGCAGATGGAGGTTGCAGTGAGCCAAGATTGCGCCAGTGCACTTCAGCCCGGGTGACAGAGTGAGACTCCTCCTAAAAAAAAAAAAAAAAGCCCTTAGGAGATATATAGAAGAAATTAGGGGTGAAGTGCTATGAAATCTGCAGTTAACTCTCAAATTGTACAGCAAGAAAATTTATTAAAGTTAAAAAAGTGAATATTCATAGATATACATATATGTGGGTGCAGGTAGAAAGGGAGGGACACACAGACAAAGAAAATATGGCAAAATGGTATCAACTGGTGATCACCGACCTATCCTTGGAACTCTTTGAAAAGTTTTTAAAAATTGCAAAAGTATATTATTTTTGAACTGCTCAGGAGGTTTAAATTTTTGAATTTTTAAAATAAGCAATCAATTGTGAGGAAGTCTGAGAAGCCACAGACTAAGAGATAAGATGAAAAACAAGGAAAGTAGAATCACAGTAATGAAAGGAATAGAGTTTCAGAATGCTGTGGTCAGTAGCTTCAATGCAAAAGAAAGTTAAATTAAGGATGAACTCAGTAAAGACAACTGGATTCAGCAACTGGGAAGTCAGTGATGACCTAGGGTACAGGAGCTTCATTGAAATAGTACAGTTGGGCCACGGCACGTGGCCCACACCTATAATCCAGCAGTTTGGGAAGCCGAGGTAGGTGGATCTCTTGAGGCCAGGAACTCAAGACCAGCCTAGCCAACGTGGTGAAACCCCATCTCTACTAAAAATACAAAAATTAACCAGATATAGTGGCACACCCCTGTAATCCCAGCTACTCAGGGAGCTGAGGCATGAGAACTGCTTGAACCTGGAAGGCAGAGGCTGCAGTGAGCCGAGACAGGGCCACTGCACTCCAGCCTGGGTGACAGGGCAAGACTGTCTAAAAACCAAAAAAGAGCCCAGGCGTGGTGGCTCATGCCTGTAATCTCAGCACTTTGGGAGGCCGAGGCAGTTGGATCACAACGTCAGGAGATCGAGACCATCCTGGCTAACACGGTGAAACCCCCTCTCTACTAAAAATACAAAAAATTAGCTGGGCATGGTGGGGGGCGCCTGTGGTCCCAGCTCCTCGGGAGGCTGAGGCAGGAGAATGGCATGAACCCGGGAGGTGGAGATTGCAGGGAGCTGAGATCACGCCACTGCACTCCAGCCTGGGCAACAAAGCAAAACCCCCTCTCAAAATAAAAAAAAAAAGGAAGTAAACTGGGTATCTGCCTTTAGAGGTGTTGTACGTTTTCAGCATTATAAATGAATAGAGATGCGTGGCAATAGTTACTTTGGTCCATAGTTTTTTGGTATCTTAACTTTTTGGATCTCTTCCACTAAAGGGACTGCCTGTTGAACGTTGTTAGGAATGTAAGTACTGAAGGCAAACTGCCTGGGTTTGAATTTTGTTCTGTCCCTTGCACCCTGCCTGGCTTCAAATCCTAGCTCTGCTTATTAAGTTCTTTTAAGGGGATGATCTTTGAGCAAATGTCTTAGCTTCTGCTTTCCCAAGTAAATGGACACAATAGTTGCTACTTTGTGAAAGATTCATGTAATTGACCAAGTAGCATCAGTGTTCAGTTTCAGTCATTGGTGATTCTGCAGTTGGACTGTGATGGGGTGTTGGGGTGGGGGTGGTGTGTGTGTGTAGCACTTAATTGCACGCAGGAAGGAAAAGATACTTTTGATGACCGAGAGGCAGCTTTTCTCTGCTTTTGTGTCAAAAGGGAGGAAGGGAGTTTGGAGAGGGAAATGAATTCTGTTCAGTACTAAGCTCTCTTCCTCAAAATCAGAGGTACATAGAATGTGTAATAACTTACAGAATTTCTAGACTTCAACAATCTGAATGTTTTAAAATTCATTTTTATTTTTTCAGGTTGAGACTGAGCTAAAGTTAATCTGTGGTGACATTCTGAATGTACTGGACAAACACCTTATTCCAGCAGCTAACACTGGCAAGTCCAAGGTTTTCTATTATGAAATGTAGGTTCTATACTAAAAATTAACAAGTGTACTTCAATAATTTTAAACACGCTCAGGAATAATTGGCTTTGTTTCTTTTTTCTTAGATCTATTTCCTATTATTTTCCTTATTAAATATAACCAAAAATCCCACAGAAATTAACTGAGGAGCCTCTAAATATCAACAAAATTATCACTTGATAGACTAGAATTAAACAAGCAAGTGGTTCCAAGAAATGGCACAAGTGTATTAATCATAAAATAAAATTTCCACATGAAACTTTCAGCCAGCACTGTGAAATGTGTGGCCGTTTAGGGGAGGGGAATGAGATAGGTCCCATGAAAGCAAAAGAATATAAATAAGTAAAGCAAAAGCTAATGCATTTTTATAATAGCCTGACCATCTTTTTATTCCAACATTAACTATCCTTCCAACATTAAACAATTATTTTTTTAAAAAAGTTGGAAACCTACATAGAAGGAAGTCATGATTCTAAAAAGGCCAACTTTTAATTTTGCATTTTCCTTTCTAGTATAGAACCTACATTTCATAATAGAAAACCTTGGACTTGCCAGTGTCAGCTGCTGAATGAGGTGCTTGTCCAGTGCATCCAGCAGGTCGCCACAGATTAACTGTAGCTCAGTCTCAACCTGAAAAAATAAAAATACATTTAAAAAAATCAGATTGTTTCAGTCTAGAAATTCTGTAAATTATTACACATTCTATCTACCTCTGATTTTGAGGAAGAGAGCTTAGTATTACAGAGAATTGGTTTCCCTCTCCAAACTCCCTTCTTCCCTTTTGACACAAAAGGAAGAGAAAAGCTGCCTCTCCGTTATAAAAAGTATTTTTTCCTTTCTGCGTGCAATTAAGTGCTACACACACACCACCCCCCACCCCAGCACCACCTCACAATCCAACTGCAGAATCACCAATGACTGAAACTGAACACTGATGCTACTTGGTAAACACTGGTCAATTACATGAATCTTTCACAAGGTAGCAACTATTGTGTCCATTTACTTGGGAAAACAGAAGCTAAGACATTTGCTCAAAGATCATCCCTTAAAAGAACTTTAATAAGCAGAGCTAGGATTTGAAGCCAGGCAGGGTGCAAGGGACAGAACAAAATTCAAACCCAGGCAGTTTGCCTTCAGTACTTACATTCCTAACAACGTTCAACAGGCAGTCCCTTTAGTGGAAGAGATCCAAAACTAGTTAAGATACCAAAAACCTATGGACCAAAAAAACTATTGCCACTCATCTCTATTCATTTGTAATGCTGAAAATGTACAGCACCTCTAAACGCACATACCCAGCTTGCTTCCTTTTTTTTTTTTCTTTTTTTTTTCTTTTTTTTGAGACTGAGTCTCACTTTTTCCCGCAGGCTGGAGTGCAGTAGTGCGATCTCGGCTCGCTGCAACCTCCGCCTCCCGGATTCAAGCTATTCTGGTGTCTCAGCCTTCCGAGTAGCTGGTATTACAGGCACTTGCCATCACGCCTGGCTAATTTTTGTATTTTTCTTTTTTCTTTTTTTTTTTTTTTGAGACGAGTCTAGCTCCTCGCCCAGGCTAGAGTGCAGTGGCACGGTCTCCGTTCACTGCAAGCTCCCCCTCCCGGGTTCACGCCATTCTCCTGCCTCAGCCTCCCGAGTAGCTGGGACTACAGGCGCCTGCAACCATCCCTGGCTAATTTTTTGTATTTTTAGTAGAGACAGAGTTTCATCGTGTTAGCCAGGATGGTCTCGATCTCCTGACCTCGTGATCCGCCCACCTCGGCCTCCCAAAGTGCTGGGGATTACATCCGTGAGCCACCGCGCCCGGCCCCTGATTTTTGTGTTTTTCTTAGTAGAGACAGAGTTTCACCGTGTTGGCCAGGCTGGTTTCAAACTCCTGAACTCAGGTGATCGGGCTGCCTCAGCCTCCCAAAGTGCTGGGATTGCAGGCATAAGCCACCACACCCGACCTTATCACAGTTTTTTTTTGTTTTTTTGTTTTGTTTCTTTTTTTTTAAGAGACGGAGTCTCACTCTGTCTCCCAGGCTGAAGTGCGGTGGTGCGATCCTGGCTTACTGCAACCTCCGCCTCCCGAATTCAAGCAATTCTTTTGCCTCAGCCTCCTGAGTAGCTGGACTACATGTGCATGCCGCCACGCCCAGTTGATGTTTTTTGTATTTTAGTAGAGACGGGGTTTCACTGTGTTGCCCAGGCTGGTCTTGAACTCCTTAGCTCAGGCAATGCGCCCGCCTCAGTCTCCCAAAGTGCTAGGATTATAGGCATGAGCCACTGCGCTTGGCCTAACAACGTTTTAGAAGCGAAAAGTTATGTACATATAAATATTCCTTACATTTGTATCTACATTATTAAAAACCACAAACCAGCTGAGTATAAATGGGGGAACAGTTTAACACACATCAGTAAGACTGAAACTTGTTTATGCTGAGAGAAAATATACGCCGGGCGCGGTGGCTCACGCCTGTAATCCCAGCACTTTGGGAGGCCGAGGCGGGTGGATCACGAGGTCAGGAGATCGAGACCATCCTGGCTAACACGGTGAAACCCCGTCTCTACTAAAGATACAAAAAATTAGCCACGCGCGGTGGCAGGCGCCTGTGGTCCCAGCTACTCGGGAGACTGAGGCAGGAGAACGGCGTGGACCCGGGAGACGGAGCTTGCAGTGAGCAGAGACCACACCACTGCACTCCAGCCTGGGCGACAGACCGAGACCCTATCTCAAAAAAATAAAAAGAGAATGCACATTTCTAGCCCTACTCCCAAGCACACAAATCTTGGAAGATTCTTCTCTTACCAAAGCCTGGGCACCACTATGCTAAATGTTTCTTCCGTACCCCAGTGATTTTTCTGTTTGCTTTAGGGCTCAAAAGAGAGTCATTGCAGTGGTGGGGTCAGCTTTTAACCTCTCTCTTTTCCTGGAAACCAGTTGATGCCTGTAAGAGGGGTTTCCTGAGCTCTCTGAATAACTTCAATTTGTTCTTTTTGGGCCAAGCACTGTGCTGCCTGGTCCTGCTGATGAGAGTTCGGCTAGAGGGAGGGGTGGGAAGGGGCCTGGGCTGGGGGACCAGCTAGGGGGCAGCCTGCAGCCCTGAACCCTAATCCTCGTCACTGTCCCTTCTCTGCCTCATAAAGGTGTTCTTGCTCTTTCTCATTTCTAGCCAAGCCTCCTCCCTCCACACACGTGTTCTCATCCAGATCAGTTTCGATTCCTGCTGGTGGAAAGCAGCCTCAGGCAGGGCCACTGCACAGGAAGAGCCGGCCTGGGTGCAGGCGGGGCTCCGGGAGTCACCCCAAGACGCCTGGCTGCCCTTCATTGTCCTCCGCATGACGCCGGTGCCAGAGCCCACGTGAGCCTTTGCCAAGGAGAGATTCAGAGACGTGAGCAGAAGAGCCTGAAGAGGGACTTCTTCAATAAGGCAGCAGGAGGGTTTGGCTGATGGAAGATGTTTCCCGGAGGCCTGTTCACGCTCCACCCTGAAAGCCCCAGGGCCCTGAGAGTCAGCCAGGCCGCCAAGGCTGTCCCCTCCAGGCTGCAGGATGATCCAGGAACTTGTTCTCCTCAGCACTGTGTAGATTTCAGCTTATGAGTTCTGTCCATGTTTTGTGAGATTTATAGCTAAGTATTTAATTTTTTGAGTGATTATAAACAACATAGCAGTTTTAATTTTAGTGTCTACTTGTTTTTTATTACTATATAGAAATACAATCGGTTTTCATATATTTATGTTGCATGCTGTGCACTTCTAAACTCACTAGTTTCGGAAGCTGTTTTTTGTTTTTAGATTCCTTAAAATTTTATATAGGGGCAATCATGTCATTTAAAATAGGAACAGTTTGATAATAATCAACCTGCATGCCTTTTATTGTAAGAAAATCCCTAAATGCTGGGATTACAGGTGGTGAGCCACTGTGCCCAACCAGAAACTTTTTTTGGTGATTTCAGATGAACTTGACTTTTACTGTAATTATACCTGAAGTGTTTGTAAACAATTGTTTAGAACTTCTATTTGTCATGGACTTATGAGTTTATTCTTTTGATCACATAGTAAGACTTTTTTTGTTTTTAAAGTTACAAATCTCTGTATGTACTTTGCTTTTCTTAATTAAACATAATCCAAAGTAAGCTGTGACTTTATTTATTTATTTATTTATTTATTTGAGACAGGGTCTCACTTTGTCACCCAGGCTGTGGCTCGATCTTGGCTTACTGCAGCCTCAACCTCCCAGGCTCAAGCAATCTTCCCACCCACCTATGCCTCCCGAGTAGCTGGGACTATAGGCATACACTACCAGGCCTAGCTAATTTTTCTATTTTTTGTAGAGGCACGGTTTCTCCATGTTGCCCAGGCTGGTCTCAAACTCCTGGACTCAATCAGTCCCCCTGCATCGGCCTCTCACAGTGTTGGGATTACAGGTGTGACTTTGCCACCATCCCCGGTTTCTTTTTTTCAACAGGCAGAGTTTAACTGTCGTGGAAGCTTCCTGCCTCAGCCTCCCAAAGTGCTTGGAATACAGGTGGAAGCCACTGCACCCATCCAGCTATGTTTCTTTGGTAGTGTACAACATTGTACACTACCAATGTATCTGATTTTCAATTTTGCTTGAGATGTGATGCAAGTGGTGTCAGCCTGCTGATAAGATAACACTGTCAGGATGAATCTTCCACAGAAATAATTGCTTTTTTCCCCAGTATTTAATACTGAAAGATATTAATGGTAATCTATTGGTGGCTTAATATAAATTAAGCATGTTTTCTAGTTGTGCATGAATGCTGGCTGGCAACTTAGTACGTTTTGACAGTTGTTTAAATACGTAATGTTAAGCTTAGGTTTTAAAAAAGTAAAACTTAAAAAGGAAAATAAAAAGAATCTCAGGATCCCCAAACTCCTTATGCCAAAGAGAAAGTTAAGCCTGGAGCTTGTGCCACACAATACTGCCATGCTTTTGCCAAGTGCAAAGCTGCTACTTCACAACCTTGTGTGAAAGCATGAAGCATTAGCCAGACCTCCACAGGATGCAAAAGGCCTCAGGCAGCTCCAGATGTTTGCCCCACAAATCAGTCACGCTTAAATATTTTGCTGCCTCAGAAACTTTCAAGATGTATATCCGCCCATAAAATGAGGGCATGTTGATTGTAACTTTAGGTCTGCAATCTAAATCTAGCTCCTAAAACCAATGCTGTTCCTTTCTACACAGATAATGTTGATTCCAAGCTTATCTTTCCAGGTGCAGAACAAAGCGAAGATGAGATTAATCATTCTTCCACCTACCCGGAGACACCTGCACAATTAATTCTTCCTTTACTCCCTTTTTTTCCTTCAGAAGTTCACCTCATCTTATGTAAAATGCAGATCTACTGGGCACTAACTAAAGTCTCACAAGAATGTAACTATTCCCTGTCTCACTACCTACCTGCCCCTCATCCTACATGCCTTCCCCACCCCCCCTTTTTTTTTTGAGATAGAGTTTCGCTCTTGTTGGCCAGGCTGGAGTGCCATGCCGTGATCTTGCCTTACTGCAACTTCCGCCTCCTGGGTTCAAGCGATTCTCCTGCCTCAGCCTCCCAAGTAGCTGGGATTATAGGTATGCACCACGACGCCCGTCTAATTTTGTATTTTTAGTGGAGACGGGGTTTCTTCATGTTGGTCAGGCTGGTCTCCAACTCCAGACCTCAGGTGATCTGCCTGCCTCGGCCTCCCAAAATGCTGGGATTACAGGCTTGAGCCACCGTGCCTGGCCATGCCTTCCCCTTTTTAAGGATATGTATAAATACTAAATCTCTTTAAAACTTCTTCAGAGAATCCATGCCACAGACTCTTTCTGTGCCTTGTGTATTTCCTGGGCACTTCCTCAAGCTTGGACTCAATAAACTTTGGCTGATGGAGACTTAACTCAGCCTGTCATTTTTTTTGTTTAACAAACCGATAAACTGCTATTTATTATTTACTTTTAAAAAATAAAATAAATATGAATTGTTTGGCACATTCAAAAAAATTTAAGGACTGCTTTTGAAAGACACTGTTGAAAAAATGAAAAGATAGTCACAGGCTAAGAGAAAATATTTGAAAATCAGATTTCTGATAAAGTGCTTGCATCTGTCAAGTCTTGTTAAATACCAACAACAACAACAAAAAAGTACTCTCATCCAAAATATGTAAATTACTCTCAAAACTACATAATGAGAAAACCATCTAAGTTTATAAATGGGCAACACGTTGAAACAGACAATGCAAAAAAAGAAGAGACACAGGCATAAATAACCAGCTGAATAAATGTTCAACATCATCACTCTTTAAGGAAATGCAAATTAAAACCATTAATGAGACACCACTACACAACTATTAGAATGTCTAAAATGAAAACATTTCACTCAGGCTTGAGAGGCTGATAATGAAGTTCTGCCTAAGTCCTGTCACCCAGAGTTATCCGATATACCTTAGGAATGCACCCTGAGGCTGGGTAATTTACAAAGAAAAGAGATTTACTTTGGTTCACAGTTCTAGAGGCTGGGAAGTCCAAGATTGGGCAGCTCATCTGGTCAGCTTCTGGTGAGGGCCTTTGACCTGTGTCCTAACATGGCAGAGAAGCAGAAGGGCAAGCAAGCGTGTGCCAGAGAGAGAGAACAAAATAGGCTGACCTGCTTTATAACAACCTACTCTCAGGAGAGCTAATCCATTCTCTTGATAACTCACCCAGAGGAAGTCATTCATCCATCCTGATAACCCAGTCACCTCTTAAAGACCCTGCCTCCAAACACCATCATGTTGGCAAGTAAATTTCAACATGAGTTTTGGTTGGCACAAACCACATTCAAATCATAGCACCTGTCAAGCAGAGAGACCAGCCTGTCCTAAACACCCTGAAGGAAGTGCCTCGGGTAAGGCCCTGTGGGGGGACAGGGAACAGAATAAACCTGGCAGTGGTAGATTCTCAGTCTGGTTCATAGAGACCATCATACTTACATTTAAAAAAAAATTTTTTTTTTTTGAGATGAAGTCTCACTCATGTTGCCCAGGCTGGAGTGCAATGGCACGATCTCGGCTCACTGCAACCTTTGCCTCCTGGGTTCAAACGATTCTCTTGCCTCAGTCTCCCAAATAGCTGGGATTACAGGCACCTACTACCACGCCCGGCTAATTTTTGTTCTTTTAGTAGAGACTGGGTTTCACCATGTTGGCCAGGCAGGTCTCGAACTCTTGACCTCAGGTGATCCTCCCACCTTGGCCTCCCAAAGTGCTAGAACTACAGGCATGAGCCACTGTGCCCGGCCACATTTTTAAAAATTTTAATTGCAGGCAGGTGCAGTGGTTCATGCCTGTAAATCCCAGCATTTTGGGATGCCAAGGTGGGCAGATTCACTTGAGCTCAGGAGTTTGAGATGAACCTGGGCAAGAGGGCGAAACCCTGTCTCTACCAAAAGTACAAAAAATTAGCCGAACATGCTGGCATGAGCCTGTGGTCACAGCTACTCAGGAAGCTGAGGTGGAAGGATGGTTTGAGTCCAAGGGTGGTGAGAAGGGGTGGGGGTGGCACGGAGGTTGCAGTGAGATGAGATCACACCACTATACTCCGGCCTGGGTGACAGAGTTAGACCCCATTTAAAAAAAAAAATTTAATTGTGGTAAAACACATAATATAAAATGTACCATATTAACCAGTTTTAGGTATACAGTTCAGAGGTATTAAGAACATTCATGCTGTTATACAATTATCACTACCATCCATCCGCAAAACTCTTTTCATCTTGTAAAACCAGAACTCTATACCTATTAAATGACAAGTCTTCATTCCCCCTCCTACCAGCCCCTAACCACCGTTCTACTTTCTTTTGTTGATTCTGGCCACTCTAGGTATCTCAGACAAGTGAAATCATACAGTGCTTTTTCTTTCTTTCTTTTTTTTTTTTTTTTGAGACAGAGTCTCACTTTGTTGCCCAGGCTGGAGTGCAGTGGTGTGATCTCAGCTCACTGCAACCTCTGCCTCCCAGATTCAAGCGATTCTCCTGCCTCAGCCTCCCGAGTAGCTGGGACTACAGGCACTCATCACCACGCCCGGCTACTTTTTGTATTTTTAACAGAGACGGAGTTTCACCATGTTGGCCAGGCTGGTCTTGAACTCCTGACCTCAGGTGATTTTCCCACCTTTGCCTCCCAAAATGCTGGGATTACAGGTGTGAGCCACCGCACCCAGCCTACAGTACTTGTTCTTTTATGACTTTTATTTCACTTAATGTTCTTAAGGACCATCCATGTTGTGGCATGTGCCAGAATTTCCTTCCTTTTTAGGGCTGAATGTATGTCTGGCCCACATTTTGTTGACCACTCATCCATTGATGGACACGTGTTGCTTTCACCTCTTGGCTTTTGTGAATGATGCTGCTACAAACATGGGTGTTCACATGTCTCTTTGAGTTCCTGCTTTTGGTTATTTGGGGGATATACCCAGAAGTGGAATTGCTGGATGTACTTGCTGGATGTAATTCTATGATGAGGTTTTTGAGGAACAGCCATGCTGTTTTCACAGGGTTCCAGTTTACTCACATTCTAGCCAACAGTTGTTATTTTCTGGATTTTTTTTTTTTTAATCATAGGCATCCTAATGAGCGTGAGGTGGCAGACTCCCTCAGTCTATAGGGCAGAGAACAGAGAGCCTCCGAGAAGGGTCTGTGACTTTGAACACTAGAGCTCTGAGCAGGAACATTCCCGAGGGCTGCTTCTAGTCTCCTGAAGACCAGAGCTAACCACTGGGAATGGATTGTGGTGACTGAAGGGTGCCGAAGTAAGAACTCTCAGTGGCCTGGCACTGTGCCTCGAAGTGCTTCCCTACTGTACTGTGTTGATTAGTCTAAAAACATGTCAGCCTTTGGGTATGACCTTACTGGGGCACCTCCAGACAGGGTGTGGAGCAGAGGGCCCTCCTTTATGGGCTGGACTCACTAGTGAAGCTGCTTAACTGTGACTCACCTCCAAGGCTCAAGGTGATGCTAAGGTGCTAAACTGCTGGAACTCTTAGCTGTGCCTGTGTCTCCTTGGGCTCTGGGAGATATTTTCTTTTAGCAGTATTTTACGGAGATATCGTCTAGGTAGAGTAAAATGTACAGATCCTGGTTTTCTGTTTGAGTTTTGTTTTGTTTTGTTTTGAGACAGGGTCTTGCTCTGTCACTCAACCTGCAGTGCAGTGGTGTGATCATAGCTCACTGTGGCCTCAGCCTCCCAGGCTCAAGCAATCCTCCTGCCTCAGCCTCCCTGTAGCTGGGACTACAGGCATGCACCACCATGCCTCACTAATTTTTTTGATTTTTAGTACACAGAAGGTCTTGCTATGTTGCCCAGGCTGGTCTCAAACTCCTGGACTCAAGCAATCCTCCTGCCTCAGTCTCCCAAAGTGCTGAATTAGAGGTGTCAGCTGCTGCACCCAGCCTCAGCCTGTTGTTAATGGATGTAAACACCTGTGGGACCACCACCCAGAACCAGATCCAGAACATTTCCAGCCTCTCGAAGACTCCTTCGTGCCCCTCCCAGTCAGTGACTCCCCAGGGTAACGCCACTCTGGCCTGTTGTTCAACTTGACTCGAATGGAATTCTCACAGCATGTGTCTGTTTGGATCTGGCTTCTTCCGCTCCGTTGCAAGGCTCATTGACGTTTCCTGTGGCCTAGCTCCTTTTTATTGCTGAGGGCCACCCTGTAGTGTGAAAACAATTCATTTCTCCCTTCTTCTGTTGGTGACCAGTTGCATTGTTACCAGCTTGGGGCTACGATGAGTAAAGCTTTTAAAAACAGACAAATATGTTTTCCTTTCTCTTGGGTAATTTTTTAGAAGTAGAAAAGCCAGAACATAAAAGTAGATATTTGACTGTATTACAACTCACCAAGCAGTTTTTCTTTCTTTTTTTTTTTTTTTTTAATTTTTTGAGACAGAGTCTTGCTCTATTACCTAGGCTGGAGCTCAGTGGCGTGATGAGGGTTCACTGCAGCCTCGGCCTCCTGGGCTCAAGTGAGCCTCCCACCTCAGCCTCCCACATAGCTGGGACCACAGGTGTGCACCATCACACCTGGCTAATTTGCCTTTTAAATTATATGTAGAGACAGGGTCTTCCTATCTTGGCCAGGCTGGTCTCAACCTCCTGGACTCAAGTGATCCTCCCGCTTCAGCCTCCCAAAGGGTTGGGATTACAGGCATGAGCCACCACGCCCTGCCCATTTTTCTAAGTTGGATTATTTTACACTCAAGTCTGCTATGAATGATAGTTCCAGTTGTTCCATATCCCAATCAATTGGTGATTGCCTACAAATGACGTGACGTGATGAAAATATTCCTGGTGTTCGAGAGGATTGCAAAGAATTTCCCTTCCTTTCTCTCCTTTCTGCTCCCCCTGTACTGTCTACTCCTTAACTTGGTCAGATTCTACTTGATCCAGAACATAATGGGATGGAGAGTGCAGATGACACACACGGCCTCAGTCTATGGGAGCATCTCAAAGGAATTCATCTGCAAATTCTAGTGCATCTAGGCAGAGCACAGGAAGGAAGAGAGGTGCAGACTCACGTATGGCCCTGGGGCACCTGCCATCCCCTCGAGCCTGTATGGTCCTTACCCGCCCATCCCCAGCTTGAGTTCTGGGCCTTCTCGCCAGCACATCGTTGGGACCTGGTCAACTTCAGGTAAGTTTATTTCATGGCTCCCTCTCCCCTCTGCAGCCTATCCTGTTATTCTCTGTTTCAGCCAATTATTTCCCCTAACTAGGTGCTGAAGCCAATTAAAGGCAGTTCATGCCATATGTTCCTTCTCACTCCCATGTCGCTTGAAATGTTCTATTATGTCCAAGACTTCTCTCCCCATCCTAAAGCTCAGAAAATAAGGATGGAGAAGAGAAAAAAAAGAGATTCACTGAGAAGGAGGATCAGAAGCTCCTGGGCACCCCATACTCTAGAATAAAAATCTTCATTATAGTGTTTTTCATGCAAAATATTCCCTTCTACATAATTATGTTTTTACATGAAGAATAGAAATTTAAAGAGGAGAAATACTTTTTGAAGAGTCTGAGAATCTTCATATAGCTCAGGCTGCTGCGAATTAGCTGTGTGACCTGGGGCATCTCTCTTAGACTCTGAGCCTCAGCTTCTCTATATGTAAAATGGGTTGAAGCCGCCCTTCCCCACAAGCACCCTGTGCACAGGCAATGCCCAGCCCCATTATTTTCTGGAACCCGTGGCCAAGCATGCTTAGGACACCCAGCCACATACTTCTGGGCAGTGTCATCTGGCAACTCACTGTCATGTCAGTGTGGTCAAGCATTGTAGACCTCTATAAACCAAATATGCTTCAGGCTCGGGTTGAGCACAGGAGAGGGAGGAGGGAAAGGTCACTGGGGCTGGGAGTGCCTACTTCCCTCTATGAGTGTCACCCCAGTTCACCCAGCACCGTACCTTTCTCTCTCTGGACCCACTTCCTCTTGCTGCCGGCTCCTCCCCATTGAATAACAGCCAAGTTGCTTTGGTTTCTATTTCTTTGTTAAGTCATTCCTTCTGCAAAGGACTGCCTGGCAGGTGTGAAAGGCAGCGGTGGCCACAGAGGCGGTGGAGAGATGGCCTTCAGCGGTTCCCAGGCTCCCTATCTGAGCCCAGTGAGTTCCAGGGCCGTGGGCACAGTGCTGCCTCAGCCAGGGGGACACAGTTATGGGGCTCTGAGGGTGGCAGGAGATAGGGGTGGGAGCATCCCAAAGAGAACACAAGCAGGGAAGAAATGTCAGTAGGGGTCATCCTGGCACACCTGTGCCATGCTGAGCTCACTCATGCCTGGAGGGATGCTCCTCCCATGAGTCATGGGTTTGACAGTGTTGACTGAGCTGTCCTGTCCTGTCCTGTGCGCTCAGGGGAAGAGGTGTAGAGTGGGATGGTTTGTGTAAAGAGGAAGCAAGCATGCTTCTGGGACAGTAAGGATGCTACCCGGCATGGTAGTTAAGGGTGCGTACTGTGGAGTTGGCCTCCCTGGGTCCAGCTATTTACTGGCTGGTGGTCTCTGGGCCTCAGTTTCCATACGCTGGTGTGGATCCCTGAGCGGGCCGCATCTGTCCTTCTCTGTTCACCCTGCTTTCTCGCCACCCTCCCCCTTGTAGGCTGCTGTCCGACCCCAACTCCTCCAACTCACAGTGCTCCAGATCTGCTCTGGGTCTTTGGAGTCCCTCTTGCTCCCAGGCACAGCCCTGACTTTTGAGTGCTCTCCTGGCGACAGTGGCCAGTGGTCTTGGCCCTTGCCCAATGCTCTTCCTCCATTCTACCCTAGAAAGCAGCCCTGGCAAGAGCACCTGGGCCCAGGCCCTGCCTCCAACTCTGATTTCTAACCTCAAAACATAGATGGAAACAGTAATATTAGTATTGTAAAATGTATACTTCAAGATTAAAAGGACTAACTAAAATTAAAGGTAAAAGCCACCACCAAGAAGATAGGGCTAGAAACCTTTATGTATGGTTCGACATAATCTCTTAGAAATCAAAGCATTTTACACAAACCACAGTTAAGAGACTTCAACACATCTGACTCAGAATTCAGCAGATCAAGTGGC